>NC_071985.2:155617500-156867500 GCF_028885655.2 Pongo abelii | reverse complement strand
AATTATCTTCTAGTTTAGTTTGAGGATACAAAGGGACAGGGGAAGTTAAGCTCATCTCATATTTCCCAAGAATGTAAATGTGATGAAAGGGAACTTTGCAGTCTAAGCAAAAACACTTGGACAAGATAACTTACGGACTTGAGTGTAAAAACTTAATAAGAAGTGAACTTTCACTTGTAGCAATTCTCTCTGATGTGAGTCTTTCTAGCCCACTTGGGTTTTATTTCTTTTTGAAGGTGATGCAAACAGCAATATTATTAGCATAAACCTAAAATGTGGTTTATTTAATGTAACCGTGACCAACTGCATTTTCCTAATTCTGTCTTTGCTGCATTATCAGCTGGCAGGGTTATTCACGCTGGACTGGTCTCTGAGCCTGCTAATTCAAATGAACAGTCCTTGCCAACCACTGCTGAGCTTTGAGAAGGTCTAGGCTAAAGATGGGCAAATTAAAGACAATTCCACACTGTGGTAAGATAATCAACTACTCTGATTACCTAGTAACTAAGCTAATTGGGAAGCAGTGTAGTATATGTGATAAGAGCAGGCTGTGTGGATTCAGACCTGTGTGGGAATTCCACCTTTGCTATCTACATGCTAGATGACTTCAAGCAAGTTCCCTGATCTTTCTGAATCTCAGTTTTCCTGTTGATAAAATGAGGTACAATAGTACCTACTTTGTGGGACTATTATGATTTGGTAAAATAATATTTACAAGACACAGTAAGTTCTTTTTTTTTAAATTACTTTAAGTTCTGGGATACATGTGCTGAACGTGCAGGTTTATTACATAAGTATACATGTGCCATGGTGGTTTGCTGCACCTATCAGCCCATCATCCAGGTTTTAAGTCCTGCATGCATTAGGTATTTGTCCTAATGCTCTCCCTCCCCTTGCCCCCGACTCCCTGACAGGCCCCGGTGTGTGATGTTCCCCTCCCTGTGCCCATGTGTTCTCATTGTTCAACTCCCCCTTATGAATGAGAACATGCGGTGTTGGGTTTTCTGTTCCAAGGCACAGTAAGTTCTTAAGTATTAGCATTATTATGGATATTATTTTGTAAAGCAGTTACCATAATGCCTAGAATTTGATAAATGCTATTTGCTCTTTTACCTTAAAAATGTACGTTTTTACTTGTCTTTGGGCAGCAGGTTAAGAATCCCTGACATAAACTGACCTTCTCATTTTATAGACAGAAATTGAAACCCCAAAGAGTAGCAATTTTGCAGGGTCGGGCGGAGCTGGGTCTGGAGCTTAGGGGCCTGTCTCCTAATTCAGTGCTTTACCCACTACACTGCCTATTTCAAGTGCAGATGACCTAGGGCATTCTTTGGCTGCATCAATATGTATAAGGAGACACATGATGCTTGCAAAAGGTACAGTTAGAGACTTTTACAAACCCCCAAACTTGTGAATATGGAAATGCTTATATACTCCTTATTTTTCCCCAAATCATATTTCTATAAGGATTCTCATTTCCTGTGCACATTCCTTTTTTATGTGAATACAGTTTTCCTGAAGTATCTTCCCTTGCTTGATGGCAATTTTTTTTTTTTTTTGAGGCGGAGTCTCACTCTGTCGCCCAGGCCGGAGTGCAGTGGTATGATCTCAGCTCACTGCAACCTCTGCCTCCTGCGTTCAAGCAATTCTCTTGCCTCAGCCTCCTGAGTAGATGGGATTACAGGCGCATGCCACAACGCCTGGCTAATTTTTGTATTTTTAGTAGAGATGGGGTTTCACCATGTTGGTCAGGCTGGTCTCGATCTCCTGACCTTGTGATCCACCTGCCACGACCTCCCAAAGTGCTGGGATTACCAGCGTGAGCCACCGCACCTGGCCGATGGCAAATTTTTACAAGGAACCCGAGTTTGTAGTCACTTCACAGGCATTACAAGGACAAGGGAGGAATCTCCAAGTTTTATTGCCAGAAAGATGCTGGGCCCTTGGGGCCTACATAGCTATTCTAAACACTGGGTACATCAACCACAGGATCCAAGTTTGCATCTCAGTGAAATTTCACATTAGAACATGTTCTTTGGAATTCCTCGTGAATAATTGAAACAATGATTGTTAAGTTCTTTAATGCTAAATATTTACTCTATAATGGTCCCATTCTACTGGACATTGGTCAGACTGCCATGTTCCATTGAGGGTCGTATTTAAGAGAGCTGTGGCCAAACCTAAGTTCACATCAGAGCATGCAGTGTGGATGGGAAGGAGTTCTAGGAGTTGAGTTATGTGAGGGGTGGTGTATTTGGCCTGCACGGGAGATGAAGAGGAGTAATAAAAGCTACCATCAAATATTTTAAGTCTGTCAGGGGAGGAGGGATTTTATTTACTCTATCATACCGGATATTTCAGGGAGGCATATTTTAGGCTGTTTATTTTAAAAAGTTAGGTGAAACTTGAACAACAATAGTAACTATAACAATTAAGTCTTCCAGTTATTGAGCATTTAGTGAGTACAGAGTCCTGTGCTAGGTGCCCTCCAGGGATTGTAATCCCTGTTTTATAGATGATGAAACTGGGATTCAAATAGGTTTGGGAATTGGTCCTTAAGTGGCAGGTCCGTAGGACTCTAAAGCCTCAGGAAGAGCAATTGCCTCCATCATAGAAGGCATAAGAGGTTGTAGGAAGAATAGGTACTGTGAGCACAGGCCTGCCTTGTATTCCACTCTACCCGGAGTGCCCAGCACTGGGCCTGGCCTCTGCCAGTGGTCAGCAAATGGATGTGCAATGGACACGTGAACAGACTCTGCATTTGGTGGGAGCTTTGAATTCTCTGACTGGACTTGAAGGACCTTCCAAAGTCACTGATCATTTAGATGCAAATAAAATATACATCCCCATCACTTGGCTGTTAAATATAAGCTCGTCACAGTTAAAGTCTGGCAAGGCCGGACTGGGGGAACAGTGGCAGTTCCTGAGAGTGCTGAGGGTGGGATTTTCCTTAGAGTTCTATTAATTGGATGTGTCCAGAGTGATCTCGTGTTTCTTTGAGAATTGTGGCCACATACTGCCCTAAGTGCTGCTCTCTGCATTTTGTGGCACTTGATGGGATATGATGAGTTTGTGGGGACAAAAGACTTTAAAAGGTCTCTGTGAGAAATGACTCCTATTGCCTTTGGGTGAGAGGCCAATTTATCAGAATAGCAAATGCCTTATGTTAGTGGCATACTTTGAACACTTGCCATAGAATGTCTCCTTTGATCCTTGATAGATAAAGAAGATATAACCCCCATTTTGCAGAAGACACTGAAGCTCAGAGAAATTATAGGACTTGCTCAAGGTCACATGAAATTCCAATCTTTCTCTGAACTCCAGGGTCAGTTATCACCTGCCTACTTGATAACTCCACTTGGATAGCTAATGGGCACCTCAAATCCAGCATGACCTAAACAGAGCTCCCAACTCCTGCTCTTTCTCTGAAGAGCACTGGTGCTCTCTGTTTCAGTAAATGGCATCCCAGGGAACCCAGGTACATTAGTTTCCTATTGCTGCTGTAACAAATTACCACCAACATAAAAGCTGTACAAATTTATGATTTCACACTTCTGGAGGCCAGAAATCTAATGTGGGTCGGCTGGGCTGCAATGCTTCTGAAGCCTTCAGAGGAAACTGTTGCCTTGCGTTTTCCAGCTCCTAGAGGCTTCTGATATTCCTTGGCAAGTGGCTTGCACTACTCTGACCTCTGCTCTCATCATCACATCTCCTTCTCTGACTCTGGCCCTCCTTTCTGACTCTGCTTCCAGCTTTCCCTTATAGGGATCCCTGGAATTACACTGAGGTCCACCCAGATATTCCAGGACAATTCCCCCATCTAAAGATCTTTAATTTCATCACATCTGCAGAGTCCCTTTGGCATGGAAAGTAATATATTCACAGGTTTTGGAGATTAGGATGATGGCATTTTGTGGGCCAATCTTCTGCTTACTACAAGGGATCACCCTTTGTTCTTTCTTCCAGCCCATCAGCAAGCCCTGCTAGGATCTCCACCACCACCACCTCACCTGCCACCCTCGCTCACCTGGGCTATTTATGCCAAAACATCCCATCTCATCTCCCTGCTTCCAGCCTTGCCTCCTCACTGCTCTCTGTATAGCAGCACATTAAAAATATGGGTCAGGCCAGGTGTGGTGGCTCATGCCTGTAATCCCAGCACTTTGGGAGGCTGAGGCGGGCGGATCACAAGGTCAGGAGATCCAGACCATCCTGGCTAACACGGTGAAACCCTGCCTCTACTAAAAATACAAAAAATTAGCTGGGCGTGGTGGTGGGCACCTGTAATCCCAGCTACTTGGGAGGCTGTGGCAGGAGAATGGTGTGAACCTGGGAGGCGGAGCTTGCAGTGAGCCGAGATTGCACCACTGTACTCCAGCCTGGGCAACAGAGCCAGACTCCATCTCAAAAAAAAAAAAAAAAAATGTGGGTCAGATCACACCACTGCCCTGCACACAAACCCTCCAGGAGGTTTATATCGTACTCAGAAAAAGTATACCCATATTCCTTCTAATAGTTCTGGGCCTTACTGTCTGCCCTTGTTGGCCTTACATTTCTGAGCTCCTCTCTTCCACTCTCTGCCTCACTCACACTGTTCCAGCCCTCTTGCTGTTTAACCATACCTGGAACATGCCTGGAATGTTCTTCCCTTAGACATCTGCATGGCTCCCTCCCTCCCTTCTTTCATGTCTCTGCCTAAATTTAGCTCTGCAGGGCTATCTTCCATGTCATCCCACCTGACCTGACACTGTTTTATTTCCCCATCCGAGCACTTGGCATGACTGACCATATATTGTATATACAGTGCTTGTAAGTGTATCATCTACCTTTCTCCCTCAGAGGGTAGTTCCATGAGGGCAGATAATTTGCATTTTCTCAGAACCTGGAATGATTACTTGCGCATAGTAAGAGCTCAATGAGTATATAGAGGAAACCTGAGGTTTAAATCTAGGTCTTCTGGTTCTGGGTAGAATGTGCTCTTCCCTTCCTCATGCGTTATCTTCATAGGTGGTTAAAGAAAAGTATGATTTTGTAATATCAGCAAAGTGTTTGTTTTCCTAACACCTTCCAAAATATCAGTCAGCACAAGTCAAATATGCCCCTATGTCTGCTCAGAGGCAGGCAGGTGAACAAGTGAACGGCTCTCTCTCTCTCAAGCCAATGAAGGGCTGTCCACTCTCTGGCAAAGCACTGAGCTATTTGCTGAGAGTTTCCCAAGGTGAACTGAAGACTCCTTGAAAGCCTCCTTCACTGGCTATGCACCACTTGTAATTATGTGCACGCATTTTGTAACCCTCTCATGAGTGGTGGGATCGTGCATGTAGTGTTTGCATATCCCAGAATTGCTCCATGACCAGCACAGCTTTTTGGGTAAGTTTAGTATGGGGGTGATTATGCTTGAGAATGTTCACTGGACCACAAAGCACCTCCCATATTCTGGATGTGTGTGTGAGCTGCAAAAGGGGTACGTGAGCTCCAGGAACGGGTAGCATCATTTCCATCAGCTCAGCCAGACTCTGTTGTGCATATGCCACATGCTGGGGACTGAGATGAGAGCTACAGACACAAAGCTCAAACAGCCCCAGTTGTTGCTCTGGAGGAGATTGTAGTCTGTGTCAGTGCTACTTAGAGTGGGGTCTGTGGACCAGCAGTATCAGTATCACCTGGACATTTATTAGAACTGCAGAATCTCAGGACTCACCCCAGATCTCTTGAATCCAGATCTGCATTTTAACAAGATGTCCAGGTGATTCCTCTGCACATTAATGTTTAAGAAGTTTTGCTGGCTGGGCATGGTGGCTCACG
The DNA here is from genome assembly GCF_028885655.2 of Pongo abelii. Lineage (NCBI taxonomy): Eukaryota > Metazoa > Chordata > Mammalia > Primates > Hominidae > Pongo > Pongo abelii. Next base: position 156,861,695 of record NC_071985.2, on the reverse strand, counting down.
CCTGTAATCCCAGCACTTTGGGAGGCCAAGGCAGGTGGATCACCTGAGGTCAGGAGTTTGAGACCAGCCTGGCCAACAGGGTGAAACCCTGTCTCTACTAAAAATACAAAAATTAGCTGGGCATGGTGGCAGACGCCTGTAATCTCAGCTACCAGCTACACGGGAGGCTGAGACAGCAGAGTCGCTTGGACCCGGGAGGCAGAGGTTGGAGTGAGCCGAGATTATGCCATTGCACTCCAGCCTGGGTGACAGAGCGAGGCTCCATCTCAAAAAAAAAAAAAAAAAAGAAAAAAGAAAAGAAGCTTTGCTGTAGGGAAAGTGACAAACACATAAGCAGATAATTACTGTGCACAATGAGATTGTGTTAAGAATGGTAAGAGTAGGAAGCACAGCTGCCCAGAGAGGAGCGTCCACTCTAAGTGAATGTGTGAGCACATTTTTTGTATGTGGCCAGTAAGGGGGTAGGTATAGTGCTTGGTCAGGAATAGCTGGCAGAATGAGGTCATAGCTGAGGTAATGTTTGAAGGAAGGAGTAAATATTTTAATAATAATAATCATAGATTTCACCTATCGAATACTGAATAATAGTGTAACAAATAATAGTAAACACAAGTAGTTCTTAGCATGCTCCAGGCCCAGTTCTACTCATTTTAATTTTTTTTTTTTTTTTTTTTTTTGAGACAGGGTCTCACTCTGTCACCCAGGCAGGAGTGCATGTTCTTGGCTCACTGCAACCTCCACCTCCTGGATTCAAGCAGTTCTCATGCCTCAGCCTCCCAAATAGCTGGGACTACAAGCACATACCATGACGCCTGGCTAATTTTTGTATTTTTTGGTAGAGATAGGTTTTCACCATGCTGGCCAGGCTGGTCTCTAACTCTTGACCTCAAGTGATCCGCCCACCTCAGCCTCCCAAAGTGTTGGGATTACAGGCATGAGCCACCATGCCCGGCCTCATTTTAATTTTGAATGCATTTGTTTTAAAACATTAACTCATTTTAATCTTTACATGTCTAAAAATGAAAAGAAAAGAAAAGGGGCACGCAGAATTTAGTGGAGCTCCCGACTACGATTGCTGGAGTGCCAGGTGAGCCCCAGCTGGGCAATTCGATTCATCTCATGCCTGCCCTTCCTCCTTGGGGAGACTGCCTTGCTGCTGATGAGATGGAGGTAGAGAGCCGTGAAGCTGAGTCCCGCTAGCATCCCCGTGATGAAGAAATCATGCGCATTCTTTCAAGGTGATGTGAAGAGATGACTAAAAGGTGTTGAAAAGTTCCAGATAGAAATCTTCTTAGATGGCATTGACTGGGCTGGGGAGGGGCCTGTTTCTGTGGGTGAGTTGCAGTCCCTACCTGACCTTGCGCAATGTAGTCTGTCCCTGGTAGGGGATGTGCTGCACTCCACCGACTGCGTACTAAAAAGCTGTATTGACTTATTCCTAACAGGGAACTGGCTCTAATTTCCATTTCACAGCAGCTGTCATCTGCTCTACTCTTCAGCAACAAACACGGGGTCAGCCTGGCCCCAACTTTTTTCCCTCTTGTGATAGTGTTAAAAAGCTCCCTAACTGACCCAGTCTTTATGTGGATTTGATATTTTGTCTGCTACCTAGGCCTTTCAGAGAACTCCTTTTGATCATCTACTTCTTCAGGGGTTTTTATTGTTGAAATAAAATTTGGGGAATGGTAAAATATTTGTATACAACTATTAATCTTCATTGTCCAATATGGTAGCTACTAACTGCATGTGGTTCTATTGAGCACTTGAAATGTGGAGCATCTGAACCAAATGTGCTACAAGAGTAAGATACACACCAGATTTCAAAAGACTTGATTAAAAAATGCAAAATATCCCATTACTAACAAGAAGGTAAAATAGCTCATTAATAATTTTTATATTATCTAGTGAATATTTTGGATCTATTGGGTTAAGAAAATATAACAAATTTAATTTCACTTCTTTCTCTTTACTTTTTGTTAATGTAACTACTAGAAAATTTAAAGTTTCCTATGTGGCACGTGTTTGTAGCTTGCATTACATGTCTCTGGGGCAGCCTCTCTCTAAACCCATTTGGCCAGGAGCAGCCAACAAGGTTTCTGTCTGCTGGAATCCATATTTAGAGTCAAAGGTCAGTCAGTTTAATTCCACACATAGGATTTTTCCCTCACTCCCTCCTCCTTACCTGTTCTCTGGACCTCCTTATCAGATCTTGTTCAGGTTTTGGGCACTGCACCTATTGATTGATCCCTCAGTGGCTGCTGGTTGGCTCTTTGTCCCACCTTCACCATCATCTGGTCTTTCTGGGACTCCTCAGCAGGCTCCTCTGGGTGGGCTAGCCCTAAATGTGAGTGGTCCTCACGGTTCTGACCCCTCCTCCACCTCTCTCCCCTCTGCTCCTCTTCCCTGGTTTGGGACTCAGATTCACATTGAACCTTTTTTAACTGACAGGGCAAGCCTCTGTGGTCCATCTGGAAAGAACTATAAAGTATCCTTTGTCATCCTGTTTTAGTACCTAGAATACACTCTGAAGATCAGAAGCAGTCTGTCTGTACAAGACATGTGTTTCCATCAGCAGACAGCAGACAGCAGACTCTTTTGTAGCTGGGTTCAAAATCTTTGCTGTTGGCCGCTTCTGGCATCTTACCTTTTGTGAATCTGGGGCGATACCTTTTGGTTTCCCTGCCTTTTCTTTAACACCAGATCTACTTCATCCTGGTGCATTTTTAAACACCAGTCAGGATATGCCATTTGTGTTCATGCTAAAGTCTTCACTGACACTCACCACACCAATCTACTTTTATTCCCAGTTACTATGTTAGAATCCTATTTAGATAGATGGAGCCAATTGAGCGGGCCCTGCAGAAAGCCGTATTCAGTTAGTGTAAATCTTCCTGCTGGTGTTGGAGACAGCAAGGTCCCCTGGGATTCTGTCTGGAAATCTTATTGGATTTTCAAGACTTAAGTTAATATAGAGAACCCCCCCCCGCCAAGATAGTATAGGGCCTCATTTCTTTGCCTTGAAAGATGTTTTTAGAGGTCTGTCTCAAGAGTCTCGCTGATAAGGAAGTTACTTCAAATATTTCAAGAGAAACGACCACAAAGAGTCTTCTATTTTCTCAATATTTTTTCTCTCCCTGCCCGTCCATCTTCTTAGTATTTTTTAAACGCCTGCCCTCTATATTTATTTCCTTCATTCTCTCATGCACTCATTAACCTTAGGCCCCTGTTTCAAATGGAATTAATTAGTAACCATAAAACTTGGTAAGTGATGGCCTTAAGGGAAAAGCCTTTCTTTCTTCTTTCTTTCTTTCCCCTCCCTCCCTCCCTCCTGCCTTTCCTTCCTTCCTTCCTTCTTTCCTTCCTTCCTTCCTTCCTCTCTCTCTGTCTCGCTCTCTTTCATGAGGAATGAATATACCTTGTAGACATAAGTGAATACATTTCATGATACTGTACTTTTTTCTTTTCTTAAGTGAACATCTTCCTTAGTGACATATAGGGTACTGTCCCCTGACTTTTGCTCTGAGATGCAGCACTCAGCAGAACAGAGTGTGGGCTTTGGATTCAGAGCCAGAAGTTTGAGTCCCAGCTCTCCCTTTACGCAGGGCAAACAGTGTTGCTGTTCCGCAGTTCCATTCCCATGTTAGTAATATAGGCACGACCATATCTGCCTTGCCATATTGTGTTCAGAACTAAAGGTGATTGTGCATGTAAAGTGCCTCACTTCCAGTGGGCTTTCAGGCAGCCCCAGGTGCTGTGATTTATTCAGTTAAAAAAGTCAAAGGAAGAGTCTAAACACCTCCCACCAGGGTCTTTGATAAATATCTTGTCTCAGCCTTCTTGAGTCCAGCAAGGATGTGAACGTCATACCTTCAGTAAACTAGATTTTATACTTCTAAAAGACTTTTATTAGGCACATAAGAAAATGATGCTAACAAAGTTCAAAGTTGCTCCATGTTGCAGTGATCTTTCAAAAGGGAAGTTTTGAGGTAGTTTTGAAGTAGATTTCTGGAATCATCTTCAGGACTTTTGTGAGCTCATTGTGATGTGTTATGTGAAATGCATGTCCTCAAAACGTGGGTGGTTGTATAAATGAGGAAGCTGGCCTTATGGAGCCAAAGCAGCATGGAGAGGCCCAAACAACTTGCTGTGGGGAAGACTGACTGCCTCTGGGGTTTTTAATCAGCTTGAAAGGCCACCCAGGGCCCCAAACCATTAGTAGTGTTTTAATTGGCAGCAGAGTAGTACTGTATCTACTTTGGCTTAAAGATATAAATTTCCTGCTCTCTCATAACAGATGGTGATGAGGTGCATGGTAGGAAGCATGGCAAGAACTGTGTTACTCAAAATGTAGACTTAATTGCAAATTTGAAATGGAAATAAAGTGAAAGTTCTGTCTTTATTTACAATAAATTTCATGTGTTAAATGGACTTGTCTATTCTTCTATTTTACCATGCGATTGAATAATAAACATTTATTATGTGCTTCTGGCATGCACTGTGTTAAATATTTTACATGGATTATGTCATGGATCCCTCGCCATGATCCTGAGGAAAGTATTATTGCTGCTTTTAGTAGCATCGAATGTTGGAATAAAGTCTGCAAGGGCAGCTGGTAATATGTCAGCAGTGTCTGTCTTCTGAGATGAGACAATGATAAAAGGGCTGACTGCCCACCTAGGGAGGCAGTCTCATCTCCCATTAGTGCCGGGAGCCATAGAATGTGAGCCTGGAGGCTCTCACCACCAGGTAGGTGACCCTTTGCACACCCTCCCATTGCTCTCATCACATTAGAATAGCATCTGCAGTCTTTACTCTCACCTTTAAGGCCCTACATGACCCAGCTTCATCTTCTGCTATTCTCCCTATGTTTTTTATCCTTCCTCTGCTTGGTGTTCCTATGTAGCAGTTATTCCTACCTGACATTATGTTATGTGTCAAACAGGAAGATCAGGCTGCCAATCCCAGGTGGGGATTATCAACCTGTGGAGGATGGCAAAGAGTATAACACCAACAACCACAAGAAGTCAGAGCCCATTGATCTTGGCCCCTGCATTGCCTATGGGCTTGGAATCCCCAAGGAGACCTCAGCACACAAGGTGCTTGTTGGAACAATGCTTTATTCACAGAAAGGAGAAAAGACACAACAAGATCAGCATCTGCAGCATGTGCCAGTCTCCCATGGTTAGCAGGACCCTCCAGATAAAGTGGAAGACTGTATCCAGGCTGCTCTACTGCAGGAGAACACCCCGTTCCCTCCTCAAGGGGAGCAGATATACAAGTGGACTGGCCAAATGCCATATGATGCATACACTTAAGCGGTAGCAGAAAGTTGTGTCTGCAGAACAAGGAAAAACTTCTCCCAATGAGGAAGAAGAATCTAGGAGCCAGTGGCAGCTCCAGATGAGGGAAGTTTCCTGGTCCAGGGCACTGACTGGGCGATCCTGGGGAGGGATGACAGGCTGAGCAATGGCTGCTTCCCCCACAGCACATCCCCAGACCTTCATCAAGATGCCAGGACAAAAACCTCAGGCATGTCACACCCAACAGGACAAACAGCTCCCCCAAATATGGAGTGCTTCCATAGTCACCACCGAAGATAGAGGTGTTTTCAGCATGGTCCTAGAATGATTCTCATGGCTCCCTGCCCAACTGAGATAGCACTTTGTCAGGGCCACTAACAGGGCCAGTCCAAGAAAGATGATCAGTCCTCCCTGGTTCTCAGCCCTGAGCCCCAGGTGCTGGGATTTAGTCAGTTAAAAAAGTCAAAGGAAGAGTCTAGTGGATACACAGGTTTACAGACAACAGCCACCCTGTTTGAAGGTAGATTGCTTTTCCTGAATACTTGATGTACACACAGCAAGATACGTTGGCAATAGCATGGACTCTGCCCCGGAGTGTCACCCAGGCCATCTGTCCTAACCCAAGGGCTACCACCTCTGCAGGAACACATTGCTCTTGCAAGGTTTCCCCAAACCTCTCTGCCCTGATCATCCAATCGAGGCAGTGAGGTTATGTCTTGTACAAATTTCGCATGTCCTATAACATCACCCACCTCTACAGGGGAGTTGGGAGTTCCTGATGCTACCGGGGGATTTTGGTGTTGTGGTGTTTTATGATCCTCTCCTTTCCTGTGGTGTCCCAAGCTGGTGAGCAACCTGGGGCAGCATAACTTCCAAGTTAGAGTAAGGGATGGGCGTCCCTGTCAGACACTGCCACTGCACAGACCACAGACCACTCCGGGCACAGTGTTCCAGAAGGAGAAACTAAAGGAGTGGTTGGGTACACAGATTGGGATGCCTCAGTCACAGCCTAATCAGGTGACTGCCTGCTCCTCTACCCCTGCCAAACTCAGGATTCTCCAGTGTGGATTTCAGTGCCGTTTCCCTTTGGCTGGAGTGCAGTGTCAAGTGTCCAAATGGCCCCAGTGAGGTGAGGATATCACCCTGTTATTAATCCTTCTTTACGTCCCTTCTTTAACTGTTGATTTAGTCTTCCATTCCACTGTTCCGTGGCTCTCTTAGCTTATGGGTGGTGTGAATGTGGGAGGTGCAGCATATGCCATGGGATTCTGTCCATTGTTTTGTGGCTTGTGCTATCAAAGAAGTGCCCTGATTTGATTGGAGTTCAGTAGGGTACCCAAACTTATGGCAAAGATTTTTTTTCCAGGGCAACTATGGTGGTACCAGCATTCAAATGCAGCACAGAGATGACAGTTCTAAACCTTAAGTAGGTGTCAGCTGCTGTGAGGCACCAGAAGAATCCATGGCTGGGTGTTAAAGATCCAGTGTGATCCATCTGCCAAATGAGCCTGCTGATGCCCCTCACGATAGGTCATCATTCTCGTCATACTGTTTGGGCTTATTGGTGGGAATTGCACCGCATTCTTGGCTTCTGTGTCTTCTGGGATTACACTCATGGATTTGGCCCATTCCTGCATTTGAGATGGGATTCCATGACTGGTTCATTGAGGCACCCAGCGTGTGGCCCTTCCAACTTGTTTTGGACAGGCTCTGATACCTTAGGAATTCCCCTTGTGTTTTTATTTAAGAGGCACTTTGCTGGAGCATATACATGAGTGATAAAGATTTGCCTATTTCATGCAGCAAACTTGCCATAGTCCCTGTTCCCACACAGATTTTTAATAGTTCAGTCATGTAGTTGCCAGTCTCCTGACGAAATGGCTAGACCACCACCCAGGAATAGGCAAAAACGTAGCAAGGTGTGTGGGGTAGGGTAGCTTGTACACCATTACCACCACATGAAATTCAGCCCCATGGGCCAAGTGTTCTCTTCCAGTTTCAGGTAAGAATGGTTCTCCATGGGGTGGGTGGCTGTGGGGGCACAGTGGACTCCATCAACTCATTTTGCAGAAGCCTGGGTAAACTAGGCCATGCCATCAGCTAGAACCCTTCAACATGGCCCAGATGACTAGGGAAGGGACCAGCACTGTGCTCCCTCTGGCAGGGTGGCCACCTGCTCATGTAGTTGACCCCTTGGGGTCCTGGCCTGGCTCAGTCTTAGATGTAACATTTCCATTTGATGATGGAACCCTCCTGGGCTTGTCCAGTTTTATTAGTGAGATTGGTGAGAACCCAAGTAAGGATGAGCACTTCAGGCCTCAGAATCACATAATGTGCTTTGGTAGTGAGATGTTCAGTCTCCACCAGAGCCCAATAGCAAGCAAGTAGCTGCCTATAAAGGGTGTGTATTGGGCAGCAGCTTCAGGCAGCTTGTGTGTCCAGAATCACAGAGGTTGCACCCCACCCAGAGGTGGTTTCCTGCTGCTACTGACTCAGCATGTTGGGTGCTGTGGACATTTGAAGTTTCACGCAGGCTCCAAATATCCCACTCAGAGGCAAGGCCTGGGCCATGGCTTGCTGAATAGTTTTCATTGCCCATTGCTGAGAAGTGCCCCATTTGAAGGTTGCTGTCTTTTGTGCCACTTTGACAAGGGGGCCAGAAGGATACCCAGATGGGGTATGTGTTGTCTCCAGTGTCTGAAGAGATCCACCAGCTGTTGTGCTTCTATTTTATCAGTGGGAGAGCCAGGGACTGTAACTTCCATTTAACCTTCTCCGTAATACTCTGTTGATTTTATGCCCAGATGTCCCTGAGAAATTGTACTTGTTGGGTGGGTCCTTGAATCTTATCTGGATTTATGGCCCAACTGGTGTTAGTCCTCGCATTGGTGATCGAGCGAAAAGCCAAGGCCACTTATTCTTCAGTGGGATCCACAAAGAAGGTGCCATCTATTAAACCTGACTTGAGCTTGCTGTAAATCAAGCCCTACCGATTGCTGACAAATGGCAGGATCATGAAGGGACCCCTGAGGGAAGACAGAAAAGGTGTATTACAAGCCATTCCACAGGATGCACATTGGTGCTGGTCTTTCTGCCCCTGGGAAATTGAGAAAAAGGCATTGGCCAAGTCCGTGACAGCATACCAGTCTCCAGAATGAGCTGCCACCAACTCAGAAAAATGGGATGATCGCCAGCACTCAGGGGCCAAGGCATTTGGCCTGCGATAGTCCAAGCCAGCCTCTGGGGCACGGAGGCTGATGTAGTCTCTCAGTCTTCCTGTGTTGGTGACCTTTTTGACCAGGATATTAAATTGTGACAAAGTTGTTTGATGCACTCCTGCTTGCACCAGGTAATTTATTCTTGTATTAAAAGAGTAATGTCTTTCTTTCCACAATGGATAGGGGCTTGGGCAATTCTGGAAGGAGGAAGAGGAAGAGTGTATTTGGCCCACATGGCTCAAATATTGCTCTGGGGATGTGCAGTGCATATTCCTGCAGGTGACCCTGGTTTTCAGTGTCATGGGCTACCGAAATGTCATTACCCATAACACATGATGCAAGGGGTACCATGATCATTGGTGCCGAAATGGTCTTGCCCATAAGTACATGTTTATTTGCTTTCTGTGGGCTACCATGCCCTCCCCCAAAACACACAAAGCCACCGTTCCACTCCTCCCTTGTGGGGGCTTGGTATAATAATCACTAAGCAACAGTGTCTAATAGCCCCATGCTTGTTTTCATACTCTCCCCCACTTCCATATTTCCTGTCCACTCCCACAGGGCACAGAGCTGCAGGTCCCTGTGGGAGCGTGGAGCCTTTGGCCCTACCCCAAACATTCTTTTCAAAAGGAGTCAGGATATAGGTAGCACAGCTCCTCCTCTTTATCTGAGTCTAGCTCATAATTGGAACCACCATTTTCCTCACTATCTGAGCTGGGTACTGGGAAACTCCAGCAGCAGCTTGCCTTCCCTCCAGTGGGGAAGAGGGGGGAGTATCTGAATCTTCAGGGGGGTAATCCAAGACTCTAAATCCTTCCAATCTGGTGAGCTCCCCTCTTCCTGTTCCTTAATGGTCTGCTTGAGGTCCTTCATCTCTAATTTAGGGGGTTCTCTTTCCTCTTTATGTGTGGACAAAGGTCTTCAGTGGAGACTCTGTCTATCTGAGTCTTATCTATCCTTTGTTTAGAAGCCACAACCACATTGCACTGCACACGAGTCCTGCCCCTCTGATTGTCCCCCTTTTGGGCCCTTGGAGGACCACTTGTACAGGTTTCTACTGCTCAGGTCTCATCCACAGCTACAGTGGCTTCCACCTTGCAGCTCCCTCCACCAGATGATGGGACATGGCAGAGATGCGTCTCCACCACCTCACTCATTGTCATCCCAGGGACAGAAGGGACAAGGAAGTCTTCCATTGTGGGGGATCCTGCCTCTTAAAGGTCTCTAGGGCTGTACAAGATAGGACAGCTTCATCTACGTCCTGTCTGGGGGAGGGTCATACAGCCAGGTGTCAATGGCATTTATCTTAATGGCCATAATGGTTTTCTGAACCATTTTCCACGGAGTCTTACTTCCAAGAAATTCCCCTACAGTAGCATACACTGTGATTATGCTTCCAGTCACCCAAAACTAATAGTGGCATCAGTTTGTCTCGATCAGGTCCTGTTAGTTGTTCTCTGTGATGCAGGTGAAAATATGCTATAGTAGGGGGATGGGTTGTCAACTTCCCCAGACTACATCTTTCTGCTGGAGACACTTGGGTCTGCAAGGCCCCCTCATCCATCAGGCACACCAACCAGGTAGCTTGGGACTCTCCTGACCTCTGCCCACATCTATTCTTTAATTTCCTTATCTTGCTGCCAGACATTGAGCACATTTCCATGGTTTCATCTCCAGGGACACCATTAGTCCTTTGGCATTGTTGGAAAATGGAGCTCATCTGCCTGTGGCTGCAGAGCCTCACTGGTTGGAGCTCTGTCCTAGGGGCCTTCAGTCTGCATTGGAGCTCCTAATTGTTGAGCCATTGGTGTACAAGCAGCAAGGCGGCCAGCAGTCAAGGGATAGTTTTCCTGCTCGTCTTATATCTCCGCCATGGGTTCCACCCCCTGTCTCTCCACCATGTGACCCATTGGCCCAAGTCATCCTGGTCTAAGGGGAGATTTGGTAAATCTCATTTGTCCACCTATATCCAGAGGGTGCCAAAATTTCTGCCAGCTGGTTACCTGCTGGAGAGCTGGGGACAGAAACATAAGCCTTTGCTTTTGGCGAGACCACAGTAAGTATCTTTGGCAAACCTGCTGACTTCCAGAAACTGTGCAGCAGGAAGATCCAGCTGCTGATCTCAGGGGAGGATTCCATTCATGTGTAGGACAGCAGAGAGCATATATTGATGACTTCCAGGAGGAGGATCCCACAGACTTTTGCTCACTGCATCTTCTACAGGTTTGGAGTCACCAAGAAGGACTCCATGCACAAGGGCTGGTTGGAAAAACACTCTACTCACAGAATGACAAGAAGATGAGCCCCTCCCGATAACCAATGCAGGGTGATAGCCTGCATGCAGCGCTTTAGGTTACAGGCAACGACCCCAATCCCAGCACTCCATCTAGTCATATAGATAAGTGGAGCTGTCCAGGAGCCATTGACACACATCAGTACAAGGAAATTCACCGTATACCCAGAACAGAGAAATATTTATCCAAATAAGGAAGAAGACTCTGAGGCCAAGGAATAGCTGGACACCTGGCTTCTAAATTAGGGAATGTCCCAGGCCCAGGGCACTGATTAGGCAATCCTGTGGAATGGCAGACAGGTCACAAGATGGCTGCTTCCTCAGCATTATACATTGTATATTTCTTTTCTTCCCCTATACATTCTCCAGAAGGCAGGTACTTTGCTCACAGCTGTATCCTTACTCATTGAAACTGAGTAATGTCTGGCTTATAGTTGGCACTTTCCATATAAATTGTTGATTGAATTGAGAATGAGTAAATGCCCTTCAACTTTTCCAGGCCTGAAGCTCCTAGTCTATGAGATGAGGGCACTGGACAGATGACACCTGAGGTATCCTCCAGCTCTAACACTCTGTGACTGCCATGCTATGGAGGGGTGTCACACATCAGCCAGTGGTTTAACCATGGGTTAGGAGACAGGTCAGAGACAGGATTGGGCTTTTTCCTGCTCAGTTTTCAGATGTCCCTTTTCCCTCATCTTTTCTTCCCTGCGAGTCCCTTAGGTGTGAGCCCCTCTAGAGGTGGCCACTGCTTGTTTCCTGTTTCTGCCCTCCTGACCAAAGGTGCAGCACCTGAACTCCTGCATGGTTAGTGTTTTACCAGCTCTGGGGCAATGGCTCTTGCCTTGTGTCTGTGTCATGAAAAGCCCTGTCTTCAGACAGACTGTCTCTTTCAAGAATGCTCAGGCTAAATAACTACCTGTTACTAAAACTATAACATTTTGCCATTATAAAAGTAATACTTTCTGGCCAGGTGCGGTGGCTCACGCCTGTAATCCCAACACTTTGGGAGGCCAAGGCAGGCAGATCACCTGAGGTCAGGAGTTCGAGACCAGCCTGGCCAACATGGTAAAACCCCATCTCCACTAAAAATACAAAATTAGCCAGGCGTGGTGGCATGTGCCTGTAATCCCAGCTACTTGGGAGGCTGAGGCAGGAGAATCACTTGAACCCAGGAGGCAAAGGTTGCAGTGAGCCAAGATCGTACCACTGAACTCTAGGCTGGGCAATAGAGTGAGACTCTGTCTCAAAAAAAAAAAAAAAAAAAAGTAATACTTTCTTCTTAAAAGTAAATTTGGAAAATAATAAAAAACTTGCTAATATGCCCTCCATACAAATGTAGCATGGCCAAGATTTAGAGGATTTGTTCCTACTCTGTTTTATATGTTGGTTTGCTTTATTGTACAAAGTAGTGTTTTGCATTTGTGTTAATATATGTGTTTTTTAACTTAGTATGTAAGTATGTTCCATGTTGTTGTGTGACTTGCTTTAAAAATGAACCAAATATTGAACATCTACTGATATGATGGAAACTGAATTGGGTATTTTTACATAAATTAGCTCATTTACTGCAGCACTCTAGTGAGGTGGACATTATTATCCCTGTTTTGCAGTTGAGGAAACTTAAGGCTCAACTGTTTCACCTACTCAGATCAAATAGCTACTAAGGACCAAAGTCAAAATTCATCGGACATGGGGCCGACTTGAGAAGCCTGTGTTCTTTTGGGTGTGCATTTTAATGGCTACCAAATATCCCATCTATCATGCCATGTTGTGAAGCAAATTGAACATCAGGTGAGGGGCCCCATAGTGGAGCTACCTTCACCCAAGATAGGATTACTCCTTACAGGCAACTTCTTCAAGGCCCAATTCAGCACACAGACATCAGGTAGAAAGGTGATTGTTTCCTGCCTGGATAGGTTTCCACCCACGCAGCTCTCCTATAATCTTAGGTGTACATTATTGATTCCAGGAGTCATATGTGTCCCTATCTGTGTTGTGGGTAAGGAGCCCCACAGTCTTTTCTCTTGAAAGACTTGGCTCTGGCTCAGCTGTGCCTTGAATTTGTGATTCTGTTGCATACTCCAGGCTTTTCTGCTCAGGATGGGGCCCTTTTGAGACCAGGTCTTTGGTGCTTGCTCATGTGCAGTCTGGAATCAGCTGCACAGGGCTGGGAAGCTGCACCGCCTACCTCTAACAGGCTCACAGCAGAATTCTTAACACAGGTGCTTTATTTTAGAAGTTTATACTCTTCATTGTAAATAGCTAATAAAAAGTGACAGCTACAGCCCATTTATAAATGCACTTCCAGAAACCAAATTCAAAGGGTTTACTAAATGGCAGGAACCTGGTCAACAGCTGTTTTAAATGCATTTATTTCTGTCGGGAGGCAAATATTCTACAAAATAGCTTTGTTGTCAATAGTCTCTTTGCTCTTTGATGTACAGCTTACAAATAAATGCATTTATAGGACCTGCTAATGTGTGAGGGTTTTGATATTAGTGCTAAATTTTCAATCTATAATATATCATCTAGTCATCTTTGACAAACTCAGTTTTAATCTAATTAAGTGGCGTCTTCTGTGATTCTGAGTAGAGATCCCTAAGGTAATTCTATCCTACTTGGTTTTCACAGGAGAAAAAAAAATCCCTAAGAGTACTGTTCAACAAAGTGTGTGTATATGTGTGTGTGTGCATAAAATATTCCTTTTAGATGAGCAAAGCCAAGAAGATGCCTAGTAATAAATAGCTTTCACAGTTGGTTAAATATCAGAACTGGGGAGGCATTTGACCCCAAAATCATACGGCATCTCTAGAGCATGGCAACTCTGGGAAACTGATTGTTGCTTAAAGAAAGTTTAAAGTATTTGGGAAGTAATTTCTCTTTTATTTTTACTCCCTTAGGATGATTTGGATTTGCAGCCTTTATCACTAACTTGGTGAGAATTTTTTTGTAAAGTTGTCAAATCTATAGGCCTCAGAAATGGCAGTTCTCATACAAATCCCAGTAACGATGCTAACAACATTCATCCAGTGTCAGTCAATCCTAGGTGCTTGAAAAACATCTCATTTAGTCTTTACAATAGCTTATGAAGTTGATACTTTTGTCTCAGTCTTTAAATAAGAAAGCCAAAACTCAGATTGGTTTAGTAATCTGGTCAATATTACAGAGTCAGGAAGTAAGAGGAGGAATTGAAAACAAGGTCTGCCCGCCTGGGAGTCTGTGCTGTTTTAAGTCACTTTACTGTCCCCTGCTCTGCCACACTGCCTGTGTTTTCAGAGAGGAGGCAACCACTAGGCTAAATGACTATCTGGCAAAAATCTATGTGGAGTTGGTTCTTCCTATTATATTGTATCTGTCTGGGACACCTGAGTGTTTGCAGAGATTCTTGCCCCGATTTTCAGCACCCTCAGCTGTTAGCCGTGCTATGGATGTGATGTTGGGGAATTTCTAGGATTGAAGTGGCCAGTTGCCTGTAGATGAGAAGACTTTCTTTAATTTGCCCTAAGTAGACATTCTGCAGTCAGTGTGTTATAGAAACACATTTCTGGGAGGCAGGTGATCCAAGGGATGGTGGTCAAGAAGCAAAAAATATATAGAGATGGGATAGAAACAAATGCAATGAAAGATCAGGACATTTTGTTCAAAGTAGAAATTTCCAGTAGAGAATCTTCCTCCCACCTACCCTCATGAACTCCAAGGAGATTATGATTTAATAATCTTTAGTCTTTATGTGTATTCTTCAGTCTATGAGTAAAACATGTTACTGGTTTCTCTTCTCTGTAAGTTGCAGTCACGTCCCTGCAAGGGAGCTAGTTTGTATGTATTGCTAGGGGCTTTAAGATGGTGATTCTCCAGGCTAGAAACCCTTCCAAGAGATTCTATCGCTTACCCAAAGCCAAAACACTTGTCCAGTTTAGCAGGAAATATCTATATGAATATGAATTTCTTGGTTTCAGCCATTTGTGGCTCTGAATTCACTGTTGCCCTGAGGAAGCCATCTCTGACCCAAACACTCCTTGTTAAACCACTGGCATAGCTCAAGTGACTTGGAAACCTCACTGTAACTACTATTGCATAACTTCAACAACAAACCTTCATTCTGTTGTGGTAAAACTTCACTCCATATTCAGCCACACATTAATTAGTACTTATATTTTCTTAAATGTACACTGTGCATCATGACATGTCCTCAGGATACGGAGATAAAATACTTCATTTTTGCTCTCAAAGACCTAACAATCTAGTGAAAAAGACTACATTCTGAAGTCTCTGAATGTCAAAAAGTGCTGGTTGAAAACATTTCATTTTTTGATAAACATGAGAATAGGTAAAATCATTTTCAGAAGGGCTCATGGAGGGGAGACATCTGGTCCTTTAGAAAGACAGGGTCACTGAACCCTTAGTGCTTTTGTGAGGTGACAGAACACAGTGTCCCCAGAGTGATGTATTTCCTTGAAAGTTTTTTTTCTTTGAGAACATAGGGTGGGGTTCTTCCTGAGGAAAATATTGATATTGCCAGCCTGCTCATGGTGAAATTGAGAAAAACCAGGAAATTTAAACAAAGGCATGATTCAAGACCTATATTTAGGAGGAAGCACTCACCACAGGACCAGAACCTGACCCTTGGACCCTTGTACTCTGCATCGCTGCCGTTCCCATGCTCTTCCCAGCACCTCCCTAAAATGGGTCATTCTATGCAAATCCCAACAGCCTTCCAAATAGAATGTCACTGCCCTGATTAATAAGTATTTGTATACTTTTTCTCTAAAATGTCTACTCGACATATCATATCTTTTTGTATGTTTCTTCCAGCTTCTATTTGTTCTTTAGAACTTCAGTACAGTGCCTTTTTACATCTACCAGACAATGCAAAGGACTTCCAGGTAAGTGGACCCCTAGTAAACTCTCCAGTGGGATAGATGCATAGCTTTGTAATGGCAGCCAAAAACAGTTTGTAAAGATCTCATTTTCCCCTTTTTTACCCCTGAGAATAAAAGGAGGAGTTTTAAAAAATCTATGCACTGGCTGGGTGCAGTGGCTCATGCCTGTAATCCCAGCACTTTGGGAGGCCGAGGCCAGCGGATCACGAGGTCAGGAGATCGAGACCATCCTGGCTAACACGGTGAAACCCCATCTCTACTAAAAATACAAAAAATTAGCTGGGCGTGGTGGCAGACGCCTGTAGTCCCAGCTACTAGGGAGGCTGAGGCAGGAGAATGGCGTGAACCCGGGAGGCGGAGCTTGCAGTGAGCTGAGATTGCGCCACTGCCTCCAGCCTAGGCGACAGAGCGAGACTCCATCTCAAAGAAAAAAAAAAAAAATCTGTGCACCTACACATACACACACAATCACACAAACATAAGCACACATATATGCACATTTAAGCACACAGATTCACACAAAGGGTCCTGATACACACATACATTCACAACTCATACATACATATATATATATAGCACTCACATGCTCTTACAAATATACATATAAATATATACACATATACACACATAGAAACACACACACATAGAAACACACACACACATAGAAGCACACACACACACAGTTGTACATGGACTGTTTCTTGGGAAGAAATGCTCATTCGGCAACAGTAGCTTTTTCTCTCTTTGTGGATTTGCTCCTTGGCCTTTATCCCTATAGGAAGCCAAGCTGAAAGCTTTTAAACTGGTATAGCTTTTGTCCTGACACCTATGTCTGGGTGACATAGATTCTCAGAGAGAGGGAGAGATATTAAAGGAAAAAAGTCTTTGAGGAAATCATAATCTTTCCCGAAGAAGTTCTTGCCTAGTGCCAGGTTTCTGGACTCAGAGCAGATTAGTGAAACAAGCATTCAACTAAGAGTCCAGGGCCTGGTTTCTAGTTCTGGTTTTGACCCTAATCAGCCGGGCAAGTCACTTATGTTCTCTGAGCCTCAGATTTCTCGCCTATGCAATGATGATCTTTCAGATTCTAACTCTAAAATTCTGTGCATGTCTCTTTTCCGGTGACTGAGGAAGTTCAAAGTAGAATAGGATGGGGATAACACATGAATAAGCTCTGAATCCTCACCTGTCTCGAGGAGGAATAAATTCAATCCTAATGCCAAAACGACAGAATCTACTTCCTCACTGCTTTGCCAAACACTCATTTAGATGTATCTATCAATCACTGGTTTATTCATATGGTGCCTCTCACCATGAAATCTAGGTTCTGGAACAATATAATTGGTCTAATTTTGGTTTTCTGACTGCAGAAGTGGATGCTTCCTCTGCCTGTCTCTACTCTCAGCTCTTATTGATTTTGATGGTGAAAGAGATTAATCCGATGCTCCGTGGAAGTAGATATCAAGAACTCTTGAGCAGAGAGATGTTTTGCATTCTGCCTGTTTGACATTTACAAGGTATTTCATTAACACTGTGGGCGATTCAGTCCCCTTTTATTTTTGGCTGCCCTTGCAGTGCCTCTGAAGGAAGGAAGGCCATTCTTTTGCCGGGTAAGGGGCAGGAAAATGTGTGGCTCCAAAGCTACCTGGAGCCTGATGGGGGTTAGGTTGGTCCTTGCTGCCCCTGCTGGTCACATGGTCCCTGCTTACTCTGCTTGCCTTCTGTCTTCCTCTTTGTGGACTCCCATTGATCCTTGTACTTCCTCTGGCAGAATGTTTATCAGATTATATTGAAATTGCCTGTTTATTTCTGCCTCTCCCACAGAACAGTAAAAACCTCAAAGACTGGGGCTCTGTCTTCTTTCTTTTCTTTTTTTTTTCTTTCTTTTCTTTTTCTTTTTTTTTTTTTTTGACAGGTTCTCTCTCTGTTTTCCAAGCTGGAGTGCAGTGGTGCAATCACAGCTCCTTGGACTCCTGGGTCAAGGGATCCTGCCACCCCAGCCTCCTGAGTGGCTGGGACTACAGGCATGTACCACCATGCCCAGCTAAATTTTAATTTTTTATTTTTATTTTTTTTGATATAGAGGGTCTTGCTAAGTTGCCAGAGTGGTCTCAAACTCCTGGCTTAAAGTAATCCTCCCACCCAGCCTTCCAAAGTGCTGGGATTATAGGCATGATCCACCGTGCCCAGCCTTGTTTTTTATTGTATATTTAGGGACTTGCCTATGGTAGGTACTCAGTAAATGTTTCTTGAAATAATTAATGACTTGGGTTGATTTGGATGAAAGAAGGAATGGACGGAGGGCATTTTTTAGTAGCCTGGAGACTTGGTTTCCATGCACCATGCTGGGATGTCCCTGGCAGCCCATCTACTGAGCTGGCGCCAGGATGCTTACCAGTCTCCTTTGTGACGGGCCCAATGGATATTTTTATTGGCCAGCATGATTTATTTCATAATGCTGAGTTGCAGCACCCTTCATGGCTAGAGATTTTTGTTGTGGAGATAAGTTCTAAGAACTATCTCCATTTCCAGAAAAGAGAGGGTTTCTCTCGTCTGTTGCCCAGAAAAGAAGTCAGTTTACATATGCATCTTCCCTGGGTCAGGCTAAGGAGTAGCCCCAGCACTGGCATGCTAGACTTGGAGAGTCTAATATTCTTCCAGCCAAACCCTGAAGCAAACCACACCTCCTAGGTCCTGCAAGTCCCCATTAAGTGTGCTTAAGTCATTTGAACTCCTAGAGAATCCACGTCAGGGGAGAAGAGTCAGCATCCAACAAAAGATAGCATGTAGTTTTTTTTAAAAAAGTGAAAAACTAAAGCTTGCCTTTTCTATGGATCATCAGCATGTTTACTTATAGCAAAAAAAAGCATGTACAGATGGATTTTTGCCATTTAATGCATTCATTAAAACCCCTATTTTAAGCCAAGATTTGTAACAAAGTTTTTGGGGAAATAACACAAAAATCCCCTCCCATCTGGAAATGAAAAGAACAAGCAAAATGGATCTAGAATCTTCATGTAATTCAGTCTCCTCATGACAACCATTATGTAAGGATAAGGACAGGCTCTGCAAGCCACCCATTTCCACACTGCGCTAGAGTTGAGATTCAACCAACACCCCTGCTTCAGTTTAGGTTTCAATATACACGCGAAGACAGGGAGGAATATACTCAGAAGACAAAGTCCTGTGCTCACTGGCACCTGATCAAGTGCTAAAGCTTCAGATGAAAAGGGCAACAGAATCTCCAAGACAAAGGGACCAGTTAGTGGAGGATTCTTTAGAGAGGAGGGAAGAGACCCCCCTGCTGGGCCTTGGGGGATGGAGCATTTAGTCAGGAAGATGACATCCCAGTAAGGGGAAGCTACCCCTAAAAGCAAAGGTATGGAGATGGGAGGGAATGTGGAGAGGGGTGGAGAAATTCCACCTTTGTTAGGACAGCAGTCAAGGATGAATGAGTTAGCCTCTTAAGGAAGAGGCTAAGCTGTTAGAATAAAGAGGTTTACAACATCAGCGGCTTAAATCAAATAGAAGTGTGTTTCTCTTTCACATGACAGAGTAGATGTGGCCTGGCGTCTAGAAAGCATTTTTGTCTCTGCTCCACTGTGTCTTCCAGGGACCCATTCTTCTCTTGTCTTCATGCTCCATCACTTCCTAGGGTGTTGTCTACACCTACATAGTCATAGCTAATTTTCCACTCTCAGCACCAACCAGGGGAAGAGGAGGAAAGATAGCATCCTTTTCCTGATAGGTGTGAAGTTATGCAGGACACTCTCAGGGTGAATGGACCACAGTGTGGCTCCTGACTGGGCAGGGAGGAAGGATAAGCTGCTAGAGAAAGAAGGGAAGGCAGTCATCTTTGACATCATGAGTTGCATAAGATGGGAATAAAAACTGGAAAAGACCTTAATCACCATGTTAGAAAACTCTAGCCATTCTAAAGACATTGAAGAATCCTGTTTGGACCTTTTCAGCAGTGAGGAGCGGCCAGCTGTGGTTATCTGGAGAGTGCAATAGGCAGAACTTCCTGGTAGAGGCCCCGCTTCCCTGTCTTGAATGCCTGGCTTTTTTTTTTTCTTTAAAATTTTGTATCTGCTTCTGGATCACATTGCTGCGAACCACATTGGGTCAATTCACATGGAGGATTAGATCTGGGCACACCGTATCTTTTATGTCTTTTATTTCTTTGACTTTATTCTGCTGGAAAGTGTTGGCCCACAGCCAGAACCGGCAGAGGGCAAAGGAGGGATTACTTTCTTATCACAAGGAAATTAAATGCCTAAGACAGCAATATAGTGATTTTTTTAAAACAAATTTTTAGGAAAATTGAACTTACCTTGTTTACTTTTATGGAAGGCTTTTGGGCTGTGGGAAGGAACCTATTTTTGTACTTAATGAAATGGGTCTTGGCAGTAAAGGGTTTAAAACTAACTTTGGATTTATTTAAAAAGTAATATCCTTGCCACTAACTTGTCTTCTGTCTTTAAAGGAAAGAGAATTTTTACAGTGCCTATAGAACATGCCATTCCTCACCAGTCATTTGGCAGTCCTATTAGCAAACTCATTTGTCAAAGCCTCATTAGGTGATTGCAAAAGTACTCTCCCAGGACCCACTTTGGACTTCTTACCAAGTCGTGTGTGTGTGTGTGTGTGTGTCCGTCTGTGTGTGTGTGTATCTGAAATACAAGTGTGGGAACATGACAGTGTAGACAAGCTTACAGCCCCCATTTTTCTTCAAGTGGCCCCCTCTGATAAAAGGTTATATCCTGGAAGAGGACTTAAAACCTTTGAAAAATCAAATTCTCTTGGAATATAATACCAAAGTGACATTGTTGTTTTTCTTGCATCTACATGTTCCATGAATGTTTTCCAAACAATTCAATACATTACTCTTCAGCCCACTCCCATGCTGACATCAAAAACTTTTGGGAAGAAAAATTGTTATCGAATAGCAGTGTCGCACCAAGCAGATGGGGTCACTGTCCCCCCAGGATAAGGTATTTCTCATGTGCTTGAGAAGAAGACTGTGGATCTGAAAATATGATAGGGGCTGTGGCTTATTGAGGTCTCGCTATTGAGAGGGGGCTTGGAGTTATGGTGAACAGTGGGCTCTAGTGCGGGACTGCTGGGGTCTTAAGCCCACTGGACCACTTCCTAGCTGGCCAGCCTTGGGCCAGTTGATAGCCTTTCGGGCCTCAGTCTTCTTATCTGTGAGAAAGTGTAATGTCACCTCCCATGTCACTGTGAGCAGTACATGAGTGGATATGTGTAAATAGCTTGGAGCATCATGTAGCATGTGGAAATGCTCAGTAAATGAACTGGGTCTCTCAAACTCTAGGGCCCATGTTTTTCCCCTTCACCACTAAGGAACCTCCTGTGCAGCATGGGCTCAGGAATAGCAGGAGGCTTCTGGCACAGAATGAGAAGATGGGAAAGCGTGCTGCTTGGCCACAACGGAAGGAGGAGAAAGGTCAAGGAGCTCGGTCAGTAATCCCCACTCTGAGGCCAAGGAAAGAGGATGGAGGAAAGGGCAACCAGAACATCAAATGCCACATAAGCAAGAAACCATAAATTTCTTTCCCAACTAACAGTTAAGAAAACAGACCTAACCACTTCTACTCAGGGACTACATCTTGTTTGTTTTTGTATCCATAGTGCCTGGCTTCTAGTTGAGCTTGACAAATATTGGAGTGTGTTGGCCTGTTTCTTGTCCAATCATTTGTTCAGTCATTCAACAAATATTTAAGTGCCTATCATGGAACAGCCACTGCTTTGAGAGCTTACAATCAACGCTGAAGAAAACAACACGGAAGGATTCCCCCTGCCTTGGCTTCACCTGGGAGGGGAGACGGGCAGTGAGCCCATGCTAGCTTCTAATGCGCTCACCACTTCTTTTAATAAGTACAATACTCTCCCCACTTCCCCTAATGATTCTGTGAAGCAAACTAGTCTATAGTTCCTGGTATCTTCTTTTCTTAAAAAGTTGACATAGATGACAGTTATGTCCTGAAGTCTGATAGCTTCTATGAATTTCTCAAACATTGGTTACCAACTGGTTTGGGGATCACCTTGACAAACTGTGTAATTTAGAGGTGAGGGCCTCCTTTATTGGAGTCAGGAGACCTCCTGGATTTGTGTCTTCACTCTGTTATGAGTTGAGTGGCCTCAGGCATCTTCTGAGTTTCTCATTCCTTTATTGAAAATAATAATGCTTATCTTAAAGTAGCTTGTTCAGAACTTGCCTTGTCTCAAGAATCAGCCAGACATTTATAAACAAATCCGAATCCTGAACGTCAACCCAGGCTTGTCTAAGAATTCTCCTCTTTATAATTTTTAGCTGCTCAGAGTAGAGAGCCTGTCACCAACCCCCACACAGTTATTACAGTTTCCTTTTTCTCCTTAACATTTGTTCCACCACATTTTGCACATATGACTTTAGACCTTGAACTTTCAAGTCTTTCTAGACCAAAGGACAGCAATGCTTTCCAGAGAGTCCAGCAGGAATCACACTGGGCAAGCTAAAAAAGCAACTCAGTCCTTTTCACCCAGCCTATTTCATCCAACCCCGCTGCCCCTCCTTGAATCCTGGAAAGATGATCTACTGCCTTTCAACTCAAAGTGCGGGACATGTACCCAGCAGCATGGGCATCACCAGGGAGCTTGTTGGACACGTGGAGTCTCAGACTCCACCTTAGACCCACTGACTCAGAATCTGAATCTTGACAAGGTTCCTGTATATCATGCATGTTACTCTTTGAGAAGCACCAGCCTGTTGACTACCTCTGGGCCAAAATACTATTCAGATGTGTTGTTCTTTTTCAATTATGAAAATAATTAGTGACTTAAAACTCACTTCTGATTCAGGACTGCATGGCTGTTTAAGTCGACAGATCTGCATTAATGCTGTTGTAATGACGTCACAGAATTGAGGCATTTATGAGCTAGAGAGTAAATTCTATATGTGTTTAAAAATTAGATAAATAAGAATTTACATGACAGTTTAATAGGGGCTTTAAAATTTTAACAAGTATAAGTCATCTTCTGCTTTTTTCAATGGATTTTCCTGAATAGTGGGATCACAAAAGAAATTTATGTGTTTTTCTAAGTTTCATTTTCTTTTAATGTGATTAATTTAAAAATTCACTCTCTGATTAGCAGGTAACATTTATAATCTGGACCTGTACCTAAGACAGCTTAGCAAATAAACACAAATGGCTTACTAGGTCTTTGCTTTTGAAAACGTATGGCCATCTAAAAGTAGTAAAGGCAATTTAATAAATACAGACAATCTGCTAAGCAGCCAAGGAAAAAAGGTGCCTGAATTATATATGTCTGCATGAGTGGACAAGACGTGCTTTTCAAGATTAATGATTTAAGCTGTTCTTTACGTTCCCAGACTGATTAAACAAGGCTTAATTCTACACAACACTTTCTCCTTTTCTTGCTTCTTCAAAATTCACTGTCCTTCTCTATCCCTTCAGGATTGATTGCAGGGGTGATCCAGGATCGTGTCTGTCTAAAGCCTTAACTTCTCTCCCTTTATAAAGGGAAGATTATCCCTTTTTTAATTCCTTGTTTTCATTGATGTCAGATGGGAGGCATTCAGAAGGAGTGTTAGCATTCATTGCACTTTCCCTGAAAGTGGCTCAACTTTTGATTGAGATGTTCTTGAAGATTCTGTTAGTGGCATCTTGGCATGCTCCTGTCCTCTCTGACTTTGACGGCTCCTCCCTTCCTCCTCCTTTTCTCCCTCACACTCCTGTCCACACTCCCAGTCAAGTACTTGCCAGAGCCTGTCATTCAGTTTCTTTTCTCTCTCCCAAATCCATCGTCTTTTCCCAATTTATAGGATTTTATCTTTTTCCCTCTTGTTCAGCATTTCATAAAGTTAGTCCTGCCAGGTTTTAATAGGGGTTCCACCCCCCTCACCTCTAAAAAAAATTGGTCAGGACAAGGTATAAAATATTAATTTAGACAGTTAAATATCATTTTGTTTGTTGGTTTAGCTTCAGGACAAATTAGAACTTTCAATATGCTGCCAGGAGGGGGTTGGGTGGTTTTCTCATTTCCGAATTTATTTCCCTGTAGAACCTTCTTTGAAAGTATCTAGGAAGACCAGTGTTAGATGAAATGTGCTTTCCGACCTCCTCCTTGATATCTCTCCTACACGCTTCTCTCCATCTCATGCTATGTCTAATGACTCCATGTACTGCTCCACGTGTCACTTCCTCAAATACATCCTAAATTAATCACTACCAACATTAGCTAACTTCTACTGATCACTCCCCCGACTTTTTTTTTTTTTTGAGACGAGTCTCACTCTGTTGCCCAGGCTGGAGTGCAGTGGTGCCATCTTGGCCCACTACAACCTCTGTCTCCTGGGTTCAAGTGATTCTCCTGCCTCAGCCTCCCAAGTAGCTGAGATTACAGGCACCTGCCACCATGCCAGGCTAATTTTTGTATTTTTAGTAGAGACAGGGTTTCACCGTGTTGGCCAGGCTGGTCTCGAACCCCTGACCTCAGGTGATCCAACTGCGTCAGCCTCTCAAAGTGCTGGGATTACAGGCGTGAGCTGCTGTTCCTGGCCTGATCACTCACTTTTACTGCTAAGGCTTTTACAAGCATTTTGCCTCTTTGATTGTCTATGAAATCAAGCACAGATATCTTAATCTGATATGCAAGACCATGTGTGTTCTTGGACCAACCAACTTGCAATCAATCTTCCCCCTGCCCCAGCATTTAACATTCTTCTCCATGCTTGATTTTTCCTTGAGGGTGAACTTTACCCCTCCCAATATACTATACCGTTTACTTACATATTTTGTTTGTCATCTATTTTACCTCAACTAGAACGTAAGCTCCATGAGACTGGGATATTTGTTTGTTCATGCTGTGTCCCAAGCACCTACAACAGTGTCCAGCAAATGGCAGGTGCTCAGCACGTGTTTCCAATACAGGCGGAATGAATGAGGGAGCCTTCTCAGTTTCATCTCCGGCCTGTGCTTGGTCTTTATTCTCTACTCTTCTCTTGCTTTTTTTCACTCTCTTTTAGCCCTCAATCTTCATCTGTCATCATCTCTCTTCACCCCTCAGAGCCTAAATCTGTAAGTAGCATTTCTTCCAAGGAGCCTTCTGTAATCGTGACCCTTCTCTCTTTGTATGGGTCCCTCTCTTTGGAATGTTGTTGTTTATACCTGTTTTACCAGTCAGTTACATTCTGCCTTGTAGTAGAGTTACTTTTAAGCTGAAAAAGGATAATGGGGTATTCATGTTTGCCTCTTACATCACTGTGGAATATGCTCAGTAAATTTATAATGAACAGAACAAACCCAACATTGTGCTTCCAGGAAAGTAACCCCCATGTGTGCCTCAGTCTGTACCATGGGGACTGCTTGACGCATCTGTTTCCTCAGTTGAGCCCTTAAGATGAATGCTCGATATCCTCAAGAGGCTATTAACGAGAATTTTTATTTCCCCAAAGTTTCTTTTTTCCTAAAAGGCATTTCTTTGATATATAACAAAGCTCTGTACAAAAATTTCAACTGCTCATCCCAGTAGGAGAGAATGTTCTACGAATTCAGATATAGCAAGGTTTCAGGGGCTATATTTTCTTTTCTTTTTGGGTTTTCATGTTCACATTTCATCTACATTTCCCCTCTTGGGCAAATAGGTTGCCCAATTTAGAGCAAATATGTTTGGTTTTCCTTCCGATATCTTTATTTATTTTTCTTTATTATTTGCTTCCTCTCCCTTCCCTCCAAGAGAGTTCAGATACTTACCACAATGGATAAACTTATGCTGGGAAATTGCAATGCTTTTCTTTTTTTGCAAAGTACAGACCTCATGTACATATGAAGGCTGCTGACACTAGCTTTCCATCTGGCCACAGGAAAGTGTGTCATCTCTTTCTTCCATGGCCTGTCTCCTGTCCCCAGGGACCTCAGTGGAGGCCAGACAGTAACTTTTCTCTCTTTCAAAAACCCATCCAAATCCCCAGGCCCTTTCTAATACAGCTTTTCCATGTATTCATGTATCATCACCTGAAACTTGTTCCGTTCTAAGTTAAGGGTTAACTGAATGAGTGAAAATTGTATTTATTTGGGAGACAGAAGTAGCAAAGGCTTAGAATCAGGCAGACTTGTGTTTCATCCTCAGATTCTCCTATTTACTCGTATAACCATAGTTCAGTCAGTTCCCGTTGCCGAGCCTCAGTTTCTTTGTCTGTCAAATGGGGATAACAATGCTTGCCTCATCATATTCTTGCAAATAAGGTCAGATAATTCATGTAAAACTTGGAGCACATTGTATGCCACCTGGTAATTGGTCTCTCCATGATGAAGATTTGCTAATGACGCTGCTTACTTTTCTGGCTTATGGGGCCTAGGTTCTGAATCTTTATAGTCTTTTTGTGCCTGCTGCATATGGTCAAATCATGTTTGTTTGATAGACAGAAATGCGGGGTTTTTCCTTAACAAGCCATTCAACCATGTATAATGAAGAATTGCTCATGGTTGGTTTGTTTTCCATGTCTAGATATTAGAAGAGAAGGCTCAAACATAAGGTTACTTTCTGTAGTGCAGTGGAAAAGGTATATTCCCAGGGAGCCTGGCATCCCCCATTAATCTATAAGCAGATTTATAAGCAAAGGAAGGGCTTTAGGATAACCCCCACTCCCCCGCCCCACCAGCTTTATTGACGTATAACTGATGAATAAAAATTAGACGTATTTCTGGTGTACAACATGATATATATATATATATATATATGCATTATGAAATGATTATCACAATCAAAGCAATTAATGTATCTATCAGCTCACATAGCTGTCCCTCCAGGTTCATCCATGTTGGTGCAAATGACAGGATTTCCTTCTTCTTTAAGGTTAAGTAATATTCCATTGTTCCATTGTGTATTTATATCATATTGTGTATTCATATTTCTTTATTCATTCATTGGTCCATGGATATCTAGGTTGTTTCCGTATCTTGGCTTTTGTGAAGAATGATGTGATGACCACAGGGCTGCAGATACCTCTTTGAGATACTGATTTCATTCCTTTGGATATGTACCCAGAGGTGGGATTGCTGGGTCATAATGTCATTCTAGGAGTTGTTTTGCACGTTACTAGATGTTTTCTGAATGATACGAGGAGATTCTCAAATACAGGGGACCTCCCTAGAGCCAGAGCTAACCTGGTTGATTCCTCCTAGGAGGGACATGGTGGTGGAAAGAGCTCTGCTGGGGAGAATGGGGACTCATCTCTTAGGCATGCTGCAGTGTGACTCAGGCAGACACTGCACATTTCTGGGCTGCGTTTCCTTCTCCTCAGGATGAGAAAGCAAACCTAGACTGTCTCTAATATCTTACAGCACTGCAGATCCTACCCCTGCCTTTTTTTTTCCAGCCTCCATCTGAGAGCCTCTTTCTGTTTCTGGTAAGGGCATCTTCACCCGTCACCACCCTGGTGGGCTGGCTTTTACATTGAGTGCTTTGGTGTGAAAGGCAGGCTTCGTTCAAGTTGACTTCAACTTTCCTCTTTAACCTTTTCTTGTGTGTTCTTGTTCACTCTCTTCCTTCATGGTGTCAAGTAAAGCCAGTAGGGATGAATCAGGTTCACTGTTCTTTTGGAGATGTGAAATCCATGAATGGGGCTAGGTTTCATTATGTCTCCCTCTGGGTAGACTCAATTCCCTCCTAATTGCCTTTTTCCTGTTGATCATTCACATCTTCTGCCTTGGAATTTCTTTGAAATTTTATCATGTTCTCCCTTCATCGTGTCCTTCCCTTTGTGATTTCAGATTTTCTGTGGGTAGCTGTAATTTCCTGCGGAACAATGTCTACTAGATTCCCGCTGAGTGTGGCTGGTGCAGTGGTAGGATTCTGTGAGACATTGTCAGACGTGTGAGTGTGCAGATTGATAAAACAGTGTACACTCCCCGCTTCGTTCGCACCTCTGTTTTATCTGGATGATGACAATTACAGCACAGCACCTCATATAGGTGCAGAGGTTTCTCCTGCTGTGATCTAATGGTGGCCTGTGTGCATGTGGACTGGGAACGAGAAGGTGGCTTTTTCTAGGAGATCTTGGCTGCAGGCAAGCCTATTTCTGCCAAGCTAGGGATTGTCTGGGTCTTGGCAGAGCTGGCTGTTTTGTATCATTGTTAGTAGCCAGGCTGTAATTCTGACATTTCAACTACTTGGACTCTGAAAAGGTGTGGTCAGGCCCCAGATCATCAGCCAAATCTTCCACTCAGCCTGCTTCACAACCTGACATGCTTAGCATTTGGGCGCCTTTCCAAGAGTGAAGTAACACACTGATAGGGAAATAAGAAAGTGAAATAGTGGCCCCTTGGTTCTCACGGGGAAGAGGGGAGATGTGTTTAGGCACCCCCCAACCACCTTCATTGGTGGTTTCTAGGTGAGAATCACTAGGAATCAGGAGGATCTATCAGAACTGGGAATCAGGAGGAACCTTCAGATGTTGTGGGCAAACAGGGGGGCAAGGGGTGATGTTAAAACCAGGCTTCATCACTTTCAAAAGTCTGCATTACAGTCAGCCATGGAGAAAACGGCCTACTTTCTACATCACAGGCATGGCTTAAAGATATAAGGCCAGGCCATTTGAAAAGGTTTAGTCCCTGGTAGAAAGGCATACAAATCATCCCTCCTAGTTTCGGTTCCCACAGAGGCAAGATTCCAGTGTACATAGTTTATGTGGGAGATGATCCCAGGAAACTTGGGAAGGGGAGTGGGGAATGAGAAGGGGAAGAAGGAAGCCAATAAAGAATGTGCTATCAAGCTCGCCATCCCTGTGGACAACTGGAGCTCAGTTCCACTGGGAACGTCTGGGAAGGAGTGCAGCACAGGTGTCTCTGAGTGATCACACCTAAGAGGGGAGGTTCTGCTGGCCAGAGAACCTCCGGTAAGGAGGTGCAGGGGCTGGCAGTTGGTCAGGCCCGTGGGCACTGTTATAATGAAGGCTGGGGGAAAACGGGTGGGGTATCGATTGCTTTGCTGCAGGTCCTATCCCGGATTCACCTTCCGAGGGATGCTAGATGGGAGTCTAGACATTGTCTCTACAGAGAATGAATCCGGAATTCAGAAAGATGATGGAGACCCACTGTGGAGGAGCCAGTTCTTGAGAGTTGGGTGAGAATCCAGGCTTCCTGATTCCTGCTGCAGTGCTATTTCCACTTGGCTACTTAAGGCAGAAATTTAAATTTGTGATGACTTTTGAGGCATACTGTACCTGATTCATAGAACAATGTTGTCCTTCCCACCATGGGCTCTTTAGTTTTTCTCAGAGTGAAAAATTGTCAAAAGATTAAATCCTATTTGGGAGCCAGAGAAAAAGCAAAAGAATGGCTGAGTGTGTAAATAAAGTCTGCTAGGAAGATCATATTTTTGAAGGCATTTATTATTCATGTCTTTTTGTCATTGTCATGTTGTAAGTGTTTACCTGGGCTTCTAGCTTTTTGCTTTTCCAAGGACACTGTTGATCCATCCTAGAAGAAGCTGACAGCTATCACCTTAACACTGGCTTATTGCTGTCCAGGTTATTTAAGATGCGGAGGAAATCTTGTTACAGAGAAGCAGCTTCTAAACATGTCCTGCCAGGTGGGTGATGAGGTAAAGACTGCCCAGGCGACCTTGTGCACACCACATACTTGTAGAGCCACTTTGATGAAAGGGTTGGGATTATTTGCAAAGTCTTGTGCTAGGTGAAGGTGGGCTCTTTCTTAAATTCTGAAATGCCCATGAGTCTTTGGTAATGTTCACAGTGAAGCATCTGAGCTGAGCCTGAGGCTTCCAAGGAGGCTGTGCCAAGGACAAAACACACTGAGGATGTTGACCATGGCCTCCTGACAGAATGAAAGGCCCCCACAGTTTCCATTTAAACTGTAAACATTTAAATAGAAAATAAAGTGCTGGTGTATGACTCTGAACTTGTGAGACTAGCTGAAAACACCATTTTGATCTTTGGGCAGAGATTTCCCATCATGGGATCAGCCATAGACCATATCCACTGGGAACATGGAGAAAAGGTTTAGAGGTTCCACCAACATTTTCCCTAATTCTTAGATGCCTTTTGGTGGTTGAATTCTGTCCTTATTTTCTTATTTACCTGAAGCCCAAAGTATAAGCTCTATAATGTGGTCATTCATAAACCTTTAGGGATACTCATATTGGAAAATGTTGTGCAACTCTTAGTTTAGAGTTTCCAGAAGGGAATTATCGGACCTTAAGATATGCACATTTTGAAGATATTGGATACAACTGGTCTCCAGAAGTGGGAAGACCATTTTTACTCCTTTTAATAGTGGTGTCTGGTGTCTCTTTCCTCAGATATTCAGTAATGGATATGTCATGCTTTTTCATTTTGCCCTTCTGATAGGTGGAAAATGATGTAACATCCTTAATTTAGTTACATTTTTTGAATGCCATTGTGAATTTTTTTTCCCTATAGCTATTGCCTATTTGCATACCCTCTGAAGTTGCTCGTTCTTGAAGGGCACTGATAATGTTCTCCTCCCCTGCCCTTTCCTTTTTGCTGCCAGAATAACCTAATCTAAACTAGACACCCCATCTCTTCTTCCCGAGGGCTCCTATAGACCCATAGGCGGCTAGAGTGTACCTGTGAGCCTCTGGGGAGATGTCCCACCCCCAGAGAGCTGTTCCCAACTCAGGACCTCACCTGCCTGTGCATGCGAAATTACACCTGAGATGGAGTGGCCGTGTCCAGCTAACAAAGCCATTTGGGGAGGGGATTTCAAGCGCGGGTATTCCTTGTTCACTTTAATAAAACATGGCATGAATTCAGGCAAAGAGACTCACTCCTTACTCCCTCACCTCAGATTTTTGTGTGTTTTGCTGTTGGTATAACTTGTCCTGTGTTGCTAAGTTTTAAACATATCTATATTTTGTTTAAAACACTAACCATGGCTTTGTTTGAGTGACTTATTTTTGTGTCCTAAGGAGTTGACCTAGGCAGGGGACAGTTAGTCATATTCTGTATCAGGCCAATGCCTCTGAGCCCCTTCCCTTCTCGTTTATCTCTGTCTGAAATGATGCTCTTGGCTGGCCCCATTTTGCTGTTTGTCCAAACGGGTGCCCCTCAGCAATGGGCAACTTTCTCCATTTTGGTGTCTTATCTAAGACCTTGCCCACTGGCTTAAAGAGTTGGCTTGGGTTCCTTCACAGTGATGAGATGCCTGTCCCGCGGTCTGTAGTCGGGAGGGCTTTTTCCGTGATGAGAATGAGCTGCAAACCCGGGCAAAGACTGATCAGGAGAGACGTGAAACCCACCCTGGCCCAGTCGGCTTAAAAATAGTCCAGTCATTTTCCCCCGGGAATTTTCTCGTGCTTATGTGGGTGGACAATTCTCTTGGAACACCACCAAGATCATGAGGAGGAGAAAACAGAGCAGGCACCAACCACAGGCATCCAACCCAGGCTGACCCCGTAGCCGGTGCATTGGCCCCCACAGGTTTGCACCCTGCATGCAGGGCCCTTTCTCCCCCACGAGAGGGCGCTCTCGTCACTCTTAAAGCAATCGTACTGGGGAACACTCAGGTTGTTTCTTAGTGAAGTCCCTGAAGAGCACTGCGTTTAAGCTGCTTCTTTGTGTCTCAGCTTCTACTTTCAAGGTTTGTTATGAATGTAAAGACATTTTCCAACTCAAGCAAGTGTGGGCAATATTAGTGTCTGGAAACGCCTGTTGCAAATGAAGCACAGCCCCTGCTTGTTTGTGTTTCGTTAGTGAAACGTGATTGTAACCCAGGGTTTTTGATGCTCACAGAAGCATCTGCCTTGGTAATGCTGTCATCCAGGCTACTCTTCTCCTTTGTCTCTAACCTGGTTGCAATGTGGCCGTAGCATGCTTGTGTTGACATCTGACAGGAGATGAGGACTTGACTTCCTGGGCTGATGTTGCTCATTTTGGGGAGAGCAGGAGTGCCCATGGTTAGTGTGGATCAGCCTGACAGGAGATTTTCTATTGAGGGAGGATTTAAGACTGCAGGCAAGGGAAATACAAGCCATATTTCACCAGCTCAATACACCAGGGAGCGCTACCATTTAACAAAAACCACCATTCTGACTTCCGGGTTTTTAGGTCATCTGGCAGCCGCTGTGTGGGGTCAGTTTCTTGGCCCTTGGTTAGAAGTTCCTTCTGATTACAAAACACCTCTTGATTGACATCTTTGCATTTTCATTTCCACCAATTTTTTTTTTTTTTTTTTTTTGCCTTGCAGGATGTGCGTGTGTGAGGGTGACTTTCTCTTTATTTGTGGG
This sequence comes from Pongo abelii, assembly GCF_028885655.2. Lineage (NCBI taxonomy): Eukaryota > Metazoa > Chordata > Mammalia > Primates > Hominidae > Pongo > Pongo abelii. The sequence continues at coordinate 156,829,711 of NC_071985.2, read as the reverse complement.
AATCGGGGAGTGCCCTCCTCCCTACAAAGTCACTATAAAGCTACGGGCTGTGCTGCCCTTGGTACAGGATCTAGAAGTGGTTGTTGGGTGGTGTCCAGCACAGTGACAGTTTATTTCCTGGCCCTTTGAACCTAAATTCCCACAGGAAGAACATAAAGGACTCAGTAAATCTTGCCCCCCGACCCCCGTCTCCTCCATGCGCCTCCACTGGAGCCATGAGTACTACTGCTACCGTCACTACAGCCAAATTATTATAGAGAAATTACTATGTGCCAGGCATGGGTAATTTTTGGTTGTTTTAATCAACTTTGTTTCAAACAGCTTTAGATTTGCAGAAAAACTATGAATATAGCAGAGTTTCCCCACTTTCTCCTTTATTTATTTATTTTATTTTATTTTTTTGAGACGGAGTCTCTCTCTGTCGTCCAGGCTACAGTGCGGTGGTGCAGTCTCGGCTCACTGCAAGCTCTGCCTCCTGGGGTCATGCCATTCTCCTGCCTCAGCCTCCCGAGTAGCTGGGACGACAGGTGCCCGCCACCACGCCTGGCTAATTTTTTTAAAAAATATTTTTAGTGGAGACAGGGTTTCACCGTGTTAGCTAGGATGGTCTCGATCTCCTGACCTCGTGATCCACCTGCCTTGGCCTCCCAAAGTGCTGGGATTACAGGTGAGAGCCACCACGCCCGGCCTCCTATTTTTAACATATAGTTTCTCCTGTTGTTGTTTTAATCATATTAGCATAACACATTTGTTACAATTAATGAAGGAATATTGATACATTATTATTAACCGAAGCCAATACTTTATTCGGATTTCCTTTATTTTGACCTAGTGTCCTTTTTCTGCTCCAGGAGCCTACCCAGGATACCACATTACCTTAGTTGTCATGTCTCCTTAAGATCCTGCTGGCGGTAGCAGTTTCTCAGATTTTAAACTTGTTTTTAATGACCTTGACAGTTTTGAGAGTACTGCTCAGGAGTTTTGTGGAAGGTTCCTCTTTTGGAATTTGTCTAAGGTTTTCTAATAATTAGACTGGGGTTATGGGTTTTTGAGAGGAAGATGGCAGAGATAAAATGCCATTCTTATCACATCATATTCAGGGTACATATTATTAACATGATTTAACATTGTAGATGTTGAACGTCATCACCTCGCTGAGATGGTGTTTGTCAGGTTTCTTCTCTGTAAAGTTACTGTCCCCTCTCCGTTTTTTATACTGTACTATCACAAGAAAGTGACCACGTGTAGTCCACACTTAAGGAGCTGCAGTTATATTCTACCCTCAGAGAGCACAGTACCTATACACGTTTTTGAAATGTCTCTGCACAGAAAATTTCTCTTTTCTTCCCCATTTATTTACATATTCAATCGTTTATTTCTATCAATATGGACTCATAGAGATTTATTCCATACTTTGAATTATAATCGAATAGTGTACCACTAGATTTTGTTGTTTTTTTTTTTGCCTCAGGGAGCTCTTTCACTTGACTCCTGTGTCCCTTTGACACACTCCCATCATTGCGAGTTTTTGTTTTTGAGCTGTTTCTTTCTTGCTTTCTTTGTGGCACTCACTACAAGATACTCCAGGATTATCTTGTATATCTTCTGCCCTAGTTCTTGAATCAGTCATTTCTCCAAAAAGCTCTGGCTTTTTTTTTTTGAGACGGAGTCTCGCTCTCTCACCCAGGCAGGAGTGCAGTGGCTCGATCTCGGCTCACTGCAAGCTCCGCCTCCCAGGTTCATGCCATTCTCCTGCCTCAGCCTCCCAAGTAGCTGGGATTACAGGCGCCCGCCACCACGCCTGGCTAATTTTTTGTCTTTTTAGTACAGACGGGGTTTCACCGTGTTAGCCAGGATGGTCTCAGTCTCCTGACCTCGTGATCCGCCTGCCTCGGCCTCCCGAAGTGCTGGGATTACAGGTGTGAGCGACCACGCCCAACCAGCCCTGGCTCCTTTTATTGGAGGGTGGTGTTATAAGCTAGGGTCTGGGCTCCAGGTGTGCTGGTGCTTCTGGTTGCTGCTGCTTTATAAGCTCTCAGCTGACAGCAAGAAAACATGTGCATGTGAACCAATCTATAGATGCCTATCTACTGATCTACAAATACATCTGTATGTAACCATTGGTATCTGTATTATGCTAACATGTGTTCACACTGATGTTTCCAGCTCTTAAGCTGTTACATGTCTCTAGCTCTAAGCCATTATCACATGGATCATTCTAGCCTTCCCCCTTGCCTATCTGTAGCCTCCTACTCCAAAAATGATAAACTTGGCTCTCAGCATCTGCCACGCATTTATTTAGTTGTTCAATTCCGGTATACATATGTAGCAGTATCAAAATTGTTAACTCATACCCCCATGGAAAATAGCCTCATCAAATAGAGTACAGTGCTTGTGTACGGTTTATTTTGCCTTAGTTTTACAGACTGCATACATTTCCAAAGCCACTTAAATAGCACCTTTTTCTTCCATCCACTTTAGTGAGGGTTGTTCATATATGTACCACAGATTGCTTTGTCACATTCTGTATTTCATCCCGGGGTTACCCTGACCGCCTAAATGATTTTTTTTAAGTTTATGTATGTTAAGATTTGCCCTTTGTGCTGTAAATTTCAATGGGTTTTCACAAATGCATAATATTACGTACCCACCATTACAGTAATGTACAGAATAACTATACCACCCTAAAAATTCATCTATTCACCTGTTTAACCATCCTCCATCCCTGGAAACCATGGATTTTAAAAAACTATCTACAGTTTTGCCTTCTCCAGAATGTCATATAATTGTAATAATATAGGATATAGCTTTTTCAGACTGGCTTCTTTCACTTAGCAATATGCATTTAAGATTTATCCGTGTGTTTTCATGGCTTGATAGATCATTTCCTTATGTTGCTGAAAAGTGTTCTATTGTATAGACGTACCCCAGTTTGTTTAACCATTCACCTATTTAAGGACATCTTGGTTGTTTCCAGTTTTTAGCAATTGTGAATAAAGCTGCTGTAACATTCACATGCCATAGTTCTCAGATCACTTGGGTAAATGTCTAACAGTGTGATTGCTGGAATGTATGGTAAGACTATATTCAGCTTTGTAAGAAACTACCAAACTATCTCCCAAAGCAGTTGTACCACTTTGCCTTCCCACCAGCAATGAATAAGAGTTCCCATTGCTCCCCTTCTTTGCTAATAATTGGCATTCTCATTTTGGATTTTAACCATTATAATAGGTGTGTAGTGGTATCTTGTTTTAGTTTAAGTTCTCTAAGGAGAGATGATTCTCAGCATTTTTTCATATGCTTATTTGCCATTTATATATCTTTTTTGGTGAGGTCTCTGCTCAGATCTTTTGACCGCTTTCAATTGGAGTTTTGTTTTTTTATTGTTGAGTTTTAGGAGTTCTTTGCATTCAAGTCCTTTATCAGACATGTGTTTGCAAGTATTTTCTCCCAGTCTGTGGCTTGTCTTTTCATTTTTTGAACACTGCCTTTTGCAGCACATAAGCTTTTAATTTTAATAACGTCTAACTTAACAATTTTTTCTTTCATGGATCATGCTTTTATGATGTTGTATCTAAAAACTCATCTCTAAACCCAAGGTCACCTAGATTTTCTCCTTTGTTCTCCTCTGAAAGTTTTAGAGTTGCATTTTACATTTAGGTCTATGATCCAGTTTGAATTAATTTTTGTGAGAGATGTTAAGGTCTGTGTTTAGGTTCTTTTTCTGCATATGGGCATCCAGTTGTTCAAGCACCTTTTGTTGAAAAGACTATCCTTTCTGCATTGAATTGCTTTTACTCCATTGTCAAAAGTTAGTTGACTTTGTCTGTGTGAATCTGTTCCTGGGCTCTGTTCCATTGATCTATGTGTCTATTCTTTTGCCAGTACAGTGCTGTTTTGATTACTATAGCTTCATTGTAAGTTTTGAAATCAGATAATGTTATTCCTTCAACTTCATTCTTCTTCAGTATTATGTTGGCTGTTCTAGGTCTTTTACTTCAGGCATGGTTTAAGTCCTCTACATATATTAACTCAAAGACGCCCAAAGAAGTAAAACCACCTGTTCAAATCACATGGTTAAGAAGTGAAGGAGGTAGGATTCAAATTCTGGCAGCATGGCTGCAGAGGCTGACTCATAACCACCCCACAGATGGCCTCTGAAGGTAATGAAAGAGGAATGTTTGTTAATTTTTGACAACCTAGTGAAAATATTTATGAGATGGCTTCCTGGACCCATTTCATTGGAAAATAGGCAGCATAGTGGGGAGTTTCAGAGTTCTTGTTTTAACATAAGAGACTTGGGTTGACACTAGCATCACCAATTACAAGCCAAGGAACTGTGGGCAATCATGAGTTCTAAGGTCAGAGTCCTCAACTGGAAAGTGGGGACATAACAGCATTTTAATTCTGTCTTTCCTGGCTTACTAAACAATTCTTCCTTTTTAGGAATATATGGGAGGAGGGATCTGTGCAATGCAGTTCTATACCCTGGACATAGCAACCGATTGAGTCAGGCCAATCAACTTCTCTAGCCTGCAATTTGAAACTCAGAGCCGGGGCCCTCTGACATGAAGGCACTTTTATGTCTTCAGTCTGTAGGGCAGGTCATAACACCTGCAGCCACAGTTCCTGGGGGTGGCCCCAAGTCTGGATGCTTAGGGATTTATTAATTTTTTGAGCAACTCCAGTATGTTAAAAAGAATTCATCCTTCTCTTCCTTCTGTTGTTGTTCTCCTTCTTTTATTCTTATTTTTAAAATTTAAGCCAGGTAAAATCAGCCCCTCTTGGCTACAGGTACTTTAATTACTACAGGAGATCATAGTAGCTACCTCACTGGTCATAAGGGTTAAATAAGATAATGTATAAGGCAGTTAGCACAGGGAATAAGGGAACTGTCAGGGAATAAGTACCTGGTAATTAGTAGCTTTTACTATTATCTAATAATAATTCTTGATATTTACTTAGTGCTTTGTAATGTGAACCATACACTCCTGTGTACTTATCTCCTTGACAATTGGGTGGAAATGGCATCCACATTTTATGGCTGAGCAAATGGCCATGCTTTGGGGTTTGCCCAGGGTCACAAAACTGGCAAGGGACTGAGCCAGGATCCCCACTCAGGCCCTTCATCATGTCATGTATCCAGGGTTCTCTCCAATGTGCCAAAGTCGTGTGGTTTCCTGGGGGTGTGATGGAGAGGGAGGCAGCTTCCCTTTCCCATTTTAGGGACAAGAGTGGAGATGGGAAAGTACTTTCCTGGGGACAGAGGATGGAGGTGAAGGTGGTGGATTTCTTTAGTTATGGGGAGTTAAGTTGGGAATGTTAGGCCTCTAGTCTTTTCCTTTTCTCTTTTCTTTTCTTTTCTTTTTTTGAGACAGAGTCTTGCTCTGTCAGTCAGGCTGGAGTGCAGAGGCGCGATCTTGGCTCACCACAATCTCTGCCTCCCAGGTTCAAGAGATTATCATGCCTCAGCCTCCCAAGTAGCTGGAATTACAGGCATATGTCACCGGCTAATTTTTTGTATTTTTAGTAGAGACAGGGTTTCACCATGTTGACCAGGCTGGTCTCGAACTCCTAGCCTCAAGTGATCTGCCTGCCTCGGTTTTCCAAAGTGCTGTCGTTACAGGCATGAGCCACCGCACCCGGTCTGGGCCCTGAGTCAGTTTCTGACCTGCCTTCTGAGCTCTGGATGGTGCCTGGGGTCAGCCTGCTTCTGGCTTCACCACTCTCTATTCTACTGCATTTATTGTGCAAACAGTTGATTTAATGCCTGTTTATGTGCCAAACACTGTGTTAGGGAAGATGAAAGGATAGATGAGACCCATTAAGGTCTGCCTTTTAAAAGCTTGTAATATGTTGGAGAAACCAGACATGAAAACAACTAAGTATAACACAACATAATGTCAGAAAGATAAAAAAAAGTGTTTTAGGAACACAATAATTCACAGAATACCTACACATGCCATAAACTGTGCTAAGGGTTTTCCGTGGATTAGCTAATTTAATTTCCCCATCAACCCCACAAAGGAATTACTGTGGTTGTTCTCATTTCACAGATGGGGAAACTAAGCACAGAGATGTTAAATCATTTGCTCAATGTTATAAAGATAGGAATTGTAGAGTTAAGTTCCAGAGCCTGCCCTGTTAATGATGGCACTCAACTGCCTTCCAGAGAAGGTCAGAATGCATAGATCTTTGTAGGATTGTTGGTGAAACTTGCAGAGAGGGTATTTTCTGAACTGATATTCAAGGATGAGTAGGAATTTATAGGTGGATAGAAAAGGAATTGTATTCCGAGTAGAGGAAGCAATGGGCACACAGATGGATGAAAATATATAATGTGTTCAGGGAATGGCTAGTAATCCCAGAGGTTGAGAGTGGCAGACAGTGGTTGGCTATTATACTTAAAAGGTTAAAGCTAATGCCATAAGCATTGGAGAGCTCTCAGAGGATTTTAAGAAGGGGAGTCAGTGTCTAGATACACTTCAAAAGGATTCCAGTAGTAGCAGTGTGAAGGCTGGTTTGGGCATGTGTCAGAATCATTTGAAAGCCAGGAGGGCCTGCTGGAAGGCCTCGCAATAGTCTAGGTGAGATCATGCATCGGCTTTGGGATGTGACAGTAGAAGTGCCTGCTTCTTATGGTTTTGGGGGTTGGTGCTTCACAGAGTGAAGAAAGAGATGTCACAAAGGTCATTAAAATCCCACTGGCGTGCCTGTTGATGTAGGAAGCACCCATCTTACTCTCTAACGGTGTTCTACAAACTAGCCAGGCTGTGAACTGTTCATTACTGTTTGGGCCAAAATAAGGGGCTTGCACTACAATATGAATCAATGCACCGCTTCCATCATTGAGAAAATCTTGGTGCACACACACACACACAGTCTACTGAAGCAAAAAGTGTGCTTAGTGACAAAGTTGATTTGGATTCTAGTGCAAGCTCTTATTTCCTTGCAGCCTACAAACAACATGTGGACATTCGCCAGTCCACAACCATAAATAGAGTAACGTTGCTGTATAATCAACTTATCTTACTTGCTCTGTACTTCAAATATCTTCTTCTCTACAGCTGAACTTTGTAGATGAAAAAATTATTTTAAAGTTTCAACATTTTAAGAGGTTTCTTTTTACTCTACAGGCAAGCCACTTATGTCAAGGACCCATCTTTTAATTTTTGATTTTTGGAAACTTACATGAGTACTTAACCTTGATTAATAATTGATAACTCTTTCTGTAGAGATGGGCCAGTGACCTCTTCCTACTCTCCAGCATTGTTAAGTGCTATTGCCTTTCAGACTTCAGATTCTTTCTAACCTCTAACACTTGGGCCATTATTCCTTCTCCAAGTTTCTCAGAAGTGATAGAGCACTGGAGAGGCAATGAAATCAATGATTTCTCTATCACTTGAGTGTAAAGTGTAAACTAAATTATCACTTAGCAGCCATGTTATTAAAGGGATTCAAACATTGGTAAAGTGTCTGGACTAACAGACTTTCAAGATTCTTTGCAACCCTGAGGTTTTCGATTTGTCCGAGGTACAGAACTGGTAAGCGGCAGAGTGCGGCAGCACCTAGGTTTCCTGACCCTTGCTGCTTGCTTCCCTGCCTCTCCCCTCAGTCCTTCAACAAGAGCTGCAGAACAAGTTCCACACTCCCTGGAGGATAGGTGCTGTGGGTCTTCATTTAATGACGGGACCTCTGGAGATTTTTCTCTCTGCTAATCACCTAAGGATGCTTTACATACTCTACTGAGATCTAAATTTATATTGCAGATGGGCTGATGCTGATGTCTTAAAGTACATGCTGGGAAGATAATACCCAATCTCTGGAGAAAAGAGCTTTACATTTCTTTTTACTGAGGGCTGTTCTGTAATTTGGCTCTCCTAACTCTGGCTTGCCCCAGAAATGAGCTACGTAATTGGCCTTAAAGGGCCACCCATTGATTTGCACAGGGTCTGTACATACACCAGTTAAACACAGTGTCTCATGCTGGGTCTGTGTATTTCTACTGGGCTTTCTTTTCTAAATGTTATTTAATTCCAGGGTTTGCATTAGTGCTTCAGTCAAATATTGTCAGGCTTTGGTCAAAAACTCTTAACTGAAGATCAGGGTTGGTCATAAAAAGTTGGAAATCGACATTTGCCAATGCCAACTGGCAGACAGTTGGCACTCAAATTGGGGAACGGGGCCAGGCAAAAAAAGGTCTTCAAAAATTATGCTCCCAAATCCTCTAAAATCCATTGTGGTCACATCATTGCCCAAACTTACAGCTTAATATGTTGGCTTTGCTGCTTAACAGCTGTGTGAATGGGCATGTTACTTAACCTCTGTATTTCTCCATCATAAAATAGACATAATAAATTTAAACCCATGGGTTATTGTGAGAATAAATAGGATAATCCATGTAAAAGATGCTCAGCCTAGTCCCTGGCATATGGCAGGTACTCAAGAAATGTTTAATTTGAATCTGTTGCATGCACATTCTCCGTTGTAGCCAGATAAGTCTCTCTGCACCATGAAATGCCATTCTATCCCTGCCTTTATGCTTTTGTTTATGAGCAGAAGGAAAGTATGACCTAATGATTAACAACATGGCCTTTGGTGTCAGGCACACCTGGCTGAAGTTTTGTGTTCTCTGTTGCAGGACGCGGGTGAGTTAATTAGCTTTTTTAAGCCCCAGTTTCTTCACTATATAATGGGGGAAATAATGGTACTGACCTTACAGTGTTGTAGTGAGGGTTTAAATGAGATAAAGTTTGTGGATGCCTGTTTAAGACAATCATGAGCCAGCTTATTGAGCTCCTATTATGAGTTGGTCCTGGAGATAGAGTGGTGAGCACACCCAGCTGGGTCTAATGGATGTATAACCATAAACAGTTACAAGCCTTGAAGTAAATATTTACAAATAATTACAAAGGGGCAATGTATGTAAGTGCCAGGGGAGCAGTTAGCAAGGGGGCCCAGCTAGATCTAGGGGTCACATAAAACTTCTCGGTTACCTTGAATACCATACAGGATGTAGTATTAAAGGTTGACGTGAAGGACAAAGAGGAGGTGACCAGGCCCAGAGCTGGCGGAAGACTGTCCAAGGCAGGGGAAGAGCATGTGTGTGAACTCAGAGGCCGGAGAGCATGCGCTGTGTTTTGAAGAGCTGAGAAAAGTCCGGCGTGGGTCTTGTAGGTGTTCAATCAATGGCAACTGTCATTATTCTAGATTCCCTCTCAGGCTGCTGAATCCTAAAACAGCTTGAGTGCCTACCTTAAGTCTTTTTCTCTTTTTAATGAAGCTTCCTTTGACTAACTCAGAACTGATTCCAATCTACTCTAAAACCTTATAGTATTTTAGTCAGTGCTATATAGATCAACACTTAGTTATATGATTTTAAAAGTTGTTCTTGAAGTTTTATGTATCTTTCCTGTGTCATCAAATTGATTGAAAATTCACTGAAGAAAAGAGCCCTGATTTTATATTATGAGTCTCCAGAGGGCTTAGCACAATGCTGAGTCCACAGTGATTAACAAATATGTAATGCTTGTTGCAGAAATATATCTTCCACCTAAAATCCTATAGTGTACCCTGGGCAGTATTGGGAGGGTGTACACTTGGGACCCAGATTCGACGACTTAACCATTTTCTATGTGTATAATCTTGGGCAAGTCATTCTTTTTAAGCCTCAGTTACCTTGAATAAAAAATGAGGATATTACCATAGTTCATTGACTGTAAGACTCATTTTCTTTTCTTCACATTTTAACATCTCTAAAACTTGAATGTGTCTTACAATAAATGGCATGTTATAGTTTAATTGGCAGTATTTTTTTTTTCTGTGTTGGTGATTATAAAATAATGATGTGTCTTAAATTCAGTGGCAGGTTGGATGAAATACAACTTTTACATTTTAGAATGGTTAGGAAAATTCAAGCTAATTTACACAATTCATTTGTCCACAATTCATTTACCTGATGTTGCCATGACAGTGAAGAGGTAGCTGCAGACAATCAAAATCATTCCTGTGATCCAGTACAAGCTTTGCTAACTGCCAAAGTTAAAAACTGTTATGGCCGACATGCATGCCAGAACTCAAAGCCACCTACCCTTAGCCTCAATTCCTCCAAATGTATTTTGCTACTTTTACACGTTGTTAAGGTTCATGGCATAATGCTTAAGAGGTTGGATTTGTTGAGGAGCTCCCACCCTCTTACCCTAGTTCTAAGCCAATTGAGAAATAAGGTGAAAAACCAACAGATGAAGAATCAAAATGTCACTAAATTCTAGGTTGTAGTATGTAGCTTATATCTATGGTTAAGTGGGCTCTGTGGTACTGAGCCCCAGAATTACCTATGCAATTAGGGATATGCTGATAGGCTGTTGCTGTGAGGGTGCAAAAGAGAATGAGGATTTCTGTGGGCAGCCCATTCCAAGGAGAGAGAGGAAGAGCTAGGAGCTAGACTATACATGTGACCCACAGATCATGTAAGTCAGTCTTCAGGCCAGGAGAGAAACTCCAATAGGGCCCTGCCCAACTAAAGGAAACTTCTGGGGTGGGGCAGCACCTGGCATAGTGTAGGCTTTTAGTAGATGGTAGCTATTAGGGAAAATCATGGCAGCTTTTAAGAAGAAAAAGAAGTTATCCCAACGTTAAAAAATACTCTATTTTTACATTATGTACCCCTTAAGCAGACATTTAAGGGCATGTATGTTTGTCTAGGATTCCTAAGCATTATTTTCATTAAATATTGTTAGTCCAGTGATTACTTGGTTGGTTATGCAATTCTCAAATCAGGGGGATTTTAAAACATTAAAATCTCAGCAATCTTTAAATACACTATTCAAATTATGTACTTACAGTAAGTCCATAATAATAGGGTGTTGCAAACACAGGAATTGCTGTCATAATCTTAAAGATAAAAATAATTTGAGTAAATAAATTAGGAAGGAGAAAGGCTGATGTTAGTCAATGCCAAACCTGATTTTGTAGAGCCAGAATGAAAAAAAAATATGTGATTGAAAAATGTGGGCATCTATCTGCAAGGCTTTCTAAAAAAAATGCAGATAGTAGTAATAAACTGCATTGCTGGAGAGAGGGGACAAAAATGTGTGTGTGTGTTTTTAAGATTTAACTTTTAAGTTCAGGGGTACATGTGCATATTTGCTATATAGGTAAACTTGTCTCAAGGGGGTTTGTTGTACAGATTATTTCATCATCCAGGTATTAAGCCTAGTATTATATAGGTAAACTTGTGTCATGGCGTTTGTTGTACAGATTGTTTTGTTGACCAGGTATTAAGCGTAGTACCTGTTAGTTATTGTTCCTGATCCTCTCCCTCCTCTCACTTTCCTTCCTCTGGTAGGCCCCAGTGTATGTTGTTCCCTTCTGTGTGTCTGTGTGTTCTCATCATTTAGCTCCTACTTGTAAGTGAGAGCTTGCAGTATTTGGTTTTCTATTACTGCCTTAGTTTGCTAAGGATAATGGCCTTCAGCTTCATTCATGTCCCTGTAAAAGATATGATCTTGTTCTTTTTAATGGTTGCATAGTATTCTGTGGTATATATATACCACATTTTCTTTATCCAGTCTATCATTGATGAGCATTTAGGTTGATTCAATGTCTATGCAAGTGTGAACAGTGCTGTAATTAACATACACGTGCATGTGTCTTTATAATAGAATGATTTATATTTATTTGGATATATACCCTGTAATGAGATTACTAGGTCAAATGGTATTTCTGTTTTTAGGTCTTTGAGGAGTCACCATTGTCTTCTATAGTGGTTGAACCAATTTACACTCCCACCAACAGTGTATAACCATTCCTTTTTCTCCATAACCTCACCAGCATCTGCTATTTTTGACTTTTTAATAATAGACATTCTGACTGGCATGAGATGTCATCTCATTGCGGTTTTGATTTGCATTTCTCTAATAATCAGTGATGCTGAGTTTTTTTTTTTCATATGATTATTGGCTGCATGTACATCTTCTTTTGAAAAGTGTCTGTTCATGTCCTTTGTCCACTTTTTAATGGATTTTTTTTTCTTGTATATTTGTTTGTATTTCTTATAAATGCTAGATATTAGACCTTTGTCAGATGCATAGTTTGCACAAATTTCCTCCCATTCTGTAGGTTGTCTGTTCACTTTGTGGAGAGTTTCCTTTGCTGTGCAGAAGCTCTTTAGTTTAATTAGATCCTGTTTGTAAACTTTTGCTTTTCTTGTAATTGTTTTTGGTGTCTTCATCATGAAATCTTTCCCTGTTTCTATGGCCAGAATGGTGTTGCCTAAGTTGGAGTTTTTATAGTTTTGGGTTTTACATTTAAGTCCTTAATTCATCTTGAGTTAATTTTTGTATATAGTGGAAGGAATGGGTCCAGTTTAAGTATTCTGCTTGTGGCTAGCCAATTATCCCAGAACAACTTACTGAATAGGGAATCCTTTCCCCATTGCTTGTTTTTGTCATGTTGAAGATCAGATAGTTGTAGGTGTATGGCCTTATTTCTGGGTTCTCTAGTCTTTTCGATTGGTCTGTTTTCTCTTTTTGTACCAGTACTGTGCTGTTTGGTTGCTGTAGCCGTGTAGTACAGTTTGAAGTCCAGTAGCATGATGTGTCCAGCTTTGTTCATTTTGCTTAAGATTGCCTTGACTATTTGGGCTCATTTTTTGCTTCCATATGAATTTTAAAATTGTTTTCTCTAGTTCTGTGAAGAATGTCAATGCTAGTTTAACAGGAATAGCATTGAATCTATAAAATACTTTGGGCAGCATGGACATTTTAACAATATCGATTCTTCCTATCCATGAGCATGGAATGTTTTTCCATTTATTTGTGTTATCTCTGGTTTCTTTGAGCAGTGTTTTGTAGTTCTCCTTGTAGAGGTCTTTCACCTCCCTGGTTAGCTGAGTATTCCTAAGTATTTTATTATATTTATGGCAATTTTGAGTAGGATTGCATTGCCTATTCGGCTCTTGGCTTCACTGTTGTTGATGTACAGGAATGTTAGTGATTTTTGTGCATTGATTTTGTAACCTGAGACTTTGCTGAAGTTGTTTATCAGCTTAAGGAGCTTTTGGGCTGAGACTATTGGGTTTTATAGATATAGGATCATCTTGTCTGCAAACAGGGATAGTTTGACTTCCTCTCTTCCGATTTTGATGCCCTTTACTTCTTTCTCTTGCCTGATTGCTCTGGCCAGGACCCAATACTGTTGAATAAGAGTGGTGAGAGAGGGCATCCTTGTCTTGTGCTGGTTTTCAAGGGAAATGCTTCCAGCTTTTACCCATTCATTATGGTGTTGGCTGTGGGTTTGTCACAGATGGCTCTTATTATTTTGAGGTATATTCCTTTAATACCTAGTTTATCGAGAGTTTTTAACATGAAGGGATGTTGAATTTTATGGAAAGCCTTTTCTGCATCTATTGAAATAATCATTTTTTTTGTCTTTAGTTCTGTTTATACGATGGCTCACATTAATTGATTTGCATATGTTGAACCAACCTTGCATCCCAGGGATAACAAGTCTATTTGATTGTGGTAGATAAACTTTTTGATGTGCTGCTGGATTTCGTTTGTCAGTATTTTGTTGTTGATATTCATCCAGGCTATTGGCCTGAACATTCCTTTTGTTGTTGTTGTGTGTCTGCCAGCTTTTGCTATCAGGATGATGTTGGCCTCATAGAATGAGTAAGGCTGGAGTCACTCTACCTCAACTTTTGGGAATTGTTTCAGCAGGAATGGTACCAGCTCATCTATGTGCATCTGGTGGAATTCAGCTGTGAATCCATCTGGCCCTGGGCTTTTATTGGTTGGTAGGCTATTTGTTGATTCAATTTCGGAGCTCATTATTATCTGTTCAGGGATTCAGTTTCTTCCTGGTTCAGTCTTGGGAGGGTGTATATGTCCAGAAATGTATCAATTTCTTCTAGATTTTCTAGTTTATGTGCATAGAGGTGATCATAATATTCTCTGATGGTTGGTTATATTTCTGTGGGTTCGGTGGTAATATTCCCCTTGCTATTTCTGATTGTGTTTATTGGAATCTTCTCCCTTTTCTTCTTGATTAGTTTAGCTAGTGATATGTCTATTTTATTAATTTTTATCAAAAAACAGCTCCTGGATTCATTGGTCTTTTGAATGATTTTTCATGTCTCAATTTTCTTCTGCTCAGCTCTGATTTTGGTTATTTCTTGTCTTCTGCTAGCTTTTGGATTGTTTGCTCTAGATTCTCTAGTTCTTTAGTTGTGATGTTACGTTGTTAACTTGAGATCTTTCTAATTTTTTGATGTGGTCATTTAGTGCTATAAATTTCTTTCTTAATACTGCCTTAGCTGTGTCTCGGAGATTATGCTACATTGTATCTTTGCTCTCATTAGTTTCAAAGAACTTCTTGATTTCTGCCTTAATTAATTTATTTACCTCAAAGCCATTTAGGAACAAGTTATTCAATTTTCATGTAATTGTATGGTTTTGGGTGAATTTCTTAGTCTTGATTTCTAATTTGATTGTGCTGTGGTCTGAGAGATTGTTATGATTTCAGTTCTTTTGCATTTGCTGAGGAGTGTTTTATTTCCGATTATGTGATCAATTTTAGAGTAAGTGCCATATGGCAATGAAAATAATGTATATTCTGTTATTTTTGTGTGGAGAGTTCTGTAGATGTCTATCAGATCCATTTGATCCAATGCTGAGTTCTGGTCCTGAATATCTTTGTTAATTTTCTATCTCAGTGGTCTGTCTAATATTGTCATTAGGTGTTAAAGTCTCCCACTATTATTGTGTGGGAGTCTAAGTCTCTTTGAAAGTCTCTAATAACTTGCTTTGCGAATCTGAGTGTTCCTGTGTTGGGTGCATATCTATTTAGGATAGTTAGATCTTCTTTTTGAATTGAACCCTTTACCATATGTAATGCCCTTCTTTGTCTTTTTTTATCTTTGTTGGTTTAAAGTCTGTTTTGTCTGAAACTGAGACTGCAACTCTTGCTTTTTTCTGCTTGATAGATTTTTCTCCATCCCTTTATTTTGAACCTATGTGTGTCATTGCATAAGAGATGGTCTCTTGAGGACAGCATATCATTGAGTCTTGGTTTTCTAATCCAGCTTGCCACTCAGTGTCTTTTACCTGGGGCACTTAGCCCATTTACCTTTAAGGTTAATATTGATATGTGAGGATTTGACACTGTCATCATAATGTTAACTGGTTATTTTGCAGACTTGTTTATGTGATTGTTTTATAGTGTTACTGGTCTATGTACTTCAGTGTGTTTTTTTAGTGCTGGTAATGCTTTCCTTTCCATATTTAGTGTTTCCTTCATGAGCTGTTGTAAGGTAGGTCTGGTGGTAATGTATTCCCTCAGCATTTGCTTCTTTGTAAAAGATTATTTCTCCTTTGCTTATGAAGCTTAGTTAGGCTGGACATAAAATTCTGGGTTGGAATTTCTTTTCTTTAAGAGTGTTGAATATTGACCCCCAATCTCTTTTGGCTTGTAGAGTTTCTGCTGAGAGGTCTGCTGTTAGTCTGATGGGCTTCCCTTTGTAGGTGACCTGACCTTTCTCTCTAGCTACCTTTAACATTTTTCCTTTCATTTCAACCTTGGAGAATCTGATGATTATGTGCTTGGGGATGATCTTTAGTATTAGTAAAAAGTATTTTACTGGGGTTCTCTGCATTTTCTGAATTTGAATGTTGCCCTCTCTAGCTAGGTTGAGGAAGTTCTCATGCATGATGTCCTGAAATATGTTTTCCAGGTTGGTTGCATTTTCCCCATCTCTTTCAGGGACATGAATATGTCATAGATTTGGTCTCTTTACATAATCACATATTTCTCAGACATTTTGTTCATTCATTTTCATTATTTTTCTCTATTCTTGTCTAACTATCTTATTTCAGAAAGCCAGTCTTCAAGCTCTGAGATTATTTTCTTCACTTGGTCTATTCTGCTATTAATACTTGTGTTTGCATTATGAAATTCCTGTAGTGTGTTTTTCAGCTCTGTCAGGTTGGTTACTTTTTTTAAAATATATATATACCGGCTGTTTTTTCTGTCAGCTCCTGCATTATTTATCATGATTTGGAGAGGTGATGCAGTCATTTGGAGGAATGAAAGCACACTGGCTTTTTGAATTTTCAGGGTTCTTGCACTGATTTCTTCTCATTTTTGTGGGCTTATCTACCTTCAATCTTTGAGGTGGCTGACCTTCAGATTTTTTTTTATCCTATTTGATTATCTTGAGGGCTTGATTTTGGTATAAGGTGGATTCAACTGACTAGCTTCATTTCTGGAAGATTTTAGACGGCCAACATTCAGCTCCCAACTCCTGCACTGTGTACTGTAACTCTGGGGGACTTCTATTGGGCCCCAGCTTTGTTCTTTGGCTCCCCAAGGTTAGGAATCCACTGCGGTGAAGGTGCCTGAGGTGTGGCAGCTGTGGCAGAGTGGTAGCAGGTGTCGGGGTGCCTGCCTCCATGTGGGTGTTCACCACAGTGGCAGAAACAATGCAGCTGTTGGGGGAGCTCCTGCTGGCAACTATATGTATGGTTGTGATGGACATGGTGTTGGCTTGGGGGTGGGGTACTGGCAGATGCAGGCCTGGGTGCCTTCTCTGTGCCCCATAAGCAGGAGTGATTGGTCAGCATGGGGGAGGACTGTTGTTCTCTGCAAAAGTGTTTTAAAAAAATTGTTTCAAAACTCTATATAAAGCTTTGGATTCTGTAAATCCAAAATTCATTATTGGTTTATTACTTTACTGGCCAGGGATTATGGCACCAGAAGAGAGATCTGTGGTTCTGACAATAAGCCATGAATGTGGTTTGCCCAGTACATGGTTTAGCTTTGTTTCTGTATCAGACATGCTAGTTTAATTTACAAATGGAGTTTTGATATACTCAGGACTGTGAATAAGTATTGGGGGGTGGTGTCTGGTGAAAGGCAGACAAACCACAGTAGCTCATTTTCTTTTATTGATCTGAGCACAAAGCATTGTTGTTGCATCTTAGAAATTAAAATCCTTATTCACAGAATAGTCTGGTGCAATCTGGAAAGATGTTGTTGTGGTCTCTCAGGAGTGAATAATATGAATTTTTAAACATTCTCCAAGAAAAATTTACATGATTTCAAACATTCTAAAGCATCAGGATGTACAGTATTTCTTACAGTAGAGGAAACTGCCAAATATTTTGGAAAAATATAAGAAAGGAACTGTACATTGGTAAGAATGCATTTTCAAAGACTGTTTATTTTGTTTGTTTTTAACTGAACAGTTATTCATTGAGAGGTGTGTGTGTGTGTGTGTGTGTGTGTGTGTGTGTGTGTACTGAAGATAGTATTATCCCAAATAATCATATTATATGGAGGCTACAACTCAGTCTTGCAAACTGCTCTTACTTGCAACTGACAGCTACCTCCCACACCCTCTTGGCATTTCTCTAGTGAAGCTATTGATGTAATTATTGCTTTTAAGGTTCTGTATTAAATCTAAAAAACAACTTCTTTTAATTTTGTGCTTAGTACAGAAATATTAAAAAATCATAGAAAAACACAAAGGAAAAAAATCCAGCATTAGCCACTAACTAAGTGGATAACTAAGATCAGAGAAGAAACTAAAACAAGTAACTAATAACTAAGATCAGGGAAGAAGTGATGGTGATAGAGACGTGAAAAATCCTCCAAAAAATCAATGAATCCAGGAGCTGGTTTTTTTTTTGAAAAAATTAATGAATAGACCGTTAGCTAGACTAATAAGGAAGAAGAGGGAGAAGAATCAAATAGGCACAATAAAAAATGATAAAGGGGATATCACCACTGACCCCACAGAAATACAAACTGCCATCAGAGAATACTATAAACACCTCGACGCAAATAAACTAGAAAATTTAAAAGAAATGGATAAATTCTTGGACACATACACCCTACCAAGACTAAACCAGGAAAAAGCCGAATCCCTGAATAGACCAATAACAAGCTCTGAAATTGAGGCAGTAATTAATAGCCTACCAACCAAAAAAAAAAAAAAAAAACCAAAAAAAAAAAAACAACACAGAAAAACAAAACAGGACCAGACAGATTCACAGCTGAATTCTACCAGAAATACAAAGAGGAGCTGGTCCCATTCCTTCTGAAACTATTCCAAACAGTTGAAAAGGAGGGACTCCTCCCTAACTCATTTTATGAAGCCAGTGTCATCCTGATACCAAAACTGGGAAGAGACACAACAAAAAAAGAAAACTACAGGCCAATAAGCCAAATAAATATTGATACAAAAACCCTCCATAAAATACTGGCAAACCAAATCTAGCAGCACATAAAAAAAAAGTATCCACCACGATCAAGTTGGCTTTATCGCTGGGATGCAAGGCTGGTTGAACATACGTAAATCAATAAACGTAATCCATCACATAAACAGAACCAAAGACAAAAACCACATGATTATCTCAACAGATGCAGAAAAGACCTTTGATAAAATTCAACATTCTTCATGTTAAAAACTCTCAATAAACTAGGTGTTGATGGAATATATCTCAAAATAATAAGAGCTATTTATGACAAACCCACAGACAATATCATATTGAATGGGCAAAAGCTGGAAGCATTCCCTTTGAAAACCAGTACAAGACCAGGATGTCC
Organism: Pongo abelii; assembly: GCF_028885655.2. Taxonomy (NCBI): domain Eukaryota; kingdom Metazoa; phylum Chordata; class Mammalia; order Primates; family Hominidae; genus Pongo; species Pongo abelii. The sequence goes on along the minus strand of NC_071985.2, from coordinate 156,811,102 downwards.
TCTCTCACCACTCCTGTTCAACATAGTATTGGAAGTTCTGGCCAGAGCAATCAGGCAAGAGAAAGAAATAAAGGTATTCAAATAGGAAGAAAGGAAGTGAAATTGTCTCTGTTTACAGATGACAAGATTTTATATTTAAAAACCCCATCACCTCAGCCCAAAAACTTCTTGAACTGAAAAGCAACTTCAGCAAAGTCTCAGGATACAAAATTAATGTTCAAAAATCACAAGTATTCCTTTACACCAACAATAGACAAGCAGAGAGCCAAATCATGAATGAACTTCCATTTGCAATTGTTACAAAGAGAATAGAATACCTAGGAATACAACTAACAAGGGATGTGAAGACCTCTTCAAGGAGAACTACAAACCACTGCTCAACGAAATAAGAAAGGACACAAACAAATGGAAAAACATTCCATCTTTGTGGATAGGAAGAATTAATATCATGAAAATGGCCATACTGCCCAAAGTAATTTACAGATTCAATGCTATTCCTATCAAACTACCATTGATATTCTTCACATAATTAGAAAAATCAATTTTAAATTTCACGTGGAATCAAAGAAGACCCCATATAGCCAAGACAATCCTAAGCAAAAAGAACAAAGCTGGAGGCATCACGCTACCTGACTTTAAACTATACTACAAGGCTACAGTAACCAAAACAGCATGGTACTGGTACCAAAACAGACATATTGACTAATGGAGCAGAGTAGAGACCTCAGAAATAACACCACACATCTACAACCATCTGATCTTCGACAAACCTGATAAAAATAAGCAATGGGAAAGAATCTCCTATTCAGTAAATGGTGCTGGGAAAGCTGGCTAGCCATATGCAGAAAACTGAAGCTGGACCCCTTCTTTACACCTTATACAAAAATTAACTCAAGATGGATTGAATACTTAAATGTAAAACCCAAAACCATAAAAACCCTAGAAGAAAACCTAGGCAGTACTATTCAGGACATAGACATGGGCAAAGACTTCATGACTAAAATGCCAAAAGCAATTGCAAGAAAAGCCAAAATTGACAAATGGCATCTAATTAAACTAAAGAGCTTCTGCACAGCAAGAGGAACTATCATCAGAGTGAATAGGCAATCTACAGAATGGTAGAACATTTTTGCGGTTTACCCATCTGACAAAGGTCTAATATCCAGAATCTACAAGGAACTTAAACATATTTACAAGAAAGAAACAAACAATTCCATCAAAAAGTAGGCAAAGGATATAAACAGACACTTTTCAAAAGAAGACATTTATGTGGCCAACAAACATACGAAGAAAAGCTCAACATCACTGATCATTAGAGAAATGCAAATCAAAACCACAATGAGATACCATCTCATGCCAGTCAGAATGGCGATTATTAAAAAGCCAGGAAACAATAGATGCTGGTGAGGCTGTGGAGAAATAGGAACACTTTTACACTGTTGGTGGGAATGTAAATTAGTTCAACCATTGTGGAAGACAGTGTGGTGATTCCTCAACGATCTAGGACCAGAAATACCATTTGACCCAGCAATCCCATTACTGGGTATATACCCAGAGAAATATAAATCATTCTACTACAAAGATACATGTACACGTATGTTTCCTACAGCACTATTTACAATAGCAAAGACATGGAACCAACCCAAATGCCCGTCAATGATAGAATGGATAAAGAAAATGTGGTACATATACTCCAAAGAATACTATGCAGCCATAAAAAGAAATGAGATTATGTCGTTTGCAGGAACATCATCCTCAACAAACTAACACAGGAACAGAAAATCAAATACCACATGTTCTCACTCATAAGTGGCAGCTGAACATTGTGAATACATGGACACAGAGAGTGGAACAATGCGCACTAAGGCTTGTTGTGGGATGGGGGTGAGAGGAGGGAACTTACAGGATAGGTCAATAGTTGCAGCAAACTACTATGGCACAAGTATACCTAGGTAACAAACCTGCACATTCTGCCCATGTATCTCATTGCTTTTTTTTTTTTCTTAGAAGAAATAAAAAAATTTCAGTGTTAATGACTGTTTACATTTTCGTGAATTCTTTCCAATATTTGATATTTATACATATATAATAAAATTCTGTCTACCTACCTGTCTACCTATCTATCTGTTTTCTAGTCTCCCTTTTTCTTTTACTTAGCTCAGATCATGAAGATTTTTTCCATATCAATAAATATATTTCTTTCTTCTCTTTTCTTTTTTTTTTTTTGAGACGAGTCTCTCTCTGTTGCCCAGGCTGGAGTGCAGTGGTGCAGTCTCAGCTCACTGCAACCTCCACCTCCCGGGTTCAAGCGATTCTCCTGCCTCAGCCTCCCGAGTAGCTGGGATCACAGGTGCCTGCCACCATACCTGGCTAATTTTTTGTATTTTTAGTAGATACAGGGTTCCTCCATGTTGGCCAGGCTAGTCTTGAACTCCTGACCTCAAGTGATCCATCTGCCTCAGCCTCCCAAAGTGCTGGGATTACAGGCATGACCAACTGCACTCAGCCCAATAAATACGTTCTATAATACGCTACTTAATGATACCTATTACATTATATTGTATGGAAGTTCCATTATCTACTTAATCTGTTCTTACTGGACATCTGATTTTTCTTTATTGTAAAATGTGACATCTTAAATATCTTTACATATTCATCTTCTCCACGTCTTTCATTACACCCTTTGTATAGCTCTTAGTACTGTTTTTGCTGGGTCAATGTTTTTGTAAATAAAAAAAAAATGTTAAAGACTTTAGACATGTATAACCAAAGTGCCCCAGCAAGAGATTGTAATCTGCTTACACTGCCTCCAGGAGTTTTTTGGAAGTACTTGTTTTTTCCTACCCTCTCCCACCAGATAATATTATTCTTTTTTTTCTTTTTATTATTATTATTATTATTATTATTATTATTATTATTATACTTTGGGCTCTATGGTACATGTGCGCAACGTGCAGGTAAGTTACATATGTATACATGTGCCATGCTGGTGCGCTGCACCCACCAACTCGTCATCTAGCATTAGGTATATCTCCCAATGCTATCCCTCCCCCCTCCCCCCACCCCACAACAGTCCCCGAAGTGTGATGTTCCCCTTCCTGTGTCCATGTGTTCTCATTGTTCAATTCCCACCTATGAGTGAGAATATGCGGTGTTTGGTTTTTTGTTCTTGCGATAGTTTACTGAGAATGATGATTTCCAATTTCATCCATGTCCCTACAAAGGACGTGAACTCATCATTTTTTATGGCTGCATAGTATTCCATGGTGTATATGTGCCACATTTTCTTAATCCAGTCTATCATTGTTGGATATTTGGGTTGGTTCCAAGTCTTTGCTATTGTGAATAATGCTGCAATAAACATACGTGTGCATGCGTCTTTATAGCAGCATGATTTACAGTCCTTTGGGTATATACCCAGTAATGGGATGGCTGGGTCAAATGGAATTTCTAGTTCTAGATCCCTGAGGAATCGCCACACTGACTTCCACAAGGGTTGAACTAGTTTACAGTCCCACCAACAGTGTAAAAGTGTTCCTATTTCTCCACATCCTCTCCAGCACCTGTTGTTTCCTGACTTTTTAATGATTGCCATTCTAACTGGTGTGAGATGGTATCTCATTGTGGTTTTGATTTGCATTTCTCTGATGGCCAGTGATGGTGAGCATTTTTTCATGTGTTTTTTGGCTGCATAAATGTCTTCTTTTGAGAAGTGTCTGTTCATGTCCTTCGCCCACTTTTTGATGGGGTTGTTTGTTTTTTTCTTGTAAATTAGTTTGAGTTCATTGTAGATTCTGTATATTAGCCCTTTGTCAGATGAGTAGGTTGCGCATCGCCAAGTCAATCCTAAGCCAAAAGAACAAAGCTGGAGGCATCACGCTACCTGACTTCAAACTATACTACAAGGCTACAGTAACCAAAACAGCATGGTACTGGTACCAAAACAGAGATATAGATCAATGGAACAGAACAGAGCCGTCAGAAATAATGCCACATATCTACAACTATCTGATCTTTGACAAACCTGACAAAAACAAGAAATGGGGAAGGGATTCCCTATTTAATAAATGGTGCTGGGAAAACTGGCTAGCCGTATGTAGAAAGCTGAAACTGGATCCCTTCCTTACACCTTATACAAAAATCAATTCAAGATGGATTAAAGACTTAAATGTTAGACCGAAAACCATAAAAACCCTAGAAGAAAACCTAGGCAATACCATTCAGGACATAGGCATGGGCAAGGACTTCATGTCTAAAACACCAAAAGCAATGGCAACAAAAGCCAAAATTGACAAATGGGATCTAATTAAACTAAAGAGCTTCTGCACAGCAAAGGAAACTACCATCAGAGTGAACAGGCAACCTACAAAATGGGAGATAATATTATTCTTTTTACCATTTTTAACCCATTGGATAGGAATATATTTTCATGTTTTTATTTGCATTTCTTTGGATTTTTGAGCCTATGTATTGCAAAGCTGTTATTTTAAGGCATACCAGAGAACATGAAGTCTTATTTTATCCATATTTTGGTTTTATCCATTTGCTTTGAACACTCTGAGTCAGCTGCCCTGATGGATAGTTTTTTTTTTGGTGTGGGCTTGGCCACGATGGGGACTTGGTTGAAAGATAAGTGAAGTTAAAGCAGTTCAAGGATGTCATACTTTTTAGAAGTACCAGACAATAAGGAAAAAGTACAGAATAGGAGAAACAAAGAAATCAAATACTTTAAAAATATATTTCCCCAGGTCAATGCTTTGCCATGAAAAGGAGAAAAAACAGTTCTTTCTCTCTAAGCTGCAGTACCCCTTGGTCACTGTTCCGAAGCTTGGGGCAGACCACTTGTCCTATACTATGGCTACATGGGGATGAAGTCATTTTTGTGTGGTCTTTTAAGATTGAAGGTACTAATCACAATTTTAACATTGCTTCTCCAGAAAAATACTTTCTAAGTTACAAACTTTGGGGACACAAACCTATTGGTCATTTGGAGATCTAGTTACCCTTTTATTTTTCTAAATTAAACATTAAACAAGACAATCTGAGCTTTGCTTTTTTTTCTTTTGGGTAATTTGATTTCCCAATTATAAATAATGATTATTTAATGTCTGTTAATTCTTTCACAGTTTAGGGTGAATTCTAATTAGCCATCTCCCTAAGATATGTGGTTTGTGGCTTGAAAGGTTTTCTAATGCCTTCCCTCCCTAGAACTAATGACTCAGAACTGAGAAAGACTGACACAGAGCTTCATCTTCTGCTGGGGCTGCAAATGCTCTGGAGATTGTCCACGCCCTCTTGCAGCCACTGCTAGATGAAGACGAAAGCTCACTGTCCAGACGGCATCAGTATTTCACCTGCTCAGTATTGCACAGAAAAGTCTTGGTTTGACTTACAGCATGCTCATTGCTGGAAGGTCACAGCACTGTTTTTTGATGGAATTTTAAGTAGTCATTTTTCCTAGTGCTTTAAAGAGATTAAAATGTGGTTTTATGGGTAGTCATTTCCTAGATCCTTGTGAAAACAATTCTAATCCTAATTGATGGTAGAAACTGATTCAGAGACTCAGTAAAGAAAGATGTCTGTGACGTTTAGTTCAAAATAGGTTAATTATTGATTGATCACCCACCAGCATTAGCTTATAGATATACCTGAGGATTAAACATGACTTTCTGGAACAAAATAACTTTTTTTTTTCCTAAACATAATGTACAAGCTGAGCTTAAATGAGTGAAATTATAAAAGAAGATAATCTCAATTTTGCCCTATATAAGAATAAAATATCAGTCAAAATATTTAAAGAATAGAGATTTCTGTTTGGTGCAATTTTCTGGTTAAGAGGTTAATGGAGGGGAATGGAAAGTTATTGTTTTATGGATACAGAATTTTAGTTTTATTAAAGAGTTCTGGAGGTAGATGGTGGTAATGATTGCATAACAATGTGAATATATTTAATACCATTTAGCTGCACATTTAAAACTGGTTAATGCCTGGTGCAGTGGCTTGAGCCTGAAATCCCAGCTCCTCAGGAGGCTGTGGTGGGAGAATCACTTGAGCCCAGGAGTTCGAGACAACAGTGAGCTCTGATTGTGCTACTGAACTCTAGCTTAGGCAACAGAGTAAGACGTTGTCTATTAACAAAAAGTAAGAAGAAAAGAAGGTTAAGATAGTAATTTTTATGTTATGTGTATTTTACCACAATTTTTTTTTACAAAAGAGTTAAATTGGAAACAAAAGTCTTTTAAGAGCCTTTTGGTCTGAGCTTTGACTCAATAAATACAATATTAAATGAAATTGTGCATTTACTAAATATTTGAGGGACATTATTCTGGAAGCCAGGTCTCATTTTCCAGGACTGGAGAAGACAGAATGTGTTTTGGACTCAGGATGTGTTTGTGAAAGAGCTTAAAATTTCTTTAGGTGATTTTGCATTCCTGTGATATGCATTTTCTCCAAAATGTACAGAAAGAAAAAGAATTTGAATCCTAATTAATTGGGTTCTAATTGGTCTGTGTTTTAGGCTCTAAAGGATCTTAAAAGATCCTTTAGATCTTTATTAAATACTGGTAATTCAGTATTTAATTGTAACTGATTTTTATGCAACTGTGCAGGAGAAGAAGTGTTCAGGTGCAGCTTTCTTCCCATCCGTGCCTTCCCTAGGCCATTGTGCTTTGTGTTCTTAAGACTCGGTGAATGTTTCTGAAGGTCAGCTAGAGTGCAGAGGAGAATTAATATTAAAATGCATTTAATAAAAAAGCCGTCAGATGATTCCCGAAGATACCATAAGCAGCAGAAAGTCTTCTTTCCTCTTTCATTCAGATCGCTGTGTACAGAGGGAATAATGGTTAATATAGAGTCTCTGTTGGCATCTCCTAACGGGCTTTGGTAATCATTTCTAGCCCAGCCATGCTCCACTGATTTCATCACTCTTGAGTGACGGGGCCATTTTCTCACAGAATATGGCCCCTCCCTGAAAAAGAGGGAGCAGAAATAGTCATCTAGCAGTGTAACAGTTGGGGAATAGAAAGAAAATGACAGATTTTGCAGAGAAGGTCTGCACAAACTGATCCAGTGTCCCTGGCAGTTTGAGTAGAGAATGGGATTTTGGTCTTTACTTTGAATTGTCATAATTATTTAATGTCAAACCTATGGAGTGTTATGAGGCTGTAAGATTTTGAACTCTGTGCCCTTCAGAGGCTCTGCCTCAGGGCACAAACACAGGAAGATTAAACATTAATTAAAGTAACCACACAGGAGAATAAACAATGTAAAGAAGTAGAAAAAGACCTGGCTTCCCCACCAGGGTAAGCCATTTTAGAAAGAGAGTTCTTGTATTGAACTTACGAGATGGATGAAATAGGCTTCACTAGACCCAAAGGCATGGAGTAATTTCTTAGGAAAGTATTCTGCCGTTGATTCCTGGAAGAAAAATTAGAAAAACTCAGTGGATGATGGACCAACCCAGAGGCCCTAATGGTACAGAGAGAAAGGAAACATGACTATGTTCAAGTTACAAGTTGTAGCTGACCTTGATGTTTATTGCCAGACCATGGGAGGTTTTGGAATCTGACTGATGTCTTTCTTCCCTGTAGATTGTTATTCAGTGCCTCGGATGTGGGCCCTAGGAACCTGTACTTTTAAAATATTATCTGATGTACAGCCAGGTATGAAAACTACTGATCAAGATCAATAGTTTTAATTAAAATCAGGGTGGAGGGAATAGGAGGGAGGGAAAGACAGAGGGAGAAAGAGGGACAATGAATGAGCTTTGGATTCCTTTGTTCAAATATCATCTGAGAAAGAGAAATTCTGAACTGTCAGTCAGTTCAGAGCAGAGCTGTGCTGGCTGAATTGGAGGTGGAAGATTTTTCTTAGGTTCCCAGGGCCACAGAAAGGAAGCCCATGCTGAATAATCCAGATTTAAGCCTTACCCATTGGCCTTGGATTCCTATTTCTGTCTTCCCTGTCTACTACTGTCACTGTCAACCCCTTGTGGCTGTTCCATCCCCATGTGTCAGCTCTTTGTGGGCTGGTTTGCCCCTGGAACTATTGCTCTGAGTTCTTCTGTCCATTCCCTGCTTGGCTCAGTGGGCTCCTGAGTTAGCCTTTAGCGTGTCACCTTTCTGGCATCTCCCTGGTACCAGAACCTTTACTTTTCACGTGGGCTCCAACCAGCAGCCGCTCCCCACTAGGAGTGTCCCAGCCTGGTGGAAAGGACTGGACACTCAAGATGGGTCTGAATTGAATATTAAATGAATTTCAATACTTGGTGTACCTTTGTGAAGTAGCACAGTGATTTTGAGAGAGCATTGACTTTAAATCTGATAGACTTTTTTGCAAGCTTCTTTTCAGCAAATGGCTTACTGTCCTTCCATTTGCTGAGGTCAAACTCCTTGGAGTCATTCTTAATTCCTTTCTGTTTTTCACACCCCATGTTAAAATAGTGAATCCCTTAACATATGTAAAGACGCCATCTCTTTTCCCCACCTCCATTGTCAACATCTGGGTCTGGGTTACCACCGTGTGTGGCCTGGATTATTGCCACAGTCTACTAATTTGTCTACCAGTTTCTGCCCTTGTTCCTTGAGCCTTTTCCTAACATAGTCATGTAATGATCCTTTAAAGATATGACTCAGGTTCCTCCCTTTTACTTAGAACTCCTGTCTCTTAGAGTCAAAACCGAAGACTTTATAGTGTCCTACAAAAGCCTCCATGACATGGTGTTTCCCATCAGGATCTACCTTGATCTTAGCCAAAAGCCCGAGAAGCAATCTCATCCTGATCTCACCTCATCTCCAACTTATTTGCCCTTCAGTCACTCTGCTCTGGCCATGATTTCCTCCTTTACTCACTTGGCCAAGCATGCTCCTGCCTCTGGGCCCCTCCCTCATTTCCTCTGGCTGAAAGATGTTTTTGTAAGTTAGGTATTTGTATGGTTCCCTCACTTTTCTTCAAGTCTGACCAATTTTGCCTTGTTAGAGTCAGTTTCAGACCTGCCTATATTAAAATGGAACCCCTTTGTTAATTTCATATACTGTTTTCCCCTTACCCTGCTTTACTTTTCTTCACTGCACATTTCATCATCTGACATTCCACTAATTTATTTTATTGGTTTATTATTTATAAAGTGCTAACAAATACTTTAATCCAAACTCTATGGGGGCAGGGCCCACGTTTTGTTCACTGCAGATCCCCAGTGTTTAAAAAGAACCTAGCACATACTAGGTGTTCAGAAAGTATTTCTTAAACAAATGTATTATTAGTAAATCTGAGTTTTAAATACAGTTTTGTCACTTCTTAATTATGTGACACTCAGCAAGTTACTTCTCAGATTCAAGTTTTCTAATGTTAAAAATAAAGGTAACTTCCATTTCATGGAGTTGTTTTTCAGAGTAGAACTAATGTTTAAGCTTCCCAACTAAAGTGTGAGATCAAATTTGCACTAAAAATATAATGTTATTATTATTGCTGTTGATGCCGACAGGAGATAGGGAAATACTGGGTGGAAGAGGGCGGTTCCCTTACAAAGGCTCCACCCTCAAGCCTGGATATCCGTGTCCCCAAGTGAGAACAGACATTCCTGTTTTCATGCCCAAAATGTTGCCTTTTGGCCCACCATGCCCCCTATCCCATACCCATATAAACCCTGAACCCCAGGCTCCAGAAGCAGATGAGGAGATGAACAGATGAGAAGATGAGCAGGTGAGCAGACAAATGGCAGAATGTTGCGGCAGAGAAGGAGAGAAGAGAAAGAGCGCCTGAACGTCAGCAGGAGTTTGGCTGGAGATGGTCAGAAAATCAGGTGCTGGATGGCCAAACTCCAGGGGAAGATCATCTTCCCATTCCATCCCCTGTCTAGCTCCCCATCCATCCTGCTCAGAGCCACCTCCACCACCCAGTAAAACCCCACATTCACCATCCTTCAAGTCTGTGTGGGACCCGATTCTTCCAGGATGCTGGACAAGAGCTCAGGATACGAAAGGTGTCACACTGGCCCTCTGCCCTTGCAAAAAGGCAGAGGGTCCACTGAGCCAGTTAACACTTAAGCCATGCATGGGTGGCAAGGCTAAAAGAACACAATGTAACATACACCCAACTGGGCTCCAGGAGTCACAGGCTCCCATCCCTGGACGCTGCTGTGGGGCCAGAGCCCAGCATCCCAACCCCTGTGCCTGTCCGTCTGCATGCTCCCACTCCTGTAAGGGGTCTGAGCAATGGTGGTGACCGAACAGACAAGCCAAACCCCTGTTGCAGGTCCTGCGAGAGTCAGGGAACCCCTCTGTTTTGCTGTTGTTAATATTGATAGAGCTTTAAGACTGAATTTATTCAGACATGGATAGAATTTCAATGGAAGTGGAATCCAGGAACTGGCTATAATCCTGTGTGACTTTTCTAGAAGGAAAGTCTTGATTGCCTCTATTTTACTTCTAAAAATACGTAGGCTACCTGCTAATGGCTTCCAGATTTCTGCTTGAATGATCTTTGAATAAGTAAAGACGTTTTGGATGTAAATTTTCCCATTGTTCTTAAGCAAGTCATTAAAATTAAATATAACTATAGAATGGAGAGTGTTTTATTCTTTCAATTACATAGGGTTTGTGAAGAGTCATTCTTTGTCTACTTATATTTAATCAACATGCAATATTTTATGTGCCTTATTACCATGTGTTGAGAAGGTAATAGTCACGTTACCTAGCTATTTTTTACATTAGCCAAAAAAATATGGTTATGTGCAAATATTGTGAAGAACATGCATACAAGTAGTTTGTTATTAACCAGGCTTGGTGTCAGCCACACACTTATAAAGCTAATAATTGCTAGCTATTAATATTATAACTTTAGTTCAAATATTACTGATGTCTGTTCTTCTAAGACTGAATGTTAAGATTAGAATTTAGAATTTAGTACAAGTATGTATAAATCATTTCAACAGAAAAAAATGAATGCAAATCAGGAACCAGCTGGAGGCAGATTTGCATGATTATTTTAATGCTGTGACAGGACGTGAACACTCAGAAATTCGAATTAGAATGCTTATTTCTCATATCTACAATGGGCACTGAGTCTCTCTTATGATGTGGCCAGCTATCACCCAGTGTTATCAGCAAACCCTACTAATAGAAATTTGAGAGTCTAATATCAAACTTACTCTTCCTATTTGTTTTCTCTGAGCCCTGGGTTAGAAGACTGATATGAAATAAGCGTTTTTACTATATTGAGCTACACTTATCATTTACATTATTGGTGTTGCTTAGAAATTACTCCACAGCTTTTCAAAAGATAAATCATGCCATTTGATTATCAGCAATCATTTGTCCAATCAGCACCCAAATGCAGTGTCCTCTTTGCACTGGGCAGCCACTCTTAAGAGAAATTTAAGAAGTAACAAGGCCATTTTTGTGGATAAGTCTAGACAATAGTCTTTTCTGTATCATGAAACTAATATCTGGTCTTATTGCATGATCATTTTTCATGCACATGCTAAATCCTTTAGTGCCATTCATAAAACTTTTCATAAGAATGACTTCATAGAAGTTTCTGTTCTTTTCAGAGATATGATTATCTATCTCCTTTCAGTTTACACTTTTGTAGTTGTGTGTGTGTTGTCGGGGGTATCCTCTGGTCTTGTGCAATTATTTTCATTTTAGTTACTCAAATGAATTACTGATTAAAAAATAAATTTTGATGGCCGTGTAAATTGGAAATGATTCTGGCTTAAAGGGATAACTAGGCAGGTATTTTTGAAAATTAATAAGCAAAGCTATCACTCCACATAAAGCGATTTTTTAAGGAACACAACACTTGATATACTGGTTGATGCTTCAGTCTGGTGTGGTATTTGAAGAGCATAAAGTCGTAACATAGATTTTCATTTTAATGGGAGTGTTGTAATACCTTCATAATTTTTTTTTACTTCTCATTAGTTTTTACAACCTATGAATTACCTAAAACAACTTTAGTCATTTCAATTTTGACTTGCCACTTATTTTACTATGTGCAAAATTGTCATTGAGAAATGGAATCTGTATTTATGGTATTGGTGTCTATGGCTAGACATTAGGACTATTACAGAGTTTTCAGATGTCACTATGTCTCATGCAGTTCTAATGCAGATCTGTTTGGGGTTTTGTTTAATATATAGTTATGGAGAAGTCTAGAAAGGAATGACAATGAAGTAATAGTTACTGTAAATCTTGTGGTCACGTAATGAAAATTTAGGAGACTTTTCTGTACACCACTTTAGCTCTGCTCTTCGTAGACTGACTCATCTAGAGGAGATTTTGTACAATTTTTTTTCAGCTAAATTCTCCAGTTCATTTGTTTATTGATACAGTATTACATTATTATTTAGTTAAGCAAATGGTCTACACCACATGACTTCAAGCCTCAATGTGTTCTTTTTTGTTGTTGATTTGTATACTAAATTTCAGAAATGGCTTTTTGTGGGGAAGGTTGGAGACAAATAATGACTATATACACATATATTTCACATACATACATTATTGAAACATATGAATGTCATATATGTGTAAGTGGATGTAGACAAGTAATGAGTATATATACATATACAGTCATGTGTCACTTAATAACAGGGATACATTCTGAAATGCATCATTAGGTGATTATGTTATTGTGGGAACATCACAGTGTACTTACACAACCCTAGGTAGTAGAGCCTACTACATCATACCTAGGCTATATGTTATAGCCTATGACCCCTAGGCTACAAACCTGTACAACATGCTACTGTACTGGATACTATAGGCAATTGTGACACTATGGTAAGTATTTGTGTATCTAAACATATTTGAGCCTAGAACAGGTACAGTAAAATTATGGTATTATAGTCTTATGGGATCAGCATTGTGTATGCATTCTGTTGTTGACCAAAATGTAGTGCATGAATATATATATATATGTTACTGAATATGTTATATATTTGTTATTGAAACCTACTTTTATTATTATATATATACATATACATAAATACATAGCCCTACTTCTGCAGTCATGTGAAGTTATGCCTACTGATACGTGTATTAGTCTCTCTATCTTGTTTCTTCTTGCCACTTCTGTCTCTACTCTGAGCCCATTCATGTAACCCATTTTAACAACTACTTATAGATTATTTCATAATTTTCTTATTTTAGTTCATTTCTAATCATTAACTGTGTTATTGATTACCCCTTATGTGAACCAAAAACATCTCCATAGGGGCATTTCTTTGAGAGGATCAGTTCTGCTTTATTAAAGGTAAGTCAGCTTATCCAAGTCACCAGAACTGAGTTAAGAAACATATGGGGCTGGGTGCGGTGGCTCACGCCTGTAATCCCAGCACTTTGGGAGGCCGAAGCAGGAGGATCATTTGAGGTCAGGAGTTCGAGACCAGCCTGGCCAACATAGTGAAACCCTGTCTCTACTGAAAATACAAAAATTAGCCGGGTGTGGTGGCGCATGTCTGTAGTCACAGCCACTTGGGAGGCCGAGGCAGGAGAATCACTTGAACCCAGGAGGTGGAGGTTGCAGTGAGCCAAGATCGTGCCACTGCATTCCTGCCTGGGCAACACACACACACACACACACACACACACACACACACGAAACATATGGGCAATCCAGGGGATTCTAGCTCTTCAGAGTTTGCCCAGGACTAAAAATGGCAGTACAAAATTGAGCATTGGCCTTTTGAGATCACTGGGAGCAAACCAACCAATGAGGACCACCCATGGGAACAGATGGAGTTCAGAACTGGAGTTTATATCGGGGCTAACTCTACAGAGGGTATTGTGGCTGAACAGAGGATGCTCATTGCATGAAAAGGAATCTGTTTGTCTGGGTCAGTGGGGAAGAGTTCTTGTGTGTCAGACTGTCTTATTTTGAGTTAAAAGTTTTACAGGTAAGGATTTGCTTTAATTTTCTACTCATGTTGTCCAGTCGAGTATGGCCGTGTGTGCTTCTGTCTCTGATGAGAAATAATAACGATAAAGATCATGACAGCAGCAGGTACCACTCTGACAACGAAGTGCCCTTCTCTGTCCTAGTTATTTTAAAGGTAGCACATTTTTTTTAATCCTTGCCACAACCCTGTGAATCCATATTGCTTTCTTCCTTTTACAGATAAGGAAACTGAGGATCAGAGAGGGAAACCAACTTGCTCAAGGCCACCAGGCTAGTTAGTGTTAGACCTGAGACTCAAATCTAGGACTGCAGGACTTCCTATCCCAGGCCAACGTTATCTAGTGCTTCTCGACATTTTGAGATCAGTTTAAATACTCCTTATTGTGCTTTTCTTGTGGATCTGCAGGCACTGGGTCTGGCACTGAGGAATCAGAGAAGACCAAGACTTGGTCCCTGCTTGGAGAGGTTCACAACACATGCACCATTTTATTGGAACATCACATTACATTATGTTTAATGTGACATGATACGAGCTCCAGATGAGGAGGCCTTTTCTTTATTTTGTTCTTAAAACAGTGCCTGGAACATAGTCAGCACTCAGTGAACATCTGGGAAACACAAAATATGTCACGAAATCCTGTCATGGAGGGAAGCACTCTTTGCTTTGTCTGTGGTTTCATCTGTGCCTCACTCTGAATTTTACTCCGGGCTCCTCACCCCTGATGCATTTGCCCACGAGCTCCTGGCATGCCTTGCTGCCTTTAGCATTCATTCTGCAGAAACTTTATGAAGCACATACTGTGTTCTGCGCATATACTGCCAGCATTGTGCTGGTACTAGGGACACAGAGATGGACAGACCAGACATGGTCCCTGCCCTCTTGGAGGAACACAGTTGCCTCTGTACCCATGGGTTCTGCATCCATGGATTCAACTAACCTTGGATCGAAAGTACTCAGGGAAAAAAATATGTGTCTGTACTGAATACATACAGACAATTTTTCCTTGTCATTAAGTCTGAAACAATACAGTATAACAAGTATTTAGCATTTATATTGTATTAGGTATTATAAGTAATCTAGAGATGATTTAAAGTATACAGGAAGATGTGTGTAGGTTATATCGGAATACTATGCCATTTTATAACAGGGACTTGAGCATCTGCAGATTTTTGTAGTTTTGGGAGGTCCTCGTACCAATCCTCCACAGATATGGAGGGACCACTGTTCTCTTATACCCAGTTCTCCTTCGTGGTTCAGAATTTAGCTCAGCTCTTCACCCACACACATTACACTCTTCCACCCACTGCCCCGTGTCATTAATAGGATTGATTCTTAAGTGTGTGAATGGCAGTCAGAGCCCATGCACCTCAACTCTGACTTGACCAGATGCCACACCCTGGAGTTTCTCCACAAAGACCTCCTGCCGTGGATTCTCATCCACTTCTTTGAGCATATGGAATGTCCATGGTGGAAAGAAGCAGACAGGTCTAAATAAACCCGTTGACTACTGAGAAAAGAATTAACATGTATGAGACCCCCGACTATATCTCAGGCAATATTCTAGGGCTTTTCCTCCTTCATTCTATTCTCATAGTAATCCTGAAGGAAAAAAAAAGCAGTATTTTCTTTGTTTTTCTGGATGAGGTCCACTGAGGTTAGTGGGGTGTCCAAGCTTGGAGAGCTAGGGAGTAGTAGACAGCCGAGATAAGGAATGCAGGTCTGTCTTTGTACAAACCTGCTTATCTCCATACAAACCTGCCATGTATTCTCAAGGTTATGAGAGAACCAGGGAGGGCTGGAGACTGAGCTGCCTGGTGGTGCCTATTTATATTCATGCTCTGGAAATTGTACATGTAACTCATTACTGTGGTCATCTGCTTTCTGCAGCCTCGTGAGAGGCCCTTCTCATGTTCCTCTGTAGATTTATGAGCTTGTACATGGCACCTCCATTCTACAGCAGTTTTTAGAGTTCCCTGACGATTCTTATAACAATCACAATTATTTAGGTTCTAAATTACCCTTGTCCAGTGTTAAGCAGATGAGCAGTGTTTTCACCTTCTAAACAATGATTCCTGAGGCAACTGCTGCCATAATATCACATTTCGTTTCCAAGGAAACTGCATATCCATCCCTTCCTCCCACCCTTCCCATTTCCTTAAGCATGAGATTTTTTAAAACTCAAAATGTGCCATTTCAACCTCTTGTTACTGTGAAAGTTTTAGTTCCGGCATTGGTTCCTAGGAAATTACAGTTTTCCTTCTGATCTTCTTAATGTTTTGGATGCTTTTCTGCAGAAAGCCATGCATTCTAAATGGCATTGAAATAAATTACTGCCTTCATTATGACACACAATAGATGAATGTATTCTACTTCAGAGTCACAGCTTCTTTAGCCAAAATACCTTGGTTGTTTTCCATCCTGAAGTTCTATAATTGCTTACTTGATATTCCATTGTGAGATCTCAGAATAAAGTAGAGGTAGGCTGTGGTATATATGTGTCTTTTACTCTCAGGCTGTACATGCATTCAAGTTAACTGACTGGATGGATTCAGTAAGTTTGTACCCTCCAGATAAAGTAATTACTGAATCTAAGCATCCATTTTCTATAGATTATGTTACTAGTGACTAAAAAATATCTCCAGATATTGTATAAATCATGGAATTCAGGCAGCCATATTTACTACAAGTGGCAGTGAAGTATTTACTTACTCCAAAGGAACTCTGGAGTACTTTGCAATCCTGCTGGAAGGCAGGGGAGATGTGGGTGGCCGCACAGAGTCAGAGGATGTCAACATGCAGACATCTGTGTAGGCATTTGAGTTATGCTGATCGAAGACTCTCTCCTCACTCTTTAGTTTCCTCACTCCAAGCACACACACACACACACACATATGCACGCACACACACACAAACACACACAACCTCAGAAAACAGTGGTGAGCAGCCCTGTGTCTACAGATACCCACTCCTGGCAATGTCCATGCAGCTAACTTCTGGTCACCATGTCCGTCCCAGGATTGCCTTGACCCTCTATACCTCCCTCCAGCCTCCAGGCTTTTGATATAGAGACCTAGACATTCAGATTTTGTTTTTGTTTTTTTCCAGAAAATCTCTCTGAGACTCAACGCTTAAGGAATTTGGAACTCAGAACCTATTTTTTTTCAAAGAAAGGAGTAGTCATGAACAGCCTATGAATAGATATAAGTAGATGCAGAAATAATCTGTATGGGCCGGGCGCGGTGGCTCATGCCTGTAAGCCCAGCACTTTGGGAGGCCGAGGTGGGCGGATCACGAGGTCAGGAGTTCGAGACCAGCCTGGCTAACATGGTGAAACCTCATCTCTACTAAAAATACAAAAATTAGCTGGTTGTGGTGGCAGGTGCCTGTAATCCCAGCTACTCAGGAGGTTGAGGCAGGAGAATTGCTTGAACCCGGAAGGCGGAGGTTGCAGTGAGCCGAGATCACACCACTGCACTCCAGCCTGGATGACAGAGCAAGACTCCATCTCAAAAAAAAAAATCTGTATATATTTAGTAGGTAAGGGTGAAAATGTTTATTATGGTGTGTGTGGGAGTGGGAGGAAATTAGCCCATGTACTATTAGACTGGTGATGTTTCTAAGGGATTGTTGTATATGCGAAATTGATCTTCCAGTTACCTAGTCTTTTAAGCACTTGGGCCTGGTCAGTTGACCAGGTAAAGTTGACCCTTGAACAATATGGGAGTTAGGGGCACTGACCCCTGTACAGTGGAACATTTGTGTTTAACTTTTGACTCTCCCCCAAAACCTAACTATAATAGACTACTATTGACTGGAAGCTTTACCAGTAACATAAACAATTGATTAATACATAAAAATGTTATTAAGAAAACCATAAGGAAAATAAAATGAATTCATTATTCATTAACTGCCAGTGGATCATCATAAAGGTCTTCATCCTCATTGTCTTCATGTAGAGGAAGAGGAACTGGAAGAGGACAATTGGTCTTGCTGTCTCAGGGTTGTCAGAGGTGGAAGAAAATCCACATATTAGTGGGCCTGCACACTTCAATCCCATGCTGCTCAAGGGTCCAAAGGAACTCTGGAGTACTTTGTAATCCTGCTGGAAGGCATGGGAGATGTGGGTGGCCACACAGGGTCAGAGGATGTCAACACAGAGACCCCTGCGTAGGCATTTGAATTATGCTTACTAGCTTCTGGGGGGCAGCAGGCCTGGAGTCAGTCTCTCTGGTAGAGTTGGATGGGGCCAAGAGGGTATAACTCTTACTCCTTCTTCCCATAGGAGAATGGAAAGGGAGCTTCTTTAAGGGATCCTGGACCTGCAGGGCTGTATGGTCCTACAGGCAAGTGTGCCTATCTGCTGGGAGAAAATGCTTTGTGTGCTCATATTCATGCAAGTAAGTTCTTAGATTCTTTTCTTACATAAAGTGATTTGTACCCTTTTTCTATGGTTACCACCACCATCCCTGTGATAATTCCATAGCTTCCCAAACTCCAGGCACATAGAACCTTTCTGCCTCTTTTGGATCCACCTCTGTATGCAGTGGCTCTGGGCTTCTTGGTGTCCCCACATTGGTCTGGGCTGAACCTGACAGGCCAATAGACAAGGGAGTGAACTATGGATGTACTCAAGTTCATTAAGTCACATCTCATTGCGCTTAGTGAATGTTGCAATCTGAGACAAATACACCCTTTGATGAGCAGAGAGTAGAATGACTAATAAGAGATCAGAAGCCAGCAAAGAGTAAACCCAATAACAACAACAAGAATGTAGAGTTTGAAATTTCTTAAGTTTAAACGAGAATGTTAGCTTATTTTGCAAATAGCTTTGTCTTTTTCTGACCCCTCCTCCCACCATGTGGAGGTATGGAGGAGAGAAAGGCTCTTGCAGAAAAGTATAAGCAGCGCAAGTGGAGAGTGCTGTAGAGATGGAGATGGAGGCCAGGTCTGCTGGTGAAGGGTCTTATAGTCCAGGCTAAGATGTTAAGCATCACCTTAGAGGCATGAAATAATCTCTGAAGGCCATTAAGTGGGGATTGAAATTCTAAAAGCTCAATTCTTAGCCTGGCTGGGGGATCAATTTCTAGTTATTGGATCACAGTAGACTGAATTCTGAGAGCTCAGTGTAGCAGATAAAGGAAAGTTTGTTGGATGGATACTGTTTTCTTTATAAGAATCTTCTGACTTTTGGGATAGAGTTTAACCCCTCATTTTAAAGCAACTCATTGTGTCTCGTTGGTATTTAATGAAATGAAACTAATGTAGTATGTGACACTCGTGACATTTCACCTGTAAAGTAATTTATGGTAATTTGTCCTGGAGTGTTCTGTCACAGGTTGATAGGATTCAGGGACTATATACTTGTTTTCTACCCTAATAGATTGGAGGGTGGAGTAGGATGAGAGGCAGGCTCAGAGACAGGAAGAAAGGATTTTTTCATAGCAATGCAAAACTGTTAGAAAAGTGCATGGTACTCCAACCTTTCAGCCTAGTGACTTCTTGCTGCCGTGAAGTGGCTGCAGTTTCCTTCTTTGCAAGTTTGGAGCATACGCCCAGCTGCTGGAAGGATTTGGTTTACATTATATTGAAAAATAAAACAAGACAAGTCAAGTAAAACAAAACATTAGCAAATAAAACCCATAAGCAAACACAAACAAAATGATTTAGTGAGGTAATTTCTCACAAATTTCAGAATTTCCCACAATTGTACAGAAATGGTTCTTGCCTGTGACTCACAAGAGCTTCAAGAATTTAATTTACCCGTGTTGATCAGATGTGTAAAATAATGGTTCCATCATTGGTTGCAAAAACTTCAGGTGTTGGATTTTGGAAGTATTTACTTACAGAGGTCTCATCATTGTAAGGTAAAGCATTTTAGCCATCCAGGCCAAATGGTGGGATTGAGATTCCATCTGCCATTGATCTTATGGACATCTAAAAAGAGCAAGAAAGGGGTTTTTATATTTATTTGATATTTATACTCCCATCCCCAAAAGCCCATTTAAAAATTGATATTGGTTCTGGTAGCAGAAAAAGTGGAAGTGAAATTAGAGTGTAGAAACTTATTTCTCAAAGTGTGGTCTGCAGACTGGCCACAGCAGCATCACTTGGGAGCTTGTTAAAAATTCAGAGTTGCTGGCCCCACACCATCTCACTGAACCAGAAACTGCATTTTACCATGATCCTCAGATAATCTGTCTGCACATTAATGTTTGAGAACCACTGAATGGGGAATACCTTTTTAGGAAGCATGGTCTTGAAGAAAATGGAGTAGTTGTGGAGAAGGTCCTAGCTAGAGATGGAGCATGAGGTCAGGGCATTTGTTTGTCTTAGAAAAATTTAGACAAGCCTTGAGCATGTTTATACTTGTGGAGAAGGAGACCTTTGAAGTAACCAGACACCAAAAGACAAATACCATATGATCTCACTCTTACGTGGATTGTAAAAAAAAAAAAAAAAAAGAATTGATATCATAGAAACAAACAGGGTAGAACCACAGTTACTAGGATACTAGGAATTGGGGAGGTATGGGAGGAGAGGAGGATGGGGAGAGGATGATCAACAGGTACAAAGTTACAATTAGGAAGACTGCGTTCCGGTATTCTATTGTACAGAAGGGTGACAGTGGTTAACAGTTAAGATGTGGTATATTATAAAATAGCTAGAAGATAGGCTTTTGAGAATTTCCTCACCACATATAAATGATAAATACATGAGGTGATGGTCATGCTAAATACCGTGATTTGATCATTATACAACATATATATGTATCAAAACATCAATTGTACCCCATAAATATGTATAATTACAATGTGTCAACTAAAAAATAAGAGAAGAAGTTGAAGAGAAAGAAGAGGTGGCTGAGGCCCCTGGGGAGCTAGAGGGCTGAGATGTGGTCATAGGAGGGAGCGTAGACTAAAGTGGATGAATGACACTTGTTCTTCTGAAATGAGAGGGGAGGAAGAGCGGGTGGGCTGCATGTAAATTAGCTTGTGTATTGAGGAAACTGGAAAATTGAGAGTAGTAAAAAATGGTGACTTATTTTTACCGATGATGGAGGTGGAGTTACTTTTTGAGCATAAAGGGGCAGACCTGGTCATGGGATTTCAGAAAAGTTCAGGGCCCCTTAGAAAAACATACTGATGGGTACGGGAAAGAACAGATGGGGGTAAGGGGGCCTGAGTTATAGGTTGCTTTGGTCTCCCCCTTGTACAATTCAAAACACCTTTCAGATATGTAGAATGGAAGAAGTACCCAACATTGATGTATATTAAATTCCAGCCCTGAACATCATGTAATTAAAGAAACTAATATAATACTGATATAAAATGTGGGACTGTTTTGACTGTATTGGTACTTTCTTTTTCCCAAAAAGGCAGAGCTGCTTTTTCATATGAACTCATTTTCTTCAAAATCCATTATCCTCATGTGAGAGATGGAGAATTTTGGGCACAGAAAACATGACAAATTTTGCCCGTAGTCCTGAACTGAGATTGGTACCAGGCTCTGCTGGCTTCCAGCTAGAATTCCTTCCAGTAAGCTATTTCATTTCATAATTTATCAAGAGCTGCTCTCTACTCAACTTGGAAAAAGAGTTTTTGAAGAGTCCTGCTCTCACAGGACATCTGTGAGTATGCCGAAGGAGAAGGTAAAGAGAGGCACACTTCAATATTTTATTATCTCAACCCAGAGCCTTAAAGGTCTCCTCGATTGTCTCTGCCTACAGGAAGGCTCAGCTGCTTTTTATCATTCCATTGGGGCCTTGTTTCAGGGGCTTGTGTTTTGGTAAGAAGATGTTTTGTTTCTGAGGACAGCTGGTTAAAATGCACTGCCTTAACTGGAATATTCACAGGTATGTTCTTCTCGGCACTGTGAATCATTTTTCAGTTTTTCATGGCTTCTGCCCTTTGATCAGGATAAATCATGCCACGGTGAGACTGGAATCTACTTTCATAGACTCCCAGGTGTCCTTGTTCTCACCCACTGGTCTTTACTTCTCTGAAGAGCCTGACCTTATGAATTAAATTCTTTCCGATTGTAACATTAGTCAGACGAATTGGGGAACTGGGGACTTTTGTTTATTGATCCTTTTATCTTCTGCTTTTTTGCCCAGAAAGGTCATTTTTCAATTTCCCCAGAAGGTAATTCTACTTCTCTTAGTAATTCTCAACAAACGCTAAGCTTAGGACATTTATATAAAAGCCAGAATAAACATTAAGTTTAGAAGTGTCATATAAAAACTAGAAACAAGCTTTTGTGCTTCTGAGTATAACTTAAATTAGGTAGAAAAAATATCTAATAATAAAAGTAGATTCTTCTACCCTGTGTAGGGTCCACAAAGGAAAAAATATGGCCTCTTCTTTTTAGGAGTCTAGATCCCACTTTCTCAAAGTGCCTTCCTTCATGTGTAGCCACCCCACTTCCAGTCTACATTGGGGACCCCCACCATTAGAAACTGTCTTTATTTATTTATTTTTAATTGTCAAAAGATTGTATATATTTGTCACACACATGTTGTTTTGAAGTGTGTACATTGTGGAATGGCTAAATTGAGCTAATTACCATAAGTACCAACTCACATTAAGCCTCCCTTCTTTATCTTCTCTTAGCGTCCTTGATTTCCTCCACAACATTTAACATAACTACAGTATATTTATTTGAATAATTATTGGTTTAACCGCCTCCTCCCTGCCACCCCAGACTCTGAGTCCCATGATGGCAAAAGCCTTGGTAGCTGTAGTAGATACTACGTATATCTTTGTGGAATGAATAATAATAATACTAGTGGAGAATATTTGTTGTGCTTATGATGCACCAGGGACTGGGCTAAGTGTGTTACTCAGCCTATCTTGCTGATCCTCTGTCTTAGCCTGCTTAAGTTGCCATAACAAAATACCATAGACTAGGTGCCTTAAACAACAGAAATGTGTTTTCTTGCAGTTCTGGAGGCTAGAAGTTCAAGATCAAGGGTCCAGTGATTTGATTTCTAGTGAGGGCTTTCTTCATGGCCTCCTTCTTGCTGTATCCTCACATGGTAGAGCGAGAGTGAACAGGTTATCTGGCGTCTCTTCTTACAAGAACCTTAATCTTATAGGACCAGGTCCCCACACTTCTGACTTCATTTAATTTTAATTACTTTCTTACTCCTAATATAGCCACAGTGGAGGTCAGGACTCCCATAGATACATTTTGAGGGAACACATAGAAATCCGTAAAACCCACCTAACCACCCTAATGAAGTAGGCACTATGGTCATCTCTGTTATACAGATGAGACCCTAAGGCTTAGAGCAGGGAACTTTCTGAAGGTCACACGAGTAAATGAACAAGCTGGGGCAAGGTTGTAGGTCTTATTTACTCAAATCTGGGTTCATAAAGGTATAAAGATCTGAACTAGTTACATATACTTTCTCTTTGGAAGAAATGTAATCTGAGATATAGAGTACGAGTTTAAAGGACTATTATATATGCAAGGAAGACAGTTTATAGGCTAAAAGAGTGGTTCTCAAACCTTGCGTTTTAGGACTCTTCTACATTCTTAAGAAAAGTATTAAGAATCTCAAAAAGCTTTTGTTTATGTAAGTTGTATCTGTTGATATTTATAGATAGCATTAGAAATTAAAACTAGAAATATTTTTAAATATTTAGTTTATTTCAAAGTAATAATAATAAACCCATTATATGTTAATACAAATAATATATATTTATGAAAAATAATTATATTTCCCAAAATAAAAAATTTAAGACATTTAAGTCATTTTTTGCAATTCCGTCTCAGGTCTGCCTTAAGAGAAGACATAGATATGGATTCTCATATCTGCTTCTGGATTTACTCTGTTGCAATATGTTGTATTGGTAAAAGTAGATGAAAATTCGGCCTCACACAAATGTTATTGGAAAAAGGAGGAGTATTTGATTAGCCTTTTCAGATAATTGTGGACATTCTGTTTTGTTACTACAGCAAAACTCCAATTGGTAGTTTTCTAAAGGTTAGCTGCAATATGAAATCTGAAACGGAATCAATGAACTTTTCATTCTGTTACTTTGAAATCCATTGGTCTAGCTTGCACTTTGAATGGATTTTTCACTCATGCCTGATTTTGTAATATCTTGCATTGGTCATTTGAAAATATCAGTTCACTGAGTTAATACATATCTTTGAGATGTTGACACATTTCATTATACAATATCCAAAAATCACATTCCTTAATATTACCACTCAAATATCTCATCAGAAAAGTCTTTATGTACTGGGAAGCTTTCAAGCCCATGGTGGCAGATGTGAGTTTTACAAAATCCTAATTTTTGCTTGAAAACAAGGTTTTTATCATTGGCATCAATGACTATTAGTTATTTTTCTTAAAGTGTTAAGATGATTTCATTCATTTTGAAGAAAATATCTGCTAACTGCCCACATATAAATAACTTTACTTGGTTAATTTTCCTTTCAAGAAAAAATTATGTTCATTAAAAAAGCAATTATTTGAGTTTGCAACTCAAACAATTGCACAAGTGCTTTTCTTTGTGACAACCACTGTATTTACGTGTGTAGTAGAAGTGCTTTATAGATTTTCCCATTTCATCACACAGAATATTAAATAGAATGTGTACTCAAGGTTTAATAAAATTAATAATTCTTACTTCTCCTTTAAGGACATTCTTAATTGAAACTAGTATTTATTTTATTGAGAGTACATGGCTATGAAGAGTACATGGCTGTGAAGAACACATGGCTACTAGCACAGTTTGGAGCCACTGCCTTAATTTGTGCTAAGGCGCTAGCAATTTTACTGACCATTGCTTTTGTATATTTGGTGCAAATGTCAACATGGTTAAAAAAAAAGGCAAATACACTTTAGTATTCTCACAAAGACAGTTTTGGCCTTGTGGTTCCCTAGTAAGGTCTTAGGGAGCTCCTAACATCCCCTACTCCCCAACATTCCTCCAGGATCAAGGGCTTCTTCCATGAGCATGAGTTCTATAAGGGAAGTCAGGAACAAGCATGTGCTTGGTTGGACTGTACAGTTCAAGAATTAGGGAATTTGAAGGAGTATGGGGTGAGGAATAGGGAAGCCTTTAACTGAGGTTGGTAAGAAGAAGAAAGGTTTTTGCAAGGAGTCTTACAGCTCAGAAGCTCAGATTATGAGGTGATTTCTCTTTAAGGAAAATCAGGAGTTTCTGTAATTTGTTGAGACAAAAATGACACTGTCCATATGTTTCCTTATCTGTAAAGTGGGAATATAAGAGTATTATTATTGTGTGAATTAATGTACAAACAGCTTAGAACAGAGCTTGCACACAGTAGGTCCTATATAAGTGTTATTATTGTGAAAATGGAGTTTTGCTCCAGTTATATAATGAATTGGAGCAGCTGTTCTTACACTTCAGTCAGCAGCAGAATGCCTTGGTGGGATTGTTAAAATACGGATTGCTGGGCCTTGCCTCTGGAATTTCTGACTAAGGAAGTTGGAGATGGGGCCATGATTTTGCATTTTTATCAGGTTCCTGGGTGATATTGATGCTGCTCCTCTGGGTAGCACAGTATAAGAAACTGAATCACAGGAATTCACACAATGAATACTATAAATATCAATAGATACAACTCATATAAGCAAAAGCTGTTTGAAATTCTCAATACATTTTTTTTTTTTTTTTTGAGACAGAATTTCGCTGTTATCACCCAGGCTGGAGTGCAATGGCGTGATCTCGGCTCACTGCAGCCTCCTCCTCCTGGGTTCAAGTGATTCTCCCACGTCAGCCTCTCGAGTAGCTGGGATTACAGGCTTGTGCCACCAAGCCCGGCTAATTTTTGTATTTTTAGTAGAGATGGTGTTTCACCATATTGGCCAGGCTGGTCTCGAACTCCTGACCTTAGGTGATCCGCCCACCTCGGCCTCCCAAAGTGCTAAGACTACAGGCGTGAGCCACTGTACCCAGCCTCTCAATACTTTTTTTAAAGAGTGTAAAGGGATCCTAATATGCAA
Source organism: Pongo abelii (assembly GCF_028885655.2). Lineage (NCBI taxonomy): Eukaryota > Metazoa > Chordata > Mammalia > Primates > Hominidae > Pongo > Pongo abelii. Next base: position 156,785,222 of record NC_071985.2, on the reverse strand, counting down.
AGTTTGATGCCCTATTCTTTCCTAGCTACTCAACAAGCCAATGCGTCTTATTCATATCCATGTATGGAAAGTGATGTCTACTTAGTCTTCCACTTGTTTTCATTTAACTTTGCTCAAGAACTGAAATTTACCCTGTGTTTTTGTTTTTATCTGAACAATAAGCTGGGACTGTGACTGGTTCAGTATTTATATTTTTTCTAGCATGTCCTATTTTGCTGTGCCTAATTGCTATTAAAGCCAGATGGCTGTGTTCCAAAAACTTGTCTGATTTGCCAACAGTTTTACTCACCTGCGTAATTTTCACTGGCTCTAAGCTCCCTGACTTATGTCACAGGCCATCATTGCCACTTTTCTGAACTTACCAAAGAGCTTAGAAGTGTAGACTAGTTGTTAAGATTGCTGATGAAGATGTGCTAAATGAAGAGTGTTGGTAGTTCGATGATTACCAATGATGTTGATTTTAAATCCTACATTCATTTAACAAATATGTGTGTGCCAACTGTATGCAAGGCTTTGTGCTGAATGCTGGGAACCAAACCGAGGAAAAGATATGCATGGACTCTGATTGTCAGTCTGGGAGACACTAAGTCAACAGGCAATTATAAAACAGTACAATGTCACAATGTCAAGGGAAGGGCAGGAAGATAATTGGGCTGAAGGGGGGATCTAATCCATGGGGGGAAGGGAAGGCTTTCTAGGGTAAGTGATGCCTGAGCTGAAAACTTAGAGGAGGCTTTGAATTCGTTAGGTAAAGAAAGCAGGCAAAAAGCATGACAGTGTCCCAGGCTAAAAGGGACAGAGTGTGGTAAGACCTAGAGGAGAAGCAGCACACACCACTGTCTTTGAGAAGAAGTTTAATTTGGCTGGTTCACTGAGTGTAGGTCAAGATGGGGATGTAGAAGGTAGGAAATGACAAGAGGGTAGAAAGATTAGGCAGGACCCTCTAAGCCTTTGGGGTTTCTCAGCCTTGGCACTATCAACATTTTGGGCTGGATAATTCTTTGTTGATGTGGGGAGGGGGACTGTTCTATGCCTTATAGGATGTTTAGTAGCATCTCTGGCCTTTGTCCTAAATACCAAGAGTGACTCCCATCCCTTCAGTTTTGACAACTAAAATGGTATCCAGATATTTCAGATATTTCCAAATGTACCTTGTAGAAGTAAAATTGCCCCTGGTTGAAAACAACTGTTACAGAGTTTTTCCTTTATGTATGTTTTTGTTGTTGCTGTAATTTGTTTGTTTGTTCTGAGACAGGGTCTCACTCTGTCACCTAGGCTGGAGTGCACTGGCACAATCAGGGCTCACTGCAGCCTTGACTTCCCAGGCTCAAGTGATCCTCCCACCTCAGCCCCCAAGTAGCTGGGACTGTAGGCATGTGCCACCACACCCAGCTAATTAAAAAAAATTAGTAGATAGGAAGTCTTGCTATGCTTCCTAAGCTGATCTCAAACTCTTGAGCTCAAGTGATCCTCTTGCCTCAGTTTCCCAAAGTGCTGGGATTACAGGTGTGAGCCATCATATCTGGCTTTGTCTTTATGTTGAGAACAGTGGTGGGCAATTATAAGATTTTATTCAGGGGAGTGACCTGGCCAGATTTGTACCTTTTGGACATTCATTTATAGTAACAGTATGGAAAATGAACAGAAGGTTGGCAGCATTTGAGGCAGGGAAACAGGATGTCACTGTTGAAGCTTGGATGTATCTAAAGAAGTGGCTGTAGGAATGGAGACAACTATGTACACTTAAGATATAATTAGGAAATAGATTTAACAGGGTTTGGTGGCTAATTGGACATGAATAGTGGAGGAGAGAGAGGAATCAAGTCTGCCTCAAGGTTTCTGGTCCTTGGTTCTGAAGAAGATGGTGGTGCTATTCACTGATGAAGGGAGCACAGGAGGAGGGACATACTTACTTGGAAAGTCAGGAGAGGATTGCTGGTATTTTAGATAGGTCGGATTTGAGGTGCCTTGTGACAGCCAAGTGGAGATTTTCATCTGTAGATAGAGTTCGGTTTCTGGAACTTAGGAGACAGAACTGAGCCAATCAGCAACTAGAGGGTAGTTGAAACTCTGGGCAAGGCTAATTAAGAAAGGCTGCACTGAATGGGAAGGGCTGGGGACTCAGAGCAGGTCCTGGCTGACACCAGGTAGATCATGGCAAGAGGTGGAGGGGCTGGTGAAGAGGAGATTTCAGAGGAGGAAATCTAGGATGTGGCAGTGTCAGGCAAGTTCGGAAGAGTTAGCTCTGTGAAGAGAAGGAGACTTTCCATCCATGGCTCAAATTCTTCCCTTTCCTTCAATGAATTCAAGTTTCATCTGGTTCTAGATGCTCATTAGAGTTCTTCTGAAGTGACTGGATCCTCCAAGACCTAGAAGGTTATGACTGGTTATAAAAATTGCCACATTTACCTCTGGTATAACCCAAATAGAAGCTCTGCATCATAAAATTTAGAGTTGAAGACAGATGCTATACCTTAACAGGATTGATGCTGGGCCAGACTGCTGAATTATGTAGAGGCTTTATAATGGAGACACATCTTTCCAGGCAGCTATCACTGTCACTTCCATAAGGAAAATTCCCTTGAGTTGATGAGTAGTAGAGCTGTGCTTCTGCTTTATAAAATCCACTTTTGATGAAAAATTAACATTTTAATTTAGAGATGTGTAGCTATCACCAAAGGGTTATGATGTCATGTAACTAAGTCTCAGATACCAACATTGTTCGATATTGTATAATTTTTTCCAGAGTGGTATGTGCTCCTGATATCTGACCTTTGAAGGTATTAATGTATTATTTACATGAAACTAAAATCCAGTGCATTCTAAATGGCTGTGATTTATCATGACCATTTTGAAATTGGGTCCTGTGGCCATATGCTAATTTGACTCAAAGGAAATTCTGTGCTGTGTGCTTGGATTTCATGCTTAAAAATTTCAGCAATAGTTTCAATGCTCTTTTAATTAAAATAAGATGCTTTATAACATTTCCCATGTAATGTGGAATGTACTCTTTAGCTCACATATGAATTAAAACCCTTAGAAGATTTACATTTTCTGGTCTGGCAACCTTCATTTTTCTAATTTATGTGTCACGTTTGTCCTGAAGGAGTTGGGAAGTTGAGATTTACAGCCATCCCAAATGAGAGAGTTGAGATTCTTGATTAAATGAGAGCTTGTTTGTGTATTCAAATGGAAAAATGTGGGTAGACAAAATTAAATTTGTAGTGGGTTATCTCCTGAACAGTTTGCTTTTTCCTGGTTATTTCACACTGCCCAACTATGCACATGGTAAGTATGGGAAAAGCTTTTTTGTATAATGAAACTTTTTAGCAGTAACTGACTGGACCATGGTTGGGCTTCTATTCCAAGTTATTCTGATCAGCACCTGCATCTGAGACTTTGTAATTGGCTCTATCATATTCCCAGTATGCCTTTTGTGTGTGGCCATTTTCTGCTATGTAAATAGGAAAACTGAGAAATCGGGTCTGCAGAAATTGAAGAATGAATGGGGAGAAGCAAAGACAAGCAACAGAGAGAAAGAATTCCCAGTCATTCCTGGTGCACTGCAGTCTCCAGTTTCTGTGAGTTACCAAGACCCAGCTCATCCATGCCTTTGGGGCCTTTGAAAGATCCCTCTATCCTTCAGGGGTCTTTGAAAAACCCCTGTTTATTTCAACCAGCTCAGATGGTCTCCTGCATGTGGGAGCAATGAAGTAACCTATATTACTTAGATTTCTATTTTCTGATTAGATGGTGGCTACCATGCTATGTGTATATTCTTAAAACAAGCCCTTGTATATAAATTAGATAATATTGGATGGTTTTGGTTGAGCTAGTCTTTGGCTTAAATGTTATTGACATTTTTCTGAAAAAATATAATAAATATAGGACATGTATAATCTCACATAAGTTTGAAACTATTTAATAGACTCTTAAAACAAAGGAAGGGTGTCTATGTAGATGTGCTGATTGGTTCCAGGTCTAGGAATCCAGGCCATTTGCAGTTTGATTTGTGGAGAAGGAAAAGAGACTACAGTCTCTCAGTGGTGGTAAGGAGGCAGGATGGAGCAGGGACCAGAAATGCCTCTGAGATACAATGTCCCAAGGTCCAGTGTTTTTATGATTGGGAGGAAGACTGCTCTAAAATCTTTGACATTTGAAGATTATTAATAATAAATGTCCTCACTAAGTTCCTCTGTTCATAGGATAGTAATACAAAATAAATTATACCCCAATGCAGCAGTGTGAAAAAAAAAAGAAGGAAAAAAGGCCAAGATTATTAAATTCTTACGTTCAGACTGAGAACCAGAAAGCAAAAGAGAGTTAATCATTGAGTTGTGTATTAGTCTGTTCTCTCACTGCTGATAAAGACATTCCTGAGACTGGGTAATTTATAAAGGAAAGAGGTTTCATTGACTCACAGTTCGACATGGCAGGCAGGGTCTCACAATCATGGTGGAAGGCAAAGGAGGAGCAAAGTCATGTCTTACATGGTGGCAGGCAAGAGAGAGAGCATGTGCAGGGGAACTCCCCTTTATCAAACAATCACATCGTGTGAGACTTACTCACTATCATGAGAACAGCATGGGAAAAACCCGCCCCCATGGTTCAATTACCTTCCACCGGGTTCCTCCCACAACACATGGGAATTATGGGAGCTACAATTCAAGATGAGATTTGGGTGGAAACACAGCCAAACCATATCAGGTTGGAAACTGAATGTATAGGTGGTCATATGGCTAGATGGCACTGATGACAACTGTTTGCAGTCTTCTGTGTCTGGAAAAAAAATAATAGCTTCCCTGCTTAGGAAGTCAGAATATAGGTGGTAGGGAGAAAAAACTGTTGAAAAAAAACTTCAAAGACTGGAATAAACTACATTTTTGTAGAGCTACTATATTAAAATATAAGAGGAAAAAGGAGTGGAAAAGCCGGGGAGTGGAAATCGCAGGCCTCTGCAGAAAGGAGATAAACAAGTGCCTTTGGGTGGGATCATTTGTGATTGTAACAGAAAGACATAAAAAAGACAAGACTATGTCCTTAGAAGTAGAGTGGCAACTTCAAGTTTATAATTACTAAGAACTCCTATGTACACAGCATTTGGCATGTGCAAAATATATTGACAGATGCATTAGTAAAATTTAACTATCGTAAAGCCTCTGGGAGCATTGACTTGGTAAAGTAACCGAATCTCCATTAACGCAAAAGTAATGAACTGACTCAGCACTCCTAAGTAAAGTGACCAGATGTCAGAGATACCCTGAAGGACACAGAGGGCAAATCAGGTGTATTTTCTGGCTACAATTGGAAGGGTGGCACACAGAGAAACAAAACCATGAATACATCTTTGACTTCAGGTTTAACTCAAAGGCAGTGACATTTACCTGGAGAGCAATGGAAACTATTGATGCTTCCAAGCTGATTCTTTAAAGAGGTCTGGGTGGAGAGTATGCGTGCGTGCATGCGTGTGTGTGTGTGTGTGTACGTACATACACACATATACAATTAGCTCCAAGACTTTAAATAAATTCAACACAAGTATTTATTCAGACCTTTGTTGTGTAAGGCCTCCACCAGGTCCTGGGAGGGAATACATATATGTGTGAAGCCCTAAGCCTTGTTTAAATAAAGCTAAGGGTCAAATAAGAGTGAAGAGCACCCCACCTCCACCCCAGATTCTCTCCCCCAGCCTCTTCCAGTCATGGCTCTTGGGAATCCCTGCAGTAGGAACAGATGAATGTGTGTATAAATTGTTGGAAAGGGAAGTAGAGATGATACTTAGACAACATAAATGAGAGAAGTGTGAAGTGTTTGCAATCAGAGAGTACCTATTCCCAATAGCCTGCTTTTCGTGCTGATAAAACCATTCAATCTTGGATGTTGAGTTCAATTTTTTGTCAGTGAAAAATCTGCCCAGAGTCTTAAAAAATGCAAGCAAGTCAACTGTATATATAGCCTCAGAGCATTGCATTTTCAATGTACTGATTTGCTAGGTACATATTGAAGTGGCCTTTGGACCCTGAGTGTTAAATATGGAGATCTGAATGTTCTTCAGTTCATTTTAATTGTGAAGAAATCAACTATTGAGGAAGGACACACTTCCCGATATAATCAGTCTGCAGCCTTATAGAGATCCAAGTATGTCACCTTTAACATGTAATTCAAGTTTATTGGTTCTGATTAATTTGTGGGAAGTTGCAGGATTGGAATTTAGAATATTTTAAGTGAAATTGTTGGATTATAGATTAAAAAAATTACAAAAGTCAATTATGTACAAGTTCTGGGCTAGGTCCTAGGGTACATGCCAAAGGAATGTGAGGATATTCCCAGTCTTCATTTCAGAGCAGAGTCACCTGGAGCATTTTAGAAAACTCTTGAGACTCAGGCAGCACTCAGATCAATGGAGGGGGCACTTAGCTCAATAGAGGCAGCACTCAGATCAATGGAGGTGGCACTTAGATCAAATAAATCAGAACCTGTGCAGGGGGTGCCCATGCATTACTCAATTGTAGAGCTCCCTCCTCACCGGGTGATTCCAAGTGCAGCCATGTGTGAGAACTAGATCAACAGTCTGGAAAGCTTATAAAACTACTTAACATCAATTTAAATATAAATCTCTGGGCATTAGTCTGCGGTTGGTAAGTTTTACAGGCTCTGCAGGTGATTCTGATGCATGTGGAAGGTTTAGAATCAGTGGTATAGATCCTGCCCTACAGATGATTATGGTCAAATGAGGGAAAAGGTGACTTGTGTATTAAGTTTTTTTGGAAAATTACAAGAAAGTTTATGTTTAAATGCCCAAAAATGAATATAAGACAATAAGGAGTGATAAGAAAATGCAAGAGGTAAATATTTAGTGAATAAATTAAAAATGATTTGTATTTAGCATGTTTATTCAGATGGAAATTGTGTTTTTAAAGTGTATAAATTTTTAGAAATACTTTTATTATTATATATTTTCACTATGTATTCTACTATATAGATATAAAATTACATAATTGGTATACATATTTTCAGGGTACCTGTGATAATTGAATACACACATATAATTTGTAAAGATCAAATCAGTGTAATTGGGGTATCCATCACCTTAAATATTTGTCTTTTCTTCATGCTAGAAACATTCAATTTATTATCTTCTAGCTATTTTGAAATATATGATAGATTATTGTAAACTGTTGTCACCCTACTGATCTATCAAACACTAGCTTTTATTTTTTCTATCAAACAGGGTATTTAATCAACTTTTATCAACCCTTTAATCAACCGTTGTTTATCCCCTTACCCCCACTACTCTTCGTGGCCTCTGGTAACCAACAGTCTACTCTCTATCTTCATGAGATCCACTTTTTTTTAAATTCCCACAGATTAGTGAGAACATGCGATGGTTGTCTTTCTGTGCTTGGCTTATTTTACCTAACATAATGACCTCCACTTCCATCAATGTGGCTGCAAATGCCTTAGTTATGGCTGAATAATATTCCATTGTGTATATATACCACACTATCTGTACCCATTTATCCATTGATGGGCACTTAGGTTGGTTCCATATTTTGGCTATTATAAATACTGTTGCCATAAATATGGGGGTAGAGGTAGTAGATGAAAACTTAATCCTCTTATCTGAAGAATTACTTAAAATTCTAAAGTAGAAGAGTTGGAATTTAGAACTAGATAGATCATTTGGTCTCTGATGATCTATCTGTTTGCAGAGGGGAGTTGGGCGGAACTGGGTGCTCTGGGAGTACTCTGATGGTAGAAAGAGTCCTTTTTATTCCACTGTGGAGGTGGGGGTATGTCCTTGGGTGTGGTTTTGAGCCTGGATATCTAGGAGCAGTGTTTCTCAAATGGCACTATTCTGTATATTCCTATTGTACGACGTGTATATTCTTGCTAAAATCAGGCAGTATCACTATTTTTCTATGGGATGTGGGGAATATTTGATAGAAATATTGGTAGAGCTTTTTTATTTTAAGTTTTATTTCCATAATCTTCTCTTAGCCCTTTGGTAGCTATTACTGGTAGTCTCAAGAAAATTGAGTGAGAGATAATATGGGAAATTTCTTTAGATTTTCATAGCACTTCATCTGAGTACCAATAGCTTTGGATTCTTACATTAATAACAGTACCCTACCTCATAGGGTTCTTTCGCAGACTTAGATGAATTGATATATGCAAATGTGCTTAGGAAAATGCCACGCACATAGTGAGCCCTCAGTAAATGTCAGCAATTCTATAACTTCCCTTCCACTGCTATTATTCCCAACATCATTTGCTTCCTGAACTGTGGGACCCTTGAGGACAGGCCAGATCTTTTATCTTTATATTCCCAGTCTCCTAGCACAAGGTTTGGTGCAGTATCAACACTCTTCCACATGTGCTGAATGAAGGATTGGCCAGCTTAGATCTGATTTAACCCTAAAGAACTTATGCAGTTATTTTAAGAGTATTATATCAGTGTTTCAGTGATTTTCTCCCTGAGTGAAATGCTTCCAAATGCCCTGCTATGTTAACAGTGCAGAGAATGGCTGCTTTAGAAGAAAGAGCCCCTTGTACACTCAATAGTCCACAGCCTCCCCCTTTACCTTCCTGATGGTGGGCAGGTCACTACATCTCCCCATCTACCTCCCTGCTTGCTTAGGGTTCCCCAACACACAGGTCAGCCCTGATTCATCATTCCCTACAGAAGACTGACCTTGGGGCCAAAAGACTGGTGGATATGATAGAGGGGATGAGGAGAGGAAATGAGTCAGTGACATTCCAGCTGGACACCTGAGTCCCTTTTCAAAAGAGCATCTTGTTTTGTTCCCTCAGGGATCCCCTAAGGGAAAGTTAGCATGCAGTTATGAATGAGACCCTCGCTGCTGCTTTGATGTTGTAAAGGAGGAGGGAAATCTACAATGAGGGCATTGAGGAATAATGAAAGTGCATGTATTTTTTCTCCCAAAGAACCCAAAAGCATTTCCACCTCTATATTATCTGATGCTGCTGATTTTATGCTTCAAAGAATTGAGAATAAATACCTGGCAGTAAGTACTAAATCTATGTGTGGTGACTGGCAGATTAAGCACTAGGGATGTTAAAGGAGATTAGACCATGGATCCCCAAACAGTGAATGTCAGTGTTATTTTCCATCTTGAAATTGAATGAAGTTGCCTTCATGATTCTTACCATAGCCAGCACCGTTATATCCTCCCAATTTGGTTCTTACATTACTTCACACTTCAGAACATCATTCATTTATTTAAATGGTATTTCTTGAGCTCCTTTCATGTTATGGCTTGGTTCTAGCTACAAAGAAGGATATAACAAAATGTGAGACATGGTCTTTGGACCCAAGAAGCTTCTATTTCAAGAAATGGAAAAATAAGACCATAAAAGTCGTGATTACATGATTAAGTTCTATGATTCCATGGTGAAAGGGTATTTTGAAGTACAGGGAACAGCACAGAAAATAATGCTACGTTTCAGGATAAGTCTAATTATAACTCTTTTGTTGTCAGCCTGTGAGAGCTGAGGGTTTGTGGCTTTTAATTCTCCTTTAGGCTGTGGAAGGCAGTGGGGGTGTGGAAGGAGGGTGACCATTAGAGTTAGTTCTGGATTCAAATCCCAACTCTGCTGCTTTCCACTTGTAGAGATTTAGGCAGTTGACAATATTTCCTAGCAGAACTAAATACATCCACATCTTTCAGAGATGTGAGGAACTGCACTAATGATCACAGTTGGAAAAATGCTGTTGGAGGTGGGTGGATCATGAGGTCAGGAGATCAAGACCATCCTGGCCAACATGGTGAAACTGCATCTCTACTAAAAAAAAAATACAAAATTAGCCGGGCATGGTGGCGGGTGCCTGTAGTCCCAGCTACTCGGGAGGCTGAGGCAGGAGAATCGCTTCAGGAGAACCCGGGAGGTGGAGTTTGCAGTGAGCTGAAATCGCGCCACTGCAGTCCAGCCTGGCGATAGAGCGAGACTCCGTCTAAAAAAAAAAATGCTGTCGTTAGAAAGGCCTTCAATAGATGGTGATTGTTATTAACAATGATCACTAACGGTAAAGATATTGCTTTTATGAAGCTCATGCTTAAACGATAACTTCCAGCAAAACAACTCCATTTAAGCTGTTTTTCTTTGTACTACAGAATTAGCACTTTTCGTCCCTCTAAATAGACAGACAATATATCATGGAGAGGTGTTTCCTTCCCTTGAGGAAGCAATATGCTATTTTATTTTTCATTCCATTGACATTTCTTAAGAATTCCCGAGGAAGGAAGTCTCAGCTGGCCTCCTTCCACATATTAAGAGAGAAATGTCACTCCATTATGTTGGACTTCTGATTCCTCTTTCTATAATTTTAATAGTCACTGTGTTGGGTAATTTGCACTATTTTTCTCATTTAACTATCCTCAGAGTTCCACAAAGTGGGTGTTAACCCCATTTTACAAATTGGAGCCCAAATTGCCCAGCCAGCTAGCAAGTCATTAAGTGGGATTTGAGCTCTGGCAGTCTGGCTCCAGAGACTGTGTTTCTCACTGTGATGCTAGGCTCGCCTGCCTGTGTGCCTGTCCCACCAAGCTCAGGGCTGCACTGCCTCCACAACTGCTCCTTCTGCTCCTGCCTATATGGGCTTTAGTGCCATTTGTGAGAATACACAGTAAAGGTAGTGTCTTAGTTAGCTTTCTGTGGCTATAACAACACAGATTGGGTAGTTTATCAAGACAAGAAGTTTACTTAGCTCACAATTCTGGAGGCTTGGAGATCTAAAAGCATGGCACTGGCATTTGGTGAGGTTCATCCCAAGACAGAAGGCATCACGTGGCAAACATGTGAGATAGAAATGGGACTGACCCCACTTTGTTGACAACTAACCCACTCCGGTGATCATGGCATTAACTCATTTATGAGGTCTCTGGTCTCATGAGCTAATCAACTCTTAAAGGCCCCGTTACTTAATAGCGTTACTAAGGCAATTCAATTTTAACATGAGTTTTGGAGGGGGACATTCAAACCATACCAGGTGGTTACCCACAACCCCCATTCAAATTGATGGTAAATAATGAATGTTAAATTTATCTTCTCTTCAGTATTGATTCCCATAGTCCATATTCTTCACTGGCTGTTAGATTTTCACCTTACATGCTCCAATGTGCCTAACATAAAATGATCTTAGAACCTACTTTGTGAAGATGCTGCACCATCCTGAGATGGCACAAGAGGAACCAGGCCCTGAGTTCTTCTTCTGTGCTTCAAGGGGGGCCTGCATTAGCCATCTCTGGCTGTTCCCACTCAAGAGTGCCCCCCCGCCAAAAAAAATAGTTCACCAAGAACCCATGCTAGTCCTTTCATGCCTCAGGGACTCAAGATCCTGTAACTCCCCACTTAAACATCACTTACCTCATCTCAGGGCCTACCAAGACCTATGACCTGGGCCTGTCCTCCTGAGGTCTGCCTGGCACCACCAGTGGGAGCACCCCTAGACCCCAGGGATATAGGGTGACTATTGGGATGATGCTATAACTTGCAGGCTGTCCTGATGATCATTAAAACAGTGATTCAATATGAAAGTGCTTTGCAAATGATGAGATGTCACACAAATTTAGCCACTGTTTGGTCATTTTCACTTTATCTGTGAAAGCTCGTGTTTATAGCTAAACATTTGGTTAGAGGATTAAAGTCTATGAAAAGATTTGGATCCAGTAGGTTACAGCTTAGTAGAAACAGAACAGAGACTTAAACCATGTGCCTCTGTCTTCTGGAGTTGGACTTTTACCATGAGGTTGTTTATCTGGGTGAAATCTGAGGGCTTTTCAGTCTAACTTTCTGAGGGAGTCATTCAGGGAACGTTTTAGTGTCAAGCCATTAAATCACACCTCAAAAGGTTGGAAGTGGCCCAAATATGAGTCCATATAGGTGGGTCTGGAAAGATGGGGCGAGTTGCTGTAACTGTCTCTGGACTCAAACTCAGCTGAGACCTGAGTGCCTTGTTGAGCAGAGCAGGAATCTCTTTCCATTATGATGATGGGGTTTCTAAAGTAATTATTGCTTTTTTTTAAAAAAAAAAATCTGCCTCTACCATTTTCCAGTCACACTGTTCTTGGAGCAAGATGCATCATCAATACTTTTCGTACTAAACATTCTCTCCTATTGGATTTACCTGGATTCTAGGGGTATTTTTTTTCACATTTCTCTGGAGACAATTAGTGCTGATAAAGATTTTTTAAGGTCTCTCTTGCTCTCAAGCTCATTTTCCTTAACTTTTCTTGTCCCAGTTACCAGTTTCTTTGGTCTCCAGAAACCTTCTAATCTTCATCTTTAATGATAAATTTATCTTTTGTAGTTCTCCTCTCAAAGCTTTTGTGTCTAGTGGCTCATTTTGCTTAATTGCTGGAGTTTTCTCTGGCCTTTTCTTATTTGGTCCTGTGTATTTTCAAAGATTCTGTAGAATTTTCAGACTGTTACTCTGATGTTTACTTGGTAGATTGATTGCTAAGTTGCATTGTCTTCAGAGGAGGTTTTTGAGGTTGTGTCTATCATAATGTCTGCTTCTACCTGGAGTCCATTGCACTTGGAGTGCTTCTTGAAGCCCCTGAGCTTGTGCTGTGATAAAAGCATGGACGTTTTACTGTGTCAAAGCACTGTGGCTCATAAGGCTTCATAAGCTCTGGCTTTTATATCAGAGCATCTCATATGGTTGTGCAGATTGCATCCTGGTCAAGCATGCCAGGATGAGGGGCCAAGGGTGTACTGAATGCCAGCCTGTGCTTCATTTGCCAAGCCTTGCATCTGATGCAGGACTATATCCTCACAGGGGGCACCTTTTCCTAATACACACAAAGGTATCACGTGGGCTAGCAGCTGTTCTGCTATAACTTAGCTAGGTGTCTTTACGGGAGAAGGTAGTGGAAGAGGTGGTGGTATTTCTCCTCGGGAACTGAGATTAGCTTACTCAACGGGAATCTTGAAGTGTCCCAAGATGAAGCCATTAGTGCCCCACCCCCCCACAATTGTTTAAAAGTTGTTAAAGAACCAATTGACATTTGCTAGCATTTTAAATGCTCAGGATGACTTATGAGTCTATGTCAGTTATTCTTTACTCAGTAGGGGACTTGTAGCTACAGATATGATTTCAGCCTCTATGCAGCCCCCGGGCCACCCTTCCTGCTGAATCTGAGCCCCACTCTCTCTAGAGGATTATCCTGGGGTTTATTTTGGCTTCTGGCTTTGAGTCTGAATTGCTGCCCCTCAAGTTATATTCAAACAGCTCTATTAAGATAACCTTGTCTCCAGGGGCTCCAACCAGCCAGTTTCATTTTCCAACTAGTTTGGTTGGTCAGTGCCCATAACAGGCCCACTTGAAAATAGAACTGCATTTTTTTTTCTTTTCTTTTTTTCTTTTTATTATTTTACTTTAAGTTCTGGAATACATGTGCAGAACATGCAGGTTTGCTACATAGGTATATGTGTGCCATTATGATTTGCTGCACCTATCAACCCATCACCTAGGTTTTAAGCCCCACATGCATTAGCTAATTGTCCTGATTAGAGCTGCATTTTCTAGAAGTCAACAACATAGTGTCTTGAAAGCCTTCTTTATCATATTGCAGTTGTGTCTGAGACCTTTATGTACCTTAGATTTTTGGGGTTTTCTTTCCCCATGTGAACCACAGTTACCCTTTCTCTGACCAGTGTGCTGAAGTGATAGTACATTTCTATTTAGCAGATGTTTCCTGTGGTTGCCTTTTGTTCTAAATCTATGACTTGAACCTTATCTATATTGAACCAAATCTAATATCTATTTGCCTGGACACCTGTACTAACATAATATGATTCTTTTTGTATCCACCCTTATATTAATCTGGTAGGATTTCCATAATAAAATACTGCAGGCTGGGTGGCATAAACAACAGAAATATATTTCTTACAGTTCTGGAAGCTGGAAATCTCCAATCAAGGTGTTTCCATGTTTGCTTTCTCCTGAGGCCTCTCTCCTTGGCTTGCAGACAACTGCCTTCTCCATGTGTCCTCACATGGACGTGGACTTTTCTCTGTGCATGTATTCCTACTATCTCTTCTCTTCTTTATTTTTTTGAGATAGAGTCTCGCTCTGTTGCCCAGGCTGGAGTCCAGTGGCACGATCTCAGCTCACTGCAACCTTTGCCTCCCAGGTTCAAGCAATTCTCCTGTCTCAGCCTCCCAAGTAGCTGGGGTTACAGGCACCTGCTACCACACCTGGCTAATTTTTGTATTTTTAGTAGAGACAAGATCTCGAACTCCTGACCTCAAGTGATCCACCTGCCTTAGCTTCCCAGAGTGCTGGGATTACAGGCGTGAGCCATTGCGCCCGGCCTCTCTTCCTCTTCTTATGGGGACACTGGTCTATTGGATTAGGACCCCATGCCTATGACCTCACTTACTCTTAATTACTTCTTTAAAGTCCCCATCTCCGAAGGATATGAACAGACACTTCTCAAAAGAAGACATTTATGAAGCCAAAAGACACATGAAAAAATGCTCATCATCACTGGCCAACAGAGAAATGCAAATCAAAACCACAATGAGATACCATCTCACACCAGTTAGAATGGCGATCATTAAAAAGTCAGGAAACAACAGTTGCTGGAGAGGATGTGGAGAAATAGGAACACTTTTACACTGTTGGTGGGACTGTAAACTAGTTCAACCCTTGTGGAAGTCAGTGTGGCGATTCCTCAGGGATCTAGAACTAGAAACACCATTTGACCCAGCCATCCCATTACTGGGTATATACCCAAAGGATTATAAAACATGCTGCTATAAAGACACATGCACATGTATGTTTATTGCGGCACTATTCACAATAGCAAAGACTTGGACCCAAGCCAAATGTCCAACAATGATAGACTGGATTAAGAAAATGTGACATATACACCATGGAATACTATGCAGCCATAAAAAAGGATGAGTTCACGTCCTTTGTAGGGACATGGATGAAGCTGGAAACCATCATTCTCAGCAAACTATTGCAAGGACAGAAAACCAAACATCGCATGTTCTCACTCATAGGTGGGAATTGAACAATGAGAACACATGGACACAGGAAGGGGAACATCACACACCGGGGCCTGTTGTGGGGTCGGGGGAGTGGGGAGGGATAGCATTAGGAGATATACCTCATGTTAAATGATGAGTTAATGGGTGCAGCACACCAACATGGCACATGTATACATATGTAACAAACCTGCACGTTGTGCACATGTACCCTAAAACTTAAAGTATAATAAAGAATAAAAATAAAATAAAGTCCCCATCTCCAACGTAGTCATACTGGGAATTAATGCTGTAACATATGAATTTTGGGGGGCACAATTCAGTTCATAAAAATATTCACTTGCCAGACTTTCTTATTTAAGCATATCCAGTAGATATTAGAACAAAAACAACATTTCATTTATACCTTTTCTGTCCATTTGGGCTCATGGAGCTATGTTAAAGACTTCATTTCCATCCTCAGAAAAACATTCCATTTAGCAATAATTATACTTTGGATCTTGCCCCTTAGACAGCTTCCTAATTGTTATTTCCAAAAATCTAAGCCTCATTTTTGGAAGCTGCTCCCCTATGTTAAATATAGTGAAACGCTTCCAGACAATCTCATTTTGCTAAAATTAAATTGGTGTTTTCTGGACCATGTTTGTCCCATAAGCAGCATTCTCAAAGGGCTCGGCAGGCTGGGGCCCCCAGCCTGTGCTTGTAGAAATCATGTTGATTTTTAATCAAAAGCCTTATTTTGGCAGCTTCCGTTTTTTTGATTGTTTGAAAAATACTTCCTGATGGCTTGGAGTTTAGATTCTCAGTTGTTGGATCCTGAAGAGGAGTTTGAGGCCTTAGTTTTTCAGGAAAAAGCACCTGACCTGTGTATATTAAGCTGCTAAATATTTAGGGAGCATCAGGGCTTATTTCCACTTCTACCACACAATACTGAAGCAATTCAACAACTGGATTTTTTTTCCCCCGCTAGAAAAGAGGGTTTTTCAGGCCACTTTGAAATTGAGGTGGTTGATTTAAAAATGCAAATTCTTTGGGAATTAATCATGAAATGTTTCAGGATTTTTATAAGGAAGCTCATCCACTCAGTGAAATAAGGGATGCTTTCTTGGTCATGAATTTTCTTTTTGTACTATTTTGTTAGTTACTTGGTGGGCTAGATAGTATTTTTGGGTGCCACTGGCAAGTCTAAAACACAGGAAGGGAGAAAGAAAACAGCTGAGACTTACAAAGTCTGACCCGTTCTGTGCTGGAAACATTTGGTAAATGGTTAAATTTACTGCATATGCTTGAAACGAATAGCTGAATTAATAAATGAATGACTTTATTAATTCAAGCTGTTCTGTTTTTCAAATAATCCAAATTAGGGATAGTGGCAAAGACCATGTATGCTATATGATCATTTTCCTCCTGGGCACGTAACGGGAATTGTGCAACTCACTCTCAAGTGTTGTTGGGTAGGGCCATGGGGTTGGATTCTGGCCAATGGGATCTGTTAGGAATGACATATGGTACTTAAAAACCTAAAAATCCTCCTGCATGATCCTCTGCATTTTCTGTCTTCCTTTATCTACTGACTGGAGGGTGCTAGGGGATGGTGGAGGCATAAGATAGAAGCATGCTGTGTCCTGGAAACACAACATGGAGCAGAGCCCCTATCAATGCACATGAAGCCATGATGTGATTGAGCAAGAAATAAACCTTTATTGTGTTTTAAGTCAAGGAAATTTGATTGTGGGTTGTTTGTTACAGTAGCTTGTGTTAATTTTTAAAAGTTTCACTATGGTTTAGTTTCTTAGTATCATTATGCCGAAAAATATTTGACCTGAAAGCAACAAATACTGCAACCAAAGTACCTATGCCAGTTTCTGTTCTATTAAAAACAAATTCCTCTTGCTCTATTTATTCCTACTAAAATCACAGAGGTGTGCTAATTTACAGGCCAGCAGAGCGCTTGTCACATGCACATTAAAATGGTGAACACGCAATCTTTTAGGGAGGTGAATAGTGGCAGGTGTCTATTCTTCCTCTGAATCCTGCCCAGGAGACTGCCTTGCCTGGGCATAACCCAGCAGATGAAGTCATCTACCTCTCCTCGCCACCATCATCTGATTAAGGGAATTCAGACTACATGCTTTAGATGGTGAACATCTCACAAAAGGGATATGTTATCAGAGATGAAGTGTATGAATTCCACGTATGACCACTGCATCATTTGTGAATGCTTACTGTATATGACTGTATGAATGGGCCACCTGCATCTCAGAATGTTTTTGGAAAAAGGGATTAAATATAATTGAAAGAAACCCAAGAAAGAGCAAAAAGCAAAGGCCATAAGGAATGAGTCTATAAGGTTTTATTTTTTTTCTTCCCCTTTGAGAGGTAGTCAATTCATAACCTAGATTCGTCCCGAGCTGCACAGCCCAATATGGCAGTCACTACTCATATGTGACTATTTACATTTAAGTTTAAGTTAAAATTAAATAAAAAATTTATTTTCTCAGTCACACTAGCCACATTTCAAGAATACAACAGCCACATGAGTTAGTGGTTGCCATACTGGACAGCACAGACATAGAACATTTCTATCATTTCTGAAAGCTCTCTCAGCGCTGACCCAGAGCTAGCTTTGGTATTTTCATCTTTTCATGATGCAATTCAATTGCCAAATTTCTTCTCATATACTCAAAGCAACCTCTTGAAAAAAAATTTTTTTTTGAGATGGAGTCTCACCTCTTGAAATGTTTTTAAGATTGTTACAGTATAAATTCTGGAAAAGGTTCTAGAACAAATTACAAAAGGTTGATTTCTGAGTACACATTAAGGGAAGCTGTGATAATTAGAAGCCACCAAGCATTCTCTAAAATTAAGTTACTACACATTTACTTCAGTGACTGGAATAAAAATCTAAGCTTCAATGAAAGAAAGGAATTATTTGTTTTCATTGCCAAACATTTGCAGTTCTTGTACATAGTCGGTACTCAACAAATAACTTTTGAATGACTATTAGAGAAATAAAATTGATATAGTCAGTTTCAGTTTTCATCAAGTTAAATTAGAAAAGCCCTTATGCTGTCGTTGAAGAAATGGTTGCTGGGTCGTAGGGCAGTTGGGTGAGTTGCCAATGAGTTAACCAGTCATGAGAAGTAGCTGACAAAGAGAGCATAAGACTTGAAATTAGATATAGACCTACCTTCAATTCTTGGCTTTCACTTAACTTGTGTAATCCCAGGCAGCCATTTCACTTTTCTGAATCACTGTTTCTTCATCCTCAAATTGGGCATAATAGGGTGCTCATATCGAATATGGCGATATTAAAAGCTAGCATGAACATAGCCTGGAAGGTTTCTAGTAGAATGTTATGGAGTGGTTCTTCACACTTAGCTAGCCGGTGCTTCTGTTTCTGACTTCAGTAAGGATATACTGATTAAATTTGTGGATGACCCAAGATGGAGTAAGAATGAGAATTCAGAGGGACCTTAGTAGACAAAAAGATAAGCTGAATACAATCCTTTAAAATTTCATAAGGGTAAATAATAATTAAGAAAACTGCAACAGTAATTGACAGAGGACATGTAGTTTAACCACATTGTGCAACAGACTTGGGGATTAAAAAATAATGTCATTCACTGTGTGATGTGGCTGCCAGAATTTAGATTTTAGCAATAGGAATAAGGTATGCAGAGCAGCACATCGGAACACCTAGGAAGTTAAAAATGCCAATGGCTGGGTTATTGCCAGAGATTAATTAATTGATGTGGGATGCAGCTTTGGCATTGGGATATTTCATGCCCCTCCCCTGCCCCAGGTGTTCCTAATTTGAGAACCACTGGTTTAGGCTGAGGGAGGTCTTGACTATTTCTGTTCATTCCACATTTACATAGTCTATTAAGTTACTTGCATGGAAAAATGCATGCTGCATGTAGTTCCAAATGCCCCACCCAAAGCTTGGAGCATATCAGGAAGAGTGTAGGGACAGTGAGTGGATGGCAATTATAAGAGACATGTTGAAGAAAACAAAAAGTTTGTCCTGAAGAAGAGTAGGAAGAGGTAACAGCCTTGAACATTGCCTGCTTGGTCTATTTTAGGAAGCTGGGTTCAGTTCTTCTCTCTGGCATTCCAGAGAATAGAAAGCAGTCCACTGGGTGGCAGCTTCAGGAGATGGATGTAGGGAAGCATTTGCTTACTACAGTGCTTTCTAGAGACGGTGGGCTTGCCAGGAGCTGGAGATCTACAGAGACCTCACAGATTTTGTTGAGAATTTAAAGGGACTTAAACGTTTATTGGCAGATTCAACTTCTAGAAGGTTTCTTTTCATCCCTCTCCTCATCTCTTACTCTTTCACTTTCATGCCCTGCCTTGGCCACACTGGTCTCATAGATGTTATTTAAGCCCCCCCATTCACCATCTCAGGGTCTTTGCACTTGCTGTTATTCCTGGTTGAAATACTTCTCCTCCAGATATCTGGACAATTTTTGCTCAGATTACAACCTTTCCATGGACTCCTTGTCCTTCTTTCTTTTTAATGTTTCTCTATCCCCATCTCTCTTACACACACACGCACAGACACACACTCACACACACAAATACACATATATGTGTATGTTTTCCTCTAACAAAATATAAGCCCCACAAGGGCCAGGACTTTTGTTGGATGTGTTTGCCAATGTATCCCCAGGGCAAGTATAGTTCCAGGCTTTCAGAAGTGCTCAAGCAATAATTTGTTGTTGAATAGATCTCTGGGATCTTCTGGTTCCTTGGAATTTCACCAGTGGTAGCTTGAATTTCCTATTCGGGCCTGGACAAACATCCTGTGAAGAATGCCACCTAATTTGTATCTCTGAAGGATGAATCCAATAATATGTGGGTAGAGTGACCACTTTCAAGCTTTTCTTCTTTCTTCTTTTCTCCCCCTGCATCAAACAGGAACAGCATCTTCTAAAAACAAAACTTTATTCATTGGTCAGCAGTTTCACGCAACCATTGAATGAAATCCAATGTGGAAAGGAAATCCAAAACTTTACTGCAGTGTAATTTGTTTCTTCTGTGTCGCTTTATGTACAGTAAAGGTCAATAATGCACAGGAAAGCTAGATTTAATTTCTTTGATGTGTAAAAATTAGTGCTTTGTCATCAGTTACAGTTGCAGGAGGAAAAATCACTGGCACATAAAGTTGTTCCTGCTACATAAATTACAAATCTTGTTAGGAAAAAAAATATTCACATCATCCCTTGTTATTTTAAAAATGCCAGCACTGATAAACAGTCAGCCTTGGGCATATATTAAAATCTTCAAATTGTACTAAGATAAATTTAGCCTTTTGAGATAACACTTCATTTTAATTTCATACATGATTAAATCCATCAATTCAAAGGTCTTTTAAGATGTAAGTTTTGAAATCATAGTAGTACCCTTTAACTCCCTGTGAAAAACTTAAACCTCTCTCTACTTCATTAATAATGTTCTTGACAGACAAAATTTTTAAAGAAAATCCTCAGCTTTGTTTTGTGTTTTTGTGTGTTTTTCTTGAGAAGAGGAAATTAAATTATGATCATAAATCCCTTTCATTTTTAGAACTAGATTTTTCTTTTAATCGTAATCCAGAGGAAGTGGAAAAAGCTTTGTGAATCAAGTTTTGTATTTCTAACATGATGACATAGTCTAAATTATTGTCCAATATTCAGCAAAATCTTTATTTCTATATGTGGCAGATGTGAATTTTTTAGTCTTAGCATAAATAGTGCCTCCTCTTCCCTACCCAGGTTGATGACTGCTTCCTTTTGACTTTGCAAACACAACTTCTTCTTCTTATTATTATTTCAGTAGGATTTGGGAGAACCAGTGGTGTTTGGTTACATGAATATCTTCTTTAGTAGTGATTTCTGAGATTTTAGTGCACCCATCACCCAAGGAGTGAACACTGTACCCAATGTGTAGTCTTTTATCCCTCACCCCCATCCCACCCTTTCTCCTGAGTCCCCAAAGTCCATTGTATCATTCTTATGCCTTTGCGTCCTCATAGCTTAGCTCCCATGTATGAGTGAGAACATACAATGTTTGGTTTTCCATTCCTGAATTACTTCACTTAGAATAGTGGTCTCCAGTTCTATCCTGGTTGCTGTGAATGCCATTATGTTATTCCTTTTTATGGCTGAGTAGTATTCTATGGTATATATATACCACATTTTCTTTATCCATTTGTTGGTAGATGGACATTAGGGTTGGTTTTATATTTTGGCAATTGCAAATTATGCTGCTATAAACATGCGTGTGCAATTATCTTTTTTTGTATAATAACTTCTTTTCCTCTAGGTAGATGCCCAGGAGTGGAATTGCTGGATCAAATGGTAGTTCTACTTTTAGTTCTCTAGGGAATCTCCACACTGTTTTCCATAGTTGTACTAGTTTACATTTCCACCAAGAGTGTAAAAGTGTTCCCTTTTCACCACACCCATGCCAAAATTTATTATTTTTTTATTTTTTTGATTATGGCCATTCTGCAAACACAACTTTGAATAGACTATCAAAGGTTGGGGCTGGATATGGATCTGATTACTCACCCTGGCCCCGGAGGCCACCTTCAGGCAGCGCAGTCCTGCAGCCTTTCCAGAGGAGGCAGCCTCCTGGCCATGTCAAAGACCTTGGAGGCTAGAGTATTTGCCCTTCTGCTCTAATCAAGATCTCCTTGGAAAGAAAGCTCAATCAGCAAATCTTTGTTGAGTACCATCCATCAGATAGATTCTCCAGCCCCAAGCTGGTATGGTGAGGATAACTATATCTACTATAAAATACCTGACCTAAAGAAACAATGCAACATGTGCATATACAATTTTAAAAGAAAAGCAGCTCTCCATTTTCTGCAGGAAAAATTATATCTATAATGTATGTATTCACATATTTATTTTTATATATCAACATTTATCTGCTTTTTCTTTCCATGCCTCCCCTCTTTCCGTCCTTTCTTTCTTTTCCTCCTGGATACATCCATTCCTGCAGCTTAATTCTTATTAGCTAAGGGTTATATTGCAGACGTATGAATTAAGAGCAAAGGCTTTAGAATCTGGCAGATCTATGTTTGAATCTCAGCTCTGCCACTTCACAAAAATATTGTTCTATTTGTTATTGTTACTGGCCCTATTATTGCCATCATTTGTATTATAGACAATAATTACTTGTGCTATTTATGTTTATTAGTTATTTACCATATCAGTCACTAAGGGATTTGCATGCATTTTGAATTTAATCCTTGTAACAATTATATAGTGTAGGTAGTATTATCCCCACTTTATGGCTAAGGAAACTGCCTTGAGATTTTAAGTAATATGTTGCCCAAGGTCACATAATAAGTATGTAAAGGAACTGAAACAAGCTTTGTGTTTTGAACTACAGAGATTCGCTTTATCCTCTGTAAAATGGAGATACTGATTCCTGCCCTGAGAGCTGGTTGGGATGATTCAATGAGATGGAATATTTCGCATTTGTAGTTTGGTTCCCTGCATATAAGATTTGCTCACACAGGATATGGTTGTTCCTGCTCTGCTTCCACTACCTCCTTCAAGGTTGAATAATCTTTCTTTCTTCTCTCTTAGCCATTTCCCAGCCCCTCACTTAAGTTTATAACTTTATTCTTTTCATCAGCCTAGAAAACCAAATGAAGCCTGAAGTACTGACAACTCAGGAAATGTTTTTGAGGTCCCATGTGATTCAGTGGCAAAGGCAGAGCAGGTGCAGATGCAAACCTCTGGGCTCTTAGATGTGAACCCTCTGCCTGGTGTTTTATCATGGCTTGTCTCTGCAGCAAAGCAGGTGCTAGGGTCCAAGGGGGTCCTTGAGGCCAGCTTCCCCTGGGCACAGAAATGTGCTCTCCTTAGTACCATCACATGGCGATTTTCCTGGCGATCAGAGGCCCTAAAGGGTGAAAGGGTTTTGGCCAAACATCACTAAAAGTGTGTTAGTAAGAGGCATGAGGCAGCTTGGGACTGGATGTGGTAGATGTGTCATATCATATATGAAGTGGCATGATTTGATAGTGTGCCATTTTCTGTCTGTAACTAAATCAAATTCTGTGGTTGAAAAGGACTCATACATAATCTTGGTGTCCTTTAACGCAGTAATAGTTCTTGTGTTAAATAAGTTAGGATTTGAGAGTTGCATTTCTAGACCCGAGGGGAGCGGTTCTGGATCTTGCTCTGGTTTCCTGAGTTGCTGCAGCATCCAACCCCAAGCAATTCCTGTGACTCATGGTGGTTGTTATAGAGAGGGTACACAGTGGTGAATGAGAAGGAGGCTTATTATTGTTATCTGTAAGCACCACTTTTGCTTGAAAATGTGTAATGGCAAACTCAAAAGTAGAAATACTTATTCCCTATTAATTGTCTTTTTCATCATAACTTTCTTTTAATTTTTTTGGGTTCTTTGATTCAAATTTCACAAGATCTCACCTAATATGCTGGTAAATTTCACCAGAAGTATGAAGACAGAATAAACTTTCTTGAATTTTTTTCCCTGCAGTGTAACAGTCTGATTCTAGATGACTTCTTGAAGAATTATCTACCTAATTTGTATTTTTTAGGAGACATCAGAGACAGAAAAAAATTCACATTAAGGAAGATATGCGTGTTATATAAGTAAATCCTCTTTGCTTACAGTTCTTTTTTAAAACAAGCATTTTATACAAAGTAAAATAACTTTAGCAGTTTGGTTCATTTTTAAAATATTTCATGCCTGCATGCATGATTAATCGAGACCATCATTCCATTTAACTAATATTTGAGTGCATACTATATGCCAGGAAATGGGGCTACTCAGGCCTTCACAGATCTTGTAATCTATCAACCAATACAAACAAATAATCAGGCCATTATAATTTAGAGGACAGTGTTTTGAGAGCACATGGCAGAGTGATCTAATGCTGACTTGGTGGAGGACGCAATGACTTCCTCCTGAATGAAGTAGGGTTTAAGCCAGGTCCTGAAGGAGCAGTGAGTGTTAACCTGGTGAAGCTATTGGGGCAGGCTAGGGGCTTTGGACTAGGGAATAGCTCAAGTAAATGCCTGGAGTGGGCAGCAAGTCATGGTGTTATTGTGTTCTTCTTCTTCTCGGAGATATTTACATGGGCAAGAACTTCAAATTATACTTGATTGTGACATTTGCACTTGCAAAAAACATTGCAAAAGCTGCCTGGTGAAAACCATCCCAGTCTTGACAGGTGCATAGTCTGATATGTCCAAAGGTAGCAGTTGTCACACAGGTGGTCCTGCCCTGTTGAGACACAAGCCCGTTAAGCAGTTTATTTTCACCCCATGGCCAGGTTGGCTTTGGAGCAATCAATGCAGCCTGGTGCAGCCTGGAGAAGAGATCTTACTGGATAAGGTGGGAAGCCTTTGTAAATCAAAGGTTCTAAGACTGCTCCTACTGGGAAGATAGAAGTAATGGGTGGAATGGATGGATGAGTATAAAGAAATTCTTTGGTTCTAGAACTCTCAATGTAAAAAACATTAGAGGCACACAGGTCATAATCATGTGGCATAATTTGATTAATTTCCTAAGAAACCTTAATACTACAAAGTCATATTGCATCATAAACTTACGTTTTATGGAGCAAAGAGCCCTGGGCTTGGGAAGGGTCCAAAGGGTCTGGGTTCTAGTTCCAGCCACGTGCCCTGGGGTCAATTATTTAATAACCTATAATGAAGCTGTCGTATTCTATCACCACGACATGGATCTGGTTGTGCCAAGGTAGACATTTGAGATTAGATACCATAAAATACCATGGAAAATAACTGTGGCTGTCACCAGCTCTAGCCTCTTTCTGGGCTTCATACCTCCCCTTCCCCAGTGCTCCCTGAGAATGTATCATTCAGACCATCTTCCGTCCTTCATTCATAGTCATAGTCCCATGCCTCAGTGATTCAACAATCAGGCTCTCTTACCCTATTTTTGCTTACCCTTCTTTTTTCTTTCATTTCAGATGTTCAGTAACTGAAAACAAAAAAGGTTTAAGTATGATAATGAATTTTTTTCACACTCAAGAATATAAACATTGAAAAGATTGGCCTCTTTATGCTCCCTACAATGAATGACAGGTTCTCACCTAATTTAACTTAAATGTAGAGATTATTGGGATAAGAGTTATTAATGTAAAAGTCATGACTCAAAAAATATCTCCACTATTAAATATCCCCTGCAAAACTTTATTATCTAGGTCTTGGCATGAGCTTTGATTGTGTTGAAAGAATGAACTTGTGTTTTTGGCCCTGTAATGTGAATGATGAACAGGGGAGTGATTTTTCTGTTACTGGGTGGTCATCCTCTTGAACAAGAGGATTCTGAAAGTTTCTTTTTATATATTTGTGTATGTGTTTTTTTTTCTTTTTCCATTTTTGATTGTAGTGAAAGTTCTATCTCTAAGCATTAGAAATTGAACATTTAAAATGTGCTTTTGCAATGGGGAAAGGACTCTCTATTTAATAAATAGTGCTGGGATAACTGGTTAGCCATAAGCAGAATAGTGAAGCTGGACCCCTTCCTTAGAAAAATCAACTCAAGATGGATTAAAGACTTAAATGTAAAACTTAAAACTGTAAAAGCCTTGGAAGATAACCTGGGAAATACCATTCTGGACATAGGACCTGGCAAAGATTTCATGATGAAGATGCCAAAAACAATTGCAATAAAAACAAAAATTGACAAATGGGACCTAATTAAACTGAAAAGATTCTGCACAGCAAAAGAAACTATCAACAGAGTAAAGAGACAATCTACAGAATGGGAGATAATATTTACAACCTAGGCATCTGACAAATATCTAATATTCAGAATGTATAAGGAATTTTAAAAATTTACAAGCAAAAAGCAAACAACCCCTCTAGAAAGTGAGCAAAGGACATGAACAGACACTTTTCAAAAGAAGACATACAAACAGCTGACAAGGGATATGAAAAAATGCTCAATATCATTAATCATTAGAGAATGCTAATCAAAACCACAACGAGATACCATCTCACACCAGTCAGAATGGCTATTATTAAAAAGCCAAAAAACCCAGATGCCGGCAAGGTTGTGGAGAAAAGGGAACACTTATACATTGTTTGTGGGAGGGTAAATTAGTTCAGCCGTTGTGGAAAGCAGTGGCAATTCCTCAAAGAACTTAAAACGGAATTACCATTTGCCCTAGGAATCCCATTATATACCCAAAGAAATATAAATCATTCTACCATAAAGACACATGCATGCATATGTTTATTGTATCACTATTCAAAATAGCAAAGACATGGGATCCACCTAAATGCTCATCGATGGTAGGGTGGATAAAGAAATGTGGTACATATATACCATGGAATACTATGCAGCCATAAAAAAGAACAAGATCATGTCCTTTGCAGCAACATGGATGGATCTGTAAGCCATTTTCCTAAGAAAGTGAACTAATGAATGAACAAAAACCCGAATACTGTATGTTCTTTCTTATAAGTGGGAGCTAAACAGTAAGAACACATAAACACGGACACAAAGAGAAGAACAACAGATAATGGGGCTTATTTCAGGAAGATGGGAGGAGAGAGAGGATCAAAAAACTACCTATCAGGTGTCATTACTGTGCTTATTACCTGGATGATGAAATAATCTGTACACCAAAACCCTGTGACACACAGTTTACCTATATACCAAACCTGCACAGGTACCCCTGAACTTAAAATAAAAGTTAAAAGAAAAAATAAAATGTGCTTTTAGAAGTATCCAGACCAGGCCAGAGCTTGTATAAATCCATATTACTATCTTGCAGTTGGTCAAAGTAGTTAAGAACCTGTGTAATGGTGTTTTCTGGGATGGTGCAACAACTTTCTATCTTTATTGCAAGGTCTTTCTGTCTTCCTGATTATACTAATTAATTCTTTCAGTCCTTCCTGACTATTGATGCCACGATGATTTTTTTTTTTTAAATTTGATCCTGCAAACTTTTATGCTTAAAATCTCTCTAGCTTTACTATTGCCTCCAACAGGAATTTTTAACCTGACTTCATAAATTGCAGTCAGGAAATTGGTGAACTCTGAGTCTTTCCGCAAACTTTTGTGTGTAGAGGATCCAGAGTTTGAGTCAGACCCTGAAAGATATCCTTGATCGGATTTAGAATATCCTAACTCTTTAGTAAGAAATAAACCTGTCTAGCTTTACATGCAGCCACCGGCCATGACAGAAGACTCACCCCACACTGACCTATTATTCAACATTTCCTGATGCTTCCATACTTCTCTGCCTTTGAACCTGATGATCATTCTACTTATAATGTCCTTTCCTCATCCTTAGCTTTGCCTGTTGAAACCTTCAAGATTTTACTCCAGAGCCACCTTCTGTGGAGAGATTTTATTTACTTTGTGGGGAACAAAATCCTGCTCTTTTATCTTTTTTCCTCCTTTATAACACTCATCACATCTCCCCACTAAGTTTGTGGACAAGGAATGTATTCTGTTTATCTACGTATTCCCAGCCCAGAGGAAGGTACTGGCCCAGAGTAAATGCTCATTAAATATTGTGAATAAATGGGGAAAAGGATAGAAGACACAGTCTTTACTTAGATGGAGTTAAGATAAACTTAGAGAGTTAGTGCTAGAATCAACATTGCCTTCTTGCAGGCAAATGATTTACATAATCGGGACATCAAGTTGCCTGTCTCCTGGATGAGGTATCTCAGTCTCCTATGTTAAATAATAGTAAATTGATTCTTTCTTCAACACAAACAGAGTATAACAAATAGCTCTAAGTTTTATGAAACAAAAGATTTCTAGTGCTGGAGATTGATTTTGGTAGTTATCAGCTTCTCAGTATATCTCCAAAGAGAAAAGGGGCCTAGGTGGATAGAAATATTTCCCTTAAATCAGCCTGATAAAAAGTTCTCCATGGTAAGGTAGCCTTTGTCTTGTATTAAAATGCAGTTTTCTCACCAAGTGACTTTGGCAGGTTGGTGAATCCTTTAAGAAACAGAGATCTGGTCTGGAGTTGTGGTCCCCCGGAGATTTAGTTGCTATTGTGATCATCTGATGACAGCAGAAAACCCAGGGAGATCAGCATGGTTTATTTCAGACTGCATGGATGTCAGCCTGGTATTATAGGAGTGGGAGCTACCTAGGCAGATGGCTGCTTCCTGATTTGTGGATTGGGAACACGAATTGAGCAGCAGCCAATGCAGTGACACTTGTAATACTCTTCTGAAGCCCGCTTTTTTTTTTTTTTCTGTCCACTGAGAAACAGTACCCACCTGCTAATCTACAAGGCAAAGCCATCCTTATTTCAAAGTGTATTTGATACAACAAAATTCTTCATGCTGAAAGGCTTTAAAAGGCCTCTAAATTTCTTGAAATGAGATTTAATCTGATATTTGAATCTTATGCCTTCTATCCAAAGAACAGTCTCTCCCTAGTCCCCATTTCTATATATAGATGCAGAAATTTCATAATTGGAAACTTGTGACTTTAGCTTATGGCTTGGTCCCTTGTGAAGAATGTATTGTGCTTTTTAAGTGATGTGTGTATTTGTCTGAATTAGTCTATCAGAAGTTTCTTTTTGAGACTAGCCATTGATGAAGATGAGAAACAGAGCTGGTAGGGACATGAGGAGGAAAACAGACCCATTAAAGAAATAATTCCCTGACCCCACCCCCACCCACCCAATAGCATTTAAGGCCACCAAAGGTAACGTTTTCTGTGTTACTGTTTATTCAGGAGCTGGCTTCTAACCTGCCATATGCTTCACGGTATTTAGAGAGCCTAGATAATGTTCTCTCATTTTGTAAGGAAATAATATTACTTAACATAAAACTTGTGTAAAAGTGGGGGAAATAGTTGGCTAATAAGTTATATGCATCCATGAGTTGCACAATAGAGATGAAATGATGACAAATTGGGATGAGAGGCAATGAGTGTTGTATGGGAACTACAGGATTTAAGATTTGAAAAAAGCCATTTTAAGAGCCCATTTTTTTGCTTTTTCTACTCAGCTTAGGACCCCAATTATTACTTACTAGCCTCATTTCACCAGACCTCACCCATTGACACACCTGTCACCCAAAATACTACCAAATATTTTCTTTAATGTTATTTTTGCATTTAATCCTCATGAAGGTTAATAAAGTCTTCTCTCTCTATGTGGTATGAAAGCATAACTGATGACTTTATTGGTGCAGATATATTATGGCTGCTTTTGACATTTATGTTTTCAGTCCAGATAGATGAATGATTCCAGTGAAAGTAAATCAATTGCACCCAGACTGTGGGTATAAAACACCACGCTCAGGGTTTTCCTTCTTGTCTGGCAGATAGTAGAAGGTGTGAAATATTGAAATTTGACTTAATGCTGTATGTTTCTTCTGAAAAAGAGAATTTCCTTTGACTATCTCCTAAGGTACATCTGTGATTGATATTTGCCCTGGCATTTAGTGCCAATCCAGGGAGGGGATGCCCCTTTTGTGGGGCCTGTTTGCTCTCCAGGGAGCCTTCATGGCTTCCTTTGGTCTAGTTGGAGTAAACTGTTTTTTCTTCTAGAGGATTGAATTCAATTAACAGGGATTACAAATTCAGTTATTAGGAATTTATCAGTGATGGCAAATGGAATTTTACTGGTGTATTAGTCCGTTCTTGCATTGCTATAAAGAAATGCCTGAGAGTGGGAAATTTATAAAGAAAAGAGGTTTAATTGGCTCACTATTCTGGAGGCTGTACGGGAAGTAGAGTGGCTTGTGGTTCTGGGGAGGCCTCAGAATCATGTTGGAACGCAAAGGGGGAACAGGCATCTTACATCGCAGGAGCAGGAGGAAGAGAGAGAGTTGCGGGTGGGGTGCCACACCTTTAAACAACGAGATCTCACGAGAGAACTCACTCACTATCACAAGAACAGAACCAAGGGGATGGTGCTAAACTATTCAGGGAGGATCCACCCCTGCCTACACACACCCATTTCCAATCACCTCCTCACCTCCAACATTGGGGATTACAATTCGACATGAGATTTAGGTGGGGACACAGATTGAAACTTTATCAACTGGATTCCCAACAACTGGAAACATGAGAGAGTAATTTCAATTTCTAGCATGGGTTTAACTGGCTTTCATGATAAAAAGAGAAATATTTCTTGATCCACAAAAATACAGGTTTTTGTTGTTATTGCTGCTGTTTTTTCCAAAAGTGATTTAAGTTCCTAGTGTAAATCAAAACCAGATGCAACTGTAATTGCCAATTGATGGTACAAATGGACAGGTAAATCCAAGAAGTGTATTTCCATTTTTAAAAAGTTCTGTACCCTGGAATTCCCTTCTTCGGCTTGCCTCCCACCTCTGCATTCAGGAGTGCTATGGCCCTGATCAATCAAAATGAGCACTGGCTGTAAACAGCCAGTATGGTGGTGGTGCTATACGTGAATGTCAGCCTTTTCTGGTCCGTCGAGCAAGAATTAATTGCATTCTTATTAGGGGTCCTGGGAACTTCAGGATCAATCTTTCTTGTGGCATTGATCACATTGTTTTAAAGCTATTTGTTTATTTGTCCAGTTCAATTTCCTTCTTGACAGTGAAGCACTTGAGAGCAGGGACTGTATTTATCTACCTTTGTACTTTATCACCAACTTGGTGCCTAGCACAGAGACAGTTCTCAGTAAATCTTTGCAAAATAAATTAAAATCATAGAAGATATTTAGAATTTTTATTCTAAGATAAATGCAAATGTGTTATTGTATCAAGCACTCATCTATATTTAAATCCACTTACTGGAATGTATTTTAACAATAGTTTAGTCTGTACCCTAACATTGACTGTGCGAGTTTCTGTCCTATAGTTTAAAAGTCTCTAGGGAAGAAAATTTCAAAACTTCCTTGTTGCTCTTTTAGAAGTTCAATTACAGTTATAATCAGCACCTACTAACTCACTGGGATATTTCTAGTATTATTTGCTCTCATGTGACCATATAGCATATATCTCAAGTGCTGCACAAGATTTGCAGCTGTGACTGTATGGAAAGCTTGGGAAATATTGTGCTGAGCTCCTTTTGCAAGGGATGTGGTTTCTAGATTCTGTGTTCAGGGAAAAAAAGTCTAAAACCTGCAAGTACTCATTTGTGGAACATTTAATTTCATTACTTTGTTAGCAAAGTGTGTATCTGGAGGTAAACACCAATCAGCTACAATTAGCTTCAGGCCCAAGAGAATTGAGGTTAGGAGTCAAGACAGAAAGATGGCTATTGCAGCAAAATACATTTGCTCTAGACTAGGATAAATTTTCCTATTGAAATATGAAATAGACCATTACACAGAAGTTTGCCTACCACTAAAAGTGTTCAAGAACATTATAGTTCAAGGGTGCCAAATTTTAAGCAAAGTCCTGTGGTTTCGGTGATACTATTATCAAATCATGATTCCCGTAAGAACAATCTCTCCCACTAAAGTGTAGCTTTCTCTCACACACTTATTCATATATTCTGGCTGTCCTCTGTCTTCCACTAATCTGAGAAGTTTATGGCACAAATCTGATTCTTTTCCTTAAATACTTGTATTAACCAGGTTAATTCTTAGGTGGCCCAGTAACCTTGCGAAGAAAGGTCAGTTTGGGGCAAATCCATGTGAAGCCCCCTTTCAAATTCATTTCTGCCCTACTTTTTGTCTGCTTTAATCCACATTTCCTTGTCTACTTTGTACTCTAGTTCAAACCACAGCAGCACATTTTAAAACCCGGTAGGAAGTGGGTCTCAGGGCTCTAGAGGAACTATTATGCCAGTCTTACAAATTATTTTTTAATTATCAATTTCTCAGACAACTCACTTGGTTTACTTTCAGGAAAAATGTTATCGCTGTAAATCAGTTGTACTTTCTTCTGTCAGAAAACATGAAGTGTGTAACCCCTTTTATTTTAGCTGAGTGTAAATTTTTAGATTCAAATTGTTTGCCGTGTATTTCTTAGTTTGTAAATTTGAAATGAAGCAACATAAACAATGGTTTCTGCCCGCAGAAGGTCATGCCAGTCAGGACCCTGCGCATTGATGGTCATCTTCAGGTGATTAACATTGATAGATACCTGAGCAGAGAATAGTGCAGGATGGAGAAGGAGCCATCCTCAGACAGGATTTAGCACATTCAAAGTAGACTCACAAGGCTAATGCTCATGAGCTTGCTCTGGTTTCATTTAGGGCTGAGAGACTGATTATATGAATGGACAATGGCCAGACCCTATATGAAAATAGAACCCTGACCTGCAGCAACCTGCCCAGGAAACCGACACCTTATTCACAATAAAGAACCCAGAAAGCTAGCCTGCCATGAGTTAGACTTGTAACAAGTCAGATTGCAATCTCCAGTAACCATCTAGGAAGCTAAACAATAACTTCAACAATTGACGCCAAGTGGCCAGGACTTGATCAATAACTGGCAGCTTCCCTAAATTTTTGTCCCCATTTTTAACTTAGGATGAAGCAGAGAAAGCCAAATAACACACCCCTAACAAATCAGACAGGATGCCCCACTTCCTGTTAGACCACCTACAGCTTCCCTGCACCCATAACCTTTAATTAGGGCACATCTGAAACCTTCCTTTTTTTCAGGATAAAGCTTTCCTGCTTCTCTTCCTGCCTTTGTGTCTCCGCCAAAATGCAAGTGACAGTGTGGCTGACTCCCTGCCTCTAGCAAGCTCAGAATAAATAGCCTTTGCTTGTTCTCATTTGGTTGGTCTTTGTTTATTTCCAGAGGGCCTAGTTGGGCAAGAAATGATATTGTCCAGGAGCATGTTTTAATTTCATGGTCTCTGTAGGTAGGTGATTCCATGTAGCTGTTGTTCCTTCGGGTACATTAGCATTTCCTAGCTTTGGAGTGGGGGCTGTGGCTGACCTGTGAGAGATGCAGCCTTGCTCCCACTTGCTGTTCCACGTGTGGAAAGGGCAGAGCAGTAAAGCACGTTACTAAATGTCAACGCATGCATTAGGTATTACCATCTCACGGTGAACCCCATTCACATGGCGCCCAGTAGGGAGGAGCAGAGGGGCCTCTTTGCAACAGAGATCAATGGCCAACAGCTTTTCTTTTTTTAAAATGTAAAACTATAAAGGAAAACCTTTTCAAACATTATCCTCAAAAGATTTGGAAATAGGAGATCTGAGCTTAGTGGGTCACTGAAGGGCTAGCACTTGCTTATAGATGACTTAGCTTAGAAACTCCAACTTCCTCATACTTTTGTTTCTGCTGATAATAGAATGCAGTACAACAGGAGTGAAAAACAAAGCCAAGTTATTTCTTTATCTTTTTCTAACGAAAATTCAATGACATTTCAGCAGTGACCTCTTCCCAAACCTTAAGGAGTACATATAAGCGTTAAGATGAGAAGTTAGACCAATTGCCTAAGAACAGTTTGAAAGCATATCACACCTTATTTTGTTATTATTTTGGTTTCTACTGCATAGAGTTCATTATTTGTGTTCTCTCTGTTATTACTATATTTAAGAATTGTAATTATGGAGCTTTAATAGGACGAAAGAAAAGAAGGATGCAAAAATACTTAAATACTGTTCATGATGAAAGATCTACATTATTTTCAAATTATCTTTTATTTTATTAGCTGAGTTTTTAGGGTCCTACGGCAATATACTAGAGTCCAAGTATTTTTTCAAAGTAATTTAATTTTATGTTGTTATGATTAGGTAAGCCTACTGAATTGAATCAATTTATAGGAAAAGTATGAGATTAGTATTATTAAATTTCATATTGTAGTCTGGTTTGCTTTAATATACCTATATATGTATGTGTGTGTGTATTTAAGACTTTAGTTGTGAAATATAGACTCCTGTTAGTAACTGATGCCTTTTCCTTTTCTCTTTGATTAGAAGAAATACATTAGAAAGATATCAGAATCAACTCATTTGCCAGTTGGCAAACATTCCTGGAATTTTAAGAATTGTAACAACAATAAAACAATAACTGTTTATTAAGTGCTTACTATGTGCACTGTCCTTAGTGCTTTACTTCTGTTGTTTTAAGTGTTAGATTATTTATAGAGATGACAGTAATAATCCTTTCATTGTTTATGCACGCACATTTGCAATGTAAATTTGCTGTCTGCCCCACCTCCTTCTGTGAGAGAAGTCTATTTTCCCCTTCTCTGAATCTGGTCTGGCCTTTTGACTTTCTATGATGAATAAACTGTGGTGAAAGTGATATTTTGCAAGACAAGGCCTTGAGAGACACTGCTGCTTTCTCTCTCAGCTTCTTGGAACCCAGAGCTGGGATGAATGACCATGGAGCGAAGAGGCCCAGCCACAGAACTAGCACAACCCCCTGATATGCAAGTGAGGCCATCTTGAACAACCCAGATCCAGCTGAGCTAACAGATGGCTACAGGCAAGACCCAAACCAAATGGTACCCCACAGAATTATAAACCAAGCAAATGTCTGTTTTTTAAAAAAATTTTAACTTATTATTTTATCGTTAATTGTAAAATACACAGAACATAAAATTTATCATGTTAACCATTTTTAAGTGTACAATTCAGCAGTATTAAGTATATTCACATTGTTGTACGATTAATCTCCAAAACATTTTCATCTTGTAGAACTGAAACTCTGTACCCAGTAAACAACAACTTCTGTTTCTCCCTCTTGCCATTCCCTCACAATTACCATTTTACTTTCTGTTTCTGTGAGCTTGACTATTCTAGATACCTCCTCATACAAGTGAAATCATGCTATATCTTTATGTGACTGGCTTATTTCATTAAGCATAATGTCCCTCAAGTTTTGTCCATGTTGTAGCGTGTATCAGAATATCTACCTTTGTGAGGCTGAATAATATCCACTGTAGGTATATGTCACTTTTTATTCATCCATTCATCTGTCAGTGGACACTTGTGTTGCCTTTATCCAAATGGCCGTTGTAAATAATGCTGTGAAAAACATGGGTGTACAGATATCTCTTTGAGACCCTGCTTTAGATTCTTGTGCATATACCCAGAAGCAGAATTGCCAGATTATATGGTAATTCTATTTTTTAACATTTTGAAGTGTTGTTGTTTTAAGCCATTCGTAACTGAGGTGATTTGTTCTGTGTGATAGCTGAAACACCTAACTGAATTTTGACAACAATGCTTCAAGGTAGATTCTACCATTCTCATTTTTCAAGGGAGAAACTTCACTTATCCAAGGTCATATGGTTTGGATAGACAGAGCCAGGCTTTGATACCATGAAGTCTGGTACCAGAACCTCACTCTTTGGCACACTGTACCACTTTACAGAAAGCATGTTCACAGTTGTTTTACCTATAGTGGTTGACACTGGACAGAAAGAAACATCAGTAACCAACAACATTGAAAAGATCCCTATGTATGACTCATGTAGTTCAAGGAAGTATACTTTTCCAGAGTTTATAGTATTTATCCATTGTATGGTGGCCTCTGAGCTTATTTCTGTGTTGTCAGCTAGGCTTACCCTGGTGGTGTTGGAGGGAATAGTACTGGGTGATCTACAAGGAGGTCCACTCACCCCACTCCAGGGCTGCTGGGTCCAGATGGGCAAATTGGGTTCGAACAAAGGGCCTTGCCAGAGTGGGCTGGAATCCAGAGCCCATCTGGATTCCACTCAGGTGGGACCAAGCCTGTGCTCTGGCCATCTGGGAGTAAGAGGTCCTTTTCTAATTGATCCTCCCCAGAAAGTCTCCTTTGTGCAATTCATCTGACCAGAGAAGGTCCTCTCCTTAAGTCCTTCTATGTGTCCTGCTTCGGGACACTCTTCCCTCAGATAGCGGGGCTGTTGTTGAACTGTGTCACAGCTCCCTGTCCTCCCCATCACCAAGTCCCTGCCCCTGAGTGCTGGATGACTGTTGTTTCTCCTCCATCAGGGTAACCTGTGTTGTAGAAGAAGCCACCAGAAAAAACTGTGGTTGAGCGATAATGAACTCTTGACTTGAGTGTTAAAGCAGGGCCCCAGTGGTTTGCGGAGCCAGTCAAGTAGAGATAGACCAAGATGGAGATGAGCCACTGTCAGCTGAGTGTGTAATACAGGAGGCTCTCTTTACACAGGCCTGGGCTTTGAAGTTGGAGCAACTCCTGGCTTTACCACCGAGGAACCATGTGACTTTGGACAATGTACTTAACCTCATCAAGTCTCTGAGACACAGGTACATGAGAAATGCCTGCCTTACAGGACTGCTGTAGGCTCAAAAAACAAAGTCTCTAAAGGGACTGGAAGAGAATCTATTAAATAGTTAATGTTCGATACATGTTCATTGTTACCACACCCATTCTTCCTCATTACTTCCTTCCTTCACCTCCTCCCAAATTCTTCTCCAGTAATAATAATATTAATATTACAACTATTACCATTAAAACCAGAGGCCAGTTTAGTTAGATTTGGTGGTATCTGATATGATTCACATTAAGAGAGTTATAATGAAGACCTGCTTGTGATTGCAAAGGTTTACTTGCAAAGGGATAGGATCAATGGGATGTGGATTAGCAGCAGCATTATAAACAGCTTTACAAATTTCAGTTGAGAATAATCCAACATGCTTTGACCAAAGCAAGCATACAAGTAAGCCCAAAAACAAGGAGTAGGGAAGGGCATCCACCAACCACAAGGCCAAGGGAAGGCCTAGGTATCTCTACAGGAGAGTGAAGAATTGTGACCTATAATTTAATCCACCACAAAGGGCATGCAGTGGTATGGTTGGACAGTTTTTAAAGCATTTATCCATCCTAAATGGGCAGTACCAATGCTTGATTAGTAGTGCCAGTGTAATGCCTATTGTTTAGTATTTTGAGTAGCATCCTCATTGCTAAGAACTTCATCTACAGTATATCATTTACTCTTTTTCTTTCTGCATTAGTCTTTATATTAGATACATAGATATCTATGTATTTATGTTTATTTAAATAAACTTAGGGGTACAAGTGCAATTTTGTTACATGGATATATTACAGTAGGGGTGAAGTCTGGGAGGAAATACCATTTACTTTTAACAACAACCATATACTTTTTGTATACATAAAGCACAGATATATGTGCAGTATATAAACAGATACACAGTACATCTGTGATATTAAAATTCTATGTGGGGGAGCAATTAGAAAAAATGTCTAAAAAGTGTCCTTAGAGGGACAATAATGAAAAAAATCTAAGAATTACTGCCAATTGATATTTTTATTAAATAAATGTGAAAGTGTAGGTTGACAGGTTAAATAATTAGTCCAAGAACATAAAATTATTAGGTGTGAGAGCTCTGACTTATACCCAAGTTTGTGCGATAATGAAGTGTGTGCTTTTATCCACCTTACCACTTACTTCCTTTCCCTTCATTCAGCTCTCTGAACCTCTGCTTCCCTCCAGGTGCTTTACTGCTTCCCATCCTCCCAAATTTCTCTGTACCCTCCACCAGTAGCGGCCTAGATTCTCTTAAACTGCTCTGTCCCTCTTCTAGGATCTCAGATCCCACCTCTTTGGTTTCATTGTTAGTGAAGGAGTGCTTCAAGGGAAATTTCTGCTCTTGGGTTGGAGGAATGAGTGTTTGCATTTTAATGCCCATTCAGAGACATTTCTCAGAGGACTGGGTCTTTTCCAGTGGGACTTCAGGATCTCTCACATGCCAGTGGGAAGCAATTTGGAACTGTGTGCTTTGCAAACCCATGCAAATCATAGCAGGAAGGCCGATGCCTATCTCTAACTAAAGCCTTATGTGCTACATATCTTCATGTGACCGTCTGGACAAGAATCCCCTGCTGTTATGCCATAACCTGGTCTCTACACCTGAATTTCTCCATGTAGCAATTCCAAGAAAATTCAATCTTCAAAACACATTTCTTAGTAAATAGAGGCAGCCATGAGAAACATTTTGTTGTTGCTCTGAAAAGTTGTTGTTTTATAAAATGGAATAGTCAATCTCAGCTTTCTAAACAGAGTTTCTAGGATAAATTTATCAGGAATGAGTGGATTCCTTTCTCTTCCTCCCAAAGGGTCTATGGAAGATGAAGAATACAAGCAATAGCAAATCAATCAAATTTACATTGCAAAGAGTCCTTCACAAAAGTACCCTAGAGGGCTCTACCTAGATAATCAGATGCTAACATTACCTTTTTCCCAAATATAGTCCACCTCTGCAAAGAACCAAGAAGTGTGGGCTTCAGCTTCTCTACAGAGTCACTGGTGGTTAAACTCAAAGTAGCAGGGCCTGACATGCGAGCATTGCTGTGTAGGGGTTGCCAAGAGTCCGTCACTCAGCTGATGGCCTCTGGTTTCCAAAGGAAAAGCAAAAACTGTTCAGAGCTATTGTTCAAAAGGGAAAAAAGGGTTACTCCCCAAATTTTAGCACCCAAAAGCACACATGTGAGTGTCAAGTGCTAACATTTGCCTGAGTCAGGTCCGGTGGCTCATGCCTGTAATCCCAGCACTTTGGGAGGCTGAGACAGGAGGATCTCTTGAGCCCAAAAGTTCAAGTCTAGCTTGGGCAGTATGGTGAGAACCCATCTCTACAAAAAATTAAAAATAATAGCTAGGCATGGTGGTGCATGCCTGCAGTCCAAGCTACTTGGGAGGCTAAGGTGGGAGGATCACCTGAGCCTGAGAGGTCGAGGCTGCAGTGATCCATGATGGTGCCACTGCACTCCAGCCTGGGCAACAGAGCAAGACCCTGTCTCAAAATAAATAAGTAAAATAAAATACAATAAAATTTGCCTACATTGAATGCCTACAAAAGCCAAGGTTATTTCTTAGGTTATTTCTCTCATTTGATATAATGGATAAATTCATTCAAATGCCTCAGTTTCCCTATCTTTAAAATGGGAATCATAGGAATACCCACCTGCAATAGTTTACTAGGGCTGTGGTAACAAGGTACCACAAACTGGGTAACTTAAATGAGAAACTTACTGTGTCACAATTCTATAGACTAGGCATCTGAGATCGAAGTGTCACAGCACTGTTTTCTTTCTCAGGGCTCCTGGCAGTGTGCTGGGAATCTTTGGTGTTCCTGATCTCTGCCTTCATCTTCACATGGTGTTCTCCCCTGTGCATGTCTGTGTCCAGTTTCCCCTTTTAACAATGGTACCAGTCATGTTGGAACAGGGACCCATCCTACTCCAGTATGACCTCATTTTGTTTTTTGTTTGTTTGTTTGTTTGTTTGTTTTTAGACAGAGTCCCACTCTGTTGCCCAGGCTGGAGTGCAAGGGTGTGATCTCGGCTCACTGCAACCTCCGCCTCCCAGGTTGAAGCGATTCTCTTGCCTCAGCCTCCTGAGTAGCTAGGATTACAGACGCACACCACCATGCCTGGCTAATTTTTTGTGTGTTTTTAATAGAGACAGGGTTTCGCCATGTTGCCAGGCTAGTCCCGAACCCCTGACCTCAGGTGATCCACCCGCCTCAGCCTCCCAAAGTGCTAGGATTACAAGCGTGAGCTACCGCGCCCGGCCGACCAAATTTTAATATAACAAATTATATCTACAATGGCCCTACTTCTAAATAAGGTCAGACTCTGAGGTATTGGGGTTTACGATTTCAACATATGAGTTTTGGAAGAATATAATTCAACCCATGACACCACCTCACATGGTTTGGTGTGGATTAAATGAGTACGTAAATTGCTACGTGAGGGTTTGCTCTAGTTATTATTAGTAAGTAGATGTCTTAAAGGATAACAACATAAGCAATGATTACTACTTGAGAACCTACTAAGTGTCAGACACTATATTGTCATAAACTTCTAATCCTCGCAGAAACCTTCAAAGTGTGTTTTTTATCTCCAGTATCTTCAGTTTACAAATGGGTAATCTGAAACTTAGAGAGGGGAAAAGATTTTGATGTACCTGAGGCTTCACAACTTGTTTATGATTATAAACAAGACTATAATCTCTACTTGATGATGAAAGTCTTTGAATAATGGAAGAAGTTTTTAAAAATTCATACCTCCTTACTTTAGTTTTTGTGTGTAAATGCAGTCTTCCGTATAATGTATTGAGTTTGCATAATCAAGGTTCTAAAATAATTTTTTAGATAGGAAGATTAGCTATGGATAAAAACTGCCAATTCAACAGATAAAAGATAGTCATTTTGATCTTGTCAATAATTACTTTAAGATAGTGGCAGGTACCTGATTTAGTTAACATTCAGTGAACAGAGTCCCTGAACCTGTGCTAGGAATCCCAGTCCAATAAAACCTGCTCCTGCCTTCAAAGAGCTCACAGTTAGTTTAGAGAGTGTGCTACGGGGATAGGTCACAGGGCCAGGCAAACATCTGTAAGAGGATTAGAAGAGACCGGGTGCAGTGGGGCTGGAGCACGGTGAGGAAGATTCAGGTTTATGATGCGGGTATGAAATAACTTACTTGGGATTAATGAATCATTCAAAAATTCCGTTTTTTATATTCTCCCCACCGAGGCAAGAGTGCAGTGGCGTAATCTTTGCTCACTGCAACATCTGTCTCTTGGGTTCAAGGGATTCTCCTGCCTCAGCCTCCCGGGTAGCTGGGACTACAGGCGCCCGCCACCATGCCGGGCTAATTTTTGTGTTTTTAGTATAGACAGTGTTTCACTGGGTTGGCCAGGCTGGTCTGAAACTCCTGACCTCAAGTGATTCACCTGCCTCGGCCTCAAAGTGCTGGGATTACAGGAGTGAACCACAACGCCTGGTGTGGAATTCTTTAATGCAGTGAGAGGAGATGAAGGCCACTTTAGCTAAGCCTTTAGGTTCATTGAAGGGGCCATTCAAAAAGATGAAAGGTTTGACATATGCTTCCCTATATCAAGCCATGCCTGATTTTTCAGAAATAAGGTGGAAGTTAAATGGATGTCATAGTCTAAAAATTTGTAAGGTAATCACTGTAAATGGAGGAAAAAAAACCCAGTTATTTTCTCTTAAGGCCATTTCTCATGGGAATTCAGACTAGAATAAAAGGAAGTTATTTATAGGATGTTTAATACCCAGTCCCTCACCAGGATTCTAGATAGAAAAAAAATATTTCTGGAGATGGAAACGCTGGTTTCAGTGTCACGTGGAAAGTTTTGTTTAACACCTATCATGTGCAAAAAATGAATATGTTAGGGTCCTTGATTTAGAAGAGCATATAGTCTAGCAGAGGAAGATAGATACTTCAAACTCTCCACCTCACTTCCCTGGATATGAAATACTTCCTGCTTTTGAATGAATTATGTTGATATTGATTAATGATAATGGAATAACATTACTTTGCATTTGGAGGATGCTTTTAACATTTCAAAGTGCTTTCCGAATTATTTCTCCTGTCAAACTGCCCAACAAGCCTGGTGTGGATGGGGGCTGGGCTGACACTGGCACTGGCACAGGGCCCCCAGGAGCCTGTCCTAGCTGCTACTTTTCTGGCAATGGCTTTCCCTTGCAATTTCTTCCCAGCCCGCTCCATCTACCTTTTCTCTCTAGTTCCCACACTGTGCTTCCTTTGTTTCGGTCTTCCTGGCTATTGCCTTGGATTCTCTACATATCCTGCCATGCTCTATGAAGCAAAGCTATTACAGAAATGTAATAAATAATAAATTTCATCACTCAGACAGATC
Source organism: Pongo abelii (assembly GCF_028885655.2). NCBI lineage: Eukaryota > Metazoa > Chordata > Mammalia > Primates > Hominidae > Pongo > Pongo abelii. The sequence goes on along the minus strand of NC_071985.2, from coordinate 156,743,667 downwards.
AATAAAATGCATGATAAGAAGAGGCCATTATGGAGAGTGAAAAATGCACAAGAGGATGCCCACAGCATGAGTCAGTCTTTAGCCAGGAGATGCCAAATACCAGCCAGGCCATTACGGGGTATTTTAAGCTTTTATTTGTTAGTACATCCACAGACATTTGTTGAGGGTATTTTTCCTGCTAGGCCCAGGGCTAGGCACTGGACATACCGAGACATACTGTCCAGAAGCTCAACAATTTAGCTGAGGAGACGGGTGATGCAGCCATAACTAATTGTAATGCAGTGCCATTGCCTCTGTAGACAATAGGCAGAGAGCAGTAAGCGTTCAGAGGGGGAAGGAACCAGCTTTGGAGAGGAGGGGAGAGGGGGCTTTTATTAAAGTGAGGAAATTGGACTTCAATTATACAGTATGAGCAGTATTTTTCTCAGGTGGAAGAGTTGAAGTAGGTGTGAGATAGATTATTTTCCATGGGCAGGAAATATCACATGCACTTACTGACTGACTTACTGATCCTAAACTTACTGACAATGTCTAGGGATTTTTTTGTTCACAATTTTTATTCAGGTATTTAAAGTCTTTCTCAATCTGGGACAGTTTAGATAAGCAGCCTTACTTTTCCACTAAGCCTGTTTCCCACTAATCTTTTTTTTTTTTTTTTAACTGTTTAAAAAGATAAGGCCCAGTAAGATAGAAGTGAGCACAAAAGCAAGGGGCTGCTGGGCTCCACTGGCATAGAATATAGGCAGAATGGGCTTGGGCCACCAGCTGTCTCCTGGGGTTCTCAGGCCTGGAGTCCTGGGGGAGCCTCTTGTCCTTTTCACTTCTCTAGCCTCCTTGAAGGAAGAATCTGAAGGGAATGATCCAGCCCTGTTATCATCCTGGTCACATGAAGAGAAAAGATAGAAGGGTGATGCTCTTTCTTCTAACACCCCAGTTTTTGAATATGTGGCCCAAGTCAGCATCCTTGAACTTGACCAGTCAGTGACAATACTCCTCTTCCATGGAGGAAGGGGGGAGGATGTGGAGAGAGGATGTATTAATCCATTTTGCATTGCTATAAAGGAATACCTGAAGTCCAGTTATTTATAATAAAAAAGTTTTATTTTGGCTCATGATTTTGCAGAGTGTACAAGAAACAATGGTGCCAGTGTGTGCTTTTGGTCAGGACCTCAGGAAGATTTTACTCATGGCAGAAGGCAAAGGGGGAGCAGGTGTGTCACATGGTGAGAGAGGGAGCAAGGGGGAAGGGAGAAGATGCCAGACTCTTTAAACAAACAGCTCTTGCATGAACAAATAGAGCAGGAACTCACTCATTACCGCAAGGGAGGCACCAAGCCATTCATGAGAGATCTGCCCCCATGATCCAGCACCTCCCACTAGGTCTACCTCCAACATCAGGGATCATATTTCAACATGAGATTTGGAGGGGACAAACATCCAAACTATATCAGAGGAGCATTGAATTATATGGTGCGGAAACATCAACTTCCAGCCACAACTTTGTTATGAAATTGGATGCAGGGCTGAGATAAGATGCAAAGAAGGCCTTATGCTAATAGAAGTTTCATCTGTTACCTCCTTAATCTTTTTCTTCTGGATTATCCTCATTCATTTACTCTTTATTCTCACCTCCCAGGCACAATGCTTTAGCCTCTTTTGCATTTCTGCCTTTCCCTATTAAGGTAGCCATTGATAAATTAATTCTGGAAAAGGAGTATGCACTTTGGAGTCAGAGGTGGGTTCAAATCCAAGAACTATTACTAGCTTAGCCTCATGACCTTGAAAAAGTTGCTAGGAAAATTAAATAAGATAACATAGGTATAATACATAGTATAGTGTCTTGCTGTACAAGTGTTCAGTAAATGGCATATATACATATATTCACTGTTAGTTTTTCACTAGTGATGTGGTATGCTGGAAAGAATAAAATATGTAGTATGATGTTTTACATAGAACTGCTTAAAAATGCCTGTCTCTTCTCCTCTTTCAGGTCTCTGGAAAGTTTCTAGCTTGTTTTACTTTTTACCAGCAATTCTGTCTCACTTCCTGGCAGACTTATATTTAGTTCTCTAATGCTGAACACAAACTGCTAACTGTCCAGCCAAATCCATTCTCTTGTTCCCCTTTAGTCTGATCATGTCTTCTCCATTTCTCAGCCTTTTTACAGTTAAGTGTGGCCATCAGACTAAGTGTTCACTGGTGTGGAATATAAGTAGAAGTGATGTGTGCCATTTCCAGTCTTGGCCATTAGCTTCCTACAAGCAACCCTCTGTGTTCTTATCTTCCTTCCAGACACCTGGGATGGGGATGCCCAGAGCAACCTTGGAGGCCAGTCAGCTGATCTGTCCCTCAGCTGAGTCCCTGAATGACTGTTGAGCCAATTGTCTCCCACAACATACAGATACATTTGTGAGCATACACGTGCACACACACACAAACAAAACATTTGGAAATAAACTATTGCCTTCGAGCCATTTAATTTGGGATCATTTTGTTCTGTCAGTTTATCCTACTTTAATACCCATTTTTATCTATCTCCAAGTTTGACTGAGACAGCTGGAAAAACCCAAATTGTAAGGTGCTTTTAAAAGAGCACTGAACCAAAAGCAGAACTAGGTGTAATATACTTTTGCACCTAACAGCTATATAATCTTTTTATTTACCTATTCAACCCTTCTCTTTCTTACTGAAAAAAATTATAATAATCTCTGTGACTTAGTTGAGCTAAGTTAAATTAACTTCCTGGTTACCAGGTTACTCACTTGCAAAATGTGTCATGGAATTATTGTGCAAAATTATTAGGATAGTGCATGTCATAATTTTAAATTTGTAGAGTCTTCTACAGCTTCACTGTCCAAAATAGTAGTCACTCGCCATATGTTGCTATTGAGTACCTTTCTTAGTCTGTTTTGTGTTGCTATAAAGGAATATATAAAATAGGTAATTCATACAGAATAAAAGGTATCTTTGGCTCGCAATTCTGATATCTAGGAAAGTTCAAGGTTGGGCATCTGATGAGGCCCACAAACTGCTTCCACTCATGGTGGAAAGTGAAGCAGAACCAGTGTGTGCAGAGATCACATAGTGAGAGAGGAAGCAAGAGAGAAAGGTGGGAAGTGCTAAGCTCCCTTAAACAACCAGCTCTAGCAGGAATGAAAACAGTCAGACCTCAATCACCCTTTCCCTTCTCCAGGAATGGAATTAATCCATTCATGAGGGATTCTCCTCATAACCCAAATATCTCCCATTAGTTCCCATCTCCAACACTGGAGATGAAATTTCAATAGGAGATTTGGATGGGACAAATATCCAAACTATAGCAGTACCTGAAATGTGGATAGTCTGAATTAAGATACTCTGTAAGTGTAAAATACAAACTATGTTTCACAGGTCTAGTACACAAAAAGAATATCAAATGGTTCATTAAAATTTAAAAATATTGATTACATGTTGAAATGATAATATCTTGAGTCTAGTGGGTTAGTAAAATACGTTATTAAAATGATTTCCCATTTTTCACTTTTAGTGTGACTACCAGAAAATCTAAGATTATGTGTGTGACTCACATTACATTTCTATTGGACAGCCTGCTCTAGACACAAAGTATTGTAATTTAGTGCAGGCAGATATCCTCTAATACTTCTGAATGTGAGTCTTGAGTAGTAGTAGGTAGAAAGCAAGATTTCTTTAAATGGGATTGATCATCCTTACCTTGCAGGGCTGTAATTGGGATTAAAAATCTTATATGCATAGTGCCTGGTACACAGAAGTCACTCAGCAAATACTAGCTGTTGTTTTCTCACCTTTTCCTTTCATTCCAAAAGCAGCTTCCACAATCACAGGCTATCTGGCTTTGGATTTTTCTCATTTAGGAACAAATTATTTTGTTTCCTCTTTTAAAAATTCGTTTTTTTTAAGGATTGGAAAAACATTTTTAATCACAAAAAAAAGAGTAGACCGAGGAAAATGAGATAAAGGAAAACCCTGAGGGAGAGGAGTGCTTGTTCCTAGCTGGGATGAGCTAGAGTTGAGGGAAAGATCTTGGCGGTCACTGCATGCTGAGTGCATCACGTCTGTAACAGAGCTGGGAGCAAGTGTTAGGGTGATGTTGTCAGATGCCTACTTTTTCTTTTCTTTTTTTAAAAAAACAGCATGGCGCATGTATACATATGTAACTAACCTGCACATTGCGCACATGTACCCTAAAACTTAAAGTATAATAATAATAAAATTTAAAAAAAGAAAAAAAATTTACTTTAAGTTCTGGGATACATGTGCAGAATGTGCAGGTTTGTTATACAGGTATACATGTGGCATGGTGGTTTGGTGCACCTATCAACCGGTCATCTAGGTTTTAAGCCCTGCCTGCATTAGGTATTTGTCCTAATGCTCTCCCTCCCCTTTCCCCTCACCCTGCAACAGGCCCTGGTGTGTGACGTTCCCCTCCCTGTGTCCATGTGTTCTCCTTGTTCAACTCCCACTTATGAGTGAGAACACATTGTGTTTGTTTTTTTGTTCCTGTTTTAGGATGCTGAGAATGGTGGTTTCCAGCTTCATCCAAGTCCCTGCAAAGGACATGATCTCATTCTTTTTTATGGCTGCATAGTATTCCATGGTGTGTATGTACCACATTTTCTTTATCCATTCCATCATCAATGGGCATTTGGGTTGGTTCCAAGAATTTGCTATTGTAAATAGTGCTGCAATAAACATACATGTGCACATGTCTTTATAGTAGAAAGATTTATAATTCTTTGGGTATATACCCAGTAATAGGATTGCTAGGTCAAATGGTATTTCTCGTTCTAGATCGTTGAGGAATCATCACACTGTCTTCCACAATGGTTGAACTAATTTACACTCCCACCAACAGTGTAAAAGCATTCATATTTCTCCACATCCTCTCCAGAATCTGTTGTTTCCTGACTTTTTAATGATCACCATTCTGACTGGTGTGAGTTGGTATCTCATTGTAGTTTTGATTTGCATTTCTCTAATGACCATGATAATGAGCTTTTTTTCATATGTTTTTGACCACATACATGTCTTCTTTTGCAAAGTGTCTTTTCATATCCTTCGCCCACTTTTTGATGGTGTTGTTTGTTTTTTTCTTGTAAATTTGTTTAAGTTCCTTGTAGATTCTGGATATTAGCCCTTTGTCAGATGGGTAGATTGCAAAAATTTTCTCCCATTCTGTAGGTTGCCTGTTCACTCTGACATAGTTTGTTTTGCCAGGCAGAAGCTCTTTAGTTTAATTAGATCCCATTTGTCAATTTTGGCTTTTGTTGCCATTGCTTTTGATGATTTAGTCATGAAGTCTTTGCCCATGCCTGTGTCCTGAATGGTACTGCCTAGGTTTTCTTCTAGAGTTTTTATGGTTTGGGGTTTTACATTTAAGTCTTTAATTCATCTTGAGTTAATTTTTGTATAAGATGTAAGGAAGGGGTCAAGTTTCTGTTTTCTGCATATGGCTAGCTAGTTTTCCCAGTACCATTTATTAAATAGGAAATCCTTTCCCCATTGCTTGTTTGTGTCAGGTTTGTTGAAGATCAGATGGTTGTAGATGTGTGGTGTTATTTCTGAGGTCTCTGTTCTTTTCCCTTGGTCTATTCCATTTGGTACCAGTACCATGCTGTTTTGGTTACTGTAGTAACCAAACTATAGTATAGTTTGAAGTCAGGTAGCGTGATGCTTCCAGCTTTGCTCTTTTTGCTTAGGATTGTCTTGGCTATATAGGCTCCTTTTTGTTCCATATGAAATTTAAAGTAGTTTTTTCTAATTCTGTGAAGAAAGTCAATGGTAGCTTGATAGGGATGGCATTGAATCTATAAATTACTTTGGGCAGTATGGCCATTTTCACAATATTGATTCTTCCTATCCATGAGCATGGATTTTTTTTTTTCATTTGTTTGTGTCCTTTTTTTATTTCTTTGAGCAGTGGTTTGTAGTTCTCCTTGAAGAGGTCCTTCATGTTCCTTGTAAGTTATATTGCTAGATATTTTATTCTCTTTGTAGCAATTGTGAATGGGAGTTCATTCATGATTTGGTTCTCTGCTTGTTTATTGTTGGTGTATAGGAATGCTCGTGATTTTTGCACATTGATTTTGTATCCTGAGACCTTGCTGAAGTTGCTTATCAGCGTAAGGAGTTTTTGGGGTGAGACGATGGGGTTTTCTAAATATACAATCATGTCATCTGCAAACAGAGACAATTTGACTTCCTTTCTTCCTATTTGAATACACTTTATTTCTTTTTCTTGCCTGATTTCCCCGGCCAGAACTTCCAATACTATATTGAATACGAGTGATGAGAGAGGGCATTCTTGTCATGTGCCCGTTTTGAAAGAGAATGCTTCCAGGTTTTGTCCATTCAGTATGATATTGGTTATGGATTTGTTATAAATAGCTTTTATTGAGATATGTTCTGTCAATACCTAGTTTATTGAGAGTTTTTAACATGAAGTAATGTTGAATTTTATCAATGGCGTTTTCTGCATCTATTGAGATAATCGTGGTTTTTGTCATTGGTTCTGTTTATGTGATGGAATACGTTTATTGATTAGTGCATGTTGAACCATCCTTGCATTCCAGCGATGAAGCTGACTTGATTATGGTGGATAAGTTTTTTGACATGCTACTGGATTCGATTTGCCAGTATTTTATTGAGGATTTTCACATCAATGTTCTTCAGGCATATTGGCCTGAAATTTTCTTTTTTTGTTGTGTCTCTGCCAGGTTTTGATATCAGGATGCTGGCCTCATAAAATGTGTTAGGGAGGAGTCCCTCTTTTTCTATCATTTGGAATAGCTTCAGAAGCAATGGTATCAGCTCCTCTTTGTACCTCTGATAGAATTCCTCTGTGAATCCATCTGGTCCTGGGCTTTTTTTGGTTGGCAGGCTATTAATTACTGCCTCAATTTCAGAACTTGTTATTGGTGTATTTAGAGATTTGACTTCTTCCTGGTTTAGTCTTGGGAGGGTATATGTGTCCAGGAGTTTATCCATTTCTTCTAGATTTTCTAGTTTATTTGTATAGAGGCGTTTATAGTATTCTCTGATGGTAGTTTGCATTTCTGTGGGATCAGTGGGATATCCCCTTTATCATTTTTGATTGTGTCTATTTGATTCTTCTCTCTTTTCTTCTTTATTAGTCTAGCTAGTGGTCTATTTTTGTTAATCTTTTCATAAAAACAGGTCCTGGATTCATTGATTTTTTTGAAGGGTTTTTTGTAGGTCTATCTCCTTCAGTTCTGCTCTGATCTTAGTTATTTCCTGTCTTCTGCTAGGCTTTGAATTCATTTGCCCTTGCTTCTCTAGTTCTTTTAATTGTGATGTTAGGGTATAACTTTGAGGCCTTTCCAGCTTTCCCATGTGGGCATTTAATGGTATAAATTTCCCTCTTAATACTATTTTACCTGTGTCCCAGAGATTCTGGTACATTGTTTCTTTGTTCTCGTTGGTTTCAAAGAACTTCTTTATTTCTGCCTTAATTTTATTATTTACCCAGGAGTCATTCAGAAACAGGTTGTTCACTTTCCATGTAATTGTGCAGTTTTGAGTTCTAATTTGATTGCATTGTGGTTGGAGAGACTGTTATGATTTCCATTCTTTTGCTTTTGCTTAGAAGAGTTTTATTTCAAATTATGTGGTTGATTTTAGAATAAGTGCCATGTGGTGCTGAGAAGAATGTATATTCTGCTGATTTGGAGTGGAGAGTTCTATAGTTGTTTATTAGGTCCACTTGCTCCAGAGCTGAGTTGAAGTCCTGAATATCGTTGTTAATTTTCTGTGTTGTTGATCTGTCTAATATTGTGTTGTTGATCTGTCTAATATTGACAGTGGGGTGTTAAAGTCTCTTACTATTATTGCATGGGAGTCTAAGTCTCTTTGTAGGTCTCTAAGAACTCGCTCTATGAATCTGGGTGCTCCTATGTTGGGTGCATGTATATTTAGGATAGTTAGCTTTTCTTGTTCCATTGATCCCTTTACCATTATGTAATGCCCTTCTTTGTCTTTTTTGATCTTTGTTGGTTTAAAGCCTGTTTCTTCATAGACTAGGATTGCAACTCCTGCTTTTTTTTGGCTTTCCATTTGCTTGGTAAATATTCCTGCATCCCTTTATTTTGAGCCTATGTGTATCTTTGCACATAAGATCAGTCTTCTGAATACAGCACACCAATGGGTCTTGAGTCTTTATCCAATTTGCCAGTCTGTGTCTTTTAATTGGGGCACTTGGCTCATTTACTTTTAAGGTTAGTATTTTTATGTGTGAATTTGATCCTGTCATCTTGATGCTAGCTGGTTATTTTGCACATTAGTTGATGCAGTTTCTTTATAGTGTCATTGGTTTTTGTATTTTGATATATTTTTGCGGTGGCTGGTACCAATTTTTCCTTTCCATATTTAGTGCTTCCTTCAGGAGCTCTTGATTTGGCTGTTGATACCTGTGTATGCTTCACGAAGTTCTCATGCTGTGTTTTTCAGCTCCATCAGGTCATTTATGCTCCTCTCAAAACTGGTTATTCTAGTTAACAGTTCCTGTAACCTTTTGTCAAGGTGCTTAGCTTCCTTGCATTGGGTTCGAACATGCTCTTTTAGCTCAGAGGAGTTTGTTATTACCCACCTTCTGAAGCCTACTTCTGTCAAATCAATCTCATTCTTTGTCCAGTTTTGTGCCCTTGCTGGAGAGGAGTTGTGAATATTTAGAGGAGAAGTAGAACTGTGGTTTTTGGAATTTTCAGCATTTTTGCACTGGTTTTTCCTCATCTTCATGGATTTATCTACCTTTGATCTTTGAGGCTGATGACCTTTGGATGGGGTTTTTGTATGGGGGTCTTTTTTGTTGATGTTGTTGTTGCTTTCTGTTTATTAGTTTTTCTTCTAACGGTCAGGCCTCTCTTCTGCAGGTCTGCTGCAGTTTGCTGGAGGTCCACTCCAGAACTTGTTCACCTAGGTATTACCAGTGGAGGCTGCAGAACAGCAAAGATTGCTTCTTACTCCTTCCTCTGGAAGCTTTGTCCCAGAGGGGCACCAGGCTAATGCCAGCTGGATCTCTCCTGTATGAGGTTTCTATCGACCCGTGTCAGGAGGTCTCTCACAGTCAGGAGGCACAGGGGTCAGGGACCCACTTGAGGAGGCAGTCTGTCCTTTAGCAGAGCTGGTGCACTATGTTGGGAAAATCCTCCTTGTCAGGATCAGCTGTTCTCTTTAGAGCCTGCAGGCAGGAGAGATTAAGTCCACAGAAACTGCGGACTTAACCACAGCCACCCCTCCCCCTAAGTGCTCTGTCCCAGGAAGATGAGAGTTTTATCTGTAAGCCCCTGACTGGGGCTACTGCATTTCCTTCGAAGATGTCTTGCCCAGTGAGGAGGAATCTAGAGAAGCAGTCTGGCCACAGCTGCTTTGCCGTGCTGTGGCGAATTCAGCCCAGTCCAAACCTTTCAGTGTCCTTAGCACTGTCAGGGGAAGACAGCCCACTAAAGCCTCAGTAATGGCCGATGCCCCTCCCCCTAGCAAGCTCAATCGTCTCAGGTTGACTCTAGACTGCTGTGCTGGCAGTGAGAATTTCAAGCCAATGGTTTTTAGCTTGCTGAGCTGTGTGGGAATGGGACCTGCTGAGTGACAACACTTGGCTCCCTGGCTTCAGCCCCCTTTCCAGGGGAGTGGACGGTTATCCTGTCTCGCTGGGTTTCCAGATGCCACTGGGATACGAAAAAACGCCTGCAGCTAGCTTGGTGTCTGCCCAAACAGCCGTCCAGGTTTGTGTGTGAAACCCAGGGCCCTGGTGGTGTAGGCTCATGAGGGAATCTCCTGATCTGTGGATTGCAAAAATCTGTGGGAAAAGTGTAGTACCCAGGACAGGTAGCACAGTCCTTCATGGCTTCTCTTGGTTGGGCGAGGGAGGTCCTCTGGCTCCTTGCATTTCCTGGGTGAAGTGAAGCCCCACCCTGCTTCTGCTCACTCTCTGTGGGTTGCACCCACTGCCTAACCAGACCCATTGAGATGAACTGGGTACCTCAACTGGAAATGCAGGAATCACCCACCTTCTGCACTGGTCTTGCTGGGAGCTGCAGACCAGAGCTATTCCTATTTGACCATCTTGGTCCCTCTCTCGCCAGATGCCCTCTTTTAAAAATTCTTAAATGTATTTGCAGTATCAAAGTTGAGACTATTTTTCTTCTCCTTTACAGCCTTTTCAATATCACCATCTCCTTAAGTATGCAGTTACAAGAGGTAACTTCTCTCTGTATCTTATCTAAGGAAACTGAGAGCAGTTAGCTTCTTTGGTATGAGGAAAATCGGTTCAAGTCTAGCAGTTCCTATTTAAAGCCCTTTCCTTAGCTAATGCTTTTCTTTAATCAAATCACCACCCCTTAGATTCTAAAGGAAACAACCATTATCCTAATTTCAGGAATGTTTTATTTTTCTTTGTTTTTGGCTGAAGATCCATAATTTTGACTGTCTAATATGAAGCAGGTATTTTCCAATACTTCTCTCTCAGAACCAAATACTTGTTTTTTCCTCGTATCTCCTCTTGTCTTCTCTCCTTTTCCTTCCCTTTTACCTCTTCCCTCCTTTCCCCCTTTCCTTCTTTCTCTTTTTCTTTCTCTCCCAGTTCCTCCTTTCCTTCTTCTCTCTTTCTTTTCCTTTGTTTGTTCACATGACAGAGGTGGAAAGAGGATGACACATTCGGAAGACTGAGAAACTATCCCATTTGTGGCCACCTAGAAACCAGAAGTTACTAAGATCTAGCACTAATAAATTTCTTCTCAAAGTACCGATTTACCTTGTATTAACATGGCTTTCAAGATACTCTTTAGACTAGTGTTCCCCTCTTACTTCCTGAATGAAGACTATTTATGTTTTCACTTGAGGAGGTGACCCTGAGAGATTAGGGTATATAGTCATAAGTTACTTTTTTAAATTATAGCTTTATAGAGATGAAATTCACTTACTATAACATTCACCAGTTTGTAGTACACAGTTCAGTGGTTTTTAGTATACTCACAGCATTGTGCAAACATCTCCACTCTTTAATTGCTTTATTTCTTCAACCTTCCACAAACTAAGGATCTATTAATAGACATTTTCCTTTGCCGTCTTCTCCCAGAAACTGCCAATCTACTTTCTGTCTTTATAAATTTACCTACTCCAGACATACATTTTCTATAAGTGGAATAATATAATTGTGACTTTTTATTTTTTATTTTAATTTTGTGATTTTGCAACTGGGCTTTTGTGACTGGCTTCTTTCACTTAGCAAAATATTTTGAGGTTCATTCATATTATAGCTTGTATCAATACTTCATTCTTTTTATTGCCACATATATTCCTTTCTATAAAGTTACCATGTCTTCTTTTTCTACTTATCAGTTATAGCTGCTTTTAGGATGTCATTAATAATGTTGCTATGAACATTTATGTACAGGTTTTGTGTATATATGTGTCTTTAATTCTCTTGGGTATATACTTAGGCTTAAAAGTGTTGCATCATATGGTATGTCTATGTTTAATTGCCAAACTGTTTTCATAAGTGGCTGAATCATTTTACAATGCTACCAGAAATGTATGAGGGAAACAATTTCTCGACATCCTTGTCAACACTTACTATTGTCCGTCTTTTTATTTTAGTGATGTCAGTGACTATGAAGTGTGTCTTGTGGTATTGATTTGCATTTTTCTGTTGATTAATAATGTTTAACATCTTTTCATGTGTTTATTAGCCATTTGTATATAATCTTTGGATGAATGCATATTCAAATTCTTTGTTCATTTTTGAGTTGTTTGTCTTTTTTAATTGTTGAGTTGTAAGAGTGCTTTGTATATTCTGTAATATAAGTTCCTTATCAGATATATGATTTGCAAGCATTTTCTTCCATTTTATGTTCGTCTTTTCACTTCCTTGATGGTATCTTTTGAAGCATGAATTTTAATTTTGATGAAGCCCACTTTATCTTTTTTTTTTTTTTTTGTCACTTGTACTTTGGGTGACAGATCTAAGGAATCAGAGCCTAATCCTTAGAAGTTTCTCTCATGTCTTTAAAAACACATATATATAAAATAGGATGGTTTGTAATTTCTAAGCAGTCCTTGTCAGGCTTCAGTGGCTTCCAGACAAAGTTTTGGCTGTGCTAGCAAAGAAGTGTTAAAATCTTATTTTCATAGCTAGCCGGTGGTGTGAGGAGGGCACAGCTGCTAGGCATTTGGACACTGCAGCAATTGCTTTAATTGGACATTCCTCACCCCTCTAGTCTGACTTGTTAATGGCTTTTTAAGTGAGACACACCAGCCAAGTGAATTAGACTATTTGGCAAGTCAATTCCTGCTCACTTGGAGGCGTTAATCCATGGAAAGTAAGCAGAGGCCTTCAGCCAGGAGGAAACCTGAATTTCATTTGCAGAGGTGAAAGAGAAAGAGCTGTTGTCTGCAGTCTCAGGAGTTTCCAAGTACGCTTCCAAGGGCTGACTGGAAAAAAGGTCTTCTTATCTAACTGGCTGTCTCTCTCTCAACCCCACTTTTTCAATTCAGCACATATTTATTTTTCCCTTCAACATGGCTATGAAGCATACAAGTGAAGTCTGTCGTGGTACCTGCCCTGCGAAGCATCTGTGCATGGGAAACAGGAGAAAAATACACATACAAAATAATTAGCAATAATTTGCTAATAATGTAATCTATTTTCTATTCACTCCTTGACTTTGCATATTCTGACTTCAGTCAACCACTCTACTTAAATTGTTCTCTTAAAAAACAATGACACTCACCAGTAACCTCTTAGGTATCAAACTTGATGATTTTCAAAATCTGCATTTGTAGCTTCGACCTTTCTTCTGGGCTTCATCCTGAATTTCCCTTGCTTGTCACACATCTTTACATAGAAATCCTAGCAGCACATCTTTCACACATTGAAAGTCAAACTTCTCCTACCCTTCTTTTTATCGCCTTTTCCACCTTCAACAATGTATTCTCCTCCTCTGATCATGGCTAAACACCTACTTGAATTAGCAAATTCTCCCATTATCACCCATATGTCACTAGTTTTAGTCCATTTATGTGACTTCCTTTCTATTCCCATTCCTTAGTGTAAACTTTCTCTTTCCTAAATAATACAATTTAAGGCTTCTTCCACACCCAACTTGTCCTCTAATCCTTTGTCTACATTTCGGCTAGAATCATTTTTCAAAACCACAAACTTTATCCTGCCAGTTCTTTTTTCACACATCTTCAGTTATTCTTCAGTGCCTGGAAAATAAGGTCGAAATCTTTGGGCCGCTTTTGTAGACCTGCTCATTCTTACCTCAACTTCTCTTTCTAGCCTTGTCTCACATAGCACTAAACCCTTCACTGTTCTCTCCTCACATCATGGTCATCTGTACATCCACTCTCTTTCCTCTCCCTGAAATGCCCTTTCTTTTGTCTGTTTGGTAAACTCTTGGTCATTCTATAAGTTCCCCAATCCAAAGTGAACTTGGAAAGTCTTCCTTGAGATCCATGGCAACTTGCATAGACTTCTGTTATGATTCTTATCATACTTCTTTGTGCACAAATTTTTCTCTTGCTCCAATCCCTTACTCTTGTCTCCTCTGATGCATTTTTCAATCTCTTGCTCTTGTTTATTCCTCTCTCAAACTCCCTCTACACCATACCTCCGTCTATAAACCGGTCTGCTCCTAGATAAGCAGGGACTGTCCTGCCTGTGCACCTTGCTTAGTGCCTCACTCAGAAGATACGCTCCATAAAGGGCCTAAGGAAGGAATTTGCTGAACTAATTATGATTAAAACTATGATTAAATCTCACCCATCTAAAGGCAAACATGCTCAGGTTTCAAATTAGTTTAAAGTGTGGTTTAAGGGACTTTTTAAATGTGATAGTTTTTGTTGTTGTTGTTGTTGATAGATGGTGGGGAGCATTGGTATGGTGGGAAAAAAACCAGAAAAACCAATGTGAGGAATTTGGTGATGCAGAATTGCTGATGGGGGGCCAGAGGCCATCCCTGGAGTGGCTCATCTGACCCTGTATACGATGTTCATTTGGATGGGTGGCTGTATTGTAATAGTCACTTGGACACCGGCTTTAGAAGTCAGAAGAGATTTAACTCGAGGCTTTTATAGTGTGTCTCATTCATGGTCATCTGCCTAACTTATCTGAACTTCAGAATCTACTACTGTGATAAAAACAACCTCCCCCCAACCTTGAGGGTTTTGTGGGAATAAATAGGATAATGCTTATGTTGTGTTTAGTCAAGTTCTTTCATGTGGCAAGTGCTTATCAAGTGGGAGCTATTTCATGTTTACGTTTAAAAAAGTGTGTATATATTATCTAACCAGCCTGGGAAAATACAGATGGTATTTCTATTATATTTTACCAGTTCCCTTGAGGATGGCCCCCCCCCCCTTGTTTTTTAAATTTCTTGGGCTGGGGACCAAGCTCTCATTCCTGAATGCTATGAGTACTGAGAGAGATGTGCTGTTAAAGCCAATGAACGGCAATTGTACACAGTGACATTTTTTCAGAATTTGTCTTTGGGAGTATTTAAGCAGCAATGTCCAAGACTGTAAACACAGCTGAGAAATGCTGTTATTACATTTAAGAATCTCTTTTCTGTAATATTAAGACATCTTGATTTAATTGGTAAGCCGCTCTGTGATAGCGTTCAATTTAAATGAGGTTTGTCGAGTGGAGAATCATAAGGCAATCTCTCATGGACCAAGGATTGCTGATGAGGTCTACCTTATTGCCATGTGACAGAAATTAAATCACTGTCTATTATCATGAACCAGTCGATCAGATTCTCTTTTTGATTAGAATGCACTAGTAGGGGAGGTAGAGAAATGAGAATTTAAAATAGAATTTTACCACTTCTGTATTGTGTTGCTTACTTCATGGTATTAGAAATGTCCTTGGCTCACTATACTAGAATATTATCAACCAGTATTTTCATGGGAAACAAAAATATAGACATACACACATATATACACTGAAAGAATGGAAATCTGAAGGAAGTAGAGAGGAAAATATAATTTTGTCTTTAAAAAATCCCAGAAGCCTTAGACTCCCATGATTAGAATTATATTCAACTTATACATTCTTCTGTGTCATTCTTCCTTCAGTAAAGTAGGAACAACTAATATGCTCTGCCTCCTTTCTGAATAAGGAAGTATAAATGAATTTTACTCAATTCCCTCAAGTCCTGGGCAAAGTACACTATCATAATGTCTTTGGTTTGCATGAAGATGGAGGCGCTCATTTATAATGTGAAACCTTTCACCATTAAAGCTTCACATGAACCCAAACTGACACAGAATCAAAGCTTTCATGAGAGCAAGATGGAAAGAAATTATGTCAGCACACCCCATCCAAAAATGTTGTAAAGTGTCAGACTTCTTAGGGTATTCCATGACACTGCTAGAATGTTTCTCGTATTTGGTCACATAGATCATTCTTTTACTATTTGTTTTATTTTAGATGAGTTCAATTGGAGCCTGCCCTCTAAGGAAAATTATTGATGCAATTACATTAATCCTGATCACCATGGTGATGTATAGTTATAAAATTGGCTTAAAATACTGTAAGGCAGGAAAACTAGGCAACCTTAACTCTTTTAGCACAGGTGGCCCTCTTTGCAGAGCATTCTGACTTTCTTAGTTTCCAATATTCTAGCAGATGGCATGGGTAGTTGGGCACAATCAATTTTCTTCCATTGCCTCACATCTTCCAGTGAGATTCTATGGAAGGATGGTGTGTGCACCACAGATCTTAGGATCATTCAAAGGATTCTCAAAGCTCCTCAATGGCCAATCAGCAGTGAAGAGGGAAATGGTGGTAAATGAGGTAGAAGCCCTCTGTGAATGAAGTAATGTTCTGGAAGGGGCTATGCATTTGGATTTTCATTCTGGTAATTTTCTCTATGACCTTGGAAAATGACTTTATTTCTTTGCTTTTGCAGATGGAAGGAATTATAAAAATGGTTCTGTGAAACCTTGAAACCATAAAATGCTATAGAGATGCTAAATATACAGCATTTAGCATGCGATTTTCCTCTGTTCTTAGGACAGTTACTATTTCTAGATCCAAGTGGATTAGGGAAGAATAGGGCTCTAATGCTCTAAGAAGGAAACGAGTGTTAAGCTGGATACTGGTGCGCATAGCTGCAATTAAGGAAGCTGCTGTGGAATTAGTGACTCACCCTTCATCAGGATGGAAAAACTGTCTCATGCCGTGTTTTTGATTTCTCTCCCCTATTCAGTTTGTTTGAAGTCTCTTTTGTGATAGGAGAAAATGACAATTACTCTCCTCTTGTGTTCCATTTTTTGGTAAGCAGTGGGCAGAGTTTACATTGGATGAAATTTCAAAAGCTGTTTTTATGAAAAATCACTTCCTCTGAACAGTGGGAAAATGGTGAGAGAGAGGCAATAGTTGGCTTTTAGTTTACCATGTTCAACCTCCTGCAAAAGCTAAATTCAAGACTGCCCTGTAGGCATTGGGAATCTAGTTAATGCCACTATCTGCCTGTGAATTTCCTGCCTTAAACTGCCTCGGATTATACATTAAGCTGTTTTTTTTCCCCCTATAATGTATCAGAAAACAAAAATTCAACAAACTGAGCTTAAAGATCTAATTGGCTTTTATTAGTGATTCATGAATCAGTTCGCATCCCATCTGTGAAGCAACAAGGGGCTCTTCAGGATGTGGCAGAAGAGTGGTTTTCATAAGGCAACTTGAGCAGGAGCAATGAAACAGCAAGTGCAAAAAATGATTGGTTAACATCATATTACTTCAGGTTACTTTCCTTGTATAGGCTAAAGCACAGGAGGCTTCCTTATCATCCTGGTTCAGCCAGCCTTCTGCGTGGTTTCTGCAAATCTCTCTCTTTTTTTTTTTAAACTGACCCATTTCTAAGTTCAGTTTGATTATGTGGCACCTAGCACAAGTGACACCATTCTGGTTTGGTCTGGTCTGTTAGAGCCAGGAGCCTAGTCCAAAACATTGGCATTCCATAAATTTTATTCAACAAATGTTTCCTATACCCCTGTGTCAATTTCATCTCCTACATAAATCCATCACCCTCCCTTTCCCTGGCCCCTTACACTCACTGAGTTGTTTGCACTTCGGAGGAATACAAAGTATTTTCAATACATGGTTAGCATGAACAAATTATAGTTAAATCATACATTTTGTAGAAAAAGCAATGCACACTGAGGTCATTTGCCTGCAGATGTTAAATTATCTGCTTTTTTGTGTTACTATATATGCTGTAGCACTTATCCACTGGTGTAAATAAGAAAGTCAATCGAACTCTCTCTGTCTGGAGAGAGATAAAATGAGATTGAGAATAAAGTCTTGCAGAGGTTGCAGATGGTCCTGCAAGGCTGAATTCAGCCCTTGTATGTATTTTGTTCAGTTGGTACAAAGTTAAATTTAAATGCAGTTAAGTGGCTTTCAAATGCACTTTGCTACAGTCCCCACTGCTCCTTAGTGTCTTATGCCCTATTTGTTTCACTACTTTGTTGCCTACATAGTTTCTGAATGAATTTGAGTTTGCAACCCCTCCTTTAAAGACTTGTTACTATTATGAAACTGTGGGTGCTTATGCTAAGGACTTAATCTTTCTTTCTTGTGTGGGAGGAAAGGATATCTATAACAGAACAATAATTGTAAACTAGAAGAGTAGAAAAAAGGATGAAAGAAAAGGGCAATATAAAAGGCAGGAAAATTAGAGGTATAAGAAAATAAAATAAAGATCAAATACATTTATTACTATGAGAGCTTCTATGTGGGAAAAGGAAAAACAAAGTATAGTAATACAAGGCAACCATATAATTAAAGAATTTTTTCAAAAGACTGTCAGTGGCAACACACACACACACGCGCGCACACACACACACACACACAATTAGGAAAAGCTACAAAAGAGCCCCAAGTCTAACTTGGCAAAATTAAAAGTATGTGATATTTTTAAAATTAAAATTAAAATACTTTAAACTAGTTTAAAAATATATCTCTACTTCGTGTACATCTGCACTGTTTGACATGTCATAACAAGTGTTAAGTTATCTTAATAATTTAAGAAGAAAAGAAAAGTAATGGTCTTCCTTCTCTCTCTCCAATGCTAGTTCCTTGGAACAGTCGTTTCTAATTAGATTGCAGATACGTTCACTTTTCAATATTGCTTATATAAGAGAAGGCCAGGTATTTAGAATTTTTCTTGATCATAACAAAAAGACACTGAAACTCAGAGGCAGCAAGAGGCCCCATTATGGGGGCAAAGAGTAGCAGTGGAAATGAAAGTGAGTTCCTGAACAAGTTGCTTCCAACAGGGTAGGTGTATTTTGAAGTGGCATTGTAAGTGGCACCCTACTGCTTCCATGAGTTAAAATTGTATCAACTGAATATAAGGTATAAGCCAATTTTAAAATGAGAATTTGTGGAATTCATGTGATTAGATTAGAGGTTTTTAAAAAGTAATATTTGAATTTTGCCAGGGGGGTGGGGTGGGGTATTTATTATGTGTTCACAGGATGACAGCAGGTATCTTCAAGGAAGTGGTTTGGAGTACATTAACTTCTGAACACATAAAATTACTTTTTTTTTTTTTCCTTTTTGGTCTTCAGGAGACTTGAGAAAACAAATGCTGTGTAAGTTATAAACAGGATGAATGGAATAGTGATTTCACAGGAGTTAGAAAAATACTCTAGTCACAAAAGTTAAAATTAGAGTAATCTGAGGCATTCTCAGTACTTTGGATACCCTGTACACATTCAGGGCTACTGATTATATTTCTGAAGAAACTTATAAAACCAGATGTCTAGCTGGCAATTGGTTTTGATGAATCTCCAAATCTCAGCAATGAGAAAATTTGACAGTTGTCAGAAAGCAGCTAGCTATTACGAGTGAGCCAGGGAATTTTCTTATCTGTTACAAGTATAGAACTATTACAGGGAGATACTGCATTATAGTGTCATGTTTATAAAGAAGGCTTCAGAGCACATGGTTTAATCCCCAAATTTCTAAGAATGACAGTTCATTTTCTTGGATATTGAAAGATGCTTTAATACCTATACAACATGAATATGGTTTTATTATCACCAATCAAAATGTCTTGGTATTTCTTAATTTAAAGAATTTCATTTTATAGGAATTACATTGCTGAGAATTCACACCATGACACTGACGGGACTTATAATGGTGGTTCTAAAGCCTGCATGTGCATCAGAATAATTTGGGGATTTGAGGTGACTTGTTAAATGTACAGTCACTGGGTAGCCCCCTGTAAGATTCTGATTTAGTACATTTGGGGTGGAATCCAGGCATCTACATTTTTAACAAGCACCGTGGCCAATTCTGAATCATGGTCGGGTTTGAAAAGCACTAAGTTTGGGCAGGCCTGATTTATTTCAAAGAATTTTCAAGCATCTTTAGTTGTGCTGTTCAGTAATAGTAGCTTCTCTTATTAGTGTGTGTATCCCAGTAAATCTCTTCCCCATTTACTCTTTCATCACCCCACTTTGGGTTCTTCTGCTCTGCCGCCATCCATTTGGCCTGTACCCACTGTTCACTAATGAAAGCCCATAGCTTCTAAAATGGGCCAAGATTCACAGTTGATATAAGCTGAGAAAGACTGACAAGTTTTTCTGCTGAATGATACTGGAAAAAAGAATAGGATAGAGGGCTAATGATGTTATTTTATTTTTGTCCGGTATCTTTACACCCTTAGTTGCTTTTTCGTTTGTCAAATGGAATCTCATGTAGAATCTCGCTCTATAAAGCAGATGAAAAAATGTGGAGCCAGTCTGGCTGCCAGTCCTGCCCACTTGGTTTCCCTCTGACTCAGACACTGGTGTCCCAGGCCCTTTTGTCTCATGTGCCCCTGAAAACTGCTGTGACATTTAAGCTTTTGTGTCTCACATAAAGGCAATAAGCATATTGCAAAGTTTTCTTTTCTTCAGGTTTCAATACTGTAACAGATATGTTCTCAAAGTAGAATTAGTCCTTGGTTAAAATGATTCACATGTAATCTAAAGTGTTTTTCCTCATAAACCCATCTCCAGCTTTTATGGTGAAATTCAATTGTAGAATAAGATGAGGTGTTAAGTTTAATTTTTTTGAAGAAGACATTCATTCCATAAATATTTATTAAGCACTCTCTAGATATGACATAATTCAGTTTCTAACGTACAGTACACCTCCTACAAAATTGCATAATCTTTAAACTGAAAGGCCAAATATCTTCATCAAATACTGCTTCTTCAGATCTTTGCTTCCTTAGCTCTTTAAAGAAATGGGCACCTTTGGCATGGATGGCTTTATATCCAGATGATAATTCCAGAGCCATCAGAGTTTCAGGTTTTGCTGGCAAAGAAATCAATTTTATTGCTACTTGAAGGCTCCCCTGGGATGAAACAATATTGGAGGAGGCAATGCATTCTAGAATGTCAGCTTTCAGAGGTTTGGAGTTTGCTCAAAAAATAAATCATCTCTGACTTGATTAAACTTATTTTGAGTTCGTACTATATATAAGGGCCTGTGGAAGGGCTGGGTACCCCGGCATTGTAAGATGTGACTGCAGCCCTCAAAGGGTTTGCAGTCTAGCTGGAAAGAAGGATCTGGCAATAAGAAAGCACAGTGAGCCCAAATGAAGGGTTCAGATTCCACATACTACATACAGAATGCATCATGTAATTGAAGAAATAGAAATCACCAGGTTACATGGCAGACCTGAAAAAATTCAGCAAGTCTTTTTGAATGTACTTGTGACTGTCAACGTTTACATTGTCTAAAATTTTCTGGTCAGGTGAGGGCATCAAAGAACTCTTAAACGCTTTCAAATGTGGTGGGAGCATCTTGCTTCTGTGAGAAGATTTATATTCTCCTTGCCTTCTCAATTCTGTTTCCCTATCTTATATGCTATAAACAAAACCTCGCTCAGGAAAATAAAAGATGAATGCATGTTCTGAAAGAATACAGAATCATGACAGCTGAAATGGTCATGGTTTCTTTTAGGAGATGAAAAAATTAAATATGCAGGTGAAAACATTGGAATGCAATTCTCTAGGTTACCATATGCTTACAAAAAATCAAAAGGAGCTGCAGAAATGGAAATTTCTAATGACAGAAGAAATCAAACAGCAGATACAGTAGAGACTTTAGAGATAAATGAGTGTCAATATAGTGGTAAGAACACAGGTTCAGAGGAGATCCAATGTTCCATCTAAATCCTGGTTCCATCACTGAGTGGGAATGATTACTTGATCTTTCTGTGTCCTCGTTTCATGTGACAATATCTATCACATGCAATGTTGGGTAAAACACTTAGCATAATGCCTGGCACCCAGTCAGTGTGCAATAAATATTGGCTATTATCATCATCACCACCTCCATCATCATCATTCTCTAATAAAATTTAAGCCCTTCTCTCTGTTGAATATGCCCATCAGTTAATACCAGTGGCTCCTTTTAAATAGCTTAAAAGCAACCAACATTCTATAGATTTCAGTGGGGAAGATTGTAAGTCAAATGGATGCTGTGACCTTTCTTGAAAATAACCTTTCTCTCTATTAGTATATAAATGCTAGTGCTGAGTACACATACTCTGAAGTTGAACTTAATTAATTTGGGGCAGTAGCATTTTCACTGTTGATGAGCTTGTATTTATTTTCTTTGGTTTACAAAGCAGCTGGTGTTGTCCAAAAATTTAGAAACCCCTTTCCAAAATTTAAATGACCCCCTTCATTCCCTTCATTTACACTGTTGTTCTAGAACCTGGGATGACACTCTGCAGGGTGAATGGAGACTGGTCCCTCTGTCTTCTTTTCCATCTCTCTTGCTTTAGTTTTGCTTTCTTCTTCTTCTTCTTCTTTTTTTTTTTTTTTTTTTTTTTCTGACTGAAGCATGGAATCACTGGCTGGTGTTCATTGAGCTAATTTCCTTACCTGCTTCAGGGCCTTCGAACCCAAAGACCTGTGGGTGATCAGTGACTATGGCAAGCAGGAAGCCTTGGGGACCGCGCTTCACATTTGGGGTAGTCCTGGTTTGAAAATGTGGGAGGGAAGCCAGGCAGGCAGAGAGCACCATGTGGCTGCTGAGTTAGAAAATGCTGAAATGGAAAGATGCTGTAATAGAAAATCAAATGCCATTTATTCATTGGCCTACACTTTCACTAGTACCTTCCTGGCAGCCTAAGCGTATTCTTTGTGGTGCCTTTTGAATGTCAATCTGTGGAAGGACTTCTGTTTTTAGCAAAGGCTGATCTTTAAGGCAATTAGGTAACAGTTAAAGTAATAGTCCCCAGTTATTGAACACCTGCTATGTACAGGGTACTGTGCTCAGCACTTTCCACTATTTCATTCAATCACAACAACAGCC
Source organism: Pongo abelii (assembly GCF_028885655.2). Lineage (NCBI taxonomy): Eukaryota > Metazoa > Chordata > Mammalia > Primates > Hominidae > Pongo > Pongo abelii. The sequence continues at coordinate 156,721,304 of NC_071985.2, read as the reverse complement.
CTATGCGATAGGGTATTATTATCATCAGTTTGTAGTTGAGGAAATTGAGGTTAAGGGATAAGTGACTTCCCCAAGGTCACAGGAAGCCAGTCGTGGAGATGAGACATGAACCTGGCCTTTCTGATTTCAAAGCTTGTGCTGTTAATCACTTTGCTATACTTCCTCATGTGTGTTTAATAGGGTCCAGTTTCTACTGAAAGGATATTTTAGTGTTATGATAAATCAGGACAGGCCTAAAAAATTAGGTGCAGACTCTGAATAAATTTAATATATCTACCCATCTCTCTTATTCCTCTTAAGCGCGTTAAAAAAAAATCTTTTTAAAAGGAGGTTTTCTTTTTAAACCTAACAATAAACCATGGACATCTGTCCAAGTTAATAAATATGTGACTTTTTTAAAAAACAAAAAAAAGTTTAATTGACAAGTAAAAATTGTATATATTTATGGTGTACAATGTGAGGTTTTGATACACACACACACACACACACACACACACACACAGTGAAATGGCCAAATCAAGCTAATTAACATATTATTAACTCAGGAGTTTATTTTTTATATTATATTCTTAAAATCTAATTGCTTTGCTATTTTTAAGTATATAATGTTGTTATTAACTATTATCTTCATGATGCACAGTAGGCCACTTGAATGTATTCTTCCTATCTAAATGAAGTTTAGCCCCCTTCCCCACTTTAAGTATCTGTCTTTTAATGGCTACATAATATGGTTTGGATACATTATATTCAATTAGCCTTTTGTTGATTTGGATATGCCATAATCTACTCAATCATTCCTTTATTGATGGGTTTTCAAGTTACTTCCAGTTTGTTGCCAGTTAAGTAAATTGTTTACTTGAAAGCTTCCATTGTCTGCATCTCTACCACTACGGGACCCATTTTGAGTGTTGGTGATGCTCACACAACAAGGAGACACAAGCCCGGAGTTGAGCTCCTAGGTGAGAGAGCCATCCAGTAGCCATTCTGGTCCAAGTCCTGGCCCTACCACTTACCTGCCACGTGCCTCTGCACAAGCCATCTGGCCTCTTTTAAGTCTCAGTTTCTTCATATGAAAAATGAGAAAAACAGAGCTGCTCTCAAAGAATGACCATGAGGACAAACAGAATAATGTGCACGCAGGGCTGAGCACAGAACCTGGCATGAAGCAGGTGCTAAACAGCAGAGCAACTGCGTTGCTGGAACCCAGCGGAAACATCCTCTCACTGGAGCTTGGATGGGAGCTCTCTGAGGGCCCTAACTCCCCTCTTTTGGCCTAATGCATTATAGGGACTCCATAAACATTCGTTAACCAAAAAATGTTTGGAAAACTACTACTGTTCTGAGCAGTATTTTTCTTTTCCTTTCTATATTTTTATTCTAACAGTCACTAAACCACATTTTGAGAGGGTCTGGGATGGAGAACCTCCAGTGGTTTAAATAGTTTTACCAAGGAAATGTTTTTCACGTGGAAAGAAGACTGAGATGAAACTTATAAAGACCTTGCCTCACCCTTTCATTTACCGAAACCATGTATTTTTGAATCTAGTGTCTGAGCTCTTAACCACTAAGTCATATTGCTTTAATGATGATGATGTGATAATAGGTACCATTTATTGAGCACTTACTGTGTCCCAGAAAAATGTGCTCAGCACGCTTTACCAATGATCCCTTAATCATCACAGTAATCCTGAGAGAAATATACCCTCATTGTCTCCATATTCTATTTGGGGAAACGGAGGCTTAAAAAGATTTACCAAATTTTCCCAGATTGCAGTGGAACCAGGACTCCAACCCAGCTCTGCCTGACACCAGTGCCACTGTGCTAATTCCATGGCAGGCTGTGGTGACTATGTATTTATTGGGCTCTGTTCATATGGAAAGTTGTATGCATACAGAAACAGGAACATTTGCTGTAATACTTAAGGGAGTGAAAGAGGAATGCACAGAAGGCTAAAAGAGGTGAGTATTGCTTTGTCAATTCTAATGTCTTTCTGTGATGTTGATATTTGGATCATCTAAGTAAGTGCTATGATGAAAATAATATTCAAGAGACTGGTCTGGCTGTCTGTAGAGTGAGGTAGATGTAGTGAAAGCTGGAATGGAGGAAAGCAGCTAGGAGGCTATTGTAGTCACTAGACATTGAAGTAAGGAAATGTGGAGGAGAAAGATGGAAGTGGAATTAGAGACAAATTGACAAACAAGCGGGTAGTAATTAGACCTTCATCCAGTGGCCTGTGGGGAGTGGGGAGCATGGTTCATCATCCTTCAGGATGGATCTGTCCCTGGAGATTGGAAACATGCACCCACACATTTCTTACTTCCACGTTCAAAACTTTGGGGAGCATTCACAGGTGGTATTTCCCAATCTCTTGGATTCATGTTTATTATATCCTGGATGAAGAAGCACTTCCTTTCATCTGAGGCTCACTGGGCGCAGGGTTGTGTGGTGACCTAAAGGCCGTATCTATGAGGATTTTGTCTAAGAGTACCTCAGGTAAGGGCTCTCAGGAACAGCTTCTTAGCTGAGCCACCATGCTCCAGATTTGATCTTTAATATTATGACTATAGAGAATGAATATTTTCAGGTGACTCAGTTCAGTCTCTACCTCATGAAAATTAAATTGAAAGAACAATATAGAGATTATAATTCAAGTCCTCTGCTACTGTTTAACTGTGTAAACTTGGGCACATGATTTAATCTCTGTCAGCTTCAGTTTCCTCATATTAGCATGGGATGGTCCTTGTAAGATACTATGTTGGTTAAATGGGCCCATGCATGCAAAGCACCTATAGTGCTTGGGACACTGCCAATACCTAATAAATATTATATGCTAATATTTTTATGATTGATTTATAAATCATAACTACCTTATGTAATATTCTTTTTATGTGGGTATCAAGTCTAAAACCTCCATATCAAGAGCTTTCTGAGCACTTTTTGTCACCTCATCTTTCTCCCACCCCAATTCTTGTGTTGAGGTTATTGGCAAACTGAACTGTTAATCAGAAGGTAGCTCAGTTAAGTGTGGACTCAACAAAGAAAGAAGATCATTGAGATGTGTAATATTGAAGACCTGGGAAAGTGACAAAATATTTATATCCTACAATAGCAGATACCTTTTTGTCAATGGAATTGATTTGGTTTCTCAGCTCCACTGTCTCATTCTTTTGGAGACTTCTGGGTAAACACATTTTGCTCCTCTGAGCACTGTATTTCTCGAATGTTCCTCCCTGGCAGTTGCCATGTTCTTTCTGTGGATTTGTTAGAATCACTTATTAAGCCAAAGTCAGGGTCACCCCTTGTGGGGCTTAGAAGTGCTCTTTTTTTAAGCCTTTTATCTGTTGATGAGCTTTCGTTTCTGAATGTGAATGGTATTTGGTCAAGGTAGGAAGAGGTTTGAACTAGAACAGCCACTAAAAGGCACTGGATGGACAAGTCATATTAAATGTTATGGCTGTAATCAGGGAAGTTGAAATAGGGAGATAAGAGAGGTTATCCAAAGTTCTGTGTTGGTTGGATAAGACATTCACCGTTATTATTTTGTACAATATACAGAAACAATTGTCTACTCATACAGCTGGAGAGAGCCATGGAGATTACCTCTATTCCCCGCATTTTACACATGAGGAAACTTCTCAGCGAGTAGATAATAGCCTGAAATTCTATTACTTAGAGCAAGCAGGGAAAGTGTCAGGAGGGAGTTGGGGTTAGCTCTAGGCAGCCACATCAGCATAATAGTAGTGGCTTCAATTTTTCTTCATATTGCACTGAATTCATTTGTAGTAATGAACCTATCTGTCTATCTATATTATAGTCATCAAATTATCTTCAGTGACTATGTAGGTGTTATTAGTTTAAACCTTTAAGACCCATGAAAATACCTGGTTTCACCAAGTACATCTGCTATATGCACTTAAGGAGATTCTTCACTGAATAGTAATTGTAGTAACTGCTGCCCTGCTCTTGTAATATCTTCTATAAAAATAATAATTTGCACTTCAAATGTCTCTTTCTGTGAGGTGCTCGGCGTACCTTGCAGGAATCGCTTACCTAAATCTATCCTTCAAGGTGGTATATGGAATAGCTTCCAGTGGAGTAGCTCAGTAGGAGGAGGGAAGAGTGCTGAGAGTTCCTAGAATGCAAACCTAAACCTGGGTTTGTTCAGACATAATCCTTAGTTATCACATTAGAATAACACCTTATATTTTCAAAGCTCTTTCATACTTATTGAATTAATAGAGCCATTAAACCCCTCTGAAATAGTAGTAGTGGATAGTGTGACAGGTGATTAAAACCAGATGGAGAAGTCTTTTTTGACCCTAACAACACCAAACTGATTAGTGATAAAGCCATACTTCAAGACACTTGACTGTAACTCTAGTGCTCCTTTTTTTTTTTTTTAACTAGATTATATTAGCTAGAGATTTTTCTTGATAAGACAGTGGTATTTTTAAGGCCTTTATTCCTCTGGATTACAAAAAAGTAAGTTACCTATTCCTGATTATATGAAGCAAGTTAACTCTTTCAGGAACATCAAGAGACCTTTACCACATCACAATAAAACTCAAGGTCATTTTGCTCCAGGAGTACTTATACAGGTGATATTTGATGGTAGTACCTACCTTGAAGAGAAAAAAAGTCGTTTTGGCTAGGGTAAGCACAGCTAAAGTTGGACATGGCAGCTTCCAATGAATCATGCCTCTTTTTATGGCACAATTAAATTTTTTGAGACCAACTGTGATTGTATCAGCTATCTAGGTCATCTGTAGGCAGGTCATGATTGTTACATGGGGTGGTGATATTGGTACAAGGTCATGCCCTAAGCATGTTATAGAATAGTAGCCCAGCATTGCTAATCGTTTTAAATCAAGACTACAAAACTCAACTGTAGCATTTCACTTCAGAGCAAAAACATTGCATTTGCTTGTTGATGTTGCTATTTCCCTTACCCTCCATGTCTTTCTCTCCCCAATTCTCTCACTTTGATAGGCTGTAAGAAGCTTCGTACCCACCAAATGCAACCATATTTCCTCTCAGCTCTTTATTACAAGCATGCACTTTTATCAAAATTTTTTTAAAAGACTGAAAATGAGACTCAGAATCTTTTATTTATCACAGGATGGACTCTGGCTCAGCTGCTTATTGACTGTGTAACCTTGTTTGAATCAGTTTCCCTACTTAGAAAATAAGGAAAGTAATACTTGCCTCATAGAGTAACTGTAAGGATTAAATGAATATATAAAATCTCAAGCTTAGGGTCTAGAACGTAGTATTTTTCATAAATGTAAGTCTCTGTGTTTCTCAAATAGTTGTGTGCATAGGTATCACCTACATTGCTTGTGAAAGCTTCAGATTCTTGTGCTCTTTCCCGCTGCCTGAGGATTTTGGTGAATAGGACTGGTTAGGGCCTAGGAATCTGCAGTTGCACAGGTAGATGGTCTGAGGATCATAGTTAGAAGTGCCATGCTGTAGGTTTGAAGCAAATGGGCTGTATAACACATTCTTCATACATTTCTGGGTTATGGTCAAATTTCCTACTTTTTCAGAGAAAGAAATTATAGTGTTCAGGGGGCACTTAACTAACTGGAAATAGGTAGCAACAGAAAACTGGATGTTGTTGAATTTATTTATTCATTCACCGTATGTTATTGGGCACCTTCTATCTGGCAAACTTTCCCATAGCTGCAGGGAACACAGTGATAAACGAGGTAGAGATGGAGGCAGAGCACTAAATGAGTAACTCCCTTTCCTAGGAGCCCAGGGCTCTATTACCCAGGGTATGCTGTCTTCAGCATAAGGATGACTCTATCAAGTAGGTCTGTAGATACTTCCAAGTCTTTAATGGTGAAACTCTCGCCCTTGCCCTAGAAAGGTGTTGGGTCTCAAAGGGAGTTGTCTCAGAGGAAGGGCAACCTGCAGCCTTTATTTTATTGGGACCAGACCCAGCATCCCTGGCTCAGATTCAGATTTACTGTTCTTATCATCAGATGTGGAATAAAGGCTTCTGGAACAGCAGATGTGGTTTTCTACCTATGAAAGTAACATTCTCTAAAGCCTAGAGGATGGAACTTGATCTCTAGGGATAAAAGAGCAACAGTTGCTCTTAGGATCTTGTCTAACAATTGGCTTAGTAGGTGCTAACTCCAATTCTCATCTACCTGCTCCATCTTGATTTTAGCCACCTATCTAAGCTTCCACTTGCCACCCTTTCTGTGATTATGCTAGCCACCGACTATGCTCTCTTTGGTCCCACTTGGGGCAGAGACAATCCAGAATGTTGGGAATTACCTGAACTCTCATCTCATTTGCCTCTCCAGCCATGTGTTAGGCTCTGTGGCCACCCACAATCTCAGGCCCAGCTGTTCTGTAGGACCAGCCCTAAGTGGCCCAGAGAAAAATTTTCTTTGGGTTATATCCAATAGAAGGATATGCTCGGGTCTTGTTGAGAGGCAGCCTGGTAAATGGAGTGAAAACAGCTAGAAACAGGCAATGCCAATGTGAAGTCCCTCCGCTCCAGCCAGCTTCCCAACCTTGGCCAAGTGCCCACTTTCTCAGGAGTATCCCACCTCCCTTCCAGACCAGAGATGCTGTGGGGCTTGACAGCCAATTTGTGATCTCTTTCCTACATCGTGACCTCTTTGACTCAGGTCCCGGAACTTTCGATCCGCAATTATGAATCTCAATATACAACCCCTTGATCATGACCCCTTGCCTCATGGAACTCTCTGTCTCCTCTGTCTAGCCCCTGCTAAGCTTTGTGGCCTTGGTCACTAATCTACTTCACCTATGGTCTTGCCAAGTTGCTTCTTCTGTCACCTCCCTTCCCAGTCCACTCGAGCTCTGTCCTGCCACTGTCCAAAGTCAAAAGAGGCAGAACTACCTTCCTTGCTTTATTTTCTTTCCCCTCTACTTTGCTCTTTCTTTCTCTTTACCAGAGCAGAGCATCTGCAACCACTCTCACTGCATTTTTTACCACCTTTTCTTCAGAGTCTACCTGAAAATGAAATACAGATTTTTTGATAAATATATTTTCATACTGAGGTTGAATAAGAATCTGATCTTTATGATTCTTAGACTTGAAAAAATATATATTTTCTGAAGGAAGTAGACTGTTATCTTCATTATCACCTCCGTAAAATTGCAAATGGTCAAAACCACAAAAAATGGCTTTGCTCTATGTGTAATAGGCAAATGAAGGGAATTCATGGCAACTGAAACCCTTGCTTTAAAGTCAGCTCTTTGTGAATGGAAAGCAGCTGATATTCTGTAAATCCTCCCCAGATAGGGTTTCTTACAGAAATACTGGCAGACTCTCTAATGACTGTGACTGCTTTGATATGTTGATATAGTCAGTATCTCATGAAAAAAGATTGCAACTTTCTACCTTCTGCAGTATAGAGAAAAGGAAGTATATGATGTTCTCACATCCATCTAACTTAGCAACCAAAATGCTTTATAATTTTTTAATTGATTTGTCTGGAAAGAGTCCGTTCCCTATAGGACTCACAGATCTCCATTTATGTAGGGAAGAAAATTGTAGTCCTATCCCCATGGCTGCTTGAAATTCCATTATTGATGTGATGAGCTCTTTGTTCCTCATTTTGATACAGATAAGATATTGAACTGAAGAAAATGCACAAAATGTATCTTTCTCTACTAATAAACCGAGAAGTGGTAGTGGTGCCGTTTGTTAATTTGGGATTTATTTTGCTTTGCCAAATGGATTTGCCATTAATTTCACTAAGGCCACACAAAACTCTACATCAGTGACATGCAGAAATAGAGGTGGGATTGTCCAGTAAGTAGTTGCCAGAATTTGTCTTGATGATGCTTGATGCAGATTTAAGAGAGAGAAAGCAGAAGCAATCTATTTCACTGGGGTGCCAGAGCCAGGGGGACTGAGACTGCCACAATGCGTGGGACCTTTCCTTTCTGAGCACAGCCTGGTGGCAGTCAGCCTTTCCCTCCAGCCCCCACACAAAACAAGTCGGTCAAGCCATGCACGAGTGATCTTGATTTGAAGAGAGGGAAAGAAATTGGATCCCCAAGTCTCAGAGCTGAGGTACTTATGCACTGAACTCTAAGAGGCATTTCATTTCTAACTAGCTTAGAATTTCCCACAGTTTGACAGCAACCCAAATAAAGAAAATACTTGAGGAAGCAAAGTAGATGTGCTGGAAGTTAAGGGCATTACCTGATGGCTGAATGAATTTGACAGGCTTTTCTCCTGTTGTTTTGACACAGTTGTGTTTTCCTCTACACCACTGATGGAGTGCTCTGCCTAACCACGATGTACCCACCTTCTGTGGCTCAGCTGAGGGCCACTTTGTCAAATATCTCCATCTTACTCATTCCTCGCCGTGGCCCTCTCCCACCAGGGACCTCCCAGATCACTCTGTCACCCCCAAGACCACACATTTCGGCACTTCATGCTGCCTTGTCTTACCCTTTTTTTCATGTTTTATTGCTGCATGGCATTTAATGTTATTACTACAGCAAAACTGTATTTCCCTAGAGGGAGAGAATTTGACTTGTTTTGGTCTCAAACTCTAAACTCTGGTCAGCTGTGAAGAAGCCTGGACCCAAATTTGCAGCCCATCTCCAGGAAAGTGTATATAATTGTGTGGTGGATACTGTGGGTCAGGACCCTACTCACGGCTCTATCTAATTGTTTCTTCTCCCTCTTCCCCCTTCCTCCTTGTTGTCAGTCTTTTCTAAGTTTCTTTCAATCCTTTTAGGGACTGTATGGAGTATAAATAACCTTCCATACGCTAAGCCAGAAGTTACCAACATGGGTGTTTCCTGACACCAGGCAAGTAATGTAATATAATGACTCAGCCAAGGGAAGAGGGCATGGCTCATCTCTGCACAGCTGCAGTCACTTGTGGCCATGCTGGAATGAGGGCCCTTTGTTGCCAAATTTTCAGATTTTTCAAGAGAAGTTAGAAATATAGAGTCTTAGGCAAACTTCACAATATTTAAACGTAGACAGCTAAAGTGTGGGAATATCCTTGGTGATTCCCCTAACCTGGAAAACATACTTGGGTGCCATATTCAGTTTGTGCACCACCAGTTTGCACGACCTGCTTTAAAGTTTCATTTGGTCGGTATCCAGTTATAATGGAACTGACTGTCCTACTGTGGCTTTCTTAGTATAAGGCCACATGCCATGTGCTGATCAGCAAACGCTGTTGAAGGATTTTGAAAAGACTGGAAAAAAGAAAACTGGTTGTCTAGTTATCTAAAGACCCTGGGCTGTGTCACATCCACTATGAATACACCCTCCAAAATCTGAGACCTTGTTAATGAGCCCTGTCTTCTCTCCCAGATTCTAACTGCTCTTCAGCACTGTGACTTAGAGGGGATGCCGTAATGCGTGTGTGCCTGGAACCCAGGGAGGCAGAGGTCCTCTTTTTCACCCTAAAGTGAAGCAGGAAGTTAGAATCATCTCTGTGCTCCCTAATAGAGCCTCATGCAGAGCTGTTATCATTCTGGATAAGGGATTCAGGGGCATTTGCATCCATACCCCTCAAATAGTGGTTCCTGAGAAAATTTCTCTGATATGCTGAGAAAAAATAAAGAATTCATAAAGTTGAAATTATTGAACTTATTTTGATATTAATGTACTTTTTTCCTCTGGTTGTCCCAAAATATCTCATTGGGTATATTTATTTGACAAAACGAAAAGATGGCAACCGGCCAGGCATGGTGGCTCACATCTGTAATCCTAGCACTTTGGGAGGCCAAGGCCGGCGGATCCCCTGAGGTCATGAGTTCAAGACCAGCTTGGCCAACATGGCGAAATCCCGTCTCTGCTAAAAGTATAAAAATAAGCTGGGCATGGTGGCAGGTGCCTGTAATCCCAGCTACTCAGGAGGATGAGGCAGGAGAATTGCTTGAACCTGGGAGGCGGAGGTTGCAGTGAGCCGAGATCGCGCCACTGCACTCCAGCCTAGGCGACAAGAGCGAAACTCTGTCTCAAAAAAAAAAAAAAAAAAAAAAAAGCTGGCAACTTTAGAACGGTTCCTGTCATCTCTCTTTATTGTTTCATTTCTAAATTAGAGTTTCATTTGGTAGCTACCCAGTTATAATGAAACTGAAATCCATAGTGGTCTGTGAAATCCAAGTCTGTGGCCAGATTTGAGCCACACCCTCAGTTAATGACAGGCCCGCGAGAGGGAGGGAAGGGCGGGAATGACCAGAAACACCAGGCACAGATAGAAAATGTCCATCCTCAGTAAGACGGGTCACCTTTGTGAGGGGTACGTGTCCTCATTCAGTCCACACTCAAAAGAGATTTATCCAAAAGCTGTTGCAAGCAGCTCAGGTTTTGGGGGCAGGGGGCTGACCTTTTCTAGTCTTTGAAAGAGAATGTATTACTCTTGAGAAATGTAGGATTTTATTGTCAGTGTGTTTGAATTCAGCAAACAGACCCGGAGATGAACCCAAGGGACAACAGGCTCAAAGAACATAGATGATACCATGGAACTTTGACCTATTTCATATGAGCATCCCTGAGCCTGCATTTGGGATTGGCTGCCTTGTTTGTTTTATAAATTGATCCTCATATTGACTCCTTACTTGAGGGCTGTGGAAAAGAAGTCTCCTTCTTGTTTGAACTCATGTCTTTGTGGGCTGCCTTTATGCTTATTACATAAAAGTCTCCCCGATTCTTGTTGATTTGGCAAGAGACTTCCTTGCTGAGAATTTTGCAGGCTGTGGTATGGGTGTAAAGTGGTTTGCTGTAATGGGACAGCTTGCAGAAGAGAATCCGGTCTCCATTTTGAAATGCCACTTCTTGGAACCAGAAGAATTTATTCTAGGAGGGAGAAAAGAATTATTGATAAGTTCATAATTATTCACAATTATTTATTAAGTACCCACTCTCTACCAGGTTGTATTTTAGACACTAGGGCTATACTAACCACTAAGCAAAATGCACAAAAATGCTTGTCTTCAGTGGTCTTATGCTTTATTGGGACAAAACAGATCAGAAACAAAATAAAACTCACAACATGTAAGAACATTACACAGTATGTAAGAAGGAGACAATTCTATCTGGAAAGTCTAGCAGAGCAAGTGTGATCAAGAGTTTAGAAGAAGGGATTGCTATTTAAAACAGGGAAGTCAGATTAGGTGTCCTTGATTAAGTGATAGTCGAGTGACAGTGACAACTTTATTTATGCTTTAGAAAGACTACTCTGGCTGCTTTGGGAAAAGACTGCAGAAAAGCATGGAGACCTGTTAGGAACCTATTGCAAAAGTCCTGGCAGGCAGCTTGGAGCAGGGTCGTGGCAGTAGAGGTGGTGAGAAGAGGTTAGATTTGGGATGTATTTTAAAAGCAGAGCTGATGTGGATTTCCAATAAACTGGACCGTTTAATAAAGCTGAGAGAGACTTTACAGATCATTTAGACCCCTTCCGAGGCCAGGTAGGTAGCACAACGGAGTGAAACTAGCTGCATGACAATAGGGGCTCTTAGAAACAGGGTGCATTGTCTTATTACATTAAAAAAATTAAAGCCGGGCGCAGTGGCTCACGCCTGTAATCCCAGCACTTCGGGAGGCTGAGGTGGGTGGATCATGAGGTCAAGAGATTGAGATCATCCTGGCCAACATGGTGAAATCCCATCTCTACTAAAAATACAAAAATCAGCTGGGTGTGGTGGTGGGCGCCTGTAGTCCCAGCTACTTGGGAGGCTGAGGCAGGAGAATCGCTTGAACCAAGGTCGAAGTTGCAGTGAGCCGAGATCACGCCACTGCATTTCAGCCTGGATGACAGGGCAAGACTCTGTCTCGGAAAAAAAAAAAAATTAAAACACCATTCAAGCCAAATTATATCTGTACAGTCAGCCTATGAACTTCTAAACTACATCCTGTAAGAATCAAACCCATTCTTTTTACAGATGAGAGATATGGGGTCTTACAAAATTTATTAACTTGTCCAAGGTCATTAGAGGCAGAATCAGAATCGAAGCCTCAGGCTTCCTCATTTGTAGTTCAGAGTTCATTCATTCCATCTGTACTCAAACCATGAACAGCTTTTCCTCCTTGGTGCCGCTCTGAGTGGATGCCACCCATGTAGAATATTCTTTTATTTTCCCACTGGTGCAGCGTGATGGGTCCATTTTATTTTTCTCTTCATCTCTATCATCAGGTGTCATCTTTTAAAACTTGTGAGCCCTTGGCTGTCCCAACCACCCCCAAAGAACACCCTTGGGATTTACTGATTGGCTGTTTGTACTCTAGGAATTGTGAACAATGAAAGAATAGGCTAACTTAGCCTCCTCCCTAGTTTGGTTGATCACAGCAGAGAGAGGAAGACTAACAAAGAAGGCCTATATAAAATGGGAACTGAGGGCTATCTTTTGCTTTTGGCATCTTGATGGATGCCTAAAGTGGATCAGTATTTGTGTAACATAACAGGGGTACTTTACCTGTGGGGAGAGGAGTGACCACTGAAAACACTGTTCAAAGGGGTCATTCATAGTCGTGCATTTATAAATTTTTTTAAAAATAGCTTTCTTTTCCTATTATAAAAGACATATATCTTGGTATATAGAATAATTTGATATATTTGATAAAGAAGGTATTGCCTGGGAAAGGATGTTGAGAAGATTAGCTATCCAGGGGAACATTAAGTTGTATTTTCATTTTACGTTGTTGACAGAAATAAAAATCTTCATGGATTAAAATTTAAACAGAAAATACTTTTAAAAACTCTAACGAAATTTAACCAATATTTATTTTATCTCTGATAGAGAAAGCTTTTGAAACTTTAAAAGCAATGAAAAAATAGGAAAAAAAACAAGTAAGATTTATCACATGAAAGTTAAAACACGAACCCAGAAAAATATTCACAATAAATATTGAATAAAAAGTTAACAACCTTAATGTGCAAAGTTATATTTTTCTTGGATAAAAATCCCATGGCATCAAATAGAGCCAAGAGGAAGAGCTCATAGTTCATGAAAGAGGAAATACAAATATGGCAAGTAAACTTCCAAGAAAAGGTAGAACTTCCTAGTAATCAAAGAAGACAAGTTAAACTAAAATGAAAACCATTTTTTGTTTGTTTGTCAGATTGGTAAAGGTTTCATAAAATTTTTAATACGTAAAGTCAGCAATTTAAGACAGACCTGTTTACATATGCCTGGTATTAACATCACATGGCATATCAGTCTGAAAAGCAATATGGCAACATGCATTGAGAGCCTTAAGATGCTGATATTCATCAATCCATGAATCTCACTTTTGGTAACAGTCTAAATATCCACTCGTAAGATGTATAAGTAAATTTTGCTATAGTTACGTTATGGAACGATGTACCTGGAAGTTTATTTCCCTCCACGCATACTCTCTGTGCCACTCCTGTGCTTTATGGGAGTCTATTGTTAAAAATGTCACTGCTTCATCCAGCGGTAACATGTTTTATGGCCCACAGGTGAGAGTCCCATTTATCACAGAAACTTTGGAGTGTACATAAAACTAAAAGAGAGAAAAAGACCAGCCATAATCACAACATTCGAAGTCAGGCATAGTTAATATTTTCATATTTTTCTTTCTAATCTTTGCAAAGTACGTTCATTGTTCAAGAGAGTTTTGCTTAGGTGTCATCTCTCAATAATAAAAACTTCTCAAACTGTGGATCAATTATGCATATGTGCACCTGTGGGTACATTATACGTTTATATATGATTATATATAAGCAAGTTTATGTCCTATTAGTCTCTGAACCTTTCCATCACATCTTAAATTTTTAAAGTTTTTATAAAAATTCTAATTTACCCTTTTAAAAACATACCTGCTGTGTGAAGGGATGTTAGAGGACCCAACTCTGTATCTATTTTAACAGCGTAGTGGCTTATAGCAAGCATGGGCAATCTTTTATGACTTTGCCCCCAATCTCTCCCAACCTCCTGTAATTCAGGCATTTCACTTTGCTCAACCTTATTTCTGATCAGCTTCCTCACCCATTACTCATCATTTCACATCAGGAATCCACAAGTAAGCAATTCAAGAACCTTGAGTGGAACATGAGTGAAAGCTATTTCTGCAGCCTAGACCCCTTCAATCTATACAAGAATGTCAGCAATTCTAGAATCTAAACTTATTAAATTCTCATATTATTTTTAAAATGCTAGCCCCAGTCCTCTTTGTCTGATTTCTAATCTCTGAGAAAAACAGTAAATACAAACATAGGTATTTTAAAGGGATGGGGTGGAGGGGGGTGCTTTTCCGTAGTACTCTCTTACCGTTTTCCTGACAAACTTATGTGATTTAACAGTTACTGGTAAAACCTTTCACCAACAGTTTGTTACTGTGACAGCAGAAGCACTCAAATTCAGGGAATGTCAAACTTCATCTTGTGAATTCAGACCTGGCAGAAGACCATTTCTTCACTAGAAGGTGGAAAAATGTCACTCTCTGAGACTGCAATAAATGGAGCCCAGGGTTCTGCTTTGTGTGCTAAGTGAGAGAATAATAGTGTGATGTCCGTGTAGACAGAGAAGCTGACTATGCTCTACGGAGACACTGTTTTCCAAGATGTGTTAAGTGCAATTCCAGCTTCTTGGCTTTTGATAGATGTTCTTCTAGAAATGTTCATTGCTCAAAGGCATTTAGGAAAAGATTCATTGCAGGACTTTAATATGCTAAGGTGCAATATGAATCAATAAGCACAAGTTGTAGCACACAACATTTAAACCTGTATGAGCATGAAACCCTTCTTCAAGGGAGATTAGTGTTTTCCAAGGCCTGCTTTGGGAAATTCTTTGTTGAGCGCTTTGCTTATGTAGCAGATTTGAATCTTAGTTTGTAAACTCAGATATGGAAGAAATAGAACATTTCACATTTTTGAAATATTAAACTCTGATTTTAATGTCCCCATCCCTCCCAGGTGGCACGAATCTTAACTTTGGCCCTTCTTGGAGCTCTGCACTGACCTGTTAGTACCATGCCAAAATTCTGGTCATTGCTCATCTGTTACACTTGGCTAGTTGCCCCTTGACTCAGACAGTGCCCAGGATCCATTCTAAGGTCTTCCCTCAGGATGCTTCGTGGGCAATAATTGAGTCTCTACTGGTGGGGATGGGGTGTAAATCTTTTTTTTCTGTTTGCCTTCCTGATTCTCTCTCCCTGTACTCCAAAAGTCTTCCTGAGTATACCTAGCATTAGGTTTTACTGTTTTATATTCTTAATTGATGGCTAGTATTTAAGAAAATTATCTCCCTTCGGTATCATGTATTTTAAATAAGAGTATTTACTGTCTTAGATATCTGAATGGGTCACATGTAGTGCAAGCTTCAAGACTGGTTTGATTCAGCAGTTCAACAGTGTTATCAAAGTACTAGTTTCATTCTTCCTTAATGTTTTGTGACTGTGATATGACATTGAATCTGAGATCTATTCCTTTATGAAGAGGAAATAGCTAGCATTTCCAGGTTTTATATTTGCAACCCACATCTTCCAGTAGAGAGACATAATGGCTTTGGACAACTTTTCAGAATGTTAAACAATCCTTCTCTCATAATAGCTTCCATCAAACCTGTACTAACATCTTATTGACCTTCATTGCATCACATAAGTAAATTAAAATTATTCTGAAATATTTTATATTTGTTATATATATGTATGTATAACATGTAAGATATATGAAGAAAAATATAATGCAATTTCATAGCCCCCTTTTAAACTTCCTTAGCAATGCCTCCTATATCCCCTGACAGAAGGTTTCTTTGTGTTTATCAATATCTTGCTTTCCTGTATAATTTTACCCTTTATGTATACAATCCTAAACAATATATTTTTTAGTGTTGCATGATTTTAGATTTTGCATTAATGATATCATCTATGTGTATTTCTTCTGCCACTTGCCTTTTTGATTCCACATGATCTGTGAGATTCATCCATGCTGGTGGATGAATCTATTTCTTAATTTGTACTGTGATATAGTATTCCATTGTGCGATTAAACCACAGTTTATTTATCTATGTGTTTTTGATAAACTATTAGGTCGCCTCTAGTTTGGGAGTGTTAGGAATAACGCTGCCAGTCTTCTCTTATACATTGTTGTGCCTGCATGGAAGGGGTGCCCAAATGTACATACATACTTAAGAATGGCATTGCCGAATGAAACCATGAACAGTCTTTAATGTTACTATATAATGCAAAATTATTTTCCAAAATAGAATAATATTTTCAATATAAGTAGAATATAAGAAGTCCTGTTTTTCCACATCTTTGCCAACACTTGGTTTTGTCAATATTTTTAAAAGTTGTCAAATTGGTATGTATGAATTTATACTTTACAGTTCAATTTACCTTTTTGGCAAATCAATTAGGCTGAGAATATTTGCATTTTTAATTGATATTTTTATTTCATCTTCTGTGAAATGTCTGTTAATGATTTTTACCCATTTTGATTTTGTGTTGTTTTCACCTTCTTAATGGATTTGTAGAAGTTCTTGTATGTTCTGCTTACTAATCCAGTGTCAGTTATACATGTTGCAATATCTTCTCTCAATCTGCAATGTACATTTTCACTTTTTGAAATAAATTCTTTTCATAAACTAAAAAAATAAGGTGGTCAAATTATCAAACTATTCCTTATGGTTGATATTTCATTGTCTTATTTTTAAAATTATTTTCTACTCCAACTTCATATATATTTGTGTATGCATATGTGTGTGTGTATTTACATATAGGCTTATATATTTGGGCAATGTGGTACTGATATATTTGGGCAGTGTGGTACTGACACAAAGACAGACCAATGAGACACAATGGAAAGTCCAGAAATGAATCCATGCATATATGTAAATTTGGTAGGTGACATTACAGAGCATTGGGAAAAGATAAGTGGAAACAATTAATTTCTATATTCAAAAAATAGATGGAATAAGACCCCCTCCTTCATAAAGACATATATGTATATGTTTATATATATATATACACACACACACATTTCTACATATACACCTGTATATACACGAATATACACATATATGTCTTTAACTTAACATGAAGGAGGAGTCTTATTTCATCTATGTTTTAATATGGCTAATAATTGTCTCAGCATCATTTACATTTCCCAATAATCTGTAATGATATCTCTGTCATCTACCAAATTTCCCCATATGCCTGGATTTATTTCTGGGCTGTCTGTGGTGTGCCTTTGGTCTGTTGTCTTTGAGTCAGTACCATATTGCCACTAGCTTCTATACCTTTACAATAAGGTTTAAGTCTGGTTACCCAAGTCTCCTCCCACATTCTCACCCCTAGACCTTATTCTTCAGGAATGTCTTGGTCATTCTTGGCCTTTTGCATTTCTACAGAAATTTTATAATTGGCTTGGAAATTTTTAATATCTTTATTAAATTTCATTAAATTTATAGTTTTGGGGAAGAGTTGGTATCTTTGTAACATTATAATGTTGAGTCTTTCTATCTGTATTTCTATCCAAATCTACTTATTTAGATCTTCAGTGTCTTTCGTTGCTATAATAAATGGTATCTTTCAGTATCATGTACTCTCATTATTGCTAGGCATTCTTTTTTTTTTTTTTTTTTTTTTGAGGTAGAATCTCGCTCTGTCATCCCAGCCTGGAGTGCAGTGGTCTGATCTCGGCTCACTGCAAGCTCCGCCTCCCGGGTTCACACCATTCTCCTGCCTCAGCCTCCCGAGTAGCTGGGACTACAGGTGCCCACCACCATGCCCGGCTAATTTTTTGTATTTTTAGTAGAGACGGGGTTTCACCGTGTTAGCTAGGATGGTCTTGATCTCCTGACCTCGTGATCTGCCATCTCGGCCTCCCAAAGTACTGGAATTACAGGCTGCTAGGCATTCTTGTTTTTAATGGACTTCAGTGTTTAAAGAGTTCAAGAAGAGCCTTTGATATCTGGTTACCTCTACTTTTTGAGGAAACCAAATCTCTGATGCAGAGAATGAAAGAGTTTGTCTATCTGCTTGAATGGAGAAGAAAAGAAAAATAAACAGAAAACATTGCAATTTGAAAGTAATTTTAGTGAATTTGCCTGCCACACCTACATAATCTTATTTAATCCTCATCACAACGTTCGAAGTTAGGTGCTATTTGTCCTATTTTCATGACAAGGGAAACCAAGGTTTAGGAAAGCCAACTAATTTACTCAAAGTCACAGAGCGAATGTGTTTATGGTAAAACCAGGATTTAAAATCAGGTGGATTTCATACCAGAATGGTTCTGTTCATCGCGTAGTACTTTCCCTTGGGCAAGAAGAATGTTCAGAATTTTCTAAGCATTTGAGTACAATGACCAGAATGGATAATCCTTTCTGTCGACAATTATGTGGCTCTGTCTCCCCTCACTAAGGTCAGCAGACATTTGATACAACTTTATCCATCTCTTCTTGTCACTGTTGCTGGCTGAGGGGGCCACTTGGCTTCCAGGGAGAAGATTTTGCACACCTGAGGAAACAGACAGCAGACAGCACCAACATGCTTCCCCTAGACTGCATTTGGACACACACAGCCAGGCAGGGGAACTGAAATTGTAGAGCAGCAGTCTGTGTGGAGTCATTTTAATATTCTCTTAAACTGTCAGTGATAGAAAACTTTGATAACTCAAGTTAAAGCTTATGGCTGCGAAAAGCCTCCTCTGTGCATCTGACTGGAAAGGATTCTCTGCTGAATATGGCTTAGATGCCTGAGCCCCGTGTTCTTTGGTAAGAAAATTACCGCAAGTCATTCGCCATCTGTGATCCTCAGGGGTGGAATCTTTTGCTGGAAGACACAGTTATTATCAATCAACCTGCGCTAGCCAACAGGCCTCCAGAGCTTCGCAGGTGGGGGGAATGTTGTTACGGAAGAAACCGGAAAGAGGAGCCTTTGTGGGAAAGGATGGTTAGTATTCTTGATGGCTTGTCAGAGGCAGTAGTGGCCATAATCAAGTGAGTGCAGCACTTGAGCTGGTTCAGAGCTGTAGTGCCTGGAGTCGTGTCTGCCAGCAGCTGCCGGAGGCGGAAGTGGCGTCCATGGTAGCCACTTCCTTAGGAGGGCTCCTTAAGTTTTAGAGCCAGAGCACAACTGTGACTGCTGTACCAGGCACACTGGACCTCAGGAGCCTTACTGGAGTCTCCTCAGAATTCACAAAAGAAATATGAAGAATTAGGAAGAAAGTTTACAAAACTTAGTAGAGATCCTCTTTATAGATGCAACTTGAGAAACAGCGCACAGATACAGGTTACTCGACTGGAGGAGTTCTGTGTTTGTGTTTTCCTATTATAAAGAGTTCGGGAGAAAGTGGGGTGCTTGCTAACCATTGGTTCTCTCTCCTGTCTTCTCTTCCTTTTCTCTCATCTTGCCCTTTCTCTTTTGCCATTGCCCCTTTTCTTATTTTTCGTTCTCTTATTTGTTCTTCCCTTCTCCCTCCACTTCTCCTTCGCCTTTTCTCTCTTGCTTCTTTCTTTGCTTCACTTCATTCTCCCTGTTCTGTCCTCTCTTCCAGTCGCCCCTTTCTCCACCCCACCCTTTGCTATGTTCTGAATTAGTGATTGCCTGAGTGGAAAGTTGGAGACAGTTTCAGAAATCCTATTTATTTTAGTTCATTAATTGTTACTGCTTACTTTTTGTTTGAATATATTTGGGGTGTATTCTCAAAAATATGTTGATAATGGAGTACAGAAATTCTGGCGACTGTTACTCTCCAATGTCTCTCTTTTCTTCCTAGAACTAACTACTAGTCCTTTCCAGTTCAGTTAGATGGATTATATTTCTTGCATAGTACTTTCAGCATTTATCATTTTTGGTAAATGAATACCTAATGTGCCACTAGGGAAGCTAAATTCATACCTATTTCAGCTGGGGTGAGCACTATGACCTTCTGTTACACATACCTATTGCTGCCACCAGAGACAGAAGATTGAGTTGGATGCACTATGGGTAGAGACAAGGACTGGTGCTACTTACTTATCAGAAAGGATTCTTGTAAGAATTAAATGAAATAATGGGCATAGAATTTAGAATTAAATAATGTTATGTGCATGGTGTGCTACAAAGATTTGGATTCAGACCTCTTTACAAATCTCAGATTCGTCATTTACTAGCATGCAAACTTGGGCAAGTCACTTTATTCTACTTGAACCTTTTCTTTTCTATAAAATGAGGTCAATAAATAATACTCATTTACAAATTGATCATCGAGGCAAATGAGATAATACATGAAATCTCCTAAGATAGGGTAGATGCTCACTGAATATCGCCTTACTTCCCTCCACCCAACTATGCATTTATTTATCTGTCAAACATTTATATTATGCTCACTTTATGCCATGCACTGTTCTAAGAGTTTTATAAATTTAACTCTTGAATATCATCATAGTCCTTTGAGTACTTACTATTACTATCTCGTTTTGCAGATTGGTAAGCTGAAGCAAAGAGAGGTTTAATAACTTGTTTAAAGCCTCATGGATAATAAGTAGTAGAGCCACTAACTGAAATTTTTGTGCAGGCACCTTAATTGAAGCTTTTTTCCCCTTTAACTGAAGATATTATTGCCCTGAGATATTACCTTGAAATCAATATAGATTTTTTTCTTGAGTTTGCAAATTTTCTCTCTTAGAGGCCTTAGGAAAAAATAACATTAAACAAATGCACACTTAATTATGAGTTCATTTTCTGTGTTAATGTAGTAAAGAGGTGAATGAATGTCATAAAATATATTCTCATTTGGTTCCACCCTGAGAGAGCCGTTGGATTGCAGCCCCAGTGCTTTTCAGCAGGGAAGCTGGCCAGAGACGCCTGCAGCCTGCTGGGGAGTGTGTGGGTAGCTCGTCCAGCAGTGTGCCTGCACTCCTCATCTGCACAGAGCATGCACAGTGTTCAAAGGCACACAGATGGGGACTCAAGTGGGGCCAAGATCACTGGGAAGAGTGTCGGAAAATGAAACCTGGCCAACAGACAGCACCCTTCTGTTTAATCAGAATGCTGGAGCCAGGTCCAGAGAATAATGACTACAAACTGGCTGTGCCTTGGGCCTATTCAGCATCTTGTTCTCATTTTCAAGTGTTTGGTCCTTGGGAAGATCTCAAACTTCACTTTGCTACTCGATTATTCTGCCTATTGAGGAATTTTCAAGGCAAAGTGAATTCACGTGGCCTGGATTCATTATTATTTAAGATCATTAACACATTTTTAGACTGAATTGGCAGTAAGGAAAGGGAGGAAGGAAACATCTATTGAGGTCATACCAGGTGCTGGGTGCTGTAGTGGGCACTTCTATGCATGTTAGCTCAACTGACGATACCAGAGAAGTGGAAATTACTTCAGATTGTCATGAAAAAGACAAATGGAGAAGGTGGGATGCATGAAAAATAGACTTTTAAAATTCCTAAATCAATGCCCTCAAGTCACCTAAAATGATTAGAAACAGCTTATTGTTGTCTTTTATGAGGAGACAAGAATTATATGTGTTCCTTGTTTTTTTCTCCTTCTGCTTGCTGAACAGTTCTGGTTTCACTTGTCTAGTCCTTTTCCTTCCCTTTGTCCTGCCTTGAGAGACTGGTTATATTAAGCTTTTGGGAGGAATTTCAGGTGAGAGGGAATGGATTAAGAAAAAAGAGACTTAGGGACACATATTCATACCCGTGTGTATGTGTATTTATGTGACATATGTATAATTTTATATATGTGATAAATACCTACACATTACAAATGCAATTATACTATACTTAATCTTTCATATGTTTTAAATCCTTCAAGTTTGTTATGAACATCTCCCCATGTCAACACATTTAAAACCACAGTATCATTATTAATATTGCCTAAAACTCTATACTCAGTATATGTCAATACTTGATTATTGGATATTTAGGTAGTTTCCAGTTTTAGTTTTATCAATAGTGCAGCAGTGGCATCTGAACAAAGTCATTTAAAATGGCACCAATTACTGTTTCTCAGGGGTCAGCTTTATTGTGATTTTTCTTAAATTAGAGGAATCGCCTATATGTTCAAACTAATTTTTTAGATCACTAGAAATATTCTTGTAACAATGTCTTATGGAGAACCCACTGTATAAAACCCATAGAAGTGTACTTCCCTGGCCAGATGCGGTGGCTCACACTTGTAATCCCAGCACTTTGGGAGGCCAAGGCAGGTGGATCACCTGAGGTCAGGAATTCCAGACCAGCCCGGCCAACATGGTGATACCCCATCTCTACTAAAAAAAAAAAAAAAAAAAAATTCAAAAATTAGTTGGGCCTGGTGGCACACACCTGTAATCCCAGCTACTTGGGAGGCTGAGGCAGGAGAAGTGCTTGAACCTGGAGGTGGAGGTTGCAGTAAGCTGAGATCAAGATCACACCACTGCACTCCAGCCTGGGCGACATAGCTAGACTCTGTCTCAAAAAAAAAAAAAAAAAAAGTGGTACTTTCCTCCATGGGTTGCCTCCTGCCCCTGAACGCCCCCATCCCTCAGTGACCTCTGAGCTTCCATAGTACCCAAGAGTGCTCCGGAACAATGGTAAGACCACTGAGCTAGGTACTAGCTTTGTTTTGTTTGTTTGTTTGTTTGTTTCTATATTATTATTTGTTGATGTTACAGAGTATTGAAAATTTGCTTTTTTTCTTTAAAAGAAGAAACTATGTTTTCTTTTTTTAAAACAACTCACTTTGAGCTTTGCTATACTACTTTGTTACCTGAATTTATAATGATTTTTCTTTTTTCTATGTTATAATAGATTCTTTATATTTAAATAAACTTAAACACATTCAGGCACTGTGGTCTAGAGCTCACTGAAAGTGTTATGTATACATGAGCAGGACCCTCAAGAGCCAACCTGTGTTTTTTGTCTCATTAACTTGGAGGAAGGCATGAGGGGTCAGGACCTACAATATCACTTGGAAATAAGGAATATAAAGAAAATCTGGCCTGTTTGGTAAAACTGTGCTTCTCCATGTCTTGGCTCTTTTGATCTCTTGCCTAAGTTTTGTTTTGAAAGGTTAACACTATTCATCTTGTCATGACTTTAAATAATCAGATTACTTTTCTGTGCAACAATGCTCTGTTTTTCCTAAGTTTCCTATTTCTTCAGTGATTCTGGGGTGGGATGGAGAGTGAATAGAAATACAGGCATCAACTTTAGTGTTTTCATTGCAATTGTTTTGTTTGTGCCACTCAAGGTGAACCTCTCTGAATGAGTGTGATCATATGTCTCACATACTTGGTGTTTTTTCTTCAGATGTTGGGATTCAAATTGTTTGGAAATTTCACATGTTGAACCTAACTTAGTGACATCATGTGACCATGTATAAGGGAACGTTTATGATTATGTCATTAGGAACTTGATCTCTTTGTCGTTCATCTATTTCATGCCCTGGCTTGTTGGAAGATGAGAATCTTGGGATTGGATCAAACCAATGGAAATGCCGGAGAACTGAGTTAGAAATGCATAGGATGTTAACAGAAATTTATGCTTTAAAGTATTACTACTATTAGATTTATAAGTTTAATTTTTTTCCTCTGGTGTTAAATAAAGCAAATTGCTCACAGATCTCTGACACCAGAAGGAAATTAGAAGGTAAATGTATGTTGATAACACAGAAGGATCAGAGAGGGAAATCCACTAGCAAATAAAAGAAAATAGGAAGAGTAAGTAAGTACATCATTGTAAGCAAAAACTGACAAAAAGGAAAGTTTGAAGCCAGAAACAGTCAAATAGTTCTTCTAAAAGTAAGAAAATGTTTATGAGGGGCACATTGGACATATTTTCTATTCTATTGGGATCTGGAGAGATAGGCAAATATGAATGAACAGGTGGAATTTAGTTGTTTTCCAAAACTTGAACAAACAAAAAAGGGTATTTTGGGGTCCAATTAGCAACATTAAGATAAATTTTATGCACTGGCTTTCTGGGATTTGTGCCTTCAATTTACAAGTTTTGCTGATAAAGAAGAAAATCAATTTTATTTTATTCTATTTCCCAGGGAGATAGCAAAATGCTTGAGGATTTTTTTTTTGCAAGAGACTTTTTAATTAGGACTGTTATAGAAATGAGTTAAACAGCCAAATATCAAACCTGAAACGATCTCCTGAGGCAAGAGTGTGCATGATCATTAGGTTTGGAGGCAAACTATTGTTAAGGATTCTCATATGAGGTTTCTTAGTCTCCACAAGCAAAGGTGATCAAATCCAGTTGAACTTGCTTCACACCATATTGCCATTGTCCTTCAGTCCCCCAAGCACACAAATCAAGCTTGATTACATATGAGATACCAAGGCATCCAGAGAAATGATAGTGGGTGTAAGTCATGTCACAATAGGGTGTGGATAGATGTTTCTGGATACGGAGATTGATGGCCACACAATCCTGCTGCCTTCACCCAGCCAGCTCTCAGCTTAAGAAAGGCAGGAAATGAGGCAAGGAAAGGAAGATCTGAGCCCTTCCTGGAGCTCAGCTGCATCCTGAGGCAGATGTTTAATGGACTACAAATGATCACATAGAGAATTCCTTGTGTCTAACCTAGAACTAAAGCCTGTGAGAACACACTCTTAATTTATTTCCATCCTGAAGCTCTAACCAGAAGCTTAGATCTTTGCATTCCAACATAAGAAAGAGACAGGGGTTACCAAACTAATCTGTGAGAAGTAAAAGAATGTGTGAAAAAAATAACATAAGCCCCAGAGTCTAGAGCAGAAGTGGATAAGATGACCTAACCTATAGTCTTCTAAGTTGAGACAACAGTAGGCCAGGCCCCTGGTCGGGAGGATGGTGTGTGTGTGTGTATGTGTGTGTGTAATGTGACTTACCCATTAGGCACCATAGGTACGATGCCTTGGGACCATGACAGTTTTAGGGCTCCACAAAAATGTTTTAATCTTTTTTAAAATCAAGAATAAAAAATGAATCTAGTAAAAATAATGAATATTTATTAATGAATTCAGCATGGATTATATAAACTTGCCTTATGCCAATGTAGTCCTAAAATATGTTTTCATATTTTTTTTTCTATAGAGGAAGGTGCTCATGAGGGCAGAAGTGACTAGGGCCAAAAAAGTCATTGTGCAGCTCTGACAGATTGAATGACCATGAGAGAGACACAGAATGACAACCTTCTGATAGATGCAGAGAGATTGGCAGAGAGGAACAGAGACAGAACAGCGAGAAACAGACACAGGAAGATACATGCAGAGTGAGAAACAGGGACAGAGAGACAGAGGGAGATGAAAACAGACACACATGCACACACACAAAGAGGGAAACAGGCAGACACACCCCCCCGCGCCCCCTCCCCCTCCTGGAGCCGCCCCACCAACATCCTGACAGATACAGGAAGGCAGAGAGAATGAGACAGATGGAGACACAGGAAAGACATGCAGAACTAGACTGACAGCCATAGGCTAAGATGTCACAGGGAACATTCTACTGGAAGGAGGCAGCCATCAGCTTGGTCTTACTTGTTTCAGCCTCCCAGGATCAAATATGTCTGAAGAGTAACAGGCCTTTCCATCCACTCTTTATTTTTAGCCACAGAGGAAACAGTAAGAGAGAAGAGGGCAGATGCTTCTGTTTACCAGGATTTTAATTGGCTACCTTTGGAACCTGTGGGCCTAAGCTATGACTATTGTCTAGAAGCTTTGGGAGAAAGGTAAAACCACAGTGTAAAATCACAGTGGAAGTTTGGAGCTGAAATGATTATTGTATCTTCTCTAACCTTATACCCAGTAATGATGTGTTTGTAAGGCCAGTGGTCCAATTTTTTCCTGCAGAGTGAACAAAACAGTGGCTCCCCCACTACCTCCATAGAGATGTTTTAACACAGACACATTCTAAACAGCAAACTACATCGGACGCCAGTCTCCTATAAATGCTAGAAAGTAGGCCTCCTCCTGGCCTTTATTTTTCCATGTTCCTGGATACATGAGAGTCTCAGAGGGAAGTCTGATGCCAATCCCTGCCCTTGACCTTGGGCAACGTTCCTTCCCTTTGTGGGTGGAATGAGATGCCATGACTTGTTGCTTTTATTCACAAAGTGCCTCACTTGTTGATATGAAGCCACTGGCCTCATGGCCATGCCTCAGCCAAACCAGCTGGGAATTGTGAAGATTGGTTTGAGGCAGGAAGTGTCCTGGCTCTAGACCTAGGACAGCTGCTTTGATTGTAGGTGCACCAGGAAAGTGGGACAATTGAAGCCTGAAGACCTCGTCATTTAATTGAAAGTCACAGAGTTCCTTTTTACCTGTATTGTCTCTGGGAAACTGGAGAGAGATGATCTATACAAGACCCAGTAAGATACACACCATTTAAAATGCCCTACAAGAAGTCACAGTGAAATGAAATAATTTACACCAGAAGGTGTATGTTCTTCAATCTGCTCTGAATTCTGGACTTCTGATCTTGCCAGAGATAGTTGTTAGAATAAATCGATAATAACTTTTTTAAAAAGAAAGAAGTTTTAAAACTAGAACTAGCTCAGCCTTCCCTTCATTCAAGGTTGGATAAGCAGTAGTCAGTGAGAACTTGGGAAAATAGTCTTGAAGAGGAACTGTGTTCACATGTCCTTAGTCATGAAAATCATTTTTAGGTGAAGTGATTTCTCATTTTGCACAAATGATTATAGAGTGTGTCTGTTTGTGAATTTGGTCATAATTGCTGCCCAACATGGCGATAATTTGTTTAGCTAAGAGAATAAAGGCAGTTGAAGTTATTTTTAAGTTTGCATTTTGTCAGTTGTAGGTTTTCGTTTTTTTTTTTTTTTTGCATTTGATGGCACCAGCTGAGTGTGGGATGGTGCCAAATCCCCTCAGAAATGGTGTTATTTGGTCACAGTAAACTGAAGCCTCTCCCCAACCGCCAAGATAACAGCAATTACTTTGGATTCATTTTAGTAGGTGTGAAAAGCTCATCTGTTTAAAAGATGAGTACTCTGGTTTACATAGGATCCTCTGGTAGCAGCAGGTTAATTAAAGAATGATTCTATCATCTCTAGCCCAAATCACAGGCATTATAAAAGCCAGCCTGCTTTATGACTGTCATGTGAGAAATGTGCACACTGTCACCCCAGAGTTTGAGCATTGTTAAAAGTTAGTCCATTGGGTGGGTTTGTTCTTCACATTATCCAGAGCATCTGCCAGTTTCTTCTTTCTTGATTATATGCACCTTTGCAAACAATAGTACAGTTAGCAACACTCTTCTAAGTGTGCCACATTTAATTTGGGGTGAGAATACAGCTTTAATTCCAATTTACAGATGAAGAAATGGAGGCGCAAAGTTGTTGAGTACCTTTGTCCAAGGTCCTAGAGTTTGTGAGCAGCAGAAGGGGTTTAGCAATCAGCCTGCCTTGGGATCCAAGTGCTTATTACCTACAATTCACTGCCCGACTGAGAAGTAGCATGGGAGATCACCTCTCCCACTCATCTTTGAGATACTGATTCATTATTTGACTAAGAGGCCAGACTCTTCTGCTTACCAGGATTTTAATTGGCTACCTTTGGAGCCTGTGGGCCTAAGGTATGACTGTTGTCTAGAAGCTTTGGGAGAAAGGTAAAATCACTGTAAAATCACAGTGGAAGCTTGGTGCTGAAATGATTATTGTATCTTCTCCAACCTTATACCCAGTAACGATGTGTTTGTAAGTCCAGTGGTTCAATATTTTCCTGCAGAGTGAAAAAAAATAATGGCTCCCCCACTACCTTGATATGGATGTTTTAACACAACACATTCTAGACAGCAAACTACATCAGAGACCAGTCTCCTCGTCCCTGGAGGCATCACACTGTGTGCTGGGCCCTGGACAAAGTAACTAGAAGTATAAGTTCTAAGCAGTCCTCACCACCAAGGAACTTGTGATATAAGAGAGGGAATGGCACACGTAATTGTCAAGTCAACCCTTATTGCAAAGAAGTTCAGATGGGTGGTGCAAGCGGTAACTGCCGTGGAAGCTCAGATGAGGAAGAAAACAGGTCTGGCTGAATGGTATGGGTCTCCAAGAAGGGGGCAGGATGTCTGCTTGTCTGAGTTTGGGGATAAGATTCGATTTTATTCTAAAAAAATTGCACCTGGATGAATAGAGAGAAGAACATGCCATGTGCAGAGATGTGAGCAGGACTCTGTGAATGTAAAACACGGGTGATGGTCAGAGTCAGAGGGGAGAGCTCTATTTTGGGAGTCCTGGAAGAGAGGCTGAAAAGATACCCACTGACCCATGCTCTGTTATAGTGAGCAGAAAAATGAACACATTGTGCTTTGCTCATTTCATATATGAAAGTGTGGGGCTCAAAAATCTGATTACTGTGTATGTCATGTAGAACCACACTTCCCCCTCCAAAGTACATCTCATGCCATTGTATATTCTCATCTTGTCTAAGAAGAAACTGTATCTGTAAGTGCCATGAACTCCAATAAAAGCAGATTTGTTCTTTCCTCCCACTTGTGTTCCTGAAACCTATGTTTACAGGACCTTATGTTACTTACACTTTGGTGTGTTACCTTTAATCTCAACCTCTATTTGCTACAAACACCACTGAAAGGTGACAGTTTCATGTGGGATAAACTCTATTGATCTCGTCTGTGAGGCAAGATGTTTTTCTCAAGCATTTTTGGGCACATTTTCTCTGAGAGGTAGCATAGGGCAGTGGTGGTGAGCATAGATGGAAGTCAGACCGTCTGGGTTCTGATTCCAGCCCTGGCACTTATTGCTAGGCAACCTATGGTATGTACTTAACTTCTCTGTGCTTCCGATTACTCATGTTTTTAAAGATTAAATTCAGGCACCATGCTTTAAGAAGCACCTGGCACATAGTATGGAATAGTTAGCTTAAATCATGGGTTCCCAGCAGGGGTGATAGCGCCCTCAAGGGGGCAAAAAGTTTAAATTCAGGAATGGTTTCATTAGGAGAAACATTTGCTTAGCGAGGCTTCTTGCGGGGCTGAGGGGTAAGACAGATGCGTGGAGAGGAAAAAAGTGGTCCAGAAATCCTGGGTTGCACCAACCCCATTAAGTTGGACCTGATGAAGCGTTCATAGAAAGAATCCCAAAAGAGGTTTACATGTTGTGCTTGGAGGCCCATAACCAATAGAGGGTTTAATCAACAGGCTTTTACCTAGGGCCTGATGTAGGCTCTGCCTTAAGGCCATCACATTCACTGTTTGCTTATGTGCACAGGGAGGGAACCAGTGGAAGCCCAACCCCCCTTCCGCAGGGTTCTTGAAGCTAGTCGTGAAGGGAACAGAGCGAGGAGGGAATGAGTTGCTTTGCCTGCCTTGCCTGAGGTGAAAATGGCTGTGATAGATGTGGTGTGACCTGGGCAGAGTGAATAGTAAAAGTTCACATCTACCCAGTGTTTTCTGTTTTTCAGAGTAGTTTCACACTCATTATCTCACGATCACTCTTTCTCTTTTGAAATAATTTTTAGTTACACATGTAGTAAAGAAATGCATTCTTTTATAAGAAATTGAAGTATTACTGATAAAAGTAAAAATGCCCCATGAGCCACAAATGGTTCCAGTTCCCTGCTCCCTCCACAGGATTAACCCCTGTTAGCACTGTGTGTGTCCAGCACATGTTTCTATTCATTTATGCTCAGGTAAACCTATTTTAAAAAGTACACTATTGCTGTGTAGATCCTTTAACACTAAGGATATCAAACTATATGTAATTTTCTACTTCAAACTCTTTTTAAAATCATAATATGTCTTGGAGATGGTTCCATAATAAAACATTCAGATCTACCTCACTCCTTTCAATGACTGCATGCCCATGAAATGAATACGCCATTATTTATTTAGCCATCTTACCTTCTGGTAAATACTGATATTGTTTCTGTTTTGATTTTTTTAACCACAGCTACGAATGCCACCTCTTTGGGTATGTGGGTACGTGTCTACAGCTGCTCATTGAGGCAGATATTATCTTTACAGCAAAGGAGACTGAGGCCCAGAGAGGTGACACAGGCAGTGAATAGCATGTCCAGGACCAGAAGCTAGGTCTTTTTTTGTTTCAAATCCAGGTTTGATGGATTTTCGTCCCTCATTCCACAGCTACCTCCCACCCTTATCCCATACTGGGACATTTGCATTTGGCAACTGATTTCCTAGCAGTAACATCCCCGAGGTGGCCCTACATGTCGCTGCTCCTTTTCTCACTGTAGATGATGGATCAGCTGCTGTGTGTCCCTGGAGGAAGGCAGCTTTCAGGAGGTGTACAGCTGTGTGTGAATAAAACAGGGGAGGAGGGGATCCACACATACCTGTCCTGACCTATTTACCGAGTGAGCTGTTGAGCCAAAGCAGCACTGTGTTATCTAACCACAGCTAAAATTTGAAAGGTCCAACTGAGAAATGTCAGGAGGAAGTAACGCTTGAATTATTAAGGAAGTAGGTACTAAAGGAGATGGAGAAGAATAACCTATGAGACCGTCTTGTTTTGAGCAGGAAAGGAAGAGATGGATGCTCTAAGTGACCGACATAACTTTAAAATAAAGTGGTTCCTGGGGCCTACTAAATGTTTAAATTTCAGAGAATCCAAGCTTCTTTTTGATGAGCCTTCTTCAATATTTTACAACGGCATATCGAAAGGGTTCCTTAATTAAAATCCCCAGCACGTTGGAGGGGCGGGCTGATTGAGGCTGCAGTGCCTGCAGGCAGGGTGCCCACCTCCATCAGCCATGCCAGCCGAAGGGGCATCCTGCAGCTCCTCTGTCAGAGGGATTCCTGCCGGAGCACCTCCTGGCAGAGAACATGGGGCCCGGCCAATTCAATGTGGCCTCGCTGCCCCAGCCCAGCCAGGACACTCCCCAGGACCCAATTAGCAGATTGGAAATCGCATCCAAGTATGTTACAATCACCAAGTTAAAGAGGAATAACAGTCATGAAAGAATCAAGTGGGAAAAGAACATTTTGGATCCCGAAAGAGCAGGCTGCTTGTCGGAGTTCTGACGAACCGAAACAAAATAAGTAGTAGCTCCTTAAGCCTCTTTTCTAACACTGCTGGGATTGGTTAGTGTAGAGAAAAGTATTGAAATTGCAAAAGAAAAAAATGCTTATTGTTCCTATGTTCAATTTGTTATTCAATATAACTTGTTTTTTAGGAATTTAATAAAAAAAGGGAGGGCATCATTAATTTTACATTCTGCAAGAAAATGAAAAATGATCTGCTGATTAGTGATGTGCAATTTGTTCCTTGAACATCTCCAGTAATGTGTGAATGTCACATTACATAACACTTATAATGATTAAACCAGAAAATGAAATAAGATAGGATAGATCTTGTGTTCTTTCCTTGACTGGTGGACAACTCATCTCATTAATCTCTCTTGGGCTTGCAGCCTTAAATTGAATAAGCCGTGTTACTGCGGGAGATTTATGGCCAAAAGACTTAGCAGCCTCACTGAGGAAATCTTATAGCACCGTTTTGAGAGCTCTCCAAGATAATTCTTGGGATTTGTATTAATTGTAGCTTGTCATAAAACATTGCCCAAACCAGAAATGAGCAATGAACCTTCTCAGGAACTTAATATTACAGCAACATTGAAAATATGCATTTTCTTGATGTTCCGTCTCATGAGATGTTAAAACATTCTGAGTCCCAATTTAAAATTATTATATTAGAAATGGTAGCTTCAGTAGAGTGGGAAATGATACACTGATATATCTGGGCACTGAGGAATGTTTGTGAAAAACCAGTGGGCTTTCAATATCACAAGGGCAGTCCTTCGCAGAGCAGTGAGCAGGATGTCCCTATAAAATGTTTGTAGAAAGAATGAACCAACTGGTAACCATAAGTCCTCTTTTTAAAATATAAGTTCTCTTTGTGGCTGAATTTCTGACACTTGATGTATAGGTACCAGTAAGTAAGATTGGCTCACTTGTTGCAATTTTTAAAGGAAGTGCCTTGCCACACCCAGAACCAGTAACCTGGAATTAAAGTTGAAAAGAGGTTAGATTTAACAAGTCATCCAATATATACAATATTTCCCTTTAGCAGTCATCAGTAAGCCTTGCTTGATGACTTATTCATTTGGGGTGTTCACTTCCTCTCACTGTAGCGTGTTTATTACCGGACGCTGGGCTCCTTGAATGCGATTCTGTGCCCTTTTCTGTAGCCCCACATGTCAGTTATGCACAGGACACACTAAATGCTCAACAAACACTTTCTGATATATAAAACCAAAATTATTATTTATATGAAGTCAAAATCTACCTCCTTGAACTTCCACTTGGTGGACCTAGTTCTATCTTCTGCACAAAAATAAACATGTCAACTCTCTCTTCCATGTGAGTATTTTGAGGCTTAATCACTCCTCAAGTCTTCTCTGTGCCAGATTAATCCCTAGTTCCCTAAATTAATTATTTTCTTAAGTTGCCATGTCAATGATTTTGTGCTTCCTGGTCAACTAAAACCTCAGGTTTTTCTTCTCTTAAGTAATATAAAGGAAACATTTCCCCTCATCTTTTATTGGAGTCATGTTTTCCTTTCAATCTTTTTAACTAAATCCTACTTACCATTTTCAATTTTAATGATACTGTTTAACCAATCTTTCTACCTTACCGAGAGTTTTTCAAATGCTGATTTTGCCAATAATACTGTTACCATGGTCTTGTATCTTTTGCAGATTTGATCAACAGAACTGGCATCAGAAAAACACAGATGCTTTGGTAGATGTCATGAGGGTCCTCATCTCTCCCTATGCTGGCATTGGTCTATCACCTTATGTGATCTTTAGCCCCACACAAATTTTCATATGGCATTAGAAGTAACTTTAGAAAATATTAAATCCATTTGTCCTCTCTATTGATACTATACATGAGGAAACTGAGTCCCGAAGAGCCCATGGCCACATTACTGGTTAATAGAAAAACTCATATTGGAACTTAGGTCCAAGTGACACCAAAGGCAGGTGTCCTTTCCTGTTTATCATAGCTGCCAGTCTTTATATTATTCACAAGTTCAATGCAAGAAATATTTAAACATCTTGTTGGAATCCCAACATATTGTGATAGGTTTCCTATTATGTGAGGGTTATGTACCACTGTCAATTAGAAGATAAAGCAAAGTGGTGGCCTTTTTTATCTCTTATTCTAAGATCTTCAGTAAAATTCCTTCTGTTTCTAAATATAAAGCTTTAAAACAGGCTATATTGATGTTGCAAAAGAACTGGTACATTGTAAGTAGAAGTGTGTGTGTATGTATGTGAGGGAGGGGTATATACATATGCATGCGCTTTATATCATAAAGAGTGGAAGAAACAGGATTCTTTACTGGTCAATGAAAACTTTTCAGAGGAAGGCAAACTGGCCATTTATACAAAACCATTTGTGGAGCATGTAGACTTCCTTTGCACTCACTAAGAAAGCACTGTTTTTAACGAGGGACTATACATTTGTTCAATGAAAAGAAAATAGCTCTTTGTACCTTGCTAACTGAATTGCTAACTATTCTTCAGATAGGAGTCTCATTGTTCCCACTATTCAGTATTTAAATACACATAATGTCATGTCTTTACTGCCATTAGTCAGTATTTTCAAAGAGCTCTTTTTATTAAATTTCTGAAACCCGGGACCAAAGAACACTTTTCTCTTAGGTATATATTATTTGTTAGAATGGAAACAATCAATACATTTTCAGAGTCAAAAAGCACTAGGAAACCGTTTCTTTTTTGGTCTGAGAGTATTTTTTATTTAAAAAAAACCTTTGAAATATTTTGTTTTATCAAAATTGTTTGTAGGGAAAATGTAAACCTCACTATTGTTTAACTGCAGTCCAAAGAGGACTATCATATTGCACTTCTAATCAAAAAATAAATTGAACATAGTGGTAAGCTTACAGAAAGAGAGAGAATTAGATTTGATTAGATTAGCTTTAACCTGCCCAGAATAAAACTGTCTGCCTTTCCTGTTATTTGTCAGTGTTTATAGCGGGTTTCGTCTACAATGCTTTCACTATTATTTCTGGGCGGTAAAAGGCAGTCAAGCAGAAAAGACACTCATAAATGTCAGAAAAGAGTAAGTTTTTTTTGCATTTCAAGGGCTTTGAAGGTCAAGTTCAACCCACTTAATGGAAGCAGAGTGATGGGTATGTGGTAGCATGTTGTTAGCTGCTGCATTTAGGCGTATAATTTATGTGAAGTTAATGCACTTGTCCATCACTCTAAGAAAGCAAAAGATCCTGGGAAGATTCTATTTATTTTATTCATTTTGTTCAACTTTTAGAAGGTAAAATCATTCAAATTTCCATAATTTGTGATGGGAAAGAAACATGTTTAACTTGTTAACAGCTTAGCAGGGTAGAGCACTGTAATACTTCCCTGACTCTTCCTGTTGTAATTTGTTTCTTCTTCCGAGCAGCTGCCCCACTCCATGCTGTGCAAAGGAAGAGCTCTGTTAAGAATTTTTGCAAACCAGTGAGCATTTTTTTTCCCTCTGGAAGCCTTTATTGAGATGTTTTCTTTTTCTTTTTCTCTATGAGACTATTTTTTCCCACCAGGGAGCCTGAGCAATTATAGTTTAAAGCTACCGAAGATAGGTATGTTCTTTGATATCAAAGAGCTTCTTGAAGATTTTTCAAACTAAAGAGACCCAAAGGTTGTATTTTAAGGTGTTACTAGCGTGGCCCTTTGTAGTTGAAAACTCTCAGAATGTCTACCAAGTGTATTATGCTTTGTTTGGAAATGTTGGACCTCGGTACTATTGCATTTGGTAAAAGGCAGGGTGTTAGAATCTGTGTATGTGTGTTCCTACTGCTGCTCAATGGAGTCTCTGTAGTTGCAAATTGTTTCCCTAGTGATGTAGGATGACTAGAGAGAGAATAGGGAGTAAGGAATAAAATCGACATTTATTGAGCACTCACTATGTGCTAGAGGCATAACGTATGTAGGGGATAGAAAATCTTATCTTTATTCTTTTGGTTTTGTTCCCACCTTGAATTGAATTGACATAGACAGATCAATGGGAGAAAAATGTATTTAATACAAATTTTAGGTGGCACAGGATCCTTCATGAGGAAATGAAGACCCAAAGACACAGTTATTGTTGAACACTTACATACTGAGCTGGAAAAAGAATAGTGAGCTGTGAAAAAGAAAATAATTATGTGGAGAGACTAGACGATAAGACTTATTTTAACAAGTTTAGTACAGAATTCTCTTAGTCTCAGCTTCCTGTCCTTGATGATAAGAATGTTGCTTTCTTTCTACTATAGGGAGGGGATCTTTCACATGAAATCCATAGGGGAATTTCACCTCCTGCTTTTGGGAAACAGATGGAGGGTCGGAGTGATCTTGCACCTCCTATTTTTTAAGTGCTTTTAGCTCAAAATAATTATGCCAAAGTAGCATATGTGGGGGTGGTGTGTTCTGAACGTTTTTATGCATCTTATTTCTTTCAATCCTCATTTACTCTGAGAAATGGCAGATTACTATCCTCATGTTCCTGATTAGAGAATCAGAAAGGGAAAGTTTACTTGCTTTTGAGTCGAAACTGGTTTCTTTAACATCCATGGTTGCCTCACTAGAATAGTCTCCAGAGGGGAGGAAGTGGAGGAAAAAGAATGAAAACTAGGAAAGCAAAGCAAACTTCTTGGGGAATGTGTGTGTCTATGTGAAAATACATTTTTGTGCAATGAAATGGTTTGAGTACTGTAGCTCTGAGTTCTTTTGTAGCTTTGAGAACTTTTACCACTAAATGGTAGAAATTCAGTTGTTCTCTTTTCTTTCTAACGAAATGTCTTTGGGTCACCCCATTGAGGTGCTGGCTTGCTGCCTCTTTCCTGGACTTCTTTTCTCCCATCGACCCTTCTTCTATTCGTCAATTCTCAATCTGCAATTCCTGTTGCCTTTCATATGTAGAAAATTCAGTTCTCCCTTTGTTTTTACTGTCCATTTCCAGACCATGCTTTATCTTAGAAACCCCAAATGTCCATAGCAGTATTTTACTAAACAATGAACCATGAATGTGTATTTAACCAATGAGTGTTGAGTGCCACTTGTGTATCAGATATTATACTGGGATGACATAGTGGCAACCAAAACAGACACAGTTCCGGCCCTTGTAGAATTTCAACCCTGATGAGAAAGAAAGGCATTGGGTTATTTTATAATAAATACATTCTAGTTTTTCCCCTTTATACTTTCTGCTGCCATCAACTTTATTATTTTGGGAGAAGAAATTAAATTTCAACCCTATATCTTGTATGGTGCAGTTGCCCCATAAATGTGTGTTGATTGGTGGAAAACATCAAATCTCTTTAGCCCTCATATTTTCTTGTCACAAAAGTATTAATAATATTTTGTATTAAATGGTCATTGAAGAACATCATCATGTGTAGTTGAGCATCAGCATCGGTCAGCATCTGTATAGAACTTGAAAGCCTATAAAGGGAGGACTTTTATAGACTTTATCAGAAGTAAGCTTCATAAAACTGTGGAGAAGGGGCTCTTCTCTCCATTTTGCAGCTGAGAAATCAGTAGATAGGAACTAATTTGTCCAAAGTGGAGATGAGAATCTCATCTCTCCTGTCTCTAAATCATCTTTTCTTTTGACTATATTGTCTCTTGACAGTAATTTAAAAGTATCTCAATATCCACTGCAATAACTATTTTTTGCCTGAAAATTACAGGAGCAGATTATTTCATTCATTTAATGTATTGATTCACCAACATTTCTTGCACATCTAATATGTGCCAAATAATAAATTTCCAGAGCCAGGGGTATGTTGTCCTTTTCCTTAAGGCATTGTATTCTAACTTATTGGGGTAGACAGAAATATGACTAAATAAATACAGGATCCTTATTTAGGATATATAAGGACACATGACGTAAGTATAGAATAAGATATCCTTGTGGTATAATGGAAAGATCATTAGCTTTTTAGGCGAGCCTGGTTTGAATCTTGACATCACCAGTTACTAGCTGTTAATTTGAGCAAATCATTCATCTTTTTAATGAACAGTTGTCTCAACTATGAAGTGGGAGATAAAGGTATTTACATGCATTGTAGTTGTAAAGATCAGAGGTGATATGTGTAAGAGACCTAGCATAATTTCAGAAACATAGTAGATGCTCAATTAATGGTACTGCAATTTTATCATATCTATTATATAGGTATATAATTTGTACTGTATCTGTTTGTTTTTTATCTACATATCTAAATTATCTTCTCTATCTATCTGTCTATTCCTCAAGAATCAAGAGACTAACTTCCTGAAGAGACAGACGAACAGCTAGGAGAAGTATCAGAGAAGTAAAGTTTTTAGGGTTGTACAAAAACTTAAGTTTTGCACAGAAAAAAAAAACTATACTAATATATGTGGCAATTGAAAAGTATGAAATTTATCAAGAACCACAAAAAGCTTACCATGGATAAAGTATAGGGTACAAGTTTGGGAGGCTGAGAGATGAGGCTGGAGGAACAGTCAGAGGTCAGATTATGAAAGGGCTTTTATAACATGGTAAGACACTTGGACTTTATCTTGCCATACAGACAACTCCCTCTCACCTAAGTAGGAAATGACAAGCTGGCAATTAAAGTGCTTCAAATAACATATCTTAGTATGTGGAATCCTTAATTGTGTAGAAAGAGGAGAAAATCTATCTAAAAACTTACCCAAAAAACCAACACATGATATATACTGAATAAGAATCCTTATGATTGATGGGCAAAGGAGAGGTGAGATTTCTAGTGAAATATACAATTAGAAAGTATCATAAACCAAATCCCAGAAGCAGCATGTAGTGCTGAAGTGTTATAGGCCAAAGCACCCTCGGGCAAATTTTGTCCATTACATGGTAAGTTCTAAAGCAGCAGGGACAAGGCTCAGAGTAACTAAACCTGGATGGAACATCTGCAGTTTTTCCCTGAACGTCAGCATAAATATTTGACAATGTCTTCCTTTCTGTGAAGGGGCCCTGTCCCAGTGGGAGTGGTGTCTGGTATCCCTTAGCAGAAGTATTTGTTTTCTTAAGCTTTTCTTTATGTCCTAGAGGTGGATTCTAAAAGTCCCTAACGTATTTTGATTTTGAATTTTCACAAAAGTATTTTTTTCTTTCACAGTAATTCAGTATAAAAGGCAATAAAAGTGATATATCCAGAAATATTCAGGACCTGCTATCAGCACCACATGGGAATAAACTGTCTTGCCACTTGCACATCCCATGGGAAAAAAGAATCACAATCCACATATAGGAAATACTGCATGGGTTTGCCTCTGTTTTGCTTGTATTGTCTGCTCTGCTGAAAGGCAGATTTTTTGCAGATAAAAGCTGCCCTGCATTGGTGAACTGCTCACCTATTTTACTCTGGAAGAAAAGGCTTTGTGAAAATCAGGAGCAAAGCCTGATTTGCAGAATACCATCTAAAAATAAAATGCATAAAAATGTCAAAATCTGCTAAGAATATAGGGCCAGCTTCATGCTTTGAAAAATTACCTAGCAAATTCAGCAAATGCTGTTTTTAAGTGAATATAAATTATGTGTTTTCGAAGTATCATCTTGTGAATTGGTGGCTAGGTGCTGAAGGAGACATGAGGGTGTGGAGGCGGCCTTTCTCTTCTTGCTGCACTAAAGCAATAGATCTGTGGTTAAAGCAGATGAACTGGGAAGCTCTTGATCGGGCCTACGAAATACCCAGATTCTTGTATATTTTCTAGTTTGTGTGCACAAGGCTTCTGGCTTGGCTGCTCTTGCCAGTGGGGAAGCATTAGTGAACAAAACAGATACAGCTTCTGGTTTTCAAGAGCTCACAGTCTAGCAAGTCACTGCAACTTTAAAAAGGGGATGTACATGTGTGGTTTAAGGTATGGTGGGTAAAGCCTTTAGGGGTTGTAAAAGTTCAGTCATTGGGGCCTAATTCTGCAAAAGAGAAATTCTTCCCAAAGCTGGGATACATTGAGTGTCTTGGGCACCAGAGCAGAAGTTTTAGTGAAAATATTAAGATCCAGCACAAAGTTACCTCCCACCAATTGAATCTGTTTTCGAAATTTGGAGAAATGGCCTCTGTTTCTCCACAACTATGTATTGGTAATTCTTCCCTGGGGACTAACTTCATATATATATTTTCACAATAATGTGTACTGAATAAATCTGAATATTTTGCTTATGGAATCAACAAATAATCTCCAGAGAAAGTTTCATTATGCAGTCATATATAAGATATGAAACAGATTTTTCCCTTTATTTTAAGAAATATGCATAGCGTAAAAATTCTCAGGCTCTCTTTGCTTTGTGTAGCGCCATTTCTGATAAGATACCAGGTTTCAACAAACTAGTTCAGTGGACATTTAAAATTCCCATTGTGAGTGCCGGGGCTTAGTGGAAGATGTTTGACCATGTGCGCTAACCTGTCAGTGTTCATCTACATATTGGGAGACTGAACCTGATCTATTCTGCACAACTGGATGGAAAAATATGGAGGTGGGTTCTCAGCCAAGGGTTAAAAAAGGAAATAATCTCCTCTGCTGCAAACTTTTTCTCAGCAGGTGCAAAATAGCTGCAATCAGGTAGGCTTTGGTAAGTGGCAGCTGCTATCTGCCAAGTTGAAAGATCAGAAATTCTCACCCTATTTCTATTTCAATTATGTAGACAGTGGCTCCAATTTTCAAGTGTCTAAAGGCATGCCTAACTCTGTGATAAGAAATGGATGTGGGCCAGAGTGGGAGCCACGTGCAAAGCTGTGCTGCAAACTCTTTTTCTAGTGATACCAGCTCTAGACAATCAAGGTCCCTCAGTTATCATTATAGAGTCATTAAACTCAGGAGCCAGTAGGGATCACTAAAAAATGGATGTACAGATGAGGAAACTGAGGCCTAGAGAGGTTAATAATCTGACTTGTGGTCAGACAGCTTGTAGATTTATTTAGATATAGCCTCTGTCCTTAAGCTGCTGCCTGTTTAGTGCTAAGTGGTAAACTGATTAGTATCACAATCACCTGCAACATTATGTTGCGAGGATTCTGAAGTTGCATCCTGATTCAGGCGGAAATAGTGCTATGATTGATTAGCAATGTCTGCCTGGGGAGAAGGTGGGATATGGTTTGCTGTGTATTTGCTGAATTTGGTTGAATGATGAAGGCTGCTTGGTAATCACATGATTGCTACAGGATGTGAAGTGTGCTTCAGTCAGAACAAAGTGCTCTGAATCTTCTTGGAGGGGCAGGACAGTTTCACAGAGGAGACAACATTTGAATTTGCTCTTGAAGGACAAGTAGAAGTTTTCCTGAGAGAGAAAGAGGAGGGAAAGGAAAGAAGACATTGCATGAAGAAAGAATAGCTTATGTAGGCAACCTGATATGTGAATAAAAAAAGGACATTGACGATCATTGATTGTCTGCTATGTAATGGGCACTAAGCTAGGCCTTTTCTGTGTTATCTAAGTATTTAATTTTCATAATGACCCTTTGGTTTTACAGATGAGGAATCAGAGAAAAAGAAAATTAAGATGTCCGAGGTCACTCAGCTATTAAGTAGAGCTAATATTTTAATTCTTGGGGCTTCAAAGTAACTTTAGTGGCAGCAACTCAGAGGAACAGTATAGGTAAGGAAGAGTGGATCAGAGAGGCAGGGATCATTAGTTTGGATTTGGACTATTGAACTTGAGTTGCTTCTGGGACATCCAGATTGGGATGGCTAATACCGTTGGAAATCTGGCACAGAGTGATCTGGTGATGGTTTAAAAAAAAATCAAAGGCTCTTTGATAACAGATCTTGTGCATTTTACATCTAGGTTCCTGCCTAATAGTGGAGATGTTTCTGCCTTTGCTATTCTAGCAAGGGAAACTATATGTAATAAATGAATACATTTTATATTGTTTTAGTGATTCAAATAACTGTCAATGCAATATTAAATTCAGAATTGATAGGAAAACTGTCCTACTTAGAAATTCAAGTGTTCTTGGCACAATGCTATTTATTATCACCATGAGACCTGTGCTCTAGCAAAACTGCTTGTGTTTCAGTGAAAGACTGTTTAACATGCATGTTTCACTCTACCGAGGTTCAACTTTGACCTATAAGAGGACAGTGTATATTCCTTAGAGAGATGCTAGGAGGTACCCCAATTGATATCTGTGTATGAGAAGAGGGTGGGATATGCCTGCATGAGCAACATAATCTAAACCAAATTCAAAAAAAGAAGGGCTTTTTTTTTTTCCCCCACAGGTGCAATCTTGACAAGAAGAAAAAACTCAAAAAGGTATTTTGCATTGGTAAATTCTGATGTCTTGGGCAGCTCCAGGACTGTTTGTCATGCTTTCCTTATGGACTTCTGGTAATGCCTCCTTAAGGATGTGGGCTGAGGGATAAGCATTTAAAATAGTCCAGGCACTATTTCTGATTCTTTGTTCGCTAGGATGATGATGGTGGTGGTGGTGGTGACCACAATGGTGACAATGATACCACCATATTTCATTGATTTTTAAAATGTTTTTCCACATTTTCACATATCTAAGAATACTTACACTCAGTACTTCCTTGCAGTCACTGTCAGCCTGCAACAAAGTTAAATTTGCCCACAGAGGATTGGCATTATTTCACATGGTCACCTGGAGGCACTACCAACCTGAGACCATTTAAAATTATTTGCTAAGGTGTTTTGTTTGGTTTTTTTCACACTGTCAGTATGAACTTGTATCAGAAACCTGCATGAGTATCTGCTTGTGGTTCAAGTTCTCAGAGAAGATTATTTTTCCTCTTTCTCTTCTTGCTGTGCCTTTCTGAATGGAAGCTTTCTTTCTGGCATATTCCAGTGCTAAGGGAATAGCTGTTTAGTGTTTCAGCTTTTTGTAGAGGTCTCTTATTAGACTCCCATCTTATTTTTCTTTCTTATTCTATTTAGAGTAACAGTGTGACTAACGATTGATGGTCTCTTATAGCTGATGAACTACTGTAACAATAAAAGCTAACATTTACTTAGCACTTTCCTTTTACCAGGCAGTGCTCTAAGGGCTTTTTATATGTGATAACTCATTTAAACCTTCAATAATTATATTAGATAGGTACTCTTATTTTCCCCAGTTTTAGGTAAGAAAACATATGCTGTGTGCCCAGGGTTGCACATATTGACTCACTTAGTGTTACCGGTGAAGGGTGTCCAGGTTCTGGGCATTTTGAACAAAGAATTGCACAAAACACACAAACAAAGCAAGGAAAGAATGAAGCAACAAAAGCAGAGACTTATTGAAAATGAAAGTACACTCCACAGGGTGGGAGTGGCCAGAGCATAAGGGGCTCAAGGGCCTGGATGCAGAATCTTCTCAGGTCCAAATACCCCCTAGAGGTTTCCCATTAGCCTCATGTAAATGAAGTGGTGTTCACCTCATGTAAATGAAGTGGTGGTCTGCAACCAGTCCGATTGGCTTTCTGCAACCAATCAGAGGCTGAGTTACAAAGGTCACAGTCCTATGCAAGCTTTCTGCAACCAATTGAAGGCTAAAGTGATGTTACAAAGTTACATTTCTATGGAAACGAAGACTTGGCCCACAATCAGTCTGATTGGTTGCAGACAGCAATTAATCAGAGGCTGAAGTGAAGTTTCATAGGTCACACTCCTATGCAAGCATCTGATTGGCTGCAAAAAGCAACCAATCAGAGATACTTTCCATTTTCAATCTGCCACCTAGAAAAGGTGGGGTTTTGCAAAGGGAGTGGTCTCTGGTCCTTTTGTTACCTAGCCAGTGGAAAGTTAGGGTTTTTCTTTCAATTTATTCCTAGGAAGTCAGCGTGAAACGGCCTTAGGTTCCATGCCTCCAGACCCGATTCTCTTGCCTCATTAGTGTAACTTGACCACCTGAGTCTACAGGTACACCCCTAGTGAGAATCCACTTTTAGCTTTGTAAAGTACTTGGCATAATGCCTGATACTTGCTGAGTACATAGTGAGCTGTTGCGTGTCCCTTCCACTAAAAAATAGGCCATTGTCCTTATCAGAAGAATAGGATACTCTTTTGTTATCTATTTCTCATTCCATGATATAGGATTCTAGCTTTAAGTGTTGTCAATCTCAGACAAGAGTTGATTATCTAAAAAATATGGATTCTTGTAAGCCTTTTCATTATGTGCCATATAAAAAATGTTGCTCCAAGCAGGTTTACTAGTTTATCACCATTCAGATTTACAAGTTCTATCAGGAACTTCAAAGCAATTTCGTAGTAAAAAGTCCAGTTTAACAAATGTTTTAATTTTTCTCACTTCTCTTTATATTTCACATCCTAACCCTCTTCCTCACCTTCCCACCACATTCACCTCAAATCTACACAGAAATCTTAAAGTGAGATGAATTAAGAAAAAAAAAGAAAATTGCCTTTTTTCTTTTATGGAAAAACATATTTTTATAATAATCTGAATCTGAAACTTTTGAAATAATTTAGGACTTATATTTAGAAAAAAAGCATTTAATCCCTCTGTCCTTCCTTCTTTCTCTCCTTCATTCTTTCATTTCTTCTACAAATATTTACTGAATATTTTATAAGTTAAAGACATTGTGCTTGATACTGCCTTATGAGATATATTTCTCAGGTATTGTTCATGTCCTCAAGAAATTTTCAAAGACAAAATTAAGGGGGAATCTTTCTCTCCTTCCCTCCCTTCCTTTCTCTCTCCACTCTCCTTCTTTCCTCTTTCCTCCATCTTCTTTCTCCATCCACCCCATCCCACCCCACCCTTATCCATGAACTAGAAGCCAAGGAGGAATAAAGGCTTTATGGGGGGAAATACTCCTTGAGCAAGTTATATTGGAACTTGCAGAGATGAGGATGGTAGAATACAGCAAGGGGGCCAGGAGGAGCAGTATGAACAAGGTCACAGTAAGTGGATAGCAAAGGGGCTTTGGAGAAGACTGACAAGTCCAGCTTGAAACATGGAGGACAGGAAAGGGAGAGATGGGAGAAGAAACTTCCCTTCTCACTTCACTTGTTACAGAGAGATGCATGTGAGATGTGAGGATAAATGCCATTTAATGTAAGGTCATGTAGGTTCACAGAAAAATAAGAGATTCCAGCTGATGTCATTATCATCGTAGTCATTTTCATCATTGTCGGGATGGCTCTGGCAGGACTTCCTCCTTAATGGCACCAGGGCCACCAGAATTTACACTTATGCTCTGCTTCTGTGTCCTGAACACCTTGGAGGTAAGAATGGACTCTAAGAGATAAACTCATTTTGTTTGGAGTGAAAAGATGACAAGCAGAAGTTCGCAGAAGCCACATACAACCAATGAAGCCTATAAGGCAGCTGAGAATTAAACAAAAGCACCTGTTCTGATTACCGTCATTGTTCCTGGTTAGTTAGCACCTCCCTTTCCTCAACAGAATGCCCGGGGCACAGAGGTGGGATCTGAGTGAGGGCAACAGGTGGATTGGAGAACATTTCTTCCCATAAGTAGTAGGATTTGATGGAAAAACAAGTCACTTCAGGGTAATAAAATGATGGAAAGTCCTGATGGGTCAAGTCCATATCTGAACTTAAGAAAGGCAGCCTTAGGCAACATAGTGGGTGCTAGAATCATTGATATCATCA
Source organism: Pongo abelii (assembly GCF_028885655.2). Lineage (NCBI taxonomy): Eukaryota > Metazoa > Chordata > Mammalia > Primates > Hominidae > Pongo > Pongo abelii. The sequence continues at coordinate 156,676,830 of NC_071985.2, read as the reverse complement.
AGAAAAGAGTAGTAATGTGAATTTCAAAGAAGATCACTTTGGGATAATGAACAGCATGACAGAATCCGGGAGCCTAATGAAGAAGATGTGATATAGTAAAAGAAATATATTGAGTGTAGGCTTTGAATAGGGCAGAAGGAGTGGAACTAGAGAGGCAAGAAGAGATGTGATTATGGAAAGTCTTGTATATCATACCAAGGGTCTGCACTTACACCATAGAGTCCAGAGGGATCTAAATGTAGGATAGACAGGATCAGGTTTGATTTTGGAAAACTCAGTCTGGAGGTGATGTGGCCAATGTTTGGGAAGTGGTGAAGACTCTTTCAGGAAAGACAATATCAAGAGCAAACATGGACTACTTCATCAGGTATCACTAGCAGATATTAAATTATCAGTACAAAACCCAGCAATTATTACTTTCAGATTGGCCTTTTTTCTCTTACTAGGAGAATATAGTCCAGATATAGTGTAAGTGCATGAATAATCATCATAGTCTTAACAGAGGATAAAGTTTAATGAGTGTTATCAGTTAGAGAATTATTTATATAATCTCAATTTTCCAGACAAAGAAATAGAGGCATAGTGAGATGAAGTGACTGCCCAAAGTCATAGATTGAGAAAATGGTAAAGATGACTTGAACTCTGATATTCTGCCTCTAGAGCTCGTGTTCTAGTGTGTGAATTAACTAAGTTGTTAATTGTTATTCATACTAATGGGAACATTCTCATATAACTGGTTCAGAAATTTTAAAAACTGGTACCAGCCTTAGGTAGATTTTGAATAGTTTGTCAGTAACCAAAATACCTAATTCGTATGGAAAATTAAGAGGCTGGTGTGAAGCATGATAATTACATTTACTTTGAAATCAGCAATTTGTGGACAAATTTAATTCATTTTGCCCAACTCTGGCTTTATTCCCGGTATTAAAAAGACAATTACAGGGTACACTTGGTTAGCACTCAGGGAAAATAAAGCGATTATTTTTCCACTTCTGCTAGAGAACACTAGGTACCCTTTGTCAGTCAATTGTATAGACTCTTATTGTAGGTAGTTTATAGGAACCAACCTGATGGAATGGGTATGTCTTCCTCTTTCAGCTCCACAATCCAATGACCCTTTTATTCAACAAAGACACAACTAAACAACAAAATGTTGGTGGTTAAAAAAAAGTTCAAAAGTAATAGGACGCCTTCAACATGGTAATCTACTTTAAGAATTTAGAGCACATGTCAGTATGTCACCTTCAGACATGGTTATAGTCCAGTAAGAACTACAAATCCAACAAACAAAAATCAAGGCAATAGAGTTTTCATGGGTACCACTGTAATAAATTCTTCTGTGCAAAAAGCCAGTCCTAGAGAAAAATTATAGGTGGCAACATTTCCTGAGGAACTTTTTTCCCAAAGGAGTTTTTTTTTGTGTGTGCAGACATTATTGAGAAGTTCAAGTTAACATGAACATTATGAATGAATCAGATGACATGATAAGAGGTTACATTGAACTTTCTAACACCTATTCTTAAATTATAATAAAAAAAACTCATTGAGTTTTTAACATGCCTGCACATTTTCTCATTTTATACGGGGAGTAGATTTAGGTTTTTCTGGCCTGACTGGATTTTTAAACTGCTACAACATAACATAAAAATAATCATGGCTATATTCACTGAGTTTGTTTCATTTTGTAAAATTATGAAAAACAAGTTTATCTCATTCAGTCTCTTTAGCATATTGATTCAGTGTATCTCCCTTTATAGAGAAGAAAGAAAGCAAGAATTTTCACAAGATAGAGCTGAAGACTAATATTGAGTACATAGAATGAAGAGCCCAGAAAGCAACGTCTCTCAGTGTGGCTGGACAGATAGACACATATAAATTTAATCCAAAGGGTTAGTTCTGATTATGAGAACATGGGAGCCTCGGGCCATCTTTACTTACCCATACCCCTAACAAATTAGTGGGGTTTTTCCTAGAGTTCACTATAGTTTAATAAGCAGGAGACACCCAGATTTTTGATTCAACGATGAAATAAAATGAATGAAGGTTTTATTTATATAATCTGTGCTTTGCTACTTCAACTTCGTGCAAATGGAAAGAAGCTTTATTGCATTTAGAGAGAATTAGATTTGGAACTTGGTCAGTGGCGCAAAATAGAACTATAACATATTGATGAGACAACTTTTTATGTGGGAGAAGAATTAGCATTTGATAAAATCACAAAGAAGCAATGGGTAGGGACTCATCATTGTGTGAAGTGACTGAGCACTGATACACATAACACAGTTGACATTGTCTTTAATATTTATTATTGAATAAATGACAGCATGTGAACAAAAGCATATGCCTTTTCACACTAGTGAATACTTGGTCATTAAACAATATTTAAATAAAAAACACAACTTTATACCATTGGTTATAATTTAGGAAAAAGAAAACAAAAACATCTGGCAATAGACTGGATTAAAAGTTAAAGATTTTATTTTGAGGTTAAAGATTACTTCTACAGTAGAAATAATAAAAACATATACATATTAATATAGATTGCAAATTTGCTAGGTCCAGATCTTTGCACTTGTGTTCTCTCCCAAAATAATGGATTCTCTGTGGATTTTATTTTGGAATAGGTATTTCTGCTGTGAAGTCTGATAAATGATATTCCCACTCTAAAGAGCAAGCAGCTAGAATGCCACATTTTTGATGCATATTTTTGCAGCACAGAGGGGATTAAATTCTAAATGTCTCAGCTGTTAAAGGCCCCTTCAGACTTGCCCAAAATGAAGAACAAAGAAGGAGAAAGCTTTCCCTAAAGCAATTCATCAGATCTATTTGGGCACAGTGACATTTTCTCAGAACTTATATGGATAAGTTACACTGAACAGTTCAAGGGTTTGCAGCTGCTTGGAATATTTAAGAAAAAAAATATCTCTAGTTCTTATGCATTTCATATGGTCTGACCAGTGCTCAACACTGGCTAGTGTTCACTGAGGCTGTAACAATCAGTAGTTATATCATAATAGCTTTTGTTTCTCGAGAGCTCATTATGTGCCTGGTACTGTGTTCTGCATTTTCCACCCATTGTATCACTTAATATTTATGCTTCTGATCTTAGGAGAATGACTGTTTATATTGCATATATGCCATTTTTTTGCAGTATGAAAAATTTGTTGAGCCGAGTGTCATACATTATAAACTGACATGTACTTACTGTTGTTTAATCTAATTGGTGGTTGTTAAATCTAAAAGATGTTCTGACTACTTCAATAAAGGCAGCAGCAATCACTTCCATAAATAAATCATTAGATGTAGAACACATGTGTAAACAGGTAGAGTCTTCTAATTTGCTAAGTGTTGATGGACTCAAAACAGTTACTAGAACAAGCCATAGATTGAATACATTTATTGATGGAATAAGTCAAACAACTTGAAACAAGGCATTGTGGTGTGTTAAACGGTAATTCAAATAAAATGAAGTGATTGATACATTTTTACTCGTTTGGAAAGTGGAGAATATTTTAGAATTACAAAACATTGCACTTTTATATACATTTATCCTTTCATTATCCTAATGTAGGGTAGATGGGACAGTTGATTGCATCCAACTTCATTTATTTGGCTTATTATCTTTTGTTTTATGATTTTAACTCTGTCTAGCATCATCTCCTACCACTTAGAGTCTATGTATTCTTCTGACCAAATGACTTGAAGGTTTCTGACCAAATTAATGGCCTTTCAAACTGTTAATACCTCTGCCTGGAACGCCCTTCACATCTTCTCTTGGTGAGGCCCCCGTGGTCCTCAGGACTCTGTTGGAATATCACCACCCCAGACAAACATTCCCTGAACTGTTCCTCCTATATTCACCCTTCCTCTGGCCTCCCACAGCACCCTGTGCATACCCCTATTACCATCATTTGACACCTGGTATTATAGTGTTCTATTTACTGGCCAGCTGCACTAAGTTGTGACTCTTTGGAAGCATGGTGTGTCTTTTATGGTTTTATTTCAGTTTTTTCAGCACCTAGCCAAGTCTACACAGAGTATGGACTCAATGAGCAATTGTGGCTTGAAGATGTAAATTCTTTAGTATGTATTGCATGATATACATGTGACACATGCATGTATATCATGCCTATTAGTACTTTGTTCACTTCCCCACCTCCCACATCCCTACGACACACACACATTCTCATTGCATTCAGCGATGTGTAGGCTTCTGTCTCATCCATAGTTTTCATTGTAGTTGCTGAAGCTTGAGGTCATGATCTGGTGTAAGTGACTACTAGAAGAAGGCACATGTGCATTGTATTCTGTTGTACTTGTCATCTGGAGCACTCAGTGTACTTGAAGGTATGCCTTTTCTAGTGGAATTTCAGAGTGGTTTCATACTAGCACTATGAGAACACTTTCATGCTAAACAAGAAGAAAGGCAAAGAATCAAACCCGGGCAATGTAACAGAAACTGAGCTGGGGGCCTGAGCTGCAGAAGGAACCTCTGTCCACCGCAGAATACCACTCCCAGTGGCACACAGAGGAGAGAGTGTCTGGCTTCTGCTCTCTGGTTGCTCCCTTCACCCTCTCTGTGCTCATTACTTGGTTCCCTTTGATAGAACATGAGAGGCAGACATGGGTTGCCAGGGAGCAGGGTTTTACAACTGCTATTTCATCCTGTTTTGAAATGTCTCTCAAAATGGTTGACTTATTTTTCTCTCATGTATGCATTATGTATGTGTTGCTGCACACAACAGTGGATTCAGAAAGGCTATCCACATCTTTGTCCCCAAACCCCCAGCCATGCAATGCAATGTAGCAACCAAGAGAACCAGAGAGCTGTGCTGGGCTCTGAATAAACAAAAGCACAAATCCCATCTGGGTCTCCTTCAAAGCAAGCTGCTATTTTGCAACAAGCTACCAAATGACAATTAAGAAAAAGTTCTTACCTGTTTACTTAATGAGTGACTGGCCTCTTTGCTTTTATTTAGCCATCTGTTCTGGTCTATGTCCCTTTAAACTTGTAAGATCCATCACTTCATTAAACTGTTACCTTGACACATTGCAATGTTGTGGACATAATGATTCCACAGAGGAGCAAATTAAAACAGTTTTTCATGATTAGAAGGTTAAATGAGGTAAGGCTGTGGTAGTTAGTGGTGAGATAAGGGGTGTTGAGGAGGCAGAGCTCAAGGGAATTTCAGGTGATTGGAAAATTAGGCTGGTGAGACAGAGGGCTGGGGCTTTTCCAAATTATGGGAGGTGAGCAAGAAGCAAGGCTGCCTTTGGGTATCTCTGACTCCTGGGGGCTGGTTCCACTGCCCATACAGAGGCTGTGACCCTGGCCCTGGGAGGATACAGGAACTGCCTTCAGGTTTCTTGACTTCCCTGGGAGAGTCTGCGAAGAGCAAAAAGAACTAATTCTACCTGGTAGTGGTAAGCTGAAAATGCAACAACAATAAACATTTTGGTCTTTCTCAGACAGTTATGTGGCTTTCCTTAAGTTGGAAGAAGAATCAGGGGGCCCAGCCCAACTACATGAAAGAATATTTTATTGTGTCTTTACCCTGCACTTCACGGCTTCAGCAGTCCTCCTTCTTGCTCTAGACTTACTTCCACCTGACTCCTTGACAGTCGCTGGAAACTAGAAAGCCAAGGGCTTTATCTTTTTACTATCTTATGTCAGTTCCTGCTCTGACAACTCTGGTTTCTCCTGACATGACCCATAATATTGCTGTCACATGGACCCCAAATCTGAGGAATCTCTGAATTTTCCATCAGCTGCTTCTGTCCTGTCAGTAGCCCAAGTTCTATTTCTCCCACCTATATCAAGTTTCTCACATCTTTCTCCACCTTGTTATTTCTTCTTCTTCTGCCCTAGTTTTCATCCCTCATTACCTCTGTCCTAGGCAATTGGGATAGCCTCCTAACTAATCACTGCCTACCTATACTCTCTCCCTGCTCCAAAGCATCTTAAACACTGATGTTTGATTATAACTCATAACTTCCCCCCCGCCTTTTTTCCTTTTTTAAAAATTATACTTTCAGTTCTGGGATACATGTGTGAACGTACAGGTTTGTTACATAGGTATACATGTGCCACGGTGGTTTGCTGCACCCATCAACCCATCACCTACATAAGGTATTTGTCCTAATGCTCTCCCTCTCCTAGCCCCCCACTCCCCGACAGGCCCCGGTGTGTGATGTTCCCCTCCCTGTGTCCATGTGTTCTCATTGTTCAACTCCCACTTATGAGTGAGAACATGTGGGGTTTGGTTTTCTGTTCCCATGTTAGTTTGCTGAGAATGATGGTTTCCAGCTTCATCCATGTTCCTGCAAAGGACATGAACTCATCCTTTTTTATGGCTGTGTAGTATTCCATAATGTGTATGTGCCACATTTTCTTTATCCAGTCTATCATTGATGGGCATTTGGGTAGGTTCCAAGTCTTTGCTATTGTGAATGGTGCTGCAATAAACATATGTGTGCATGTGTGTTTATAGCAGAATGACTTATAATCCTTTGGTTATATACCCAGTAATGGGATTGCTGGGTCAAATGGTATTTCTGGTTCTAGATTCTTGAGGAATCGCCACATTGTCTTCCACAATGGTTGAACTAATTTACACTCCCACCAACAGTGTAAAAGCATTCCTATTTCTGCATGTCCTCTCCAGCATCTGTTGTTTCCTGACTTTTTAATGATCACCATTCTAACTGGTGTGAGATGGTATCTCACTGTGGTTTTGATTTGCACTTCTCTAATGAATAGTGATGATGGCCTTTTTTTCATATGTTTGTTGGCTTCAGCCAAAACAGATATATAGACAAATGGAACAGAACAGAGGCCTCAGAAATAATGCCACACATCTACAACCATCTGATCTTTGACAAACCTGACAAAAACAAGCAATGGGGAAAGGATTCCCTACTTAACAAATGGTGTTGGGAAAATTGGCTACCCATATGCAGAAAACTGAAACTGGACCCCTTCCTTACACCTTATACAAAAATTAAGGTGGATTAAAGACTTTAACGTAAGACCTAAAACCATAAAAACCCTAGAAGAAAACCTAGGCAGTATCATTCAGGACATAGGCATGGGCAAAGACTTCATGACTGAAATACCAAAAGCAATGGCAACAAAAGCCAAAATAGACAAATGGGATATAATTAAAGTAAAGAGCTTCTGCACAGCAAAAGAAACTATCATCAGAGTGAATAGGCAACCTATAGAATGGTAGAAAATTTTTGCAATCTATCCATTTGACAAAGAGCTAATATCCAGAATCTACGAAGAACTTAAACAAATTTACAAAAAAAAAAAAAAAAACAGCCCCATCAAAAAGTGGGCAAAGGATATGAACAGACACTTCTCAGAAGAAGACATTTATGTGGCCAACTGTCCCCTTTAACAAAACAAAATTTCTTTTGGCTTCCCATCACCTGGCAAACTCAGTATAGATGTATTAGCTTGATATCTGAGGCAATTCAGCATAAAGTTATCATTTGTGTTTCTAGCTTTTTCTCCTTCTTTGTGCTCCAGTAAGACAAACTACTGTACGCCTATGAGTAACTCTATGTATTCTTGTCTGCGTGCTGTTTCCTCTCTCTGGAAAGCTCTGTTCACACATGTCTGTCAATTAAAACACATGCGTTTTATCAAGCTCAATTTTGCTTTCTCTTGTCTCAATCAGATGCAGTTGTTCCTGCTTTTCTTCCATGGCAGTACGTTTAGACGAATGTTCTGCTGCTTGGCATAACTTTTTTTTTCTCTTGTTAGTATTTTGAATCTTACTTTTGCAAATCCTATAGCACAGGCAGAGTTTCCTACTCATACAGGGTGCTAGATACAGAAACAGAAGAATGAGTGATAATGATACTGTGTCTACAAGAATATGAACATCCATTCATTCATTTATTTATTCATTCATTTGTTTCACTCAAACGTTCTTTGAATGCCTGTAGTACGTAAGCTGCCATGTTAAGAGCCTGAAACAGAGATCAAGATGACACAGTACATTCCAGTTCTCTAAGAACTCACAAATCCATGTAGGAAAATCACATAAATAATTACACAGTGAAAAAGTACAACAATAGAAGTGTCTTTAAAGTATGGGAGTGATGGGACTTTACCTCTGTTAGAGTGGATAGGTTGGGGGTCAAAGCATGGTGGTGAGGAGGAGATTGAGCAATTAGAAAAGGTTTCCTGTCATTGGAAATGTCTGATTTGGGTTTTGCAAACTGAATAGGAGTTTACAAGGAATATAGTGAGATAAGGAAGGGTGGAAGAGTTCAAGAAAGCAGCTCTGCTTGCTCTCAGCAGCCCAGCACACTAGGACAATTTGGTCACCAAATAATTATTTTCCATTTCCAGGTAAAATATGCTGAATGACAGAATCCTTCGACCCCTATGAAAGAAAAAGAGAGGAATAAAGGAATCTCCTTCTGTGACTGCCTTTGGTTGAAAGTCATTCATTCTTCTTTTTTTTTTTTTTTTTTTTTTAATGTTTTGTAGAGAAAGTCTGTGATTGCTGTGAGCTTCATAGCAGCGTTCCTTTTCCTGCTGGTTGTGCGTCTTGTAAATGAAGTGAATTTCCCATTGCTACTAAACTGCTTTGGACAACCTGGTACAAAGTGGATACCATTCTCCTACACATACAGGCGGCCCATTCGAACTCACTATGGATACATAAATGTGAAGACACAAGAGGTAAGATCCCAGAGGGTTACCTAGCAGTTGGAGAGTATCCATGGTAACGGCTTTTCTTTAGGAGCCAGAGGGCTTCCAACTCACTGAACTTACTCTCTCTGCCCCGGAGAGCTTGCTTGGGTCCCTGACAACGTCTTCTGTCTTATTATTCTTAGACATTTACTGACAAATGTCTAAATCTGCCACCCCTCCTACATTAAATCTTCTGATTCACTGGCTTCATATGGAGTCAAGGAAGCAATTACTTGTTTTCCTGGTGGTTTGTGGCACAACATACATATCTCTCCATTTGGAAGCTCTGATCAGCAGTTACCAGCTGGAGAACTGGCTGGCTTGATTTCCTGTAGGTCAACTGGTTGGGGAGAGCTCTTTATAGAACTTCAAAAATGCATTTATACTCCTTAAAACTCTGTAATCCTTAGACCTGGAGCTAGAAAAGGCCAAGCTGATTTTAAAATTCGCAGTGGCTGCAGAGATAATGGGATTTAAAGAGTTTTCAAATTTAAAGGGCTTAAAATCGTGTAAATCCTATAATCACAGAACCTTTAAATCTTTGTAGCCAATTGGTAGTACAGGAGAGGATGGAGGTATATTGACAATTAGAAAGTGCACGCTATGCTAGCACTTTTGCAAGCGAGCATTTGTCTCATAAAGTAAAATAAAAATAATGAGCCTCACAAAATATGTGACGTGTATAGAAGTGCTTAATAAAATTGTTTTCACTATTCATTTCTATGGAGTTGGATGAATGTGAGTTTAATATTCAGAGACACAAAGTCCAAGCCTGTTTGAAATTGTTAGTAACAAAGGTACAAGCTACCAGTGTGTCTACATTACTAGGGAGAGTCTTGGATCAGCTCCCATCGAAAGGTCATTTTGTAAAGATACTCGAGGGTAGAGTCATGCATGGAATGCTACTCCTGTCCTGAGAGTTATTCTTAGCATTCTGGGAGGATGCTAAGCTTGGTCTACCCCCTTTTGTAGGCAATCTCATATCTGAGTCATTGCTTCTGGTTAATTTGATTCTTCGAAAATTGTTTCTGTATCTGCAGGATTTACAGGCCTTTATTAGAATTTTATAGTTGAAAAAAGCACCATTAATAACACATAAATTCTTAGGGTCTTTGATGTTTATCCTCTAATTGGTTTTAAATTAATTTTTTTGAAGTGCCTATTGCTTGAATTTGTTGAGTGTCCTAATAAATTGATTACCTATATAAAAATGTATCTCTTTGAGGAGAGTTTTTCTCACCCTCGTCTTTTGTTACTTTTATTTCTGGCTATCATTTAATATTCTATAACTCTACTGTATGGTGTTAATCAATTCACAAGTGCCTGTCACAGGCTGAAAATGAAACATGTGACTAAAATGTCTCACAGAGTATTCTCATATGGGAAATCCCATCAAATATCAAAGACCCTTTCATTTCTTTAAATATTAATGAATTTGATTTTGGAGTGTGAAAGGAAAAACTGACCTATGGATGCAGTTATTTAATTAGTTCTATTAACTGGGCTATCTTTGAAATTATTTTGATGTAGTTTTTAATACAATGATTTTACAAAAGAATATTGAATATTATTTTGCTCTTGCAAAGGTTATTTCTTAGGAGAAAACATAGTTACTGGAAAGAATTTGGGCTTTGGAAGCACACAGGCATGGTTTGAGAGTCAGTTCTAACATTTAACGAACTTAAGCAGTGTATTTGCTTTTGGGTAACTTCCTTAACCTCAGAGCCTCAATTTCCTTATTTGCAAAATAAGGATAACAACATCAGCCTAGCAAAATTATTTTGAGGATAAAATCAGTCGAAGCATATGAGGTTCCCAGCTCCAAATTGCTATTCAATGAATGAATTGCTTTTGCTTTCTCTGTACTTTCCAGTATGGCATAAAGTGTTCAGTATGAATAACATCAAATTATCAAAGTCCAGAGTACCAGAATTTATATGTACATTTTAAAGATCCTGGACTTGGGGGAATAAACACATATAGGGGTTCTCAATCTCATTAGTAATCATGGTTTTACAAATTAAAACCACAATGAGAAAAAAATGTAAAAATCACAAGGAGATACTAATATACACGAAATGCCAGATTGGCAAAAAATTAAGAAGTCTGACAATACCAAGTGTTGACGAGGATGTGGAACAACAGATACTGTTGTATACTTGAGTGGGAGTAAAAATTGTAATACCCACTTTGGAAAAAACAGCTCCACTGTTGTATTGAGCAAAGTTGAAGATTTACGTGCTGCATGCCCAAGCATTTCTACTTGTGGATATCTACACTAGAGGTGCTCATGAACCCGTGCACTGGAAGACATGGACAGAACATGTAGCAGCATTTTTCCTAGTAGCAAGAACCTAGAATATACCTAAATATTGATGAGTAGGAGAATGAATTAAAGTCGTGTCACATACACTGGAATACCATACAGCAATGACGATGAAGAAACTGCAAGTATATGTGACCACATGGAAGATAAAGGGAAGTACACAATGTGATTCCATTTATGGGTCACAAGAAGAGACAAAACTAAATAATGTTGCTTAGGGACATATACAATGGTAAACTAAAAAAGGAAAAGAAAAAGCAAGGAAATTATTATCATGAAAGGGAGTCTAGCGGTTACCTCTGAGAGGTGGGCAGCTTGTGATCAGAATGGGTTTCTGGGGATTTAGCAATATACTATCTCTTGATCCTGTTGGAGGTTACACAGATGTTCACAGTCCATTTATTAAGTATAAATTTATGGTTTTTGGACTTGTATATCTATTTTATTAAAAAATTCAAAATACATTCTGATCCCAGGAAGGATGTTTATTTACCATTTACCATGGGCAAGGAATCATACAAAGCAATTCACCTAATTCAGCAGCAGGAAATAACTAAAAAGAAGCAATGGGATATTAAGCTATCTAAAGCAAACTAGGAATATTTGGAATAGGCAATTTGATTTTATATAAAGACTAACAGACACATAGGCAACTTATTTCTCTAATTCTGGTCTATGCATGATAGACCCCATATTGCAACATGAATGCAGGTGATAGAGCAGAAAATTTTGCATGAAAGTTGAAAATATTAGAACACTCAAAGGGAATGACAGATTTTCTCCTGAATTCAAGTAGTTCTAGGCTAAATTGGGAGGAAATAAAAACTTTGTGACTTTTTACCACCTACTCATTGATTTCATCCTTTGTTCTGACAGTCCCACCCCACCACCATGTCTGTGCCATGCTCTTACTCCCAAATGATTGTCCATTTGTTCTCACCATAATGTCCTCAGGTGCAATCCGTTGCAGAAATGGTCACATTAAATAAGAGACACAGTATGATAAAGCCTTCAAGAGCCAAAGTAATATAGCTGAAATGATAGGTGGTGAGTTCAGTGTTCTAGGGCAAATAGCTTAAATAGTGACCACAAAACCATGCTTCAGAGATTATCACACACTAAGTCCCTATTCATTCTATTCTAATTCTGAGAAGCTCAATAGGCTTAGCTGAACTGAGTCAGGTGATCACCAAGCTGCTCTATTTATTTCAAGATCTTGGCCCTTAAAGTTTTCTCAGAAAACTTTCCCCTTAAATGCATATGGTTTCTGGAAATTACTAAACTTCTTAGTATTTTTTTAAATATGCAGTCATGCCAGCAGTGATTTCCAGACCTAGAGCATCTGCAAACACCATGGCTGTTGATGACAGATTTACTGCCTGATGCTTTAGCTTGGCCAGAAGTTGCTGTAACTAGTCATAGATTTTATGAGCTAAAATGATTACAAGAAAGAATGTCTCTTTACTACTGTCTAAAGAAAATTGGAGTGGGAGGCAGCAGAATTAGGTCAAACATCTAGTGGACACTGTGGAGTGTAGGGTTGCTTAGGAGCAAAATCTGATTCTTTAGTTATGTTTTAAAAATAGATGACTCTGGTCCCTTTGGATTGGCACAAGTGAAAATATAGATGGTTTGTGAATCTATGACAGCCTGCCCTGAAGGCCCCACATATAGTAAATTATACCCAGTTTAAGCTCTGCTTCATTTTATCAATTAATGTGTGTTTTTTTTAATAATCTGTTCCCAGGGGAAATACAAAAATTAAAATAAAAGGAACACAGGAGAGATGTGGTTTTGCTTCTATTTCAAGCTGTTTATTTTTTTCCCTGATATAGATCCATAAAAAAAGAGCATGTGAAAACTGTGATGACTATTATAAAGGGGTTAAATAGAAAGATCAAAATATTCCTCCCACTGTAATAATGATGATCTAAATATAACAGAGTTGGTGATTGGCTTTAACTCTTTACCCAGTCTCCCCTTCACTTTCTCAACGAGTGTAAGCTAAGGTTCTTTTCTATGGGGGAGGGGAAGTCTTGAGAAGCAGGGAAGAAAAATAAGTGCCAACTAACTGGGTGAGTGCTGAAATTCTGAAAGTCTTCACTGGCCACAGAGCCCCAAATTTCTCATCAACACATGTTTAATCTGATAGCAACCATGATTTCAAACCAAAGCTTGGATCAGGAGTGATTTAGATTTTGCAACAGACCCTGCCCTCACCTCCCTGCTGCATCATTACTGTGTCTATAATGCAATCCCCCATTTTAAAAATGACAATGTGGAGATTCCACCTATAGCATTATGGCAGAATTACTGTATTATCAACTGGCTTTGGATATGGTAAAAAGTATATGTCACCCGTGTATTTTTCCAGAAAAAAATTAAAAACAGAAACGTGCTTGACAATATCCTAAAACCCTATTTTCCCCTTGAAACAAATACTATTTATTTTAAATTATCAGTTATAGCAGACAGAGAAGGTATAAAGGACTAAGGTAGTCCAGGGTTTGGTTCAAGGTAATCTTGCTTTCTCCTGTTGAGATCATGGCAGATTTTTGGGAAAAAGGAGAAAATGAACTTCAAGCTAGGTTCTATTTGTAGTTGCCTATGATGGACTGAGTCATTGTGTTGTCTTTTTTGTTGTGTGACCTGGTGTGAAGACATTGCTCAGAGCAAGCAGCCTGCAGTTTATTTGCATTTACTGCTAGATGAAAGGATCCAGCTTGGGTGATCAATAGGATGCCAAGGCCAGATCTTTCTGGGAATCAGTGAGGGTGACACATGTCTTCCTTAGACCTGATAGGATCTTCCCCTTAAGATGCTGGGGCTACAGAGGATTTCTGGTATTTGGGGAAGAGTGCCCTTTTCCTGGGTGCCTGAAATGTGCCAAGTGGAGAGGTGCAAGATTGCCAGAACACAGGAAGCAAGTGCAGGGCTGCATACTGACTTACTCGACAATTTAATGAGCCTGAAGTATGCCTCTTTAAAAAATGAGAACGTTTTGAAACCTCAAGTAGACTAAATAGGAATATTTAGGATCAGTTGCTGTGACAGACAGGCCACACTAGCCTAATTAAAGATGTGCATAACATATTGATGTTGCAATAGAATTTCCCAAATTATGGTTATAGTAACAATTAAGGAAGAGAGCTGACTTTCTTGGCGATAAAAGCACACACTCCACACATTTAAATAAATGTACACATGTAACTAAAGCCGACATGAATAGGTTTTCTATATTTGGTAATAGAGGCTTTGGGTTTTACATAAGTATATTGAGAGCAATTATATGCAAATGTATGTTCCAAAAGTTTAAAACTGATCCATTTAATTGTTAATTAAAATCCGAACATTCCCATTTATGTAATCGTAAAGCAAAATAAAATTTGAGTATTAAATGTTATAGAAAAGGAAACAGCTAAATTAGCATATAATAAATCAAAACTTTGTGACTTTTTACCACCCTCCTCATTGATTTCATCCTTTGTTCTGACAGCCCCACCCCTACCACCATGTCTGTGCCATGCTCTTACTCCCAAATGAATTTGACATGTGCATATTGGATTTGTCATTTTAAGGATAATTTATCATTTTTCTCAAGTATGAAAGGATATGTTTTTTGAGTGGAGAAAAGATGACTATGTTTCTCAGTCTGGTTGTGAAATAGCAACTTTCAATCAATGACCGTATCTAAAGACAATCTATGATTGAGTGCCAGATGAGAAGGACAGATGCCACTGTGGGTTGGAATAATTCCAGGAAGCTTTTGTGGGAGAGGTGAGACATGTGCTTTGGAGAAGGATTTGGATGGGACAGAGGAAGAAGACAAAGCAGGGTTGGGTAAAAAAGCAAAGGTTCAGAATATGTATTGTGCATTTTCCTTCAGCCCCTGTGACTCCCAGTAGGCCAAGGACACTACATGGAAAGCTACAGTAAGCCCCTAATGTCTATGCTGGTAATCATCATTGCCTCACACTTGGTGGATCCATTTCATACCTTTCTCTGGATTCAACACCTTTAGTCCTAATCGTGTGGCTTTTCTTTTTGTTTGGCTGGTTATTTAGTCTTGGAGTGCTCTTACCTTGGTCCTACTGCCCTGCATACTATGTAGGGGGGTCACTTCTAATAATGCTTCTCTCTGTGTACCCCTGACATGGACACAACTCCCCATTTCCAAGGGGCCCCTGAAGTACTGCCCAGGTCTCTGCGATCCTCTGACTTCCAGAGCAGGAAGTCAGGCACATGTACAGGTAATACATAGGTCAACCTGGCTGGAACTTACTCTGGAATATAGAAGAAGATAGAAAATGTATTCATTGGGTAATTATGATCTAGGAATATGAGTGGGATTATGGAAAGACCACACTCCTATTTAGACATAGGGGTAATACATACATGCAATATATATATCCCTTCATAGTTATGAATCAGTATATACGAGTGTATGGAAAATACATACATGTATGCATGCATGCAACATATACATGCATGTTCACAGATCAAGTTCTAGCTGCTTAAATACAAACATACATAGAATATATACAAAGTACTATGTTATACATTAAAATGGTATGTAAAATGATGTGTAAATGGTGTAAAATGGTATACACACACACACACACCGTTATATATATATATATATATATATATATGTAGTCAGGTAGGTGTATATTGTGCCTCTTGTGGTTGTCTACTCTCCACCTTTCCTTTATTAGAGAAGGTGGCCCTTCCTTTTGACCACAAGCGTGAGCAGAAAAGTCAGGCTAGTGATTGGTCAATCAAGTGATTGATTGAGAGGTGGGCACATGGCCCAAGATGAGCCATTCTGAAGCCTTCTCAAATTTTATTATGTTTTTCTGGGACACACTGGCAGGAAAGGCCCCCTTTTCTCTGGTGGTAAAACTGTTGGGATGTGATTCTCTGGATGTCAGTAGCTGTGTTCCCAAGAGAGAATGAGACAAAGACACTGAGAGAAGCAGAAACAAGTTGCAAGGCTAATGTGAAGACCCAGACAACACTTCAGGTCCTGAGTTCAATTCTAGAAGGCAGCCTCCCCTCCCATCCCCCATGGTTTGGGTGTATAAGCCAATATATTTGTCTTCTTTTTACTTTTGCTGGTTTGAACTGTTTTTGTCACTTGCAACCAAAAAAGTCCTAGCTGATATATTGTAGTTATTTTACAGCCACCACCACCAAATGTTCAGTAACTCATCTTTAAACAAGGTGCCATCTGAAGGAGGAGAGGAGTGGTCTTTCCAAATCTGCACTCTCAAACCTGCTGGGGGGCCAAACACAAGTCACATCCATCAGTCAGTTCAGGTGTCTGCAAGGGGTGAACACTGTCTATCTTTCTGCTTAGGTGCATATTGCTTAGTAAACTAGCTTATCCTTTTGTGGTAGAAAAATGAAGGTCAATTTCCCAAGGTTATAATGCCAGAAAATGGCTGGACAAGATTGATTACTAACTGAATTGCTAGTCATACTCAACTGATAAATCATATAGTTTTATTATAATTGTTAGATGAAAATTTCTCTATTGCTGTGAGGCATCAGCAGTCAAACTAGATTGATTTTCACTTTACAAATCACATTTTTTATTGATGAAAAATCCATTATTATCATAGGTTTTAATGTAGTAATTGGTTCCTCAGGAAGATATACCGCAATTTTATTTATTACAGAGCCTTAGGTAGAAAAGTCCCCATTTGCCAACTATCCTGTTAACGCACTTGAAAGGGGCCTATTAGAAATTCAAATATCAAATTACCTCATTTGTGACAAACAAAGGAAAACAAAACAGTGTATCTGTCACAAATACCTTGATTTGAGGGTTGAAAAAGTTGATAGAATTCATGTCCTGATGTAGAGAGTTTTTCTATAGCTCTTCTCAAGCTGATGGCCTGGCGGAGTGACTAGTGCAAAAACCTTTCATCAAATGGCAGTTGGTATTAACGAAATACCAAATATTTTAACAAGTGCTTATTCTGTTCCAGACATTGTGCTAAGGATCAGCAATGAACTGTAATTTAAAGAAGTGTTAAAATTGGGGTTCACCAAAGAAGAGAACAACATGGACCCAAGTTAGGAGTATCCTGGAACAATACTACCTAGAAGGTGTTTGCATTGCAGCCTGTAATGATGATGGCTGAGTAACCATCTTACACAAGAGATTCATTTCACTGTTCTTAAGAATAGTGAACATTCAAGTAATTTCAATTAAACAGTTATATTTAATGTCTAAAAGGTAATTTGTCACTAAGTAGATGGCATCAAATTGTGAGTTCTCATTTTTCAGAGTAGCCTTACAAAGGCTTATTCACAAAAGAAAGATAGCCATTACAGAATATTTTATTTCAAAAATAACTATATGCTTTTATATCAAATGTTATCCGCCCCCCGCCCCCCACCGCAAGTTTGGGAAATAGTATGCCTGGTTAACTGAGTCATCTGACTAATAGGCATTTGCCAAGTATCTAATAAATAGATTATTTATTTATTCATTTATTGAGATGGAGTCTCGCTCTGTCACTTAGGCTGGAGTTCAGTGGCCCGATCTTGGCTCACTGCAACCTCCACCTCCTGGGCTCAAGCGATTCTCCTGCCTCAGCCTCCCGAGTAGCTGGGATTACAGGTGCCTGCCACCACGCCCAAAAATTTTGTATTTTGTAAAAATACAAAAATTACCTCTAGAAATACCCTGCTGTGGTGTTTCATAATATGTGTATTTGTGTATTTGCTCTGTTGTCTTCTTCAAATATGAACATTTACGAATCCCGAAGTATACCTGGTTCAAATGATTTTGGATAAGGGATTGTGGGCCTCTGTCAAACACAGACTATAAAAATGATTAAGAATGAATAAAATACATGGGAAGCAAAGTTCTAGCAAAAATAAAATATCTCTGAAAAATAATTGAATATAATGACTAGAAATAAATAAATAAAATTGTAATACTTCAGTGGTTAGGTTAAATGACAGTCACTGTGTTAAGTATTTTATGTGCCATTTTCTCTTTTAGCTCTTACGGAGTACATACTATTTTACTGACTTAACTAATTTTTCAAGGCCCCCAAAGTATTGATTCTATGCTAGTGTCTTTCATTGTCCTGTGTGGCAAAACAAGAACCTAAGATTATCCTAGTCAACAAATTCCTTTAAATGGTTTCACAGAGTGTCTGCCAATTCATGAAGTCAGTAAGTTAATGGGATCCCATTTGTTGAATTTACTACATGCAACGCACTGTGCTAGGCTCTGAAATTGTAAAAAAGGAAACACTTTTTGCCTAGGAATAAATAAATTTTTTTTCATAATGTTAAATGCTAATAAGGAAGGTAGAATAACATGTGAAAGATTATTTTAACTCTTTAAAGGTAGTCATAGAAAGAAAGTTTGGAGATAATACTTCAAAATATTAACTGTGATGGTCTATATCTGGGTTGTAAATTTTAGAATTTTTTTAAAAAACATGTTTTCCAAATTTTCTACAATGAGCATATATTGTATTTATTACTAGGATTTTTTTTTTTTTTTTTTTTTTGAGATGGAGTCTCATTCTGTAGCCCAAGCTGGAGTGCAGTGGTGTGATCTTGGCTAACTACGACCTCTACCTCCCGGGCTCAAGTGATTCTCATGCCTCAGCCTCCCGAGTAGTTGGGACAACAGATGTGCACCACCATGCCCAGCTTAATTTTTGTGTTTTAGTAAAGACAGGGTTTCACCATGTTGCCCAAGCTGGTCTCGAACTCCTGAGCCTGATCTGACCGCCTTGGACTCCCAGAGTGCTGGGATTACAGGCGTGAGCCACCATGCCTGGCTGAAGAAGTGTTTTTTAAGCAATGTATATCTGTGAAACACTCTAGAACTTTCACTATCATTTAAAAAATAGGATTTAAAGTGTCTAGATAAATATATTGTTTGGAATATTTTAAAAAGTGAATATTCTCCCATTCCTTAAATGTGGGTTTCTCCTAGTGACTCCCTTAAAAGGACTACAATATGGAAGGGGGAATAAATAGTAACTATGGTGGAAAGGCTGACAAACACTATTTCAGCTAAGTGATCAAGGTTAACATCAATAGTGACAAATGGTGTTGGTAGTATGTACCCTTGGTATGATGTGCGGAAACCGACACTTTACCACTGAGGCCATCTTCCCCAAATCCCATAAGCCTGTTTAATCATGAGATAAATATCAGACAAATAAATATTGAGGGACGTTCTACAGAACACATGATGACAACTCCTCTAAGCTGTTAAGGTTATCAAAAACAAGGAAAGTCTGAGAAACCCCCACAGCCAAGAGTGTCCTAAGGAAACATGACAACTAAATGCAATGTGGTATCCTGGATGGGCTCCTGAACAGAAAAAAAGACATTAGATCAAAACTAAGTATGAATAAAGCATGGACTTGAGTTAATAATAATTAATTGTAACAAATGTATTATACTATATGAGATGTTGATAATGGAGAAACTGGGTGTGGGCTATATGGTAACTATTCTATCTTCTCAATTTTTAAATAAATCTGAAACTATTCCAAAATATAATGTTTGCTTTTTTTATTATTGCATTTTCATTTTTTTAATTTTTCACTTATATATATATATTTTTTATTATACTTTAAGTTCTAGGGTACATGTGCACAACGTGCAGGTTTGTTACATATGTATACATGTGCCAAACACCACATGTTCTCACTCATAGGTGGGAATTGAACAATGAGAACACTTGGACACAGGAAGGTTTGCTTTTCAAAAAGGTATTTAGGTTTTTGACCTGTGCATCTGGAAGGTTGGAATTGTCATTGACTGAGATGGAGAAGACCATAGGAGGAGGTGAATTGAAAAAATTTGAAATATGCTAGTCTAGCTCCGTAGGGCAGGGATGTATAAGATACATGCATTGTGAATACATCACTGTTTTAATAGTCTGTATTTAATACAATAAATATTTTGGCAGGGAAAATAGTGAGTATTCTAGAAATAATTCCTGTCCTCTTTAAGAAGTACAAGTTCTTCAAAGATTCCCCAGGAGTAGCTGTGCAAGTCAGTGTGGCTTTCTAATCTCTTTCATCTATGCTTACACACTATAACAGTTTTTTCTATTGCAATGCAGCCCAAGTTTTTTGCAAGGTAAATTATTTGTGATATTCTTAGGAAGAAAAGTAAAATAAATAACTTTTTGGTGGTTTGGTATGGTGTTGTATTTTGCCAATAACTCTTTCTTTCCAATAGTGTTTAATGATATTTATTGGATTGAAGAAAGTTAGCTATCTTTCAGGTATCTTTCCCAGAGCTCACAGGACAATATTTCCAGCATGCCCCCGGAATGGTAGACATGCTGAAAATATTGTCCTGTGAGCTCTGACAATCTAGTAATTGTCACAAATAATTATTTTTACAATTATTATTACTATTATTATATTATTGCTACCATTGGTATACATACACACAAATATATATATATTTATATATTTGGTCTTTTTGTGCTCTTTATTTTGTTTCATTGATCAACGTTTTTTGGTAAATACTATTTTTATGTAATTGTTGCTTGTAGTATTAGATGTACTTCTTTTTGCTCATCTTTTTTCAGAAATCTTTAATAAATTCACTTCTATATGAATTTCAGCATCATTTTATTAAGTAGATGGGAAATCTTGGGTGTGTCAGAAAACTATTTGCATAATAATGCTGTGTAACAAATCACCCAAACTCAGTGGCTTAAACAATTGTTTATTCTTGCTCATGTTTTTGTGGACCAGTTGCCATCCGGGCTGAGATCAGCTGTGCTTAGTTCCAAAGCTGCAAGTTGGGTCCTGGTCTGTTTCATGTGTCTCTCTTCACCAATGACCATTGAGCCACCTGGGGCATATTCTTCTCATGGTGGAAAAAGCACAAAAGACTAAGTTCAATCTTGAAAGGACATTGCAAGCTTCTGGTGGCCTCACATCTGTTAACATCCCATTGATCAAAGGGAGGCCCAAAATGAAGGGGGAGTAAAGTGCACTTCACCCACCATGAGGTCAAGTCAAGTTACATGGGCAAGTCCAACATCAATGGAGTGGGAAGTATACTCCTCCTATGAAGGTGAGAGTAGAGAGAGTGACTATTTGCCAAAAATAATTTCATTCACCATTCTGGTGGAATATTTATGGGAATTGCATTAAATGTTAACTTGAAAACAGACACTATTAGAACAATTGCCTTTTCTACTAAGATCTTATCTACACAAGTAATTGTTAAGTAATTTGCTAAAAAAGACCATGAATGTACATTTCAAGTAGACTTCCTATGGTATCTAGTAGGAGCTTAAAAAATGTTTGCTAAACTGTTATTCATGTATATTTTGTATTTTTCTTATCTTGAGTGCCAGCTCTTAAAATGATATGTGTAGCTATTTTGGCATGCAAAAATACTATTAATTTTATGTATGTTTTCCTGCATTTGGTTGCTATACTGAACTCTTCTAATTAAGTTCTGGAAGTTTTGGGGTTTTTGTTTTTTTTTTGCATTGTTTAGGTATGCAATCTCAATGTTTTTAAATAATCTTTTTCTCATTTCTTTTCAATATTGATTGCATTGACTAGAGCTTATCAAACAATAGTAAACAATACTGTAAGATTT
The DNA here is from genome assembly GCF_028885655.2 of Pongo abelii. Classification (NCBI taxonomy): domain Eukaryota; kingdom Metazoa; phylum Chordata; class Mammalia; order Primates; family Hominidae; genus Pongo; species Pongo abelii. The sequence continues at coordinate 156,655,168 of NC_071985.2, read as the reverse complement.
TTGAAGACAGTACTTCTAATGTTTGTTCACTTAGTGTAAAGCTGACCTGACCTAGTTTTCTTTACCATATTAAGGAAGAATTCAAATGTTTTTAAAATTATTTTTCTAAAATAATGCCTATGTGTGTTGAGTTTTTATCAAATGACTTCCTGGCATCTATTGAAATGGCTGGATGATTTTTCTTTTGGAACTTCTGAAGATTGTATTTTCTTATTTTGAACCACCATTGCCAATTAATTTCTTTTTTTTTTCATAGTGTGTATATTAGTCATGGTTCTCTAGAGAAAGAGGACCGACAGGATGTATATGTATATATGCATATGTGTGTGTGTGTGTGTGTGTGTAGAGAGAGATATTGAGAAAGAGATATTTTAAAGAATTGCCTCATGAGATTGTGGGGGTAAGCCTGTAGGCTGGAGCCTCAGAAAGATTTGCAGTTTGACTCCAAAGGCGATCTGCTGGCAGAATTCCTCTTTGCTCAGGCACACCAGTCTTTGTTCTATTAAAGCCTTCAACTGATTGGATAAGGCCTGTCCAGTTTATGAAGGATAATCTGATTTACTCAGAGTCTACTGACATAAATGTTAATCTCATCTACAAAATATCTTCACAGAGCATCCCATTTTGAGAAGCAGCTTCACTGTGTCTCCCGGGCGGGAGTGCAGTGGTGCAATCTTGGCTCACTGCAACCTCCACCTCGTGGGTTGAAGCAATTCTCCTGCCTCAGCTTCCTGAGTAGCTGGGATTACAGGCACCTGCCACCATGCCTGGCTAATTTTTGTATTTTTAGTAGAAACAGGGTTTCACCATGTTGGCCAAGCTGGTCTCAAACTCCTGACCTCAAGTGATCTGCACTCTTCAGCCTCTCAAAGGGTTGGGATTACAGGCGTGAACCCCCGTGCCTGGCCCAGAATAATGTTTGACCAAATATTTGGGTACTATGATGCAGTCAAGCTGACACATAAAATAAACCATCACAATGTATAATTCTTTTAAAGAATTGTTGAATTTGAATATTTCTCAGAAATATTCTTTGGGTTATACAAAATTATTATCCCATATAAAAGAAGAGGCAGTTGAGGCTAGAATAGGTAATACAACTCACCCAAAGTCACACATGCTTAAAGTGGCAGGACTGATATTTGACCCTGACTCCAAAGCCCCAGGTTTTAGTCACATAATCAAGTACACAGAAAGGACATCCAATATGCTGATACATTATTCTTCAGACTGGCCTTACTTCCTTTGTTCAGGAGTCACCTGCCTATAACTCTCATATGTGATTTAATCTTGATTGTTTTTGTTGAATTGGGGAACTTCACGAATGAGAAGTAGAGGAGTTGAGATTTTTACTTTCTGACATGAGCTGCTGTTAAACTGATTATCTTGCTGCAGTCCACATCTGGATCAAGTACAAAAGTGAAGCCTGACTTTTTACTCTATGGTGCTGATAGGAGTAACAGCCACAACACCACCGTTTTTTGTCATCTTGCTGATGAATTGACCTCATATTTCTCTACCTACGTTTTTCAAAATAGTGCTCTTTTATGAGTTACTCAAGCCCCATTTTAAAAGCAGTGTGGTTGATAAGTATGTTTCATACCTGCTTGTACTGAGCTTTTTTAACCTTGTGCTCTTGAAATAATATGAGCTTTTGGACACGATGTATTCAGTACAGACTTTCAGAGTGAAAATGTTGATTTTCCCAAATTAAAGAACTAGGGGATATGGTAATATATGCTCTCGATTTTGAATTAGGTGGAAATTGACATCATTTGTCAGAAATCTACTGAGGATAAAAATGAGGTAAAGTTTTAGGTGCTGAGCTATGTGCCAAATAGCCCTTGTGTTTCTTTCTTGAACACCTACTTCAAAGAAGCAGATTTGCCTTTGATATCCCTGGGAGCCACATGAATATGAACTGACTCCAATTGCCCTCATCATCTCCAGAATTTATTTTTTATTTTTTTAGGGCACAAGTCTGCGGTCAATTTGCTTATTTGCTTCTCCAAACCAGCATGATCATTATAATTCTCGTTTTCATGAAATAACCCACTCTCAGCCTGTTGTTAATCCTACCTAGAGGTTGGGAGTGGAGTCACCTAACATGAGGGCATTCATCTCTTCAGTAAGCGGTGTGCTTGTGTCAGAAATTTTTATGCAGACAAAAACACAGGAATCATCATGGCAACAGAATAATATTCACCACCTGAGCCACCTTGACATTTCTCGGCTAGTAGGAAGCTTTCTTTTTTCTTTTGTGCTTTTAACATAGAAGAATGCCTCCTAAGTTTTGCAGGCTACATAATCATGCCCATGAGCCTCCTCTTTTCAATGCGTCCTGCCCCCATAACCATTTTTCTCTGTAAGTGATGTTAACTATGCAGGAAGCCAATTAGGAGATTCTACTTAGAATTCCTTCTCTTAACTGTTTCTCAAAGCTTATGTGGTATAACTGCTAAAAAAAGATGTTTGAAAAATAATAATATATTCTATATTGGCCATCCAATGTCTCACCTTCATGCCTTAGCTCAAACTGGCAAGCTTCTTTATGCCATCTCTACATGTAGAAAAAGTCTACCTATTCCTTAAAATCTTGTCCAAAGGCCATTTCCTTTGTGGTAGTTTGCCTGTTTCACCTCCTTAGCAGTCACGGCTCTCTCTCATGGGTCCTTTTAACACTTTAATGATAACTAATAATTATAAACACATGGATCATTCTTTAGGTTTTACAAAGTTTGTCGACACATCATTTCATGTAACAGATAATCTTGTGGCTTTGATTATATTCTCCATTTTCATTCTCTCTCTCTCTCTTTTTTTTTTTTTTTTGAGATGGAGTCTTGCTCTGTCACCCAGGCTGGGGTACAGTGGCGCAATCTCTGCTCACTGCAACCTCCATCTCCCAGGTTCAAGCGATTCTCCTGCCTCAGCCTCCCAAGTAGCTGGGATTACAAGCATGCACCACCGCGCCCAGCTAATTTTTGTATTTTCATTAGAGACGTGATTTCACCATGTTGGCCAGGCTGGTCTCAAACTCCTGACCTCAGTTGATTCACCTGCCTCCCAAAGTGTTGGGATTACAAGCGTAAGCCACCACGCCCAGCCTATATTCCCCAACAATGGAGAATATTAAACAAATAAACACAGGAGTGTTAAGTAATTTTTTTGTTTTCTTGAGACAGAGCCTCACTCTGTCGCCCAGGCTGGAGTGCAGTGGCGTGATCTCAGCTCACTGCAACCTCTGCCTCCTAGGTTCAAGTGATTCTCCTGCCTCAGCCTCCTGAGTAGCAAGGATTACAGGTGCACACCATCATGCCTGGCTAATTTTTGCATTTTTAATAGAGACGGGGTTTCACCATGTTGGTGAGGCTGCTGTCAAACTCCTCACCTCATGATCCGCCCACCTCAGCCTCTCAAAGTGCTGGGATTACAGGCGTGAGCCCGTGCCAGGCCAAGTAATTTGTTAAGCGACACACAGCTGTCCTCTGTCTTCCGACATCAAATGTCTTCCTGTGCTAGCTATATCCTGTTGGTCTCAAATTATCATTATCTTAGCCAACCCTTCTGGAGCACGTCTCTGTGCCAGGCATTCTTCTAAGTGGTTTATATGCAGCAGCAGTAATAGCTAACATCTTCTTGCCAGATATTCACTTAGTCTTCAAAGCAACCCTATGTAATAGATACCATTATTATTCCACCATTTAGAAATGAATAATCTAAGGGACAGGGAAGTTAAGTAATTTATTCAAGGTCAGATAACTACAGGAGGCTGCTGCAAGTGTCAGTCTTTCCATATCCAAAATCTGGTGTCTTAGTCAGTGAAAATGCTGCAAAACCTCAAAATTGACAGAGGCCACCCTTTAGACATAATTGCTGCAGGAATATTGATCCCAGCAGGAATATTGATCACATCTCCCCTTGTATTTCAAATCTTCACAGTGCATTCCACAGGCTTTTGCCTGTGGTATCCAAGACCATAGAGGCAAGAATGTCTGGGAAATGTAGGTGTTAGATTGCCAGCCTCTGCTGTGTAAGATGGCAGAAGAGCATAGAGGAAGGTAAAAATGAATACTGGGTTCCAATAGACAATATCTAGCATACCTGTGATAATGATGTAAGACTACTGCCATTTCTTTAGAATGCGATCCTGGTAAGATGGCCAATGAATGTTTAGTCACTCAGATAGGCAGTGGTGTCCCCCGACCACTAGGGGGAGATGAACAACCGGCATAGTTTGATATCTTAAGAAAGATTATTTGTTAATGGGTAATGGAAAAAAATACTGAGAAAGAAGTGGATGCTTTCTGTGGCTTATGAGGAGAAGCTTATGCTGTCTTTAATGAAAAATTAATCAGATAAACAAATGTCCAGAGGAATATATCCAGATGTAGTCCTATTTACAGTCACTTAGTGGATGTGCCAGCATCCAAATGCTTCCTTAATCCTTCAACTAAGTAATGATTGAATAGAGCCTTTGCTCCACTTTTCCTGCTCAAATGCTACTTTATTAGCATTGCTTCTTGTCCATAACCATCATTGCCTAAGTGCTCTGCAACTTATCTATTTAAATACTGGATAGATTGTCATCAGTTCCTCATCTGACCAATCATTTGTTTCACCAATTACTTGCAGGTTCTCATTCTCGTAATGGTCCTACCATGGAAGTGTTCCATCTCCCTGTTTTCCTCACCACCTCCAGCTAATCAGGGTAGAGTTTGCTCTAATGAGCTTATGTCTCAGGTGGGCAGGTCTTTCTGTGAAAAATTGTCAAAACTCTTCTAATGGGGAACAAATATTAATGTAAATGTAGGCATTTATTTGCCAAAAGAGTAGTAGCTCGAGAATTGCTAGCAATAATTACCCTACTTGCCAGTGTATTGTGTCTTTTTTGATTATTCCTCTCTTTCTATGTAGAGACCTGCCTAAAATATCTCATGATTTTTTCTCCCTCAAGTGTGCATTTGTGAAGTTTCTCGAAAGATTGATTGGAACACAAGGATTTCAGTTCATGGCATCCTGTTAATCAGGTCAGATTTGTTAAACTCATTAGTGTTAAAAATTTCTTTGTACTCACAATTCTCCTTACCCAGAGTTAGTTCTGTGGCAGTGTATTAGTGTGGGCAGGGTATCTTCCATCAACTTAGTGTTTTTAATGGAGCTTACCAGAGTTAATGACAGTGGCAGTCCCCCCAGGGAAAACAAGACAGTTGGCTCAGATGTCTTATGGGAGCTGAACCTGCTAGAATGTTCTTCTGGGGGTTTCATCACTAATCTGCCAACAACTGGAGTCTGTATCCTATTAGTTTCTATTCACTGAAGTTGTGAGATGCCATGTACTTTCTTTTTCCAGTCATCTCATTTTTCTCATCCTCTAATTCGTGAAAGCGACACAGAAATATTTAGAAAAATTGGGATTCTGCAAATTGTGAGATTGATTTTCCTATTTTCTTCTCATAGTGTTCAGATTGAGATAAGGTACTAGCTTCACTAAGCTCTTAAGTTGTCTACTATAAGACAAAGTCAATACCACCTCCTTGGAAAGAAATAAGGCCATGATGAGTTAGGTTTTCACCATGTGTAGGTTATTCTAAGTGTTTCAGGGCTAATGGCATCCCCTGAGGTAGTAGGTAGATAAGTTGGTCATCAGGTTAGAGCCTGTGTTGTGAATCAATTCATGTGTAGTCCTTACGACCATTCATTCTACAGATTCTGGTATCTGCCCACCTCTCAGGCCCATCTCTCATTGCACCCTGTACCCACAGTACTCATGCTTTGCCCATTCTGAATCATTTTGAATTCTAAATTATACAGTATACTTTATATTTAATACGTTTCTAAATTTTCAAGTGCCAGCTCCTCCCCTCTTTTACCTGGTAAACTCTTCACCTTCTAGGTCTTTTCTGATTGTCTTCTTCTTGTTGGTGTGCTCAGGTTCCTAGTGTAGCTTATACCTGATTCAACCAGAACACCTATAGCAACTTATTGCCATCACTTATGTGCAGAGCTCCTCCTATATAACCATAGGCCCCTGAAAGGCTGGACCCTCTTTGCATCTCAAGTCTCTTCTTCCATTCCCTGCCTGCCATTAGTGGTGTCTCCATGCAGGAAGAAGCATATCCAAAAATATTTTAAATTATGTAAATTTCAATAAAGTATTTATTTCAACCCTCAGAGAAAATGAGATCAGATTTGTACAGAGACGTGGTTCTCCTCAATTATGGTAAGTTTAATGGGTGACAATGCTGAGCAAGATTTGCATTGCATAAAAATCACAGGAATTAGGACAAGTGATTGGAAAGTTCAAAGGAAGATTTAAGCTCAGTATAAGTAATAACTTTCTGGGCATTAAGACTGTTCAAAAATGGAATGTGCTATCTTCTCAACTAATGAGGTCTCAATGACTGGAAGTATTTGTACCAAGACTCATAAGGAAGCTATCATATATGTTCTCATATTGGTTTGGAAGAGATGCTTGGCAGTATCTTTTCTAATCTTAAGATTCTATTTTTATTTCTGTAAATCAGTTCAAATATTAACTTCTTATAATTGCCAATTATGGCTTTTATATTCATCATTATTCATTTGATATTCATCATCAGTTAAAATTTTTCTATTAATCAGTCAATGGAAAAATTCTTTTGCCTCACTCTTCAGTGAATCTGGCTTTCCTTGGTTGTCCGTGTTTCCTTTCACTTCTCTCTATATACAGTATAAAATTAATGAGACTTTTAAAAATCTTTCAATTTTAGTCAATAAATATTTGAATGTTGGGCCAGATGCAGTGGGAGGTACAAAGAAGATATAACATTGATTACAGTAGCTAGTGTTTATCAAATGATTACTGCATTTTACATATATGGACTCACTTGTTTCTCACAATAATGCTATATGGTAGGTACTATTTTCCCATTTTATAGATGAGAATCCTGAGGCACAGAAAGATTAATTAATTTTCCAAGATTATATTGCTCTTAGATGGAAGAACACAAGCAATCTAATCTAAAATCTGAAGGTGTAACCATTAAGCATTACTGCCTCTTGATGAATAAATTTAATAAGATACCATCTCTTGCCTTCAAAGATGATTCCACCTGGTTGAATTACATGTATTTATTATTCACTGGATAAGGCTGTTCTTAATTTTACTTGTTGTAAAAATTTATTCTTTCAAACTTGTCTGCACTGTTATCACTTGATAGTGTTCTGGCGCTGGCCAAACAAAAATCCATGTTTATCTAATTTACACCACTTATGATATTCTAAACTTGCTGTGTAACTATATATCTCTAGTTTGAACTCAAAGCGATATGATTGTATCTCCATGATTATGTTAATTATCCTTCCCTGAGACTTCTCCATTTACCTTTTGCTTTTGTGGAAATCGCAACAGCATACAATAATCCAATAACAAATAGACCTTTTGATTTGGATATAGCCATCGTTCCCACGTTATTAAATGCATACTACATGCAGGATGTCTAGGAGGAAGTAGAAGATGTATACACCCAACAAAAGATACCATGTTAGAAGTACAAATAAAGCAATGTTGGACAAATGAAGTGAAATGAGCAGTCACCACAGAAATGAGATTCACCAATATGCCTTTCTGAGCATCTTCATTGGTATTTGTTTTGGAGTGGTCATTATGTTGGTAATCTCACAGTAGGCAGGTAATAAGTTACAGTGATTCTTCCCAATCTTGCCTGAACAGACTCCTCCTGTAAGCACAACTGAAACCCTAGAAAGTATAATTTAGAAAAGCAATTTTTAAATTTTAATATGCATCAGATTAAACTGAAAGATGAGGTAAAACACCAGTTGATGGGCCCCAGCCCCAGGGTTTCCGATTCAGTAGATGTTGAGGTCAGTTTCAAGAGTTTGCATTTGCACTTTGAAAGAGCTGGAATAATACTAAGAATATGCATAACTCCTGGGTGTGCATTAGAATCACCTGTGATTCTGGTCACAAAAACAATCACTAAACTTCTAAATAAAGATCCAAAGCTCCTCTAATATTAAACCCTGAGATAAATATGAACTGTATATATACTTTAAAAAGATGAATAAAATAAGTAAAGGAATCATTTACCCAATTTTTGATGAATACGTGAGTGGCAGCAGTTGTGGTGGTAAGTTAAATCAGGAATAAATGTTTGCAAAGTGAAAATTGTAAGAAGCATCTCCTCTTACCATGCAGTTTATAAACAAACAATCACAAATAGGGCAGGCTTGCTCAGCTCGTTCATACCTGGCGGGTTGTTGTCATGAATTTGTATGATTATTGTGTACTTTACAAATTTTTATTTTACAATAATTTGTATTTATTCATTCATTCATTTTCCAACCCATTTATTCCAGCTCAGCCGTGAGGATGGCTGGAGCCTATCCCAGCTGCTTAGGGTCCAAGGTAGTAACCAGCCTGGGACAGGATGTGATCTCATCACAGGGAACACACACACACACACACACTCACACTCACTCAGACTGGGACTATTTAGACACACCAGTGAACCTCACATGCACAGCTTTGAGAGGTGGAAAGAAACTGGAGTTCCAGAGAAAACCCACACGGACATGGGGAGAACATGCAAACTCCACACAGACGTTGGCCCTGGCAGGAAATTGATTTTTTTTCTTCATAAACATAATGAAATGCTGTTAAATAAAATGATGTCATTCAAGGACTTGCTGTAATTAATTGAGGCTTTTAGTATCTCCTTTTCCAATTATGTTTTCCAATTACCAAGCATTGCTCATCACATAATAGATGCTCAAGTAACGTTTGTTAAGCAAATGAGTATCTCTTATGATAAAAAATATTGCACCAGGTGGGTTGACTGACCACATATTTCTAACCATGCTGGAATGACTTACTTCTGACAAAAATTATTAATTTTATTGATCCAAAAGGAGCCATGTAAAATTGTTTTCCTCTTCTTGCTTGCTATTTTCAGTTTTTCTAATTTGGGCTCAGCTAGCAGTGCCATAGCTGAACAAAGTGCATAGATTTTAATAAGGACTCCTATTGCGGAGAAGGATAATAAGTGAGTCGGTAGGGCAGGGTCATACTCTCAAAGCCTTTCTGATGGGAGCCAAGATTAAAATGCACGGCAGGCTGAGAGGGCTGGGAAGAAGCTATGATTTCTCACTGTGGATTTCCTCAGAGTGCCATTAGTGTACCAAGGAGAACACAGGGGAGATTGCATTTACATGAGGAAAGCAAGTTAGAGCTCAGTGATCTTGAATTTTTTGGCATTATTTCAATTATTCGTTGGAATAATTTAACTTCGACACAAAACATGTGTCTTAGTATTGTATAGATTTGCAGGGCACAGAATATTTCTGGTTTTCCCCTAATGATTGTCATGGAATGCCCTTAAATTTAATGAATAAGTGAATCCCAAGACAGTGGTATAGAGGTCTCTAATTCCAAACAGTAATGTATTTTTGTGAAATAAACAAGGCTCAGTATTTCCATTCGATTCGGTGGCATTGATGGACTCTGAGCACATTGGGCGGTTCACAACACAGTCATATTCTTATTCAATCTTCATTAGAAATTCATGAGATAATCATTGTGCTATTAACCTCATTATATAGGTGAGGAAACTAAGTCACTAAAAGTTTAAATGACTGGTCCACATTAAAACAGCTGATGAGTGATGAGGGCTGTGAAGACGTCTCAGGTTTTTTTTCCCTGGCTCAATGCTGCTCTACCCAGCATCTCTGTGGACAGGAACTCCTTTTATCCCCCACTCATTTGATGAGAAGTATATGAGGCCAGGGAAAGGCAAGTGACATGGCCAAGGGCAAAGGGCAAGGCATTGTGAGAGTCTGTTTGAGAATCACATCTGAATCTAAGCAGAAATCCACATTGCCTGCCATCCTAAAGAGATTCCTTAGTTGCTCCCCCTCCTCATTGGGCCTGTGGTGTATTTGTGAACAACAGCTGCATTTACAAGTAGCCAGGACTTCCTCCAGATGACCTAATGCGCTGCCAGAGTGGAGACAAGCAGGGCTGACTTCACAGGCCAAAGAGGGCATCTGCATTTGCCACTCAGCCCCAATTATTCAAATCTGCTCATGGCAGGAGGGATGGTGGGTCCCTTAGGCACAGAGGCCAGCCTCTGATCTCCAGACTCTCTCATTTCCCCTAGATCTGCCCCCTCCTGTTGCTTAAGCAAAAGCAGGGCTAACCCCCGCCCCTTGGACGAGGAGCACATCATTCCTGCATTCTCCAAGCACTCTCTGGCTGCTGCGTCAGCAACTGGATGCTCGCCCAGCCTCTGCAGGACTCTAGAGTCTAGAGCCTGCTGGCGCAGAGGCAAGAGGGGTGCCAGATGTGCGAGCTAGCAAACCGCAGAAGCTACTGTGAGATTAGAGTGGCACAGAAATAGGAAATTACCCTTTCCACTGGGCTTGGAATCCAGGGTAGCTGAGGCAGCAAACAAACTTCTGTGTGTGTGAGGTGTCCCAGTGTACCAGTGTCCTCCATTCCGGGGTGTCTTCTTCTTGGAAGGAGGACTTTTTCTTTTAACCCCTAAAGGGCCAGGGGTCTAAAAGCTGGTTGGCAATACTTGATGCCTAAATTGTGGCCTGAGAGTCACCATCTCCTGGGTGCTAGTTAGAAATGGGGAATCCCCTGGCCCAATCCAGACCTATGGAATCAAGATCTGCCTTTTAACAAGATCCCAAGGTTTATTTGCATATTTGAGAAGCCCTGCCCTAAACAACACTCATGAGCCTGGGGAGAATCTTAAGGGCTTGTGAGACACTTGAGGGTTGTGACACTTCCTAGGTACTTCTGTAGCCTAAATTGGTCCTATGTGATTGGGATCTACCTCTAGCACTGGGTCTGTGGTGATACTAACTTCCCTGTCTTCCCTGGCCCAGACTGACATTTTCAAAGGGCTGTATGAGGTGGTACGTACTCAGGCAAGGCATTAACAGTCACACAGGCACTCCAGGGCTTTCTCCTGGCAGTACTTGAGCCACGTGGCTCTCCATGGAGCAGCTACCTCTATCTTGGACCTTATAGTTAGAAAGCCAACAGCTGCCCTGCGTGGGGGAACTGCACAGTATGCTAATGGAGGAGCAACATACTGAAAATGATGTTGTGGCTATTAACATTTTTATGGGTGGACTGCTTTGCAAAGCATGGGGAAAGTATTACTCTTCTAGGATTAATATATTTAACAAAAAGTCTGCCAGGAGAGGAGGTTTTTGCTGATAAATATAATTCTGCTGTTGATTTATTTAGTAATGGAGACTTGAAATTACAGGAATCAATGTGTATATGGAAGCCATTGTCATTTGGTTAATTATGTTTTGCCAGCAGGATGGGGAAGCACTTTATGCTCGATGCAGCCAAATGTATTTCAGCCAGAATCCTGTGTTATAAATGACGAACACATAAATGTAGATAAAGAGAAAGACTCCTATAATTCTAGATTCCTGGACACTTGATCCTCCAGAGGCTTGACATCCCTGGCCCCCTGCACTGGGGCTGTAGCATGTAGCATAAGTAGGTCTGCTTCCTCTATAGCAATACTCCTTAACTGGGCTGATTTTGCACCCATGGGATATTTATAGATGTCTGGAGACATTTTGGTTATCATAACTGGTCAGGGAAGATGGGCAACAAGAGGGCAGAGGCCTAGGATGATGCTGATGCTAAGTAGACCTACAAAGCAAAAGATGGCTCCCACCCCCAGCCCTAACGAAGAATTATTTGGCTCAAGGTATCCATAGTTCTGAGGTTGAGAAGCCCTACTCTAGAGCATTCCTATTTGAGATTCCGACTTAAAGAAATGGGGTGAAGTCCATATTCTCTTTGTTGACAAATAAAGAAAATAAGGTGTGGGCATCACATCTGGTTATGTAGGATTGTCTTCCAAGATATCCACCCAGGAGGGAGTCAAGATGAGTGTATAGTAGGAGAGGCTGGAATAGCTCTCCAGCCACTGTCACTTATCTGAAGAGGTCTAGCACTGTCAATTGGTCGCCATCCTATTGTGAAGGTCATCCCCAACCTTCCTTTCCCTACATTCTGATGAACCAGCTGTGGTTTGGAAGGCATAAACTTTGCTACAGTCACAGCTCTGCTATTTACTGAGTGATCTTGAGAGTGGTAGGTAGTGTAATGGCCCTCAAAGATGCTCACATCCTAATTCCTGGAAGCTGTGACCTTTCATGGCGAAGGGGACTTGCAGATGTGATTTAGTCAAGGATCTTGAGAAGGGAAGATTCCCCTGGATTTTCTGAGGGGGTCCTTGTAAGTAGAAGATGAAGACAGGGGAGTCAGATTCAGAGATTTAAAGATGCAGTGCTGCTGATCTTGAAGATGGAGTGAAGCTGAAGGAAGGAGCCATGAGCCAGGCCTGTAGGAAGTTCCTAGAAAAGGGAAAAGACAAATAATCAGATTCTTCCCTAGAGCATTCAGATGGAACACACTCCTGCCGATACCTTGATTTTAACCCCCAAAGACTCATTTTATACTCGTGATCTCCATAACTGTAAGATAAAAGATGTTTGTGGTAATTTATTACAGCAGCAATGGGAAACCAATGCATTAAGGAAGGCATTTTTCCTCTTGAATGTCCCACTATAAAATAAGGCTTCATCCACTGTAAAATAGGTGTTGCTCATTTATTTGTTCCTTTATTCATTCAACAATCATTTATTGAGTGCCTACTATATGTCCACTATTCTAGGCACTTGGGAGAGAGCACTGGACAACAGAGACCAAGCAACTCCTCTAATCTAGTGACAGGAGACTGATAATAAACTTCCAAAAAATACAGAAATCTACAGTGATAAATGTTATGAATTCAAATGAAGCAGGGTAAGGTAACCGGAGTCCACATCTATTTCTTACAAATCATTCAGAGCAGGTTCTGTGATAAGGTGACATTTAGCAAAAACCTCAAGAAAGTGGGAGACAGAGTCATGCAGATGTTCAAAGGAAGAATATTTTTTAATAGAGGAAATGGCAAGCATACATCCCCTGAGCTAGGAGCTTGATTCTGAGATTCAAAGAACAAGGGAACCAGTGTTGATAATTATAATAATTACCTCACAAGGCTGGTATGAGAATTTTGGGCAACATACATGAAACCCCCTGGTGAATTTCAAAACACTATGCAAGTATTTATTCATCCTTGCCATGGTCCCTCAGAGTGCATTTTGGGGGCTGCCAAGGGATGTGTAGGGTGACTTTTATTTTGTGTCTATATAAAAGTGAAAGGGAAACACCTATTGGCCTCAGGCCATGGAAATTATGCACAGAGACCTAGAAATAGGAGTATTTTCCCAACATGGAGCTGATGATGATTCTATGTGTGTCCTTCACAGTGGCAAACCTTCAAGGGGCAGGGACATCATTGCTGCTGTAGTCGTTAAACCCTGTGGTCCAGAAGGGTGCTCCCAGGGTGCCAAAGGGGGCCCAGAGCAGTCAGCTTGTCTGTCATGGGGGCATACAAAGAGAGAAATCATCAAGAAATTCAAAGACCTCAACTCCTGCCTGGCCAGGGCCCAGAGAGAAGCAGTTAGGATAGCCTCTGATATCCAGCCTTGCCAGCAACTAATCCGCCAAAGGATGAAATTGAAATATTTGAAATATAATCCATACAGTTCTTTTTCCAAGACAGGTGGTGAAATGGTCTAGTTTTTACAGAAGGCTGAGAAAATTAAAATACTAAAATGTTGCACATCTTTGTGTTTGGGAGCAGGACTTCCTCTGGAAGCTGGGGTGGGGATTAAAGAAGGCTTCCCCTGGAAGCTGGTGTGGGGATTAGAGAAGACATCTCTCAGAATCTAGAGCTGGCCCATTAACACCTTAGGTTTAAGGAGCTTTCTCAGCCCATTTTGTATTTCCAATCTTAAAATGACCAAGGCAAGGCCACAGATAATGTGTGTGTATTTCATCTGTCTTTATGCTGAAGAATCCGTTTGTAACTGAAAGGTATTCTGCATATTGATTGGATTATCAGGTTAGATTCTTTTTCCTAAATGAGTTTCTTTAGGCTGTTTCTGCTTACTTTTTAAAAACCTTATTTTTAATTTTAGATTTATATGGTACAGGTAGAGGTTTATTATATGGATACATTGCGTGATATGGAGATTTGGGCTTCTAATGATCCTGCTGTGGAAGTAGTGAATACAGAACCCTGTAGGTAGCTTTTCAAGCCTTGGCCCCCCTTCCTCCCTCCTCTGTTTTGGTTGTTGACAAAGTCTGCAGTGTCTAATGTCCCCATCTTTGTGTGTGCGTGGACCCAATGTTCAGCTCCTACTTGTAAGTGAGAATATGCAGTATTTAGTTTCATTTCTGTATTAATTCACTTAGAATAATGGCCTCTAACTTCATCCACATTGTTGCAAAGGACCTTATTTCATTTTTTAAAATGGCTGCATGGTATTCCATTGTGTGTATGTGACCCATTTTCTTTGTCTAATCCACTGTTGATTGGCACCTGGGTGGATTCCATGTCTTTGTGAATAGTGCTGTGATGAACATGTTCGTGCAGATGTCTCTCGGTATATACTCAGTAATAGGATTGCCAGCTGAATGGTATTCCACTTTTAGTTCTTTCAGAAATCTCCAAACTGCTTTTCTTTCTTTCTTTCTTTCTTTCTTTTAATTATACTTTAAGTTCTGGGATACATGTACATAAAGTGCAGGTTTGTTACATAGGTATACACGGGCCATGATGGTTTACTGCACCCATCAACTTGTCACCTACATTAGGTGTTTCTCCTAATAGTATCCCTCCCCTATCCCCCCACTCCCTAACAGGCCCTAGTGTGTGATGTTCCCCTCCCTGTGTCCATGTGTTCTCCTTGTTCAACTCCCACTTATGAGTGAGAACATGTGGTGTTTGGTTTTCCGTTCCTGTGTTAGTTTGCTGAGAATGATGGTTTCCAGCTTTATCCATGTCACTGCAAAGGATATGAACTCATCCTTTTTAATGGCTGCACAGTATTCCGTGGAGTATATGTGCCACATGTTATTGTCTGAGTAAACTTTGTTTTTTTAGACTCATAGTAACAAAAGGAAAATGGACGTCTTTAGCAACTCTTTCAGTAACAGAACATCTTTTGTATAACCTGAACTTTTATATCAGTTCAGGAATATAAGAGGAAAATAAAGGAAGGCTTGGCAAGATAGGTAGCTCCCTATCAGGAGAAACAAAAATGAAAAGACCGTCGGATCAGTGTATACTCTGAGTCCTGTGGGAGCTGAGTCTGTATCCTAGAAAGCATGGAAAAGTAGTCTAGGGCAGAAATAAACCAGGCATCCTGCCAGGATGAACAACTAGAAAAACCCTTTGGAACCATGGTCTGTCAAATGCTGATGCGCAGGCAGCTTCCTCTGTCCCCAAGGTCAGAAGAAATTCCTATATTGCTACTTCTTTCTTCTCCTCAACATCTGAAGCAAAACCCTACAGAGTACAAAGGTAAAGTGAAGACAAAACAAGTCCTTCTAGCTTCAAAGTGCTTTGATATTCTTTGTCTTTTATTTTCATAAAGACTTGATAGCGTGTTAATGCCACAGAATAGCAGGATTCTCTTCCATTATATGATAAACATGCTAGTGAAAAAGAATTATAAAAAAAAGTTTTAATAGAGGAATTATGGCAACCTATGAGAATTACTTCAAGTGGAATATTTATTCATGTATTCCTCAAAGAGTTGTGGTATCCACTAGATGTCAGGCATTGAGCAAAGGATTGGACAAAGGGCAAGTATGGGCAAGGCCCTATTCTGGGCTCCTGGAATTCGTAATATAAATGGTGGCATAGACAAATATGCAAATGAACAAATATGCAGTTGAGTTACAAATTGTCAAAAGTGTTAAGAAAGAAACAAACATGGTATTCTGCTAGAGTTTTGACTGAGTACCCAGGAATGGCCTTGCTGAGATTTAATCTGAGAGCTGAATGACAAGAGGGAACCAAGTATATTGTTATAGGTCAGGAACAGAAACAATTTTTACTCTGGCTCTTCTGGGAAGACATGAAAGCCTGTGTTTACAAAAGATTTTGATTTACTGAGTCACATGATCTAAAGAAACGCTTTTACTCTTATGCTTCTAAAGAGACATTTCCTGGTCCCCCACCCTCCTGACCACATTTCATGTTCTTTTTCCCTGCATTATTTTTTTCTCCCCAGGTATTGTAAATATCTGACATACTTTTTCATTTACTAATTTGCCTGGTTTAATGTCTGTCTCCACCACTAGAATATAAGCTCTATAAGGAACTGGTTTTATCCATTTTGTTCATGACGACTGTCTCTACTGCTTAGAAGAGTAACTGGCACATAGTAGATACTCAATGAATATGATTCCTGCTATACTAAGCTATTTCTTTTTGCCCCTGAAGAGGGAGATATGGAATTTTGAAAACTGCCAGGTCTGGAAGAATATGCTATACTTTCCAAGGTTGTTAGATTTGAATGAGAAAAATATACACTAAAGTGAGTTCCATGCTGGTGTATAGTAAAGGCTGAGTAAATATCATTCTTGGGTACTTCCCTGTCTCTTTTTTCCTAAGCACACTCAGTGAGGTGGGAGCCGTGAAACGTTATGAGGTAGGAGAAGGTGATGTCTAATGTTTCTCTACTGCCCTGTTGGCGGCCCCCAACCAAGTCTCTCTCAGTGCCTTTGCCCAGCCTTCCTCTGCACACACTACAGCTAGCTCTGTCATTTCCTCATGCCCCATCAAGTCCTACCTGTCTTCCCAGACCCTCAGCTTCCTTGGCTCTGGCTTACAAGGGACATCTGATTAATCTGTAACCAATTCATGTTGATCCCCTAGCTGATTGCCTCTTTGTCACCATGAAGCCAGCTCCTTACCATGTGTGGGTGCAGCAAGCAGGTACACCATCACCCTGCTTGTGGGATCAGGCTCCTTCTCCCCCAGACAGTGATGAGGAGACACTGTCTTCATTTGCCTCTTTACCTTTCCCATTTTAAAGCTGTTGACTAACTTCAAAAAAAGTCTTTTTGAATTCCTTTTACTCATAGAAAGCAGAACAATGGAATAGTAAGGAAGAAAAGAGAAATCAAGGCTGCAGAAGAGAAGACAGAGGCACAGGGAGAGCACAGAGTAGAGAGGAAGGGGCAAGAGAAGAGAAGACAGGAGATAAGAGAATGAATACAAGAACAAGAGAGAAGAGAAGAGAAGCAGTGGGTAAACAGCCTGTTAGATGTTGGCATAGCTTTTACCCACTGAAAAGATGTTCACAGCAAGGTCTAGCAAAACCCTACCACAGTATAGCAGCTCTACCTTGAAATAGTATTTCTAATGATAAAAATAATAACACAATAAAGTTTAGTAAACAGTATGCTAAGAGCTTTGCATATGTTTTTTCCTCCACATGATCCTTTTGATTGAAGGCAAATTTTGTCATCCTAAGCTCAAAATTCTTCAGTCACCTCTCATCTTACTCTGAGTAAAAGGATGGGGATCTGCTCCCCACCCTTTCCTCCAAGTAGGACCCATTCCTCAGCCCCAGCTCAGACAGTATGCCCCTCCCCTTCTCTCTCTTGCTCCCTCCATTCCACACACACGGTCTCCTTGCTATTTTTGATCAAACCAATTGTCCTTCCTCAGGGCCTTTGCACTGGCTATTGTTTTGCCTGGAAGAGTCTTCTCTTAGATGTCCTCCTGACTCTCTCCCTTACATCCTGTGGGGGACTTCGTCCTTTGCTTCTTAAGCAAAAGTCTCCCATGGCCGCCCCCTATAAAATGTCAGCCCCCACTACCATCTCTTCCTCCTGCTAGCTACTCCCTCACTTTGCTTTAATTTTCTCTATACTACTTATCACCACCAGGGATATAATATTATTTTATGTCAGTTGTTTGTCTTTTGCCTCCAAATTATGAGTACAGAGATTATGTCAGCTTTCTTCTTGATTCATACGTAGTCGGCACTTACCCCTCAAAGGTGGATACTGTTTTTTCCTTCCGTAGTAGAGGGGAAAAAAATAAGCTCATACCGCATAAGTAAATTTTCCAAGGTCACAGACAGGAGGTGGTGAAGCCAGGCTTCCAACAGAGCTATGCCCATGTCCAAGGCCCATGGTTTCAACCACTGTGCTAGAGGATTCCCCAACGGCTTTCCACACTGTTAGGACACCTGTCCGAAAGGGTAGGTTGGCATTTCAGGAGATGCCTTTCTGTGCTCAGTAAAGATCAACGTAGGTGTAACTGTGTAAAGCAAGACAGGACTATAAGGCAGATGTAACTGTGTAAAGCAAAACATAGACTTATAAGGCAAGGTTTGTACAAATGCACATGGCTAAAGCTTGACCTGTACGATTTACTTTGGCTGCAATGCACAGCTACAGAGGCAGTGGGGTATGGTGTGTGGTGGTTAAGGACATAAGTTTTGTGAGATAGATGTGGCTTCCAATTCCTACTGTGCCACTACTTAGTTTTCAGACCTTGGCCAAGTTACGTAACGCTCCTGAGCACCCAGTTCCTTCTACATGAAATGGGGCTGGATAAATGGGAATAATGCCTACCCTTAGAGTTGACTTAAAAATTAAATAAGGGAATGTATACTCTGTTCTTAGCATAGTCCCTGGCTCATGTAAATATTTAATAAACACTAAATAAATTACTATTATTATAATTATTATGACATTTACTTAGTATATAGATGTAGAGAAAGTTTTAGTTGAAATTGTATCTGTTAATACATTATTATTTTCTTTTAAGAATGAACATCTACATTTGGAAATAGGACAAAAAAAGAGCTTACTGCATACCTTTCACTGTCATGCCAGAGCATTGTCTAATGAGCCGTCCTAAGGGTCATCTAACTCTGTCAGACAATGTAATTTTGTTTGGCTTAAAATTACCACTGATTACAGTCTAGCCTCTGCAAAGTTGATGTTAGCATGTAGAAAATTAATAAGATGCAAATCACTGCTGTCCAATAGAGAGGCAAACGATTTCTAACAGTAGAGAATAAAACAGTACAAAATAAAATGTTAGGATTTTATTGCCCTTTAGACTATTAAGCAGTTTTGGATATATGACTTGAAAATGTTATTCCAGCACTTTTCCCCATCCATCCATTCATCCACCAACCCACTTACTTACCTACTTACCTATCTCAGTTTCTTGCATTCTCCTTTAATCCACTTTATTACTTTGTTGGTTCCTTTATTAATGATTTTAATATATCTTTGATACATCCCCCTATGTATTTGTATGAGATTAAGTTTATATATATACATAACAGAATACAATACAATACTTATATAATATAGATGTTCTCCTAGAAAGCAATTGATGGTATCTAAGCTATTTAATCTTGGCAAACCCTATCAGATACCTAGTTTTTATGCTGCTACTCCTGATGATATTGACTCCTTATAAGTTTTACTGTACTTTTGCTTACTAAATATCAGAAAGGTATAACATAGTGTTTAAGATCAATGGCTCTGGAGTCAAACTTCCTGGGTTCAAGCTCTTGCTCTATCACTAATTAGCTCTATGATCTTGGAAAGTTGCTTAACCTACCAACAAAATGAGGCCACATGAATACCTCTTATCTCAGAGAATCTTTTGAGGAGTAAATGAAATAATGTGTATAAAAGTGCTTAGCATGGTGCCTGGTCCATGGTGTTTAATAAGTATTGGTTATTATGATTTATGATTGATTTTCATTTTTGGAACTTAATAAAGAAAATGAAACTTTGCAATTCTATTGTCAATGTTTGATTTTAATACTTCCTCAGCAAACTCTGGCAGTAATTGTATAACACAACAACTGTTTTTCCTAGATGCCTACCAACTAGAAGTTCTGAAAGCAAGTGTTTACCATGAAAGGTGTTTTATTCTTAGAGAGCCCTACAAATTAAAATAGCCTACACAGAATGCAACTGAAAAATGGCCTCTACTGTTTATTTTCTAACTTTCTACACTATGGTACAGAGATAACTTATTGTTTAGTAGTGACTGGTCTAGTCTGTTTTATTGACTTGTGCACTTTCTGACCCTGTCTAATTTAGTGTGAGAGATCACCTGTGATTTTTGTATATTTCTGAATGTATAAGTATCTTTCCCAGTAACTTGTACATTCTCATTTCCTTTGCACATGAGAATTGATGTGGAAAAGGCAGCTGAGCAGAGGTTGGCAACCTTTCTGAAGTGCTATGCCAACTCCCCATTTATTCTTTCTAATTTAAGGTTTTCCATGCCAGGATGAACCTCCTATCATCCAAACCACTGGAGACTGAGAACTTCCAAGACAGAGCAAGGCTACAGAAATTGAAATTATCATTGTATGACAGATTTTCTAACTTTTTTTCTTTCCTGAAAACCAAGAACTTTGAAAATGCTGATGGCCAATTTTATGCAATCCAGACAGAATGATCATATATGTAGGGAGGGGTTTGGTGAAGATTGCAGTTCCAAAACCTCCTGAAGCTTTTCATACAACATTTATTCATTCATGCATGCATGCCTATATATATGCATTGTGCATTCATTTAGTAATTCATTCATTAAATCAATGTTGAGCGTCTAACAATGTGCCAGGCACTCTGGTTATGTATTTACATATACAATACTTAACTTTTTTGACTAAGTGAGAGAACATACTTAATGCACGTAGCAGAGTGCCTGGCTCATAGTACATATTCAGTAATGAAAACCATTAGTTTTAATCTTCTCTTTAAAATTTTACAAAAGTAAAAAATGTACATAGTAAAGAATCTAATAGTGCAGAAGAGTTGAAATAAAAAGTAGCAATTCCTCATGCTGCTTCTGTTTTCTCCCAATCATATTCTCCAGAGCCTTAATTTTAAAAAAAATCAGTTCTTCTGATATTTACGTATGTAGCATTAAGTAATGCAAGTACCAGTGGTGTGTATCCTCCCCTAGACTCTCATAGGAAAATTCTCTGCTTGTTCAGCCTAGATTCACCTTGGCCAGGGGTAGAGTTCCCTCTTATCATTTTTCTGATGAGATTCTTAAAAGTGTCCATGACTGTTGAACACCAGACTTGCCGTCCAGGGGAATAAATTGGCGTGGAGGAGACCACTCTGGAGGACAGCTCATCTTCTAAGTCCTTTTTGCATGCACTGCTTTCCAGACCTGTGTGGAAGGCAATATCCTTTTCATCCCTTCAGAATTTCTTCTCTTTTCTTGTTGCCTCTTGCCTTTTCTTACATGTTTCTCTATGTTCTGGGCTCTCCAAGAAAAAACACCCTGACAGCCTCTTAGTCTGGCTTTTTGAATTTTTGTTTTCCGCCTTGGTAAGGACTGGGGGTGGTTGGCAAGAGGAAAATGACCCAAAAGATTTGGAGGGAAATGTGCAGAAAACAACTAGATTAATATTTCAAGATAGAACCATCCTGGTATATTTTCTTATTTTACTATTCTTTGATTTATCAACTTCAGACATTATTTATTGACTCCTCTCTATAAAAAAGGAGGATTTAGCTCATGCTTCTTTCCATCTGCTCCTCTCCTTCCCTCTCCAAAGTTGGATCATTATGTTAGCATTTTGGTTCTTCTGTTGTTTCTCTTTCTAGGTTTAAATAACAAACTTCGATCTCTCTTTTTGCATCACCTTGAGGCAGTGTCTCTTGTCTGTCCAGCAAGATGAGGGTATTTGCTCCCCTATGCTTTTCTCCCCTTTTTCATTGTCAAGGTTGCTAGTGTTCTATTCTATAGATGTATTTAAAGTTTCTAAGTTTTATATATAGCTTGACTATAAAAGTTGAAAAATGGTATACAAGATTTATTTTATAATGTTGCTTAGAAAAATTTGAAAATTGACTGTGTATTAGAAATTATTCACTCAAATGCATTATTCATGTAACACTTCTGTTGGTTTAAGTTTTTTTCAACATGAAAATTTCAAGAGAAAACCTAGCTCATTTCAAAATCCAGATTTTAAAAAGGTTATTTTTTATTTTATTTTTTTTAAAGCAACAGGGTCTCCCTATGCTGCCCAGGCTGGACTTGAATTCTTGGGCTTGAGTGATCTTTCCTTCTGAGCCTCCTGAGTAGCTAAGATGACAGGCGAACATCACTGTCCCTGGCGCAAAATCCAAATTTTCAAACAAGTTTTAAATAGGTAAACTTTATCATGCTTTTATCTCCCTCACAAGATTTACTAAGCATTGGGTTCAAAAATAAATATTTAAGCTTTAATTTTTAAAGGAATAACTACTGACAGTTAATAATATTAAGAAAAAGAACATGAAAATGTCTTTTGAATGACACATTTTAAAAACATTAGTTTGAATCCTATTTCTTCAGTTCAAGTGCAATCAATAGTCTAATAAAAGAATCATCAATAAGATGCGTAAATGTGTGAATCATATCTTAGATTTTTAAACTAAGACAAGTTGAAAATAAACACATTTTCTGGCTTCATAGATAAGCCTTCTGTTATATCAACTCTGTGACATAGATTAAAGTTGCAATAATGGATTAAAAGTATTATTTTTTCTCATCTAAAACATGAAATATTAGTGCTGTAATGTCTTTTGGTACTTACACTAATATATGGGCTGACAGTGGTGAAACAAATACTGGGTTACTGAAGCTTTCCTAAGCATTATAATTCTGATGTGTGATCATATTATTTTCAACACCACATCTCAATTTTCTGACACATTTTTCACTTTTATAATTCTAGGATTTGCAGCATCACATTCTTCTCTAACTCCTTGCTTATGTGACTAAGAAAAGTGTTGAACTAAGTACAAAAGTTCAGAGTGTAACTTAGTGTTAAGAAGTAAGCCAGATTTTGTCCCAGATCTTACATACTAATCAGCTTTCACTGAGAGATTAATTTACTAGAATTTCTTTTGAGTGTGCATGTCTACATTCACACAAAGATTCGGCTACATTTTTCTTTTTTGTGTATTATCTTTGTCAAGTTTGGCATTAGGCTTATGCCGGTTTTATAAAATGAATAGCTTTCTATCTTTTTGTTCAGCTTGGGAACAAATTATGTAGCATAGTCATTATATGTTTTTTGAAGATTTCAAAGAACATTTTTCAAAGAAATGTATGGGCCTAAATATCTTTTTGGAAATATTTCATTTGCAACATTTTCAAACATTTTCATAATTATCTATATTGTTTTAAACTCCTTCCTGAGTCAGTTTTAAACACTTGCACATTCCCAGAAAATTCTCTTTTTATCTAAATTTTCAACTTTTTTAGTATAAAGACTATATGGCGATCTGTGATATATTTTAAAACTACTATAACTTTTTTTATGACTTCTAACTTGTTTTATGCTTTCTTTTTTTCTCTTTGTTAGATTCTCCATGTTTGCCCATTTTGTTCATTTTTCTGACAGCCTAGCTGTTGAATTTATTTGTCCACTTTAGAATTAAAATATTGCCAATTTTATTCTTATAATTAAAATTTTTTCAGAGTTTATAAGAAGTAGGATAATCATATATCGCAGTTGCCTGGCATATTCTGGTATATGCCTTCTATCCCAGCATAATTATTAGTAGTACTCTCTTTCCTCCCCAAAATATATCAGTTGGGTAATAAATTATGTGGCCACTCTAATGATAAGTGAAACATACATTTTCCTCTCAATACAATAGCAGGCTATAATTACAATGCATAATTATAATTACATCTATTGTCTCATCCCCTGGGATGTGAAAATTCATGTTGAGGAGGTTGGGGTGGGGGAAGGGCAAAAGACTTTTGATATTATAAATGTTTGTGGCCATCCAAAGGGCCATAGTACCTAAGTAGATAACAAGTTTAACTGCAATATCAAATTTCATGTGGAAGGGGGTGTAAATAGGATAAAATTGTCTTAACCAGGCTCCTTAGAGGGATAGTAATGAAAAAAAAAGGTTGAGAAAAATGTTATAATGCTGTTTGAATACCACCATTGATTAGTTCATTTTATTTTTCTCCTTAATAGTTATTTGATGTTTTCTAATTTGTAAGTAAATATAGTTTCTGTTTAAACAATAAGTTATTGTTTCAACACTGAAGTATCCTTGTTGACATCATCAGTGGTCAACATTGTCAACACAATTGTTCTATGTTTTTGGCTGACTCTGCTTTTCAGTACCATCTGTCCAACTTGACTACTTCCTCCTTTTTTTTTATGGAGAATATTATTGGGGTCATAGAATTAAATGAAATAAGACAGTGAGGCATTCAGAACTGTGACTGTCCCTCCTGCTTTCCCTCTGTCTCACTGGTTATTTTCAAACTTGTTGATTTGCTTTTTTTTTTTTTTTACCTCCAGCCAATCTCTAATTGCTGGAGTGCTAAAGGGCTTGAGCCCATTTTCTTCTCTATCTGCATTTTATTCCTGAGTGACATAATCTAATTACATTGCTCTAACTCCTTCTGTGTAACTTTATACCTCCAGCCCTGACTCGTACCATGAGTTTCTGACTTGTATATTCCATTGCCTGCTTGATATTTCCATGTGGATGTATAATAGTTTTCAGAATTAGGTACAAGTTCAAAATTGAATTTTTTTCTTCACATTTGTTCTACATTTCTCCTCGTTCCTGTAAATGGAACTGCCATTCACTCAGTTTCTTAAGTCAAAAACCTAAGATGCATTCTAGACATTTCTCTGCCTGCCTTCCTCCACATTCCATCTGCCATCATGCCAGCTGGTTATATCACCAAACCTGTCCACTTCTCTTGATTTTCCTTGTTACTCTAATCCAAGACACCATCTGCTGTCACCTATTCTCCACTGGTCTCCTGCTTCCACTCGTCTCCCAGCCCTCACCCTCATCATCCATTCTCCAAAGAGATCTCTTAAATATACAACTAGAATTACTCCACTCCCCTTCTTAAATTCTCTATTGGCCTTTCACTGCAGTCAGAATAAACACTGAACTCTTTATCATGGCCAAGAAAGAACCATGCTCCCATCTCCCATCCAGCCACCCTGGCCTTCTGTTCCCTTAACATGCCTAACCAGTTTCTGTCATGGGCTTGCTTGCTGTTTCCTCTCCCCGTAGGTTCTTCAGGCCCATGCATTCCTGTGGCTGGCCATTCTTGTCTGAGCAGTCTCAGCTCAGTTGCCACCCCTTCAGAGAGGCTTCCAACCTGGCACCATAACTAATGTCAGCTCCTTTCTACCAATGATTATTGAGTTGCCCTGTCCAACTTTTTTTTTTTCAAATCATTGTTCGTTTGTTTTGGACTGGAGTGTTTATTGCAGAAATTTGGCCAAGGTTCCAATTGAGTGACTCCAGTTGAGGTTAGACTGGGTCCCCTTGCCCAGGGCTGGGCACGTGAGACAGGAAACAGTGAAGGGATATGGGCCTCAGACCTGTGAGTTGGAGCTGGGGACCAGGCTGCAGGTGAGGCCTGTACGGTCAGGCTCAGGCAAGGTCTTCACCACACCATCCTCTATCACCAGGAAGAACCTCTCAAGCTCTCATCCCCAAAGAGTGGCAACAGCAAATCATCTAGTAACAAATCAGTCTCCTTCCCAGAGGCCCCAGGGCTGCCACCCATGAGCTGGCCTTGGCCTTCTGCCCTGTGGCCTGTCCCCACTCACCAGTCACAAAGACACAAAGACAGAGGCACTTAGACATGGATCTGGCCCCCCTTGACCTTCAGAGCCCCAGCCTACTCCCCAAACCCAAGCAGGTGGGTCTTTGACAGTTGGAGTGGAAGCCCCGGGGATTCTGAACAGCACACCCTTCTTTCCCTGGCATAGTTCTGTCAGGTCCACCTTGTTCCCAGGCTCCCTTTCAAACACCACTAATGCCAGGATAGCATCTCCCACCATGACAGGCGCCATGGCTGCAAAGGTACTGCTGAAATCGTGGGTCCCCAAGCATCCACTCTCCTTCTCTTTCTAGTAGTCACGCTGCTCCTGCTGCTGTTGCTGCTACCACTGCTTCTGCTGCTATGATTCTATCATAGCAGCCCCAGTGAGGACCAACCCAGTTCAATGTTTCAGGGCGCACAGATGTGCCAGCTCCAGGCTGGGCCCTGTGGCTGCGACAGTCCTGTCTCTTTGGTTAGGCACCACCTATCCTATTCAGCCTTCTTAGGGTTATCTTAGTATTTGGTATAGCTCCTTCTTTTCTGTTGTCCTCCCAGCGCTATCATGTCAGTTCTGTGAAAAAAGAGACCTGTTTCTTCATTCACAATGCACATGTTCTCAGTACCTAGAACAGCTCCTGTCCCACAGTAGGTATTTGTGTGTATATTTTATGTAATAGATTTTTGGCTTAATTCTCATGGTGTCAAATGATGAATGTGAAATTCTTAAATGCTGAAGGTTTGCTGTATTTAGAGGTTTTTGTTGACTGATGGGTTGGTTGGTTGGCTTTAAAGTGAAGTAATTCATCAGGTTTTATGTATGTGAACTTTTATGGAATTTGGTGAAGTGTGTGCCTGTGTAGATGAGTATATAGGAGAAAAGTTTTTATTTCTTTTCAGATGATTAGTTATGCTTTGCCAGTATTTCCCCAGAACTTCTAAGAATGTTGGTTTGGGGGGATGTGTTCAGTATTGACAATTCCACGTTTATCTACATTCAGCTGTCAGGTTGGTTATTTAACCATTCCGAGGCTTTTCTTTTCTATTATGGCCACTTAAAACAAAGCAAAGCAGAATGAAACTAGACTGTTATGGTAAGCTTTTATTGAAATAAAAGGGGAAAATGTAAGGGGTAAAAATTGCTAAATTATTTGAAATAATTTTTGGATACAGAGGTTGACTTTATTGACTGAAACAGAATTTAAGTTCTTAGCATCTTATCTGGATGTTAAGAGTTGCCTATCTTTTGGTTGTTTCCAGAACAATCATGTAGGTTCCTTTTTGCTTAGACTGAAAATGATTTGGGATGAAGTAAAAAATTCACTCCCCAATGATGGATTAATTTTTTTTCTCAGTGGAGATGCCATGCTGTCAGAATTTCTTGAAAATGACCCACAAGCTTATTACTAAGCAGCTTTGGGCCAATGAGCAGTCTTTTAAAGAAAACATTTATTTATTTTTCTAATTGGAGAATAATATATGTTCATTGTAAAGAAATAAAATAGAAATTATGTATATTCCTACCAAAGACAATTTCCATTTTAGTGTATTTCCTTTCAGTTCTTTTTCTGATATACTATCTTTTCTCTTCTGCTTTGAGATGTGCATTGTGACTTCCCTTTGTGATAAAGAGGATAAATCTGCTGGCTCATTTCCTTTTATAGACTGCCACCTTCTCTACCAACCAAGAAAATGTGCATTTTGGATTTTGCTTGAGTTGAAACAATTTATGCTGGAACAATTATAAAAAGTAGCATCTGTAATGTGAATTTGGCCCACTCTGTATCAGAAAAAAATAACTTCCACCATAGCCCGAGAGGAAACTTTAGGTATCTATCACCGATAGAGCCAATGCTTTTAATACATATTTCATGATCACAGCTGAGGCTTTTCCAAACTCAGAGTGCTGTATCATTCATTCACTCCTTAAACCACAAGATTATTTTTGGCTCTTTGTGTTGGCACATAGGCCTTTCCATTGCTGATCTGCATGAACCATTTATCAAGTCAAGGGTTTAATCTATCAAAGTCAGAGTTTCTTTTTTCTGCCTGTCTCTGTCTCGCCTTCCCAGATGGTATTGTCTCATATGTGCACACTGTTGGCTTAAAAAAGGCTATTTGGAAGGCAAAGGTTTATCAAGTTTCTCCATTTTTTTTCAAAATAATATATTATGGAGCAAAGTGATATTTTATAGGCAATAATAATTACAGTGTTGATCACGTTCTAAAACATTACATTAACCATAATGTCCCAAACCTCCTTCTTGGCTAATATTCTGGTTCTGTTCTTGCCAGTAGCTCCTACTTTCTCTACTCACTCATTCTGAAAACTTGAATCATCTTTGATTTTCCTCTCTCCCCTTTCCAAACATTTATTGAATTGTCAAATTCTTTGGATTGTATCTCCTGGATATTTCTTGAATCCATCCTCCATTGCCTTTGTTTACTGGACTCATGATGCTGCCTGTTGTCTTCAAAGAAGCAGGCAATTCATTTTGAATGCTTTTGATCAGATCCAAATATAAAGGCCAAAACAAATTAAGTAATTTATTTAATAACACTGACTCCTTGCCACATGCCAACCCCGATCTAGTCTCTGGTGATATAGCAATGAACAGTAGGGTTAAAAAAAAAAAAAAAAAAGAAAACCTAATAGAATTTACATGCCAGTGCAGGAACAGGGGAGAAAGGGACAAAAATAACACTAGTAAGTAAATTATAGTATGTTGGATTTGTTAATGTTGTTATGAGGAAAAGTAAAGGGATGAAAGGCTGCAGTGAGACCTAGGGTAGACAGGGAATGGTTAGAGCTAAATCAGGTGGTAGGGATGATAATGAAAGTTAACTAAAACTTAAAGAGGCATCATAAACAAAGAGAATACATCAAAAAGCATTCTTATTATGTCAGCTAGTGTTCTGAATCCGCTAGTCCTGATACCTAGGATACATAGATAATGCACAGGGATCTTCTATGCCTGAGCATAACGCAATGAGAACTATTATAATAGCCACCAAGCTGTTCTCCCTCTCTTTGAGCCATTCCCTTCCCAGGTCAGCACTTTCAGCAAAACCATATTGCGATCTAAACATAAGAATTGTGCTTAGAAGAAAGTGCTAAAGTTGATTCAAAGAGGCATGTCCACAATAGGTAACCCAAGGTACGCAAGAAGAGATTCCAGGGGCCAGAGTAAGACTCAAATCAAAATCAAGAATAATATTTAGTGAATTCTTACTGTCAAATGAAAAAGTGTAAAGTCTTTAGCCTAATATTCATGGCTTTCCAGCAAATAGCTTAATGCTAGTTTTCTTTTTTCTTTTCTTTTTCTTTTTCTTTTTTTTTTTTTTTTTTTTTTTCATTTTTGAGACTGAGTCTTACTCTGTTACCCAGGCTCGAGTGCAGTGGTGTAAACTCAACTCACTGCAACCTCCGCCTCCTGAGTTCGAGTGATTCTCATAATTCAGCCTCCTAAGTATCTGGAATTACAGGCATACACCACCATGCCCAGCTACTTTTTTGTTTTTAGTAGAGACAGGGTTTTGCCATGTTGGCCAGGCTGGTCTCAAACTCCTGACCCCAGGTGATCAACCCGCCTTGGCCTCCAAAAGACCATGCTAGTTTTCCAAACTTATTTCCTAGCATTCATCTTCACATCCTTCCACATGTCTTCCAATTTCCATCCTTGTTGTCTTTATTTGGATGGAAGATCTTCTACCACATATTTAGGGTCCAAATTCTATCCTTCCAGTGGGACTCAGATCAGATGTTTCCTCTTGTATGAAATCTTGACAGAAATCATCACCTCCTCTTTAGAATGTTAATAACAAACTCTTTTCTGGCATTTGGCATTATATTTACTATATGTGTGTGCCTCAACATTTCTGTTAGACTAAAGCTCTTTGAGGGTAGCCATCTGGTCTGGCTGTTCTTTGATCCTTTCCCCATGGCCCACACAGTGTTCAGCATAGATGAGGGAATGATTA
This sequence comes from Pongo abelii, assembly GCF_028885655.2. NCBI lineage: Eukaryota > Metazoa > Chordata > Mammalia > Primates > Hominidae > Pongo > Pongo abelii. The sequence goes on along the minus strand of NC_071985.2, from coordinate 156,625,646 downwards.
ACAAAGTGCTCAGTAGCATTTTCAATGGCCTGTTTTTTCAATGGCAATTCAAAAATATTGTTGCACTGGAGTGCCTCCAGATGAAGGTCCTAGAAATGGTAAAATGTCATGAAATACCTAATCAGTCAAAGACAGGGAATGTTTAACTTGGAGAAGAAAAAAGTAATAATAGGCAAATTTTTTCAGTATTCAGCCCCCTACCTGCCTCCCTGCCAACATACTACACCTTTTTCAGTATTTTTATTAACTGACCTTCTGGCTATATTCATCAGTGCTCACCACTTCTTTTTTTAAAAAACATTTTCTCCCCTCAGTGCGTATGGTAAGTCTCGAATCTCTCCATCTCTTTTGCTGGCTTTTTTGCCCCTATTGAATCTTTAAATGTTAGAATCTAAGCACAGTCTTAGATGCCCTATTCTCAGTTCTGATTAATTGATGCTTCTGGCTTCAATTTTAACCTACATGGTAGAGATTCACAAAAGCATACATTCAACCCAGGCAAGACCTCAGAACTTCCAACTACCAACTCAACATCTCTCTGAAAATGCTTCAGAGGACCCAACATGTACATATGGAACTCACAAAACCTTTCCACACTTTCTAATTTTAATGAATGACTTTGCAGTCTTCCATGTACTAAGTCAAAATTCTAGAAGTCACCCTTGACAGCTTCTTCTCCCTTACTCCTTATAAACAATCCATTTCCAAGCCTCTAGTTTTTACCTCCTAATGTATCTAAAATCTACTTAGAGATAGATCATTTCCTCATATAGGACACCATTGTCCCTTGCTTACCTAGATTTCTGCAGAAACTAGGCTACCCCCATCCACATTTGCCTCCTCCACTCTGTTCTTTACTCCTCTACAGTTACCACGGTGATTTTTTGAAATGTGGATTTTATTGCCTTATTTCCCTGGCTAAGAATCTCCAGGATTCTTCTGTGCCATCTCTAAACTCCTTCTGAATATGGCCCACAGGTCTCTGCTTCATCTGGACCTCCTGCCACTCCAACCTCATCTCATACCATGTTGCTCTTATCTTCCTTTGGTTCATCCTTCAAACATAGAGGACAAACTGCGTCTTCTGTCTGGGATGCTCTTCTCTTCTGTTTCCACCTATTTAGATCTTTTACCTCTTAGATCAATCATCATTCCCTTGAAGAAGCACCTTCTGATCTTCCTGAATAGATCAAATCCACTATTAGAGTCTGTGCTGGCATCAGGTTATTAAAATACATATTGCAATTGTAATTTTACATTTATTGCTGAGTATTTCTGGGAGTGGGGTGGGAAGAAGGAGAGCTGCAAGACATGAAACAAAAGAGGACCTAGGGACCAGAATATGAAGCACTTAGTAAACCATGTTAAGACGTTTTGGATATTATCCTGAAGACAGTGGGGAACCATTCTAAGAGGAAATGACAGGATCCTATTAACATTTAAAAAATATAGTGGTTGAATTATGTCCCTCCATAATTTTTATGTTGAAGTATCAACCCCGTTACTTCAGGATGTGAACTTATTTGGAAATTAGGTTATTGCAGATGTAAGATGTAGTAAGATAAGTAAGATTAGTAAGATGAGGTCATACTGTAGCAGAGTGAGCCCCTAAACCAATAAGACTTGTGTCCTTATTTCTAAAAATATCATGTGGAAAGATAGAAATTCACACAGGAAGAATGCTATGTGAAGACTGGGGTTATGTTTCCACAGATCACGGAATTACCAGAAGTTAGCATAGAGGCCTGGAATAGATTCTTCCCTGGTACCTTCAGAGGTAGCATGGTTCTGCCAACACATTGATCTCAAACTATAGATTCCAGAACTGGGAGACAATAGAATGCAGTTATTTAAGCCACTCAGTTTCTAATACTTTGTTATAGCAGCCCTAGAAAACTGATATAGTAAGGATAATTCCGGCTGCAGTGTAGAGAATGTTTTGGAAGTGGGTAAAACTGAATATGGTGAGACAATTTGAGGCTACTAATATAAGAGATGACAGCGGCTGTGGGAAAGATTAGAGAACTAATTTGCAAGTAGAATCAATGAAGATAGGTGAATGATTAGACTTATGGAGTGGAGAGAAGAATGGCTTGAGAAATGATGGGGGATTTTAAATCCCATTTATTGAGTGATGACGCCCAAACATACATCTTCAGCTAAGACTTCTCTTCAGTCTTCCAGATTTTCATATCCAAATGCCAGTTAAGCTACACTTGGTTTTTACACAGTCGCTTTGATTAATGTTTAAAGAAAGACATTGATAACTAATAGTTAATAAGAGCTACCGTATAGATTACAAAGGAGAATTAATGTATTATTTATCTGAATTACTGTATGTTAAAGGAAGGTAAACTTTCATTCTACCTGGGAAAGAGTTTTCGATCAACCATAGCTTCCCAGAATAGAATGGAATAGAAAACCTACCCTTGTGAGGTAGATTTCTATCTCTGATTACTTCATGCAGTGTCTAAATGCCCATAAGTCTACAACTTCAGGCTGTTTATCTTTCTTTTTTTCATTCATATGGTTCTTTGTTTATAGCTCTCATGTTGTTCCCTTTACATTCAGGTTATATAGAGGCCTGGTGATAGTCCTCATATTATGGTAAGGTTTCTCACAGCAAAGACCAAGCTTTGTTAATTTTGTCAGCATATGGTGCCTAACACTAAGCTGTACACCTAACCAGTTAATAACTGCTGCTTTGTTGACAATGAAAAAGTTTAGGCCCCAATTTCAAATATTTTCTACCCCAACTATGTTATGCAATATAGTAATACTAAATATGCCAGTCTATTTTCTTGCTTAATAATAAAAACACAACGTGTTGAGATAAAATATTTCTGGTAGCTAATCAATATTCCAGTTCTCAATTATCCATACTAGATTATATTATGCATTAATTTGATTGCATGCTCTGCAGTATATTGTGTATGTGTTGTGCAAAGGCATAATTGCTCATGTTCATACATAATAAGTAGGTTTGGGAATTTGTCTGGAGGTATATCTTAGTTATTAATAGTGATTGTCAATGGCACATTTCAAGTTTAGAACCTCATCGGCCTTCTGGGAGTCAGAGTCTTAATTTCAAGGAAAATTTAAACCTTTCCTTTCATGTGTTCCTGTTCATTTAATCCTGTCAAAATAGAAGATTTTGTGTCTAAGAAGAAAGAGCTAGAGGCTAATTAAAGGAGTGAAGGCCAGGGTTTCATGGACCTCTGATTTCTCTCCAAATGAGTGATGAATTAAATGTAAATAAGTCAGAAACATACCTTAGGTTTTGCTTTTTTTCTTAATTGTTATAAAAAATTAACATAAAATTTAGCATCTTAACCATTCTTAAGTGTACAGTTCAGTAGTATTAAGTATATTTGCATTGTTATAAAACAGATCTTCAGAGGTTTTTTCATCTTGCAGAACTAAAACTCTATACACATTAAACAACTCCCCATTCCGCTGTCCCCTCATTTCGCTCTTGGTAACTACCATTCTCCTTTCTGTTTCCATGAAATTGGCTACTTTAGATGCTTCATATAAGTGGAACCACGCAGTACTTGTTTTTTTGGTGACTGGCTTATTTCATTTTATATAATGTTCTTAAGGATCATTCATGTTGTAGCATGTGACTTGATTTCCTTCCTATTTCCCATATAATATTCCATTGTACATATATACCACATTTTGTTTAACCATTCATCTGTCTATAAACATGTGGGTTGCTTCTACTTCTTGACTATTGTGAATTTCTTTTTTAACTAAGTGTACTTGAAAATATAAAGTTTCTGTATCAGTTCCATTTTAAATTTTCTCTCTGTGAAAATGAAGGAAGAATATTTTTATACACTTGAAAACTTAAAACTCTTTGTCACTTAAGGCTTCTGTATTAGTACATTCTCACACTGCTCTAAAGAAATATCTGAGGGCCGGGCATGGTGGCTTATGCCTGTAATCCCAGCACTTTGGGAGGCCGAGGCAGGTGGATCACCTGAGGTCAGGGGTTTGAGACCAGCCTAGCCAACTTGGTGAAACCCCATCCCTACTAAAAATACAAAAATTAGCCTGACATGGTGGCACATGACTGTAATCCCAGCTACTCGGGAGGCTGAAGCAGGAGAATCACTTGAACCTAGGAGGTGGAGGTTGCAGTGCGCTGAGATCATGCCACTGCACTCCAGCCTGGGCAACAGAGTGAGACTCTGTATCAAAAAAAAAAAAAAAAAAGAAAGAAAGAAAAAAAGATACCTGAGACTGGGTAATTTATAAAGAAAAGAGGTTTAATTGGCTCTGGGTTCCACAGGCTGTATAGGAAGCATGACACTGGCATCTGCTCTGCTTCTGAGAAGGCCTCAGGAACTTTACAATAATGATGGAAGGCAAAAAGGGGGAGCCAGCACTTCACATGGCCAGAGCAGGAAGATGAGAGAGAGGGGGAAGTGCTACACATGTTTAAACAACCAGATCTCATGACAACTCACTCATTATCACCAAGACAATACCAAGGGGGATGGTGTTAAACTATTCAGGAGAAACTGCTCCCATGGTCCAATTACCTCTCACCAGACCCCATCTGCAATATTAGGGATTACAGTTCGACATGAGATTTGGTAGGGACGTAGATCCAAACCATATCATTCCACCCCTGGTCCCCCAAATCTCATGTCCTTTTCACATTGAAAAATACAACCATCCTTTCTCAACAGTCCCCCAAAGTCTTAACTCATTTCAGCATTAACTCAACAGTCCAAAGTCCGAAGTCTCATCTGAGACAAGGCTCATACCTTCTGCCTATGAGCCTGTGAAATCAAAAACAAGTTACTTACTTCCAAGATACAATGGGGATATAGGCATTGGGTAAACACTCCCATTACAAAAGGCATAAATTGGCCAAAACAAAAGGGCTACAGGCCCCAGGCAAGTCCTAAACCCAACAGGGCAGTCATTAAATTTTAAAGCTTCAAAGTAATCTCCTTTGACTCCATGTCTCACATCTGGGGCACACTGATGCAAGGGGTGGGCCCCCAAGGCCTTGGGCAGCTCTGTCCATGTGGCTTTGCAGGGTTCAGCCCCCACGGCTGCTCTCTTGGGCTGGCACTGAGTGCCTGCAGCTTTTCCAGGTGCAGGGTGCAAGCTGTCAGTGGAGCTACCATTCTGGGGTCTGGAGGACAGTGGCTCTCTTCTCACAGCTCCTCTAGGCAGTGCCCCAGTGGGGACTCTGTACATGGGCTCCAACTCCACATCTCTCCTCCACGTTTCCCTAGTAAAGGCTCTCCATGAGGGATCTGCTCCTACAACAGGCTTCTTCCTAGATATCCAGGCTTTTCTTTTCTACCACATGGCCAGGCTGCAAATTTTCTAAACTTTTATGCTGTGCTTCCCTTTTAAATATGAATTCCAGTTTTAGGTAATTTCTTTGCTCACACATTTGAGCATAGGTTGTTATTAACAGCTGGGCCACATATGGTACACTTTGCTGTTTAGAAATTTCTCCCACTAGATACTGTAAATCATCACTCTCATGTTCAAAGTTCCACACATCCCTAGAGCAGGGGCACAATGCAGCCAGGTTCTTTGCTAAGGCATTGCAAAAATGACATTTACTCCAGTTCCCAATATGTTCCTCATTTCCATCTGAGACCTTCTCGGCCTGGACTCCATTGTTCACATCACTATCAGCACTTTGGTTGAAACCATTCAACAAGTCTATCGGAAGTTCCAAACTTTCCGTCATCTTCCTTTCTTCTTCTGAGCCCTCGAAACTGTTCCAATCTCTAACCATTACCCAGTTCTAAAGTTGTTTCATATTCAGATATCTTTATAGCAGTGCCCCATTCTGTATTAATTTTATGTATTAGTGAGTTCTTGTACTACTATAAAGAAATACCTGAGACTGGGTAATTTATAAAGAAAATAGGTTTAATTGATCCACAGTTCTACAGGCTATGCAGGAAGCATGATGCTGGCATCTGCTCTGCTTCTGGGGAGGCCTCAGGAATCTTACGATCATGGTGGAAAGCAAAAAGGGGGAGTTGGCACTTCACATGGCCAAAACAGGAAGAAGAGAGAGAGGAGAGAGGTGCTACACACTTTTAAACAACCAGGTCTCCTTAGAACTCACTCATTGCCAAGAAAATACCAAGAGGGATGGCATTAAACTATTCATGATAATCTTCCCCCATGATTCAGTCACCTCCCACCAGGCCCCACATCCCACATTAGGGATTACAATTCAACATGAGATTTATTGGCAATACAGACCCAAAGCACCTTAGCTTCTTATTGTAGATTGTTATTCTCTGATAAAAACTGGTACCAAATATTTTTAGACAGAATAATATTATGAAAGTCAGTACAAGGAATGTATAAAACTCTGAAAACAGATATTAGATTTGTTTGGCAGATTGGTGAATAGGCAATGGAAGTGAATGACTCTTTATCTCCTGAAGGACAAGGAGGCTTTGAAGAGAATTACTAAGACACACTCATACCTTTTAAAAAGTAACTCTTGGTCAGGCGCCGTGGCTCATGCCTATAATCCCAGCACTTTGGGAGGCTGAGGTAGGTGGATCACCTGAAGTTAGGAGTTTGAGACTAGCCTGGCAAACATGGCAAAAACCCCATCTCTACTTTAAAAAATACAAAAGTTAGCAGGGTGTGGTGGCAGGTGCCTGTAATCCCAGCTACTCGAGAGGCTGAGGTAGAAGAGTCACTTGAACCCAGGAGGTGGAGGTTGCAGTGAGCCGAGATGGTGGCACTGCACTCCAGCCTGGGTGACAGAGCGAGACTCCACCTAAATAAAATAAAATAAATAAAATAAAAAATAATTCTTCAAAATTCAATATTTTCCAAACTTATTAGAATCTACAAGGGACTCAACTCAACGAGGAAAAAAACAACCTCATTAAAAAGCAGGCAAAAGACATGAACAGACATTTCTGAAAAGAAGACATACAAGTGGCCAAGAAACATATGAAAAAATGCTCAATATTACTAATTATGAGAGAAATGTAAACTAAAACCACAATGAAATATCATTTCATACCAGTCAGAACGACTGTTAAAAAGTCAGAAACTAACAGTTGTCGGTGGACGCAGATAAAAAGGTATGCTTATACACTGTTGGTGGGAATGCAACTTAGTTCAGGCACTGTGGAAAGCAATTTGGAGACTTCTCAAAGAACTAAAAATAGCACTACCATTTGATCCAGCAATCCCACTATTGGGTATACAGCCAAAAGAAAAGAAATTATATTAAAAAAAACCTGCATTCATGTATTTATCACAGCACCATTCACAATAGCAAAGTCATGAAATCAACCTAAGTGTTCATCAATAGTGGATTGGATAAAGAAAATGTGGTACATATATACCATGAAATACTATGCAGCCATAGAAAAAAAAATGAAACCATGTACTTTGCAGTAACATGGATGGAGCTGGAGGCCATTATCCTAAGTGAAATAGTTCAGAAACTGAAAATCAAATACTGTGTATTCTTCCTTATAAGTGGGAGTTAAACAGCGGGTGCCCATGGACATATAGAAGGAAATAATAGACACTGGGGACTCTAAAAGGTGGAAAGTGGTTGGGTGTGAGGGTTGAAAAACTACCTCTTGGGTACAGTGTTCACTATTTGAATGATGGGTACACAAGAAACCCAAACTCCAACATTATGCAATATACACGTGTAACAAACCTGCATGTTTACTTCCTGAATCTAAAATAAAATAGTATTTTAGATTTAACTTCTTTCCCACCTTTATTAAAGGTAAAGCTATTACTTTTGTTTTAACACTACAGTGAATAGAATTTTCTGTGTTGTTTTAAATAATTCCATGATCTAAGTACCTGATACAGAGATCTTTGCCAATGAACATCAATGGTTTTTCCACAAAATTAAGTTCTTTTCTAAGATGAATTCACAAGGGCTTTGAGTGTGTATGTAAAAATAAGTCCTAGAATTCTTTTACAATAATGACAAGCATGGCCTTTCAATTTTTCAACATTCTGAAAATTCATAAACAAAGCCATTTACCCTGTCTCTAATTTTCTGAAGATTAGATTCATGAGTTCAACTCATGGTTATAGTTCTTGTTTCAACTGTATTGATGTATACATCAATAAACACAATCTTTCACTTTCACTCACTCTTCTGTCTCCTCCATCTCCTTCCAGTTCCTACATTATTCAGAATCCTTGGCAATTCATATGTGTTAGGTGTGAAGATATGGAATTGTCAGCATCAGGAAAAGCTATTACCTTGCTACTTCAGACTGAGTCTTTCTCTTTTCTTTGTTTACTTTAGATGATTTCTTTTTTTTTAAAAGACTGAGTTCTTGAATTCTTATTCTCTGACTTGCTTCATAATCCATTTCAGAATTTCTTGCTCCTACACTTTGTTTCTTTATTAATCAGTCTGTGCATGAGATATTCCATTTTTAACCCAGCTGAAATTTCTCCAATGTACCCTTGTTTTGCTTTCAAGACAGTTAGAAACTCGGAATTCAAGCCTATGATCTTCTTTTAGAAACCTGATCTGACTGACTCCTGCAAAATCCTACCTTTTTTCTTGGCTCTTAATTTAGCTTCAAAAATGAAGTACATGCTATTTATCTGGTTATACATTTTAAAGTAGATTATAAGTGCAAAAGATGTGCCTGGTCAATTCAAGTTGACTCCTGATTTTTTGAAAAAACGTTAAGAATTGACTAACAAGAATAAGAATAAATATAAGGCTACTGACTGAAATGTGATCTTTCTCTTATTTTGAACATCTTATTTCACAGAATTCTAAGTCCTTTTCTATTTGGCTTGACCTCTTCCATATGATCATGGATATAAAACGATTAAACAGAAAGTTCACATTCAGCAAATATCAAGGTGTTCTTAATATCATAACTTGAAATCAGTGAAGAAGTCACATTTTCTGCTTTGTAAAAACTGCCTCACATGTCCCTGGTCTGGCAAAAAATACACACACAAGTACTGAAAACAGAAGATGATAACACCAGCTAAATAGCACCATTGCTAGGCATAAGATTTGAAAGCCAGCACTTTGCAGGGAAAATTTGAGTAAACAACCTCTGTAGAAATACAGTTAATTAAATCTGTATTCTATAAACTGTGTACCAAAGTTTATATAAAAGAGAGACTAAGAAGTCTTTGTTGTTACGTATTAAAAATTCTGACATAAGGAAGTGACCACTCTAGCCATATCAGCGTCAGAAAATGACAATGTGGGGCTCCAAGGCTGAGAATCAGTGAGGCTGCAAAATCTGGACAAACAAAGGCAGAACAAGACATAGACTACAGAAAAGAGAACATTCTCTGAGCTATACCAGGCTAATCCCTTTGTGTGAAGAAAATAGGAGTTAATACCAAAAACATATGGCTCATTATTCATGTAATTATGCTTGTTAGCTATATAGTAAACTATACATGAAATTTCCATTCCATAGTATAAATTCAGTCTTTAGTTTTTCCTTTTCATATATGCATTAACTAAATATATATTGAGGACTCTCAGATATCTCAGGCATGGACCTATAATGGTGAAGGATTCAGCTTTGCCCTCAAGGATCTTACAGGAATGGGGCAGATGGCAAGGAAAGAAACAATACTGTGTGGTAAGCACAGGGCACTGGGGAAACAGGAAGTAGGGATATATTTATCTGGATCGTTGTGGGCAGAGGAAATAAACATAACTAAGAACAACGAATGATAAGTTTACAGAAGGGTAGGGAAGAAGATTCCAAGTAGAAGCATTGTACTAAATTTTGAGTGGAGCGAAAGTTCAGTGAAACTTTTATTTTTATTATAAACCCACCAAAGTAAAAGTTCTCAGCTTACATATTATAAATAGCTCTCTGAACTGGATGAATGTCAACTGTGATTTCAATCAAGCACTGATGATGTGGCCAGATGGAGTGTGCCACCTCCCTTCAGCATTTTGTCTTAAGAGGGTTTCTAATATGGCTTGTCAGACAGTATATGTATTCCGTGTGTTGCTGGAAATTTGAGGCTACCATCTAGAAACAAAGGTCTTGGTCTCAGCAGCATGCAGTGAGTTAGTGCCGCCCATTAGCTTGGATAAAAATAATGTATCCTATAAAGGGCTCCACAAAGCACAAGTGTAAAAACATGCTACAAAAGCATCTCTTCTTTTCATAGTGCCACAGGGGCGATCACCATGAGTCTGACTTGCAAAGTGCACCACAAAGCGAACCTGCGGACTCACTACTTTGCTTTATACTATTGCCCACTCCAGCACCTGCATAAGGCTGAAGGATGTCCACTGAGAGAATGCTCATCACTTTGCCAACTGCCCTCTGTTCTCTAGCCCAGGGTGGGCATTTTTTTTTTCTGTGAAGACCAGCTGGCAAATATTCTAGGTTTCATGTACCTTGCAGTGTCTGTGACAACTAATCAACTCTGCCATCATAGAGAAAACCAGCGCAAAACCATCTATAGGCAATAGGCAAATGAATGAATGTGGCTGTGTTTCAATCAAACTAAATTTGCAGAAACATGCAGTGGTCCCAGGCCATAGTTTGCTAATCCCTGCTTGCAACAGTCCTTTAAGCTGTGGTATCTGGATCCTAGCATATGCTGTTTCTGTTGCATGAAACATTCCTCCTTCATCTCTCTGCCTAGCTAGATTTTAGTAATTCTTCAGCTATTAGCAGAGGTCATTTTTTGAGGGAAGATGCCTCACTGATGCCGCAAATTTGATGGTATGTCCCTTCCTCTCTGGAGTACTGACTGATTTCTAGTTGTCTGGAGACTTGCTCTCTGCACTTCAGAGTACGAGCTTCATAAGGGTAGAAATCTGCTTCCTTTTCTGCCTGCTGAATCCCTGGCACCTAACATACAATGCCTGGGACATAGAAGTGACTAAATACATATCTGTTTAATGATTAATGAATGAAATTACTTACATCTTCCTTACTTTGTTAGGATCATAAATCTAGCAGGTGAAATTATTTATGGTCTTATAGTTTATGACCATATAGTTTGTCACCATGTTATCACATTGTAGCAAAGCAAAGGTTTAACTATATCTCAGTTCCAGTGGCATTCAGAGGGCTGTGGAAATCAATAGTTTTAGCTTCATTTAGCTAAGTGGAGAATGCCATTTGGGCAGTCTGTGTCTAGTAACAACTTGGTCCACACCCACTGCTGTGCTGTCTCAAGGTGGAGAATAACACCTCTCTGTCCCCATCAGTGTCTTCCACTCTTTTTAGAAGTACTGCCAACACAATGCTGTGCTCCAATGTTTAACAAAATTTTTAGTGGAATGTTGCTTACCTTTTTGATATATCTTATTATCATCCTGGAGCCCAGAGAAGTGCATTAGATTAACATGGAATCAGAATCCGATGTAACCAGAATAACTTCCCTCCACTTTGTTACTGGGTCTAAAATGCTTTGTTACTGGGTCTAAAATGTTGGGCTTAGTTGTTGGGAAGAATTACTTCCCAGGAAGCTCCTCTGTGCCTCTTAGGCTCACACTTCAAGGAGGCTGCTCATTAATTTTTCAACATGCTCAGGTATCACTCTGAATCCTAGCCAGAGCAAGCTGGGACCTTGACTACTCTTTTTTCCTCTTCCACTTGCAGGTAGAACAACAACTAATAACAAATGTAAATATGCAGCTCACTATGTGCCAGGTATTCACCTGTAAGTGATTTACCAGGAGTAACTTAATTGACTCTTGTGGTGATTCTATTGCATTATCTTTATTTCACCAAAGAAGAAGCTGAGGCACAGAGATGTTAGTTACATTGCCTAAAGTCACACAGCTAGTAATGATGGAGCTAGGAATAGAACTCAGACACTCTGGTTCTGAGTCAATGCACTAAACCCATGCTGCTGGTGCTATGATAGCTGAGTCTCAGCCTCTTCCTTTCTCCTTCCCCCAAAGAATATACAGTCTTCATTCTACCCACTTCTCTCTCAGAATCTCAGAAACCAGGAACAAAGGAGGGATAGAAAACACATAACAGTGCATAACTTATGGTACAGACTGAGACTTGAGGGGAAATATTCAGAGACCACTTTAGATATTAGGCAATGCTAGCTCTATAATAAGTAGAAAATTCCAAATTCAAGATATTCTGAGCCTTGAAAATCATGAGGGAAATAAAAATGCCCTTGAATGGCTATGCTGCTTTCTCTATTCAAAGAGCTAGCTTGGAACACTAAAAGGATGTTCTTATTCACTAAGTGTTTTTCACTGTTTGAGTCTGCAGTGGAGTTTAAGCCACAAATAAATGTTTTTCCTAAAATTGAAATCAATTTGTAAAATAATGTAGAAAATATAAAGCCTCTTGCTGTTTTTCTCAGTGATAAAACAGCAGGACCGCAGCAGGAACCAACCATGAAAAATGTGGCCACCCCGTTGAGCTTTGCACTAGGAAGCCACTTCATTTCCACACACAAGGATTCTCCCTATTCCGTGTTGCAAATAAAAATTAGTAAATTAGTAGTACTAAGTTTAATGAACTCTGCTGAACTCAGTGTGATACAGGAACTGACAACTATGGGTCTGAAGATATTACATCCCTGTTGCTTTGTGAAAATTATCTTTACTCCAGACTTGATAGAATTAGTGCAAACAGATGACTCATCCATCTTTCAATTTAAAAACCTTCCTTTTCCTTCCATCTTTTTCCTTTTCATCTTCAATGGTTAATTCTCATTTGAAAGGATCATTCCCTTCATAGACATATCCCCAGACTAAAACATGCTCTTTCTAACCTAAAGAAATGGTTTCTTCATAAACTCATAGGCATTAACATATTTTTGTAAGGTCACCAAGAGTGACTTGTTCAGGGGCACCTGAAAGTCAATATGGCAATAAACTGAAGAATCGGATTTTTCTTCCCGATTTTTCTAAGATTATTGTGGGTAAGATGAACCATCACTTTTTGAGCCCTAGAAACTGATTTATATAGAGACTAGAAAATGTTTTATATAGAGAAACTAATTTATATGCAGATTAGAAAATGTTTTTGGAGTTTATTTTCCCACTAGTAAAGCCAATTTTTTTCTGTGTAATGAATCCATTCACCTACCCATCTACCCATCAATCTACCCATTCACATGTCCATCCATCCATCCATCCATCCATCCATCCATCCATCCACCCACCTACCCACCCACCCAATCCGATCTATAATTCCAACCATCTTGACCCTTTTTGTATTGCTTCTCTGCTTCATTTTTATCTTTGCCCTTGTCATCTTTTACTATTTGACACAACTTTTTTATTTCATTTATTGTCTGCCTCACACTTTAGAATGTAAATTCCATGAAGTCAGAAATTCTAGCCCATTTTGTTCATGGTGTATCCCCAGCACCTAGAACAGTACTTGACAATAAATGATAATAAATGTGAGAAATGTTGCAAGAATTTTTATTAAATATTTATTTAGCATTTACTACTTTTAAAGCACTGGATTGAGTGCCAAAAAGGATCTAAGATGAAGCAGATATGGGTCTCACTGTGAAGGAATTCCAGGCCAAGAAAGCTATCACCAAAATATACTATTTTAATGGCATCATTATATAGGGGGCAAAGTTGTTTTCATGAGAAAAATGAAGCGTATGTGCTATTTATACTCTGCCTGAGTGAAAGGCTTCCCCAAGGAAGTGACACATGACATTGAATAAGGGGAAGTATTTGAAAACCGAGAGTTGTAGTGGAAAGGCATCCTAGAAAAAAGCGACAACTGGAATTAACAAGTGAAAGTGGGAAATGCAGGATATGTTGGAGACAGAAAAGCAATTGGTTCAGTTTAGAGGAAGCCTAGAGGCCAGAAAGATAATAATGGAGAAGATCTATTTGGAAAGAGTGGTTGGGTCAGATTATGGAGGATTTTATGCTTCCTGTTGTGGTTTTCAAAGCAGCAATGTGGCCATCCCTGTTTCCTAGAGCCTGGAAGGATTCTTGTATGAAATGCAAATTTAGTCTTTGATCTACATTTTGTAGGTCAACAACCTCGGTTTCTTGGTGGTAATTACAGGGCTCACAAGGATGTTGTTCTTGAGTAATGTATCTAATGTATTAGTCACAAACAGTAAGCATCTCACTTCCCCTACTCCTGCTTTTGGTTAAGGAGCTATAAATTGTCCTCAGTTCTTTGAGATTTCTTCTGGGTTCATCTGGAGCATGGATTTCTACCTTCGCAAACATTTAACTTGCAGCCCTAGAGCTGTGTAATAACAGACAGTATTTTCCACTCCTAGCCTTACTTGGGGAGAACACACAAAAAAACTGTTTTTTATTTTGGCATGTGAGACTATCGAGTGTGTCCTTGTTCCATAAGTGTACTTTGGCACAAGGAAGCAGAGACAGCAGCTTTCAAGTGTTGGGAGAAACAGACTGATTAAGAGCTCTGCCTGGGCAGACGGTACTGAAACTGAGTGTGTAGTCCTTGCCTCATCATTTCAGTTTTTTTAATGTAAATTTTTATTTTTGATTGAAAAATAATAATGTATGTATTTATGGGGTACAATGTAATGTTTTATTATACACAGACATGCACACACACACACACACACACACACATTGTATTGCAGTATTATTCACAATAGCCAAAACAGTTTGGGAGTTTTCACGAAAAAAATTCCAATTTTGGGTCTGTTAGTATATTTTATCATTTCCCCCATTCTCAATTCTTTTTCCTCTAAATTCCTTTCCCTCTCGGTTAATGCCACCACTATCCTATCTTTCCATATATCCAGAATTAAAACTTCAGTGTCAATGTGAAAAACTGGTAATAACATCATCTATTTTTATTAAATTTAAGTAATTTATTTACTTAAAAAATCAAGATGAAAATACCTAATTTAAATTACCACTGAAGGCTAGCATTCATTTCCATGGCATGGCCATTTATTTGTTCTTTGACTTCATCTTCTCCTATTATTTTCACTCCTATCCATTGAATAAATTCTGAAATGGGAATAGTATCAAATGGGAGTGTTACTTCCCACACTTTGCTGGATGGAGCAAACCTATCTCCTCACAAAAGGGATAGAAGTCAGTTTGCAATGACTTCCCTGATCCTACCAGCCAGACATGCTCCTTGCCTCTCTTCTTGCCTCCTCCTTTAATATTTAAAATATTTTTTAAAAATTTTATTTATTTATTTTTAACTTTTTGTAGAGATAGGGTCTTGCTATGTTGCCCAGGCTGGTCTCTAAGTCCTGGGCTCAAGTGATCCTCCTGCTTCAGCCTCCCAAAGTTCTGGGATGATAGGCATGAGCCACTGTGCCTGGCTTCTGCCTTTCTGTAATAACAGATGGTAACAGGAATGACAGCACACTTATTTGTACCACTGTCATGGCTCTAATGATTATGGCTTTGAAGTGGCATCATTTGTTTAAAGAGCTCAGGTTGGTGGCCCAGCAAACTTGTGTTCAAATTATGCCTCTAGTGCTGACTTAATGACCTGGGGCATGTCGCTTGACTTTGCTGGGCCTGTTTTCTCATCTGTAAGATTGAGATTACAAAAACTTTCAAGGTCCTTGTGGGAAGTAAACAAGTTAATATATGTAAGGCACATGCACATAGCCTGGGACCTGGTAAATAGGTGCCAAGGGTAGTTATTACTGTGGTTGTTATTGTTATAGTTGTTGTTTTACTTGTGCTAAAAATGGAAGATTCCCAAGGACAGAAGCTTCATCTTCTACACCTTGAAGGGTAGTGTGTTTAATAAGCAAAGGTGAGTGTGTGAGGTGTTAGGTATGAGCACTGAGCTGTGGAGGCTTTCTTGATCTTTTGCTTTCTATTTTAATAGATTTCTTTTTTTAGTATCCTGCCTCCTGGTAATAAGAAAGGGGATAAGGTAACTTACACATAAATTTGGTTCACGTACATCATTTTTTGTCCCTAGATCATAGGTATCTATTTGCAAGGATGCAATCTGTGATAGCTAAATGCTTGCTTTGTTTTATAAAATCAAGCTAAGAGAAATAAATGTTAGGTTTCACATTTAAAAAAGTCCTTTTAAGAAAGAGGGTGCTGTAAGTATTTCCATTCTCTCAAAGCATTCTAGAGACAGAAAAAGTGTTTTCTAACCCCTTCCCACCCCCATCATTCTTTTATTTTGGTGCCTGGTGAAGAGTACATTAAAATAGGAAGGAACATTCCAGAGTGCCCAATTGCCTCTGTTCAGGGGCCACAGCTGAATTTCTAAGTTCTTTCTCCTGTGGTTTATGCAGCCTATACTTTCACTACTGCTAGTTAGAGAGAAGGAAAGCTCACACATTTTGCAGTGAGCCAAGGTAAAAGAGAACTCTTTTGTCAAGGTAATAATAACACTTAGCACTTATATAGGGCTTTTTATCTTCAAAAGGCCTTGCAAGCATTAGCTAATTAAGAAGTCTGCTCAATGTGCAGCAGCTGTTGAAAAAATAAATGTGATGCTTGGGTGTATTAAAAAGAGGAACGAAAACATGAGGACATCCTATATCAAGCAGCTGTTGTACTCTGTCTAATTTGTTTGCTTCACCTGGTGGAATAGATCAGACGCTAAAATAGTCCTGCCCCATAGAGTAATAATGGTTAGGGATGAGGCAGAGCTTGTGCATAATGGAATATTGTAAGGGCTACTGGATATTTACCGGAAGAGGAAAAACCAAAGAAAAGCTGCATCGCCTAATTTTTATTACACTTTTATAATCATGGGCTCATGCAGCACTAATGAAATAGACATCTGACATGTCTAATGACATGAACATATCGTAGATTCTTTAAGAAGAACCTATTTGCAAGAGCAAGCATTCTCATTTATTCATTCAAATTTACTAACAAATATGTATTGAGTACTTACCAGACACTGGAGACATGCATTTAAAAATTACTTGGGGACAGTTTTGAAACAGCTGTGGCTCTATCATCGTACATGTTATTTACCTATTGTACCTTAATTTTACATTAATATTGACACACATCCACCCAGACACATATTAAATTCAATCAACATTTTTATTTGTTGATTCTTTGGCAGAAATGAGCTAATACACCATTGCAAGAGCTGAGCTATTGTTTTGGTGATGAAAACAAAATTTAGAAATAACCAAAAAATGTTTTTGTTGTGGTTTTCTGCAGTGGGCATTTGGATATGGTCCTCTTTTCTTTTTCTTGGTTTTTATAACAACATTCATTGAGCTATACCTGCTGTTCTGTTTTAAATACCTGTTTCAAGAGGTTGCAAATTCCAAAAACTTGCAAATTTCAAGAGGTTCCAAATTCCAAAGGAGGTGGTACATGAAGAGAAAAGGGACAGAGATCATATAATGTCAAAATGTAAGTGCCTGCATCCCATTAGAGTATACCCCATGTTATTTATCAAAGTTTACACACATGCAAGGCATATTAGACTACCTTACTTCCATTGTACGGAAGGAGATGGGGGAATTATACTTTGGATTGAGTTGATTGTTAAAATGGGGTTGTAAGAAAAATTATTTCCTCATTCAAGGAGGACAAATTGTAAAAGAGATAGCAAGGAAGTGAATAAAGAAGAGAAGGTGTTCTAGGTATTGGGAAAAAATTGAAACAGAAAATGTTCCTAGACAAGAGAAAAATGTCTGAAGGAATTAGAAATAGGTTCATTTTTGCTAAGGAAAAGTTACAAGCCACCAAATAAAGTAAAGTAGCAAGGAGAAACCAAGTGATGCAAAGACAAGGCCATAGTTACAAAGATAAAAAAGCATCTACTTGTCATTTCCCAAGTTCAGAGGACGGAACAGTGTGAAGTGACTAGAAGCCCAGGACCAATGGTTGGTTTTCAAAGGTAAATGGTTGGGGAGGGGTTGACTCGGTTAGAAAAAAAGTCAATTTCAGTGATCACAGGCTCATCCTGGAGCGTTGCTTACAGTAGGAAATATTTGGAAATAAGTCAAATGTCTATTTTTTGTTCAATCATATTTTTCTGAGAAGAAAGGATTGATTAAATAAATCAGGATTTATTCATAAAATGGAATACTATGCAGCTATTAAAACAAGGAAGCTCTGTCACTACTCAAAGCTCAAATATAAGTTGATAAAGCAAGGTAGGGGAAAGTGTGCGTAGTGTTAAAACTTGTGCAAAAAATATAGATCCAAATGTGTGAGTGCATTCATGCATATTTATATATGAAGAGACTATAGACTAACTCTGGAAGGACATGTATGAAAATACTACAGTGGTTACCCCTAGTGAAGGGAATGGAGAAATTGGAAGACTAGGTAGATGCTAGACTCTTACTTTTTAGTGTATATTTCCTCCTTCTCCCCTAAACCTTTTTAAAAAAAAAAAAAAAAAGAAAACATTTTATTATGAGATAACTATAGATTCACATGCAGTTGTAAGAAATAATACAGAGATCCCATATGCCTTTCATCCAGTTTTCTCCAACGATAACATCTTATGTGAAGAGTTTAATGTCACAACTAGAAAGTTGACATTAATATAATCCACTGACCTTATTCATATTTCACCAATTTTACATGCCTTTGTGTATTTGCATGTGTGTGCATGTTTAATGCTATACAATTTTATCAAATGTGTAAGTTAGTGTAACCAATACCACAGTCAAGATACAGAACAGTTCTATCACAAGGATATCTCATGCTACCCCTTTATGGCCACAGCCAGCTCCCTCCTTCTCTCCCCTCCTTACTCCTGGCAACCACTAATCTGTTCTCCAAAGCCATAATTTTGCCATTTTAAGAACGTTGTATAAATGGAATCATGTAATATGTAACCTTTTGAGATAGGATTTTTATATTCAGCATAATTCCCTTGAGAGTTATCCAAGTTGTTGGGTGTATCAATTCTTATGAAGGGCATATTGTTGGATTGTTGTTTTTATCCACTCTGCACTCCACAAATCTGATTTTTAATTAGTGTATTTAGACCATTTATATGTGAAGTAATTATTGATATGCTAGAGTTTAAATTTGCCATTTAATTGTTTGTTTTCTGTTTGTTCCCACCATTTCTCATGTTTCTGTTTGTCTTTTCTTATCTTCCTCAGGGTTACTTGAACATTTTTTGGATTTCATATTTATATATTTACAGTGATTTTGAGTCTATCATTTTGAATAGTTCTCTTAGTGGCTACTCTAGGTATTATACATATATAAAGTAGTAATATCTATGTGAATTTTATTCCTTTTTTACCTTTTGGGCTACTTTGTCTTACCTACAAGTTAAATTTAAAAATAAATAAAACTAGCAAACCAAAACACTCCTTCATGTATACCTACTTAAAACAAATAAAACTCACCTCGGTAGAGAAAGATTGTAGACAAGAAAAGAAGTGAAAACCAAAGCACTTCCGAAGTCATGCAAAGAAATCTTGACTAAGAAGAAAGGATTAAACCAAAACTTTTAGGGCATGACTGAGAAATTGAAAACTGGGGGCTGTCCAGGACATTAGAAGCCTGGAGCAGAGAAAGCCATGTTGTTGAGTATATAAGTTTGTTCTCACTTTGCTGTAAAGAACTACCTGAGACTGGGTAATTTATGAAGAAAGAAGGTTTAATTGACTAACGGTTCCACAGGCTGTACAGAAAGCATGGTTGGGAGACCTCAGGAAACTTACAACTGTGGTGGGAGGGCAAAGGGGAAGCAAGCACATCTTCACAGGGCAAAGAGAGAGAGAGAGAAGGGGGAAGTGCTATACACTTTCAAATAACCAAATCTTGTGAGAACTGTACCATGAGAACAGCAAGGGGGAAGTTTGCCTCCAATAGTTAAATCACCTCCCACCAGGTCCCCCCTCCAACCCTGGGAATTATAATTCAAAATGAGATTTGAGTGCGGACATAGAGCCAAACTATATCATTGAGTATCCAGGCCTTGTTTTTTATGACCTGCTGCTTACCACCTGGTAGACCTCATTTCATTTCTTAAACTCTCTAGGTTTCAAATATAAAAGGAAGTTAATAATGGAACCTATCTCGTAGAATTGTTGTGAAGATTCTCAACATGTATGTAAAGTTCTTAGTGTCAAGTCTGACACATAGACAAACTCAAATAATTGCAATCATATAACTAAACTTTTTCTTGAGTGTCTACTGGGGTCCCAGGGGTTGCAGGTTACAATGGCTACTGGTGCCATTCCTCAGAATGAGAAGATAGTGCCCCAGACATGTTTATAGACCCTTTGATACTTCCCTTGTTGGATGAAACCCTCTTTTCAGTTTCTTTCCACTAAGGATAGATTCCAGCCTATCACTATGCTTGAAGTAAAAAGAGCTTACTCCAGGCCTCTTGGCTCTTGTCCCTACCTTAGACTGATGGCCTTGGTATTTGGTATGTGAAGTAGCAGTTTGGATATGGAGTACAAAGAGTGAAAAAAAGGTTGGATATGGATTTTTAGACTCTCACTTTGGGAGGATGAGAAAAACTTCTCAGAATTGATAACATTGTCCCTAGTAGTAAGAAATATCATTTTTCCTGTCTTTCTAGGCATCCTTGTTGATAGATCTTTGGATATAATTTTTTGCAGAGAATGGATGATGTTTACTTTTTTAATACAGGACCCAGAATGTATGTAAATGATTCTAAAAGTTGCTTTTTTAAGGCTGAGCGCGGTGGCTCACGCCTGGAATCCCAGCACTTTGGGAGGCCAAGGTGGGCAGATCACCTGAGGTCAGGAGTTCGAGACCAACATGACCAATATGAAGAAATGCCGTCTCTAATAAAAATACAAAAATTAGCTGAGTGTCGTGGCATGTGCCTGTAATCCCAGCTACTCAGGAGTCTGAGGCAGGAGAATCGCTTGAACCCAGGAGGCAGAGGTTGCAGTGAGCAGAGATCACACCACTGCACTCCAGCCTGGGCAACAAGAACGAAATTCCTTCTCAAAAAAAAAAAATAATTAAAAATTTGCTTTTTTTAGTGTTTTTGTACAAAGGATCATCGTGGTCTGATGGCGCATCACACATGCAGAATGGTCATCTTAGGCTATTGTAACCATGTAGAGAGCAATTCCTTAGGATGGTCTTTTTTTTGTTGTTTTTTATTTCCCTCATTCCCAAATTTTATGGTGTAGAGCTCTGGCTCCATTTCAAATCAGCGGAAAAATTATCATCAGACCTAAGAATGTTTTCTTTTGAGATGGAGTCTCGCTCTGTCGCCCAGGCTGGAGTGCAGTGGCGCGATCTTGGCTCACTGCAACCTCTGCCGCCCGAGCGGCAAGCGATTCTCCTGCCTCAGCCTCCCAAGTAGCTGGGACTACAGGCGCCCACCACCACGGCCGGCTAATTTTTTGTATTTTTGTAAAGATGGGGCTTCACCATGTTAGCCAGGATGGTCTCCATCTCCTGACCTCATGATCCACCCGCCTCGGCCTCCCAAAGTGCTGGGATTACAGGTGTGAGCCACCGGGCTCGGCCAAGAATGTTTTATATTTCCTAGTTTCTCTTCCTTTTATGGGTCCTAATCTTTTGTTTAACAATTTATTTCTACTTCATTTTGACTATATATTTTCTTTTCAAGCCTTTTTCTCCCTGCATCTTGCCAATATCCCTAACCCCATTCACTCTCGGCAAACTCGCCTAAATCTCCCACCATGAATTTTAGTCCCAGGTTAGACTTTTAGCCTCATCTCCCATTCTACTGAAGAAACTGCAAAAAATATTAATACAAAGGGCAGTTTAGAGTCAACAAGAACTGAGAACACTTGCAGCTGGTGGTACCATCTGTGCCTGTCAAACTCTGGCCAAGTAGTTTTCCATGGTAGAGAAAGAGAGAATCTGATGACGGCTTTTGGTTTGGGGTTATTGAGAACTGAGCCTGCACTGGAGGAAGACTAGGAGAGCTGGGAGGCAACTCTTTCTCTTTGTGGTGTGTGGCTCATCTCCCAGAAAAACAGGCCTCTCCCAGAAAGTGGTCAAATTTGGCATCTGAGACCTGAGAGTGGCCTCCTGTGGGTCCTTTCTCTCCTAGCCCATCTGCAAAAATCAATCTGTGCCAGGTGCCCCACATGGCAGAGGGAAGTGGTGGAGTCATGAAAAAGAATTAAGCAAACAAACAAACAAGCCTCACAGAGCACACAAGAAATTTCTGAAGAGAAGTTTCCCAGGCTTTTGATGAGGCAGAAACAAGAGGACAGTAGAGAGTAGCAGCAGAGGAGGAGGAAGGGGGAGGATATGGAGGTTACCTGATGGCCTAATTGGTTCCGACAATGCACTCCTTTGTTGGAGAGAATCTGAATCATGGAAGAAGCAAATAAATAAAGAAAAACATATGGCAGCTAAGTCATATCAATCTACATTAAGAAAAATAAATGAGAGGATATTAGGGAGAAGATCCTGAGAGGAGAAAGGCAGACGGGGACTCTTAGGAAATATTCTTAAAATGGGCAGGAAATGTGAAAAGGGACTTTAAAAAGAGGATTGTGAGATGAGCAATGAATAAGTAAAAGGGTACTTAACCTCATCACTCATCAGGGTAGTGCAAATTAAAACCACAATGAGATAAAAATACTACCAGAAGAACAAAACAAAAAATGACGGACCAAACCAAGTGTCGGCCAGGATATGCAGGAATTGAACTGTATGACAATGCCGGTGTGAGTGTAATTAGTGCAACCCCTGTGGTAAACTATTTATTGCTATCATTAGAATTGTACATATGTATATCCTACATCATGGCAATGCTCTTTCTAGGTGTATACCCAGGCACAGTGAGAACATATGACCACTGAGCATCATGTACATACATGTTTATAGCAGCTTTATTCACAATAGCCATATTTGAAAATAATAAAAATGTCCACCGACAGTAGAATAGATAAATATATTGTATATGTCATGGAACGCTATGTAGTCTGAAATGAAGGAAATGAGAAAGAATGAAATGTGGATGAGTCTCACAAAGATAATAACAAAAAAATCAGATGACCTGGATGACAAAGAAGCATAGTGTTTGAGGTGTTACATGTATTTAGCACATTATGGAAAAAACAGAGTGATAATTTGAGTTCTAGTGAGCTCCAAATGGATGGAATGATATGTAAAAATCACCAGAAATTTGTTTAAGCCATACTGAACCTTTCTATAATGAGACCTAAATAGAATAAGGTACTGGGTAATGAATGTTTCCCAAATTATGGCATGAATGTTTAAGGACTATTTCATTTTAAGAGATGCAGTGTCCAGAAATTGTCACCATGTTAGTAGTTTTTAAAATGTGTTCCTCAGAGCTGATTGGCTCCAGGAGTGTGTAACTCAGGAGTGTTGTCTACCATCTGTTTATCTATCTAGTTAACTCTCTATTGTAGAGAAGGTTGTGATGCAGTAAACCAAACAGGCAGCTCGGGATTCATTTGTTGGGGATCTGCACAAGATATTGTTAGAAAATAGTTTGGGCTGCTAAAAAAAAAAAAAGAAAAAAAAAAGACCACTTCTTTAGAGAACTGTTAGTGTGGTGATAAGAGATTATAGGACACCAGGAAAATCTAGCAAATACAGCCATCTAACCAAAAGGCAATATTACCATCCTTGCTTTGCCAGGGGCAAGTGTTGATATAGACAACACTTGGAATTTGGAGTCTGGAGTGAGGACTTCTCGGAATATGACACTTAAAGAAGCCCCTGATAAAATCTAGCTAATAGGTAGCAATAATAATATTAGTAAACATTTATTGACTATTTACTATTATTTAGTGATGTCTGCTATTTTTATACATCATTTAATCCTCACAAGAGCACAGACCTTGTAGTCATGATGAAGTAGCTGCTCTCAGGCTCACCCTCCCACCAAGAAGCTGAATAAATTACTGTTTGTAGAAATCAGAGTACACCAAAATGAGCTAGCATTTGAAAGATCAAGAATGCTCAAAGAAGGAAATGCATTGAGGTGAAAGGGACCTCTGTGGGTTGTTTCCTGTGATGCATATGCAATACTTAGAAGAGGCATGGTAGCCTAGATCTTACAGGAATTGCAGTGGGACTGGTAGATGAAAATTCATGTTCAGGGATAATAAGACAGCCACAATATGAGGGACCAAGATCCTGGAGAGAAGGAACCACAGAGATCTGAGTCCGAATTCTGCACGTGACTTTCCCCGAGGAATTTGCAGATTTCTACACCACACAAGCAGTGAGATACTGAGAAGCCAAGAAGAATGCAGTAGTTTAAAAGGCCAAAAATCTAAGCAGAAATGTAAGCAATCCCAGAAAACTGAAGAGACAGAAATTGTAGTTCAGAGCCTCCCAAGCAAAAAGGGTCTTTATAAACATGGCATATTCTCAACTGAGAATCAGAAGAGCTAGATTCTAATAATATCGGCAAACTGAACATAGACCATTCTCTACTGGATCAAGATAATCTGTGTATGTTCTGTCTTCCAGAAAAAAGTGGCATCCTCTCTGTAGGATTTCAGGGTCTAAATAATTATTTTACTTACCATGTATGATAGTCAATAGAACATTACCAGTCATGTCAGGAAATGTAACCAAATAAATGAATTTCTTAGTGAAAACAAATAAACTGTAGGTTATTGATATATTGGGATTATCAGATGGATTTCAATACAACTATGATTAATATGTTTAAGAAAATAGATATCAAATTGATTATTTCACAACTGGAACCTGTAGTCAAGAATACAGGGGAAATTCTAGAAGTGAAAAACTTAAGAATGTAAGAGATATGTTTAATAGCAGATTATGCATAGTAGAAGAGTTGACTAGTAAAGCTGAAAATGTTTATAAAAATAATGGATCAAAGCATCAAGATTAAAAAGGTGAAAGATAAAGAAAAGAGCATAGCAGACATCCAGTGAAAAATGGTGCTTCTCAAAGTATGGTCCTGAGACCACTTCTGGTGCTGGTCCCTGACAAGATAGAGTGGTCATAAATGTTTATAGCAATTGATTTTGCCACAACATTTTAATAGCATATTTTATGACAAAATTAGACTCTAAGGAATTATAAATAAAAAGGAAAAATATTCATCACAACTAGTTTAAGAAACATTGGTATAACATAAGTATGTTGGAGTCCCAGAAATTGGGAAGAGAAAGAATAAGGCAGAAGTAACATTTGAATCTCTATTGGCTAAGAATTTTTCAAAACTGATAAAGCCTCAACACACAACTTCAAAAGGCTCCATGGGCCCTAAGCAGCATAACTACAAATAAAAACTTACCTAGGTACATTAGAACGAAACTGCTGAAAACCTAAGAAGAAGAAAAGAAAATCTTAAAGTCTGTCAGAAAACAAAACAAACAAAAAAACCAGTCTTCGAAGGAACCATAGTTCCTGAAGCTGCTGCCTTTTCAATGCAAATGGTCTAGAATCCAGAAGTCGATGAAGTGGCATCTTCAAAGTACTGAAAGGAAGTAACCACCAACTTAATTCTATATCAAGTGAAAATATCTTTCAAAATAAAAATAAAATACTTGTGGATAAACAAAAGCAGATAATTTGTAAACAGCAAACCCACATTAAAATATTATTTATCTATTTATTTATTTTTTTAAAAGTTGTAGAGACAGAGTCTTGCTCTGTCACCCAGTCTAGAGTGCAGTGGTATGACCAAAGCTCACTGCAGCCTTGAATTCCTGGACTCAAGTGATCCTTCCACTTCAGACTCCTAAGTAGCTAGGATTACTGTTGCGTGCCACTATGCCTGGCTAATTAGTTAATTTTTTTTTTTTTTTTGTAGAGGCAAGATCTCTCTATGTTGCCCAGGCTGGCCTTGATGGGTTCAAACAATCCTCTGACCTCAACCTCCCAAAGTGCTGAGATTTACCAGCATTAGTCACTGCGTTTGGCCCCCACACTAAAATATTAAAAGAATCTGTTCAGGCAAAAGAACATGATCCCAGATGGAAGTACAGAAATGAAAGAAGCAATGAAGAGTTAAGAGAAAGATTTAATATAGAGGAACATATAGATAAATGTTGTGCAAAACAGGTAATAATGTCTAGTAAAATTAAAATACTATGCATTAATAGCCAAAAATGCAGTAGCAGGGTAAAGTATTAAAATGTTGTAAGGCTCTTGCAATGTTTCAGAATTCATGAAGGCATACATTGTATTATATTCTAGTAAGCTAAGAGTTAATAATGCAATTTTAGGATGCTTACTAAAAAGAATAACAAAAGAATTTAGATGTAACAAACTAACAGATAATAAATGGGAAATTTTCTTAAGTACTTGATAAATTTTTTAAAAGCCAGGAGAAAAATATAGGACCAAAGAAGAAATAGAGAACGACTGTGAATGTGTTAGATTTAAATTCAAATATGTCTGTATTTACATTACATATGAATGGCCTAAATATTCTCATTAAATGACATATTGCTTAACTATGTAAAAAATAATTTTAGGCTACGTAAAGAGACATACTCTTAAATATCAGGCACAGAAAGTTTAAAAATAAAATACTGGAAAAAGATACACTATGCAAACACCAATGATAAGCTAATATAGCTGTACTGATATTAGGCATTATAGATTTTAAGGAAGGAAGTCATGTTAAAAATAAAAGATGCCATGACATAATGACAAAGTGGGCAATTTGACAGGAATATTTAATAATCCGAAAAGACATGCATTTAATAGCACAAAATATTTAAAGCAAAAACTAACGAAACTAAGAAGAGAAGTAGATAATCTGACAATCATAGTTGGCGGTTTTAATACATCTTTCCCTCTTTAACTATCAGCATTAGCCGACAAAACTATGAGTAAAGATATAGTACATTTGAATAACACAATTAACAAACTTGATCTAAATGACATATAGAACTCTACATCCAAAAGCTACAGAATGCTTTTTTTTCAAGTAAACATAACACCTTTAACCAAATTAATTACATACTGGTCAATAATGCAAGTCTTTAAAAAATGCAACGAGTTGAAATCACACAGAATATTTCCTCTGATCAGAGTGGAAATAAGCCATAAATTAATAACAAAAAGATAATGAGAACATACACATAATGCTATGACCCAGTAATTCCATTCCTAGATACCTCACATTCATGGGTACATTTGGCATGAAAGGAAGTATACAATCATGTTCATGCAAATCAAAAATAACCCTGTGCTCATCAACAGTGGAATGAAAAAATTATATGTCAAAATGATACATCATATATTCATAAAATGAAATAGTGAATGAGCTAGTGGTGTGCACAGCATGCATGAATCTTGCAGATACAATGGTAAGCAAACAAAGCCAGACGCAGAGAATGCATACCATAATATTTCATTTATACAAGCCAAAATGGGTGAAATTAAGCGATAGTGAAACAAGTTGGAATAGTGTTCTGTATTCCTTGTGTACTTGTTATACTTCATTAACATGCGTTTAAAAAAGAAACCCAAAATATCTCAAGATAAAAAATGCAGAAGCATTTTCTGGGTAAAGAAAGATGGGCAAACATTACAAACAGAAGGAAATTTGGGGGGTTCAAATTCTGTATCAGTTATGAGTCTTCTTTCCTCCAAAAAACTTACTTTTGAACTTTTAAACTCTAGTAACATTCTTATCTATTATTTATTATGGAACTAGATATACCCACTTATAGTAATTGTCTCAAATCTGATTTCTTTCCATCTAGATTACATGTAGGGGTAGTACGATGTAGTGGTTAAGGACACAACTCTGGAGACAGACTGAGGTTAAATCCCAGTTCTAACATTTGGGCAAGTCACTTAAACTCTGCATCTCAGTTTCTTCACTGTAATGTAGAAGTAATAGCAATATCTATGTCAGAGTGCTGTTTTGAGAATTAAATCAATCAATATAATTAGTTACAACAGTATCTGGCACAAAAGTAAGCACTCCATAAATATGTGTGATTGCTACTATAATTACCTTAGAGGATCGGATCATTCCTTATATTTGTTTTAAATCCCTTGAATACCTAGAACTATACTAAGCAATCAGGAAGATGGGCTTTCTGGACAGCGAGAAGGAAAGATATTTTGGAAACTGACCCTGTTTTCTCTCTGTGGGTGAGGATGAGCTTACATTGATGACAAGTTTGGCTTATGAACTAGGACCTTAAGTAGAGCTGCATAAATCAGTGTAAGTGTTATTAATAAGATGGGAAGAATTT
This sequence comes from Pongo abelii, assembly GCF_028885655.2. Lineage (NCBI taxonomy): Eukaryota > Metazoa > Chordata > Mammalia > Primates > Hominidae > Pongo > Pongo abelii. Next base: position 156,597,563 of record NC_071985.2, on the reverse strand, counting down.
GCTTTCTCAGCTCTGGCAGGAATTTATGACCCTGAGAGTCACTTTATGACGCTGAGTTTGCCACAATCAGCTCAGTGTTCTGATAGGAAACCAAATGGTAAATGCCAAGACACTGGGGCATTTGTCTCTTGTCTGCATAGTCACCTTACTTTCACTAGGATCTTTATTCATGTTCTTTATTTAAGTTGGGAACTTCTAGCAAGGTTATGTGTGTGTCATCTACAGATATGTAGGCAACCTGGACTCTGAAAGCCTATATATTAAAAAAAAAGTTTATGGATTGAATTGAATTGAATCATACTGACTTGAACTGGAGTGAATCTTGAGAGATGGCTAAGAACCAGGAAGGCTTAGTGGCTTAACTTGTAAAAGTTAGATGGCTATGAGTTTGATTCACTACATATGTAAATTTTCACAAGACACTTAACTTTTCAGGCCCTTAGCTTACTCCTTTGTAATTTGTGGCTAATAATCATAGGAACCCCACAGGGTTGTTGTAAGAACTAAATGAAAAATGCGCCTGGTACATGTATTAAGCATTCAGTAAATTATAGCAATTGCTATTATTGTGGTTGCTATTTTTATTTCTCTCAGCCAAGAGGCTCAAGCCAGGGTGAACTGAATTGTGAAGCTGCAAACTTTTCAAATGTGCACCTTCCTTATTTTAAAATCCTTTTTGTTTTTATTCTCCTGACAACCCTGAGAGCTTGGACAGGGTAGGGGCTATTATCTGCAGGTGGCATTTGAGATAATAACATAGAGAGATAAAGTGATTTGCCTAACGATCTCATAACTATGGGTGTTAGAGTTAAACCTAGACCCCAACATTCCCTAGTGCCAGCCTTGAGATTTTTAATAATTCCTGCTCTACCTGCTTATCTCCTGATAACCAGCAAGAGATTATTCTTCACCTCTGTGTAGAAGATTTCTGAAAGAGGAGTATTATCCAAATTACCAGCAAAAGAAAATCTTATCTTTTCAGATATGATAGATGGCTGACATAGATCAGTAGAGGTTTTTAAGAGTTCTAAGAAGTTTAATATAGAAGTTTTATTTCAGGGCCTGACATCCTCACTTACCCACATTGGGACTCATTTTACCCTTAACCTCTCTCCAGCATGGTCTTTCATCTTACTGCATTCTTCTTGCTTTATAGTGGGCTTTTTCCAGTTCTCTGCCTAACTTAATGAAGAAGATTATCTCAAAGTTCCCAAGATTGTTGCTTCTCATTTCAAGCTACCAGGAGAGACTCAGCAATAAATTTTTATATTGGGGATTCAGTTTCCTTGAGAAATCTTTAAGTCAATAACCAAACCCTTTAAATTTCCTTAACAATGGTGACTCTAGAGCTGTGGGAGGTGTTCTTTTACCTTCTCTCTCGGCACTAAATGTAAGCTCCCTGAGGACAGGGACTTTGTCTATCTTCCTGCAAAATTCCTCAGGGGACAGTACAGTGCCTGGCACATAGTAAGTGCTCCTTACATATTTGCCAAATGAAGGGATGATGTACCAACTCCAAAATTTGTTATATTTTAATTAATTTCATATCTTTGTTATCTTTTGCTATATGGATCAGATTTTTAGCTTAGATTCTGTTTAGATCCTTTTTGGTTTGATTCTGGTTTTGGCAGCTTGAGAAGGCTGTAGAATTTTTGTGTGTTCTAGTTAGATTTTAAATTTCCTAGCTCCTCAGTAGAGTTTTCTGCCTCTCCCTTGGCCCAAGTATTTAAGTCCCCAAATTTACCTTCTTTTGAAGACTGGATTTTGAATGTAAATAAATGAAAAATAATTATTTTGTCTTAATAATTAAATTATAGCACTAAGTTATTTAGGATATTTTAGATATAGGTAGGGTATTCTGTTGACTGAGGTCACAGGATATTCGTAAAATTGGTTTTTTGATCTGAGATACTGCATTCTATTCTTGCCAGGTCATATAAAATAGAATTTGCTACTATTACTTGTATTTGATTTCCCCTGATAGGCTATTCAGCTAGGCCAGCCTTCTATGACTGAAAAAAAATCTTTAACAAACAAAGCCGACAAAACAAAGTGGTAAACTAGCCTGCTTTGGGTTTTAAGGTGAGTCTCCAGTGGACTCTGGAGCAGAAATCCCAAGTTTCTTCTGACTCCTTGGCCTGTCTGATGCCATAAGAGGGTGCAGGGGGAGATTTGCTCTGCTTCTCTCCTGTGTCAAGGCAGACTGAGACGCTTTTAATCCACTATATTTCAAACAGTTGCAAGTAAAAAAAAAAAATGTCATGGGAATACCCAGATGTGGGCAGATAACAACCCTACTTTTTACTCCCACTTATTAATCCGTAAGAAGGAAGGGGGTGAGAAATAGTCTTTGGACGGTCAGCTATCCATGCACAGTAGTTGGACGCTGAGCCCTTTTCAAATGTACTCAGAATAAAAATGAAACCCTACTACTTGTTTTGCCCATTAGATAGCAGTATCTCCATGGAACGCCAATTCATATCTCTTTGTGCTGTGTGTGGTTCTCACATATGGGATTTTAATAACCTCCATGCTGCGCTATGAATTTATAAGCAGAGCCAATAGAGGAAAAGCACCACAGGACTTTATTTTTTCATTATTACTCTTTTGAAAAACAGGGTCTGCCTCATTTCTGTAAGGTTCTGACAGTACCGGCAATGTTGCAGCCAGAGGTATAGTTGTTACTATGGAAAGGACTAAGCTCTTTATTTATTTGCTATCTATTTTTTTCCAGACTCCCTTTCCCACTGCTGTCCTGCCTTTAGCCACCTCCGTAATATCCACTGGCATTGTACTTGAAGCTTCAGTGAACTGATTGCAAGGAAATAGGCCCCGTTTGTTCTCTAACTCTGTGGTTTATCTTACATTCTGAATGATTTTTCTGCCCATCCTTTTAAACGTGGTCACATTTCTCCTCTGTATAATTCTACAGGTCCAAGTATCTTACTTAGTGCAGTGGCTAAGACAACAGGCTCTGTAGTCAACTAGTCATGGATGTGCATGCTGACATTGCTCTCTGATCCTTGAGAAATTATTTGAGTTTTGTAAATTCATCTATATGATGGTAATGATAAACCTTCCTCCTAAGGTTGGTGTCGTTGTTAACTGGTATATTTCCTTTCCTTTTTTTTTTTTTTTTTTGAGACAGAGTCCCCTTCAGTAACCCAGGCTGGAGTGCAATGCCACGATCTCGGCTCACTGCAACCTGCATTCTCTAAAAGGGACTAAAGGGGAGGATTTATCCTAAGCTTGATTGAGTGTTCAGGAAAATGCTTCTTTGAGAAGCTGAGCTCTGAGCTAGGTCCTGCATGATGAAAAGGTATCTGCAAAATGGGAGGATGAGCAGAAGACAAAGAATTTCAGGAAAAAGAGAATAGTCTCAGTCCTGAGGCTGAGATAAGAACATGGCATGGTTGAGAAATGAAAAGAAATTAAGTGTGGGGGCTGACCATGACGAGATGGCCAGAGTCCAGGGCACCTGGAGCCACATGAAGAGTTTTGAAGTTTATTCAACATGCAACAGAAGCCTTGTTGATTTGGGGGTTAACACAAGTAATTAAGCAGTTTCCTCTAGGTTTCTTCTACCAAGAAATGCCAGAGAGCAGTGTCTTCCTTTGTGTGATTAGTGTTTTGATTCATTTACTTTTATGGGTTGATATGCCTTGTGAGAATACGAGATGTGGATTCCAGAGCTTAAAATCTGCACATTTATTTTGAATGCTAATTACCACAAATATGTTTTTAATTGATAACTGTGTTTTGACATACTTCATTACATTTGACCTTTAAGATCATTTTTAACGCATCCTCTTTAAAAAAGTTCTCTCTGAAGAAAATATAACACACATCAATGACATTTTAATTATTTACCTTTGGAATATTTTTGTGTTGGACACAATTTATCCATCAAATAAAAAGTGAAAAAAGTCATATTTTGAGAAAATAACACAAAATAGGGCCAAGTGCCAAACATCCTAATATATTTGTTTTCTGCATGATTTATTATTATGCTTTTACAGAGTTTACACACTTAGCCTTTTTTGGTACCATTTACTAAGAATGTGTATGACTTAATTTTTCATAATAGCCAGCAATTTAAGGCAGCAAAGTATTTGCTTTCTTCCATTGATCTAGTACCACCTATCATTGTATCATACTGATCTTTAATCTGGCTCTTACACACAAAGTCAGTTATCTGTATACTTATTGTTTTAATGGGTTTTGATAGATTTCCCTATGCTCATTTAGTTATATAAATGATTTATTATTTATGTTGCTTTTATGATAGTTTTTATGGGTTTTGTTTTGTTTTGGTGAAGCCATTTTATAGTCTAACAAATATTTCTTAATTGGGTATGCATGAATTTTGGATAAGTTGCTCCATATAAATAAATGTTTTGATTACTTCTACCATTGTCTACAGCTGTTATCATCTTTAACCTCCAAGTTTTCTTTATTTTCAAAAGGAATTTATTGAATTTAATCTGAGCCAGTGAGACGGGCTTTGATGTTAACTAATAGAGACTAGTTGCCCCTCTCTGATGTCTACATTACTGAAAAGTTATTAAGTACCAAACTCCTGTGACACAGTATCCTTCAAATTCCAAAACTTAGCTACAATTTACCTTACTAAAATCTCTGCTACTGGTAATCAGCCTTTTAGCTAATGCAGCATATATTCAGCTTTTGCCAGAAGACGGTTTGCTCCCAAGGGCTTTTGGCTCCAAAGACTAAGTGTTACTTGGTGGCTTTGGCAGGATTCAGAGGAGCCTGGCTGCTGGGAACTGACATGTTCAGAGCTTGCCAGCCCCAAACCATTGTGTACCTCACAGCTCTCAGTGCCAGGAGTTTGTGTGCCAAGAAAACAGAAACCTGTCTAGAAAATAAACTGTTTTCTCTTGCACATGTCCTCTAGGAAGACAAGAAGAGGTTGAACCTGTAAATTGTTTTGTGGTTAGAAATGTTTTAGGTCTTTACATGGGAAATATAATGCTATAACTTCATATGTAAAACAAAATGGCACATTATTTATGCTCCTCAAGTTATTTTACCTCCAATTATCAAAATGCATATATATATATATATATATATATATTTTGGTTTTTTTTTTTTTTGAGATGGAGTCTTGCACTGCCGCCCAGGCTAGAGTGCAGTGGCACAATCTTGGCTCACTGCACGCTCCACCTCCTGGGTTCACACCATTCTCCTGCCTCAGCCTCCTGAGTAGCTGGGACTACAGGCGCCCGCCACCATGCCCGGCTAATTTTTTTTTTTTTTTTAGTAGAGATGGAGTTTCACCGTGTTAGCCAGGATGGTCTTGATCTCATGACCTCGTGATCCGCCTATCTTGGCCTCCCAAAGTGCTAGGATTACAGGCTTGAGCCACCTCGCCCGGCCCAAAATGCTTATTAATCTTTTAAATGATCAATATAGTTGTTATTATGATGACAGTCATTTCAGCTCTTGCACTGAGGCAGTTCCTGTGTGTGAAAAGCTTCTAATGTTAGCGTGTGCTGTGGATGTATGGAGATCATCCCAGTTGGGTGGTTGTACATGAATGAATGTGGGTTATGTGGGCAGGTAATGCTGGAGAAGTCAGTGGAAGGTGAATTAGCCAGCTAACAAAACATTTGCATAATTGAAGGTTCTTTAGAAACAAATTGTAAGCCATTAGGAACGACCTTCCTTCCTTCCTCCCGCTTCCCTTTCCCCTTCCCCTTCCCCTTCCCTTCCTTTTCTTTTCCTATAGCACATAACATCTACTCACCTTCATCCAACTATCCCCACCTCTTCTTCCTACTTACCCTAGATTTTTATTTCTATTTCTCTACCAGTTCATATTTTCCTCCATCTAGTTTTCATCAGAGAAAATTTTCTGCTTCATCAAACACAAAACTGAGATATAAATGTGGGGGCATATGAAATTAGAGCTTGACCTACATTTAGTACAATTAGTATTATTCTAAGGAGGTAGACACTTGTGGAAAAATGAAACTGGGAACACAGAAAAGATTAAATTCATGGCACTTATGTAGCTTATTTTCATTAGGCCTGTTACCTAATTACTTATTAGAATTTCTTTCTATCTTTTAGACCTTAGTTTCTCAACCTTAACACTATTGACATTTTGAGTAGGATAATGCTTCGTTGTGGGTAGGCGGCTGTGCTGTTCTTTGCAGGATCTTTAGCAGCTTCTTGGCTTCCACTCACTAGATGACAGTAGTATCCCCCAATTGTAACAATTGAAAAATGTCTCCAGACATTGCCAAATGTTCCCTAGGGGACAAAATTGCTTCCTGGTGAGAGCTGCTTTTTTTTAGATCCAGGTCTTTAGACAAATGATGATATAAATCAGTACATTAAGTAGGGAGATTTAAAAAAAAATCAGTTTCTAAAGACTAGATTTCTCAACAACTTATCACATTATTTCCAACAACATTCAAATTCAAAAGCTGATGCCCAATGCTAGCCAAGTATGAATAGATAGAAAGTAAACATCTTCCTTTGTATTAGATAAGATGTCCAGCAATGGAAATCCCCGGATTTAAAGAGCTTGTTAAGATGTATTATGTCAGATGAAAAGTGCTATTTTAATAACTCATTGTTATTCTTAGCATGGATCTTTTATTTTAGAAAAATGGATAATTAGCATTTTGGCTTATCACTTTCCCTTCATGAATACAAATAATTTGATAGACAGACAACCAAGAGAGACTTCATTAAATAATGGGATTAATCAGCCTGGGACTGGAGTAAATTAGAGGTTAGACTTCCAGCCTGAGAGATGGAATTCAGGGTTTGGTGGCAATGTCATCCAATTCATGAAGGATATTTTTCTTGATTGACCTAATGTTGCAGTAAAAAACCAGAGCAAGGGCCAACTGGCCAAAAATAAAAGTGAAAACTCAGCTTGAGAAGTTATAGGCTACACTGCATTTAACTTGCAACTGGATAATTGCAAGAACACATTCAAAGCATCACTGCAAAGCCCCTGTTGTTTAGCCCTAGCTGCTTCAATTTCTAGATAATGGCCCATTATTAATGTGGAAGTATTAGAAAGTTTTCCAGGGAAAAATATCAACCTGGAACCATTCTCCTTTGCATGCATTATACACTTCACTGCCATCTGGTTATTCATAATATCCACAAACCCCTACCAATTTTCCAAAAAGAACTACAAATAACACTTTGTATTTTTAGAACAGTCTTCCTAACACCCAGCGAGGAAATCTATTGTGAAGTTAATTTTCTTTTTCAAATGTTTTAAAGTAAACTATTCTTTATTTCTAAGAAACAAAACCCAGTGCTATGTTTAAGCAGTGATTTGGAACTGTCTTACTGTCACTCAGAGAAGACAGGTTAGTGGAATCTTTAAGGCCATGGCTGTCTTTTGAAGCTTATAGTGTAGTCCTTAGAAAGTCTTCAGAAAAGATCATGATTCTTATGGAAGGTTATTTCTGTGGGGCAGTGGGAGAACTTAGATCTGAGAAATCATTCTCATCATGAGTTAGAGGAATGATTTTATTCACAATTCATACTCTTCATTCATTATCCAACCTACATAGAAGCCTTAGTTCTGTGTATCCTTAAGCTGCGTTTGACATTTTACCTCCTGATATTTTTCTAAGTAGCATTTTTCTACCAACAGACTCACGTGAAAAAGAAATGAAGTTATCAAGTATATGATGTGTACACATTTAACTTTATTACTAGCATCTTCTAAGAAAAATAGCAAAGAGCTAAAACCAAAATAGAATGATTCTATAAGTCCTGAAGGGAATCCTTCTGTGATACAATACAAGCCTTATTTCTCCTATAAAATGTGTGTAATTGTGCTTTTCCTTATTTAATCACATGATTTGTCTTTAATAAACCTCTACTGGCTCCTAAGAAGTGTGGATCCTGGTAACAAGAGAGTCTTTAGTGCACTGAGGGAGTGATGGTTGTGAGGATACAAGAGTGGAGAAATGAGAAGAGATAAACTACTATAGTTTACTAAGAAATGCAGAGAAACAAAGAGTCTAGGGTATGTGGTTTGGAAGAAATAAAGATTCAAGAGGGGAGGGTCTTCTTCCATATCCATAGAGCATCTTAAACAAAGTTTATATTGTCCACTGATGCTCTGTGGGGTGGCTTTCCTTTTGTGGGGTATGAGTAGCAGTGTTGAATTTTACCTCAAGTTACTGTGGGATAGATAGAGAGGCTGCTTTTGAATAACTAATAAATGGGTTGCAGAAGTTAAGAAACAGATTCCAGAAGTTGAGAAATCTATGCAGAAGCATATAGCCAGAAAGTAGCAGAGTGGTAATTGAACACAAATCTGATGACAGAGCCAATGCTTACTTTTATTCTAGCATGCTGCTAGAAACTGGTTCTTTTATAATAGTCTTAAAATACCTTAAGTCTTTGAGATGAGATGAAAGTGAACTATGATGAAATGTTGAAGATTATAATTGAAATTACACAATTACATATCTCTTTCATATTAAACTTTCAAAGTCCTAGTACTAATAGCTTGTATTTTAAATTATGTCTTTATTGTTTAATCCAAATTGAAAATATGGCTTATGCAAAATTATATGCCTTTGACACCAAAAAGATATAGAAAAGATATGGCCACTGTATGATAAATTTCTTATCCTCTCTAATAAAAAATAAATATTTAGTCCCAGGTTTTGAGGTGTTATCTATACTTTTTCAAGCCTAAAACTTTACACTTGAAAATTAGTGATAAATAGTTATTATAGGTAATAGGTATGTATTGACAAGCACTTGTTTGTTTAGATATGATACTAAATGGTTATTGATTTATTTTTATGGTCAGGTTTCTCGATAATACATCTATTCATAATTCATTGGCTTATTAAATAGGCTCTATATTTTCAGATATGCGGCTACAGATAGGAGCCCTAGTGTGAGGCAGGGGGGCTGTGATAATGACCTTTGTTTCAGCAGTGACTCAAGGACAAGACTCCAAGGCTCAGAATTTCACTTTTATTTTCTCTGTATGAGTGTTGTTGTCTGTCAGTAAATCTGTTTCGTGAAATGAAACAAAAAAAAGTTTGTTTATGTTTTGGATTGCCTTTGCATTAGCATTTTATGGCAATTGGTCTGGTTTGACTTAAAGTCCTCTTTTTTCATCTTTAAAGTGTGAGGTTGCTACAATATTCAGTGCTTAAGATATGCCACTACTGCTCTATCAAAATTATGCATGCAGGTCATAAATTCGAGTTCCAAAAAATGTAAAGGAGGTCATCCTTTTGAGCTGAGCTCCTTCACGAGGCCCCAACATACCAGGCCTAACCAGAATGGAGTCTCTCATGCTAAGTGCCATGTAATCAAACTGAACTTAGAAACTAGCCAGTTTCAAAAACAGGAGTTTCACAGCACCAAATCCAAAGGTGCCCCATCAACCTGAGCTCTTATACACTGTTGATAGAAATGGCAAATTAGTATAGTCATTATGGAAAGAGTATGGAGATTTCTTCAAAAACTATACATAGAACTGCCATACTATCCAGCAATCCCACTACTGGGTACTTCTCAAAAAGAAAGCAAATCAGTATATCAAAACGATACCTGCATCCTATGTTTATTGCACCACAATGCACAATAGCAATGACACAGATTCAATCTAAGTGTCATCAGTGGCTGAATGGATAAAGAAAATGTTACACACATACACAGACACACACACAGAGACACACACGCACACACACACACACACATACACAGAGGAATATTATTCAGCCTTAAAAAAGAATGAGATCCTGCCGTTTGCAGCATCATGAATGGAACTGGGGGTCATTCTGTTAAGTGAAATAAGCCAGGCATAGAATGACAAATAGCACGTCCCTACCCATATGTGGGTGCTAAAAAGTTTATGTCATGGAAGTGGAGAATAGAATGATAGTTACCAGAGTTTGGGAAGGGTGTGCAGCTGGGGATGAAGAGAGGCTGGTTAATGGGTACAAATATACAGTTAGAAGGAATAAGTTCTAATGTTTGATAGCAGAGTAGGGTGAATATAGTTAAAAATAAGGTATTGTATTTTGCAAAATAGCTAGAAGAGAGGACATGAAATGTTCCCAACACATAGAAATGATAAATACTCAAGGTGATGGATACCTTAAATACTAACTTGGTCATTCCACATTCTATGCATGCAACAAAATGTCACATGGATCCCATAACTATGCACAAATATTATGTATTAACAAAAATACTTAAAAAGAAAAGAAGTCCCCTCTGCTTTAACCCTATAAGGAAAGTAACTTTGAAATGACCAACTGGGCCAGGCATGGTGGCTCATGCCTATAGTTCCAGCATTTTGGAAGACCAAGGTGGGAGGACTGCATGAGTCCAGGTGTTCAAGACCAGCCTGGGCAACATGGCAAAACCTTGTCTCTACAAAAAATATAAAAATTATCCAGGCATGGTGGCATGCACCTGTAGTCCCAGCTACTTGGGAGGCTGAGGTGGAAGGATCACTTGAGCCCAGGAGGTAGAGGCTGCAGTGAGCCGAGATGGGGCCACTGCACTCCTACTTGGGCAACAGAGGGAGATGCTGTCTCAAGGAAAATAAATAAATAAATAAATAAATAACCAATCCACTTCTTATTCCTTGTTTTTTCTTTCTACAGCCTTTTTTTCCCCTGTAAAAGCCCACCTCTCTCTGCTTAGCTCATTGGAGCACCTTTCTATTTAGTAGATGGGATGTTGCTCAATTTATGAATCGCTAATAAAAGCCAATTAGGTCTTTGAAACTAAATTTGTTGAAATTTGCTTTTTTGATGCCACTATTGCTCTTTATCAAAATGATCCCATAGATAGTCTATAGTCTTTTCTTAGTGTTTTCTCCCAAATCTGTTGGGAAGATACTAAGAAAGTTCCCTAAGTCTGAAATCTGGTCCTAAAACTGTGTCCAGTAGGTACCCTTGTATTCAATACAGCATTTTAGTTTAATCTTGATCTTCTAAAGTCTGAATATGTTCTTTAGTTTGCCTAGTTTCTGCAGTCTTGTGTACTAAAAGGGTGGTAATTTTCAGTTAGCTAATTACTATGCTTTACATAGTCATAGGGACGAAGCATTTTAGAATGGCACTTCGTTAAAGCAGTAAAAATACTGTGGGCTCAGTAATCTCATTTACTGGGTCAATAGCCCATAATATCTAGAAGAAGATTTAAAGTAGTTTAAAAATAATTATTCAAATGAGAAAGGGATTTCAAACTGTAATTACCATAGCAGTAAAGGAATGAATGACTCCAAAGCAAATATAAATATTATATTTAAATCTTAATATCTGATTGCTATAACTCAAAGGGTTTAGCTCTTCCAATACTAAAGATCACAAGATCTTAGACCTGAAATAAACTTCAGCAAGCAGCTAGTCTTGGTGTAGAAATTAAATTTTTTCCTGAAAAACCACTTGTAGTTAAATATCCAGACTGACAGGCTTTTTTCAGCTAATTCTTCTATAAGATGCTTTTTTTTTTTTTTTTTTTTTTTTCTGAGATGGAGTTTAGCACTTGTCGCCCAGGCTGGAGTGCAATGGAGATCTCAGCTCACTGCAACCTCCACCTCCTTGGTTCAAGTTGTTCTCCTGCCTCAGCCTCCCGAGTAACTGAGATTACAGGCACCCACCACCAGGCCCAGCTAATTGTTTGTTTTTTTTTTAGCAGAGATGGGGTTTCACCATTTTGGCCAGGCTGATCTCAAATTCCTAACCTCAGGTAATCTGACCACCTCGGCCTCCCAAAGTGCTGGAATTGTAGGCGTGAGCCACCATGTCCGGCCAAGGTGTTCATTTTTCTTAGAGCATTTGCATATCTCTTACTCAGTTTTTTCCCATGCATTTGCGTTTTGGTTGCCATTGCATGTTAGATTTCTTCTACTGTGGTCTGTTTTTTGTTTTCTTTTGTTTTGTTTTGTTTTTGCTGATGTACTGTTGGTGATTTTCTGTATCCATGTTGTAGCTGGTTACCATTTTTAATTCTCCTATTAGTTCTAATAGTTTTTCTCTGGTTGCTGTGTTTGCAAGGAGAACTACTGTATCATCCGTAAATAATGATTTTTTTCTTCTCTATTTCAGTATTAATACTTCCCTTCACCATGCCTCTGGGTTTCTGTGACTACATGGAGTAGAACTTCCAGAAACATTAAATAAACATTAGTGGACATTCTTATTTTGGTTCCAGTCCTAGTAAGAATATGTCTAGTTAAGAGCTTCTAGATTGTGTTCCAAACCATTATTCCACGAGTTGTTAATTGATTTCCTACAAAAAAAAAAGAGTCTTCTAAAGAATTTTCTTGAACTCTGAATTAACCAAAATGAGACAAATCTCTTTAGTGAATGGGTTTTATAACCTTTACTATTTAATATGCATTGACAATCTCCTAGAGATGGAGAACGTATGTGACTTTTCCCAATATATTTGTCATAGAACACTGTTTTTGAAGAACATTTACTAACATCTTATAAAACAATACATCAGTGTTGTTCTGATAGGGTACTGTTAATTGTGATGTTTGGGGGTTTGGGTTTCAAAATGATGTTCTTTACCGTGTTAAGAAAATATCCTACTTTTAGCTTACTTAGAGTGTTATATAAATCAAATCTTTTACTATATGCTTTACTCTATCTGGCTTTTGCTGAATATAATGTTTTTTTAATTTATTGATGTTGTTTGTTTGTTTTCAATGCTGGATAGTAGCCCTTACACAAGTATCATAAAAACTTGTGTGGTTTGCAATTTGAGGGAGTTTAAACAATGCTGCTCTAAATGTTTGTGTACATGAAAATTGGTACACAAAAAGAATGCATTTTTATAGGATATATAGCAGGAAGTAGAATTTCTGGGTCATAGAGCATATGTACATTCAGGTATACAGTAGAATGCTACAGTTTTCGAAAGTGTTAATGAAAAGTTTACACTCCCATTTGTTGCCTGAGACTTCCAGTTGCAGTGCATTTTATTTAAACACCTTAACTTTTAATTAACAAATTAACTCTTAATTTCAGGTAACCTGGTATATATGCAGTAACATCTCATTTTTAAAATTGGCATTTTCTGGATTATGAATGATAAGGACCTTTTCTTGTGTGTATTTGCCATTTGAATTTCCTCTTTAATCAATAATTGCCTCTTATGCCAATTTTTTATTGTTTTGGCTGACTTTTATTATCTATATATAGGAATTTGTTATATATTTTGTATATTAACCCTTTCTATGATTATGTTCCCACTCTCCATAGCCTGCCTTTCACTTTTAATGTCTTTTGAAGGATAGTATAAATCATTTAATCAATCTTTTCTTCTACTGTGAGTGCTTTTCTCTTTTATTTAATAAAAATGTTTCCTACCTGATGATATGAAAATTTTCTCCTGCACTTTCATCTTAAAGCATTACTCTATTGTATTTCTGATACAGGTTTTCAATTCACCTAGAACTGAAATTTTGTATAAGTAAGGGTCTAGATTTACTTTTTTCCATGAGGTTATTCAGTGTTTTTAAAAATGTCTAATTTCCTCTGCCCAGTACTCTGTTTGGCACTTTCATCACAAATACTTGGGGTCTTTATTATGTTGCATGGGTCTATGTGTCTGCCCTTGTGTCCACACCATCTTGTTCCTCTTCATCAAGGGCATTAGCTTTCTTGGCCCTTTGCATTTCTATAAAAATGTTAGGATCAGCTTGTAGAGTTCCATGGAAGAAATCTTGTGGTATTTGGGGATTTTGATTGAGATTATCTTGAATCTATAGATTCATTTGAGGATAATTTACCTCTTTACACCATTGAATTTTATATTCCATGTATATGTTATGTCTCTCCAATTATGTAGATCCTTTTTAATATTTCTCAATAAAATGGTGTTATTTTCTCCACAGAGGTCTTGCACATCATTTATTAGACTTATTCCTAGGTATTTAATATTTTGAGGCAGCAATGAATGGCATCTTTTCTTAAATTTTTAGCTATATTGAAATACAACATATTTGTATTCTGATTTGTATCTAGCAATCCTAACTCTAATAAAAACTATAACAAATTATATATGAATTTTTAATACCATGATATAATCTGTAAATAATTATATTTTTGTTTCTTCTTCAATCTTCAAACTTTTTTTATTTTTTCATGACCTCGGTATAATATTAAATAGCGGTGGTAATAGTGGAAATTATTGTTTTATTCCTCATTTTGAAGGGATAGCTTCCAAAAATTTAACATTAAGTATTAAGTACAATGTCTGCTATAGAATTTTTGTTTAGTAAAAACATTTTATCAGACTAAGGAAGTTCCTTGTTGTTTTCCTTAAATAACAGTTTTAAATTATTAGTCAACATTGAATTTTCTCAAATTCTTTTGCTGCGTCTGTTGAGATAATCAAATGATTTTACTTTTGAGAAGATCATTTGATTTTACTGTTAATATTCCACATTACATTAATTTATTTTTCTCCCCAACTTTTTTTATTGTGAAGAATTGCAAAGAGTTCTAAGTTTCTGAACACCATTTTTACTTGAAATATAACAGCCAACAGACAAACTATGAATATTTAGATTTTGGCATTTGGAAGACATTTTCTCAAAAATGAATGAAGTGGGCCTGTCACTTTAGGAAAATAACAATGATTTTTAAGAATATAAGTGAGATTGGGGACCAAAAGTTTGAAAATTTCTGTCCTCTTAGAAAGTGTAATGTTATGCTGGGCACGGTGGCTCACGCCTGAAATCCCAGCACTTTGGAAGGCTGAGGCAGGCAGATCACCTGAGGTCAGGAGTTTGAGACCAGCCTGGCCAACATGGTGAAACCTCGTCTCTAGCACAAATACAAAAATTAGCTGGGCATGGTGTTGGGCACCTACAATTCCAGCTACTCAGCTACTCGGGAGGCTGAGGCAGGAGAATCGCTTGAACCTGGGAGGCGGAGGTTGCAGTGACCCGAGATCGCACCACTGCACTCCAGCCTGGGTGACAAGAGTGAAACTCTGTCTCAAAAAAGAAAAAAAAAAAAAAAGAATGGGAGATACTTAAAACACTTCTAATTTTATACCTCCTCTCAAGTTGTATGCTATTTTATAATTTTCATTATAGAATTTCCTCTTTGTTTTTGTATGATGAAGCTTTACTGTAATATGTTTACATGTGGATTTATTTTACTTGAGAGTAATTGAGCCTTTTGAATTACTGAATTCTCATAAATTCTGAAAAATTTTCACTGACTTGCCTTTATCCATTTTATCTCTTCTCTCCCTCTGAGATTTCCAATAAGTGTATAGTAGTCCTTCTCATTGTATTCTGAGTCTCTTACCTTATTTTTTTAAATCTCATGTTTCGTTCTGAGTACTTGCTTCTATCTTTTCTTTCATTAATTCTTTCTTTAGCTTTCTCTAATTTGCTGTTAAATTCATTTCTTGAGTTCTTTATTTCATGTATTATATTTATCAATTATCGAACTTCTAAGTAACTATTTTACATATCTGCTCCATCACTTTTTATAGTTTTCATTTCCCTGCAAAATTTTTCACTAGACTCCTATCTCATTGAACATTGTAAACATTGTTTTAGTCTATATCCTGTAATTCTGTATGTGGAGCTTTTATGTGAGTATTTTTGTTGGTTTTCTTTAATGGTGGTTTGTTTCTTTTTATATCTGAAGTTTTTAATTGTGTATGGGGCATTGTGCTTAAAAATTTATTTGTAACAATGATTTGAGACCTAGGATGATATTATCTTCCTCCAGAGGAGATTTTTCTTTGGTTGTTCTAGGTGTCTAAAGTCAATAGAAGTTCAGGAACACACAATAAAATTTTCAAAACTGAGGTTATCAGACACAACAAATTGACATAAAATAGGTTGACAGATCTTATAAGACTGGTTTATTTCCAGTTCAGACTTAATCTTACAATAACTCTAGGAATCCTAGTTCAAAGTGAATGTTTGTTTACCCTTGGGCTCTGGATTCGATTTCTACTCTTCTAGGCCCAACATGCTTCCAGAAACAGAGCTCACCTATTCCTTCCAGAATTACTAATGCCCCGGGGCAAAAGCAGATTTTAGTGTTAGTGAGCTCTAGTCTTCTCTAGGCTGGTAATTTCTTACCATCTTGTTAAGTCTTTGATGGTTTAGAGATGAATTTATGTGTTTTTTTCACAGCTAAGTTATTTTCCATAGAAGGGCAGTCTGAATTTTGAAAGTTAACATTGTTGAAGTCAAAGTTCTCATGATGGTACTTTTTAACAATAATGAAGTTGAATATCTTCTGTACTTTGGGTTTTCATTTTGAAACTAGAAGGCATACTTATAGTACAGCTTTCCTGGAGCCTATCCCATTTGCAATCACAGACCTTTAACTCAAAGTTTATGCAAGCCACATTCTTCTCCTTATTCCTAAAATAAGCCTAGTCTTAGAATATACAATGTAAATATATATATCTCTCCTTGCCTCCAAGGAATGTACATAACCCCCCTAAGACAGTCATGCTTCCCTATCTTTTTCATTTACTAATTTTGCCACCATTTTCTTCCACTTTCAGTGTGGAATCCAGTTGCTAGTGCCCATGACTATTTCTCAACTTCCAACTT
This sequence comes from Pongo abelii, assembly GCF_028885655.2. Classification (NCBI taxonomy): domain Eukaryota; kingdom Metazoa; phylum Chordata; class Mammalia; order Primates; family Hominidae; genus Pongo; species Pongo abelii. The sequence goes on along the minus strand of NC_071985.2, from coordinate 156,580,972 downwards.
TCAGCTTTCAGTACACTACGCGCCATAATCTCCTGACTAGCTGCTTTCTTCATTCTTGCCTCTGTGCTCCAGAATATTATTTAGGCAGAATACATACCTTACAGTAGGTTCATCACATATCTATAGTTTGTAAATTCTAGCTGAAACATCATTTGCAATCATTTTTATTCTCAACTCTCTTACTCAAAATATTATTTCTCAAAAGTTCATCCTATTTTGAAGTCTGTGAACTGTACCTCGAAGTACCTTATCTCTCATCAATTAACACTTGCTTCCTTTTAGAAATATAAGAGAACCTAGAGTGAATCTAGTTGAAGTCCTTTCTTATAAAGTAACCTGTTTCTTCTCTCATTCTTGATTCATTCTTCCTGTTTCCAAGAAAGATGTATTTCTGCCTTTCCAAAGGGTACCAATCCAACTATATTGTTAAATTATTGAGTTTTATCTTCCATGTATTCTCACTCCATCAGTGGTCCTTCTCTTGTACTGTCAATCACTCCATCTTTACCAACCTCCTCCTCTCAAACTATAAGCCCTTAAAGTATCCTTCAGCCCAGAAAGCAAAACAAAATAAAAAAAAAGAAAACCAAAAATCTGTATTGAGTGAATGGCAATGACTGTTCCGTTTACCACTAGCTTTATATGCTGGCAGGAATCCCACATGAAAATTAAGAGAATTTATTGGGTAGTATGATTTTCCTTACCTCCAAAGAAAATTCTAGCCAGAGAATTGATAAAACCTCTAATGCTGTATAATTAACAATAATTCTGTAGGAAATAGAAGTTCTCATGCTTGGCACTACATGCAGACCTCCAGTATACTCTCCATTTCCTCTTCAAAATGTCTGACTTCTAGGGCTGACTTCATGTGTAAGTGCTTCTTGTCAATCTGTTAGTATTTGAAGGATAACTAGAAGGATTTCCTACCCCAGCATCTTCCCTAAGGATTCAAATTTATTGTTTTGTTTTCATCCCTTTGATCAAACATTATGGTCTCCTCTCTTATTGTTTTTAATTCTTCTAGGAGAATGTTTCTCAAACCTAGGCATCTATTGGAATCACATGTGGAACTTAAAAAAAATTATGTGCAGGTGCCATCCTCAAAAATTGTCTGTCTTATTTGGTCAGGGGTGGACTCCCACCATTGCCATTTTTAAAAGTTCTCCTGGTCATTGTAATGTATAGCCAGTTGAAAACTATATTCCTAGTTGAGTGACATGCAAGTACACTAATACCATATAGCAAGAATCAGTTTTCTTACCTTCTTTATGTGACATTCCTGTGTGGCATTTTAGCAGCACGTCCTGAGATCATCCTCCTGAAAGGAGAAAAAAATAATCAAGAGGTAAGTTGGCCATAAAATTATCCAAGTTTTACTGTGACCTAATAGTAATAATGGAATATGAATTATTACCATAATTCACATCCATATGAGAAAACTCTTTCTTGCTTTGAGAAAACATGTTTTTTGCCTCCCAGTCTGGAGAAAACAAGTTGCGTTCCTCTGGCACATGTACATGTTTATGCAGATTCATTCCCTAGTGGAACTTCCAAATAAAGGGAGCATATTACTTATGGCAACCGAGAAACATAGCTTTATGTTGCCTGTTGTAGAATTATTTCTTGACATTAACATTTTTATGCACCCCCATATTAAGTTTTATGCTTAGATTTAATGTCACCAGGTAGGAACCAAGGTAAATGCCACATCCCAAATCCACAGAGAGTCAGAGCTAAACCATCAGTTATCAAATCTGTCTTTTTATGTGCTGTGAGATTTATACACATTGCTTTAGAAAGCTGCATTCACTGGAAGATGCTGGTTTGTGGAGGGGCAAGGAAGTACATTTACAGGTTAGCTTGGCTGAACTGTGTTGATTTCTCTCCAGAACAGTCTTCACAATTCTTTGCTCACAGTTAGAGGTCTGCTGAAAGTGACTCAGTGTAGATGAAAACAACTTGCTTAATCATTCCTGAAACACGGGAAAAATTAAAATACATTTTTTCTTTGTCAAGCAATAAAAACAATGCCAGATTGTTAATGCCTCTTTTGTACCTTTCACTTAAAAGACCTCAAAAAGAACATCAAGGAGAATAAAGGCAAAATCTATTCCCCAATGGCGTCATTATACATGCTGAAGCCTCTAAAACTAGAACTCTAAAGACATTCAGGAAGAGCAGAGGAATAAATGACAGCAAACTGAAGAGTGCATCTCTGGAGCTTTGTTCAACCTGCTTTGTTCAAATTCATTCAAATTGGATAATGAAAAGCAAAGATCTTTTTTGTTTCAACATTAAAGTAGTAAATTAGTGAGTGGTGAGTTGCTAATTGTTCTGTAAAGTATTTAAGGTGCCAGCAGTGTCCCATCTCCAATTTTTAAAATGGCATCCTTAGGGTTGAAATGAAAGGAACCATTAGAGTAGTGTAAAACAATGTTTTTAATAATTTATGCTGGTTCAATTGAAATGATTTTCACTTAGAAATACTCATTGAAGTTCTTGTTTTTACTTGAGATAAGCAAGTTTTATTTTAGACTTCAAGATATCAAATAGAAATTCATTTTCTGGATGGGGCTAAAGTAGAAAGATAGATTAGAGCTATCCAATGTTGTGTTTCAAATCTGGCTGTTTCTACTTGCTTTGAGGGTATAGAATTAGCAGGTTTGGTTAAATTTTACTTGAATTTTGGGTGACCTTTTCTAATCCTGACTGTTTCATAATTTAATGTCTTGACCTTCGTTTTCCATAGAGCCACCTTAGTGATAAATGCAGAGATTTAATAACTAGAACTAGTTGACAGGTGACCTTTCGTACATGGCTGTTCCTTTTTGCTGTGGAAACCACTGTTTTGCAAGTTTTATTTCACAAATTTTAATTATCTATTCTATTGTCTATAAGCTTATTCAGAGAGAAAAAAGTAAAGGTTAAATATTACATTATTCTTACTGATTAAAATGTAAAGTGCTTGGCAGTTGTCCCAATATATCATTCAGAAAGGATAGGGCAATTTGTCAGGTTCATACCCAAAGAAGAGAGAGGGATAGTTTTCCCAGGGTGGTTGGTAAGGATGAAACTGGCCTAGGAGAGTGAGCAATCACATCAGCTAAGTGAAGGTAACAGATGTGTGTCTGTGTGTGTGTGTGTGTGTGTGTGTGTGGTGTGAATTTTGAATGGAGGAACAGAAGGGTTCTTTTACTGTATGTGTACTAATTTAAAGAGAAAAGTGACCCTGAGTCAACGAGAAGTGAAACTTGCCAGTCAGGGTGAATAACCTGTCAGTTTTGGCCATTTCTCTCTCTCCCTCTCTCTCTCACTCACTTTCTCTCTTAACCAGGAAAGAATTGGTTAAGCATATCATGGTAAATTGATTTCTGGAATCTATGTCAATAAAATATATTGTTTACAAACAAGGAAATAAGGCTGAGTAATTATAAAAATGCTAGAGACTCTTAGAAAGAGTTAAGAATATCTGCACTTTCCCCCCACCCTACAGTATCAGAGAACATAGGACCTTCACAGGGAATCAATTCCTCTGTACTTACATTCTTCACTATTTTTAAAAACAGAATTCATTTGTATCCCTCTCAAATACTCATGCTTATAATAAAATAAAAATAAAAACAGGCATTGTATAAAAAGACCCATCGTGTGAACATAATACCCCAGTCAGCCATTGTCCTGGATCCTCATGGAAGAGAAGAGCCATTCATGAGTTAGAGACCTCTTGATAGTCTTCAATGAACATTGATTCCCAAGGACTTGCAAATGGCCAGTGTGAGTTTCTAAAGGAATTTCTGAAGGAGGCTTTTGGGCAGTGGGGAGGTATTATTCCCTTTAGTCCTGGAGACCAGTTTAGAAAATAATATCATCTGCCATGGTCTTTTTTCCCCGACATGGACGGTAATTATTTATTGCTTGAGAATCTTTCACTGCTGTTGTGAAAGAAACAGTTTGAAAAGCAAATTGAGTAAGCAGATGTGAAGGACCATTTAAAAGCTAATAAAATTGGTCATGATTAGTTTATCTTAGACTGAAATTTCAGCCATATTTCAAGCTGAAAATATCAAGAAAAACATTTTCAATAATTTTTTATGTCATGCTAGCACTATTGCCAAAAAGGAGAGTTTATTTATGCTCACATGCAAATAATTTTGGTGAAGTTATTGATTACAAGCATGTTTAAAGCATTAATCTATTATTTAATTAAAATAATTTAAATATAATAGTGAGCAAGATTTGAGGTGTCTGCATATATGTATATTAAGAATAGTGAAAATCAGTAATAATTATTTCTTTGATATTCCACATTTCCTAATGCTGCCGTGAGTGCATTTCCTGAAAGATAACATATGCTCTCCTTTTTAACCTGAAAAATATCTAGTATCCTTTGGACATCATGTTTATCTCAACTTCCTCAACTCAGTAATGGAAAATAAAATAAGGTAACTTGAAAAATCTGCCATGAAAATTGTGTGGAATAATGTAATAAAGTACTGAGAAAGATGACTGACCTGTAATAGGCGTTCAATCATGTGTATATCAAAAATTCTACTACACTATACTTATAGGTCTCTCTGGTGCTGTTTCTTCCCTTCCTCTCTCTCTCACCTTCTACCTGTGCCCCAGCCAATAATCAAGTCATTTTTTCCTGTAAGATGGCAAAATGTCAAGAGTCATTTTAGCAGAGAAATGACTTGTTTTACAAAGCCATCCCTTAGGCTTCTAAAACAGCATACGAATTGACTCTAGTTGATCATGAAACTCCCACACAGCTTAGCGCTGTGTACTGAGATTAAGTTCACACTGATTAGAATTTTAAAATTATTTTACTCTTCACAGTGCCTCGCACAGAATAGGTGCTAAATAAAAATTATGTGGTTATTCAATAGATGTCACCAAATTCTTAACTCCTCCCAAGCTGATTGTTTTGAAACCAGTTGTGCTGCTATAGAGTTAGTATACTTTTGCAGAGGAAAAAAATCGCCAAAACAAATATAGTGCTGTTACCATAAAAGAAAATCAATATTTTAGACCTTAAATAAAAGGAAGTGTTTGACATTTGTGGCTTTCTTTAACAAGGACATAGGGACCCAGACAGGGTTGTCCTAATATTTGTGGTGCTCTCGGTTTATAGACACAGCTGAAGCCCAATGAAAATATTTTGAATGTACAAGATGTTTTCAAAGATGTTTTGAGTGCAAAAGAGACAAGATGAAGAAGACAAGTTTGTTTTTAATGAAAAAAAAGCAAAAAATAGAGACAATTCAACTATAAAGGGAGAATTCAAAATTTAGATGTGGCTTGATAAAGTGGAACTAGATAAATCTTAACAAAGGTCTTGGAAAATCCAGGGCCTCAGTCTAGAAAGAAAGAGTAACTGCTTACTGAAGCAGAACTGAGTGAGTGAAGACATATGGAATAAATTTTCAAGCAAAGCCCCCAAATCAAATAATATAAATGAGTTCAAGAAATAGCAGTACACTTTAACAAAGAAAGTTGAGATCAAAGACGTAGCAATAAAGCTAATAAAAAAACTGAGTTAACTAGATAAGAGCAGATTTTGGGTCTAATTGTCCATTTGTGCCTAGGTATTTCTTTCTTTTTGTCATGGCATACTGTAGTTTGAAGGTGCCTTCAGATGTATAAATGAGTCCCTTGGGCTTTGCAAGCAAGCTTTTTGTGCTACCTGAAGCTCCTGATTATGATTAGGAATGTTTCATTTGTCTGGCCCCCACACTCTTGTCATACTTTAAAAATGGTTCCTGCAAGTAAGTGGTAAAATAGAGCAATTATCATGTTCATCCATGTCTCCTGGTACCTTGTTCAGGAAGGCAGATGGCTAGGCAAAACTATTACCCAGAAGTATAGACCAAGAAGTACAAACGTCTCTTAAGATGATGGCCATGGTGACAGTAGAGCCAAGTGAATAGTTAAACAAAAAAACAAGGTGGCAATTTTATAGATCACCATCTACCCTCAAAGCCATTGCATTCAAAATACTCTACCCAATGACATATTTGTCACATAAACAAGAGGCTGTTGTTCCTAATGTTTGCCCTGAAGTTGTTAGTTAGCTGCTGACCTCATAATCTGCACAGCTGTGGCATCCCAATATATTGTCATAAAACAGATTGTGATGTCTTAATTGATCACTTTCAGAGGTTACAATTGTCAAGTGAGACCAGTATGCTGACTCTTATTAGTTAAATTAAGCCTTGTTACAGCAAAACTGGCTAATTCGTTATAATGACTAGGAAATCCAGTGTAATTTGCTGCATTTTGTAGATTCGAACATATCCAAGGCTTTTTCTTTTTCTTCTTTTTGATTGTTTAAATTTGTGGAGGCTATACCCCAACCATGCTTTTATTACACAATGAAGCAACTTCTTGGAATAGCAAATGGAATGTAACCCCCCGCACCATATGCATCTTGGTGATAAGTTGGAGTATGCCATATGACACACACAATTTAAATCGGGCATTGATTTGCATGACTCTAAGTGAATTGGAGGACTCAGCTAAGAGTAATGGATGTCAGGCTCTGCTGCAAATCGTCTGGCAAGAAGAATATTATGTTCTTCTCTATTGTGTAAAAGAAGGTAGGCTCCTAAGAGGATGAGGAAGGGTCTTAAATCAATGCGTGGCCCCAAAGGGCACCTCTTGTGCTTCCATTTTGGTCACTGGTGAAGTCTTCACTATGGCACTAACCTATAAAACTCTCTTTTCCAAGTGTCCTAATACACTCACTCACCTTGTATGGACCTATTCTCATCTGGTGCCTGGACCACCTGCTACTCACATTAGTTGAGAAAACTAACTGTGGCAGGGGTGATGAACAGTCCCTTTAATAACAGAGTTTTAAGACAACTCATAAATGGGCCTTTGCACATTCTGCAAGTCAAGTTTTTTTCAAAAGTTTTATCTTTGACATTTCAAATAAACAGATGCCTTTGTTGGTCTAGCACATTTTATAGGAGTACAAATAAAAATGAAATCAAAGAAACTAATTTAAGTTAATGTAATAACTGTTAGCATCCAAAATGCAGGAGGAAGAACAAGTATGTTTATCAAAGCACTTTTTTATAGTAGAAAAAAAAACAGATAATAGCTAAATGCCCAGCAGTAGGCAAATCGGTACATATGGTATATCCATATAATGGAATCTTGAGCAGGCATTAAAACTATCTCTAAGGGCTGACATGGGAAAGGCTGATGATTTTTGATTAATGGTTTCTCATTAAGTAAGAAACCAAGGTGGCCAAATTATATAAATGGCATTTCTCAACCTGTCTAAAATAATATCTATAGAAAGGAAAAAAAAATATGACAAAAATAGGTGTAGTGTTATTGAGTGATGAGAATATGGAGAGTTTTTTTTTTTATCATTTTATCCATTCTTTTTAGTTTTTTGAGTTTCCCATATTACTTTACTAATTAGGGGGAAAAAAATTTTAAAGCAGTTTGAGTAGCTTCAATTCAGTAGGCTGTACCTTCAGAATATTTCTAGAACATAAGCAGCTTCTCTCCATCTCCTTTGCTACTCAACATGGCCCACATCACTATCCTCTCTTGCTGGGATTGTAGCAGCAGCCTAATCTCCTGCTTCCACCCTGGCCTCTTTTTTTTAATCAACTTTCCACACAGCTGCCAAAGCTGTTAAAATGTAACTCAGCTCAGTCATTCCTCTGTCCAGAGCCCTTCAATGGCACTTCATCTCACACAAAGTGAAAGACCCTAAGTGATTTCTCCCCTGCTATCTGTCTGGCCTCAGTGCCTACTTGGCTCTCCCCACTGGCTCTGCCAGGCTACATTGCTCTTCCTATTATTCCTTTCCTACCTCAGGGTATTTGCATTGGTTTTTGCATTTGCTCTGCAGGAACGCTTTTTTCCTAAATATGCTCATGGCCAACTCTTTCACTTCATTCAAGTCTTTCCTCAAATATTATTTTCTCAGCAAGGTCTTTTTCTGATTACTCCACCAACTCTCTCTCTCTCTCACACACACACACACGTGCACACACATACCTCCTAACCTCCTTTCCTGCTTTAATTTTCTCGATTTAGTACTTAGCAAAATTTAACATATTATATGGTATAATAGTTTATTTATTGCCTTTCTCTTGCACCCAACTTGAATATAAGCTCTATGAGAACAGGAATTTTTGTTTATAGTTTTCACTGCTGAACTCTAACCCCTGGAACTGTGCCTGATACATCGTAGGTGCTCTATGACTGCTGTGAGTGCCTACCATTGATAGGAACAATGATCTGTTACAGTTGTATGATGACTAACCGCTTGATTTTTGTGCAGTATCTTACCTCTCAATGTAATTATTTTAATTCAATTGCTTTCACTTCCTAACTTAACCAATTGAGCCTTTAATGTATTCCAGGGACTAATGGGGGAATGGAGTTAAAATGAAGAAGATAGACATTGTTCTGACATAGTTTACTGTCTAGTGGACAGACATAATTAAACAAAAGTCCAACACAATACATAAAACAAGGACAGTACCCAGTTGAGAGAGGCTACTCACCAACAGGCACAATAAAAATTCAAGATCGAATGTCAGATACAAAATATGGAATCTCATAGAAGGGAGATGAGAAAGATGTATATCAAAAAAGCACATTGCTTCTTTATTACTGTTTTAAAAGAAAGGGTGACTATGTGGGAGAGAAGCAGCAAAAGCAATTTAGTTGGTTGTTTTAGGAGAACTGAAAGCAAGGAATAACGGAAAGGGCAGTGGGCTTAGAGTTAGAGGATCTAGATTTGAATCTAACACTGCAGCTTTATCATCTCCAAGTCCTGAAAGCTGATGCTTAACTTCTACGAGTCTCTGTTATCTCCGTGGTTAAATAAAAAGAAAGAAAGGGACTTAGACTAGCTCTAGAGACTGTCTGTGTATATACCTTCCCATCTAAAAGGAGGCCTTTCCTTATCCATCTAGGATAAACATAAACACAGAAGCCAATTAATGTGATGAGTTGAGGGAATCTCTGAAGGGTCTCTGTAATATTTCTGCTAGCCTGGGACTTACCTTAAGTAGTTACTGGTTCCGAAAATCTGTTTTATAACCTCATTGCTTGCTGAACTCTTCATATTTTTATCAATTGCTCATAACCATTCATGCATACAGGTAAAAAACATAACTGATCCCTGGATATGTTTCTTTTGCATTTCTTTTATAGCCACCAACCTTATTACAAAGATCAAATCTTTTCATATTTTCTTATTTCACCTGAAATTACAGTTCTGAATAAAAATATTTATCATTTAGAGTGGAAAACAAATAACTACTTTTTGCCTATAATTTTAAACCAGGGCATGGGGATTATAGAAATTAAAATTATTTTTTGACAGTATACTTTTTCTTTTTTAATGGAAGCATGCTGTTAACTTGATAATCTGTGTCAGAGACTGTAGGTTTTGTATTTGTAGGTACTTCAGAGATATTTCCATATTTGGTAATTATACAATATCTGAACTTTTGTTTTCCCATAGGAACTTGTTTGACTAAGTGGAATTTACTAATTTACATGCCTTCTTTCTCTATTTTTCAGCCTTTGCAACTGGACTGCGACCTTTGTGCCATAGTGTCAAACTCAGGTCAGATGGTTGGCCAGAAGGTGGGAAATGAAATAGATCGATCCTCCTGCATTTGGAGAATGAACAATGCCCCCACCAAGGGTTATGAAGAAGATGTTGGCCGCATGACCATGATTCGAGTTGTGTCCCATACCAGCGTTCCTCTTTTGCTAAAAAACCCTGATTATTTTTTCAAGGAAGCGAATACTACTATTTACGTTATTTGGGGCCCTTTCCGCAATATGAGGAAAGATGGCAATGGCATCGTTTACAACATGTTGAAAAAGACAGTTGATATCTATCCGAATGCCCAAATATATGTGACCACAGAGAAGCGCATGAGTTACTGTGACGGAGTTTTTAAGCAGGAAACTGGGAAAGACAGGTGAGTCCTCTCTGAAGCAGGTTTATTGTCTTTTATTATCTTTTATGCTAAATCTTTGCCAATTCCTTTTGCAGGATATAAAATGAACAGTTATTTATTTAAGCTGATTATTATATGTTTTGACTATTATGATTACTTGATAAGCCAGCCTGAGGTCTCATTTATTCCACCTATACTACCTCCTGTTCTTTCTATTCTGATTGGTTTGAGTCTCCAAGAAATACTGGATACTTCCCCAAGGTATCTTTTGATCTTTTCTTATTTTGTTCCATTTGATATTGATTAAGTTGGATTTCAGCTGAAAGAGGAAGCCTAAACATTTCTGTTTCAAAATCTAGTAATGGTAAGGAACTTTAGGGTTATGCATTAGTCTAAACTCCTCTGGGAATTTTGCCAAAATTTTACCTGAGACCACAAACAGAACAGGCTATTGATTCTCCAATAAGATTGTGTAGCTTCTTGCATGCAAATAGGCACTGTGATCCTGAACATCAAAACTTGGTATCTAACTTGTTTAGCAGAATACCATATTGAAATTATTCGTCACTTAAAATCATTAGCAGTTGAATTATTTTAAAGAAATGAGGTATAAATACTATTCATTCAATTATCCAAAAACCAATTTGCATTTTTATTACATCCATGTTTTTTCTGTAGCATTCTGTAAACTACACTTCCCACTTTTTTCCCTTGAAGCCTGCTTTCCTCTTTCTTTCCCCTCCCCTTCCTTCTTCTGTTTCCTCTGTTTGCTCCATTTCCAGCTCCCTCATCTCTCCTGTAACTGAATTGTGTGCCATGTTTTCTTCCTTTTTAGAAAGATAACTATTAAAGCAGAGAAAACAGGAATTACAAATCAGACAATCTTGGTTCTTATATCTAGCGCTAATAAAGAACTGTTAAGGGAAGATATTGAAACCAATAGCTAAAGTTTTAAATTATCTGTGAATTTTGCTTATTTGTGCAATATCATGGATAAATTGAGCATCTGCTGTAGTTCCAATATTAGCATTCCAATTTCTTCAAAATGTATGTATTTCACTATTCAATATTATCAAATCTAAGCTTTTAACTATATTGAGCTATGTGCTCAGGGAGGTGCAGTTTCTGATATCTCTGGATGTAATTTGGATGCTGATGATTATTTAAAAACCTTAGATGGATCAACTCTCCTTTGGTAATGTGGGTTGATCTGAATTTAACATTTTCTACTTCTGAGCACCAAAAATACACAGCTTCATATGAAATACAAGACAGAAATAGCCATGAAATACTAGTTCCTCGGACTGTATGAGTTAGCAAGAAGAATCCCAAAGGTGAGATTTGAATCAATGTAGCATAAACTGTCCAAAATGACAGGCAGTAGAGATGAAAGGGATAGGTACGGTGCTTCAAAGAAAAATGGTCATATGTCACATTATTCTATATAAATATGAAGCCTATTCACAAAGGGCTTTGGAAATTTCTGGTCTCTCCTTAGCCCAGAGCAATGCAATTAATGAGATGTATTTGGTTTTTCATTAGTTAGAGTTAGCCCTCAGGGTATCACCCAGACATACCTATAAGCCCTAGAGTCATTTGGGGGGGGGGTATCAGAGAAGAGCTTAGCATGCTGTTGGTTCATGTTTTTATGTGTTTATTTCACATCGACTTTTGCCGTGAGCTTTGAGGGAGACAACACCATCACATATGTGTAAATTGTAAAAGAATTGGGAGAGAATAGCTTTGGGAGATCATTTTCTTACTGGCCATGATGAAGAAAGCTGTATCGTCGGAAAATTACTAGGTAATTTTATTCACTTGATAAAGTTAATTTGCAGGGTATCATTCGATTGGTAGAGTTACCAAAATGAGAGTTAATAACAGAAATATGGTTTCAGTTTATGGTGCATTCTTATCTTTTTCACTGAGTCTATTTCTGTCTGGTTGCTTCACTTAGTACTCCAACCAGACAAGAGAAGACAACTATGCTAGTGTTTTAGAAATGGATAGAATGGGTGATTTAAGTAGAGCCTGGTTGGATAACAAAATATTGATCAAAATGACCTCAGAAGCTGCGTTCCCAATCTATATCCTAACCACATCTATGTTAAAGACTTTTATTGTCTAAGAATTTCCCATGGCAATCTGATATTCATTGTCAAATTTCAAACTAGAATATATTTTTCAACTTTTCATGAAGGAAAATGTCAAACTTATAAAATAGAGACACTAGCAGTGTAATGAGCCTCTGTATAACCATCACTTAGCTTGAATAATTATTAATTCATGACCAGTATGGTTTCATCTATACCCCTACACACTTTCTCTCTCACCAAAGATTATGTTGAAACAAATCTCAGATATCATATAATTTTATTTGTAAATATTTTGGTGTATATCTCTAAAAGATAAAAAGTCTTAAAATCAATACAATACCATTGCCCTACATAAAAATCAACAATTCTGCCTTAATATCATTATATATTTAGTTTGCAAATTTCCCAATTGTCTCATTGATATATTTTTCATAGTTTATTTTAATTAGGATTAGCATAAGGTTCATACATAGCAATTGATTGATATGTGTCTTATATTTCTCCTAACCTATATAGAAACTTCCCTGTCTCTCCTTCTCTCTTCTGTCTCCCTCCCTATCTGTTGTTGAAGAAACCTAGGCATTAGTCATATAGAGTTTTCCACAATCTAGATTTGTTAATCGCATTCCCATGATCTTTCTTTTTCTGCTACACTGATATTTATGTATTGAGGCTTGGTTGGATTCATTTTTTTTTTTTTTTTTTTTTTTGCCAAAACCATTAGGTGGTTCTTCTCTCAGAAGAAATACTCTCTAGTTTTCTCTTTTTTTAATGTTAGATGCCATTAATGATTATTTGCTAGATTATATAATGTATTAGGATTGCACAATGGTGCTATTTAATTATATCCTTTTTATTTATTAGCTGATATATTTTAAGAGTAATTTACCCTCTTATTCATTTCGTTACCATGAGATAGAAACCAATACTGTTCTCCTCTTTATTTACCAGTTTTAATGTATTAGTTTCCTTGTATTCTCTATAGGCGTCCACTGTTATTAATATTTACATATTAACTTACAGACTAAAACATACTTGAAGTATTTTAATTTATTAAAATTATATCCTTATGCTCAGATTGCCTTATTTTGGCCTATGGGAACCTCTTCAAATTGGCTTTGAGTCCTTTTGACATGCCCTTAGTAGTCTTTGATAGCTTCTTTGTTTCCTGGTATTATGGGATGTTTCAGGCTTTTTTTGTACATATTCCGAGGCAGACCTGGATTCAGACATTTCTCCAAAGAACATCAGTTTCTTTTAGTAGTTAAGAGAGCATAATATTAGCACCATTGCTGCTCATTGCTACTGGATTGGTCTTTGTTTCTTGGGCTTTACAGAGGGCAGAGGTAGTATGTAAACAATATATACTGTGTATATTGTTTAAAGATAAAATCATTATGAGTTCAAACTGAAACTTTCAATTCAAATCCAGGGCTATCAGGTTTTAAGTTTACATCCTCTATCTTATATCTGTTCCTTCTTTTTACCATGCTGACAATCACAGGTCTCAGAGATTTCAATGTAATTATTCATCTGCTTTATTCCACAACACATACACACACACACACACACACACACACACACACACACACACAAATAATCTTAGAATAAGAATAACAGCACAACAAGCAATATAATTATAGTAAACACTTTAAGGATATTTTGCATCAAAGAAAGCATTTGAATGGCAAACATTTATGTGAATCTGTGCTCACAAAGTATATGTTGGTTATAGTCTCCAAAAAACTTTTTTAACATTTTTCTCCTAAGTAAATAGGAGTGAATTAAGTGGTATACATCACTGAAGGCATGATGAAGTAGAGAATAAGGGGTGTCCATTTAATTTTGCTTTAATTGTAAAGCTATTTTGTTTGATTTGCCTGTAGTTATTAGAACTTTTTAGCAAGTAGTTATTTTCATCATCAAGTTTTTAACAGAGAGACAATTTCATCATTATTATGTATAATTTATAGAATTAAAAATATGTCACTAGTAGTTAAAGTGATTCATGAAAGGAAAATGATTACATGGTGTTTCTCAAAGAAAGCTTTGCTTCTCAGCTTGCTTCTTAAAATTGTAAAAATACTTTTAAAAAAATATAGCCCTTCCATTTTTTTTTTTTTTTTTTTTTTTGAGACTGAGTCTCACTCTGTCACCCCGGCTGGAGTGCAGTGGCGCGATATCTGCTCACTGCAACCTCCGCCTCTCAAGTTCAAGCGATTCCTCTGCCTCAGCCTCCTGAGTAGCTGGGACTACAGGGACGCACCACTATGCCTGGCTAATTTTTGTATTTTTAGTAGAGATGGGGTTTCACCATATTGGCCAGGCTAGTCTCGAACTCCTGACCTTGTGGCCCATCTTCCTCAGGCTCCCAAAGTGCTGGGATTACAGGCGTGAGCCACCACGCCCGGCCAGCATTGTGTTTTTTGTCTTAAGGAATTCCTCACTGAGGAAACATGAAGCAGTAGAAGAAACATGTATATCATTTAAATGTCTTAGAAAAAGTTTAGGCCAACTCACAAACATATTGGAATACCTTTTTGAAGCAAATGGAATTTAATTTGCTTTCTTTTTAGTTACTGTCTAAAATTGTTTGGCTTGTCAATTAGAGAGGGTGACCTTGTGGGAAAGGCTAAGAGAGCAGAAAGAGTAGGTTGCTTTCCCTTTCTGTCTTTATCTTCTGGGGCCCAGTTTTTTTCTTTCTTTCTTTCTTTTTTTTAAATTCTAGGTTCATTGGTTAGTGGTCACTTTTAGATTGTCACCTACCATATATACTTCTGGAAAACAAGTATTGTGAATTCTACAGAACTTTCATTTCTTCCAGAAATCTTTGAAATTAAAGGTTTTATATTCAAAACAATCTGGACCAAAATACCTTTTTCCCTTTGAATGATTGGTATGCACAAATAATACTAGCCTGCTGACATTTACACATTTGCATTAATACATCTTAAGACTGAAATATGATAGAAATGCTGTAGGGTTGACAGTGGCACATTGTGCCACACTTAACATTGAAGAATGTGATCATGTTCCTGGCACACACATATGCAAAAGGAATGTTAACTTTTCTAGAGAAGCAGTTGAGAGCCAATGTGAGATGTTCTGCTTTCCTATGGGTAGGTGGGCAATTGCAGCCTGGATTTCACTTTAGAAATATGCTTGCAAATATAGGCACATAATTTAATTAAGTAATAACTG
This sequence comes from Pongo abelii, assembly GCF_028885655.2. NCBI lineage: Eukaryota > Metazoa > Chordata > Mammalia > Primates > Hominidae > Pongo > Pongo abelii. The sequence continues at coordinate 156,565,722 of NC_071985.2, read as the reverse complement.
AGAAAGCGATAGTCCCCATTAAAAGAGCAAAGCTAATTCTGGGCTGTTAAAGGACTCTGAGCTGCCCTAAATAGGTCTTAATTAGCTGGTGCCAATGTGGCTCCACCTTCAGGGATGGATGAAATTAATGAAAGCTAGCAGCAGATAGAATCAATGTTTCAAGATGTTCCTGCCTCAGGTGAAGAGGATGAAAAGAAAGGGAGTCATTTTTAAAGACTGTTTAGGAAACAATGCACATAAATCAATTTCTAAAAACATAAAATGGGACACTGATTTGTAAATACAGTATCAAGATCTCTACCTGGCTCATCTTTGCCAGCTTGCTCCATCCATTCCCACTCAATCTTAAGGAGAGAAAAAGAAATCAGCGATGTGTCATTCCTCACTATCTTTGGGGGTGACAGTTTTATAAGCTAGCAAGGGTTTTAAGGGCAGCCCAGGTTTTGCTATTTCAGCTTGGCCATTTTGAATGTTTCTTGTGTCATTGCGTGGTCAAGTGTAGAGATGAAATTGGCTCTCATCCCTCAGGTTTGCAAATCTTTAGTAATATCTAGAGTGGAAAGGGGTTTCAAGTCTTCTTCCCTGAAAATTTGGGAATCCTCTTGTAGGTCCCTCTGTCAACACACAAGGAAGCTGCCTTAACACATACAGTGTAGCTTGAAGGTGGAGGGCAAAAACCAAAACCAAAATAAAACAGCTATGCTAGCCTTATCTTAGAGTCAGCCATAGGGTACAGAAATGTGCATAGTTTGCCCAAAGAAATGCCATACCTAGATTCCACAAACAAAGATGTCAGGTTATTCCTAACTCAGAATAAAACCTGCTAACCTCAGGAAAACTTCGACCAAGAGATAATAGGCAAAAGACAGTATTAAAAACAGTATTTTCCATTTTTTTTTCATTTTGAAGATGGTCTTTGCAAATATCTCAGCACTTTTTCAGGAGCAATGCTGACAAACCTCTGTTAGAATGAATTAATGTCCCCATCCCAGCTGGTGTATTTGGCAGGAACAAAAAGTTCATGCAGCAGTCATGGGCAGATCCATAGGACTCCATAGGACTCCTTAGTCAAAAAGCATAATACTGCATTCAGGGTTGTGTTTTCATGCTAACAAGCCTTATGAAACAGGGGAACTTCCTTTTTTATCATTATTTATGATGGCATTCAGTGACCTACATTAGGCCTCCTCTGTAATACATGTGTGCTGGAAATTAAAAATTCAAAAAAAAGGAACGATCTATTTTAATAATGGGAGGTAGGGAGGGGCATTTGTAATTTAGAAAGATATCAGTACAAACCTTTATGTGTTTAGAAACACCCACATGTGCACACACACACACACACACACATACAAATACACTGGGTGAAACTCTGATATATTTGACAAGACAATTTAGTATTAAAATGAGAGCAACATCTCAAGTTCAGTGATCACATTTTAAAGCAAAAAGCTGTGCAAGACATCAGTGGTTGTGGAAATCAAGACTTCCAAGCAGTCTACTGAGTGAAATAAAGTTCTCTGGGCCAGAGGATGACTTGACAGAAGGCCAGATGCTCAGAAAAATTATACTGTATAGAAAAAAAATCCCAGTAGACATGTATGCTCAACAGTTCTCTCGATGTAGTGGCTTTAAACCCCCAAAGGGCGTGAAACTCAAAGGCAAAAGTAGGCCTTAAATGAGAAGCTTCATTAAAATATATACAGACTTTTAAATTTTATACAGGCTTTAAAGGGTTTATTTATTTATGTATCATGGGATCTATCTCTGTAGTTGACCTACTTCTCTCTTACAATTATTTCTCCTCTCCTTAGATTTTTTTTTGACCTATGCCTCCTTCTTCAAGTTTAGTTCAAAATTAAGACAAGTAAGGATAGTTACATTCTTGTCTTTAAAACATATGAGCCAGCAGCAATCTCTGTTTTTTCTCTATTCTTGGATGCTTGACTCTTTTTAAGACAGAGTTGGTTGTTTTGAGAATTTTCATCCTATACTACGCCCATCTGTACTACTAGATGTTTAATTGCTTGGGCAAATATTTCAAAATACCTTTCACTGTGTCTGGGATGTTATAAGAGCTCTACAGATGTTTGCTGAATTGAATTTTTGCATCTCTGTAAATAGACTTCTTATTTGATATGTTATTACTGACCTACATGGACTCCTCTACTTAGCTCTTTTTCTTTCTTTCTTTCTTTTGTTCTTGTTTGTTCTTTCTTTCTTTCTTTCTTTTTTTTTTTTTGTTTGTTTGTTTCAAGGAGTGGAAAATTTAATAGGCAAGAAAGAAGGAAAAAGCTCCCCGTGCAGAGACAGAGGGAGGGGTGCTCCAAGCAGAGAGGGAAAAACCCCATAGCTCCTTTTCTTAGTGAAGAGTAGGTCCTCTAGATCAGTACAGTGCTTTTCAAACTTTAATGTACATCAAGCCACCTGCTGACCCAAGTGATTTGAGGCAGGGCCTGAGAATTTTCATTTCTAACAAGTTTCCAGGCCTGGCCAATCCTGTTCATCTGCAGATGGCACTTTGAATTGTGCTATTAACAAAGTAAAAGACATTCATTTTTTCTTGAACCAAATAAATACATAAGTCAAGAATATCTGTTTCCCAAGTAGCTTTGTAATCTGCTTGTCGTTGGATCCTAACTTTGTGATCCTGCCCTATTGCTTAGCAAATTAATAATGGGGCTCAGAGAAGTCCTTAAGAATTCAACTGGAGACTTGTGTATCTGAATTGTGTTTATGTGTTCATTTCTTTCATTGAACAACACATTTCCTAAGGACAGGGACTACGCCCATCTCCATTTTATTCTCAGACCTAGCATAGCGGTGGTTAGCCACAAAATACCGTACCAAAAGAATGTATTATTTTCACTCTCTGTCTTTCAGTTAAAGGGCCCACAGATGTTTCAAGTGTCCTTGAATTGACCTCAGCAATAACTCCTTTTCTTTGTTCTATTATTGTCACTACCACTGCTCTAGTTTAGGCCTTCTTTACCTTGCACTTACATGACTGCTTATCTAGTCCTACCTCTGTGTTTTGGCAGAGATATTTCCCTCTGCCTAAATTGCACTTCCCCCCGTCACCATGCACACACATGCAGGCCATACTTTATGAACAAGTCAAATGTTACCTTTTCATGAAGCCTCTTGTAATATCCCTACAGAATTCATAATTCCCCTGAAAACCATAGGGTTATGGACTTCCTTTTTGTAGAAATAATCACTTTCTACCATGCATTATTGTTATTTATATTTAATCCCTTCAAGTGGTCCATAAACTATTTGAGGGAATACCAGCCTTGTTTCTCCAAGCACCTTGACATAATGCTTGACTTTAATAGGTATTCAGTAAAGATTTAATGGGTGAATGAATAAATAAATGGATGAGTAAAAGAAATAACGCTTAATATCTTTTTTAAGCTTAAAAGTCCCTTTGCCATTTGTTGAAATACCAGTGAATTTCAAAATACTTTTTTTTCAGCGAGAAGGGTCACAGCAATGCCAAAGAGGCAAGTTCTAGGATTGGATTTTGACAGAAAAGTTTCTACAGTTCCATTTAGAGAGACCACATCTTGCTTTATTTTACCCAAAGGCTGGCAAATCTATTACCTTCTTTAGGGTTTTTGTGATTGGGCACTGGGTTTTTAATAAGTAACTGGCAGAGCCATTCCTCAAATACAGGTTTCCATTTTAGTTTCACTTCAGTTGTGAAGCAAATTCTAAGGCTTCACTCACAATTCTGTTAGCTGTCAGTTGCCTGGTGAGAAAGCAAATCCTAGTACCCAAAGTCAAAGTTATACTCTTGGGCTTCAGGAGGCAAATATAAGCACCACCACAGAAGTCAGAAAACAAAATACCCAAGTAAAGGAGAACTGAAAACTCTCATAAAACAACCTGAGCATCTCTACCAAACTTTATCTTTAAATTGCCCTCCAGAAAATATTTTCTTCTTTGGTAACAAAGAAAATAAATTGCCTTACTTTTTAAATGCCTTCATGATGAACATAAAGAAAAGAAAAAATTGGTAGTGGTGTCTTTCAACCAACTACATAAATGAAGAATAAATTTGTATATAGACTAAGAGGAAAATTAATGAAAGCATCTCTGGCATATTCAGATCATGTCACTCTCCTGCTCAAAATCCTGCAATAGTCCTCCATTTTCCTTAGAATAAAAACACGTGTTTACAGTGACTTCCAATCACTTCTGATGAGTCTACCATGATAGCATTTAAAATCGAAATCCTTACCTCACATACCCAGCATTCCCAATTTTCCTTACCTTGTTCTATTTTATTTTTTTCTCTCATAGCGTTACCTTCTAACATTCTATATAATATACTTATTTATTTTAATTTTTAGTGTTTTCTATGTATTTCTCCTACTGGAATATAAGTTCTCTAAGGCCAAGGATCATTGTTTTGTTCACTAATATAGCTCAAGCACCTAGAAGAATATATGTTGTGTAGTAGACACTCAATATTTGCTAAATAAAGGACCTAGAGGTGGAAAAACAATTAAATAAAGGATTCAGGCAAACTTGCAAAAAGTTATCATGGGAGTCTTTTATCACTTAAAGAAAAAAATACATCCACTCAGAAACAGTGCAATTAAGTTACAAGTTTAAGGCTGTTTTTTCTGCTGTCGTTTTACAAAAAGGTGCTAGTATTAAAGCTGTCTTATCCAAGAGATCATCATTTCACTCAAGGAACTGGTCTAACTGATTTTTATTCTTCAACACATGGACCAGTTGTTTAAACAGAATTGATTTCTGATTTCTTTGGTATCCAGGAGAAACAGCAAAAATCTCTCATTCTTATTTGGATTAGTAGAGCAGCGGTTCTCAAACGTGAGCTTGCATCAGAATTACACGGGGTGCTGATTAAAACACAGATTTCTGGGCTCATTCCCGGACTTTCTGAGTTGGTATGCTTGGATTGAGGCCCAAGAGTTTGCGTTTCTAACAGAATTCCAGGTAATGTTGCTGCTGGTGCTGGGTTCACATTTCAAGAACTACCATGATAGAGAATTCTAAGATATCAAGTCACATTCAATTATTTCGAACATTTGGTCCTATAATCTTTATTCTATTAGCATATTGTTGCACGAACATCTAGCACTATTTTTGTTATGATATTTTTCATGGCGAGGAGTTTTTTAACCTCCTGTGAAAGTCCTACTGCAACTCTGTCATTTTATTCTTCACTTTCTTAAGATCTTGCTCCTCTGTAATTATACCAGATGGTGCTGCTCATTAGCTTATAAGGGAGTGATGCTTCATCATTCTAGACAGAGAGACAAATCACTCTGTTCTCCGACTTTTGAGTCAAGAATCAACATTTGGGTGTATGTTCAACCTACTATTTGCTTTGCAATTTTGCTCATTAGGTATTTATTACCCTGACAATGTTTGAGTTAGTCATTTTCCTTCTGCCGTGTAGTTCAGATTAGCACTGTTTGACAACTGCCATCATCACAGCATTACCTCCAATAATATGTAATTTCTTTTTTGCCTGTGTTATCTGGGTAAGGTAGTTATCTAGGAAATATATCTATAAATGGAAGATCACAAATAACATTCAATTCTCTGACTTATCGTTTTAGAAATGGATAACTAGGGACGTTTCCTTGGAGTTTCTAGCCCTGCGATTGGCATTGCTGAAAAGAAAGGAATATTATGACCAAAGTCAAGTGTTCTTTTTCATTTATTGTATGCTTTTTTTATGAAGAAGGTGGTATGAGGGAAGCATATGATTTAATGAAAAGCATTGAAAAAGAACAGAAACATTTATTAAGCTCTACTGGCAAAAATGGATGGGCAACCCTTTACAGAAACATGGAAACCATGCAGAGCAGAGAACTGGTTAAAATTTAGAACCTGGAAAAAAGTCTTATCTGAGATACAGCATGGCACATGTATACATATGTAATTAACCTGCACATTGTGCACATGTACCCTAAAACTTAAAGTATAATAATAATAAAATAAAAAAAATTGGAGCAAAAACATATTTTCTTTTTCTCTATAATCTTCACTAAAAGGAGAACTAAAGTTATTCCTAGATAACTCATGCAAAGGCACTATTACAGGCATGTAATAACATTCTTCTGATGTGAACAGGTTGTTTATTCTCTCCTAAAATACTTCTCTACACAGTTTTAATATTAAACTTATGAAATTTTCTTGAACTTTTGTTGATTGGAGGGTAGTAGAGAGAGAAGGGGATATAGTTGGGAGCTTCTGGGAAGGATTGTCAATCTATCTTAATTTTTCTAGTTGATAGTAGATTTTTGACCATTAAATCTTTACTAACCAAGGTGTTAATATCCTCGTAATGAAATTAGTGTCCTACACTACATCAGCTGTATCATTTGTGGAGGCACAGAAGCTCCGAAGGTAAATGAAAAACAAAGAATGGTTGCTATTCCAAGGTAACTTTTTCATGACATGTTCTATATTTCTGATATGTCTTCTAGTCTTACCTGTGAGTTCATAGCAAACACAGTTGGTTTTATTTAGGAGTGCATTAAATTTTATTCCATTGAGCAAATTTCACTTTTGCTTCATAGTGATTGTAATTAATTTGCTCTTTATCTTCTCTTTATCTTTACTTCACTCATTACTCATCTGACAGCTCGCCATCCCATCTTAATTAGGAGAGAAGACCCTTCCACAAGTGAACCATTGGCAGTTCTGTCATCTGGAAAGAGATACATAAAATGTGATAAAAAACAGAAATGACTATATAACTGGTTCATCATATTTCCTTAGCAGGTGGATTCTTGGTGGGCAAAGATCATGTTTCTGGTGCTTTTGCTGCCAAGCACATTGTGGGTGTTCAATAAATATTAAATAATAAGAAGAGTTTCCTAATTAAGATGAACATTTTTCTCTATTAAGCAGATGGTGCTCAATAGGAGTAACCCATTATTTATAAGTATGACACAAGGTGCTGGCAATTGTTGAGGAAATGTGGCTATCCCTTCAGATGCGGATTATATGTTAAAGCAAACTTTTGTGACAAACAGCTTGGTCGATATTAGTTAATGTTTGTGATTAAAACTGTCACTAAAGATGGACTTGTGTGTATAGGTCTGTAATTCTGCTATTTTGATTCTTAATATTGGCTTCACCTATTATTTATTGCTATTTGATGCAAGGCAAGTTTGGGCAAATCAGTGTATACCTGATTTTACCCCATAGGTTCACCATTTGATTTGAATTCTCATCCTTGTCTGACTTCTAAAGAGATTTTTGTTTTGAGTCCTTTGAGTCTCTTTGTGGTTGCTAAAGCTAGATGTGAACACCTCCATGATATTTGCAATGCTTATATTCGTAGCTGAAACCTCAGTGGAACTAAGGAGAGTTAATTAGGCATTCCCCAAAATACACATCGTTTTATAATTTTGCAGATCACCCCGACGAAAATAACAGTTTAATTTTGTTAAGTCATGTAAATTATAGTGAGAGGGATGATGAGAGTTCTCAGCACTTTGGAGAAGTTAATTTTGTTGTCAGCACATCCACATTTCAAAAATCACAAACTAGAGGCGGAACTTTTCAGAGCCAGTGAGATTTGGTGATCAGATACTGTTTTCATTTCTAATGTCTGCCTTCTGTATAGCGTCTATGCAAATAGGGGCTTTCAAGGATGCAAAAGTAGCAGCTTCCCCTATTAGGAGCGTAACTAGCAGCTGCTGTGTTTCTCATAAAAGAGAAAACATCCTGTTTACTAACATACAACCATACGCCCTCACCCACGTACACTCACACCAAGCTCTTTTATTTAGGCAGAGCTTTTATTTTGGTTTGAGATAGGCAGCACAGAAATGCAGTCTTTTACAAACATTCTTTGAGCACATATCCCCTGGGTGCTAAGTAGGTGTCAGTCATTGTTCTAGATGTGGGGAATCCGCTGATACTTGAAACACATTCTCTAATTTTACTGGGAACTCATTGGAACTTCTGACATTCGTTGGCAAGTTCTTTGCATCTGGTCTCACGTCCTTATTTTTAATATTTATAAACCATGCTCATCAGGATGTCAGTAGAGAAGAAATGAAAGTAGCTGAGAAACCCTGCCGAGAGAGACCAAATCCGAAAGTTAACTAAAAATGTCTTGATCACAAGGATAGAAAGTGAACTAAGATATGTTCTTGAGGCAGCAAAAATAAGTATTGTGCCAAAATCCAGGCTTTACCTCAGTGTCAGATAATCAATGGACTAGAGATTTCACTGTGTTCCCCACAGCCCTGTTAAGAAATCAAGACCTTGTGCTTAGTCTATAATTCTGGAGTCAGCCCAGAAGATGAGCTAATAAATATGTTAGCTTAAGTAAAGTTTATGATAATATAGACGATGAATCATCTTCCTATTTTGAAAAGCATATATTCTATAACTCAGGATTTCTGGAGTCCCTCCAGAAATCTACATGACTTTTGCCCCATTTTCTTTAGGTCACCTTATCAGAGAGCCCTTTTTTGACAACACTCTCCCACCCCCAGCTCTCCCTTTTCTGCTTTTCCAATTCTATTTTCCTTTATGTTACTTGTTATGGCCTGATATGTGTTTGCTATTGTCTGTCTTCCCTTATTAGACTGTAAGCACCATGAAGGCATAACTTGTTGTTTACCTCTCTGCCCCCTCAAATAGCATCTGACACACATAGGTGACACTACCCAGTTGTTGAGTGGGTAACATGAGGTTGTCTGGGATTGTTAGTTCATTATCCTAGGCCTACACAAGGTCAGCATCACCAATATCACTGTCTTCCACCTTCACATCTTGTCCCACTGGAAGATCTTCAGAGACAATAACATGCATGGAGCTGTCATCTCCTATGATAGCAATGCCTTCTTCTGGAATACTGCCTGAAAGACCTGCCTACAGCTGTTTTACAGATATATATATATATATATATAGAGAGAGAGAGAGAGAGAGAGAGAGACAGAGAGAGAGAGAGAGAGAGAGAGAGAGAGAGAGAGAATGCACTCTAAAATAATGATGAAAAATAAAGTAAATACATAAGCCTAGTAACATAGTTGTTTATTATCGTTATCAAGTATTATGTGCTGTACATAATTGTATGTGTTATACTTTTATATGGCTGGACATGCAGTAGGTTTACCTAAACCAGCATCACCACAAACACATGAGTAATGCATTGTACTATGATGCTATGACAGTTATGACATCAGTAGGCTATAGGAATTTTTCAGCTCCATTTATAATCCTATGAGACCATGGTCATATATGTGGTTCATCTCTGACTGAAATGTCGCTGTGTGGCACATGATTAACTTTCATGAGAGATTCTGATAACCAGGGGAACATTGAGGTGATATAATTTAATCCAAAAAATAGATGTTTCAAATAAGATTTTGTATTGGGTAAATAAATGATTACTGTTTGGCTTTTTGGAATTTCATGCATAGCTCAAGAATCTCTGTTGCCAACTTCATGGTCTCCTTAGTGGTACAGAGATCTCAGCAAAGAAACTCAGAAGTGAGCACAACACACTTATTTAATGGGTAAGGAAACCTAAGACCAGGGCAAATCTAGTGACTTTCTCAAGTCCTACCTCTTGTAGTGAAATTTCATTCATGGGGTCTTCTGAATCCTAGGCTAGTGTCATGTTTACTGGCTCACAAGGACCGCCACCACTGAATTGAGCACCAGGTTCAATATTTCTCAAATGTGCTCTGGGGACCATCTGCTTCAGAATCTTCTGGAGGGTTTTGCTAGAAACATAGCCTCTCAGCCCTGTGGATTCAGAACCTCTGGGAATGGTTCTGCATTTAAACAGTTCCCTAAGTGTGTCTTACACATTCCTATGCCAAGAGAACCAATGACCCAATATGTGCAAGGATTCTTGATTCTCCTTCATGGAAAAATAAAAAAAAAATCATATCTCCAATCTATATGAGTACATATCTATTGAGAACCTGGACCAACACTTTTTCTCAGGGAGGGACACTGGTCCATATTAAAATCAGGTTAGTTTTACCATCAAGTTGGATAATATGAGCTACTTTGAACTTTTGGATTTAAATCTAACTAGTTCATTAATTTCTGCCACAAAATTTTTACAGTGCAAGTTGCCAGGAATTCAGAGATAACTGAGACAACCCTATTGCAGTTGGGGGAGACAGGTTAGTTTCACAGGGCTACAGAAAAGCCCCGAAGGGCCTGTCTTGTCTCCATGTGAGACCTCAGAACCACGTAATGCAACCAACTAAGGCCAGGTGTGTATAGTAAGCTGCATTCCTAAATGTATTTGTATAGTTCTGGACATCTCTCTGAGTCCACCAAGTCCACCAAATAGTCTCAGTCTTCACACAAAGAATAGTGAGGAGATCTGTTTATTCTCAGAGTTAGTGGACAAAAGCAAATACTCTATTAGATGTTATTAGTATTAGTATTGTTATTATTTTCAGGACCTACACCCAGCCCCTTGTTGCCATAATCGCTATCCAATCACACTGCCCTTTTCCTTTGTTATAATAAATTTATCCCACTCTTCATCATCTTTGAGGATGAATCATACAGTTCATCAGCACCTTACTTCCTGACATAAAACCCTGAAATTGAACAATTCAAAAAATTTCCCAGAAATGACTTTGTGGGATTTTAATCTAATTCTCTGAATGGTGAAAACTCTTTAGGAAATTTTTCAAAGGCCAGGTTTTTAAATATTTTATACCATGGAAACCGTCTTATGAAAGAGTTGGGGACTTAAGGTCACAAAAAATGAGAAAAATCATACTTGAGAAAACCTTGTAAACTAGAACTTCTTGTAAGAATATTAATATGTTATTTTTCTCCATCTTAAAATTTCCTCAGGCATGTGCTGAATGAGCCTACTTCATGGTTGTAGTTTTGTTGTTCTTTCCACGTTATTTTGCAGTTCTCCCTGTGGCCATCATATTGATTTTAACACTGTGGTCATCATTATAGGAAAATGGAGGCATTAATAACTTGGTCTCTGTGGACAGATTGTAATAGAAAACCTTATAAATAATTGCCCACTAATGGGAAAATTTAAAATATGCACTGTATTATAATGGTCATAATGCAATCATTAAAATTATAATTATGTGACAATGAAAGAACTCATTATGCATCAGTTTATCTTTATATAATGCTAATAGCTAATGAAAGTGTGACAATTAGATCTAATTAAGTTTAACAACATTTCTGCACTTCTTGTAAATGGGCTATATTTTGCCGGAAATTGTATATGTGGAGACATTAGTGATGCTGAGGTCCATCTCATATAATATGAGTTTTGAAATGTAACCATCAGTCCTATGAAGAACCTTAACTTTATAATGCCTTTTTGTTAAATGAACTGGAAGTATGAGTCTTTACTAAGGGTAGCTTTATAAAAAGGTTTCTCGGATTGTGTCATGTTTTAGTTAAAAATAACAATTAGTCCTTCCTCTCCTACTAATCTGTGCATATATGTTTGTGTGTGTGTATGTGTATGTATGTACTTGACTCATCTGTGTTTTGTTTTTAACAATAGAATTGTTATACTGAATTCTCAAGTTAGAGGTTTGATTGATTGATGATAATGAATAAAGTAGATGTTGGTTTCTTGTCATAGATTATAGTATATAACAGTCCACCGTGTCCTATCTGTATGATTTAGGTCAAGCGTAAACTCTCTGTGCTTCAGTTTTCTCATGTATAAAGTAGTGTCTATACTTTTGTTAGAATTAAACTAGAAATTTATAAATTTCTTAGCCTGGGCATAGCACATGGTGCTAGTATTTACTATTATTAGTAGGAATTATTTTATATCTATATCATAATATTGAGAATAATTCCAGCTAGTATTACTTTTCCTCCACGGACATTTTATTGCATTGCACATTTAGATAATCATCCAGACTTTTATTTTTCCCTCATTTAGAAAAATCATCACATACATCATATTGAAAACAGTATAGGGGCCTTCAATATGTGCTCAACATATTCTTCAGAATGGAGTTTTAAGACTCTTGAGCATTGGAAGACATTGGCCAAGTCACCAGGGTTTCCAACTGCTCAGATTTCACTTACAGAATGATAGACTATGAGCTCAACTATGAATGACTCTTGGCTACTGTCATCAGTCTTGGATCATCAGGAAGCCTCAGAAAACAGAGACTGTTCAAGTAAATACAGGTAGAAATTGGCAAACTCAGTCACTTGCTACCGTGCTTCCAAAAAGCCATGATACTGGTCTTTACTTTTCTACCATTCCTTTTATTAATATATGTTCAGTACAAATGAAACATTCTCTCCCCAAGAGGACTCATTCACTTCCGTAAGTCAACCATCACTGCTACATCTTGTCTCCATCTCTGCTATCACTTCTAAACATTGGTCTCTAAAACTAGGTTGGCCTTTAGGCATTTTCTGTGTTAAATTCAATCTATTTAAATTTGACTCATCTTTCCTAACCAAAATGTAATTGAGTTACCAAGTCCACAGTCACTTACTTCAAAATATTCTTTGATTATATGCTTTATTTCTATCTTGAGGCTCTCACTGTCTCAGGTCTAGACTATAAAAATAGTCTCCATCTATTCTCACTGCTTTCCATCTTTTGCCCTTCAGTCTGCATTTTATACTTCCACCAGATTAATCTTCCTAAATCACTTTTACATTCCATTTACCTACCCACAAAACTTTGATGGTTCTTCATTGCCTTTAGTCTCTTTTATCTGGCATTCTTATCCCTCAAAGAATTTTGTCCAGCAATTTTTCTAAGTTTGTTGCCAACTAGTCCCTACAGTTGTTCTCTGGCCCAACCAAATGGGTCTGCTCATTATCTCCAGATACACATTCTAAGCTTTGCATCTTTGCTGACCCTGTTTCTCAGCTGAAATGCTGTTCCTTTTCTACTCTTGTCAAATAAATCATTTAAGGCATAGCTCAAGAGTTGGCTTTTTCCATGCAGCTCTCTCTAACAGCCCCATTTATCCCTCCCTCCTATGAATTCCTCAAGCATTTATTTTTCTTGCCCTGTATCTTGCACTTGTACGGGCTGGTTTGGCTGCTCCTTATCTTTTATGTATAGTTCCGGCTGGCCAATGGGATTGGCAATATTGGAAGCCCCTCAAGGCTGTTTTTTCATCTCTCTGTGCAGAGTTCTCAGTGTATATTAGGTCCTTAACAAATATTTTTTGATGAAAATGTTGATTTCGTAAGCACTTGAAGACAGTACTAAAAAGCCTTCTTGCCACTTGGTTCTGCCTGGAGCTGATTTCATACTTACAAAGTAATGTTTTCTGAGCCTTCTGCTTATAGAAATCTTGTAAAGCCTCTTGGTAGAATGAAGCATGATGCCCTCTACCCTGAACTCAAAGACCTTTTTGCGAAAGTATTATTTTAGCTGAGAGTTTAAGGGCAAGGACAGACAGATTCCTGTGATGCAGAGATCAGCATCACAGCCCTGGCAGCCCCCATTCTCTTGCTGAGAACAGCTGTTTCAAATGCCCATTTTAGAAGGGCTCTTAACTTTCCTTAGGGCTGCTAAGAGCAAGTTCTGGATCACCTGTAGCTGCTGCTGCTTAGATAACCCCAGAAACAAAAGCAGGTGAACACTGGGTATGCTTGCCTCAACTTTGCCACTAACTAGTTAAGCTTGGGAAGCCAGCTCACTTCCAACAGTCTCAAATGCTTTATCTCCTCTGCCCTAAAGCGGGTGAAGAGCTCCAGAATTAAAATTTGATAATTTTTATTTTATTTTTAAATCAAAGGTAGCTGAAAATTGAATTTTGATTAAAGAAATAAAATTCAAGACAAATCCACCTGAATTTTGTAGCTCTTCATTTCACAGATGCAAATCTATCACAAATTATCATTCTGTCTTTCTTTCTGTCTCTCAGTTCCTCTCTTTCTGTCTCTCTCATACACATGCACACATACACACAAAGTACTCCGTAAAATCAGTTTTTACCAGAAATCTCTTTCATGCTGGTTCTCCTCTATGTAGAAAGAGCTACAAATGAAATGGAACATGGAAATAGAATAAGAAGCTGATTCTTTTTAAAAATGCTTTATTTGTTTTTTATTTGGGAAGTCCGAATTTTTGAAGACTTAATACAACCCTGCCCCAACATACACTGTCTCTCGCGTTATTAACATCCCACCCCCGACGCAGAGTGGTACATTTTTTACAGCTGATGAACCTGCAGTGACACATCATTATCCCCCAGAGTCCACAGCTTACATTAGGCATCACTCTTGGCATTGTACATACATTCTATGGGTTTATACAAAGGTATAAGGACATGTATCCACCATTATAATACAGAATAGTTTCACTGTCCTAAAAGTCTCCTCTGCTCTGCCTATTCATCCCTCTCTCTCCCCTAACCCCTGACAACCGATAATCTTTTTACTATCTCATTGTTTTGCCTTTTCTAGAATGTCATATACTTGGAATCATACAGTATGAATCCTTTTCAGACTAGATTCTGTTACTTAGTAATATTACACTCCTTTAAAGTTCTTACTTATTACACCCATTTAAAGTTCTTCCATGACATTTCATGGCTTGATAGCTCATTTGTTTGTAGTGCTGAATAATATTCCATTGTCTGAATTGTACCACAGTTTATTTATCCATTCATCTACTGAAGGACATCTTGGTTGTTTCCAAGTTTTGTCAATTATGGATAGAGTTGCTATAAATATCTGTGTGCAGGTTTTTGTGTGCATGTAAATTTTCAACTTGTTTGGGCCAAAAAAAATGTTTTATGTTATACGCTGAAAAATTCTGGCTGAAATATGTAGCTAAGTTGCCTTTATTGCCTTTTTTTTTTTTCTTTTGATACAGAATCTCACTCTGTTGCCCAGGCTGGAATGCAGTGGCACAATCATGGCTCACTGCAGCCTTGACCTCCTGGGCTCAAGTGATCCTCCCTCCTTAGCCATCCAAATAGCTGGAAATATAGGCGTGTGCCACCATGCCCGGCTAATTTTTAAATTTTCTTTGTAGAGATGGAGTCACTCCATGTTGCCTAGGCTGGTTTTGAACTTCTGGGCTTAAGTGACCCTCCCACCTTGACATCCCAGAGTGCTGGGATTACAGGCATGAGCCACCATGCCCAGCCTACTTTTGTATTCTCTTATAATGTTGAGTGACTTACCTTTTGGGAGTTATGGATATTAGATATAACTTGAAGTCTTTTTCCTTCATTTGTACCATCAAAAGATGTTTTCGGTGTTCAATGAAAATTGTTTCAAAAGGACTTTGGCAGTCCCCAAGCTTCTACAGGCGGTTTTGAGGATGAAATAAGGGGCATCTCCATTCTCATTATGTTGGTTTCTCCTTGTGACAAAAACCTTTTGCCACCCTGCCTGCTTCCCCTCTTGTGCTCTGTCTTTTCTCTCCTCTTTCTTTCTGCTACCTGCTCACTCTGTTTTCTCTGTATCTCTTTGTTCTTTCTCAGAGCTCTTGCCTCTGACACGCTTTTTGTGCCATCGTTTTTTGAGACAGCCTGATTTGATCACTGTCTTTTCTCTCTCCCTTTGAAAGCTTTCTCTGTTCTGTGTATTTCCTAGATTACTGGTGATACTTGTCATTCTGGTTAGATTTTGTTCCTGTTTTGATTTCATTTTTCCATAAGATTTTTGTTTGGTTGATTTTTTTAACCATAAGAAAAAAAGAGATATTTTTTACTTGCGTTTCACTTTTCTTTCTGTTCTGCTCTGTAATGTGAGTGTGCAATATGCTCTAAAGTCCAAAAGGATAGTTAACACAGTGGGTGGTGAGGCTATGCATAATTTCTGCCTTCTTTCTTACAGCACTCTGTTTTCTGAAATTGTCTCATGGTGCATATGTACACATAATAAGAAAGAAAAAGCAATGAAACGATTTCTATTTTGACAAAGAAAAAAATCTTAATGAGAGCCTGGCTTTGGGTCTTGCCTCTAGCTCTCCATGAAACCTTTTTCCTGTCTGTCTTCACCACCAAGCGTAACCACAATGGCTGGCTGAGCT
Source organism: Pongo abelii (assembly GCF_028885655.2). NCBI lineage: Eukaryota > Metazoa > Chordata > Mammalia > Primates > Hominidae > Pongo > Pongo abelii. The sequence continues at coordinate 156,549,725 of NC_071985.2, read as the reverse complement.
GGAGATGACAGCAGTCTGTGGGGATTGTGTAAGTGATCCAATGGTTAGCTGGAACCTACCAAACTGCAAGTCATGGGTCACTTCTGTTGATTCCCCAAGGCTAGGCTCTTACTGTCAATTGTTACTAAATGGAAAAAAATGCAGAGAAATAGCACTGACTGCCTTATGAAATCTAGTACCCTTTGTTCAATATGACAATTAGTTTTGAAAGCTGCTGATGATAGCAGACAGGGGTGACATGTGATAATGCTTATTCATTATGGTAGCATCACACTGTGATTGCAGAGTTTACTTTTTATTTTATCTATTTATTCATTCATTTATTTATTTTAGCATTCTTATTGATTGCTCTTATTGATTACTGCATGCTCATTTAAGTTGCATGACAAATGCTGTTATTTGCTCACTCCTCACAGAAGGCTTCGAAAAGCAAACCATGGGAGGTCACCCAGAAACCAAGGTGGCAGGGCACTGAATAAAATGCAGCCCCCCAGATTTTCTTCCAAGTGGTGTAATCGTAAACATGGGTTAGCTCCTTTCTAAGGTGGCAGGAATCAAAGACAGAGGTAATAAACTTTGGCCAGAGAGGAGGCCCGTTTTTACATGCTTGTAAAGTTGTTTTTACATGCTTGTACAATGGCGTGTGTAAATTCACAGTCCATTGTGAACATAGGCATGGTATTTCCTGACTATAAACTGTCATGTTTTAAGCACTTTGGTCTGTCAGGCTAACTAAATATAAGCCCCTGTCCTGAAGAATCAAGCTCACATAGTATGACAAATCAGCATTTTATTTATTTGTGCTAAAAGCATTTATTGAACAGCTGTGTACTAAAAATCCTGCAACAAGAAGTAACACTGAAATTTCCTTAAAGAGCTTCTTCTATTGAGGAATGTAGACATATTAACAAATAAATACAAAGTAGGATTATAAAAAAGTATTTCAGAAGAGGTAGCTATTTACAGGATAGAGTAAAGGGAGAGGTTAAAGTTAGAAAGTTAAACTATTTTTTATTGTCATATGAACAAAAGTATCTTCATGTTAAATTAACTACAATTAGCTGATATATGTATGTAACTGCTTATTATGAGCTGTCACTAGAAGATGACTTTTTACTGCCCTTTTTTTTCTTTTTCTTTTTTTTTTTTTTTTGAGACAGGATTTCACTCTGTCACCCAGGCTGGAATGCAGTGGCAGGATCTTGGCTCACTGCAACCTCTGCCTCCCAGATTCAAGCAATTCTCCTGCCTCAGCCTCCTGAGTAGCTGGGACTACAGGCATGCATCACGAGGCCCAGTTAATTTTTGTATTTTTAGCAGAGACAGGGTTTTACCATGTTGGCCAGGCTGATCTCAAACTCTTGACTTCACGTGATCCACCCACCTTGGCCTCCCAAAGTGCTGGGATTATAAGCGTGAGCCACCGTGCCTGGCCACCATTTTATATTTTGATAATTCATATTTAGTACTCTCAGTCACTTAGTTACTCAACATCTGAGTTTCTTTACCTATAAAATTGACTTAAACATCTATGTATTCAATATTCAAAAAGTATATTGGTTAGGAATATTTTAAAATGTACAACAAAGAGGTGACTATGGAATCAAATCAATTTGAGAATACATATAAAGCTAAAGGTATTATAATTCTTATTAGCTTATATGTGGGGAAAACAAATGATTAAATATATGCATGTTATGAAAGAAACATTTATGAAGTAAATATGTAGAAGCTGCAAATGGTGAGAATAATCCAGTGTCTCCTCTTTGAGAAATAAGGAATATTCTTTTTCATTTGCTAGAGCAAAGGTTAAAGAAAGTTTTAAAGACTTGATATTCCTGTATTTGGATAGATCATAGATAATCATTGTCCTGAATGCTGAGTAAACAATTGAATACATCTAAAAATGTGATGTGCATTATGCTGAGACCCTGATAGTACTCTCTCTGAATAATGTTATTTTTGCAGAGCTAAAATGACTTAACTGTAATTCCCCTAAAATTAATTTTTTTTCTTTCTGAAAAAGTGGTTTTCGTAGGATTTAGACAATATTTCAGCATAACTTCAAAATAATAATAAGTTTGATGTGTTCATGGTTGCATTGGTAAATTAGTTTCAGCTGATAAATATCTGTGGCTCATAGAGAATAGCAATCAACAACAGACCTATTCCCTTATGCTTCGATCTTTTCCCTTTTTTTTTTTTAATGTTTTATTTCCATAGGTTATTGGGGAACAGGTGGTATTTGGTGACATGAGCAAGTTCTTCAGTGGTGATTTGTGAGCTTTTGGTGCACCCATCACCCAAACAGTACACACTGCACCCAATTTGTAGTCTTTTATCCCTCACTCCCTTCCCACCCTTTCCCCCTGAGTTGCTTCACCCTTTTCTGAAACTCTTTAACATGGAGTAAAAGCCAAAATCACTTTTTTCATTTTTAAAACACCTTTTAATAAAATTTGTAATCCAATCTCTTTTGTATTAAAGCATTCGAATGCAAAAAGTGTAAATTTTATCTGTGTGTGTCAGTTTTCAATTTCCTAAACTCACTTAAGCTCAAATTGCTAATAATTAAATGAGACTGAGTTCGAAGATAGATTAAAGGACAGCTGATTGAGGATGGCAGTAATTCCTAAAGGACCTGAAAGTTCATCAGAATATCACATTTAGGAAACTGCTGGTCATTAAGGTGTTAGGTTGTGAATTTGAGCCTAAATGGATGCTGCTTTCTTTTAGAATGAATTACCAGGTGGTTATTGAGATATACTGAGTCAGAATTTTTTAATTTAATGAGCGCTGTGTAACACTTAAGAAATCAAGGTCAACATTTTTGTTTTTTACCTGTTTGTGGTGCATCAGCCATTATTTAATACATTAAACATTGGAAATAAGATCTTAACCAAAAATACAGATTTTAACCAAAAACATAAATGTTAGGGCTTTTTAAAAGCATTTAATGAATCCTTAATTTTGTACCAGGTACCGTGCCAATTATTTTTCTTACATTATATCATTTAATTCTTACAATAATGTTTCCTTCATGAGGAAAAATATCCTCCCTCCCCTCACAAGGAATTGAGACATAGTGATGCTGTCTCGAATGCTGGGTAAATAACTGAATAAAGTCACATTAAGTAGAGTCCAAACTTAGCTTCATTTAGGATAATATTCAACACATTTGGGGATTTTTTTTAAAGTTGTTTCCATTTTGAAAACTGACATAACTATAATGTCATCATCATTTTTAGGAAATGAACCTTGGCATATCCTAGGAATTTTATTTTCAATCTCCAATCCAGGTGGCATTCTGGAAAGTGGACTGTTACTCTGACCAGACATTCAGCTTGGGTGAGCTTTGCTGTACACTCAGCTGACCTACTTGTTTAAGGGTTTTTAAAACTCCTGTGTTGACAATAATAAGCGTGACTCCCCTCTGTGTACCTGTGATCAACTGAATGTACAATATTACAAAATAAGGAGCTGCTTCTTGGTTTCTTTATGTTTTCTCCTTAAGTCTTCACATCCTTAAAGGAAATGTATTTTATAAAATTAAGTCTGAACAAGAAAGCAAAGCCCCATCAAACAGAAGAGATCGTGTCCTTGGAAGATGATTTCTTCATCTCAGCTTTCTCAGGTCTCTCGAGATATTTATTCATAGCCCTCCTATGGAAACACAGGATTCTCAATGTGAGCAGCTCTGTTAGGTTTCATGTCATTGCCTCTCAGCAACCCTGTTCAGTAAGATTTTCAATGTCTGATTGTTCTTACAATCAAATGTGCTTTTCCGATTTCCAAGGTAAATTTGCTTTCTAATAAACATAACATTCGTTGGTGCCCAATGAAGTCTTTTTTTTTTTTAACTTGTCGAATTACTTAGTACAGAAAAATAGCTATAATTCTTTTCTTTCTTTCTTTTTTTTTTTTTTTTTTTTTGAGACGGAGTCTTGCTCTGTCATCAGGCTGGAGTGCAGTGACGTGATCTCGGCTCACTGCAACCTCTGCCTCCCGAGTTCAAGCTATTCTCCTGCCTCAGCCTCCTGAGTAGCTGGGACTACAGGCACGCACCACTACGCCCAGCTAATTTTTTTATTTTTAGTAGAGCGGGTTTCACCATGTTGGCCAGGATGGTCTCGATCTCTTGACCTCGTGATCTGCCCGCCTCGGCCTCCCAAAGTTCTGAGATTACAGGCGTGAACCACCGTGCCTGGCCAAAATAGCTATAATTCTACATTAATAATAATATTAATCATTTTGTTTCATTTGGAACTTTTTTCAATTCTGCATTTTCTCAATTTCTTAAGGTCGATTCTAAGAATTTACTTGGTAAATAACAGATTCTCAATAAATATTTATTTTGAAAATTAACGTCAAAATAAAAAGAGCTGAACACTCCAGGTATACAGATGGGTTCATTTAAACTTATTTTCTCTAAGATGATCGATCTTCTACATTTTTTAAATGAAATAAGATGCTATAAAACAACATATTCTGACTTTTTTTTCTTTTTTTTTTTTTTCAGTGAGACGGAGTCTCGCTCTGTCACCCAAGCTGGAGTGCAGTGGCGCGATCTCGGCTCACTGCAAGCTCCACCTCCCGGGTTCACGCCATTCTCCTGCCTCAGCCTCCCGAATAGCTGGGACTACAGGCGCCCGCCACCGTGCTCGGCTAATTTTTTGTATTTTTAGTAGAGATGGGGTTTCACCATGGTCTCGATCTCCTGACCTTGTGATCCACCCACCTCGGCTTCCCAAAGTGCTGGGATTACAGGCATGAGCCACCGCGCCTGGCCCATATTCTGACTTTTTAATAGATTACTTAATTATATTTAATTCCTAGAAACCTCTTCAACATCCTTGTATGAGATTCACATCTGTAGGCTCTGCCTTTCTTATATAAGGTAGGATAAAATCTTTTTATTCTTTCTCTTCCATTCTTTCTTCTCTTTTTATATCTTTTAGCACCTTGTGCTCTAATATAAGAACATTTTAAGCTTCTCTTCTTGCCTTTATGCTCCTGAATACGTTTTCTTCTACCTATAATTCCAGTTCCCATCTCACCTTCCCAGTACCTCTCCACTGAGCCAAATCCGTTGTTTCCTTGATGCTCAGAAATGGCACCTTCTCCACAAACCCTCCTGCTATGCCCACGTCTAGGCAGAATATTTCCTTCTTTCCTCAGGGCTGTCACCTTTCTGGAGTACTGGACAGGATAATTATTAAAACAAATGATTTTTTAGTCAAATGGTTATTTGACCTCCTGACCAGCTAGAATGTGAGCTTTCTGAAGAGCAAGGGACAATTTTATTCTTTTTGTGTCTGCAACACTATGCTCAATAAATATTAATTTGAAAGTGAGAAAAGTGATGTATGATGAGTTAAAGTTCTCATGGTTCACTTTTTCTTCTTTGAAATAAGGACTCAATTGTTCATTGCTGCATACCTTTCTTGAAGCCTGAAGTAGATGTTGAGATGCTGTCTTTGAAAATGTCTGATGATTTTTCCATGATAATGTGGAGACTCTCCACCTAAACTGTTGTCCAGGATAAGTGATCTCCAAGGGAGGGCATGAAATAGCACATATCACTGGTTTCCCTGTGACAGCTGCAGGAGGAACACCCTGGAGTAATGGTGCAGTGAAGAGTCTTTGCCAAAGAGTTACTGTCAAAACTGAACTAAGCTGTTCCAAGAGGCTCTTAACTCTCCCTAATACGTATGGCTTAAAATAAAACGTGGTGTATACAAATGAAAAAAGGAAGTTTGTTTAAAAAGGTTTGGGGCTTTGAAAAGCTATGCTTTATGTTTTCAATTTAGGAGTGTATAAGGCCTTTGGTTATTGCTGCAGGTTGAAGAATGTGCTTTAACAAAAGTATACTGGCTCAGAAACCATTTCTGTCCTCTCATCTACCCACTTTCCTTTCTATTCAGGTGCCACTCAACCCATTTTGGCAACCAACTAAAGATACAATGGCATACACCCTGTTAGGAAAATCTGTAGAAAATGTAGCTGCAGTTTTTTTTATTTGGGTTCATGCAGTTAGTAAACATTAGTTAAGCACAGACTAAATGTAAGGTACAGTGCTGGGCAGTGAGGACTGAAGGGCAAATGAGATAAGGAGATTGTCACACGCCAGACTGAACAAGTAGCAAATACAAGAGTCTACACTAGAAAAGATGGCAGAATTAGTTCTGACTGATCAGAAGCAGCTTCCACTTACCATCAGTGTCACTTTGTACCCATTAACCTCTATGTGCCTCACTTTTCTCTTTCATAAGTAGAGATGATAATACTACCTCATAGGATTGTAGTAAAGATTAAATTAGTTTATATGTTGTTATAAACATGTTTACGTATGTTACATGTAGTAAAGATTAAATTATTTTCTATGTTCAAACAGACCCTGACATCTAGCATGTGCACAAGAGAATATAATTATATTTCGTTTTACGAAAGATATTGTGGACTTTTTACAAGGCAAATGGCAAAGAGCTTCCTAGGCAGAGGCCAATAACCTGAGTAAAGACACGAAGCATGAAAGTATGAAGTGTGCTGAAGGATTTCAGTGTTGGTAAAAATTTCTTTAATGGAAAAGAGTAGAGAGATGTCCTGGAAATAGACTTAGGTGCCAGATCAGAAAGGGCATACGTGTCAGATCAAGAATTTGTGACCCTAATGTTTACATTTTCAAAAAGTGAGCCTTGTGGCAAAAAATGGAGTTTTGTGAAAGAATGTAACCATGGAGCTCAGTGACTAATTGCTTATTATAATAGCCCAAGTTGGAGATGATGGGGCCAGAATGGGGACATGCTGTCCATGTAGATGACAACATGAACTAGGATTTGAAAGCAGAGATTATGCCAAGGGCAGAATATCCACTGCAGGTGTATCCTTTCCCTTTTCTAGAAAATAGAATTGTATTTTGTAGAATCTTTTTGTTCTTCATCAAACTCTGTTTTTAGACTTTTACCTTCAAACCACTCAAGAACATTATAGCCTCATAAACTATAAATGATTAATTTTATGACTCACTATTTAAAGTAAATGGAAATTTTAAACTTGTTTTTATCATGAGAGTCCCTGTCTGGCAATATTTGGGAAAAGAAGGCAAGATAAAAAACGGATTTTTCTTCAGGATCTACTAAGTAGAAACAACAACATAGAGGCTGGGTGCAGTGACTCACACCTATAATCCCAGCATTTTGGGAGGCCAAGGTGGGTAGATCACCTGAGGTCAGGAGTTCGAGACCAGCCTGGCCAACATGGCAAAACCCAGTCTCTACTAAAAATACAAAAATTAGCTGGGCATGGTGGGGCGCGCCTGTAGTCCCAACTACTTGGGAGGCTGAAGCAGGAGAATCACTTGAACTTGGGAGATGGTGGTTGTGGTGAGCTGAGATCATGCCACTGCACTCCAGCCTGGGCAACAGAGTGAGACTATGTCTCAAAAAAAAAAAAAAAAAAGAAGAGAAAGCAACATAGACACTGAACTTTAAGGAAATGTGATATAATATGGACTTGCTCAACACAAACTATTGAAAAATGTGTGTAGTTATAATTATTATTGTAATGATCATAAATATCATTTACTGAGCCCTTACTATATGTCAAGCATATATTATATTACTTATGTAATGTGTAGTTCATTACCTACATTATCTCATTTTGTCATCTTAATAATCCTGTGAGGCAGGTATAACTATTGTCGTCATTTTACAATAAGGCAAGTGAAGCTCAGAAAGATTATGAGACTTGCTTAAGCTAGCAGAGGAAGGAACTATAGGAAAAAAATGTGATCAAGGCAGAATTCCAACCCAGATCTGATTTTTTTTCATTTTTAATTTTTATGGAGAGATAGTAGATGTACATATTTATGGGGTACATGAGATGTTTTGATTCAGGCATGCAATGTAACATAATTGCAGCATGTTGAATAGGGTATCCATCCCCTCAAGCATTTATTGCTTGTGTTACAAACAATCCAATTACACTCTTTTAGTTATTTTAATATGTATAATTAAATTATTGATTATAGTCACCCTTTATTCTATCAAATAGTAGGTCTTATTCATTATTTCTATTTTTTTGTACCCATTAACCATTCCCACCTCCCCCCACCCTTCCACCAGATCTGATTTTAGAGTCCACACACTTACCTGTCCTGCACTGAGAGCACCCAAAAACATTAGCATCAAATCTGATTCTTTCTCTGGCCCAGCTCCCTGAGGACACATTTTAAAAGGATAAGCTTCTTTGATGTCAGCCACAATCTTCAAAGTCTTTTAATTTCTCTAAACAATGCGTGGACGGTCTCTCATGCAGGAATTTATCAGAGCCTTTGTGAGCTTATTTATGTTCATCCACTGTAATAAATACTAGTATGCAGGTGCATGGGGCAAGTAGTGCAACTGAGTGAGAAAAGAACTCAGAAACATATGAGAGGCTGAGACCTTGAATTGTGTGTCCTGAATTAGGTAAATTTATCTCAGTTGCAGTTTCCCCTTCCATAAAATGAGTTTATGTCCATTTCCCTTTATAATTCAGTGATTAGTCAACTCTAAATTTGCCACCTGAAGTGTATCTACAGAAATACTCCATTCCAGATTGATTCAGTCCTCTACCCAAATTGTCTCCCCCATCAGTTGATGTGTATGTAAGGACTACACGCTAATTTTCACGTTTCCACAAGCAAAACACAAAGGTAAACCTGATGCCTCCCAAGTAATACTGGATCTACTGTCACCAAATATAAATGATTTTCTGATTTTCCACTCTTCTGGAATATCTGCATCACTGTTTGCTTCCATTAGCATGACAGTTCAGAGTTGATTATACTAATTTTACTTTGTACACATCCTAGTGGCAATGTATTTGTGCTGTGATATAATTCATTTCATGATTTAGTGAGTCATGATGTGAACTAAGGAAAAAAGTATTAGGTACTTCTTCCTCTCAATCAACCAAGAACACATCCTACTTTTTCCATCTGTTCCCGGCAACAGATGTTATTTGACAAGGACCCACGGATTTGTACCCTGCCTGTCATATTAGACTGATACCACTGAACAACAAGGTACCTGGCTTAGTGGGCACCTTGGCATAGTCCCTTTTAGGACCGCTCTTTTGGTTTTCATTAACAGAATGTTACTGCCAATCATAATATGTATTTTGTAATGGAATTTAAGATTCAGAGATTTGAGTAGAAACAACTTAGCTATTCCTCCTCCATCAGACTCCTGCTGAATACAGCCCTCATTTTCTCACACATAGGACTGATAAGGAAGATCAAAATGGTCTCCTACTGTGTTTAAAATCTTTGCTTTTCACTCTTTAAATTACTGGCTTTCTGTAACTTCCTTCTGTGGTTTCTGACATCTACAGTTTCACAATTATGATTCTTCAAGATTTGTCTTCCTTGAAGTCTCCATTTTTGAAGTCTGGGAGGAGCACCAAACTTGGTTTTATTCCAGCACATTTAGTGATAGACTTCTTCTTCTGCTTTTTTTTTTTGTTGTTGTTGTTTTGTTTTTTTTTTTTAAGACAGGGTGTCACTGTGTCACCCAAGCTGGAGTGCAGTTATGGTGGATCATAGTTCACAGCAGCCTCAGTCTCTTGAGCTTAAGCCACCCTTCTACCTAAGCCTCCCAAGTAGCTGGGACTACAGGCATGAGCCAACGTGTTATCTATGGATAAACTTTTCAATGAGAAGATCCAAGTATCTTGGCCAAACCAAAGCCAAAGGCAGACCTCTAAAGAATTCAGACAGTTCTAGGGACAGCTTAAGATAAACAGGGTGATCCTACTTGGCCTTAAGAGTGAAGACGCTATCAGTTCATTCAGCCCAGGGCTGGGAGGAGTCTGCTTCCTGTCTGCAAGATGCTATTGGAGGGTCCAAGGCAGGATTTCTTAGAAGTGTTGACTGGAGCAGGGAACTTGTGGCCCTTAGTAATTCCTAAGCATCTTCCTCCTTTCCTACCTTGCCCTCATTAAGAATCGTATACCAAAAAGTATTTGGCTAAAGTGTGAAGGAGACTGTGATTCTGCTTTCTTGAAATTTTTCAAGTTCTTAAAGCACACAATCTGAAGCTCTATAAAAATTATTTATGATTTCAAAAGAAAATGATTTTAAAATTAAGATATTATGATAGAAAGTAGCCTTCTAGTCTTGCCTTATGCGTGACAAAAAACTCAAGTTCCCACCTGAGAGAGATGGTGAGAATAGTACTTCACATAAATACTGTTTACTTTCACTCTCTAGGAGACTCTATAATGGGTACCATTTGGCATTCTAATAACTGTTAGTGCAGAAAATAGTGTTTCCAATTATGTGTTCTCAACACACATTTTCATTAGAGTACTTGGAAGCAAGGTTTCAGGTAACTGGAATTGACCTCTTACTTCTCACAGAATTAGAAGCCAAGAAGTTGGCACCTTTCTAGAGATCAAGTTTTAATTTATGACAAACGTGGTCAACTACCCAGCTTCACTGTGCCTACACTCTGAGTTTCTCCACTCCCAGTGAGAAAACTGATAGCCACTAGCATGGCAGGTGGTCTTCCACATTTATCTGTCTAAAAGTGCACCAAATTATAGAGCCTCAGAGTTAGATTAAGGGATACTAGAAAATCCTTTCTCACTTTTCTGAGGCTGGAGTAAAGAAAATTTTTTCTGTACTCTACACGTGTTCTCGAATTCTCCCAGACAGCTCCTATAACAATTGTCTAGCATTCACTTAACAATTTTCACTCAGTACCAATTCTGGACCTGACACTGTGCTAGCCACAGAGTCCAGTAAACAACAGGTAAGTTCATGAAACACTGTAATGAAACTGGATAACTCATTTTGGTTTTGTCCTTAAGAAGCAAATTAAAATGTGAAAAAGAATAAATGAGAAACTAACTGGCCAACATGTAAGTAGAGATTAGTTTTTCTGATGCTTCCTTAACATCCTAAGTACCTAGGGATGTCCTTTACATTTCAGACACCATTGAGTACCTGGGACAGTGTCTGGACTCTGGTAGGGAGCCACTGATGTAAGTCCTTCTCCACTTTCCATGGTTGCTTCTTCTCTGGAGAAGGGAACAGAGGAACAGTTTCCAAAGCTTCCAACAATGAGAAGAGTAACATTAAGGAACCCTCTCTGCTGTCTTGTAGCCAGATTGCAACTGTATGTCCTCTCCCTGTTAGACTGAGCCAGGATTCCCTTCCAACGGCCCCAGGCTTACTCTGTACCCTCCCAGTCATCCCTAGCTTAGAAGATTTTGGTCATCAATCTACATTTCATATGCAATAACTTTCTCATTTGTCCATTTCCTTAATCAAAGGCATATAAAAATGCCAAGCACAGCTGCTGATTTGTCTGAAATAACCATTACTGACTAGAAAGTTCTAGTCTAAAGCAAGGAAACATTATGTTCGTGGTTAGTATGTGCAACCTCATTATTGGTAAATCAAGAATTTCCATTAAGATTTGTCAGTAGTTTTACGGCTTTGTGACAACTTCAGAGACTACTGAGAACCACTTACGATGCAACTTGGGAGTGTCTCTACTAAGAAGACTTCCCTGACTCCCATGCTGGGCCAAGTGTATCCAAACACTCTGTATATAACAATCTTAGTGGTCTTGGAAGTGTAGTCCCAGATCAGCAGTAGCAGCATCTAGCATCTCCTGGGTATGTGATATGCAAATCCTCAGGTCTCACCCCAAATCTGCTAAATCAGAAACTTGGATGCAGACCTAAAATCTTTAAATATGCCCTCAAAGTGATTCTGATGCACACTCAAGTTTGAGAACCCCTGCATCCTATTAACAAATACATCATGTTAAAACTATTATGTGTATGTGTTGAATTAGAAGTTGTTTGAGAGCAGGGACCATGTATTCACAGTATAAATACACTGTGTATGGGTGTGCATTACACAAACAGAACCAAACCATATGTACTATTGTGACATGCTTTTATTTTCTTCCAGCAATATTTTGTGAAAGTTCTTTATTTTGCATGCATATATTTTGTGATATGGTATGTGATGGCTGCGTAGTATCTTACTGTGCCAGTTACATCAAAATTTCTTCGATCTTCTAGTATAGGACACCATAAAGCTCTTTTTAAAACTAGCTTTTATTTTTTATGAAAATAATGCATGCATGTACTTAAAAATCTGTTTTAAGTAGCAGCCCACTCCACCCCTTGTCACTTCTTATTCTTACTTCTAGCAGCAATCACTTCTTGGTCCTTTAGCTGATACTATTTATGCCCATGGTTCTAAATGATATACATATACTTCTGTGCCATTTCAATTTTAGATATTATCTATGAAATTCCTGTGATGCAGTTGAGAATTTATCTCTCTCATGTCTCTCAACACCTTCTTCTTCAGTCTTTCCAATATAGCTTTATCAAATTTTTGGTTAAAGCAAAAGTTCAGTGTTTATAACTGTATAAATATTATTCCTTGTACAGCCAACAATATGCTATGGTTACATTTATTTTGTTGAAAATATTTTTTTCAGATGATATTGTTTTTTTTTCTAAATAAGCTTCTTTTTTTAACAACAGTTTTAAGTTCACAGCAAAACTGAAAGGAAAGTACAGCATTATCCCATATACCCTTATCCTCACATGCATAGCCTCCCCCATTATCAACATCCATTACTAGAGTGGTGTATTTGCTGCAATTGGTGAACCTATGTTGATGCATCCTTATCACCCACCATGCAAAGTGTAAGTGAGCATGTACTCTTGGTGGTGTACTTCTTAAGGATTTGGACAAACGTGTGGTCACATGTATCAATATTATAGCATCATAAAGGGTAGTTTCATTGTCCTAAAAAGTCTCTGTTCTGCCTATTCAGCCCTCCCTCCTACTAAACTCTGGCGACCACTGATCTTGTTACTATCTCCTTAGCTTTGCCTTTTCCAGAATGTCACACAGTTAGTTGGAGTCTGATATGGTTTGACTGTGTCCCCACCCAAATCTCATCTTGAATTTCCACGTGTTGTGGGAGGGACCCAGTGGGAGGTAATTGGATCATGGAAGCAGGTCTTTCACATGCTGTTCTCATGATAGTAAATAAATCTCATTAGATCTGATGGTTTTAAAAATGGGAGTTTCCCTGCCCAAACTTTTTCTTTGCCTGCTGCCATCCCTGTAAGCCTTGATTTGCTCCTCCTTGCCTTCCACCATGATTGTGAGGCCTCCCTAGCCACGTGGAACTATAAGTCCATTAAACTCTTTTTCCTATATAAATTACCCAGTCTTGGGTACGTCTTTATCAGCAATGTGAAAATGGACTAGTACAGTAAATTGGTACCAGTAGAGTGGGGCACTGCTGAAAAGATACCCAAAAACGTGGAAGCAACTTTGGAACTGGGTAACAGGAAGAGGTTGGAACAGTTTGGAGGGCTCAGAAGAAGACAGGAAAATGTCAGAAAATTTGGAACTTCCTGGAGACTTGTTGAATGGCTTTGACTAAAATGCTGATAAGTATATGGACAATTAAATCCAGGCTGAAGTGGTCTCAAATGGAGATGAGGAACTTGTTGGGAACTGGACTGAAACAAAGGTAACTCTTGTTACCTTTTAGCAAAGAGACTGGTGGCATTTTGCCCCTGTCCTAGAAATTTGTGGAACTTTGAACTTGAGGGAGATGATTTAGGGCATCTGGCAGAAGAAATCTCTAAGCAGCAAAGCATTCAAGAGGTGACTTGGGTGCTGTTAAAAACATTCCATTTTTAAAAGGGAAACAGCACAAAGGTTTGGAAAACTTGCAGTCTGATGATGCTGAAAATTGTCAGAAAATCCCATTTTCTGAGGAGAAATTGAAGCCCTGCAGAAATTTGCATAAGTAACAAGGAGCTGAATGTCAATACCCAAGACAATGGGCAAAATGTCTCCAGGGCTTGTCAGAGGTCTTCACAGCAGCCCCACCCATCACAGGCCCAGTACCCTAGGAGGAAGAGATGGTTTCGTGGACCATGCCCAGGACCCCCCCTGCTCTGTGTAGCCTAGGGACATGGTACCCTGTGTTCCAGCTGCTCCAGCATGGCTAAAAGGGGTCAATGTACAGCTTGGGCAGTTGCTTCAGAGAGTGGAAGCTGCAAGCCTTGGCAGCTTCCATGTGGTGTTGAGCCTGCAGGTGCACGGAACTCAAGAATTGAGGTTTGGGAACCTCTGCCTAGTTCAAAGGATGTATGGAAACACCTGGATGCCCAGGCAGAAGTTTGCTGCAGGGGTGGAGAACCTGTGCTAGGGTAGTGTGAAAGGACAATGTGGGGTCGGAGCCCCCACAGAGAGTCCTTACTGGGGCACCACCTAGTGGAGCTGTGAGAAGAGCACCACCATCCTCCAGACCCCAGAATGGTAGATCCACCTACAGCTTGCACGGTGTGCCTTGAAAAGCCACAGACACTCAACGCCAGCCAGTGCAAGCAGAGAGGAGGGGGACTATACCCTGCAAAGTCACAGGGTGGAGCTACCCAAGACCATGGGAACCCACCTCTTGCATCAGCGTGACCTGATACATGTGAGACATGGAGTCAAAGGAGATCATTTTGGAGCTTTAAGATTTCACTGCCCTGCTGGGAACTTCCATGGGGCCTTTAGCACCTTGGTTTTGGCCAATTTCTCCTTTTGAATGGCTGTATTTACCATTGCCTGTACCCTCTCTGTATCTAGGAAGTAACTAACTTCTTTTGATTTTACAGGCTCATAGGCAGAAGGGACTTGTCTCACATGAGACGTTGGACTATGGACTTTTGAGTTAATGCTGAAATGAGTTAAGACTTTGAGGGACTGCTGGGAAGGCATGATTAGTTTTGAAATGTGAGGACATGAGATTTGGGAGGGGCCAGAGGTGAAATGATGTGGTTTGGCTCTGCGTCCCTACCCAAATCTCATCTTGAATTACCACATGTTTTGGGAGGGACCTGGTGGGAGGTAATTGAATCATGGGTGCAGGTCTTTCCCTGCAGGAGCACGGTTTCCCATGCTGTTCTGGTGATAGTAAATAAGTCTCACAAGACCCAATGGTTTTAAAAAGGAGAGTTGCCCTGCAGAAGCTCTTTTTGCCTGCCACCATTCACATAAGACGTGCTTCTCCTTGCCTTACACCATGGTTATGAGGCCTCACCAACCATGTGGGACTCTAAGTTCATTAAAAGCTTTTTCCTATATAAATTACCCAGTCTTGGGTATGTCTTTTTTTTTTTTTTTTTTTTTTTAATAGAGTCTCACTCTTCTGCTCAGGCTGGAGTGCAGTGGTGCAATCTCAGCACCAAAACCTCCACCTCCTGGGTTCAAGGGATTCTCCTGCCTCAGCTTCCCATGTAGCTGGGACTACAGGCATGTGGCACCATGCTTGGCTAATTTTTGTATTTTTAGTAGAGACAGGGTTTCACTATGTTGGCCAGGCTGGTCTCAAACTCCTGACCTTGTGATTTGCCTTCCTCGGCCACCTAAAATACTGGGATTATAGGAGTGAGCCACCACACCTGGCAGGTATGTCTTTATCTGCAGTGTGAAAATGGACTAATGCAAACACACATAGTATGTTGTTTTTTCAGTTGGCTTATTTCACTTAGTAATATGCATTTATGGTTTATCCATGTCTTTTTATGCCTTGATTTATTGCTCATTTCTTTTTATCACTGAGCAATATTCTATTTTCTGAATGTGCCAGTTTATTTATCCATCCACATACTGAAGGGCATCTTGGTTGCTTTCATGTTTTGGCAATTATGAATGCAGCTGCTATAAACATTCATATGCAAAATTTTATGTGGACATAGTTTTCAACTCATTTGGGTAAATACTAAAGAGTACAATTGTGGAAGTATGTGTAGCTTTATAAGAAACCATCAAACTGTCTTCAACATAGCTGTACAAGTTTGCATCCCTACCAGCAATGAATGAGAGTTCCTCTTGCTCCACATCCTCACCAGCATTTGATGTTGTCTGTCTTCTGGATTTAAGCAATTTTGATAGGTATGTTGTGATATTTCATTGTTACTTTGATTTGCAATCCCCTAATGCCATATGATATAGAACATCTTTTCATATGCTTTTTATCTGTGTGTCTTAATTGGGTTGTTAATGTTTTATCATTGAGTTTTAATAGTTCTTTGTATATTTTGAGTAACAGTCTTTTGTCAGATTGCCTTATTTATTTATTTATTCATTTATTTTAATTAATTTATTTGTTTTGATTTCAATAGGTTTTGGGGGAACAGGTGGTGTTTGGTCACATATATAAGTTCTTCAGTGGTGATATCTAAGATTTTGGTGCACCCATCACCCAAACAGTGTACACTGATTCCAATGTGTAGTCTTTTATCCCTCCCTCCAATTATTGATTGATGGGCATTTGGGCAGGTTCCATATTTTTGCAATTGCGAATTGTGATGTTATAAACATGCATGTGCAAGTATCTTTTTCATATAATCACTTCTTTTCCTCTGGGTACATATCCAGCAGTGGAATTGCTGGATCAAATGGTAGTTCTACTTTTAGTTCTTTAAGGAATCTTCATACTGTTTTCCAGTGGTTGTACTAATTTACATTCCCACCAGCAGTGTAGAAGTGTTCCCTTTTCACCATATCCGTGCCAACATCTACTATTTTTTAATTTTTTTTTTATTACGGCCATTTTTGCAGGAGTAACGTGGCATCGCAAAACCACAGTGTGGTTTTGATTTGTATTTCTCTGATCATTAGTGATTTTTTAAAATATGTTTGCTGTCCATTTGTGTATCTTCTTTTGAGAATCGTCTATTCATGTCCTTAGCCCACTTTTTGATGGGATTGTTTTTTTCTTGCTGATTTGAGTTCCTTGTAGATTCTGGATATTAGTCCTTTGTCAGATGTATAGATTGTGAAGATTTTCTCCCACTCTGCAGGTTGTCTGTTTACTGATTGTTTCTTTTTCTGTGCCTTTTAGTTCAATTAAGTTGCATCTATTTATCTTTGTTTTGTTGCATTTGCTTTGGGTTCTTGGTCATGAAGTCTGCCTAAGCCAATGTCTAGAAGGGTTATTCCAATGTTATCTTCTAGAATTTCTATGGTTTCAGGTCTTAGATTTAAATCCTTGAGCCATCTTGAGTTGATTTTTGTAAAGTAAGAGATGAGGATCCAGTTTCATTCTTCTACATGTGGATTGCCAATTATCCCAGCACCATTTGTTGAATAGGGTATCCTTTTCCCACTTCATTTTTGTTTGCTTTGTCAAAGATCAGTTGGATGTAAGTATTTGGCTTTATTTCTGAGTTCTACATTCTGTCCATTGGTCTATATGCCTATCTTTATATCAATATCATGCTGTTTTGGTGACTGTGGCCTTATAGTATAGTTTGAAGTCAGGTAATGTGATGTCTTCAGATTTGTTCTTTTTGCTTAGTCTTCCTTTGGCTATGAAGGGCTCCTTTTGGGTTCCACATGAATTTTAGGATTGTTTTTTCTAGTTCTGTGAAGAGTGATGGTTATATTTTTATGGGAATTGCATTGAATTTGCAGATTGCTTTTAGCAGTATGGTCATTTTCACAATATTGATTCTACCCATCTGTATTAGTCCATTCTCATGCTGCTAAGAAAGACAGACCTGAGACTGGGTAATTTAGAAAGGAAAGAGGTTTAATGGATTCACAGTTTCACATGGCTGGGGAGGCCTCTCAATCATGGTTGTAGGCAAAGGAAGAGCAAAGGCATGTCTTACATGGCAGCAGATAAGAGAGTGTGTGCAAGGGAAGTGCCGTTATAAAACCATCATTTCTCATGAGACTTACTCACTATCACAAGAACAGCACAGGAGAAACCTGCCCCTGTGATTCAGTTACCTCCCACTGGGTATCTCCCAGGACACATGGGGATTATGGGCACTATAATTCAAGATAAGTTTTGGGTGAGGGCACATCCAAATCATATTACCATCCATCAGCATGGAATGTGTTTCCATTTGTTTGTGTCATCTATAATTTTTTTCAGCAATGTTTTGTAGTTTTCTTTGCAGAGTTCTTTCACCTCCTTGGTTAGGTATATTCCTAAGTTTATTTATTTATTTGAAGCTATTGTAAAAAGGGTTGAGTTCTTGATTTGATTCTCAGCTTAGTCGCTGTTTGTGTATAGCAGAGCTACTGATTTGTGTACATTAATTTTGTATCCTGAAGCTTTGCTGAATTCATTTACCAGTTGCAGGAGCTTTTTGGATAAGTCTTTAGGGTTTTCTAGGTGTACAATGATACCATCAGCAAACAGTGACAATTTGACTTCCTCTTTGCCAATTTGGATGCCCTTTAATTCTTTCTCTTATCTGATTGCCATGGCTATGACTTCCAGTACTATGTTGAATAGAAGTGGTAAGATTGGACATCCTTATCTTGTTCCACTTTTCAAGGGAAATGCTTTCAACTTCTCCTTGTTAAGTATTGTGTTGGCTGTGGGTTTGTCGTAGATGGTGATATGGTTTGGCTGTGTCCCCACTCAGATCTCATCTTGAATTTCCAAGTGTTGTGGGAGGGACGTGGTGGGAGGTGATTGAATCATGGGGATAGGTCTTTTACATGCTGGTCTCATGATAGTGAATAAGTCTCACAAGATCTGATGGCTTTATGAGGTGGAGTTTCCCTGCACAAGCTCCTCTCTCTTTGACTGCTGCCATCCATGTAACATGTGACTTGCTCCTCCTTGCCTTCTGCCATGATTTTGAGGCCTCCCCAGCCATGCAAAACTGTAAGTTCATTAAATTCTTTTTCCAGTATAAGTTACCCAGTCTCAGGTATGTCTTTATCAGCAGTGTGAAAACAAACAAATACAGATGGCTTTTATTGCATTAAGTTATGTCCCTTCTATGCTGATTTTGCTGATGGTTTTAATTATAAAAGGATAGTGAATTTTGTGAAATGCTTTTTCTGCATCTATGGAGATGATCATGTGATTTTTGTTTTTAATTCTGTTTTTGTGGTGTATTACATTTACTAAGTTGAGGATGTTAAACCATCCCTGCATCCCTGGTATGGAACCCACTTGATCATGGTGGATTATCTTTTTGATACGCTGTTGGTTTCAGTTAGCTAGTATTTTGTTACGGATATTTGCACCTATGTTCATCAGAGATATTGGTCTGTGGTTTTCTTTTTTTTGTTATGTCATTTCCTGGTTTTGGTATTAGGGTGATACTGGCTTCATAGAATGACTTAGGGAGGATTCTGTCTTTCTCTATCTTGTGGCATAGTGTCAGTAGGATTGGTACCAATTTTTCTTTGAATGTCTGATAGAATTCAGCTGTGAATCCATCTGGTCCTGGACTCTATTTTGTTGACAATTGTTTGATTACCATTTCAGTCTCGCTGCCTGTTATTCGTTCATTCAGAGTTTCTATTTCTTCCTGCTTTAATCAAGAGGGCTTGTATCTTTCCAGGAATTTATCCATCTCCTCTAGGTTTTCTAGTTTATGCACATAAAAGTGTTCATAGTAGCCTTGAATTATCTTTTGTATTTCTGTGATGTCAGTTTTGCTATCTTCCATTCCATTTCTAATTGAGCTTGTTTGGATTTTCTGTCTTCTTTTCTTGGTTAATATTGCTAGTGGTCTATCAATTTTATTTATCTTTTCAAAGAACCAGCTTTTTGTCTCATTTATCTTTTGCATTTTTTTTGTTTCAATTTCATTTAGTTCTGTTCAGATCTTGCTTATTTCCTTTCTTCTGCTGCGTTTGGGTTTGGTTTGTTCTCGTTTCTCTAGTTCCTTGAGGTGTGACCTTATATTGTCTGTTTGTGCTCTTTCAGACATTTTGATGTAGGCATTTAGGGCTACAAACTTTCCTCTTGGCACCACATTTGCTGTATCCCAGAGGTTTTGATAGGTTTTGGCACTATTATAATTCAGTTCAATGAATTTTTAAATTTCCATCTTGATTTCATTGTTGACCCAAAAATCATGTGGGAGCAGGTTATTTAATTCCAATGTATTTGCATGGTTCTGAGGGTTCCTTTTGGAGTTGATTTCCAGTTTTATTCCACTGTGGTCTGAGAGAGTGCTTGATATAATTTCAGTTTTCTTAAATTTATTGAGACTTGTTTTGTGGCCTGTCATATGGTCTATCTTGGAGAATGTTCCATGTGCTGATAAATAGAATGTATATTCTGTAGTTCTTGAGTAGAATGTTCTCTAAATATCTGTTAAGTTCATTTGTTCTAGGGTGTAGTTTAAATCCATTGTTTCTTTGTTCACTTTCTGTCTTGATGACCTGTCTAGTGCTGTCAGTGGAGTATTGAAGTCCCCCACTATTATTGTGTTGCTGTCTATCTCATTTCTTAGGTCTAGAAGGAACTGTTTTATAAATTTAGGAGCTCCAGTGTCAGATGCATATATTCTTGGGATTGTGATATTTTTCTGTTGGACAAGTCATTTTATCATTATATAATGCCTCTTTTTGTATTTTTTAACTGCTGTTGCTTTAATGTTTGTTTTGTCTGATGTAAGAGTAGCTGTTCCTGCTTGCCTTTGGTGTTCATTTGTTTGCAATATCTTTTTCCACCCCTTTACCTTAAGTTTAGGTGAGTCCTTATGTGTCAGGTGAGTCTCCTGAAGACAGCAGATACTTGGTTGGTGAATTCTTATCCATTCTGCCATTCTTTATCTTTTATGTGGAACATTTAGGCCATTTATAGTCAATGTTAGTATTGAGATGTGAGGTACTATTCTATTCATCCTGTTATTTGTTGTCTGAAAATCTGGTGTTTTTTTAACTGAGTTTTTGTTTTATATGTCCTATGAGATTTGTACTTTAAGGAGGTTCTATTTTGGTGTGTTTTGAGGATTTGTTTCAAGATTTACAGCTACGTTTAGCAGTTCTTATAGTGCCAGCTTGGTAGTACAAATTCTGTCAGCATTTGTTTGTCTGAAAAAGACTATATCTTTCCTTCATTTATGAAGCTTAGTTTCCCAGGATACAAAATTCTTGGCTGATAGTTGTTTTCTTTAAGGAGACTGAAAATAGAGCCCCAAACCCTTCTAGCTTGTAAGGATTCTGTTGAGAAATCTGTTGTTAATCTGATAGGCTTTCCTTTATAGGTTACCTGGTGCTTTTGCCTCACGGCTCTTAAGATTCTTTCCTTCATTTAGACTTTAGATACCCTGATGACTATGTGCCTAGACAATGATCTTTTTGCAATAAATTTCTCAGGTGTTTTTTTAAACTGGCCTTTTTAAATGAATTGTGCTAGTCTTCAGTGAGCAGTTTGAATATGGAGTCTCTGATTCATTTTTAAGTTCTGGAAAGTTTTCTTGAATTATTTACTTGATAATTTTCTCCTATGTATTTTTTTTCAGTTCTGTTTCTGGAACTACTGTTAGTTTTGTATTAAATAGGAATTTGTTCTCTAGATTTCTTCATTTTTACAAACATTCATCTCATTGTCCTTTTATTCTGCTTTTTGGGAGATTTACTTAAATATATCTTCCAATTATTTGACTTTTTAATACTCATCTGTTAATTTTTTATTTTCAACACTTCTTTTGCATTTTCAGATTGTTTCTTTTTCATAACAACCTGTTCTTATTTTATGGATACAATATCTTTTATTATTTACATCTATCATTATTTTCTGTTTTCTGCATATATTATGCGTGCATTTTTTTTTCTATTTCCTTGTTTTCTGTTTGTTTTGATATTTGACTTTCATTTTGGAAGTTTCCCTCAATTTATGATCATCTTCTGCTGCTGATTCATATTTAAGAATAAAACAAAAAATAAAGGCAGATTTTGAAATGTGTTTGAGTAGAAGGTTTTATGTTCACTGTAGCTTGGTCTTGCTGAGCCAGCCCTTTTGGAGGATACCTAATTTAGTGTATGTAGGTTTTTCTCTAGAGAGACATTGAATTTTTTCAGAAAACACCTCATACTCTTGCTTGGGAACATAACCCTTGCTTCCAGGAGGTTGAGGATCTCACCATTCTGTGTATGGATTTGGGGCTTTCAGCTACAAGTTGAAAACCAATTCTCCATTGTGTCCATTGCTCTCTTTATTTCAAGTACTGAGGGAAAAAATCTTTTGCCTTCTCTCTGGGAGAAGACTACAGTTGCATGACTATTCTCTGGGTATTGACTTTCAACCAGTACTCCGTTCCTCTTTTAACCCAGCATTTTATTGTGCTTTTTAAGATATCCTGGACTCTTAGTCTGACTTACTACCTCTATAAATGAAAATTGTTTGAATTTTCAGAGCCTCTTTACCCTTATCTGTAGAATGTCCACCTTAGGAAATGAAAGAATTATTTATGTAAAAATACTTTATGGCTGGGTGTGGTGGCTCACACCTGTAATCCCAGCAGTTTGGGAGGCTGAGGTGGGCAGATCACTTGAGGTCAGGGGTTTGAGACCAGCCTGGCCAACATGACGAAGCCCGACTCTACCAAAAATAGAGAAGTTATTCCACACCCGTAGTCCCAGCTACTCCAGAGGCTGAGGCAGGAGAATTGCTTGAACCCACGAGGCTGTGGTTGCAGTGAGTCAAGATCTTGCCACTGCACTCCAGACTGGGTGACAGAGCAAAACTCTGTCCCAAAAAGAAAAAAAACAAAAACAAAAAAAATACTTTGTGAACTAACTGTAAACCACAGTACAATTCTGCTATATGACTGTGACTTCTTTCTATGCCATTAGATGAGAAACTCATATATGACAGCTACACTGCTGCAGATTTATATAGTCTCTTTTTTCATTTTTCTTTCCTTTCTTTCTTTTTTTCTGAGTCGGAGTCTCACTCTGTTGCCCAAGTTGGAGTGCAGTGGTGCAATCTCAGCTCATTGTGACCTCCGCCTCCTGGGTTCAAGCGATTCTCCTGTCTCAGTGTCCTGAGTAGCTAGGATAACAGGCATGCACCATCACACCTGGCTAATAGATATTTCTTTTAAGTTTTAGATAATCTTAAAGCTTCACATAGATCTTGCATCTTGCTCCATAATTTATCTGTTTTAATGTAAAAATAATGTTCTTCAATCTTTTATCATGGAGCCAAACTGACAATTCAGGAAGATATGTGTATTTCTTTTGGGATTTATGTGCCTCCCAGCATATTGGGAAATATCCTTCGCAGTTTATATACTCCTGTTTAAGTTTTATAGAAATAATCTCTAAGCCATTAGTTCTGATAAATTTGGTTCGTTCCAATCCTTTGTTTTTAAACTTTGATTCAGGATGATCTGACAAATTAAATAGCACCTTTAAACAATAAGACATCACTGCCCAATATATAGAGAAATATGGAGATAGAATAGAATTGGCGTGGTGGCTCACGCCTGTAATCCCAGCACTTTGGGAGGCTGAGGCGGGCAGATCATGAGGTCAGGAGATCGAGACCATCCTGGCTAACACAGTGAAATCCCATCTCTACCAAAAATACAAAAAATTAGCCAGGCGTGGTCATGGGCACCTGTAGTCCCAGCTACTCGAGAGGCTGAAGCAGGAGAATGGCATGAACCTAGGAGGTGGAGCTTGCAGTGAGTGGAGATTGCTCCACTGCACTCCAGCCTGGGTGACAGAGCGAGACTCCATCTCAAAAAAAAAAAAAAAAAAGAATAGAATTGACTATGGGCTGTTGAGGGAGTAGCTTATTACAAATGTGTAAACCTACTTGTGCCTTGTTGTTATACAGAACAGTGAAAATTGCCAGGGGAGTGGAAAAGAAAATTAGCAGTGTCTGCCTATTCTGGATATTTCACATCAATGGAATCATACAATAAGTGGAATTTGAGTCTAGATTCTTTCACTTAGCATGCATGATTTTTCAAAGTTTATTTGTGTTTTAGCAAATATCAGTACTTCATTCATTTTTATGACTGAATAATATTCCATTGTATAGATATAACTCATTTTGTTTATTCAATCATCAGTTGATAGACGTTTGGATGATTTCTATCTTTTGGCTACTGTGAGTAGTGTTGTTATGCATATTCTTGTACAAGTTTTTACTTGAATACCTGTTTTCAGTTCTTTTGGGAATACCTAGGAGTAGAATTGATGGATCATATAGTAAGTCTATGTTTAATTTATTGAAGATCTGTCAAATTGCTTTCTACAGTGATTGAATCATTTTATATTCCTACTAGCAATGTATGAAGGTTCAAATTTCTTCACATTCTTGCCAACACTTGTTATTTTTCATTTTTTTAAATAGCCATACTAATCAGTGAGAGGTAGAATCTCATTGTGGTTTTTGTTTTCATTTTCCTAATGACTAATGACATTGAGCATTTTTTCATGTGCTTGTTGACCATTTATATATCTTTAGAGATATGTCAAGTCTTTTGCCCATTTTTAAATTGGGTCATTTGTCTTTGTGCTGTGGTGTTTCAAGCATAAAACTATAGACAAAGTAAAATCTACTGGTTGGCTGTTTTATTGGAAATCACACAACTTGGGAAAGTCTCAAGGATAAATTTTGCTAAATTCTTTGTCCACTATTCACTAAGAGGGTCCCTTCCCCTTTCTTTTCCTTTGATCATTGGTTATCTGGTTTCCTGTCAAGAAACAAGCTGCCCTTTGATTGTGGATAATAATTGAGACACCGCAGAATCAAGTCACACTGTTGCATCTGCAAAGTTTCATCACTGTGTATTTCCAGGAGTCAGCATTTGCCATCAAAGTCAATTGCTGAATGACTCTGACTTCATTATTCTTTATTTGCATTAACAATTGCTCTAAGCAGTAACACAATTATAACCCAAAACAGCAGCCTGTTATCTATCATTTATTTGATTTAATACATAGAAATGGATGTCTTTTAAAGAGCATTTATTTTTTTCTTCACATTCTCTTCCAAACTCATTCTCAATGGAAACGTTTAGCCTTATAACATGGAGGTATTCCTTTGTAAATCCAGTTACTATGTGGGAGACTAAGAATTTCTGATTTTATTAAGTATTTTGGGTAAATGGGTAAAGAGAGGAATGGCGGCAGATTTTACAATGGTTGGTTTAGGCTTCTGTAGGCCTTGAGTAAGGTGAGTAGGAGTAATGTCTGTGGTCATTTCATTTGAATGGCCCATTTATTGAAGTAAATTCATAGTTCAAAAAGATCCAACTTAGAAAAGCCTGAGGCAGAAATGGAATCCTGGGAGTCCAGATTGGTCATTGTCTTGTTTAATCTGATTCCATTTTATTCTCCTCACTGTGAAATTGTTCTTTATGATACTCTGCATCTACTGGTAACTCATATCCCTCACAGAATCCTCTAACTATGCAAAACACATAGTGATCAGTTATCATTTGAATCTTAGTACAACTTTAATAAGCTGTGTTTTATATTTAAGTAGTTTCTCCCCTGGTGGTTGCCCATGGCAGACTTTGGAGTTTGATAGCTCTTCACTCCCTATTTTATACATCTCTGAGTAATTATACCCTGTACCCTTAAGCCTCAAAAGCATAAAATTATTTAAAAGCACACAATTAAACACTTCAGATGACAGTGTTAAAACTTCAGAAGAAGACACTCACTTTGGAAGAATGGTGCTTCGTGCTGGAGCTTTTATGTCAGCTCCTTCTTCTCCAGAGACTTTGGGCTGAAGTTTCTGTCTCAGCATGGGCGTCTGCCATGCTTGTTACAGGCTCAGGATGACCCAGCCTCAAAAAATCTATTAACTTGGGATACCATTTTGCAAGGGAATTCTTGTCATCAGCTTTGAGGGAGGGGAAGCATAATGATATACCTGATGTTGACAGTAAGTGTTGTAGTCGCAGTGACCACGTGTTATACTCCTGATGGTATGCTAGGCTCCCTAGGTACATTGTTTTACTTAATCCTATTGAAACCCCACAAGGTGATTGTTATTATCCTTTCATTTTACAGATGGAAAGACTGGGGCTTAAGAAGTTGTTTGGTTAGTGAGATAGTAAAAAGCAGAATAAGGATCCAGACTTAGATGAACTGACCACAGTTCTGAAAAAGCCAGCTGGGCAGGGTCTTGATGGTGCCTAGCATGTCTTCAGCATGGTCTCCTCTGGGCAGTGTGTCTGACTTTCCTAGTCAGCCTGACCACATGGCCTCCTGTTTCCTTGGCACCCTGTACATGCTTCTTCTGCAGCTGTTGTCATCGATATGGCAACTCCCTCCAAACCTGTCCCCATCCCCCCAGCCTGTAAACTTCTTGAGAGCAATGATGCTGTCTTGTTTACCTCTATATCTTCAAGACTCAGCACAGAACAGGAGTTCAAAGTTTGTGGAATGAATAGTGGAATTAATGGTTAAAAAAAAAATGTGTACATAAGTGAATTAATAGGTTGTTTCCTGCTCTCTCCCCCAACTCTTAGTATAAAATGGGCCAGCCATTTTCATAAGTCCCTGGGTAAATCATTCCATTATTTTTCCCTTTACTTTGTTCAGTCCCCATAATTTCTTTTTTAGACTGACTTGTGCATTCTTATTTTCTACAGTTGGCACTTATCTATGATCCAAGCCACATACAACCTTTTAAAAGGGTAAGGTCCTACCCATTAGTAGGTCTTGAAATTAATTTTGAGGGTGGCAGCCAGCATTTTTTTTTTAAAAAGGAAGAGACTAGAAAAGAATACAACTTCTCAGCATGCATGGCACATAGAAAGACACAGTATTTATTTCAGATGGATAGATAAATAGAGGACATATATGTATCACTAGCACTTGTTTGACCACAAGTCACACACTGGGACATCATTTAGGACAGTGAAAGACATTTAGGCACATAGACACAGTATTTGTTTAAGATGGATAGATAGAGAACATGTAAGTATCACTAGCACTGATTAAATATCATACATGAAGGCATGTTTTAAGAAGGCCAAATGCTGCAGGGATGCTCATTAGGGGAGCGTATTGCAACAACCACTATCCACATTTAAAAACGACCACTATCCACATTTTAAAAAATTGTACATTGTGACCAATTACATATCTGCTGTGTACCAGATTGTACTCTGAAGTATATTCCTTATTGTTGGAAAAACACTGTCCTAAATGACGTCCCAGTATGTGACTTGTGGTCAAACACCCCTTGCCCTGCTAAAGTAGTTCCTAAAGTCTTATATTTTGTAAAAGCTATTATAAAACTATCACCAAAGTTTAGAAAATTTAATCCCAGTGCAATTACTTTAATGATGTTAAAGTATAAATGCTGCAGAGAATTTAATAGGAAAAGCACATAGAAAGTTCTAAAAATTTTAATAGTGGGAGCTTAACTTTGAGGTTCGCAGAATTATTTTATTTTGTACTCGTCTTTAAATTTGCTTCTCCAAATGTTCACCTAAAAGTCCTGCTGCTTTAGGTAAATTGCGGGGGCTCCATTTATATCAGTCAGTGGCATTCATGTAGGATTTCAACTTCAACTTGCTGTGAAGGAGCCAGACTTTGCTGTGGAATGCATTCATGTGCAGAGCTGCCTTGCACAGCTCATTGGAGATAAGACAGTTTTGACTTCACATGCCAAACTTTTGTCACTTTGTCTATTTTCATATTTCTCTATGACTCTGCAGAGCCAAGCTTTTGATCGGTTGAGCAGCAAATTGAAAATGCTCTTCTTAAAAAATCTAATACTAAAGTGAATACCAAGCAATACTGCATTTCCTGAAATGAATATTTGTTGAGTGCTTACTCTGAGCTAGCCAATTGTTGTAACCCGGGGTTATAAAAAATGAATGAGATTCACTTTCTGCTCTGAAGAGTATTCTGGTCGAGGAGCTTTCCTACCGCAGGGTTTGGATTCATCTTGCTTGGGTCTACGGGTAGACTGAAGATCCTTCGTTTGCCCTCCCAACTCATTCTGGGCCTTTCCCCACCTTTGCCCTGTGAGGCTGGTCAATATGGGCTGCACTTGAGGGCTCCCTTGCTGTCTGGCATCTGGTTAGATTTAACCAGGGGGAGCACTAGCAGGAACTAGAGGGAAGGAGAATGGAGAGGTTAGCATATGTGTTCTCCCAGCTCCCTCCTTGCAAGGTCACTCAGGTTGGCTCTGTCTCTCTACTAAAAGTTACAGCTTCATTCAGGTGTCCTTTCCACACTGTTGTTTCTGTTTCCATGTTTTAGTGACTGCTCCCTCCCCTAGCTTGCCCTTCTTTCCCCTATAGGGTACTGTGCTATCCCTTGTGGTTTTGTTATACCCTTTCCACACCCTCCTAAATCACCCTTTGACACTGACTTAGTACCTCACTGAACACGACTTTACCCTGAACTTTTTCCTTTAGGTCCTTTCAGTGCTCTTGACTTATGCCTTAGCTAATTTTCTGCCATGATTTCAAAAGACTTACGTATTTGTACATGTTTCCAGGAAGCCATCTTATTAATCAATATGGAAAGTTATTTAAAACCACAACCTCTGGTTCTTAACAAATATGTGTTAGCTCTATCAAATTGATACTTGGAAAGCTCAATAACTATTTATAATTGTGGGTGATGTTGATCATGACCCATCAATAGGTCAGAGCCTTCATTGTTAATTACCTAGTTCACTAGGCTTTGTTACAGGCTGGAGGTAGGTATCCTGGGAGGAATAGTCTTGCAGAAGAGTAGGAGAACTTACCACTTTGCTGACAAGTTGACCACCAGTCCCCACTTTGTGAGTCCTATTTTAAGTGTTGCCATCTGTTCTCAGAAAAGAATGAAAAAGGATGAGATAATCATTTAAGCTCCTGGCAACAGCAATAGCTGAGTAAGTGGTCGTTTATTCATTGTCTCTGTATATCAGGCATCCTACTTCACAAGCATCCTACTAGAATCTTTAAATTATCATTATATTTAACAATCACGATTACCCTATGAGGTCATTCTTAATTCCATCTTATAGACGGAGAAGCTGGGAGTAAAAGAATGTAGGTGATTTTCCTGGGGAAGCACAGCTGGTTATTTCCAGAGCTATGATTTGAACCCAGCTCCATCCAACTCAGAAGTGTTCCTCCCACTATTTCATCTCCTCAAATCTTTTTATTTTTGCCTTCAACATTGCCAAAAGTCATGTTTGGCATCAGGTTTAAGATTATTAAAACTTCAAACTTTCTTTTTTCAAAATCAGGCATTCTATAAATTAAAAACAAAATCTGATTGGGATTCATCTCCTTCTCTTCCAATAGAAACAGAGTAGAGGGCATGGAATTTGAGGGAAAAGGAGGAAGAATAAATGAACAGCATATGAGCAAAGGGCCTGGGGAACCCCCAAGTGACTAACAATCAAAAATAGAATTTTCTGCATGTCAGATATTGAGTCATTCACTGTATGGCCCAATTAACCTTTCTTCTGATTCCAGATTTTGACTTGTGTCCTTGGAGAACAAAAGGCTTACCCATTGCCTTGGTTGAGTCACTTCTGTGCAGTTTTAGATGAACCCTGCTTGCACATTATTCTATTGGAAACAAGCATTTTCACACTAGGTTAAGGACTGGGACTAAAAGAAAAGAGAAAGCTAAGATGTTCATCTGAAAACTGTCAGTGTCATCTCAATGGAAAGTTATGATGTTTTACTTCTCTGAAAAACTAAAGAAAGCAATCTGGCCAGTTATAAATTTAATTTACGAAAATAATACCACAGGCCTAAATCATCCAACACAGTAGCTATTGAGTCTTCTTTCTAGTTCCTTGGGGAACAGTTGCTGTATTTGAGATGGTAGAACTACAATTGTCTTACTTTGTCATTTAAATGTCATATTAGCCAAACACTGAGCACAGCTGAAGGGTTGCAAACTGACTAGGAAAGAATGGGATAGTATTTTTCATTTATTTTTTTAAAAATGTAATTGGTAGACAGATTTTCCTGTTGGTGAGGGCTGATTTTTTTCCTCATTATTTCTCTCTCCTTTTATTTTCTCCACAATGTTGCATTTTCTTGGTTTTGTATGAGGCATTAGGAAAGGATAAATCTTGACGTTCTGGGTCTATGGTCTTTTTTAACCTCTCAGATTATTTTCTTTAACAGAATTGTTGGAAAGTTGGCTGTTACCTGACAGAAAATAAACAACCAATTTTTCATCACAAGTTAAATAAACATTGAAAAATCAGCATTCTGCAAGGACCATTAGCTTATGTATCACTGTAAAATGTTTTATGACTCTTGGTATAAAGGATGCTCATATAAAAATAAATTGTGTCATAACAAACATTTCTCCCAGTCATGGTTTGTAATAGCCTTAATCCCAAATAAATCTAGGTTGAACATTGTAGTCTCCAGAAAAACTGACCTTCAGTTTCAAATAGTTGGGTTAAATCATTGTGATGATGACATAGTCTCAGATATAAGGAGATATGAACTTGTATCAGCTCCCCAGATAATCTTTTATTTAGAAGAGGAGAGATGTCTCAGTGAACTGAAATTGCTCTTGAGTGACCAATTTTATTTATATATCTGCTTATTCTGACTACCAGTTCACACACAGTGCCACAGAGAATCCTGCACATAGCTCCCCAGGGTTCCTGAGAGAGCAATCCATGGAAATACACAGATTAAAAACCATGAGCAATTGCCATTTTACATCTGTCAAATTAGAAAACATTTTTAAAGTGCAATACTGCTGCTACAATGGGTGAAGTGACTGGACTCATATACTATTGGTAGCAATATAATTGCTTTGGAAAGTATTTTGGCAATACATCAAGTGTTAATATACTTTGATACTATGATTACACTTCTGAGAATTTTGTGTAAGGAATAATTTAGAAGAATTCAAAAGGCTAAGATGTTTACTGCAGAATTTTTTATACTAGTGAACAGTTAGAAACAACTACGTGCTCAACAATGGAGACTCTTAGTCAATTTTAAAAGTCTGTAATGGGTTATATGCATGAAGTCTAATTGGCAACGTTTAAAATTTTGTGATATAGAGCTCAGTAAAAAGTACTAATTATAAGCATGTAAAATTATTGCATATAGATAAGAAGCAAACTTCACTAAAATTGTTCAGATTTAGCTGTTAAATTATATTTTAGCTTTATAATTTTTGTATTAAACAATAATTAAGATCTAAAAACTACTTGACTGTGAAGATTAATATTAATGAAAAGATGTTTTTATTGGAACTTTCCTTAAGATGTTTTAGTTGTTCAAGTATGAACCCTTGAGACCTGAAAGTGTCAAGGATTTGGAGAATTGGCATTTATATGATTGAATTTACAAAAAAGAAAAGAAACCAAATAAATGAACAAAAGAGAGAGACATTCTTCCAGAATAATGAAACCTCCCATTCTTGTTCTTTTGGGAATTTTTAATGTTGGCACTTGGAGTAAGAAGATCTCATCAGATAATTTAGAGAGAAGTCATTCATTTAACATGATGAAACAGTGTAGCTTGTGGCCGTGAACTGTGAAATGTTCTGATATGAGTGGGGTAAATAGGCTTTTTGGAAGGGGCTCTAACCCAAAGAGCCATAGGACAGAAGAAAATGTGAATATAGGTGATCCATCCCTGCTACGCTTGAATCAGATCTATAAACATCACATAGGGAAAAAAGAAAACCTTTGGAAATAACCTAAATGCCCAACAACTGGGGATTGGTTAAATAAAGCATGCTATGGTCAGGTGATGACATATTAAGTAGGCATTGAGAGTAAAGTAGAAAAATATTAATATTAATATTAATCTGATTAAATGTCTACAATAAATTTATGTGAAAAAGGGAGATAAAAATTATGCATACAATATTATAATTTTTATACACACAGTCATAGAAAAAATTAAGAAGTTGTAAACTTATCAATAGTGGTTATCTGGATGTTGGAATAATAGACAATTAATTCTCTATTCCTGTCCATATTCTTCAATTTTTTTTCTCTTATACTGTGCATTACTAAAATAATTAGGAGAAATTTTTTGCAATTTTTTTTCCTTAAACTGTGTGGGTACCCAAATACATAATGAATGAACTATTGCCTGAAATAATTTTAAAAAGTGGCAACATATAAATTGCAATAAAATGAAATACAATTTTGACCGTATAAATGGAATAAAAGTCTAAAGCAGTACTCGAGTAAGGACATTTCGTTTTAATGTAACTCCACCAGTGAGTAGCTTGCATTTAAGTGCCAAATATTGGTATTTATGTATATGAAAGCTCTTCTTTACTCTCTCTTATATTTTCTTTTTTTCTAAAACTTTTTTTGCTAAAATTAGAGTGTCGTATATACCAGAATCAATCAATTCTTCCTTCTCTCCTTTTCTTTCTTTCTTCCATCCCCCTACCTTTCAATTCTGTAAAGATAGGCAAGTGAGTGAGGGTGGGTCTAGCTTAGTGTTTGCCCATACGTAAAATGTTTTCAGTTCATAAAATCCTGAAAAAATTAACTTAGCAGATAGAAAACAGAAAAGACCCCCACTTAGATACTGAATAGCAACTAGACACAAACGTTTCCTCTAAATACTTCAGTGCTTGTGATTTAAGTAGCTACTTGGGACACATTGAAGAGTCTGTTGTTAGCTTTCTGCATTCATATGATAAGAAACAAAGAATTCTTTAGGCTTGACCTTTGTAAATAGAAAATCCTGAAAACGAGAATGCTGTAATTTTTCTTTGTGAAGCTCAAACATGTATTTAAGGAGACTGGCCTCAAATCTGTCACCTTCTCATCACTAAATGTGGCAGCCCTGTAGTTAATGAAATAATGCAAATGCTCAAGGCGGCCTTCACTCACTCCTTTCGATGCACTGATAAATGGAGGATTTTAGTTGGGAGTTTGTTCTTGTTCTTACTCATTCTTTTACCAAAAGATTTTGTCTTTGCTTGTAATACTTGAGGATCTACACTCCTGTTATCTCAGTTGAGGCTAAGGGACTAAGGGATTCCCTGTCCAGCGTGTGATGGGCCAGTGTAGTCATTATAAGGGATTTCAAATCAATCTAATTTGGCAATAGCAAAAACTATGAGAATTTCTCCTCAACTTTTTATTGGTTTTGGATAAATACTTATGAAGTGGAGGAAAGAAGGTAGTACATGTGAATGGAAGGAAGGAAGGAAAGAGAAAAATACTCTGAAGTCATGCAGGAAAAAATCATTTCTTTCCTTGGCCACTGCACCTGTTGATGTGGACTCATTTGTTTTTTCTCCCTTGGTAGTTTAAAAGAGAAAGCCTCACCAAAGGGTAACCAATTGATTATTATAATATTATTAGCTGGATTAAAATAATGTTATTTGTGCAGAAAACGATTCTTGCATATGTTTGTTTTAAATTCCTGTGATTATGTGTTGTAATGGCTTAGCCTAGGAGTTAGCCAAAAATGATTTTTTTCTAACACAAGACTGTTGTTGAAAGACTTCTTTTTCCCTAATTATTTATTGCTATCCTAACATAACACACATCCTCCTGTTTCCTCCTTCATGCCATCATCATTTACATTTTTGTTACCTCCTTGTGTATTTGAGGGACGATATCTAGTAGTACAAAACATAGCATTGCTCCAGGACCTAGCACAATGTCTTGCATAGTGTAGGTGTTTAGTAAATATTGAATGAATTAAATTCAGAACCCTGAGGGAGAAAAGTCACAAATTTATCAAGTAATTCACAAAGAGACATATCCCTGACAGCGAATCCAGTTAAATGTATTAAGGTAAGCTGAACCCAGAATATGTTTCAAATCATTTCTCTTCTTATAAGAGTTTTGTTACTGGCTGGAACACTTGTTTCTCAGTATGCTGATCGAATGTGACTTGAGCCAGAAAGATTCACAATGAATAACACCAGGAGGCTTATGAATGATGTATAAAGCCCACCAGTCTAATGACAGGTAAGGCAGAAGTGAGCAGTTACTTTATTTCAGAGCAGCCAAAGTCTTGGCAATGTAATGCAACCATGGGAATGTTGAGTGGTTGTGACCAGTTTGTAGTGAACTTCTAGAATGAAACAAGCTTGAAATGTTCTGATGGATATTTGATCTTTTGTATTAATGGAGCCATCGCTTCAGATGAGCACAAATGAAAATGGCCCCTCTTGCTCCTCTAGTATTTGCTCAGTGGTTACAAGGATCAGCTAAGTGCTATGGAGAGTATTAATCACTTTTTACTTGCAGTGAAACTATATTTGTTTTTTGGTAACTAGCAATTCTAATACAGTAAAACTTTAACTACTAAATAAATATCATTAGTATTATGACTATAATTGAAGACCAAGATGTCACCATCTTGAAGAAAATGGTGAAAGTTTACTTTCTGTTCCATATTGATACACCAAGGCCAACACTGATGACCTGTTAACAATAATGATATAAATTTTTTTAATTTTTCCTGAATTTTCTTTCTAAAATCTAGGTTCTGCAACAGATTAATCAAAGGATTTATTGCTTTGCCATTCTGTGCCTAGCACTGTGAATCTCTGTAATTGACTTGATAGAAGCATAGATCATAATATTTTTGGGTGGAAATGAATCACAGCTTATGGTTGCAAAAGATTCTACATGAAGCTAACGGATTGTAGACATCTGGGAATGGGAAATGATATGGTAGATTGGCTAGCTGAAGACTGGGATCTACTCCCACTGCATGTGTTTTTGTATATAAAACCAATTGCTCATGCTTCTGTTTATTCATTAAATGAAGCTCTTATTTTATCAGGTGGGTTCCTTTTCAGTGGCAAGTTAAAAGAAATTAGAAGAAATAGAAAGTGATGTCACAAACATGAAATACATTTTCTCCTGTGTTGTCTCCCTGTTGAAAAAGCCTTTTCAAACAGGTTTTTCCCTCATGGTTCCCCAAATCCAATAGGGGGGAAAATCAAGGGTTTCTTTTCCCCAGGAGTTTGGATAAAAACTCAAGGCTTGATCTCTTTAGTCCAAATTAGGTCACCTGTCCATTCCAAGAGGCCATCACTGAGGCCAAGAGAGTACCTGGGTCATAGTTCTCCACTGGAAGTAGGATTAGCTCCACATAAACTGGGTTGAGCACAGGGTGGGAATTCTTATGCTGAGGTGATTTTACCAGAAGTAGAAATTGGAGGTTGTAGGCACATGACAGATATTCACTGTGCTTACTGGTAACCAGGTCCTTTACAGATTATTGATACAAAGACAAACATGACTTGATCTCTTTCCCTCTCTGAATCTCACCACCTGATCTTTGTTAATAATACCCTGTGGTCAATTTTTCTTAAGTCATATTTCTAATCCTGTCCTACCCTTCTTCAAAAATGTTTCTGGTTCTTTATCATCTATTGATTAAAATATTAACTCCTTGTTTAACCTTTCTTCCAATCTACCTCTCAATCCTGGCAAAAGTGACTGATTACGTATCCTTGGATTTTCCTGCCTCTGCGAGTGTCCTGGAATGTCTTGCTCCATGCTAATCATTGATCATCTGAATACCGTTAAGGTGTAGTTCAGATACTGTCTTCATAAAACACCCACTGATTCCCTTCATCTACTGTCTATAGCACTTAACATGAACCTATCTTAAAGCACTTACTGTTTGTTTAACAAGTAGTGTCAAATGCTTACTATGTTCTTATTGTTTTTCTAAGTGCTTAAAAATATGTTTTTCTACTTTGTATCAGTGTTCTTGGTGCTCTTGTCTTTTATCCCCAGTAAGCAATAAGCTCATTGAAACCGAGATTCTTAAAGGAAATGAGTTACCTACCCATAGTGGGCAAACAACATATTTATAATGGATAAATACATGTTAATCCAATTTGCACATTTATTGAGCACTAGCACTTCAAACCTAAGAGAGTAGGGCCCTATTTTCTTTCAAATCTCTCTCTGCACATAGTACGGTGACATATATGTGTTAGGCATTTAATAAACATTTGCTAGGCCTCTAAATGTGATAGAAATTTCAAATATCCAAATATCTAAGAATGAGCCATTTCCTTTTGTTTTACATTCTTCAGTCTTTAGGCATTATTTTTGAAACCTCTTGTCAAAAATATCATCATTTTTGAAACCTCTTGCTCTTCCTAACAGTTTTTACAAGAATGTCTAAGTTCTACTTTCTAACTTGAGCAGGATTTGGGTCCCTTTTTTTTTTTTTTTTTAACAACAGGGACCTTTTTCAGCAATTGCAAATGCCTATGCTATTGAGCCATTGCTAAAATACTGGGTTTTATAAAGTGCTTCTAAGGGCCAAAGAGCTTTGCAGGCCCATGGTCTGTGCAGGTGTTCATGAGTTAAAGCATTCGATGGCCCTAGCAAACATGGCATTTAAGGAGGTAAGCATTGATTTGTAGAGTCACTTGCAAGTACAATTGAACATCTTGCCTTCATTTGTGAGTTTGTTATTTGAAATGGCCAACATTTTGGGTGTTTCCATGTAGAAATTTTGTCTAAAATATGTAAAGCATAAATGGGTAAAAGAAAAGATTCATTTAATTGATCTCATCCATGCTGGACAAGGCTAAGGCATCCATGCTGGACAAGGCTAAGGCTTCCATGCTGTCTTTCTATTCTGAACAAGAGATTGGAACCTTTCTCTCTTTTTTTTCTTTTCTGTTCTTTCTTTTCAGTTTTCCTCTTTTGTTGTCTCTCTTCATGAATAACTTTTCAGCCAAGTTAGATGAATGCCAATAGGTGTCAATTGCCACTGACAACTAGAATGGCCTTGGTGATCTGTGTGAGAACAGTTTTAGGGAAGTGTTGAAGGCAGAAGCCAGATGACAGTGGACGAACAGTTGACTCAGTAGTCTGGTGAGTGAGATGTGAGTTCTGGAAAAGGACCACCCAAGCTAAAACCCAGACTCTGCTGCTCACTAGCTGCTGACAATAGGCATGTTAACAAAGCACTCACTCTCCCTGCCTCAATCTTTTCCTCTATAAAATGGGAATAAAAATAGAACTATCTCAAGATTGTTGTGAGTAGTAAATGAGTTCAAGCGGGTAAGATGCTTAGAACAATGCCAGTTTCATTACAAGTACTCGGTAAATATTAGCTGTTGTTTTTGGTGCATGGGTGAAGACAGCAAGTTGAGACTACTTTTGAAGCTTAATTATGAAACTTGGAGAGAAAAATGAGGCCATAGGTAGATACAGGCCAGGAATTAGGTGAAAAGTGATTATTTTATATTCCGGGGGAAAAGAAGTGGCTCTCGGAGAGTGACAGATTAAAAATGTGGGAAGAAGGATTAACTGATGGAGTAATAGTGCTGAAAGGTGAGTGAGGATGGAATTCAGAGAAGAGGTGAATAGATGGGTGGGTAAATCTTGGATAGAAGGGGCTTCTTGTTCTCTAAGACTGAGGCTAAAGCGGAGGTAATAAGGAGGAAAGGCTAAGAATGCATGTCTTTGTGGGTGGGGAGTAGAGGGTTGAAAGGATTCAACCCTAATAGCTTACTGTCTGTGTGAAATAGAAACAAGCTCATCTGATGGGAGATAAGAGGTTTCAGGAGTGAGGAATAGAGTAGAACTCATAAGTGAAGAAGAAGTCACACAGCAGTAACTCCTAGAGACACGATGACACTAGCCAGAATGTATAGTCTAACGAAAGGATTGAGAAGTCAGGTATGATAAGAAATTGTGCTCACACAGTGAGACACTGGCATTTGCTTCCACAGGTGGTACATTTCTAGGTGGTGACAAATCTGAGATGAACCATTTGAAAATTTTTGTGGTCTGCAGTGTAAAGCTTGAACTTAAAAAATATTTTTACCACAAATAAATGATTGATTATATTCATACCTTTCTTGAGTTATTAAATTATCTTCTGTTTCCTATACATTTGCAATGCTATTGCAATGGTAGACTTTCAGAGTTGAATTATATCCTGCCTCTATTCCACCTAATGCATCCTTGAGAATAGTTATAGATGGGAAAGTCACATTTTATTGTGCTTATCATGTTATTTTTTAGTAGACATTCCATTAATGTAGAAACATACATGGTATGATATGGATTTTATCTTGTGATGATCAGATGAAAAGCCCTCCTTTCCTGCATACTCTTTTGCAATGTTATTTCATCACTCTTCCCATCAAGAGGTGGAGTCTACATTTCTTCCTATTGAATCTGAGCCAGGCTTGGAATTAGTTTAACCACGATAAGGCAAAAGTAGCACGGTGTGACTTCTGCGCCTAAACCTTAAGATATATTGCACTTTTCATTTTTGCCGTGTTAGAATCCTGAGCTAACAAGAAAAAAAAAAAAGCTTTAATTTCCCTGACCTGCCAGAGAGAAAGGCCAAGTAGACAGAGACCCAGGGGACGAAAAACCATAGAAAGAGACAGGGTGAGACAGTGAGACAGCTGCAACGAGTTCAATCACCCCAATAGAGACATTGGACGTGTTAGTAGGGCCAGCTTGCCTCAGTCAACACATGTGGCACAGAGACAAACCATTGCCACTGAGCCTCCCCACAATGCAGAATTGTGAGCAAAAACATGGGGACTGTCACTTTAAGCAGAATAGTTTTGAGAGCTTTATTATGCTGCAATAGGGCATGGAAAGAAAGAGCTTCAAAGCAGAGAGACAAATAACAAGACCACTGGCAAAATCCAGATGTCAGGCTATGAGCTGGAAAGTACAGAGAGAAAGGTAGAGGAAAATGTGGGAGAGCAGTAGGTGGCAAGGTTCAGCGGGACCTCGTGATTGGATCTGGGGCAAAGGAGAAGGAGAAATAAAGATTACTATGACACTCTGTTTCTAGGAAAATAA
The DNA here is from genome assembly GCF_028885655.2 of Pongo abelii. Classification (NCBI taxonomy): domain Eukaryota; kingdom Metazoa; phylum Chordata; class Mammalia; order Primates; family Hominidae; genus Pongo; species Pongo abelii. Next base: position 156,511,158 of record NC_071985.2, on the reverse strand, counting down.
GGTTGTGAACAGCAATATGGTCTAGATAAAGACCTGGATTTTGGAGGAAGAAAAGTCCAATTGGCAGTTGTTATTTCTTGATGTGATACCACAACTTCCATGTAAAACATTCCTCAGCAGCTGGAGATACAGACCAGAAGCAAAGGATGGAGTCAGGTGATTAAAATAACTATTAACTGTTTTTGTTTCAAACAAAAAGATGCAGTCAGCTCTACTTCCCAGTTGTTCCAGCCTAAAGGGTGTTTTCTAATTTCCTTCTAACTCCTATAGTGAGTAGGAAAGGTAGAGATGTCAAATGAAGGCAGAAGAGAGAAAGAGAGGAGAGGGAGAGGACTCTTGTGAAGAGAAAAAGCCACCTCGCATCCTGTGGGATTGCACCTTATTTTAGTTGCACCTCTTGGAAGCTTCACTGCTTATGTAAAAATAAGAAAAGCAACATACACAGTCAACTAAAATTATCGTCATTCAAGAGTCCTCCCTTTAAATAGCACCAAATGAAAATAAGAAACCCTAACCTCAGCTTTTTAAATCACAATGGAAGGGTAAGAGATGCTTCCCATTTATGGGATCTTAGAACCTTCAAAATGGTCCTACTTTTGTTCTGTGTGTGCATAGGAAGGAAGCTGGGAATGCTGAGGTGGCGAGGTTTCACCTGGCAGTCAGGATTGCTACTTCCCACCCACCAAGTTGTGCAATATTTGCAAGAAGAGTAAAAAATAAAAGAGAGTGTCTCTTTAAAGGGAGACAGTGTAGTTTAGAAAGGCTGCAGTGTAGTGTAGCGGCTTATGCTCTGTGGTCAGCAAGAACTGAGTTTAGGTCCTTGTCCCATCACTTACTAACTGTGAGACCCTGGATACAATATCAACTCCTAAAAACCTCAGTCACTTCAGCTGTAAAATAGGGAGAATGCTGTATATTGGGGTTGTTTTGAATAGTAAAGTAGAATGTGTATGAAAACCACTTAGTCTGGTAAGGGCACAAGTTACTAAGTGGTAACTATAGTCATTAGAATTAGTAATTTGGGACTTTCACATATTTGGCTTATCATTGAGACTATTTTCCAGGAATGTTTACAATAAGAAACTTGGGCCTACTGCATTTTAGTCAAGGATTAAAATGTAACAAATGTGTGATATTATATTATGTAACAACAGATCATTTTACAATTTACAAGTGTCATTAAGATTTCTCTCCTAGGGTACAAATGTTGTTGTTTCACAGAATTTTTAAAAATTATTTTATTTATTTTTTTATTCTACTTTTAGCTCTGGGATACATGTGCAGAACTTGCAGACCTGCCACATAGGCATACACGTGGCATGGTGGTTTGCTGCACCCACCAACCCATCATCTACATTAGGTATTTCTCCTAATACTATCCCTCCCCTAGCCCCCAGCCCTTGACAGGCCCCGCTGTGTGATGTTCCCCTCACTGTGTCCTTCTGTTCTCATTGTTCAACTCCCACTTATAGGTGAGAACATGCGGTGTTTAGTTTTCTGTTCTTGTGTTAAGTTTGCTGAGAATGATGATTTCCAGCTTCATCCATGTCCCTGCAAAGGAAATGAACTCATCCTTTTTTATGGCTGCATAGTATTTCATGGTGTGTATGTGCCACATTTTCCTTATCCAGTCTATCATTGATAGGCATTTGGGTTGGAATTTTTATAAAACTTCAGGCAAACCAAAACTGACATACTGGTTACTTATTTTTTTTCTTCATAATTCTGGATGTCAGAAAATGAACAATGTTCTAATGCAGAAGGCAAACTTTCTATAATGGACCAGAGAGTAAATATTTTAGCTTTGCAGGCCACATACGATCTCTATTGCATACTTCTTTGTTGTTTTTTACAACCCTTTTAAATGTGTAAAAACTATTCTTAGCTCATACAAAAACAGGCTATTGGTGGAATTTGCCTCATAGACTGCAGTTTGCTGACCCATGCTCTAGTATAAATTTGTCTTGTTTATTACTAGTGTGCTTATGCCAGTAAGTATTTTTTAAAAGAGAGAGAAAATGCATTAAGTAAATAACATTTAAGTGATTCTTTTTCTGATTCAGACATTTTCTGGGATGAAATGAGACCATTGATCATTTTATTTGATGGAATAGAACTGTTTTTCATTGCAATGCAATGAGGTTAGGTATGATTTTGAGGACTGGGGACCATTCAGCACATTAGTTCTGAACCATATCCTTGTGCTTTGCAGAATTTTTTTTCTCTTCCTCAGAGGAGCAGTTTGGATACAGGGCTTTACGGCATCAGGCATAAGCTGCCATTAAAACCTTCAACTGAAAATTGTGCTGCCCTTTATGAAAATGAGCAGCTGGTCAGCCAGACCATCGCCCGCCCTCAGCTCTACTCATGTTGTGTACAAGTAGCTTGAATAGCCCTTCATGAGCAGGGCTTTTACAGACATTTTCCTATCAGTGTTGGGAGGGAAATCCAGACCAGCAGCTAGTGTTTCTTTCAGCCTGTGTTGTGCCTTGGCATCTGTCTCTCTATGGACCCAGGAGTGAAATATCTTCCTGGAGGCGGTGATCCAGGATAGTCTTGTCTCTCTGACTCATGTCCCAAGTTGCTTCCCTAGAGATACCTGTGGCATGTTTTCCCCCTTTACTCTGTTTTCCTGAATTTCCTTCTATTTTTCACTGACTACAAAGATAAAGAAAAAGAAGAAACAATTTTAAAACATATAAAGTACTTCGAAATATTTGTCCTTGGGTAACTGGAGACTAGATCACATTCTTATCTTTTCATCCAGCATTTTTTTTTTTTTTTTGGTGAATACCATATTATGTGTTTAAAAAGACAGATGGAGACCTGACTCAAGCTCTGAATCTTCCAGTTTTGCCATTGACCACATTCTTAATGCCCTGAGAACACAAGGTCAGGCAAAGGAGCCTCTCAGCTGAGGTCCTGGCCCCAGGCCCTAAACAGGTCCTCTGTGAGCCAGGCCAGACCAGAATTCCTTTTGGTTGGGGTCAGTCTTAGCAGAATGCAGAGCCTGGAGCAAATTTGGTCAAGCAGCTTCCTTTGCTCCCATCACCCTAAGCCTGCACTGGGGCCTGACTTCTGGCATCTCAACAATCCAGTCATGAGGGATGGCTGGCTCAGAAAGAGCACCTTGTCAAGGAAGAAGCAGCTCAAGATCACGAAAGCCCAAGCACATTTGTCCCTGTGCCCAGAACAGAGCTAGACTGGTCTGCCTCTCCCTGCATGCTTGGGGCTCTTCACTCTGTGTATTCTCAGGGCAAGGGTTGTACCAAGGGAGAGCACACTGTCCAGCCTCCTCTCACTGATTCATTCAGTCATTTACCCACTCAATACAGATTTAGTGAGTATCTGTCATATGCCAGACACAGTTCTAAGTACTGAAGACACAGAAGTCTTTGCTGATTTTACTCCATAACTTGCTCTGAAGAGGGGCCTCCAAGGATCTTACCCTTTCGTGGGCTCTGTTCTCGATGACTTTTGTTCAGTATTGTGAAACCTATGGGCCTGTGATCAGAAAAAAAAAAAAAGTCTTTAAACCAGTCTAATCCATGGCAAGGTCCTCTTTGGAAGGGGAGTAGCAAGGGCTGGTGAGAAGGGAGCTGTGAGTGCTTTTTGAATGTAGGACCTGCTCCTTACTGTGGAGAATAGCTCACTCATTCCTACCTTCCTCCAGGTCTCATGAACATGCACAGTCCTGTGTGTTGCATCTCCTAATCTCATCTGATTCTCTGCTGTTTGCCTGGTCTTGGGCTAATTTCCCTTTAGCCCATGTGATGATCTTTAAGTTAAGTCTCAGCCTATTTAGACTCAGCCTGCCTCACTCACCTTGCAGTTGCCATCTTTATTATATTATGGCAGTCAAAGGTTATTTTGTTTGGACAGAGAAGTTACTCTACTGGATGGTGGACTACCTGTCCTGAACGTTCACAAACATATCCTTTTGTTTTCTGGAGTTCCTCCTGGTTTGTTTTCTGATGGATTTCTGTTGACTCCCAGATTGAACCAATGCTTATCCTGTGTTTGGTGTATCAGGCTTTTCTGTTCTGATTGATTTCCTGTAGCTAATTTCTAGGGAGACTTCAATTCCTCACTGAAGTCAAGTTCCTTGTCATACAGGCCCAGTATTTCTAACTCCCATTCAGACAGATAATTTGTTTTTATTACCCACAAGAGAAAATGATCTGGCTTTCCTGCTCTAAAGATACCCCTAGTACTACTATTTTTTCCAGTCTTGTGTTTTCAGATATTTTTCTTTAATTGACCTTCTCTATGGTCAGATTCGTGACTGTATTCCTTCCCCTAGTTTATTAATTTTTTTTTTTTTTTTTGAGATGGAGTCGCGCTCTGTCGCCCAGGCTGGAGTGCGGTGGCTCGATCTCGGCTCACTGCAAGCTCTGCCTCCCGGGTTCACGCCATTCTCCTGCCTCAGCCTCCTGAGTAGCTGGGACCACAGGCGCCTGCCACCACACCCAGCTAATTTTTCGTATTTTTAGTAAAGACGGGATTTCACCGTGTTAGCCAGGATGGTCTCGATCTCCTGACCTTGTGATCTGCCTGCTTTGGCCTCCCAAAGTGCTGGGATTACAGGCGTGAGCCACCGTGCCCTGCCTTATTAATTCTTAAAAGCCTTCCTAGAACAGTGTAAGTATGCTTAACCTGGTATTATAGAGACATGTAACAGAACTGAATACTTTCCACTCCACAAAAGAAGAGGCTATTTTGAACTACATGTATCTTCACAGAGGTTACTCCAGTAAGTAACTTGTGGCAGGGAGAGTCATTGGAATATGGAAACAGACAAAATAAAATCTATTCCCTTTTCCCCAAACCTCACATAGCCTCATACAATTGAATGAGATCTTGGTTACCTCTCAGCCTGTAAAGATTCCCCTGAGTGTGTATGTGTCAGCTCCTATCTTGGTTCATTTTATGCTGCTATAACAGAATACCGACTGGGTAATTTATAATGAACAGGCTGTGTGACTTATGATGAACAGAAATATATTTGGGTTATGGTTCTGGAGGCTGAGAAGTCCAAGAGCATACTGGTGGTATCTTGTGAGGGCCTTCTTGCCGTGTCATAACATGGTGGAAGCCATCAAACAGAGTGGAGAGAACACGCACAAGGGTGGGATAGAAGGGGGCCAAATTCATCCTTTTATCAGAAACCCACTCCCATGATAATTCATTTCCCTAGCAACGGTATTAATCCATTCATGAAAACAGAGCCCTTACGATTGAACCGCCCCTTAAAGGTCTCACCTCTCATCCCTGTTGCATTGAGGATTAAGTTTCCAACACATGAACTTTGGGGGACATATTCTAATCATAGCAACTCCTTATTACCCAAATTTATCGTTATACTGGTCAACCTACACATTACAAATTTACATTCAAAAAAAAGTAATTAAGATTTGCTAAACTTAAAAGATTTATAAGTTGTAAAAAAAATCAAAAACCAAAACAAAAAAATAAAAAGCAAATAATCTTTAAAAAAAATTTACATGTTTTAAATACAATGTACTGACCTGAAAGTAGTCAATTTATCTATAGCTGCTGGTTGATAAAGGCAACAGAATTGACAGCTCCCACGTCTGTAATTAAATGTGTGAAACTGACAAATGGAAATAATAGAGAAAGATTATTTTTCTTTACTGGTCATGTTGTGACATCAATTTGTTTTAAATGATGAGAAAAGAACTTAAAGGATTTGCTTTTTATTATAGTGCAAATTAACATTCAACTACTGAACTGAAATAGATTTGCATAAGAGTTATCACTATCAATAATCATTTGAAATTCATTTTTCCCAGATAAATTAGAATCTCCAGTGATAACAAGCAAGAGTTATCTTCTGCATTTTTGAAAAAAGGTTAAAATAATAGCTATTTCCTATAACTGGATCTTGAGATTGGACATAAACCTTGTACATGCAGCTTTCCTTATCTGATTTTAAGTTTCCTTTAACTGTAAACATGAGCTAATGCCACATGAAACTAGGAAAATAAGATGGAATTTGAAAATGATGTTGGATAGATAAAAGCAAGGAAATCCTAGATTTGAATGACATGGAAATGTCACCTAGTTCAGTCTCCTGTAGGGGTACATAGTGCCTCTAGCTGCTATCATCCTTAATGATCTCCAAGGAAGAAAGTAGATAAAGATCCTTTCATCATCAGTTGTAGGACTCCCCTCAACCCTGCCCCAAATATTAGACCTTCAAACTCTCTTTTAGCAGTAAATTTTATGTAGGTATTAATATATATCTTAAATAACATATATGACAGAGACGATAGAGGTAATAATAATAAGTAATCACTCTCCTTATTACTCTGAAAATATTGCATATAATAGTAATATCAACCACAATCAAAATGCCATATATTGAGTATTTGAATGGGCTAGACTCTCCTCTGATCCTTTTTTTAAAAGCATCATTCCACTAGTTTCCATTGCTATTATCCATGAAGAAGTAGAGACTTAGAGAAGATAAGTAATTGGCTCATTTCCACAGTTTGTAAAGGACAGAGTTGTAATTCAGGAGCAGACCACATACTTCAAACCCTCCTGACCCTGCATCATCATACAGTAACTGTGTATCTATTGAAAATCTCTAGTTAGGTCCCTTCTGAGCTTTCTGATCTTTGAATTAATTATTTTCCATTTCTAACATTTGGTCATAGTGTCATGTTCCAGCATTAGTCACTTACAAAGATGTAGGATGTGCTGTTATTTTAAATCCACATTCATCAAGAAAACAGGCCTAATTGGAGGGAATTAAGGTAGCTGCAATTTCCTGATGATTAAGCACTAGAATATGTTGCTAGGAGAAATTGGAGAATTTTCTTTTTTGAAAGTCTGAAAGAAAAGCACAAATAAGGTTTCAACAAACTCTAACTTGAACCCCAGTTTCCTGATTTGCTAAATGAATGGTTTAGAGTAGGTGATCTCCCTTGGGTCTCCCCAACCCTAACAACCCACAAGTCTGTAACTTTAAGTAGCAATTGGATGTTATAACCTCTCAAGGTCCTTTTTAGACTTCTATTTTTATGCTTCAATGATTCTTGACTCTCTTTGGTTCAGCTCCACATTCTTGAGTTTCTTTCAAATGGAGATCTCATAAGAGCTATTATTTAACAGTATCCCAAATGTGCAATGTACAGAATTAAATACAACCATGCATTTAAGACTTTAACAATCATAGTTCATCAGCACTATGTGTTCTTTCTCCTATTTGATTAAGGTTAAACAACAAGATGATGTTTCCTCATTGGGTAGCATTTTAAAGTGTATTGTGTATGTGACAGATGGGATCTTATAAATGCATTAGGCATGCTTATTTTAATATCTAAGCATATGCAAAAGTTCTAGAAATATTTTACATGCAAATGTCTGGGGCTCCACTAGGGCCCATAATAAAAATCCAAACTCTGTGACTTCAAAGCCCTAGTCTCGACAACTAATCACTTGGCTATTTCCAAATCAAATTTCTTCAAACAAATCAAAGGCATTTGTCCTACCCGAAAACCAAGTTCTGTGGCAAGTTTGACATTTCAAAATCAAGCTGCTTATTGAGATATTCATGCACTGAAAAAGGCACACAGAATTTCTTTTAAGAGATGAGACACACCTTTTTATGCTCCAATGAATTAGAAATTTCTCAAAGAGAATTTTAACAAATTTTCTTTACACACACACACACACTTCATCTTTTTGGTAAGAGCCAAGATTCAGAATTTCAGCCCAAGAGATCTTTCATTTTCTGAAAGGTTATGAGTCCCTGAGATTTTGTTCCTTTCAGACTCATAATTACTGTGTTGCTTCTGAGTTGTTAACAATAACACTGATTAAAAGGAAGACAAAAAAAAAAAGAGATTGTCCACATACCAATATTAAGTGGCTTCACAAAGTAGGAATATTTTTAACACCACAGCATTTGTGGTAAGTACAACAAAGTGTGCAATTCACTGGGAAGCAGAACAGAAAAGATGGGAATGATAATGTCAAATAACTCACTTTACCCAGGGCTCCCTATGGGCAAGGCACTGTGCCAAGTCCTCCACAGGCATTGTTGCATTTAATCCAACAGCCCTCCAATGAGGCACTTTTACTATAGCATTTTTACCCATGAGGAAACTGAGGTTCAGAGAAGTTGAATAACTTGACAAGAGTCACCCAGACTCCCAAGCTTCTGTTCTTAATTGTTCAACTATGCTACTGCCTTTTCTTCTCTTCTTCTTATTATTATACTTTAAGTTCTAGGGTACATGTGCACAATGTGCAGGTTTGTAACATATGTATACATGTGCCATGTTGGTGTGCTGCACCGATTAACTCGTCATTTACATTAGTTATATCTCCTAATGCAATCCCTCCCCCCTCCCCCGACCCCACCACAGGCCTGGGTGTGTGATGTTCCCCTTCCTGTGTCCAAGTGTTCTCATTGTTCAATTCCCACCTATGAGTGAGAACATGTGGTGTTTGGTTTTTTGTCCTTGTGAAACTTTGCTGAGAATGATGGTTTCCAGCTTCATCCATGTCCCTACAAAGGACATGAACTCATCCTTTTTTATGGCTGCATATTGTTCCGTGATGTATATGTGCCACATTTTCTTAATCCAGTCTATCATTGATGGACATTTGGGTTGGTTCCAAGTCTTTGCTATTGTGAATAGTGCCGCAATAAACATACGTGTGCATGTGTCTTTATAGCAGCATGATTTGTAATCCTTTGGGTGTATACCTAGTAATGGGATGGCTGGGTCAAATGGTATTTCTAGTTCTAGATCCTTGAGGAATCGCCACACTGTCTTCCACAATGATTGAGGTAGTTTACACTCCCACCAACAGTGTAAAAGTGTTCCTATTTCTCCACATCTTCTCCAGCACCTGTTGTTTCCTGATTTTTTAATGATCGCCATTCTAACTGGTGTGAGATGGTATCTCACTGTGGCTTTGATTTGCATTTCTCTGATGGCCAGTGATGATGAGCATTTTTTCATGTGTTTTTTGGCTGCATAAATGTCTTCTTTTGAGAAGTGTCAGTTCATATCTTTTGCCCACTTTTTGATGGGGTTATTTGTTTTTTTCTTGTAAATTTGAGTTCTTTGTAGATTCTGGATATTAGCCCTTTGTCAGATGAGTAGACTGCAAAAATTTTCTTCCATTCTGTAGGTTGCCTGTTCACTCTGATGGTAGTTTCTTTTGCTGTGCAGAAACTCTTTAGTTTAATTAGATCCCATTTGTCAATTTTGGCTTTTGTTGCCATTGCTCTTGGTGTTTTAGACATGAAGTCCTTGCCCATGCCTATGGTCTGAATGGTATTGCCTAAGTTTTCTTCTAGGGTTTTTATGGTTTTAGGTCTAACATTTAAGTCTTTAATCCATCTTGAATTAATTTTTGTATAAGGTGCAAGGAAGGGATCCAGTTTCAGCTTTCTACATATGGCTAGCTAGCTTTCCCAGCACCATTTATTAAATAGGGAATCCTTTCCCCATCTCTTGTTTTTGTCAGGTTTGTCAAAGATCAGATGGTTGTAGATGTGTGGTATTATTTCTGAGGGCTCTGTTCTGTTCCATTGCTCTATATCTCTGTTTTGGTACCAGTACCATGCTGTTTTGGTTACTGTAGCCTTGTAGTATAGTTTGAAGTCAGGTAACATGATGCCCCCAGCTTTGTTCTTTTGGCTTAGGATTGACTTGGCAATGCGGGCTCTTTTTTGGTTCCATATGAACTTTAAAGTAGTTTTTCCAATTCTGTGAAGAAAGTCATTGGTAGCTTGATGGGGATGGCATTGAATCTATAAATTACCTTGGGCAGTATGGCCATTTTCACAATATTGATTCTTCCTATCCATGAGCATGGAATGTTCTTCCATTTGTTTGTGTCCTCTTTTATTTCATTGAGCAGTGGTTGGTAGTTCTCCTTGAAGAGGTCCTTCACATCCCTTGTAAGTTGGATTCCTAGGTATTTTATTCTCTTTGAAGCAATTGTGAATGGGAGTTCACTCATGATTTGGCTCTCTATGTGTCTGCTATTGGTGTATAAGAATGCTTGTGATTTTTGCACATTGATTTTGTAGCCTGAGACTTTGCTGATGTTTCTTATCAGCTTAAGGAGATTTTGGGCTGAGACAATGGGGTTTTCTAAATATACAATCATGTCATCTGCAAACAGGGACAATTTGACTTCCTCTTTTCCTAACTGAATACCCTTTATTTCTTTCTCCTGCCTGATTGCCCTGGCCTGAACTTCCAACACTATACTGAATAGGAGTGGTGAGAGAGGCATCCCTGTCTTGTGCCAGTTTTCAAAGGGAATGCTTCCAGTTTTTGCCCATTCAGTATGATTTTGGCTGTGGGTTTGTCATAAATAGCTCTTATTATTTTGAGATACGTCCCATCAATACCTAATTTATTGAGAGTTTTTAGCATGAAGGGCTGCTGAATTTTGTCAAAGGCCTTTTCTGCATCTATTGAGATAACCATGTGGTTTTTGTCTTTGGCTCTGTTTATATGCTGGATTATGTTTATTGATTTGCATATGTTGAACCAGCCTTGCATCCCAGGGTTGAAGCCCACTTGATCATGGTGGATAAACTTTTTGATGTGCTGCTGGATTTGGTTTGCCAGTATTTTCTTGAGGATTTTTGCATTGATGTTCATCAGGGATATTGGTCTAAAATTCTCTTTTTTGGTTGTGTCTCTGCCCGGCTTTGGTATCAGGACGATGCTGGCCTCATAAAATGAGTTAGGGAGGATTCCCTCTTTTTCTGTTGATTGGAATAGTTTCAGAAGGAATGGTACCAGCTCCTCCTTGTACCTCTGGTAGAATTCGGCTGTGAATCCATCTGGTACTGGACTTTTTTTGGTTGGTAGGCTATTAATTATTGCCTCAATTTCAGAGCCTGTTATTGGTCTATTCAGAGATTCAACTTCTTCCTGGTTTAGTCTTGGGAGGGTGTATGTGTCTAGGAATTTATCCATTTCTTCTAGATTTTCTAGTTTATTTGCATAGAGGTGTTTATAGTATTCTCTGATGGTAGTTTGTATTTCTGTGGGATCGGTGGTGATGTCCCCTTTATCATTTTTTATTGCATCTATTTGATTCTTCTCTCTTTTCTTCTTTATTAGTCTTGTTAGCGGTCTATCAATTTTGTTGATCTTTTCAGAAAACCAGCTCCTGGATTCACTAATCTTTTGAAGGGTTTTTTGTGTCTCTATCTCCTTCAGTTCTGCTCTGATCTTAGTTATTTCTTGCCTTCTGCTAGCTTTTGAATTTGTTTGCTCTTGCTTCTCTAGTTCTTTTAATTGTGATGTTAGGGTGTCCATTTTAGATCTTTCCTGCTTTCTCTTGTGGGCATTTAGTACTATAAATTTCCCTCTACACACTGCTTTGAATGTGTCCCAGAGATTCTGGTATGTTGTGTCTTTGTTCTCGTTGGTTTCAAAGAACATCTTTATTTCTGCTTTCATTTTGTTATGTACCCAGTAGTCATTCAGGAGCAGGTTGTTCAGTTTCCATGTAGTTGAGCAGTTTTGAGTGAGTTTCTTAATCCTGAGTTCTAGTTTGATTGTACTGTGGTCTGAGAGACAGTTTGTTATAATTTCTGTTATTTCACATTTGCTGAGGAGTGCTTTACTTCCAACTATGTGGTCAATTTTGGAATAAGTGTGATGTGCTGATGAGAAGAATGTATATTTTGTTGATTTGGGGTGGAGAGTTCTGTAGATGTCTGTTAGGTCCACTTGGTGCAGAGCTGAGTTCAATTCCTGGATATCCTTGTTAACTTTCTGTCTCGTTGATCTGTCTAATGTTGACAGTGGGATGTTAAAGTCTCCCATTATTATTGTGTAGGAGTCTACATCTATTTGTAGGTCTCTAAGGACTTGCTTTATGAATCTGGGTGCTCCTGTATTGGGTGCATATATATTTACGATAGTTAGCTATTCTTGTTGAATTGATCCCTTTACCATTATGTAATGGCCTTCTTTGTCTCTTTGATCTTTGTTGGTTTAAAGTCTGTTTTATCAGAGACTAGGATTGCAACCCTTGTCTTTTTTTGTTTTCCCTTTGCTTGATACATCTTCTGCTATCCCTTTATTTTGAGCCTATGTGTGTCTTTGCACGTGAGATGGGTCTCCTGAATACAGCACACTGATGGGTCTTGAGTATTTATCCAATTTGCCAGTCTGTGTCTTTTAATTGGAGCATTTAGCACATTTACATTTAGGGTTAATATTGTTATGTGTGAATATGATACTGTCATGATGTTAGCTGGTTATTTTGCTCGTTAGTTGATGCAGTTTCTTCCTAGCATCAATGGTCTTTACATAGTTGATGCAGTTTCTTCCTAGCATCAATGGTCTTTACAATTTGGCATGATTTTGCAGTGGTTGGTACTGGTTGTTCCTTTCCATGTTTAGTGCTTCCTTCGGGAACTCTTTTAGGGCAAGCCTGGTGGTGACAAAATCAGCATTTGCTTGTCTGTAAAGGATTTTATTTCTCCTTCACTTATGAAGCTTAGTTTGGCTGGATATTAAATTCTGGATTGAAAATTCTTTTCTTTAAGAATGTTGAATATTGGCCCCCACTCTCTTCTGGCTTGTAGAGTTTCTGCCGAGAGATCAGCTGTTAGTCTGATGGGCTTCCCTTTGTGGGTAACCCGACCTTTCTCTCTGGCTGCCCTTAACATTTTTTCCTTCATTTCAACTTTGGTGAAACTGACAATTATGTGTCTTGGAGTTTCTCTTCTCAAGGAGTATCTTTGTGGTGTTTTCTATATTTCCTGAATTTGAATGTTGGCCTGCCTTGCTAGGTTGGGGAAGTTCTCCTGGATAATATCCTGCAGAGTGTTTTCCAACTTGGTTCCATTCTCCCTGCCACTTTCAGGTATACCAATCAGACATAGATTTCGTCTTTTCAGATAGTCCCATATTTCTTGGAGGCTTTGTTCATTTCTTTTTACACTTTTTTCTCTAAACTTCTCTTCTCGCTTCATTTCATTCATTTGATTTTCAATCACTGATACCCTTGCTTCCAGTTGATCGAATCAGCTACTGAAGCTTGTGCATTCATCACGTAGTTCTCATGCCATGGTTTTCAGCTCCATCAGGTCATTAAGGACTTCTCTACACTGGTTCTTCTATTAAGCCATTCGTCTAATCTTTTTTCAAAGTTTTTATCTTCTTTGCGATGGGTTCGAACTTTCTCCTTTAGCTCGGAGAAGTTTGATCATCTGAAGCCTTCTTCTCTCTACTTGTCAAAGTCATTCTCCATCCAGCTTTGTTCCATTGCTGGCGAGGAGCTGCGTTACTTTGGAGGGGGAGAGGTGCTCTGATTTTTAGAATTTTCAGCTTTTCTGTTCTGCTTTTTCCCCATCTTTGTGGTTTTGTCTACCTTGGTGTTTGATGATGGTGATATAGAGATGGGGTTTTGGTGTGGATGTCCTTTCTGTTTGTTAGTTTTCCTTCTAATAGTCAGGACCCTCAGCTGCAGGTCTGTTGGAGTTTCCTGGAGGTCCACTCCAGACCGTGTTTGCCTGGTTATCAGCAGTGGAGGCTGCAGAACGGAGAAGAGTAAAACCAGAAGTCCTGGGAAGAAGAGTGATATAGTCTGGATATTTCTCCCTGCCCAAATCTCATGCTGAAATATAATCCCCCAAGTTGGAGCTAGGGCCTGGTGGAAGGTGTTTGGATGATAAAGACTGATCCTTCATGAATGGCTTGGGACATCCCCTTTGTGGTAAGTGAGGTCTTGCTGAGTTCACATGAGATCTGGTCATTTAAAAGTGTGTGGCACCTCCACCCCCACTCTCTCTCACTTGCTCCTGCTTTTGTCATATGATGTGCCTGCTACCCCTTCACCTTCTCTGTTGATTGTAAGCTTCCTGAGGTCTCCCTAGAAGCCAGCCAGGTGCTAGCACCATGCTTCCTGTAAAGCCCGCAGAACCATGAGCCGATTAAAACACTTCTCTTTATAAATTACCCAGTCTCAGGTATTTCATTATAGCAGTGCAAAAACAGCCAATACAATGCAGTAACTAACAACGTGAAATCCAGGGTAAGCTTAGATCCACGCTGTATTTATACAGGCTGGCCCAGAACCAACACTTAATACATATTTGTTGATTAAATAAATGCATGGGTGAATTCAAGACAATGTAAAATAATTTATGGGCCATACTGGCCCTTTGACCCCCACTAGTCATCCAGTCCATTCCAGCATCCGTCAGTTGTCCATGAGTCTGTAGTGGAACAGAGCTTCCACTCCCAGAGCCAACTCTGCACAAATTTGTGAAGAACAAAATGCCTACTTGGCAGCCTCTGCCTTCTCTTGTTCTTTGCTGGGACTGCTATTTTCCAAGCCTGTGTTCATGCTGGCCATTGACTGTCCAGAACTGGCCATTGACTGTCCAGCAGGCCCAGGGCAAGCTCCACTCGTAAAATTTTTGTAATCATCTTTCTTCTTCCTTCCTTTTCTCTATTCCAGTCAGAATTTCAGCATTTCTAGAAGCAATTGCTTGTTTGCTTATCTGCCTTCTTCTTCACACAGTAAGATATGTGAAGACAGGAGCTGCATCATTATTATATCTCCAGTGCCTGGCATCATACCTGGAAAAAAGTAGTTGTTTAGTCAACATTTATTACTTAAATTAATGAATGAATGCATGGATGGATGAGTGCTCTCCATTGCAAACATTGCTTATCAAGATTGCAGGTATTTGAGTAGTATTACTATTAATTGTTATTGTAATGCTGAACTTATTTGGAAGTATTACTGTTGGAAGAAACATATTTTGCAGGCGTGTGTGTGTGTGTGTGTGTGTGTGTAAAACTATTATGTTCCTCATTTATTCAACAAATATTTATTGAGTATGTACTATGTGACAGGCACTAGGGTATATTATTATATTATTGTTGACCATTATCTTTCACCATCCCTTTAAATATTTTAGGAGAGTTCTCTCTCTCTCTCTCTCTCTCTCACTCTCACTCTCGCTCTTGCTCTCTCTCTCTCTCTTCCCCTCTCTCTTTTTGCATGTGGATGAAAATTCCAAAAGGCTCTATAATTTTCTGCATAATAGACATCCTGAAATGCCTTGAAGTCAGAAACACAGTCTCAATTCAGGAAATATGATTTGCAGTTCCATAGAATAATGAAAACTCTGAACTTGAGTAAATATTAAGCCTTCTCCACTTCCAAAGGTGGAGCCCTGCTTCAAGGAGGGGTCACGGGACTTAGGTGCGTTCTCCACCTTCTCTATGCTCACCTCTTTTCTCACCTGATCTGCCCAGCTCAGGGCTGAACAAGAGGTGGGAGGGAAGAAAAGTGGATAGGACCTTAGTCTCACTAGTTCTTACTCACTGTTAGTTCTCTGAGCCTGGCATATAGTTCCAGTTGTACCTGGTTGAAGAAGCTTTTATGTCCTCTTCAGAGATCCCCCAACAGGCCATTTCTTCTGAGGGTCCTTATCCTAAGCACATATTCTAGTCTAGACGGTCTCTGGTGATTCTTCCCTAAGCCCCAAGTAGCTGGAGGGCACATACCCAGCCTCGGTGTAAATCTTCCATACAGACTTTCAGGTATGATGTAAGAAAATCCCACACTTGCTGTCTCACTCACATGGCCCTCATATGCTTCATGGGAAACATTTACATCCCTGCCCCGACAGCCTCTGGGAGTTAGGGGTCAGTTAGGCATCAGTCCTCTCTATCTCCTGACCCGAAAATAGCCCACAGACCTTTCGATGACCCTCTTGCATATCCCCTCTCCAGACCTGAGGTAGAAATAGGAAGGTGGAGATGGCTAGAGAGGCGAGAGTTTTGTGATGAGATTCCTCTCCTGACTCTCCTGCTCACCACACTCTAGGCCTGCTTGGATTCTCAAAGCAGATAGTAAGTTCTAGGATCCAGAGACTTAAAAAAAAAAATCTGCATTTGGTAGGTTGGCCTTGGAAATTTCCATTTTATTTTGTAGTCTCCTTAGACACTTCAATTTTGGGCACATTATTTTATATAGTATATGATATATACTTATATGTCATATATTATATATAAGTTATATGAGATATATATTTATATATCAATATATTGTATAGATAGTGTGTGTGTTTCTATGTGTCTCAAGTGTTTTGAACACAACTTGTGGAATGCAGTAAAATTATTTTGCCACCTCTCCCTTTAAAATATACTCAGTTCTTTCTCTGTTCCTGGATGAATACTCAACTTGAGCATTCTCAGAGCTTTTCTAATATCTCTTAGAGAATAAAAAGTATTCTGGTCACTTAAAGAATAAAATACTGCCACAATTTGATATTTTAAGTGTCCAGTTCCACATAATAGTCAAACCTCCCATCTTCATTCAAAGTTACACCTACTCCGCGTCCTCCCAGTGGGCCTGCAGTCTGGGAATATGATGCATTTCGTTTCTTTTTTCTTTCTTTCTTTTTTTTTTTTTTTTTTTTTTGAGACAGAGTTTCACTCTTGTTGCCCAGGCTGGAGTGCAATGGCGTGATTTTGGCTCACCACAACATCCACCTCCTGGGTTCAAGTGATTCTCCTTCCTCAGCCTCCCAAGTAGCTGAGATTACAGACATGTGCCACCACGCCCGGCTGATTTTGTATTTTTAGTAGAGATGCGGTTTCTCCATGTTGGTCATGCTGGTCTTGAATTCCCAACCTCAGCTGATCCGCCCACCTCGGCCTTCCAAAGTGCTGGGATTACAGGCGTGAGCCACTGTGCCTAGCCAATTTCTTTTCTTTTTCTTGCTCCTCACTGCCCTAGCTAGCTGCTATTTATAGACCATTTGGAGTTGAAGCAAGAGGGTTGGAGGAGAGGCAAGATCTTACATCAACAGTTTTGCTGTAAGCTGGCCTCATATTTTCTGGGTCTGGCCAATATTAAAACTCTTTGTCTCATGGGATACTTTCAGAGGTTCTTTGAAATGCCCATCCCGCCGCTGTGCTGGGAAACTTTCAGCAGCACAGTTCTCTTGATACAGATCATGTATTTTCCTGACTTGTTTCCTACTTCTTCCACAGTCCCTAGGAATTGGGAGGCGGTGTTCACCCCTGGCTTCTGCATGCTGAGTTTTCAGTCTCCCATTTCAAAGGCCCCATTGAACAGGATGGAGTAAACACAACCTCATTCTGAGTGCCTTGCTTGTAGGCCTGTGTTTAATCTAAGGGAAACATAAAACTTCTACTCCTAGAGACTCTAGGAGACACATCTGCCATTGTTACCGCTGGAAGTGAGATACCAGTTCACTATATCTCCCCAGCTACAGGGTATAGATACCAAATTTCCAAGAGATTTTGTCAGAATCTCTTTCACTAGTAGAAGTGAAGGGGCAAGCACTCCTTTGGAAGAGGGACCTCAAAGTACAGTTCTTGCTAAAGAAATTCCCCCTCAAATTCTTTCTTCTCTCAAACCTTTTATATCCTCAGTGTGCCTGAATTATCTACAAGCCATGTAATTAGTTTTTGTTATCTCTTTTTCAAGTCCTACAGGCTGGCCTGTTTCACAGATCATTTTCGTCTCTGATAACCGTGAGAGCTGAGTGTTCAGCCAAAATTTCCAATTGAACATCCTGATATGTACGCAATTAGATATACACAACTGTCCTGTGGCATCAGCAGCATATATTGTTATTCCTGTTTGATGTATGAGTAACCTAAAGTACAGACAAGTGAAGTAACCTGCACCGTGACTAGTTGGGTTTTCTTACTCCATGTCTTCACTCTTTCCCTGACTATGAGTTAACACGTTGTCCTTTTAAGAATGGACTGAAGGTCCAGCGAATGGATGAACAGAAGTAATCTTATTGGTGTTGCACAGGCCTACAAAATTACTAAGAAGTCCTTACAACAAATAAATATAACACATATTTGATGGGAAGTAAAATAAAATAGTAGATTTAATGATGGTTTAGAATAAGTAGTATTAAGTAAGGAAAATAGGCTGACATAAAAAAGAAACAAAAAAAGACTGAAAAATATAGGCATAGTAAAAATTGAAAGAAAAATATTAACTGTTATTGAAAATTAAGTATCTGATTATGTGATACTAAAAGCTTAATGTAGTTTGCCAACATTTGAAAGAAAACTGATTGACAGTAGCTTATCACCAATAATGAACCCCACCTGTGCCATAGAAAGTGTCTTGGGACACCAAACCACCCCCCAACCCCCGTGTTGTAACATCACAGTAATACAAGGATGTAGATGCACAAACCTAATTTGAATGTGAAGTGGTCCGTGGTATAGGACAGCATACATACAAGCCCACCCTGAGGGAAATACTGAGCAAGAATCTAGGTGGGCTCAAAATAAGAGAATAAATAAAGGAAGGAGAACAGGGTTAAATAAATATGTGAGATGAAGCATATGGTTTGAGAAGTTTTGGGGTCCCACAGATCTATTGCAGGGTACTACTGGTAATGACACTCATGAACCATGTACCTCCACCTGTTCTACTAACTAGCTGATTTTCTTGAGTAAAGAGGTCATCTTCTGGTGCCTTGGGATTGGGACTGCTTAAGTCATTTCTAACCCTACATTCTTACTTCCCTTTAGGATTAGGCCTAGAAGGAGAAAGAGGAAGGACATGAAACAAAGAGTTGACACCTTCTTTTTTTTTTTTTCTTATTTTAAAGGTACCATTAGACCTATCTTATACTTCATTTTACTTCCCATCACATTCAGTTTCAGATTTTTTGTTCAATTGCTTATATCATTTAGCAACCATTCAAAATTGAATGCTGCCTTTGGAAATAAAGAACATCTGCTCTAAATCTTGTGCTGGAGATTTTGCAAGAAGCTAGAGAGGCAGATGCTGCCATATAGAGTTGGCAAAGTCCAAAAGACATGACTTACAGGCACACCAAGCCTAGAGAAACTGATAAGAAGTAGTGCTGCAAAATAACCCTTAGAGGAGGACTTGTAAAGCAAAGCAATTTAGAGGATACTAGAAGTAGAAATGTGATCCAAGTATGAAATAAAAACACAATAGCTACAGCTATAATACCTTCGCCTCTAGTCTCTTTTCTCAAGCCTAGTCTTCACTCCTGATTTTGCATTGTGATCTCAAAATACTGATTCCTGATTTTGATTGACCATTTCTCAAATTTCCCTTATTAATTTGGAATCTTCTAGTTTTCTACATATGGGCCTTCCTGGACCATACACAGAGAATGCCTCTCTCTCTGTTTTAAATGGGATAACAGATATAGATGTTATCTCCCCAGAATAAAAGAGAGTACAAATGTTGGGTCTGACTTCTGTCGTATTATTATTCAGTTTGGTCTGATTTCAGGATCTGTTTAACATGTATTGATTTATCTGTTAGGCCCACTTTGTCATTTTAACATGCATATTAAAAAAAGAAGAAGTATTGAATTCAGCCATTCAGATCTTTTTCAAATTGGAAGCAACTTCAGAAATCTCCACAATCTGAAAATGTTCCTGTGTGTAGGGCCATTTCCTCAGGGGATATGAACAGGTTCATGAAGATGTCCCACACCTCCAGATCTGTTCCTCTTTTTCATCAGAGCTCCTTTCTCATCTTTGCCTGGGCCCTTAGGAGGGCTTTCTGCCATGTCAGTATCCTGTCAATTTCTACAACTCTATGAAGTTTTTCACATAGTAGAATACATTGTCAAAATGTCTTGATGTCTTATTACAGCCTTGACCCAATCTCGGCGCAGGATTTCTGAACACACTCCTGGTGCCTTTTTCCTGATACGTTTATTATCCATTGTGAGAGTTAAATGGTATCTCGACCACATCCTGTTCTTCCTAGAATCCATATCACCTTAAACATCTAGTAGTCTCATTTCTGACATTCTGGTGGGGAAACCTATTTTTAGGTCAAGTTGCTTATTTTTGTTGGAGGAAAGTTTGATTTTACAAAGTCTCTTAAGTTTCTTGAATTAGGTTTTCTAATCTATTTGTTCATTCACAAATATTTATTGAGTGTATATTAGAGTTCTCCAGGGGAATAGGACTAATAGGATGTGTGCATGTGTATATATACATATACACACACACACACTTTCCCTACTTTCTTACACTTATTACCCTTCGCTGAAGCATGAAAATATATTTCATGTGTATAAACACACACACACACACTTTCCCTACTTTCTCCCACTTATTACCATTGGCTGAAGCATGAAAATATATTTCATGTGTATAAACACACACACACACACACATATAAGTAGGAAGCGATTTATTGTGAACTGGCTCATGTGATTATGGAAATTGACAAGTTCTAAGATTTGAAGTCAGCAAGTTGGAAACCCTGAAGAGCCAATGGTATAGTTCCCATTTGAAGGCTGGCAGGCTTGAGACTCTGGAAAAGCAGATGTTTCAGTTTGAGTCTGAAGGCTGAAAAACATGATGTCCCAGGTCAAGGCAGCCAGGCAGGAGGAAATTCCCTCTTACTCATGAGAAGGTCAGCCTTTTTGTTCTATTCAGATCTTCAACAGATTGGATGAGGCATCCCCCACATTAGGAAGGACAACTGCTTTACTCAGTCTACTGATTCAAATGTTAATCTCCTCCCAAAACACCCTCACAGACACGCCCAGGATAATGTTTGACCAAATACCTGGGTACCCCATAAGCCAGTCAAGTTGACACATAAATTAACCGTAACATGTACATACTGTGTGTACGCCAAGTACTTACTTAACAGACCCTTTTTTACTATTAATTTGATTATTATAAATGTGGCTGAGAAAACAGTATACTCTTCATAATATTGTTGCAAATGAATTAGGCAGATGTTTAAGGGTAGGATTTCTTGTTTTGTTGGGAGGATACGTATGACTGCCTTTGTCATCTCAAACAAAGGTGCAAAAAGTGTCATGACTTAGGGTAACTAATGGTAAGTACCATGGTAATCAATCCCTAAATTTTCTAGTTTAATTAAAAAAAAAAAAAAACTCATTTCTAACTTACTTCACTGTCTGATGAAGGCCAGGAAACTCTCTAGGTAACTTACCTCCAAGTTGTAGAATTCAGGCCCCTTTCATGTGTTTAAATATAACCTTTTTTTCTTCCCCTCCAACTCCCTTTCCTAAAGATAAACTTTTAAATCAATAGATATCTCACAGTACTTTGCGAAGGAAGGTAAAATAAAGTCAACTCCAAAATTGTATATTTAATTGATTACTGACCTCTATAATTTAAAAGCTGCTTGATCTTGGACAAATAATTCTTTTTCATTGATGATCTTGGAATCCAGTGGGAAAGAAATACAGATTGAAATAGTAAATTAAATATCGGAGATGTTTTGTTGCTTGAGGAATCTTCTGTTAGGTTGGTATAGCAGAGGAAACCTTCCAATTGAGTTTTGAGTTTAAGTAACAAGTTTTGCTCATCAAGCTGGGCAATCTGGGCAAACAAATTAACCACTCTGGGCTTTAGTTTCCGCATTTGAAACTTAGCATGTTAGCACGCTGATTTTGCTAAGATCACTTCCAAATCAAAATTGCAATTATTCTAGTTGGACCATCTCTTTAGATCTGGATTAAGGATGAGGTCTACTTGGAGGTGAAGGAATCAAGTAGAAAGATGTGAAATGGTCCCTCCCTCCATATGGAAAAATCTGCCTGAGATTTAGACAGACACTACTCAAAACTGTAAGTCCACTGAGCACCAACTGTGGTACAAAAAGTTAAGTTCCCAGGTCTCAGTTACAGAGTAGTAGCTGCTTGTTAGTTATAACACGCCAGTGATTCAGCTGGAGAAGCTGAGGCAGAAGGCAGTTATGTAACCATCACAAAAGGGTACGGGGGAAGCACTTGAACCCATACCAGGCATTCTGGCTTCTGGTCAGATGCGAGGGATGGATTCAATGTCATTTTAATCTTTATTCATTGTTTCAATCTGTTAGCACTGTTATAGTTTGGGGCTCCATACAGAATGCAGATTTGCACAAATGACTTCCCAAGAACTTGTAGCAAGAGCACTTGGAGCCATCCTGGACAGGCCCATGCTGTGCCTCACACATGCACAACATCTTCAAGAGGTCATACAGAAACTGCCTCCAAACCTCCTCACCCACGTCCACTTTGCCACAACCCCAAGAGAGGCCACCCATCTCGAAAAGGTTTGCTTTCCTGTGGAGTAAGAGGTATAATTAAATTGTGTCCCAGCAGTGAAGGTTCCTTAATGATGATGAGCCAAAACTAATTGTATTGATTTGTTTATCACCGGCTTAGGAGGCCCATCAAACAAATGGACTGAGACTATTTCCATATTCTTATCTGTTGGGTAAATGAGAAACAAATGACCTCTCCATATGTCTGCATCCTGAAGTCACTGCCCTCTAAGGCTGAGTGCTCTATGGCTTCGGGTGGAAGCTTTCTCCAAAGCTGGGGCCATTCTGCCCTCTGGCTTCTTCAAATAGGTGAAGAAAGATGAAAATTTTGGTATTCGTTCTTCTATTTTTCATTTATGTAGAAAGATTTGTTTTTAACGTTACAATTTGGATCCTTGCCAAAGGTACCAGATGGCCTGCTTTCTTCGGGAGAGCTGGTCATGAGTATTAATAACCCTAATTTGGAATTCTCTGTGGAAGGCGTAGCCACAAGATTTGGAGTGGGAGGAAATGTAGAATCATTGATATCAAGTGAATTCAGAGAAAAAGACTCTTGAATCTTGGTCAGGAGTGAGGCATAACGGTAGGCAGGCAGCTTTGCGGGGGCACAGAAGGAGAAGCCTCATGTACCTGCACCTACCCCTCTTAGTCTTGGGGAGCCTTCCCAATCTATTGCTCTGCAAATTAAGAGAAATAGAGAGGAATAAAAGAGAGCTCTGGAAGAACCATAGCAAAGTCCAGAGTTAGTTATTGAGCTCAAGTGGAAAGGGATAAAATAAATGGCTTCAAGAATGTGAAGAAATTCGCTGCAAGAATGTGAAACTAAACAGTGGATCTGTGACTATTAACTTTCACTGAGATGAAGGAGCAAAGCTCAACCTAGTCTTTAGAAAAGATTTAGGGGGACATAGAAAGAAAACCAACATCTATTGAGTTCGCGTTCTGCTCCCGTTACTTGGCTAAAGAGTGGTTAGGAGTGAACCTGACATATATTGTTTCTTTAATTCTTTTGCCTAGCCCAGCAGGTAGGTATACATATCCCACTTTGGAGAGGAGGCAGCTATGGCTCTCATAGTTTAAGTGTCCAGTTAATGTTGGTAAATTTAAAGCCACTATCATCTGCATCAAAGCCCATACTCTCAACAGCTGAAGGCTGATATCTCACTCTCCTTCCTCATCTTTCCAATAGAAAGCAAGGAGTTCCATTCAGCACCTCTATGTGGGCAGTATTGAAGAACATGAGCCTTTCTTCCTCTCTCACTTGCCCTTACACTCTTCCAAGGGAGGGCCTCATCTGAAAAGGGAGATAGCCTGAAACCCTTTGACTGCATTGATCAGGGGCAGGACCATGATATTGATACATACCTAGGTCACCCTATGGCTGAGCTCTCTCTCGTGCCCTTTACACCAATCTGTGTCCTGCTCCAAGGGCCTTGCCCCTGTGTCTCTATGCAGTAAACAGGCCACACAGCTGCTTCTGGTAGCCCAGGCAGAACTCTGAGCAGAACCCTGGTCTCGATTTCAGTTTGCACCTGGTGGCCAAGTCAGAGATGTAAAGTCCCAAGATTTAAGTTTAGAGAAGTTTGTCAGAGATCCTTTCATATTCCCCAATTCCTTTTATCATAAATACAGCTGATGCTCTATTTTGATCACCAATTTGCTCTTTCTTTTTATCCTCAATTGATTAGATTTCCTAGGAAAAGAGGAGTGAGTACATAGGTATTTTTTCTAAATACCAATCTCTACTACTGATGAGACAAATGGGGAGCTTTCCAAATGTGAGGGTCATTCAGGTGACTGTGCTTATGGCTTATGGTGACTGGGATGGTTTAAAGAAAATTTTGATTAATAGGAGAAAGAATTTTTTAGGAAACCTCTAAACTTGCTTGAAGCTGGTTTAATTGATCCTGCAAAGCTGAGCTATTTTTCACCTAATTGGAGAGTTTATTTTAGAGGTATTCATCTTCTAAAAATATTTTACCTTTAACCACCATTTTCAGATATAAACTACTTTATCATTTGTGTAGACTTTGAGGAATTAGAAGCTTTTGGTAAACCTTGCCTCATTTGATTCTCAACAAAGCAGAAAAAAAAAAAAACGGAGAAGAAAAAATTTCCTCTTTGTAAAGGAAAAAATTTATTTAATTTTAAATGACTTGTCCAAGGTCACTTAGCTGGAAAGTGTCTGGGAAGAGACTCTGCTTTTCTGTGTTCTGAGTTGGCCTTAAATTTTTGCAATACTTCACATACAAAAAAAAAAAACCTGATAAATTTGATTATATAAGAATGTAAGTCTCCTGCACAGCCATAAATATTAATTAAATAATGTAAGATAAATAACAAATGGGGGAGTAATTTACCCCACTAGACAACAGGGTTAATTTTCTTAATATATAACAATCTCCTTGAATAGCAATAAAATATATAAACAACCAAATACAAAATAGGCAAAGAAGGAAACATGCAATTAGTCAATGACCATGAAAAGATGCTTAAACTTATATAGTTAAAGAAATGCCACTGAGTTATCATTTTTCACTAACTGGCAATAATTAAAAAGCTTGATGTAATGTTGGTAAGAATATGGGGAAAAACTGTTGGTGGGAGTATAATCTGAGACAGCTTTTCCGGAAGGGAATTGGCAGTATTTATTGTAACCTATTAGTAATGTCTGCAATATCTGGTAGGGTGTGAACATTGAGTTCTGTCAGCAGAAATAAAGTATTCCTGGAGTTACAGGATAAAGCACTTATCAAACCACACAGAGTCCAAATCATGCAAATCAGAAAGCTTCCTCTCTAATCACCTTATTAATCCCCTCTCTTAGCTTCCTCCACAGCTGGTCTTTTTATCTTTCAGGTCTTTCCCAGGTTTCCAGCTTCCAGGTTCTCAGTTCTACTCAGTTCTCCTTTGGTAGGAGCCTGTTTTGTTCTTTGGACCTTGGGCTTTAGTGGAGGGGAGGGGTTCTTAGGACCTTGACAGTGAAAATGTACTCAGTAATAAAACATTTCCCTTGCTGATTTTGACTACTACTTATAATTCAAATGTACTATGCTAATAGAACCTCCCTCTTAGTGTGCAAGAGAGAAAATGAAGGAGGAATGAAAAATTATAATCAATTACAATATAAAGTGGCCCAGAATTGACAGATGGAGGAATCTATTCCATGGATGTACTTGCAACAGTATCTGAAGATACATCTGAGAAAGTAATTGAAACCTTGTAATTGCAGAACATAAAATGTAAATAGCCATCAACAGACAACTGACAAAATAAAGCATGGTGCATTTCTACCATGGAATACTACGCGGTCCTTAAGAATGGGGTAGATCTTCCATTATGCTCTAATAGAAAGTTACCTAGAATACAAAAGAATCTCATCTTCTTCAACGTGGAGATTTAAAAAAAAACCCTTTGGCCAACTTAAATGTACGTGCTTTTAGAATCATAAATGAAATTATTGAATGTTTACTTATATTTACTTTATTAATCTAGTTACACATTCACATTTAAGATTGCATATCGTATAACCTATTACTTCAGAAATATTTCTACTTTTTGCATTTCTTGAATCAGTATTATTTGAATACTTCACATACATTTTTGACATTAGTCTTTTACAAACTGGAGCTGCTTTCTGAGTCATCTGATACATATTTTTTCAGAGTACATTTTCCTTATTTCCATCTGTTACTTGAGATACAGCATTTGTTGACCCACATATGATGCTATCACTGGAAATTTTATCACAAACTACAAGTACCCATTCATAGAACATCAGTAAAACTGTTTTATTAAGATTCATTCTGTAGGGCTGTATGTTGGATCTCACAACACAACTACTTATTCTATTGCTTGGTAAATAATCTTTGAAAGGCTTGTTTTTACAATTTTAAGCTTGAAGCTTTTTGTCTTACTCCAAGAAGTAAAGACTAATCTGTGATAAATTTCTTTGCCCCTTTTAATCAATGTCACAGGTGGCCACAGTAGGTATACAAACTCATGTTGACCGAGATTGTTTCAGGCTAATGTGTCTTTCCCAAACAATAATCTTTAGTTCAAAATTAAGTAATAAAGAAAGCTTCTCATAATCTCAGCGACTTTGCAAAGACCTGGTGATAATTATCTTTCTTTTCTGAACGATAATTTTAGCAGAGTAACCTCATCATTTACTCAGGCATTTATGGAATGTATATAGATTGTACTCAAGTATTCAAGATATATTCTGAAGTAAAAGAACAGATTGTAGAATAGTATTTACAGTGAACCCATTTGTAGAAAATAAAAAGGCTATACCAGTAAATGTTATCTATAATTGTATGTAACTACATGTTCATAAACCTTTCCTGGAATAATACATCGTGATTACTCCTAAGGTAGTGGGAGGAAGACCCCAGGAGGAGGAGGAAGACTGGAATGTTTTCTCTTTTTACCCTTGTTCCAGTGTTGGCAGTGATGTATTAAATGAAAATTGGTTTTAAAATGCATGCCTTTCCTTTTCCTTCCTCCTCTCTCCCTCCCCCTACAAGATATTTCTCATTTGGAGTTTTGCTTGCTATTATCTTGAGCCAAATTAAACCAGCGATCTCTGATGGAAAAGGCCAGAGCCTGTTCAATGACTCCAGCCCCTTTCCCGTCCATTCTCCTCTGGAGCCATCACCAAAGCCCTGGTCACACTCTGTAATTTGTAAATCCTGAAATGGTGGTTTGCAAGGCAAATGATTCAGAGCAAGGGCTTTATCTCGGGATCTTATCCTCCTAGTTGCACAAAAACAAACACCAGGGACAAGAAAATTCCTTCCTTCCTTCCTTCCTTCCTTCCTTCCTTCCTTCCTTCCTTCCTTTCCTCCTTCCTTCCTTCCTTCTTTCTTTTTTCTTCTTCTCTTTTTATTCTGGGTAAAGGGAGCTAAAAAGCAGGAAAGGAGGTCAGTTTGTGGAAAATGAACTGAAGGAAGTGAATTGTAAGAGATGGGTCAAAGAAAGAAAAAAAACGTGCCTGATAAGGAAGCTAACTGCAGTTTTTCCAAATAAATTAAACCAAAGATAGAGAGGCAGGCTATCAAGGCAGCCTAAATGAGGACACCTCAAAAGGAAGAAGAGGAACAAAGCTTCAGAAGCTTCAACATGAGAACAAAGAGGAAGAGGAAGCGGTGTTTAATGAGTGCACAGTATGAAGCCGGAGGCTGACTGCTTTGGTTTGCTGTGAGAATCTCTGGCTAACAATGCCTAAACAATAGAAGTTTATTTTTTCTTAAGACAAGCAGTCTGGATATAGGCAGTCACTGGAATTGATTCAACAAATCAATGAAACCAGAGCTGCTGATCAGTTCAGCAATTTCTGTGATACCTTTCGCCTCTTCAATGTTCCCACATTCTGAGACGGCTGCAGCAGCATCAAGCATCACATCCTCCCACAATCCACTTCAAAGCCTTGAGACAAAGGGCAACACAGGCCAGTGATGTTCCTCCTGTGCGCCTCTTATCAGGAAAAAAAAATATCTTTCTCAGAGCCCCACAGCAGCCTCCCTTTATATCTCATGGGCCATAGCTCTGTCACAAGCTCACCCTGTTCCAGGGATTGCCTCCACCTATTTGAGATCAAGGGATCTCTTCCTGTTACCTAAAGAAAAATTAGAGCACTGTTAATGAGTAAGAAAAGGTGATGTCTTGGAAAAAGCAGCCAACAACTTCTGCCACATTAAATAATCTCCGTAAACCACCTTTTGAGGTAACTTTTATTATTGCCATTTGAATTAGTTTGCTAGGGTTGCCAAAGAAAAAGACCACAAACTGGGTGCCTCAAACATCAGAACTTTATTGTCTCGTAGTTCTGAAGACTAGAAGTCCAAAATCTGGATGTCAGCAGAGTTGGTTCCTTCTGAGGGCTGTGAGGGGCAGATTTGTTCCAGACCTCTCTCTTTGGCTCGTTAATGACAGTCTTTTCACTATATCTCTTCACATAAACTTCCTTCTCTGCATATCTGTGTCCAGATTTCCCCTTTTTATAGAGAGAGCAGTCAGATTGGATTAAGGCCCACCCTAACAACCAATTAAGTTAACCATTTTAACTTAATTACCTCTATAAAGACCCTATCTCCACATTCTGAAGTCGTGGGGGTAAGTATTTAGACATATAAATTTTAAAAGGGCACAGTTCAACCTGTAACACCATTGTACAGAAGAAACAGGGTAATCGAGATTAGATAACTTGCCCAAGACCACAGTAGCTCCAAACCTACACCTGCCTTACAACAAACTTGTGTTCTTTCCACCATAACACAAGAAAACAAAAGTTAATACGTGAGAAATAGAGTGAATGAACAATATTAAAATATTTCTAATGCATATGACAGAGGTGTAAGGATGTGTGGGCAAAAATACAGATTTTCAGCTAAAACATTTTAGTTCATATCTCAGTGTAGATACAGTTTAAATTAAGAGTTGTACACTAAATAACCTGAAACGGAACTTACAAGTTGGGTGCTTTAAGCTCTATATACCAAAATCAATAAAGCCAAGAAAAGAATTGAAGGGAGGGGGCAGAGAGGATAACTGGCTGGCCAGCGCTGTCAGCAAGCAGGATTTGCCAAAGAAAAAGTCATCCAATGGCAACACCTCTCTCAGAGCTCACTCTCTTGCCTTCACTTCTTTCTTCTGAACGTGTGTCCCACTGATTCTCGCATTCCTACAAACTTGCATCCTGACTGCCCAGCTCCCCTCCATTTGGCTTAGCTCTGCTCCAATCAGGCAGGAAGAACACCCACTGGGGCCTGCTCATTTGCTTTTACAGTTTTACACCACTGCAACTTGCTATGCCTCTCTTTCCCACATCTAGGGCACCCTTTAGATAGGAATGCTGGGTTCATTCCTGCTGAGGTGTTACTGACTGGTAATAGCAAAATCTGTTCCTATCTTGTAGGATGAATGTGCACTTTTACAGAGAATACAGTCTCAGTTCAAAGAATTCTTAATTTTTTTTTTTTTCCCCACAAAGTGGGTAGTCTAATAAGATGTAGAGGAGAAGAAGCTTTGAGAAAGCTGGAGAAGTCTTGAAGTCTGGGCAAGTGTGCTAGACACTGTTAGTGACTGCCTGCTCTAAACATTCTGTTCATTGCAGTAGCAATAGTAGTAGTAGTAATCAGCTGAAATGTGTGTTTGGTCCTAATCAGGACTGAATAATCTGGAAAGTCTTTACAAACTTGGCTCAACCATCCCCTCTTCCAGAAGGCTTCCCAGACTACCTCTTGTTCACTTTCTGGGTTGGTTGTCCTCCACGGCATCCTCACAGTTCACTATCCATTCTAATGCATTGTCACTGTTGGTTTATTGGACATTCTTCCCCAGGCAACCAAAAACTTTTCAGAGGAAGGAACTGGGTTCTTTAATCTCTATATAGCAAGTACCAAGCCCAGAACCTGGCACGTTGCTGATATTTGTATTAGGTTCCTAGGCTGCTATAGAAAATTCGGTGGCTTAAAACAACAGAAATTTATTCTCTCACAGTTCTGGAGACCAGAAATCAGAAATCAAGGTGTCAGCAATGTTGGTTTCTTCTGGAGGCTCAGAGGCAATGTGTCCCATGCCTTTCTCCTAAGTTCTACGGCTGCTGACTACACCTGGCATTCCTTGGCGTAAAGCAGTGTAACTCCCATCTCTGCCTCCTTCTTCACATGGAACTTCCCTGTGTGTCTTTGTATCTGTTTCTTCTTCTCTTATAAGAACTTGTGATTGGATTTAAGGCCCACCCTAATCCAGGGTTATATCATCTAATGATCCTTACCTTAATTACATCTGCAAAGGCCTTTATTCCACATAAGATCACATTCTGAGGTTCTGGGTGGACATACTTTTGGGGAGCCACAATTCAACCTGATACAATACTGAATAAGTATCTGGGGAATAAATAAATGAATAGTCAACATGGCTTCAATATCTAGTGTGAAGAATTATACTTTCATACCACATGAAAGTAATCTGTATTTAAAGTATACAAGAAACCCAACTGATGCTCGAGGAACCTTTATATGCTTGTGTTAAATGGTAAGACTGTTACTTTGGGCTTTCACTGTATGGAGTCTTAGATTTGAAAGAACCTAATGTGTTTTTTGGCCCTGGAACGTGATAGATCATATTAAAATGAGGTTTTAATATTGTAAGATTTATATTATTTGCTATTTGAGCTTTTCTAAACTATTAAGTAGTATTATCTATTAGTGTCAATACTAGGTATTCAGTTATTTTAATAAGAAGCATATTAATAGGATCACATCCGCTGTCATTTTTTTTCTATCATACATCAGATGTGGCCTCATTCAAGTATAGACCAGTCAGAGGCTTCCAGTATTTCTCTCTCATACAGTAATTTCATACTTGAAACTCAGCCTACACAATGAGGAAATAGATATCTTTCCATCATAGTCCTACTAAACAGAAAAAAATTCTCTATTAGTTAATGTGGCCAAATATTTCTGGTATCTAGTAGGGGCATTATTTTTAGTAGCGATAGAAGCAGGAAATGGCAGCCAAAGCTTTTTTTTTTTTTTTTTTTTTTTGAGACAGAGTCTTGCTGTGTCGCCCAGCCTAGAGTGCAGTGGCGCAATCTCAGCTCACTGCAACCTCCGCCTCCTGGGTTCAAGCGATTTCCTGCCTCAGCCTCCTGAGTAGCTGGGACTACAGGTGCGTGCCACCATGCCCAGCTAATTTTTTGTATTTTTGCTAGAGACGGGGTTTCCCCATGTTAGCCAGGATGGTCTCGATCTCCTGACCTAGTGATCCACCCACCTTGGCCTTCCAAAGTGCTGGGATTACAGGCATGAGCCACTGTGCCCGGCCACCAAAACTATTTTTAAAATTTGGGTATATGTCAAATAGCGTTTAGACATTAATCAAACTACAGTTTGTCCTACATCATCAATTATTGACACCACAGGGAGTGATTGTCATTCACTTATAAATAGGTCCAAGCAAAACCTAGACAGGGCTCAGACTGGCAAGACTCAGTCTAACTTTAGAATTTTATTTCCAAAGAAGCAAAGATCTCAATAAGTTTGGAAGTAGAATCAGCTCAACATCCCTGGAGAAGCAGATCTAGTCCCTCTGGCTGTGCATTGCTTGAAATGCCGTGTTGTATCATATATTAAAACACTGAAAATGGAGTTCAGCATGGAGGGCCCTAGGCTGCACTATCATGAATCTTTCACCTTTGCTAATCTTAAAAGTCAGAAATAATTTTAAAATAGATGCACGGAGCAATGTGTGCATGGGGAAAGTGGGTGCCGCTTAAATTTCAGTGCCAGGAACCGTGTCGATTTGGCCATTCATACCTGTCAATAGCTGCTGAGGGTAACCTTCTTATTTAACTGCAGAGAAAAAAAAAGATGTAATATGTTCATCTCCTACCTTGAGACATAATCATTATTTAATAAGGCACTATATACGAAACATGGGCTTTATTTGACACATGATATGCTAATAAGCTCCAGAATATTGCTAGGCTCTTGGAAATGGAGGCCGTGAGATCATGATAGTCAGTCACCTGTTTACAATACATGTAGAACCCTTTACTCTGCTGAATCTTGAGGCCCTTGCAAATTTGTATTAGCTGATGTCTACGTGGTGCAGGGAAAGCAACCATTTCTGGTACTACTGACATATGACAGAAGTGATATTGCATTAAAATGGAAAAGAAAGAGAAGACTCATATCCCAGGAAGGAAGGAATCTGGGCCTGTCTCAGGCAAAACTGTGAATTAAATGAAAGAGCTCTAAAACTTCATATCTTGGCCTAATGGTCACTTTCTTTCTTTCAGTGGTCTGCTTAAGCAGATTTTAATTGCCCTGAGGCTTTCTTTCCCTGGCTGTGTGCATCTTCCCAGTCACCTTTGCTGAGGTTGTCAACATAGCAAAACCCTCCCTAGGTTGTGCCACATGCTCCAGACCTTCCCAACCTATTTCTCAAAAATATCAAGTAATTACTGCGTTTGATTCCATATTGGGGGATTTATCTAGGAATATATCGACATGCTTTTCTTTCCAAGACACATTTGTACTTGAAGGTAGACTGCGAAGTTTTATTCCAAAGGAGACACTAATAAAGGGCATTTCAGGTTCCAGCCAGGTGCCTTGGCTAGTGAAAAGAGGCAGACCGCGGTAGACAATATGTCTAAAGAAGCTTGGATCAGATGACAACACTCAAATCATGTCACAAAGGCAATCAGCTGTCACCTCTCCATGTAGGGAAGGCCGTGGAGAAATGACTAGAAGTCAATAGAAGTAAATATATATGAATATTGACATAGTGGAGTGGAGCCTTGGAGCATAAGTGAAAGAGCAGAAATAAATATTTAAAGTGAACATTTCTTTGGGAATAATGAAAAGTGACATGCAGTTGGGCTCTGGCAGAAGTTTTCAGGAAGAAGCAAACAGGATCAAACACATGCCTCTGCTGTTCGTTATTTCACAAACAAACAAAACTCAAATTCTGACCAGTCCAGAGCTATATTGCTCAGGAGCTGCTGCTAGCTTCGATCCTGTTGGTCCTAAGTATAAGGCAGGTGAACTTGGAGGGAGAGGTCGCTGGAGGAGGTAACACGGTCAGGTAACCAGTGACACAGCTCAAGAAATCGTCTTTGTTGGACATGTTTATTCTTTTCACTTCTTTTTTTCTTTTCTTTTTTAAAATAGGACAGCTTTATTAGGATGTAATTCACATGCTATATAATTTACCCATTTAAAGTGTATAATTCAATGGCTTTTAGTATATTCAGAGTCGTGCAATCATTCTCACAATCAGTTTTAGGACAGTTTCACCATTCCAAAATTAAGCTGCATACCTCTTAGCCAACACCTCTCAGGCCCCCCAGCACTCGCTAGGCCCTTGAAACTACCAATCTACTTTCTGTCTCTATAGATTTGCCTATTCTGGCTATTCCATATCAATGCACTGATAAATATGTGGTCTATTGTGAATGACATAACGTTTTCAAGGTTCGTCTGTATTGAAGCATGTATCTGTACTTCATTCATTTTTATGGCTAAGTTATACTCTGTCATATTATGGAAATACCACAGTTCATTTATCCACTCATCCTCTGACAGACATTTGGGTTATTTCTACTTTTTGGCTATTATTATCATGTGGTTATGAACATTCCTTTACAAGTCTTTGTGTGGACACAGGTTTTCCTTTCTCTTGGGTAAATACCTAGAAGTGGAATTGTTAGGTCTTATGAGAATTTTATGTGTAGGCTTTTGTGGAAGTGCTAGACTGTTTTTCAAAGCAGCTGCACCCTTGTACATTCTCACCAGCAGTGTACAAGAGTTCCAATTTCTCCACATTCTAACCAATATTTGTTATTACCTATCTTTTTTATTATAGCCATCCTAGTGGATGTGAAGTGGCACCTCACTGTGGTTTTGATTTGGACTTTCCTGTTGGCTAATAATGTTGAGCATCTTTTCATGTGCTTATTGGTTCCTTTCACTTCTTTACCTTGACTAGTAGACTTGCCTTAGATCAGCGGTTTCCAACCTTTTTGGCACCAGGGACTGGTTTCATGGAAGACAAATTTTCCATGAGGTGTGGGTGTGGGGGATGGCGTTAGATTCTCATAAGGAGTGCACAACCTAGATCCCTCGCATGCAGAGTTCACAATAGGATTCGTGCTCCTGTGAGAATCTAATGCTGTTGCTGATCTGACAGGAGATGGAACTCAGGCAGTAATGCTCGCTCACCCACCGCTCACCTACTGCTGGGTGGCCCAGTTCCTAACAGGTCAGGGACAGGTACTGGTCTGTGGCCCTAGGGTTGGGGACTCCTGCCTTAGAGGAATTTGGCCGACTACTATAGTTATATAATGACGGGAAAATTTCAGCATTCTAATCTCTGTGGACAGGACAGCTCCCAGAGTCTACACAGAAAGACCTAGGAAGGCGGCATCATGTTTGAAGTTCGGCACCTGGGACCCAGTATTGCTGAAGCATAACCCCCCCGGAGTCTACCCCTAGAGTCCCAGTGTTGCTGAGGAAGACATCTAAAGAGACTTCGGGAAGGGTAGTCAGAGAATGCAGAGGGCTTCACAGCAAGCACCAGCCAGGGGCTTAGCTGGACCCCAGGTTTCTAGGTGATCATCTGGTAGCATATACTATGTGATCTTCTTTCATCCTCCCCATTTATTCTCTACAGTTTTACAGCTACCGGAATACACTGTCACTTTTACATTATGGAAAAGTTGAAAATATTCAGCTGATTTCTGAGAAACTGGGCATATTTCTCATTGAAGAACCAATAAGAAAATTTTTTGTCACATCAAAGTAGACATAAATTTCCGGGATAAACCAGATGGTGAGTTTAGAGTGTCAACTTAGTAAGGACAGTAGGTATTTAGAATAAATACTTTACCAAGTAGGACAGAATAGGCGAGGTCTGGGATGCTTCTAATATGAGTGTAAGAGTTGAACAGCTTGTCATTTTTCAACTCGGTCGATAAATGGGAATGGAATTATTTATTCTGGAAACACCAACTGAGTTGTTCTTCAATTGTTGATGTAGTGTAAAATGATTTTAATGATTGTGGTCTAAGGAAGTATCTCTATCACTCAGTGCAGTCTAGAACAAGTAAACAGGCAAACAAACAGGAAAACACAAATTGGAAGATAAATAAAAGGGGCAGCAGGCAGTGAGTAGTTGTTACCTAATTTGCATTCAAAGAATGGTTTAAAGAATATTGGCAGGAATCCAGTAAACTAGCTTGAGTCGGATGAACTTCGTATTAAGAATGGGTGGAAATCTATAATATTGGGGTTTGGCTGATACTACAGGATTTTCTTGGTCAGAATCATAAAAAGATAGAGAAGCCATGCTAATTCTGACACTTTGAAATGTAAGAGCAGTTCTTGAGGTATTGAATCTACATCAAAGGGATGGAATAAACTGGAAATGATTTGTACCAACGAGATTTGAGTTAGGGGAATGTGTTAGTTTTCTATTGCAGCTGTAACAAATTATCACCAACTTAGTGGTTTAAAACAACACAAAGTTATTTTCATACAGTTCAAAGTTAGAAGTCTAAAATGGGTTGTTAGGGCTGCATTCCTTCTGGAAGATGCAAGGGAGAATCTATTTCTTTTTCCAGCAAAAAGCGCAAGGCTGCCTACATTCCTTGGCTCATGGCCCCGCTCCACCAATTTCTGCTTCCATTTTCACATATCTTTCCCTCACATTGCTGTCTCTCTATTTCTCTTTTAAGGACCCCCATGGTTACATTGGGCCAGAATAATCCTTCAAATTCAAGATCCTTAATTTAATTGCACCTATGAAGTCCTTTTTGGCATGTAAAGCAACATATTCACAGGTTTCAAGTATTAGAGTGGGGACATCTTTAGGGAGCTATTATTCTATCTAACACAGGGAAAAAAAGGATTTTCTCAGTCCTTTAAATATCAGCCTGACAGTGATAGAAAGTAAGTGTTTGTTTTCTGAGGGCTGAGGCTGATCCTGTAGGGTACAGTTAAAACATAGTGGTTCTGCCCTGAAGTGTCATCTGCTGCTGATGAAATCAAACGCTTGGATGGCATAGCTTTTCCCTGTTAGAGTAAGTAATCACAGCATTAATAGGTAGGACATGATTTAACCCACAGCATACTAGGAGCTCTGGCCAACAACTTTAGAATGGGTCTTCACCATTTGGAGGCATGATTATAAGCTAAAAATACTACGTGTAAGATATTGTGGCCTTTGATTTCTACCCTTCACCAAAAATATCTTGAGGACTTTGTGCCGGGTAGGTGCTAGGAAAAAAAGAAAAATGAGACACAGGCTTTGCAGTCTAGAAGCCAGCAGCCAGTTATTACACATAAAACACAAGAACATATCATATAGGAACAATAGAGTGAGGTATGGAACCAGAGAGATGGAACCTAGAAGGATGGCCCAAGAAGTAGAAAGTGAAGACAGAGAGTATGGTGGACCCAAGAATAATAATAACAACAGACAGTTATATGGTGTTTCCTCTATGCTATGCACTATCTTAGATCTGTATACGGATGCTCTTTGACTTATGATGGGGTTATATTTGGATAAACCCATTGGAAGTTGAAAATAGTGGAAGTCAAAAATGCATTCAATACTGTACACCTAAATTACCGAACATCATAGCTAAACCTGGCTTACCTGAAACATGCTCAGAACACTTAAATTAGCCTACGGTTGGACAAAAATCATTAAACACAATGTGCATTTTATGATGAAGTGATGAATATCTCATGTAATTTGTTAAATACTGTACAGGAAGTGAAAACCAGAATGGTTGTATGAATGCTCAAAGTACAGTTTCTACTGAATGCATGTTGCTTTTGCATAATCATAAAACTAAAAAAAGTGTAGGTCAAACCATCATAAATTGGGGACTGTCTGTATATATTAACTCATTTAATCCTCATAACCCAAGCCTGGTAAATTGGCTTCCTAGATGGGGTTTCTCAAACACATCTCTATTTTCCCTCCCAACTGTTACCACTGTAGTTCAGGACATCAGGGTCTTTTGCCAAAGCTTCCTATCTAGTGTCCCTGCCCTCTACTCTTATCCTACATCAAAGTGATCCATTTATAAAGTAAATCTAACTGTGTGACTTAAAACCCTTCAAATCTTGCTCAGAATAGAGCTGACATTCTTTAACTCTCATTTGAAGCCCTCAAGTGTCTGACCTCGGTCCTTCTCTCTGACCTCACCTCCACCTTCTCTTTTCCACCCACTCTCATCAGTTACAATCCAGAAAGAGTGGATTCCGCCTCCTGGCAGGCAGCTGTGCTGTTTCAGGCCCACGGACCTGCCTCCACCTTTTACCTTCCCCCACTCACTAACTCCTGCTGCTGCTCACATCCCTAGTCTGTGTGCGGTGCCCCTCCCCTTTCCTCCCACAGTGACCTGAACACAGCTCAGGTACTTATGCCTCTGTTCTCCCCGGTAGGTTTAAAGATTCTTTAGAGCAAAGATACAGAATTTTCTTCTTCCCTTTTCCAGCCCTTGTGCAGTACCTGGCACATAAAAGCCATTCAGCCAATGTTTGTTAAATTCAGCTAAACTGAGCAGGAAACGTCTCCCTTGTGTGTGGCTGTGCCTTTTTGCCATTCAGAGAGAGGCAGTACAATCATGGTGATTTGAGGACACTTAAAAATGGAAAGGGCTCCACATCGAAGGCCTCTTGAATATAGTGAAAATGAATATCAAAATCAATATGTCGTTCAGTTTAGGGATATGAATAAATGATTTCAAATGAATTCAATTTTCCTCTCAACATTAAGTGGTGAAGGAAAATAAATTATTAGATAACGTATTTGAAGTAATAGCTCTCTTCTAACTGTTCCTACAATTTGTTGTTACTTGTCTTTGGACCTCTGTGTGTCATGTGATACTGCGTGTCATGGCGATCTGAGAAATATTTATCTCTCCTCACCTTCCAAAGGTCAGAGACTGTATCTTAGGATCCAAATTTGGAATTATTTCCTGACATTAATCTCTTCTTCCTCTGTGCTCCCGTGACATAATTTCTTCTTTTTAAATTTGTTTTAAATAGAAAAATGTCGTACTTGAATATTTTGATTTTTGTGGGGGAAAAATTTACTACTATGAAAAAAAATAGAATAAAAACTATGTGAAAGAATGCCTCCATTTCTCCTTCAAACCCACACTGCTGTCCACAGGTAATCCCTAATAAGAGTGTGTTCCTTTTTCTATGCATGTATGCATCCATGCATACACCATGTATTTATGTGTTGTTTTTTGTTGCTTCTTGTTAGTAGATAAAATTAAAATTATACTCTCAGTATTATTCTACCACTTGAGTTTTTTTTAAGATGATACTTCTAAAACTTTTTTATTGACACATTTTATAATTACACATATTTATGGTGTACAATTTGATATTTTGATACACATATGTTATATAATGATCAAATCAAGGTGTCTAGTGTATCCATCACTTCATAGTGGTGGAACATTCGAAAGCTTCTCTTCTAGATATTTTGTAATACACAATACCATCCTATTAACAATTGTCACCTACTGTGCAATAGAACACCAGGACTTATTCCTCCTGTCTAATTGTAACTTTGTACCTGTTGACCAGCCTCTCTCTATCCTCCCTTCTTGCTCCTCTCCCTAATATCTGATAACCACTGTTTTACTTTCTGCTTCTATTATATCAACTCTTTATTTATATACACACAAACACACACACTTTTTTTCTTTTCGATAATAGCCATTCTAAATGGAGCAAGGTGATGATATCGCATCATGGTTTTGATTTGCATTTCCCTGATGATTAATGATATCAAACATTTTTTCATGTGCCTATTGGTCATTTGTGTGTCTCACTTTTTCTTTTGAAAAATATCTGTTTAGGTATATTGGGTTTTTTTTCTTTTCTTTAAGTCCCTAATATATTCTGGATATTAACTCCTTGTCGAATGTATAGTTTACAAATATTTTCTCCCATTCTATAGGTTGTATCTTCTCTTTGTTAATTGTTTTCCTTGCTGTGCAAAACCTTTTTACTTTGACATAATTCTATTTGTCTATTTTTGCTTTTGTGTCCTATGCTTTTGAGGTCTTATTTTTAAAATCCCTGCCATGCCCAATGTTGTAAAGCATTCCCCCTATGTTTTCTTCTAGTAGTTTCATAGTTATAGACTTTACAATTAGCCTTTAATCCATTTAGTTGAATTTTGTATGTGGTGAGAAGTAAGGGTCTAGACTCATTCTTCTGCTCGTGGTTATCCTATTTTTCCAGCACTGTTTATTTAAAACACTGTCTTTTCTATAATGTGTATTCTTGGCACCTGTGTTGAAAATAAGTTGAATGTACCTAGGTGAATTTATTTCTGGGCTCTCTATTGTGTTCTATTGATCTGTGTGTCTGCTTATATGTTAGTACCATAATGTCTTCGTACTTACAGCTTTGTAATCTATTTTAAAGTCAGGTAGTGTGATGCCTCCAGCTTTGTTCTTTTTGTTCAGGATGGCTTTAGCTATGTTGGGCCTTTTGTGGTTCCATATAAATCTTAGGATTTTTTTTTCTATTTCTGTATTTTGATAATAATTTGGTATTTTGGTATTTTGGTATTTGGTATTTTGATAAGAATTGCATTACATCTGTGGATAACTTCGGGTAGTATGGACATTTTAACAATATCAATTCTTCTATGAATATGTGATATCTTTCCATTTACTTGTGTCTTCCTCTATTTCTTTCCTCAGCGTTTTATAGTTGTCAGTGTAGAGATCTATCACTTCCTTAGTTAAGTTTATTCCTAGATATCTTAATTTTTGGAAACTATTGTAAATGGAATTGTTTTCCTGACTTCTTTTTCAGATAGTTGGCTTCTAGCATACAGAAATGCTACTGATTTTTTCGTATGTTGATTTAGTGTGCTGTGACTTCACTGAATTCATTTATTAGTTTTAACAGTTTTGTTGTGGAATCTTTAGGGTTTTCTATACATAAAATCATGTCATTTGTAAATGGGAATAGTTTGACTTTCTCCTTTCCAAATTGCATGCCTTTTATTTCTTCCTCTTGCCTAGTTGCTCTGGCAAGCACATTCAGTTTTGTGTTGTGGGTTTGTCATATATGGCCTTTCCTCTGTTGAGGTACATACCTTTTATACTCAATTTGTGGAGAGTTTTTATCATGAAGGGTGTTGAATATTGTCAGAAGCTTTTTCTCCATTTATTTAAATGATCATATGGTTTTTTTTTCCTCTTACTTTTTGTTAATGTGGTTGTATGGTTTGGATATGGTTTGTTTGTCCCTACCAAAGGTCATGTTGAAATTGGAACCCCATTGTGGCAGCACTGGAAAGTGGGGCATAGTGGTAGGGGTGTTTGGGTTATGGGACAGATCTCTCATGAATGACTTGGTTCTATTCTCAGTGAGTTCTCACTCTCTCAGGACTGGATTGGTTCTTGCAGAAATGGATTAGTTCCAGTGAGAGTGGGTTGTCATAATGCCAGGATGCCCCTCAGGATTCCCTCTCTTTACACACATATGCTCTTCCTTTGACTTTCCCTGCCATGTTGTGATGCAGCAAAAGCCCTTGCAAAAGCCAAGCATGCTTTTGAACTTCTCAGCTTGCAGAACTATGAGCTAAATAAACCTTTTTTATTTATAAATTACCCAGTCTCTGGTATTCTCTTATTACAACACCAAATAAACTAAGATAGTGGTGTATCACATTTGTTGATTTGCATATGTTGAACCATTCTTGCATCTCTGGGATAAATTCCACTTGATCACAGTAATTGATCTTTTTAATATGCTACTATATTCTGTTTGCTAGTTTCATGTTGAGAATTTTTATATCTATGTTTATCAGGAATATTGGACTTTAGTTTTCTTTTTTTGTTATGTCCTTGTGTGGCTTTGGAATCAGGGTAATGCTGCCTCATAAAATTAGTTTGGAAGTATTTCCTAGTCTATTTTCTGGAGTAGTGTGACAAGCATCAGTATTGTTCTTTAAATGTTTGATAGAGTTCAGCAGTGAAGCCATCAGGCTGGGCTTTTTATTTTATTTTTTGATGGAGGATATTTTATTACTGATTCAATTTCCTCACTCATTATTGATCTGTCCAAATTTTCAGTTTCTTCTTAATTTAATCTTACAATCCTTCGTATTTCTGTGATATCAGTTGTAGTGTCACCTTGTTCATCTCTGACTTGAAGTTTTGGGATCTTACCGTCACCTTGTTCATCTCTGACTTGAAGTTTTGGGATCTTACCATATTTTTTCATAGACTAGCTACATGTTTGTTTATTTTATCTTTTAAAAAACCAACTCTTTTGGGGTTTTTTTTTGAATTTTTTTAGTCTCTATTTTGTTTATTTCTTCTCTGAGCTTTGTTATTTCCTTTCTTCTACCAATTCTAGCTTAGTTTCTTCTTGTTTATCTATTTTCTTGAGGTGTTTGGTAAGTTATTTATTAGGAATCTTCCTTATTTTTTGATGTAGGCATTTATTGCTATGAAACTTTCCTCTTAGAACTGTTTTTGCTGTATTCCAGAAGTTTTGGTATGATGTGTTTCCATTCTCATTTGTCTCAAGGAATTTTTAAATTTCCCTTTTGTCTATTTACGCATTTGGTTACTTTGGAGCATGTTATTTAATTTCGATGTATTTGTAAGATTTCCAAAGTTTTTCTCATTGTTGATTTCTAGGTTTGTACCATTATGGTCTGAAAAGATACTTGATATGATCTCTATCTTCTTAAATTTTTAAGTCTTGTTTTGTAGACTGCAGTATCATTTATCCTGGATGTTCCATGTGCAGTTGAGAAGAATGTGCATTCTGTAGCTGTTGGATGGAATGTTTTGTAAATACCTGTTAGGTTCATTTAGTCTGTAGTGTAGTTTAATATGATGTTTCTTTGTTGATTTTCTGTCTGTATGATCTGTTCATTGTTGACAGTGGAGTGTTTAAGTCCGATACTATTATTGTATTGCTGTCTATCTCTCCCTTTAGAACTAATAATACATACTTTATATATCTGAGTGCTCCAAGCTGGCTGTCCCACCATGGATGGGCATGCATATGCTGGAAAGCTAAACAGTGCCTCTCTCCAGTAATGTAGGGCTGACTTCAAGCCAGCTGTTGTGCTGGAAATGGGTATGTGCAGGCCAAGAGGCCTTTCTGTTGTCAAATTCTTTATTTTTTTAAAATGTTACAATATGCCTTGGAGATTATAGATATACATATATACATATATGTGTGTATACATATGTTATACATTTCCTTCTTTTTTCTATTGTTTGCTTTTGATGAGCATATGGTTTTCCTGTTTGCTTTTGTTTGGCTTTGCTTAAACTTTTTAAGATCGGTTTTTATAATTGGCAATTAAATATATACATTTTGCTATTAATGAGTATATATGTCTTTCGTATAAATGCAAGCTTTTTTACACAAAAGATTTCTAGAAGTGAGCTTGCCATGTCAGAGGATGTTTGCATTTTATATTTTGATAGCTACACTCTGACAGCTTCAAAAAGAACTGTGCTTAGATAACATCTGAGCTTGCACTTTTCACCACATTTTCAAAAATAGTATCAACCTTTTTCTTATATTCTCAATCTAATGAGCAAAATGTTACTGTCTTCTTATTTTAATTTTTATTCCCTCTGCTAGTGAGTTAACAAACAAACACAGCATATGTCTCTTAGTTTGCGTATATTTTCTCTTGTAAATGGTCCTTTGTTCAGATTTCTATTAGCTTGTCTTTACATTTTTTTGAAAGAGCTCTGTATAAAATGAATATTAAACCTTTGTATATTATAGATGTTATGACTGTTTCCTCCTAGTTATCTTTTAACTTCGTTCACTGTAGCTTTTTCCATGTGGAAATTAAAATACGTGTATAGTAAAATCTTTCAGTCTTATAAAAATTTTTTCTAAGTCTTTTTATCATTTTCTTTTTAAATTTGATATCTGGTGAGACAGATTCCAATTAATTATGGCATAATTTAAAAATTTCTTTGGGATTCTTGCCTATTTTATTGTTCCATATAAACCAACAAATTATCTGTTTAAATTGATTAATAATCATTAGGATTTTGATTGAAATTTTATCTATAGATTTATATAGAATCAACACATTAAAATATGGACTCTTCCCACCCAAGAACACAATATATTATTTTATATGTTCAAGGCTTTTTGAATGTCTTATCATAAAATTTTTTCATTTTTAATATAGATCTTACACATTTTTGGTAGCTATGTTTATGTGTTTTAGTGTCTTATTGTTCTAGTCAATATGACTTTTTAAGTATGATTTTAATGTTTTATTTTTGTCATATAGTCAACTTGATTTTTAAAATTTTATCTAACTTTTATATAGTTTTTCATTAGGCTTGTCAATTTTTTATAGATTTTATTTATTCTTGCAGAGTCGCCTTTTGCTGTGATTAATCAAGCCTACCTTGATTAATTAAACCTTTTAAATTTAAACCTTTTAAAGGCTTATGTAAATTATTGCTGTGTTTATTTTCCACCCTTATTAATTATTTCCTTCAACTTTGTTTTATTTTCTTTGTTGTTTATTAAGTTGATTATTTAATTATTTTCAACATTTTTGCTATTAATTGGTACATTTTTAAGGCTACTTATTTTTCCTTTGAGTTTATCTTTGCGGTAGCCTATTTTGTTATATATTCACAGCTATTCACTTCTAAACAGATTATGATTTTAATTTTGAATTCCTCTTACAGTCAAGATTTATTAAAAGTGAGATTTTAAATGTATGCAATTGGAGAGTTTTCTTGTCGTTCTTTGTTTTTGCAGGAAGGAGGTGTTCATTTTTACTATTTATTTATTTAGCCAGAAAATGTGGACCATAATTTCTACTGTTACAAATGTGTAAAATTATTTTGTGGCCTTATGTAGTCAATCTTTTAAAATATTCCATAAATATTAAAAATAAGTCATTTTTGTTTGTTGGATATAACTTTTAATATTGAATAATCTATATTGCTGTTTATTTCTGACTACTTCATACCATTGATTTATAATTTATGTCCAAATACAACAGTGAATTTGTTTATTTCTCCTTATAAAATTTTAATAAGTTGACCTTATATTTTTGATGCATGTTGCTAAGTACCTATGATGTATTATCTTAATATTTTTTAATTATTTTCATCTTATACTCAAGTATATTTATGATTGATAGGACCAGTCTTGATTTATTAGTGAATCTTCATGTTCAACCATTCTATGTCATTTTCATGTAATTATGATTCTAGTAAAGAGCATGTAGCTAAAACTATTATGTATATCTGACATGGCTTCTATTTTTAACGAGGAGTTTTACTTAATTCACATTTATTGTAATGATCAAAATATTTAATCATATATAACCTGATTGTTTATTTTTCTTCTTCTTTTGTATTAAGCTTATTTTATTAGGGTATTTTTTCTTCATTCCTTCTTTAGTAATTCTGTGTTCCATTTTTCTCACATCGTGTATGTTTAAATACAGTATGTAAACTTACAATTTCCAATTCTATGTTGACATTAAGTATGTCCTAAAATTGCTCTTTCTGAATTAGATTC
The DNA here is from genome assembly GCF_028885655.2 of Pongo abelii. Classification (NCBI taxonomy): domain Eukaryota; kingdom Metazoa; phylum Chordata; class Mammalia; order Primates; family Hominidae; genus Pongo; species Pongo abelii. The sequence goes on along the minus strand of NC_071985.2, from coordinate 156,466,948 downwards.
TCAGTAATTTTTCATTTTCTTTCTACTTCCCTGCCCCTTCCTGTGTTTTGTTAAAATGATCATCAACATATATATTCAGCTTATTTGTTCTTTAAAGCCATTTTCTTAGGAATTATTTCCTGGAAATTGCCCTTTAAAGTGTCATTTGCAGGGACGCGGTGGCTCATGCCTGTAATCCCAGCACTTTGGGAGGCCAAGGCGGGCAGATTACTGGAGGTCAGAAGTTCGAGACCAGCCTGACCAACATGGTGAAACCCTGTCTCTACTAAAAATACAAAAAAATTAGCCAGGCATTGTGATGCACGCCTATAGTCCTAGCTACTCAGGAGGCTGAGGCAGGAGAATCACTTGAACCCGGAAGGCGGAGGTTTCAGTGAGCCAAGATCATGCCACGAAACTCTGTCTGGAAAAAAATAAAATAAAATGCGTCACTTAGCTTTATTATCAATAATTTTTAGACTTAAAAACATGCATTCTGGTTAAATTTTTGACCATCTTTCCTTGTATCTCACAGTGTCATCTTTTTTTAGATTTTTTTGTTTTTCCTAGAATATATCCTCAAATATTTTCTTCAAAAGAATCCTATTAGATAAAGCTTCCTGAGACCTTGTGACTGAAAATGTTACCTCAGCCTTCACACGTTAAAGATAATTTCAGTGTAAAATTCTAGGTTAAAAATTATGTTTTCTCAGAATTTTGAAGACATGCTTCTACAGTCTCTTTGCATCCACATTTTCTGATGAAGATAATGGTATCAATCAGTTCCTTGTTTCTTTGCAAGGAATTATTCACTGCACTGTCCAAAACACAGCCACCTAGCACATATGTCTCTTGAACCTTTCTTTGAAATGTGAGTAGTAGACTGACGAACTGAATTTTAAAATTTCTTAAATTTTAATTAATTGAAACTTAAATGTAAATAGCCATGTGTAGCTAGTGATTAGTACAGCTCTACATCACAAAGATACGTATAGTTGGTTCATTAATCTTTATGGATAGGCAGTGTGGGCATTCTCCATGAGTTAACTCATTTTTCATACTTTTCAACCCTTTGTCATCTGTACGCTTTTCTAGGAGAATCCCTCATTTTAATCTTCTATTTTATTATTCTAGTTTCAACTATTCTGCTGATTTATTAATTTATGGTAATTGTGCTTTTAATTTCCAAGGATTCTGCCCGTTAATTTTTTATAGCAGCCAGTTGCTTTTATCATAAATATCTATGAAAATTTTAAAAAGTGTATAAATATATACAAATATATACATACATGCATGCACACTCACACTGTATGTATATTTTCATATATATTTATATACTTTTAAAATTGTATATTTTTACACTTATATACACTGAAGTGTATATATTTTTAAATAAACACTTTAAAAAATTATATACATATTTCCATTTTATTCCTGTTTCTTCTATATTAACTCTCATTTTCTTAGTGGTTACTTTTTTGCTTGTTGAGTCAGTAACTCTTTTTTCATACTGTGATTCTATCAAATGTTTAGTAATTGATTATGTCTTGATGGAAAAGTATTGATAGTGTCATCTTATTTACTCAGCACAAATGAGAAGTAATGGTAAATACAGGTACTAGTAATAGGAGCCTTCATTCTGTGTACTAGGCAAGGGAAGAGAGACACATAAAGGGCCCCTCTATAAGGATAGGTCATAGCCTCTTGTATTGGCACAGGAGACCATAAGTTATCAGAGGTACTTCTCAGAATTCCCATTTTATAAAGCTGTACTTACAGCATAATCCTAGAAGCAAACATTGAGGTCAGCTGCTCTGAGGACAGGGAATTGGCATAGTATACACACACATACCGTACACACACATACACACATACACACACGCACACAATAATAAACATACTGGTCCAACCACCCATAGTTTTCTACTTCTAGCCTTCACTACTACTTCTGATCTTGTGCTTAGTTGTGGTTCATCTGGCAAAAATTACTTACTTTGGAGGCTCTTTTATCTGCATGGCTTATAGATTTCAGAGACCTGCTAAGTTTTTTTTTTTTTAATTGGTTGCATTGAGATTTAGAATTGGTATATATCGTCCTGGTGGACGGACACCTTATCACTGTGATATGACCTTGTTTATTCCAAGTAATGCTTTCTGTTTGACTAATAACAATATAGCCATACCAATTTTATTTGGTCTGTAACTACATGGTGCACAGTACCACTCTACTGTTGTACACACATATAAATTTTAAAAATCCAGCTTGAAAATATTAATCTTGTACTTGAATTATTTTGTTTGTTAATGTATTTATTGATGTATTTGGATTTATATCCACGTTATTATTATTTAGCCTACCTGATCTTTTTTAAATGCCTTTGGTTTTAGATTAATCAGGTGACTTGTCATTCAATAGTTTATTATCTTATTATTTTTACATTTTAAACAATTCTTTTAATGCTTAAGAGATCAAAATATGTACCCATGTCTTATTACAGCTTAATTCAAATGATTGCTTTCACCTCTTCCATAATGAGGATGCAAACTTATAACACTTCAACTTCATTTATCCCTTTGGTATTATTGTCATGTATTTTAATTCTATATATATTTTAAATTCCCTAAACATAAACATTGTTATTTTGTGCCATATATATACAGACATATACATATACACACACACACATGCATACATACATGCATATACACATACACACAAACACACACAGAGAGGAAAAGAAGGTGGGAGAAAGGGAGGGAGATTGATAGCCTCACTATGTTGCTAAGTGGGCAACTGAGCTTATCTCAGAACTTCTGGGCTCAAGCAAACCCCCTGCCTTAGCCTCTTGAATAGCTGGGATTACAGTTGTGAGCCATGGCACCTGGCTTATATTCACTTATGTTTACCCAAGTATTTATCTTTGTATTGCTCTTCATTTTTTCCTTCATTTCTGCATTTTCCTCTATGATTGAGTATGTTATTTATGAAGAAGAAGTTGACTTAATATTTCCTTTAGTACAGTCCTACCAAGAGGAATTGTTTTGATTTTTGTTTTTCTGGAAATATTAGTATTTCATATTTATTTTTGAGGTATATTTTCATTGAGTGTACAATGCTAATTGACATTTATTTTTAGCATTTAAAAAATATCATTCCAGGCCAGGCATGGTGGCTCACACCTGTAATCCTAGCACTTTGGGAGGCTAGGTGGGTGGATTGCCTGAGCTCAGGAGTTTGAGACCAGCCTGGGCAACATGGTAAAACCCTGTCTCTACTAAAATATAAAAAATTAGCCAGATGTGGTGGCATGCATCTGTAGTCCCAGCTACTCAGGAGGCTGAGGCAAGAGAATTCCTTGAACTCAGGAACTCAGGAGGTGGAGGTTGCAGTGAGCTGGGATCCCACCACTGCACTCCAGCCTGGGCGACAGAGTGAGACTCCATTTCCAAAAAACAAACAAACAAACAAACAAACCAAAAAACACCATTCTGATTTCTTCTGGCTTATATCATTTGTACTGAGAAGTCAGCTGTAATCTTATTTCTGCTCCTTCAAAGATACTGTGTATTTTTTCCTTTTGCTTCTTTTATGATTTATTTTACTTCTGTATTTTTTAAAAATCAGCTTTTCTATGATATGCCTTAATGGTTTAAAAAGTGTTTATTATGCTTTCAGTTTGCTGATTTGTTTGAATTTATGGATTGATACTTTTCTTCAATTTGGAAATTTTTTTTGCCATTATCTCTTCAAATATAGTTTCTTTCCAATTCTTTTCTCTCTTTCTGATATACAAGTTACATATATGTGATGCAATTTCTCTTTCTCTCTATTCTTGCCTCCTCCCTTTCTTTTTCTATCTGTGTTTCCACTTGGGTCTTTTCTATTGATTGTCTTTGAGTTCACTAATCTTGTCCTCAACTCTGTCCAGCTTGGTACTGTATGTATCCATTTAGTTCTTATTTTAAGACATAACACTTTTTATTTCTAGAAATCCCATCTAATTATTTTGTATAGATTCTATGGTGGCTTTATAGTATGCCAATTAGGTTAGGCTGATCTACATTTCTCACAGTTCTTTTTCTTCCATGTTTCCAGTTGAAGTGGGTCATGAAAGACATTTCATGTGAAATTTGGAAGGTGGAATTAAAGCGGTGATCATATTAATTTACACCTGGAAAGTCATGAACAGACTCAAATGCTGTTGCAGCTCACACATGCTGTCGTTGATCTGTTGGTTCACATCATTGGTATTGAGCAGCAGACAGGCCTTCGGCTACTCCTCTTTTAGCTTCTGTGAATCCTTAGCCAAAGGTGTGCCAACTGTATGATGAAGGCTTTTAACTTCTTGCGCACAACAATTCCCACTGATGGTAGAAGTAGTGAGAAACTGGAAGGAACTTAGGTCCATCTCCATGTGTTCCAGTTTATTCCTATGGATTCCAGTTTATTCTCACTGACCCAACCTTGACATCTGTTCTTTTTCCTCAAATGTTTAACCTTGAGACATGAACCTCCAGTATCAGATACAAAGGCGTCAACCTTAATGTGACTTCTAACCAACTAGATAGAACATGACTGGTTCAGATTTTAATTATCTGATAAAATCCTCCAACATTTTATCTTTTTGCTGTATAATTTATCTATTTTTCTTGTTCATGTTATTCAGTTATTTTATAATCTTTGTCTTAATATCTACATCATGTGTGGATTTGTTTCTGTTGCCTATTTCTTTTTCTCTTGGGTTTTGGACCCATGGCCATGTCTCTTGCCATGCCCAAAAGGATTTTAATAAATGCAGAACACTGAGAATAAAGACTACAGAGGCTCCAGATGTTGTGATCTTGCATTAGAAAAGGGTTACCCTTTCTTCTTCCAGGCAGATAGAGAGGCTATCACCTTAATTTATCCAGGAATAGGCTGACTTTAGACATGCTAGAAGTTTTGATTAAGACTCAGTCTATCTTTGGTTTCCTTTGTCTGTAGTCTGGAGATCTCTGTGGCTTGCAATTAAGACACTACTTCATTCACTAGTTCATTCATCCTAGCAAGTTTTTGTATTCTCAGCACTGGGAGAGTACAAAATGTCCCACTCCACCACTCAGGGTTTGTAGCTTAGCTCTTTAGCTCCACCCTGCACACCTTCAGTATTTGGCAAATATTTTGAGGGGAGAATCAGTTGTGTCTTGAGCCTCTTCAATTGTCCAATTTTGTGACTCCAGTCCTTGTAAATGCCAAAATGTCTAATGGTTTCTGTGTCCCCAATGGTGCCCCCTTGCCATCTGAAAGCTTACTTTCCCAGTCTACCCATGTCAAGAATCAGCACAATCTTCCAGAAAAAAATGCAGCTGAAGATCATTATTACACCTGTCCAATAGCCTTCCTTTGCAATGATTTTAGCCTCTCTAATACTTATTATCTACAACTATCTATTGCATACCTTTAAACACATGATTTTTGTGTTTGTTTTGTTTAAAAAAATCAACAGGTAAATCAATCTACTTAAAACTAATCTTCATGCAACAAAAAGCCTGCCAATCTGTTCTTATTTCTATCAAACTGAAATTTCTATTAGTATACTGCTCTGCTGTTAGGATAACCAGTTCCCTAGTCTTACCATGGCTTTTACAATCATATTATAATGTCTTGTCAGTAGTAATTTGAGAGGGAAGATAGGTGAACATGTCCCTTCAATAAGCCATCTTGAACTAGAACGCCTAGGGCATTTTGAACCTTCTGCCTGTATTACAGTTATCTGATTATATTTGTCTCTACTGCTATGTTATACATTTCTTAAAGGTAAAGACTATATATGTTATAGTAATCTTATTATATCTGTCTCTACTACTATGTTATACATTTCTTAAAAGTAAAGACTATATATGTTATATGTTTATCTGATTGTATCTGTCTCTACTACTATGTTATACATTTCTTAAAGGTAAAGACTTTATGTTATTCATATTCATGCTTATCATAATACTTAGCATATGTAATCATATATCATAGGTGTTCATCATTTATTTATTAAAGAACTTGTGAATAGATAACTGCACGAAGTTCAGAGTCAGTGGCTTTCTTGGTATCTTTCACATGATGAATAGTATTGCTTTTAACAATCCAAATATTGTGTATAATATTATAGAAATAGAGGCAAATATTTCAGTTTTTTTTTTACAGAACCTGGTATATTCTATGCCCCTAACAAAACTCAAGCAATAATAAAAACAATTTGCCTCTAGCTTCTGGGATTTTTGAGAGAATTCTTTAAAAATGAAGGACTTTAATCATCTGGTCCCTCTAGATTTTATAGTAGTTGAAGAAATATATAAAAAATTTTGTGATATATATTTTGGTTATCTCCTAACATTTATATTTCCCCTTAGAAAAGAAAAAAATCCCACATGAAAAGGGAAATTGAAGGGAAATATTACCTACCACATAAAAAGTCATACTTTTGTAAGATTATATTTCCATTTCTACATAATATTCTCTCATTATGAAATCATCAGTGCATTTTTTAGTCATAAACAAGACAGTGAAAAGAAAATGAATAACAATATAAATGACTTTCTGGAAAATGAGGTCTATTTAAATTTCAGGGAAAAAAGTTAACTCTGAAATATTAATCGATCATAATGAGGAGGCCAAACTTCAGATACACAGAGGAGCCATGGAATATTTCCCATAGGCCTGCAGCTTGTGAAGACATCTAGGAACACTGGCTTGAAGTTAAATTTAAAAGTAAATAAAAATAGATAAGACTATCAGACGGTCAACTTGAAGAACTTCAACAAGGAATGCTATGCTCTGGCTTTTTGCAATTCAAATATACAGTAGGAAGAAACATAATCCCACTAAAAAATACAACTGCCGTCATTCTTGGCCACTAGAAAGGAATTTCAAAAAGGTCAGCCTCTGCTCCTTTCTTCCCTAAGAAGTGAATTGATGATATGGATTATCTCATGAGCCCATGAACAGATGCCCAGTTGTTTTGGCAGTATTTCAACCCTCGGGAGAGAATCTTAATCTAGTACCTTCTTCACTACTGGTACAAGAGGCACCACCACTTTCTACAAACTTCCCAACCCTGTTTAATCTTCACATTCTGGTCTTCTCCTTTGACGTTCCACCTGAATATTACATTTTTCATTAAACAACTATATATATGCATGTGTATATGTATATGTATGTACATATATATATGTGTGTGTATATATATATGTGTGTGTGTATATAGATACATATAAAACCGTTTTACAGGGACTAAGACAACTCATTCAGTACAGCTCCTCCAAACACCAAATTTTTATTACCAAATGCTTCAAATGGACACCTCTCTAATATGTACCTGTCTTAAAAATGGAAGCAGACTCTCAAGTTCCAAACTTAAGAGTAAATACCAAAAACAATGACAAACTCAGTAGCTGTGCAATACACTGACCATTCAGAAAGAGAGGCTTGACCTTTCTTCATCTTACATTGTCTTCTGAATTCACTACCATTAGATTTTGGAAGAGCATAAATTTAGAAGAATGAAGACTCACCTTCCCCGCTTCCTTTGCCTATCTCTCCAGGATGACGATAGAATTTTCCCTTCTCTCTGACACTTACCCTGACTATATAATATGCAACACTCCCAGATCTTCTCAATGGACTATTGACCACATAACTTCCATTCCTAGCACCATTTATCAAACAGTGACCTATGGAATCAAAGTTTAGCAAAATTTTTTAGAACCTGGTTTAAGAAAACCAAATCCCTTGTGGTTACAACTTCAAGTTGTTTTATGCCCAGAGAATGAGCTACAGTCCTTTCCAGATATTCATGCATGAAGCTCATTAATAATTTTCTTCTCTCAGTAAGTGAAGACGAATCCTTTAATTTGAAGTGGCCTTCACACTAATGAGTCATGTCATTACTCTGGAATCCTTTAAGTTGATTTTTTATCTTGTTGACTCAGTGAGGTAGAAATTAAGGACAGCTCTCATTAGCTTTATGTATTTCTTGAAGCATCTGCTCATGATGGCAAACTGATCCATCCTAAATATTTATTTGCCTATAAATGCCATGGAGTCAACACTTCACTTTCAACTACTTTCTTTCTTTCTTTTCTAACCCAAACATAAAATTTCTTTAAAAGTTCTGTCAATAACATCACTTGCAATTTAAATGCTTTAAAAATATGATCCTTTTTGCTGTGTTTTTGAATATTTCCTTCACATTTAATTGTTGTAGACACTTTAGTTCCTAATTAAACTGTATTGTTTATGATGTTCGGTCGTTAATAGACATTATAACAAAAAAAGCCAGTTGTAGAAAATTCTCTGATTGTTAATTCCAGTCTTAATCTTAATACTTTCCATAGCCAGTGAACTCATGGGGTTGAGAGGAGAATGGGTAGAAAATGAGATACAAAGCAAATACATAGTTCATGTTTTTGAGGATTTACTAGATGTTCTGGAAGACAAGCTTGAATTAGACTTGAATTGAATTGGACTCCATGATTTGTAGGGGAGATTAGCTTAGAAATAGTATCTCAAACACTTGCAAGATAAATATCCTCCTTCGTCAAGTCTCTTTCCAGCACATCCCCAGGTTTCACATTGGTGACAGAGAAGAGCATATATTGCACACAGAAAGCTTGCTTCATCCTCAGAGCCCTAGAAGACGTTTATTGTGAGAGAATGGAGACACTTGATGAATCTGATGGGTTCTGGTCATGGAAAGATCTGCTATGAACCATTGCATCAAGGTTGAAATGCCCAAGAGGCTGACAAGCTTATTGTCCATTTCAAAGATTAAATAGTTTTGGAAAAATTTTCTCCTCTGGCAGTTGTAATTGTGTCCATGAAATAAGTGTTCATTCTGCTTGAGCACTGTGGTTTGAATGCTTCCTTCTATATTTCCCTCCAGTGGATTGATTCAAAAAAATATTTACTTTTTTAGACAATGCAAATTAACCCTGTGAACCTGATAACACCTCCCCCAAGTCCTAACATCCTTGCTATGTTCCATGCTAATAGGCAATCAGAGACACTGTCAAGTCTCTTTATCATGGATTCTTTGTATCTGTTTGAAGGGAGGGAAAGGAACTGAAAAATCATTCTTCTAGGTTAATAATGTGGTTCTAGGAAATGGACAAAAGCTACCATTAATAACATTGAGAGCCTTGTGCTGCCAGAATAGCACTCGTGAGTTGGTAAAGTGGCCATTTAGTTGTGGGACTTCCAAGGCACCTGAAAAGGCCTTGATTGTCCCACATAAACTATAGTGAGGATAATACCTCCAAAAGAAGGAAGAGGGTATCAGCAGAAAAATACAGGCTCATCATAAAGCAATCAACTGTTCCCTGACTTTGCCCAGGGTCAACATTACATATTAGTATGCTACCTGCTAACAAATATTTGACCTTTTGAGTGACTTACAGCATTTCTGTTTCTAACCTGGTTAGATAAAGATCATTATGTGTTAACACAGACCACAACATATTCCTACTTCACAGATAATTATATCTAGAATTCTTAAGTTTATCATTTTACAATAGCCTCAATATCATGCCTTAAAATTGAATGTGAGAATATCAAAGAAACCTGGGGACAGTTAATAGTATTTACTTCTGAGCATTCACTATGTCCCTGGCACTGGGCGAAGCCTGTGAGTAATTATTTTGTGTAATCCTGTAACAATTCTATGAGGTAGGCTCTGGGGCTATCCTGTAGAAACTGACACTGACACTCAGAGAGATAGAGACGCTTGCCTAAGGTCACACAGTTAGTAATTCACTGAATCAGTTTGAACCCAGGTCTTTTTCGGGATCCTGGAATTGGAGCTCATTCATAACTATTGTCCTGTACTACCTTCCTTTCAATTCTCAGTGTCCTGAGATAGCAGGATAAGCTGATGCTAGAAAGAAGATTCTTTACTAACCAGACGCATACATAGTATGTCAACTCTGGTTGGATATGATTTTTGTGTCATTCTATTATTAATAGGAATAGCTTCTAACTAATTTTGAAAATGTCATTTGTGGCTCCAAAGCATCTTAGGATAGCGTTTGTAGCCCTTGTTCAGGTACTGTTCTCTCTCCACATTTTTGGGTCGTCAGAATGATCAGCATCCATGCCTGAAGTGAGGCAACGGTGGTCCATCTATATGAATGAGAAAACAATGAGCAAGAATATCTTTGTTCAGGTAGCTGGTAAAATCAGCTCACCATTGTTCTCTAGAAACTATGAGCCAAATAACAAGGCAACATAAAGGAAGCTATTAATATATTGAACATGACTGAAGCCATACTAGATATTAGCATCAAGCAGATTCTTTTCTGTGAAAAGTAGAAATAGCAGTGGGAAACAGGGAAGTATGCCAATATCATGAACATTGACAACTAGAAGCACTTTTTAATTAATGGAAATGACCATTGCTGATATCCCAAGTGATCTGTGTGCAGGCATCACTTGTTGAAGATGAAGATGAAGGCTGATTGGTGTTTTCTTACATTTCCACCAGTCAGAAGTGAATAATAATTGTTAGATGAATATTGTATGTTGAAATTCATGTGTCGAAGACAAACCTCCGCAGAGCCAGAGGATTTTCTTTCACATTCACTGCCCACAAGTCTCTGTCATTCTTGGCTGCACGTGTTTCCTTGCTTGATTTATCTAATTATTTTCTTCCTTCTTTAGTCGACCAAGTATTTAGATACCAGATGGTAGGGAGATCAGAGGCAGGAACCTTTTCTGTCTCACATGGATGTTGTAGGGATTAATGAACTAACATATTCTAAAATGATTTTAAAAGGTGAAGTGCTGTATAAGTGTCAAGCATGATTAACTAGCAGCCAAGTTATTAGGCACCTGAATATTATGCATCTTTTCTGAATTTCAGAAAAGTGGATGTACATATTAATTTTCAACAGCACTGTTATTTGAAAGATATTCATACACTCAAATAGAAGTTTAGCCCAATCCCAGTTATCTCTACTTTTCTCATACCAGTCATGTAGTCCTTAAGGGTGGAATATGTATGCAACTTTGAGTAATACAGACACAATTACCAACCTTGTGGCGTTTTTAGTGCCTTAAGGAAAAGATACACAGTAAAATGCAAAATATTACAGGAAGATTGAGGGACAGCAATGAGTATGAACTGTAGCTCAGACCCTCTGGTTCCAAACCCTGGTTTAACCACTAGTGCTGTAACTTTGGGCAAATTGTTTTACCTCTCTTTGCATTAGTTATTTATGCAAACACTGGGGCGGATGATAGTACCTACTTCATAGTTCATACATATAAAATGCTTAAAAAAGCAGTTCCTCACATGCAGTGATTGCTCCTTAAATATTAACTATTATCATTATAATTGTCACTAACACTGGCCTTGGCTGGTTTCACCCTCTGAGAGAGTTAATAAATAAGATGTGTAGTTATTTGGCTAGGATTCATGTATAACTTTTAGTAGTTTACAAAGCCCAGTTACTTATAATCCTAACCTATGATTATTCAACACTTGCTTGTGCCAGAATCCACAAACCTTGGTGAAATAGGTTAGTACAATGGTAGCTTTTATTTTTGCCTTATTTGCTCAGCAAGGTTTTTATTTCCCTTCTTCTGGTAATACACTCTAACCACCACCTTTTATCCCAGGTACAGGGGTGGACAAAACTTCATACCTGATTAATCATAGTACTTCTTAACCTAAGCAAACATGTAAACCAGCAGGGCCGACCTAAGGCCCCCTCTGACATAGTAAGTAAGGATTTGATTTGAAATAAATAAAAACAGCCTTGCCTAGGGATTCATTATACTTGAAAAATGTGAGATTGGGGCTAAAACTGACCATGTTCATTGCCACATGAAGAAAGTCCAGCAATAAGAAAAAAGAATGAAGCCAAACAGAGCTGAGCCGAGCTGAGAGATGGAAAAGGGATTGAGTTCCCTTAGCTTTGAGTTTTGATCCTAGCAATTGAGACCTTGATCTCTATCCTTTGATTTGGTCAGATAGCACAGTATCCCTTCCAGCCATGTGAGCCAATAAATGTTTTCTTTTTGTTTACTTTAAAATAGTTTGAACTGGGTTTCTGTCTCTTGAAACTTAAAGGATCCTTACAAAGCAAATGCTATAATTCACCCATTTCATGGATAAGGGAATTGAGGCTTAGAGAGATTAAGTGACTTGCTCATGGTAACATAACCAGTGATTTTTCAGAGTCAGAACTTCATACCCTATTTAATGACTCCAAATGCTATATTCTACTCAAGAGAACAAGGGCAGGGAGCTGGGAGATGGAGCTGGTCATTAATGAAAGGGGCAGAGAAGTTATAGGGCACCATCCAATTGTGGCTATCCTCATAGCTAATTCATTCACTGGTTCATCACATATTTGTTCTAAATATGTGACGCACAAAGAAAAAAAATCTAAGGCAAGTTGTTTAGATGGAGAAAGTGAGTGATCTGCAGGTACCCTCAACCCTCAAGGGTGGCTGTCTGCTGTCAGCTGCTGTCACCCAGCAAGGGGTGAGAAGCCACAGAGCCAGCCTACTCATGTCTCCAAGTTGCTATTCCAGTGAATGCATTGTATACAGAACATGTCAAACTCTTGGGTCGCTCAGAAAATTGATTATGGAGCTTGCCCCTTCCTTAAAAAGCAAGCTTTTGTTTTTATTAGCATGTGTAAATATGGAATAACTTCTGAATGCAAATATGGATGACATTTTATTTTTCTGACATGTTTGGAAGCAGCCTGGGGCAAGGTGGCAGTGAATCAGTAAACATCACGGGAACCACACTGGGAATTTATCAACTGTGCATACTATTAATGGGTTTATGCCATATGTTCCATAATAACATGTTTGCTAACATGGGATTGGACTGCCTGGTTGTATGACAAAGCTGCCATGTCAGTTTTTTGATGTATAGAAACAGAGTCTGTTAGCCAGATATAGAAATCTAGCAAGGTCATTTTAGGAGTAATTTCCATTTTGTGTGCTTTTTTCCCCCTCATTGACTGTAAGAGAATGTGATTTGCCTCATTACAATACAATTCCAGGTGCAAAACACAATAATGACCTTTATGCCAAAGACTGAAGTTCATGTAATTGATAAAATAGACTCAATTCTGCAGTGTTGGAAACCATTAGCTGGAGGCAGGAACCGTGTTAACTTCATGACATGGGAGGTCAAAGGTCAAAGTAAAGGCCCAGGCTGCACCACTTCTGGACTCAGAAAGAGGAAAACAGGCCTGCCCAGCAACATTGGAGTTTGCGGCCCTCCCTAGGTGCATCAGAGACATCCTGGGGCATGTGGAAAGTGAAGGAAAGGCCTGTTATTAAGGTGAGGGTCAAAAAAAAACCAGCCAATCACAGCTGCACAGTAACAGACTGGAACAATGGGCCTTATGAAGCAGGGATACTGGGATAGCTGTCACTCCGTTTGTCTTTTCTTTACTGATTTCACCTGCTTCATATCTGACCCCAAATTACACTGCCTATTTGGAGGCATTACTTCTTTTTCCTCTCCTGGATTCTTGATTGTTGGTGCTCAAGGGAGAAACCAGAAATGTGTTATGAAATCTTTATAGCTATGTAGGAAACTTGAGCCTGCCATTTTCACCCACCCAGGGAAGGTATTTGCCTCCCGAAACCGTAGGGTGGCCTGACATCTGTTTTTTGTTGATAGTAGCCAAACAAATCACATCCACCATGTGGTGATTATGACAAGTGTATTGATTGACATTTTATGAAACATGCATTTACAAATGGCATCTGAATACCGAATGCCACTACGGACCTTAGGACCCTTCCTCAGGCAGCTTGGTCGGAGTGAGTTATTGCCAGCATTCATTCTCCCCTTCACTCTGATTCCACTCTGATTGAGAGTGCATTGTTTAATATCCCCTACAAACGACAACAACCCAAACATAACATAGAAATCGGGAGTGAAAAGGGACTGTGAAGAGTCACATACTATATGAAACTTGCAGCTTATAAAGAGAGAATTAAGAAAGAACCAGAAATGTACATATTTGGTCAGAAGGAAAGAGAAGTGTGAACTTAAGGGTATTAAGCAGAGGAGACTGCCTAAAATGATAAATAAAATGGTTAGTTCACTTGTTTCTTTATATCCCTGGAGTTATAAGTATCTCCATCTGACCATGAGTTAATGGTATTGTGTATATTTACTATTGTATGATTTTCAGAGCTTCTACCCCAACTGGAGACAAAAGCTTTATGTTCTACCAATGCTCACAGATGAATAATGCTTTTTTTAAAAATATCACCAATTCTGCTGTCATTTCAGACCCCAGAGACTCTGCTTATTAGGATAGGAGGCGAGCAAAGAAATGAGGTGGGCTTAGAGGTGGCAGGGGTTAATTTCATATTTATCATGAGATCTTGCATGATTTCCCTAAAAGATATTTAATTTCCACTGGGCATAATAACTTGCAGCTGCCAGAATGTGCTGTGTACCAGTGGCGAGTTCTTGTCTTTGGAGACTTATGCAAGTCATTATTTAAAAATAGAGATCCGGGAGTTACAGCTGGCTAATTAATCTACCACTAAGGAAAGCTAAGCAAGTGACCCACTTAACTGCTTTCAGGAACCATGGCTACTCTGAAGCAAACTTTTGAAAAAGTCCCGTACACAGAACGAAACTGATACATCCTCATGGCACTGTCGTGGTCTTCTCAGGGAACATGTTCCTTCTCCATCTGCTCCTCATTCCCACAAACACCACTAAGTCAGACCCTTATCCATACACATGTGAATGTCCACAGTGTGGGTTCCCAGATGCTTTGCCTTTTGGGTCTTTCTTTCTGAGGATGCTGCCAGTCTCTTACTCTTCTCTTTTTCCTACATCACCCACCTGCTCAGGAACCCTGCTTCAGTCCATGTTCCCTATTACTTCCACTCTGAGGCTTCTGCCTGTCTTCTGAGGATTCCCCTAAGAGACCCACACCACATATTTACCCATATTTCTTCCATTCCCTCCACTGCACCTTTCCCTCCAGGCAGAACAGGTCTCTGCCCTCTCATCCTGTCCCCTTACCCAGACCACCTTTCCCATTCCTCTCTCAGCCTGAATATGGTCTGTACATCCTGCAAAGCTCTGCTGTATCTATCCCAGGATATTTTTCCTTGGACTTGATAGCAGAGGGTTGACATAATCAAATCATGACACATTTTCATCATTGGTCTGTGAGGACCCTAACCTTATTCTTCAGTGAGTCTATTGATATATTTATTATTTTTCTTCCTACTCCTTTCCCCCTCCCTGCAGAGGCAGGCATTCTATTATATTTTATATACTCCTTTTTTATTGCACACACCCTTGTCAAAAAATTATTGTCATATGTATATGTATTTTAATTTCCATAAATGACATGTGTTAAATTTCATCTGTTTTTTACTTAATTTACCCAGTCCTATACCTTTTTTGTTTTGTTTTGTTTTTTCGAGACAGAGTCTCACTCTGTTGCCCAGGCTGGAGTGCAGTGCCGTGATCTTGACTCACTGCAACCTCCACCTCCTGGGTTCGAGTGATCCTCCTGCCTCAGCCTCCTGAGTAGCTGGGACTACAGGCACCCACCACCACTGCTGGCGAATTTTTGTATTTTTAGTAGAGACAGGGTTTTACCATGTTGGCCAGACTGGTCTCAAACTCCTGACTTCAGGTGATCCATCCTCCTCAACCTCCCAAAGTGCTGGGATAACAGGCTTGAACCACCATGCCTGGCCCAGTCCTATACCTTTAAAGTCCATCCATGTCTCTAATACTCCATGGTAGGCAACCACCACCTTTAACTCTTCACTGTCTTCATAATGTACACATTGAGATCCCTCTCACCCCCTGTATCTCCCCTTCTCTAAAATCCCCTGGCCTTCATTTACTATAAACTAGACTCTTAATTATATGCTGTTTTGTATTTTCCTACAAAGGGTTTATGTTTCTCCCTTGTCTCTCATGTAATTCCTTTGAGATCAGAGACCACCTCCTATACTCTTTCCTTTCCTACTCCACCCAACACTACTTCTGTAGATGTTCTTTGGAGCTCTGTGCATAATTGATATTCAATAAATCATTGTTTATTCAGTGAACTGAATAGTGTGACTCCATGAAGGTAGGTATTTTTCTTTGTTCATAACCATATCTCCAGTGTCTAAATTGTACATGGCATGTCATAGGTGATCAGGTAATAGGCTTGAAGAAAATGATTGTTTCACCTTTCACATAAGAAAGGGTTATGGAGTAATAGATTATACAGGGGTCAGGATACCTATGTTCTAGTTTCTAGTTTGCTGCCAACTAGATTGTGTGACACTGAGCACATCAGGTATCTTCTCTGGATCTTGGTTTGACTGAATTATTTCTCATATCCTTTTCCAATCTAACTTGCTAAGACTGATTTTATTAACAATTTTTCAACATGAAATAAAATAATCTTCAATATAAAATCATCTCTAGAGATAGAATAATCATACTCAAGGCAGTAGGGCATGGGATACGTAGTGTTAGGGAAAGAGATAAGAAAACATCCTATGGTTCCAATCTTTCGCTTTCAGAATAATTGGTACAACAAAATGAACTATTACCTGTAAAGGGCTTAGAAAAGTTCCTGGCACACAGTAAGTCCTAAACAGTGTCTACTATTATTTTTATAAACTTAAGAAATTCTACTAGCCTTTATGATAATGTTTTACCTGGCATTTGGAAGTTATCACGGTTATGAACCAAACAATACCAGGAATTCTAGTATCACTGCTGAAATTAATAGGTTTCTTTGATGGGACAGTAATCACAAGACACATTCTGATTTCTTTAAGTATAAATATTTTTTCCCCAGGTAATGGACAAGTTCTAATTCTCATGGTTTTTATAAAGTGAAGTAAAGGAATATTGTCCTTCAAGATCAATTAGCAGCCAAGAATGATATTTGGACCAGAATCCTGAGTTCTATATTTGCTATCTATTTTAAAAAATGACTATTTCTACTATAGAGCAGTCACTTAAAAATGGAAACAGAATAGAGCTGTGAATTTATTAATATCATATGAGGATGCTATTTTTCCCTTTGGTAAGGAAGTAGTAACTAAATAACCTAATTTGGTTTCTCTTATCCTCAGGGAAGTGAATCCAAATATTGGATAAACCATTATTAAAATTCTAAACAGCATTTAAAACATGAGCTTGTTTGTTGCTATAAGGCTATTTTTTTTTCTCTAGGTCAAGAGGTAAAGTTATTTGTCTTAAAGAAAAAATCATTAAATGGTATTGGTAATGGGCTGCAGGTTTTATAACTTAACTATATTTGCTTCACGAGCAAAAATAGCATTTGATGACTATTTTATTCTACGCTTCTTGGGCAAAAGAAATCTTAATCAAACATCATTTCAGTTTAATGCTTTTACATGCAAAATTCAATTTGTGAATTTATCTGCTATCTAAATGTTAAGATAAAATAAGATAGAAATACAAAATAAGGACCGGAGACTCCATATAGGCTAGAAATTTTTGGACAAAGGAAGGATTACAACTTCTACTCAAAGGGTTTGAGAAACAGGTAGATAAAATATTTAGTTATCAATAACAACCTAGGAAAATGATCACAATTCAGTTGTTTTAGAGCTCAGAAACACTGGAGTAAATTTTAATACTTACTTGATGTCTTAGTCTGGTCTCACACTGCTATGAAGAAATACCTGAGGCTGGTTAATTTATAAAGGAAAGAGATTTAATTGATTCACAGTTCAGCATGGCTGGGGAGGCCTCAGGAAACCTACAATCATGGTGGAAGGGGAAGCAAACATATCCTTCACATGGTATCAAGAAGGAGAAGTGCAAAGCAAAAGCTCCATATAAAACCATCAGATCTCATGAGAACTCACTCAACATCATGAGAACAGTATGTTGGAAACCTTCCCCATGATTCAATCATCTCCACATTGTCCCTCCCCCAACATGTGGTGACCACAGTTCGTATTCCAATTCAAGATGAGATTTGGGAGGGGACACAGAGCCAGACCATATCACATGGTGAAATGGAAAGCCAAAAAAAAAAAAAAAACAGGGGTTGCAATCCTAGTCTCTGACAAAACTGACTTTAAACCAACAAAGATCAAAAAAGACAAAGAAGAGCATTACATAAAAGGGAACAATTCAACAAGAAGAGCTAACTATTCTAAACATATATGCACCCAATAGAGGAGCATCCAGATTCATAAAACAAGTTCTTGGAGACCTACAAAGAGACTTAGACTCCCACACACTAAATAGCGGGAGACTTTTACACCCCACTGTCAACATTAGACAGATCAATGAGACAGAAAATTAACAAGGGTATTCAGGACTCGAACTCAGCTCTGGATCAACTGGACCCAATAGACATCTACAGAACTCTCCACGCCAAATTAACAGACTATACATTCTTCTCAGTGCCACATGGCACTTATTCTAAAATCAACCACGTAATTGGAAGTAAAACACTCTGCAGCAAATGCAAAAGAACTGAAATTGTAACAAACAGTCTCTCAGACCACAGTGCAATCAAATTAGAACTCAAGAATAAGAAACTCACTCAAAACCACAAAATCACATGGAAATTTGAATGACTCCTGATTAAATAATGAAATTAAGACAGAGATAAATAATTTCTTTAAAACCAATAAAAACAAAGAGACAATGTACCAGAATCTCTGTGACATAGCTAAAGCAGTGTTAAGCGGGAAATTTATAGTACTAAATGCCCATATCAGAAAGCTAAAAAGATCTCAAATTGACACCCTAATATCACAATTAAAAGAGCTAGAGAGGCAAGAGCAAGCTAACTCTAGCAGAAAACGAGAAGTAACTAAGATCAGAGCAGAATTTAATGAGATAGAGACATGAAAAACCCTCCAAAAATCAATGAATCCAGGAGCTGCTTTTTTGAAAAAATGAACAAAATAAACCATTAGATAAACTAATAAAGAAGAAAAGAGAGAAGAATCAAATAAATAATGACACAATATTGTGTACCATCATTTTACATTTCCATATAAAAGTGTTAAACACAATAAGAAATGATAAAGACGATATCACCACTGATCCCACAGAAGTACAAACTACCATCAAAGGATACTATAAATACCTCTGTGCAAATTAACTAGAAAATACAGAAGAAAAGGCTAAATTCCTGGACACATACACCCTCCCAAGACTAAACCAGGAAGAAGTCAAATCTCTGAATAGACCAATTACAAGTTCTGAAATTGGGGCAGTAATTAATAGCCTACCAACCAAAAAAAAAGACCATGACCAGATGGATTCACAGCCGAATTCTATCAGAAGTACAAAGAGGAGCTGGTACCATTCCTTCTGAAACTATCCCAAACAATTGAAAAGGAGGGACTCCTCCCTAATTCATTTTATGAAGCCAGCATCATCCTGATACCAAAACAGGGAAGAGGCACAACAAAAAGAGAAAATTTCAGGCCAATATCCGTGATGAACATCGATGCAAAAATCCTCAATAAAATACTGGCAAACCGAATCCAGCAGTACATCAGAAAATTTATCTGCCATGATCAAGTCGGCTTCATCCCTGGGATGCAAGGCTGGTTCAACATACACAAATTGATAAACGTAATCCATCACATAAACAGAACCAAAGACAAAGACCACATAATTATCTCAATAGATGGAGAAAAGGTATTTGATAAAATTCAACATGCCTTCATGTTAAAAACTCTCAATAAACTAGGTATTGATGGAACATATCTCAAAATAATAAGAGCTATTCATGACAAACCCACAGCCAATATCATATTGAATGGGCAAAAACTGGAAGCATTCCCTTTGCAAACCAGTACAAGACAAGGATGCCCTCTCTCACCACTCCTATTCAACACAGTACTGGAAGTTCTGGCCAGGGCAATCAGGCAACAGAAGGAAATAAAGCGTATTCAAATAGGAAGAGAGGAAATCAAATTATCTCTGTTTGCAGACAACATGATTTTATATTTAGAAAACCCCATCATATCAGCCCAAAAACTCTTTAAACTGATAAGCAATTTCAGCAATCTAAGGATACAAAATCAATGTGCAAAAATCACACGCATTCCTTACACAAACGATAGACAACCAGAGTGCCAAATCATGAATGAACTCCCATTTGCAATCACTACAAAGAGAGTACAATACCTAGGAATATAGCTAACACGGTATGTGAAGGACCTCATCAAGGAGAACTACAAACCACTGCTCAAGGAAATAAGAGAGGACACAAACAAATGGAAAAGCATTCCATCCTCATGGGTAGGAAGAATCAGTATCACAAAAAAGCCATACTGCCCAAAGTAATTTATACATTCAATGCTATTCCCATTAAATTACCATTGATGTTCTTCATCAAATGAGAAAATACTACTTTAAATTTCATGTGGAATCAAAGAAGACCCTATATAGCCAAGACAATTTCAAGCAAAAAGAACAAAGCTGGAGGCATCACGCTACCTGACCTCAAACTATACTACAAGGCTACCATAACCAAAACAGCATGGTACTAGACCAAAACAGACATATAGACCAATGGAACAGAACAGAGACCTCAGAAATAACACCACACATCTACAACCATCTGATCTTTGACAAACCTGATAAAAACAAGCAATGGGGAAATGATCTCCTATTCAATAAATGGTGCTGGGAAAACTGGCTAGCCATATGCAGAAAACTGAAACTGGACTCCTTCGTTACACTTTATACAAAAATTAACTCAAGATGGATTAAAGACTTAAATGTAAAACCCCAAACCATAAAAACCTTAGAAGAAAACCTAGGCAATACCATTCAGGACATAGGCATGGGCAAAGACTTCATGATAAAAATGCCAAAAGCAATGGTAACAAAAGCCAAAATTGACAAATGGGATCTAATTAAACTAAAGAGCTTCTGCACAGCAAAAGAAACTATTGTCAGCATGAACAGGCAACCTGCACAATGGGAGAAAATTTTTGCAGTCTACCCATCTGACAAAGGTCTAATATCCAGAATTTACTAGGAACTTAAATTTGCAAGAAAAAAACAACCCCATCAAAAAGTGGGCAAAGGATATGAACAGACACTTCTCAAAAGAAGACATTTACACAGCCAACAAACATGAAAAAAATCTCCACATCAATGATCATCAGAGAAATGCAAATCAAAACCACAATGAGATACCATCTCACATCAGTCAGAATGGTGATTATTAAAAAGTCAAGAAACAATAGATGTTTGTGAGGCTGTGGAGAAATAAGAATGCTTTTACACTGTTGGTGGGAATGTAAATTAGTTCAACCACTGTGGAAGACAGTATGGCGATTCCTCAGGGATCTAGAACCAGAAATACCATTTGACCTAGCAATCCCATTACTGCGTATATACCCAAAGGAATATAAATTATTCTGCTATAAAGATGCATGAACATATATGTTTATTGCAGCACTATTTATAATAGCAAAGACATGGAACCAACCCAAATGTCCATCAATGATAGACTGGATAGAGAAAATGTGCATATACACCATGGAATACTATGCAGCCATAAAAAATACTGAGATCATTTCCTTTGCAGGGACGTGGATGAAGCTGGAAGCCTTCATCTCCAGCAAACTAACACAGGAACAGAAAACCAAACACCACATGTTCTCACTCATAAGTGGGAGTTGAACAATGGGAACATATGGACACAAAGAGGGGAACAACACGCACGAGGGCCTGTTGGGGAGTTGGGGGTGAGGGGAGGGAACTTAAAGGACGGATCAATGGGGGCAGCAAACCATCATGACACACTATACCTATGTAACAAGCCTGCATCTTCTGCACATGTATACCATTTTTATTAAAAGAAATAAAGAAAAACGAACATTAAAAATGGAAATTTGTTTTTAATCATAAATTTAATTTTGGGGAGTACCGTAGTCTTCTATTAAGATAAAAATGGGCTATATTCTAATAATGTTATTCTGTGTTGTGGGGCTATATTATCACAATAGTTCTCAGCTGAAGCTGCCGTTTTTTCTTATATGGTATAAATTGTGATAAAATAAGCATTTTGAACACCCATGGAGTGTTGCCATTAATTAAAGAGGATGATATTTAGAAAGGCAATTTGAAAAATCTCAAGTCCTATACACATTTGCTTCTGTTATTATTTTATTCAATACAAATCACAAAAGTGCCTATTGTGTACCAGAAACTGCTTTAGGCACTTGAACACTTATGGAGAAA
This sequence comes from Pongo abelii, assembly GCF_028885655.2. Lineage (NCBI taxonomy): Eukaryota > Metazoa > Chordata > Mammalia > Primates > Hominidae > Pongo > Pongo abelii. The sequence goes on along the minus strand of NC_071985.2, from coordinate 156,444,719 downwards.
TAATAATACTGACCTTTGCCTTTAAGGATTTCATAATGTTGGGGAAACCAATATGTAAACAGAGAATGCCAATGTAATGTGGTAAGTGTGATGATAGATACATGCCAAGGTGCTTGGGAGCACAGAAAGGGACCCCTAAGTAAGTTTTTAGAGTCAGAGAGTTCAGAGGAGGTTAGAGAAAATAGAGGAAGGGAGTTTCAGAGGAGGACGTGGCAAGAATGTAGCCTTCAGGTGAAAAATAGCATAGTATATTCTGAGCAGTAAAGAGATCAGCATTCCTAGAGCTTAAAATATTGAGCAGAGAATAGCAGAAGATGAGTCTCTAGAAGTCGGATTACAGAAGATCTGTCTATTATGTTAAAGGTTCAGATTTATCTGCTTAGTGATGAAAAGTAAGGAAACAATGGGGTCCCTCCGGGGGAGTATGGAAGGTGGATCTAAGGGTCAGAGAGAACAGTGAAGAGGGTATTGCCGAAGTCTAGGGGAAAGAGCCTTCAGTTATTCATGTTTCCATGCTGTTTCTTAGAGGCTCAGCCCAAGTATCTGATCTTTCCGACATCTATGCATAAGTTTTCTCAAGCAGTGCTGGTGATCTCCACACCCCATCTTCCTCCTAAAATATTTACTGATTATCTGCATTCAAGTATGTTATAAACTATTTTAATTTGAGATATAGATATTAGTCATGCAGCTAACTGCACCCACCTTTCCAGGAGCATCTGCTTTTTGTGACAGACACTGTGGCTTTCAAGGGCCTTGCCTTATTACTTATTACTTATTACACCCCACTATTTAACCTGTCTTCCTACTGCACTAATATGCACCCTGTGCTGTAGTCATGCAGAAGTCTTCACTGTTCTAGAAAATGAAGCACATGCTGTGTGTATCACATGGCTGGAGTAATCATTTGGACAGTGAAGATTTTCTGAGGTGTCCTCATCATCTCATCACACCTGTTGCAGAATGCCAAGGCAGCTCTGTGAGGGGGTGCTGCTGCTTCTGAAATGGTGCATTCCCACACAATTACCTCATTCATTACAAGTTTTCAGCTACAGATTAGGAGTACTATTCACCCCTTCTGTCTTAGCAGAATGTTAGGAACATTTGAATTAGTGGTACTTTTTTAAAAAAATCAGGTTTTACTGCTCTTTGCTGTTTACTATTACAATCACAGAAGTAAAGGCTAAGCCATTTTCTTCTTAAAAAAATAGTGTTTTCCAATATTTTCAAGCAATCTCCAAATGAATAGAAGAAAAAAATGCCCACAGAAGTTTCTTAGACTCACTGTCATATCTGGATACTTTAATCTCAGATGTTCTGGCTCTTCCCAGGCTGATAGGATGGCTGGGCTAATAATACAAATACCTTAAGGGCTCTGTTCTCTACTGACTCTGGACCTAGAATGTGCAGCTTTAGGATTAGAGGTACTAGTTTTAGAGTCAAACTGATTCCCTTCCTGATTACCACTTACAAACTGCGAGATGTCTTTAGGGTGGTTGTAGGGATTAAATGTGATCATCTGCATTGCTATTATATAGTAAGGGCTCAAAAAATGAAGCCTGCTATGGAATTATGACTATTAATAATTCATGCTCTAATTTAAGAAATTGCCTGGTTTAACTATCCTCAGGCAGAGGCTGGGACTGCTTTCTCATCAGGCCTCAGCTACATGGCTACAATATAGAGAGGTTCCTTTTCAGATATGCACACACACTTGCTTCTCTCATCACTGATGATGCTTGCTCTCTCTAGTCAATTAATATGATCCACCTCTTAGGGTAATCATTTCCCTAAGGACGAAATGTGCTTACACTCAGTTGCACCCATTGTAATGCAATTAATTTTTCCAATAATATCCATCTAATAGATAGGTACATTATAAATGAGAGCCATAATAATAAGCTACCTCCTGTTTGTTCATTTTGAAGAGACTCATTAGGGACAGTGGTCCTCAATGTTAATGAAGTGACACAATCCAGTTAGAAGACTGCAGTTACACATGGTAGTGGTAGCATGAGAGGAATTGCTACCTAACAGGTGATGTCACTGTCTGTGCCTTGTTTTTGCCCTCCGTGGGGTTGTTTCTGCTTTGGTACAGATCTCACTCTGTCCTTGGGCCTACTTTGGGATTCTGCCATCTTCTGAATGCTGGTAAATGCCTAAGCTGTAAACAGCTTGCTTTTCTGCAGAACAGCTCATCCCTGAAAAAGTTGATAATGATTTCAAAATTTCTTTTAATTGAGTTTTTAATTACAACACAGATAGCAAATATCCCTATCACATGTAATTTTGACAAAGATAACAAGCAATTTCATATTCTTTGGAGAATGTATGACAGTGTGGGAGCCTACAGTTAAGTACCGACTGCCTTGTTTTTAGACAGGAATATCTGACAACCACTCACTCAGGGAAGGTCAGGAACTGGAACATCTGGATCTCAATAAATTGTTCAATATAACAATCCAAGTGCTATAACACAAGCTGCTACTGGGAATATTAATCTGACTGCCTGGTTTAGGATCTTGTCTTTCTAATTAATAGACCACATATTATGAATTGGGATACTGTAGAGCCAATTGGTGTATGGGCATGGCTTCACCTTAAATAAATTTTTTCATCTTCAGATCTTATCACATCAGAAAAAAATATGCAGATAAATTATTCCAAAATGCAAAGCTTAAATTTGATATGGGTGCCGTGTTTCATTACTTTTCTTTTATTGGCATTTACTTAAGAGTTCTAGAGCCATGCCCAGAGTTCCAGAACTCCAGAGCTAAAATTAGACAAAGAAACTTCTCCATCTCGGAGAGCAGAGAACTCGCCCACATTAGCTGATCTACTAGCACCTCCCACAGACTCACAAAGGCCATTTGCATAACTCCCATGCCTCCTAGTAACATCCAAAGGCTCAAGCTGATGTATCTTTCTCAACCACAGAGCAGTAATTATCAGACTTTTGCATTTCAAAAACCTGGAAAACAAAAATTCTTCTTAATTCAAGTCCTACAGAGTGGTCAACTTCTTATTTTGCTAAGTAAAGATCATTAATTTTTTTCCTTTTCACTCATTTGTTAATTCAGCAAATATTTATTGAGCATATACTATCTGCAGCTACTAAAGTATGTCTGGGAATGCAATGAAAATCAAAGCTAGATATAGCCCATGACCTCAAGCATCATATAGTCTAGTGGGGGAGATAGTCATCATTAATTAATTACATTTTTGTATATATATATGAAATTTAAATTGAACTACGTACTCTACAGGAAATAGACATGGTTCTCTGCAAGCATGTAATATTATACATTAATTTTATATGGAAAGAGAGTATCAGGGAAATATTCCCCTTAAAATTAATGCTTCCACTGAACAAACCTCAGACTATACAGGCCATGGTAAGGATTTTGAGCTTTATGTTAAGAGTAATAAAAAGTAACTAAGGAACTTTAAGCAAGATTGATGTTTTTAAAGAACTCCTCTGGATGCTATTGGGGAATGGATTGGAAGAAAAGCAAGAGTGGAAGGAGTGAGATCAATTGAAATGACACTTCAGTGGCCTAGATATGACCTGTGTGATGGCCATGGTGCGAGTAACTAGTTGGATTTAAAACATATCTTGAAACTAGAATTTTTGAGACTCTGACAAATGAAGAGAGAGGAGAGAAAGAGAGAAGTATCAAGGATGATTCTCATATTCCTGGCAAGAGCAACTTGCCATTTAATACACCATTTACTGAGCTCTAAAGACCAAGAAAGGAGCAGGTTAGGGGAGGAAGGTGGAATCAGAGGTTCCTTTTGGGGCTTGTTAAATTTAAGGTGCCTATGAGATATCCAAGGCAGGAAGATATAGGTGTCAGAAGATTAGAGGAGGATTTTGATGCTAGATATACATTTAGGAGTTATCAGCATATTGATGGTATTTAAAGCTATGGGAGTCAATAACATTTCACGGGAATAAGCATGAGGGAAGTTATATTTTGAGGCCTGATAGAGGAGGAGAAATCTTCAGAGCATCTTTCTATGAAGGGGATCACATTTTAACACCCACAAAGTAGAAAGAACATAATATCAGTTCTTTAATTTAAGGACATTTAGCTGCATGAAATCCTCTCTCCATTGTCCTTATCTTTCTCATTTTGCTGCAGATCAGTGAGAACTTTGTTATAAAACAGCAGTGGCAAACCACTACCATAGCGTTTCTGCAACTGCCTTAGGCAGGAATGACCTCATTTTGGTAGCAGAAAGTCTTGTCCACACCCAGCCTTGCCTGACCTCTTAGATTTTCCAAGCTTAAAACACATCTGGAGATTCTGAATCAATTTAGGAAGGACTAAAAGTCGCAAAGTAGCACAGATCCTACATTATGAGGTCTGTTGTCTCCTATCCTACATTGCAAAATCTGTGTCTATGCATTTTGTAGCATTCCTAAGTCAGGGGACTACATTGCAAATTGTAATATTGTTAGTCATACATAGGGTCAAAAACACACTTGCATAAATATCGCCTCTTCCTGCCAATCACAGTACTATCATTCGTCGTAGTATTCTTTCCTACTGAACCTAATATAAGTTTCCAGATCCTCCTGTTACGGTGTCCAAGACAGTCCTAATCAACCAGGTTGAATATTGGAGGTAATAGTAATAATAAAAATAATTGTATTATACTTATAGCTATTATAATTAATAACATTTTTTGTACTTTGTCTCATGCATTGCACTAAGTGTTGTCTGTGCCTCACTTTATGTAAACATTAACTGCAACTTAGAAGGTTGCTAAGAGATGAAGAAACTTTTTTTTTTTTTGAGACGGAGTTTCACTCTTGTTGCCCAGGCTGGAGTGCAATGGCGCACTCTCGGCTCACCACAACCTCCGCCTCCCAGGTTCAAGTGATTCTCCTGCCTCAGCCTCCCGAGTAGCTGGGATTACAGGCATGCCCCACCACATCCAGCTAATTTTTTTGTATTTTTAGTAGAGACAGGGTTTCTCCACGTTGGTCAGGCTGGTCGCGAACTCCTGACCTCAGGTGATCCACCCGTCTCAGCCTTCCAAAGTGCTGGGATTACTGGCGTGAGCCACCGCGCTTGGCCGAAGAAACATTTTACAGATGAAGAAACTGAGGTTGAACAATGAGCATCCCAGGTGTACATTTCATTATTGTTTCTACATTGTGTTGTAATTATATGAAAAGTATAGATTGAGACTCTGCACTTTCCAATTTGGAATCTTAACACCTAACAGTGCTTGGCACATTTAAGGCACGTATTAAATGTTGAAGTATGGAAGACCTTACATACGCTATAGTGATAGAAGCTTTTCAAAGGGAAGTGGTTATGTCCTGTGTGATTTGGACCGTCTTACAGCACCTAGCATAATACTCAATAACTATTTGGAAGGTTGAGTATGTGGATTTAAAATTTGCTGGAAAAATTCCAGTAAACTCAGAGGTTTCGGAGTGATGGTGCTAGTAGTGGGATCACTACTGAAGAAAGATTAAGAAGATGAACCTCCTAATATGCTCTTGCCACAACTGTGGGTCTGACTCTTATTTAAGCATTCTTATTCATGACCTGGATGGAAAAAAAGGAAGAAGATGCTCATTTTTAGAATTCATTAATGATTCTAATTTGGAAAGTATCCTGAGCAGATTGGGCAACAGAAATAAAATGCAAATGACCTTTGAGACTCGAGGTATGTAGTGTGAGCATTTGAAAAAGGCAAGGCAGTGAATACACCTGGGGAAAGAGAATCCAAACACAGAGCTGTTCTGGGAAGCAGACGCCAGATCGCAGTGATGCCAAAGTAGGCCCAGGAGGCACAGTGGTTTGCAAATTAAATTCAGGCCAGCCATGCAGTCTGGCAGGATGAAAGAGAAGTCCAGGTTGAGGCTGCCTGTGCAGAAGGGCACGGAATAACAGTTCCTCTGTGGACAGTTGTAGCTGAGCAGCACCTGGCACCACACGTTGTGTTCCCACCACTTCATTACTAGGGAAGCTCAGGCAATTTGGAAGTGCAGAGAATAGCAATAAGAGTGAATGAATTCAAGAGCCCGAGGAAGGATGCGGATGAAAGATTAAAAGGATTAGATAGCTATAGTTTAGCTACAGAAAGCTAAGGGAAGAGAAAGGAGAGGCCTGGAAACTAATAATAAATATCCAAGTCTGTTCTAAAATAGCCAAGTGGAAACTTGCAGAGTAACCATTAAATTAAGATTTTTCAGTTGAAAATGGACATTTTCTTCCGAGCCATAGGCTTCTTGCCTAAACCAGCACTCTGCCTACCCAGGTGCTTAGTAAATACTATCTTATAAAATAACTTTTGTTTGCCAAAAGAGTATAGGATCTGGGAACTAGACCAATCGAAAGCACATTAAAAAATCAGCCAACTCATTCCTTAGCGCCCCGTGAGGACAGGATTAAAGGAAGTAGATTTTTGTTGTGTTGTTCAAGTCATACTCTCAACAATGAAGTTACCTCTTCCCATTCAGACAAATAAAGAACAAAATAGAAACCTTTGTAGCACAGGGAATGCCTAAGACCCGGTTGACTAGGCTCTGGTTAAATCCCAGTATTGCAATTTACTTTATGTCAAAGGGAACAAGCAAAATGCTAATGCCTACCCTCTCAGACAAACCCTCCTAGGCAATGGAGGGGGTGTAGAAAAGGCTGTACTTTCTGGACTAATGGTGGACTTGGTGGATTTCACTTTTAAATGATCAACCACTTGGGAGGCAGAGGGGAGTGGATCACAAGGTCAGGAATTTGAGACCAACCTGGCCAACATAGTGAAACCCCGTCTCTACTAAAAATACAAAAAAGTAGCTGGGCGCGGTGGCAGGTGCCTGTATTCTCAGCTACTTGGGAGGCTGAGGCAGGAGAATCGCTCAAACTTGGGAGGAGGCGGAGGTTGCAGTGAGCCAAGATCGCGCCACTGCACTTCACTCCAGCCCCGGCGACAATGCGAGATTCTGTCTCAAAAAAAAAAAAAAAAAAAATCAACCGCAAATATCCAAGTAGATAAGTTAGAGGTAATTTCTTGTTGTATACAAAGGAGTCTCTATAAACAGCCAACTCCCCTTGCTTTGAGCCATTCTTTGTTTACAGATCATTAACCACACCTTTCTTAACTTAGTGCCTGCGTAAGAAAGTATTCAGCTTCCCAGCCAATTGCAAAGCCGTCATAGTGCCATTTTTAAGCTCCAGGCTCAGAGGGCTTCCTCAAACTAGCCAGACCTTTGAAACATACTGCTCCTCCCTCTGCTGGTCTTGTTTATCCTCCCACTTCTCTGCCCCATTCTTGCTTTCTTCCTGGCTGGCTCCCTCTCATTCTTTTCCTCTCAACTTAAATGTCCCCTCTTCTAAAAGGCCACCCTGTGTGTGTTTATCTGCTTGGGATGATTTTGGCTGCAAATAAGAGGAAACTGTATCGATAGTGGCCCAGGCCAGTAGATATTAATTCACTTGCTTGAAGTCCATAAGCACATAGTTCAGCTCTGGTACCATGGCTCAGCAATGCAGTCAAGGACCAGGCAGCCTTCTAGCTCTCTGCTTCATCTCATACCATTGGCTTCCATCTTTATTATTTCAATATATCTGCTTCACTCAGCATCACTTCCACGCCCCAGACAGGATGACATGCCAGGAGTTAAGGGAACATAAAGTATTTCTTACAGTGAGGCGTTGTTGCTTTTTTCAGGAAGGAGAATAGTCCCCAGAGACTCCTAACTATCTCTGATTGATTAGAACTGTGTCACATGCAAGATAGTCTGAAATATCATGATTAGCTTTCCAACCTCTATAGTAAAGGAAGGCAAGGGCGAGGGCTCTGTGGATATCTTTTAGGCAGCCAGACTTCAGTGTCTGCCATGGTATATGCCTCTCCCTCTCCTACCCCCATTTACGCTCGGTCATGGTTCCATATTTTTTTCTCTTCATGGCATTTACCATAATTTGTAGTTGTACATTTTAATCCCACTGGGATAGATATCTTCCATAGCTGGTTCTGCCGCCACCGTATCCCCAGCCCTTAGTGCCCTGTGCCTGATGAATAGCAGGTACTTAATAAACATGATTTGATTTGTAGCTTAGCTGGCTGCTAGATGAAAAGAGAAGAGAAATTATTTCTGAAGTTATCACACAATCACAACATCCTGGAAAAACAGGATTCTGGTTATCAAAATTGGATTTACACATACATCCTTTGTATTTATTATACCATGTTTCAAATATAAAGAGATGTATATATGAAATAAAATAACGAACACTCAAATTCCCACCATTCAGCTCTATCAAATTTACAGATTTTGCCATAGGCCCTTGAGGTCTGTTGATACTGTTATATTTTAAGAAACAAAACATCTCAAATCCAATTGAAGCCCTTGTGTCCCTTCCCTGGTTCCGTGCTCCTGTCTTTCTGTCTCCGGAAATAACCATTACCCTGAATTTGAGTTTACCAGTCTAGTATGCATTTTTATACTATGACTATATATGTACATATTCATAGCAATTACAGGGCATTATTTTGCAGGTTTTCAATCTGTTATATAAATATTATATTTTGTATAAAATTATATAGATTATATAAACACTAAAAGTATTATTACCTTTTCGATCTATTTTGTTATTGATGTTTAACTACATTTTTGCATGTAGCTATGTAGTGTTTTGTTGTATAAATATACCACAATTTATTTTTCCATTTTTCTGTTGATAAACATTTTAATTGTTTACAGTCTTCCCCTATTATAGGTAATGCTACATACAATTAACATTCTTTTACATTTTTTTTTTTGTCACACATGTGAGGGTTTCTTAGTCTAAGATATATACCTAGAAGTAAATTTACAGGGGGAAGGAGGTAGGATTGCTCTGATTTTCTTTGATTTGGCCAAAGTGTTCTACAAAACAGTTGTGCCAACTGATGCTCCCACAAGCAGTGGATGAAAGAAGCTGTTTCAGGTTTCAGCAGTTGGTATCATCAGACAGATCTGTATCAGTCTTTTAGTGTGAAATGGCATCATACCATTTTATTTTGTATTTCCCTGACAATGAGGAAGGTTGAAGATCTTTAAATAGGTATCTTGGCCAATCAAGTTTTGTTTTATAAAAATTTGTGTCCATTTCCCTTTCAGAGGGAATGGATTTTGTTTTCTTATTGATTTATACAGTACTTTATATATTCTGGATAGCAATTCTTTGTTGTTAACATGCATTGCAAATGTCTTTTTCCACACTGTTGCTAGGCTTTTCATGTTGTTTATGATGTTGCTTTATTAATAGCAGCATTAAATTTTAATACAGTACAATTTATCAAGCTATTACTTTGTGGTTTGGGCTTTTTATGTCTCATATAAGAAATCCTTCTTGATCTCCAAAACTTTAAAGATTCCACCATATTTACTTATAAAAGCTTTACAGTTTAGCTTTCCACAAGTAGTCCAGCTGGAATCATTGTTATATAATATAATGGGCTCTAATTTTATTTTATTTTTTTCTGCATAGATAACTAGTCATCTCAGCAGCATTATTGAATGCTTCATTTTTTGGTCACTGATTGATTGATACCAAGTTTGCATGTATGTGTGGGTCTCTTTTTGGATTCTGTATTATGCTTCAGTGTTCTATTTTTTTCCCCATGACAGTACTACTCCTTGATTATTCCTGTAGCTTTAGAGATATTATTGCATAGGGTTAGGTATAGGGGCTTAGTAGCCACGCTGCTTGAGTTTGAATCCTAACAATGCCACTGTCTAGCCATGGGATCTTGAAAGAGTTCCATAATCTCTTTGTGTACCAGTTTCTTTTTTATCTGTAAAATGGTGACAGTAATCATATCTAACTTATAATGGATAAAAAGCTTTTGCCTGTTTTTTTTTTTTTTTTTTTTTTCTCTTGAGACAGAGTTTTGCTCTTGTCATCCAGGCTGGAATGCAATGGCGCGATCTCAGTTCAGTTCACTGCAACCTCTGCCTCCCGGGTTCAAGTGACTTTCCTGCCACAGCCTCCCGAGTAGCTGGGATTACAGCACTTGCCACCACACCCAGCTAATTTAATTTTAGTAGTTTTAGTAAAGACAGGGTTTCACCACGTTGGCCAGTCTGGTCTTGAACTCCTGATCTCAGGTGATCTGCACCCCCGCCCTGCCCCCCCCCCCCCCCCCGCCCCGCCTGCACCGGCTTGCCAAAGTGCTAGGATTACAGGTGTGAGCCACTGTGCCTGGCCTTGCCTGGCATTTTAATAAACCTTAAAAGTTAGCAGTTTAAGTCATAGTGTGAGTATTAGTATTATTATTACTAATTGTGATATCTGATAGGTCAGGTCACTTCTACCCTTTCTTCTTCTTCAAAATAGTCTTAAACATTGTTGACCTTTTGCTCTTTCACATGAATTTCAAGATCAGCTTATAATGCTTCCTGACAAAGTTGATTGAAAACACAAATGTCATTGCATTGACATATGGATTAATTTGATTCTTCTTATCCATAAACTTGGCATAACTTTGTTTATTCAGCTCTTTTATGCCAATTAGAAAGCAATTTTGTAATTTATTCCACAGAGGCCCACACATATTTCTTAGAATTATTTTTAGCTGCACTGCAGTTTGTTGTTGCTATTGTGAATAAGATTTTTTTCATCTTATTAATTATTATTATTACAGCTTGGATTCTGGTGTCAATGCCATGTTCTTTTTTATTGATACGTAATATTTGCACATATTTATTCAGTCCATGTGATATTTTGTTGCATTCATAGCATGTGCAATTATTAAGTCAGGGTATTTGGAGAATCCATCACCTAGAATTTTTACTATTTCTGTGTTGGGAACATTTCAAGTCCTTTCTTCTAGGTGTTTTGAAACTTACAATACATTTTTGTAAGCTATGGTCATCATACTCTGCTGTCATATATTAGAGCTTATTTCTTCTATTTCACTGTATGCCTGTATTCATTAACCAACCTCTCTTCATACCTCTTCTACCCCCCACCACACACACACTTCACAGCCTCTGGTAACTATCATTCCACTCTGTATCTCCATGAGGTCAACATTTTCAGTTGCATGTCAGCTCCACTGTTGGGGGCAGTGGGGTCACTGCCAATGGTTCATGCTTTGGCCCCGGTGACAGCAGCCAGGAGCAGCAGCTGCTGCAGGTGGGGGATGTCAATGGGTCTCCAAGGATGTGGAGATGCAGGGACTGTTGCACCCTAGGGCAAGATGCAGTCTAGTGGAGGCTGGAGTCTAAAAATGGCACCTTGCTGTAGCTAGTTAGGACTTGGGGTATGTGTGGGACCCAATGTGAGCTCCCTCTCTGGAGCAATGCTGTCGTGTGGACTCCAGGCAGCTCCCTATGTTAGTCTCAGGGCCCACAAGGGTAAAGGGACTCTCTCACGCCTAGGATTGCCAGAGTCTGTGGTGGGAATGTGGACCACTGAGGGTCTCTCACTTACCCTTTCCCCCACATGGGAGAGCTTCTCCAGGCTCTGAGCTGCTCCCTACTAAATTGGATGCCTCACTTCCTTCTTCCTTTGCTTTCCTTTCACTTTTCTGCTGAATTCCAGTATCCTCTCTCAGATGACTTACTTGAAGTATGATTATCTGTTCACTCTTTTGGTTCCTCTTTGTGGAGGAGGTGAGTACCAGATACCTCTAGTCAGCCATCTTGAAGCCCCTCAGCGTTGTTATTCTTGAATGAGTTGTTACTGCTCTGTAGAAATTCCGTTGTTACCTTTATGTTGATCCTGTATCTGGCCACCTTGCTGAACACTGACTAATGTTTATGGTCTGTAGATTCCCATGAATTATTTATGTAAACAAACCGTTTATGCTTTAATACAGTTTTGTTTCTGTCTTTCTAACATGTGCCTCATATTTATTTTTCTTTTCTTAAAATGTTGACTGAGAACTCCTAACAGCATTAAAGAGGAGTATTGATAGCAGGCATCCTTATCTTATTCTAACTCTAATGGTAACTTTATGTTGCATTATTAGGTTTGATTCTTGCTACAGGTTTTTGGTAGATAGTATTTACCATGTTTAGAAAGTTACCTTTTATTTCTAGTTTACAAAGATTTTTAGACAAAAGAATGTTAAATTTCATGAAATATTTTTTGGAATCTATTGAGTTTATCATGGATTATCTATTTTTAATTTGTTAATATTGGGTAGTGCTTTAATAGATTTTCTAATGTTGAAACATCTTTTTATCCTAGGATAATAATACACATGGGTTATCAATAGTGTTTCAAAGAAATACTTGGGTCTTTTCCCAAAGGACAAAAAACCTGAAGGTTTCAAGCAATTACTTTGATTTGATTTTACATAAGTTGTTTTTAGATCTTTGTAGGTACCATTCCTTTATCTCTGTCATCTTTTGGCATTTATTTATTTTCTAATATGGAGCATGTAAAATGTGTATAATAGTAACAAAAGATATGAACAATGGGAGATGAGGAAGGTGGAAGTGTTAGCTCTACTTATTTTGGACCATGAAATGAAGGGTTGCTAGAATCTCCTCTGAAGTACTGGATTTGAAAATCGATCAGCCAAGAATTTCTGGAGTCACTCAGGCCAGTGCCATAATTACATTATTTGCTGAGGAGGTGAATCAGGCTGGCCATTTGTCTAAAGACCTGGTGACACCTATATCCAAAATTATTTTCAAAACGAGCCCCTAACTGCCCCGCATAACTGGGTCCTGCTTGTGAACTACAAGGGCTTGACTTCTTAGGAGTTGTCCTGTGTAGCACCAATGATACCTGGTGATGGAAAATGTGTCTGCTCTTATTCCCTTACAGCCACTTTGTTTTCTCTCTATTTTTATTCATCTTTAGTAATTACATGATTTTTGAGACTAACATACATGTAAAATCTTTGTAGATCTGGTGCTAAGCAAAGAAACGATGTTCTGCTCAATAAGTAGAGTTTCCATCTTACAAAATTATTTCAATGTAATTGCTCTTGGTGGTAAAATGCCAAGCATTGTAGAAATATGATTTTGATGGTGGTTGAGCAGTACTGTTTCTGTCTAATTACACTCACATATTCATATAATTACTGTGAAATTACTGTACCAAAAGCACTATATACACATAGTAATAATAATGCAATGTTCTGATTGGCTGGCTTTTTAAAAGATTTCAGAAATTGATTAAAACATTTAATGGTTCATCTTTCAAGTATTTGTGAACCAAATTTCTTATTCCAATGGAAAATATGTTACAAAGAGAATATTCATTTCTCCTTCCCCCTTCATCATGTAGAACATAGGGAGAAAGATACGGAACTCCTGGGAGTTATCTCCTTGATTAACTATGAAGTAATAAACGTAAGAAAACAGCAACAATTCATGTAGTTGGGTACTAAATCTACACCTTTATGGCCTACATTTGCCAACTGTCTCCATATTTGACAGATAAAGTGCATCTGTGAATTTTAAGTCTCTCGGGTTATAGTTAAGATATGTAATTAGAGTTCCAGATATACATCTTACCTAAAAACTTCTGCTATGGGGAGGGGAGAAATCAATTAAGTCAGTTTTACTCAGCTTCAAAAAAAACCCTTCAACCTGAAAATTGATGAAAGAACTAATGAGGACACTTCATGTGGGGCATGTTATTTCTTGATAGAACAAGTGTGTTCTGGGACAGAGGCTCTTCTTTCCCTGAAGGCTGGAGTCAGGAGGTTTACTTGGTTAGTAAAACCACCTTCTTGAGACATGTGACTTGATGTGTGTGTGGGGGGGTAGAAACTAGTATTTTTGAACATTTGTTATATATAGTTTCCTAAGCATTTATACTTATCAGAAGAAAGTTAGCTATCTGAGAAACTCTGTTAACTTAAACAGGCCAATGAAGAGCTGCTTCAATGCACTGAAGCACAAATGCATTACAATCCCTGGACTGCTGAGGACTAATTCCAGACTAGAAACACTTCTAATAATTATAATGACTATAATGATAAAAAGTAACTAATATTTCCTGAGCAGATAATACGTGCAAGACTTACTAAATGTTAAGTGTTAACTTATTTAATATTCAAGAAAAACACATGGTAGGTAATAGGTTATTAACAGTTAGAAACTGAGGTTCAAAACAGTTAACTAATTTGCCAAGGTACATAAATATCTCCTTTGATAGGTTAAATCGTTTGTCTTCTGTAAAATGGAAACAGACCAGTTGATTATTGCCATTTATAAAATAGCCTTAATGCCCTTAAAAATAAAAACTCCCTTGAATAATATATGAAGAGAAGGCAGGAAGATGCTAGAAATGTCAGCTTATTAGAGTAAGTATGTATTAGATTGTTAACAGACACCAAAAATTCACATAGAAAGAAGTTACTAGAGATCTTCAGGAAGATTACAATCTAATCAGACAGATAAAACACATACACAAGAAATTACTTGAAATAATTAAATAATAAAATGTCAACAAATGCAAAGTAGATAGATAATTGGAATTGAATTCTAGTTTCTGTAGAATTAATATCATTAAATCAGATACAAAATTATGGGACAGGGAGAGTGGGTGACTCCTTCTCTTAAAGGATTCTTCCTGCTTTCAAACATAAGTTGGTGATTCCAATGAGTGCATGAGGACAAATCAATGTGAAGGGCCCAGGAAATGCTGACTGATCCAAACAAAGTGATCATGGTCATTAATGTTCTCCTAAAGGTGAGATTTGAGATCCAAAGAAGGTGAGACCCATTGATCAGTTCAGAGGAGCCAAGGGATATTCTGAATTGAGGATAAGGTGGAGAGAGCAGATTAGGCTATTGATAGACTGAAGAAAGAGTGAAAAAGTAGCAGGTGTAAAGGAGGGAGGCAGGAGTGACAGATGCAATAAATTTTTCTAAAGTAGCTGGGTCAGGAAAATTTGAAGAACTAGATAAAGATCATAATAGAATTCCCAGGGTTCTATATTTTTAGAGGGATTCTGGGTACCAGGAAAATTAAATAAGAAATTCTGGGGTTAGGACATAATTTTTATAAAAGATGTATTAAATATATTATTCATATACCATACAATTCACCCATTTAAGGCATATGATCCTGTGTTTTTTAGTATATTCAGAGTTGTGCAACCATCACTGCAACCAATTTTAGAACATTTTTATCACCTCAAAATGGAACTATACCCATTAGCAGTCTACTCCCCAGTTCTCCTAATAACCCCAGCTGTAAGCAGCCACTAACCTGCTGTCTCTATAGATTTGCCTATTCTGGATACTCCATACAAATGGAATCATACAATATGTGGCCTTTTGTGTCCAGCTTCTTTCATTAAGCATACTATTTTCCAGTTTCATCCATGCCATAGTATGTATCTGTACTTCATGATTTTTATGGCTGAATAATATTTTATTCTATGGACATATACACATACATTTTATTAATTAATTTCTCAGTTCATGGACATTTGGGTTGTCACTTTTTGGCCATTATGAATAATGCTGCTATCAACATTCATCTACAAGTTTTGGTGTGAAAATAAGTTTTTTTTTTTTTTTTGGATAAATACCTGCCTATGAGTGGAATTGCTGGTTCTTATACTAACTCTATATTCAACGTTTTCAGGAACTACCAGACTATTTTTTAGAGTAGCTGTACCAGTTTACATTTCTACCAACAGTTTATGAGGGTTCTGATTTCTCCATATCTTAGCCAACCCTTGTTATTATCTATCATTCTGATAGTAGCCATGATCATGGGTTTATTTCATTATGGTTTTGGTTGCATTTCCTTGTTGGTTAATGATGTTGAGCATCTTTTCCTGTACTTGTTGACCATATATCTTCTTTGGAGAAATGTTTCTTCAAATCCTTTGACAATTTTTAATTGGGTTATTTATCTTTTTCTTATTGAGCTCTAAAAATTCTTTATATATTCTACATGCACATCCTTAATTATATGTATGATGTGCAAATATTTTCTCTCACCTTGTGGGCTATCTTTTCACTTTCTTGCCAGTGTGCTTTGAATACAAATGTTTTTAATTTTGATAAATCTAATTTATCTGTTTTTTTCTTTTGTCACTTATGCATTTAGTGTTGTATTTAAAAAGGCTTGCCTAATCCAAAGTAAGGAGTCTTTACTCCTACATTTTCTTTTGAGAGTAGTAGAATTTTAGCTCTTATGCTTAGGTCTATTATATATTTTGAGTTTAATTTTGTGAATGGTGTGAGGAAGGTGTCTAACTTCACTTTTTTGCATGTGAATATACAGTTATCTCAGAACCAGATGTTGAAAAAATTACCCCCCCACACCCTCACCATTGAATTGTCTTAGCACTCTTGTAAAAAAATTGATCATAGATGTATATTCTTATTTTGGGACTCTTAAGTTTATTCCATTGATCTTCATGTATCTCCTTCTTCCACTGCATGCAGTTTTGATAACCATAACTTTGTAGCGAATTTTGAAATCAGAAAGTCTGAATCCTCCAACTTTTTTATCCTTTCATAGGATTGCTTCTGGCTGTGGTGGGTCCCTTGAATTTCCGTATGAATTTTAGGATTAACTCATCAATGGGAAATTGGGATGTGGGCTTCTCCAAACTCTCCAGGCAAAACTAATGTTCCATCAGGATTGTAAACCACAGGTAAAGATCTGAGAGGAGGCAAATAATATTTACTGATTACCTACCATGCATCTAAATTCTGCAGTGGTGAATTTATGTCTTAGTGTTTAATCCCCGTGGTAGCCTTATGGAACAAATACTCCAATTTTCAGCTAATAAATATGAGTCTAAGAAAGGTTGTCTTGCCATAGTTTATAAATAGTGATGTCAAGATTTATCTTAGGTTTCCACATTAGTTATTCTACCTCTCTCTCCAAAGAAAAGTAGATTAGATAGGCTGGAAACTAACCCTTCCACTCCTACGAATAGCCTCTGCATCCCATTAGGGATGCAATATAACATTTATGTTGTATTAGACTTTATATGTATATTTCTTCCATTTGCAGAATGGGAATGGGTGGAGTCATTCCAGCCAAAAGCAGAAGAACAAAAGAAAATAAATCATACATTTTCAGTATGACTGCATCATAAAGTTACATAAGAGGAAGAATACAAAAGATGAAATATGTTAGTAAGAGGGAGCTATGGTGGTTCCCAAATGACAAACTATGATAAATATTTCCCCAAAAACAAAACTACGATGAGACACCACCTCACAACAGTCAGAATGGCTATTACTACAAAGACAAAAAGTAGCCAACACTGGAGAAGTTGTGGAGAAAAGGGAACACTTATACACTGTTAGAAGGAATGTAAATTAGTTCAGCCACTGTGGAAAGCAGTTTGAAGATTTCTGAAATAATTTTTAAAACAGAATTACCTTTCAACTCAGCAATCCTATTACTGGGTATATACCCAAAGGAAAGTAAATTGTTCTACCAAATGACACCTGCACTCATACGTTCATCACAGCACTATTCACAATAGCAAAGACTGGGAATTAACCTAGATGCCTATCAACAGTGGGCTGGATAAAGAAAATGTACATATACACCATGGAATACTAAACAGCCATAAAAAATAATGAAATCTTGCCCTTTGCAGCAACGTGGATGCAGCTGGAGCCCATAGTCCTAATTAATTTAACTCAGGAACAGAAAATCAAATGCCACATGTTCTCACTTATAAGTGGGAGCTAAACATTGAGTATACATGGACATATGGAAGAGAACAATAGACACTGGGCACTGGGGACCCCTAGAGTAGGGAGAATGGGAGGGGAGCAAGGGCTGAAAAACTACCTACTGGGTATTATGCTCACTACCTGAATAACAGGATTATTTGTACATCAAACTTTAGTGCTGCAATTTACCCATGTAACAAACCTGCACATGTACCCGTAAACCTAAAATAAAAGTTGAAAATAAAGTAAAATGAAGTAAAATGACATAAAATGTTATAGATACATTTATCTATGCCAGTGTTCTGAATTTGATATTTTACTATAGTTATACAGGTATAGCTCTTGGGGAAAATTGGGTAAAGAGTACGTGGGACCATTCTGTACTATATTTTCAACTTCCTATAAATACACAACTATTTAATAATAAATTTTAGAAAAGAAAAAAGAAGAGGCAATGTGCTGAGTTTTCAGTAAAGCTAAAATTACTTAAATACTTGACTTCTGAAATTATTTTCCTTCCTGGTGTGTGACTATATATGAAAAATATCTTATTAAATAATAGAGAAAATGCATAGATAATATATCTTTTTCCTTTTTCTCTCTTTACTTGGAGTAATAAAAAGTTTGTAACCCTTGGTAAGTCTTCCAAAATTGTTAATTTTACTTTGCTGGTTCAAGAAGGCCAAATCTAGAAACCACCTTGATAGATGACTGGAAGCTACTGAAGAATTTTGAATATTAAGTGCAATGAATCTTTAGACTTATGTGTAAGACAAATCATCCTTCCAACAAATGACGTTAGGACAACTGCACATGCAAATGCAAAAGCATGAAGTTGAACCCATACCTCACACAACCCTCCAAAATTAACGAAGTAAATTATAGACTTAAATGGAGGATATAAAACTCCTACAGGAAAACAGAAGAGTAAATTTCCATGATCATGGAGTAGGCAATTACTTTTTACATTTGAAATCAGAAGCATAAGCAACAACAATAAAGAACAATAGATACGTTAAACTTTATCAAAATTAAAAACCTTTGTCCTTCAAAGGATACCATCAAGAAAATGAAAAATCAGGACGTGGGGTGGAGCAAGGTGGAGTAGGAGTCTCCACTGATCATCCCTCACACAAGGAGATTAATTTAACAACTATGTACACAGAATAAAACACCTTCATAAGAACCAAAACTCAGGTGAGCATTCACAGTACACAGCACCTGGTTTTAACTTCATATCAATGCAAGAGGCACTGAAAAGGCAGGAAAAACAGCCTTGAATTGTTGATGCTGCCTCTCTCCCATCCCCCAGCAGTGACAGCATGGTGGAGAATGCTACTGTGTGCTGGCAAGAGAGAAATCACAGCAACTGTGACACATTTAATAATGTCTCAGGGCATTTAATAATCAAACTCCCAAAGGTCAAGGATAGCATAAAGATCATCCTAAAAGTAGCAAGGGAAAAGAAGCAAATGATGTACAATGGAGCTCCAATAAAGCATAGAGAACCCAGAAACAAATCCATGCACCTAAAGTGAACTCATTTTTGACAGAGGAGAACCAAGATCATGCACTGGGGAAAAGACCATCTCTTCAATAAATGATGCTGGGAAAACTGGATATCCATATGCAGAAGAATAAAACTAGAGCCCCTATCTCTCACCATATACAAAATCAAATCAAAATGGATTTAAGACTTAAGTCTAAGACCTCAAACTATAAAACCACTATAAGGAAACATTGGAGAAACTCTTCAGGACGTTGATTTGGGCGAAATTTTATTGAGATACCCCAAAAGTAGAGGCCACCAAAGCAAAAATGGACAAATGGGATCACCTCAAATTAAAAAGCTCTGCACAGCAAAAGAAACAATTAATGAAGTGAAGCGACAACCCACAGAATGGGAGAAAATACTTACAAACTACCCATCTGACAAGAGATTAACAACCAGAATATATAAGGAGCTGAAACAACTCCATAGGAAGAAATCTAATAATCCAATTAAAAAATGGGCAAAATATTTGAATAGATATTTCTCAAAAGAAGACATACAAATGGCAAACAGGCATATGAAGTAGTGCTCAACATCACTGATCATCAGAAAAGTGAAACTCAAAACTACAATGAGTTATCATCTCACCCCACTTAAAATGGCTTGTAACCAAAAGACAGGCAATTGAAAACACTGGTGAAGATGTGGAGGAAAGGAAACCCTCGCACACTGTTGGTGGGAATGTAAATTAGTACAATCACTGTGGAGAACAGTTTGAACGTTCCTCAAAAAACTAAATATAGAGTTACTATATGATCCAGCAATCCCACTGCTGGGTATATAACCAAAAGAAAGGAAATCAGTAAATCAAAGAGATATCTGCATTCCCATGTTTGTTGCAGCAAGAACTTGGAAGCCAAAATTTGGAAGCCAAAACTTGGAAGCAACCTAAGTGTCCATCAACAGATGAATGGATAAAGAAAATGTGGTACTTATACACAATAGAGTACTGTTTAGCCATTTAAAAACAGGAGATCCTGTCATTTGCAGCAACATGGATGGAACTGGAGGTCATTATGCTAAGTAAAATAACTCAAGCACAGAAAGACAAATATTGCCTGTTCTTTCACTTATTTGTGGGATCTAGAAACCAAAGGAATAGAATTCATGGAGATAGAGAGTAGAACGATGGTTACCAGAGGCTAGGAAGGATAGCGGGAGGGTTGTGGGGAAGTGGGGATGTTTAACAGGTACAAAAAAAATACAAAGAATGAATAAGAAATGGTGTTTGATAGCCCAATAGGGTACTATAGTCAGTAATAGTTGTGAGTGTTTTAAAAAGACAATGGAAAATCAACTCACAGAATGGGAGAATATATTTGCAAATTATATATCAGATAAAGGACTCATATCTAGAATATATAAATAATTATTACAATGTAATTTAAAAATTTGTCTAATGATTTTAGTAGACATCTCCCCAAAGAAGATATATAAATGGCCAATAAATACATGAAAAGATGCTCAACACCATTAGAAATCTGAAAAATGCAAATCAAACCACAATGAGATACCACTTCACACCCACTTGATGACTACTGCCAAAATGATAGCTAATAAAAATGATTGGCAAAGATGGAGAAACTGGAATCCTCATACACTGCTGATAGGGAATCAAAATGGCACAGCAGTTTTGAAACACAGTCTAGCAGTTCCTTAAAATGTTGGACATAGAGGCCACTTATGATTCAGTAATTTCACTCTGAGAAAAATAAAAACACATCCACACAAACACTTTTACATGCATTTTCAAAGCAGCATTATTTTTACAATCAAACAGTGGAAGAAACCTACATGTCTGTCAACTGATTAATGGATTAAAAAATGTATGAGAGCCATATAATCTAATATTATTCAGCAGTTAAAAATACAGATACATGGTACAACATGTATGACTCTTGGAACCATTCTAAGTGAAGCAAGCTAGTCACAAAAGACCAAATATTATATAATTCTATTTATATGAAATGGCCAGAATAGGCACATCTATGGAGATAGTAGTTTAGTTGTTTCCTGGGGCTGGGACAAGGGAGTAGGAGCAGGAGTAAGAAATGACCATAAATGGGGACAGTGTTTCTCCTTGGGGTGATGAAAATGTTCTAAAATTAGATTGTGGTGATAAATGCACAATGCAGTGAATATAACAAAATGCACTGAACTCACTTTAAATGTGTGAATTATATGGTATGTTTTATCACAATAAAACTCTTTAAAAAGTCAGGGGAGGATCACTAAGTGTCACAGTGGAGGACAGGATGTAAGAAGCTGAGATGATAGACAAGGATATAAGCAAAGACAATGTTTACATAGTTCAGGAAAATTAAAAGCAGGGCTTGAACTAGCATAGTGGCAATGGGAATGATATAGTGGGAACAAATGCAGGATGATGTGGTGGTAACTACGCACACTGTCTCTCTACATCATCAACACCCACTTGATAGCCACTTTCACCCACTTGAGAGCTACTGTCTCTGATGGGTAGAAACCTCACTTTATTTAAAAACACCCAGAGCCAAACGTCTGTCCACCACCTCCTGAGTTGGCCTGCCTATGTGGAGAATCATTTAAATTATTTTTACTATTTGACGCAAAATGTGCTTGTCTGCAACATCTACCCATTGTCTTTCATTGTGCCTTGTAAGAGTAAATATATTACTATGATAATGTTTGAAAACATTTGTTTAATAGACGATCCAGATCTGTTGGAGATTATAGACTGTATCAATATTTGTACAATAAAGGTCAGAGAGACAATTCTCAAGTTAGAATTTTTGAAAAATCGAAACTGTTCATCAGATAGGTAGATGAAGAGACCAAGCCCTCATGTGGTGTCAGACCAGCTTTCTCGTCACGAATATTAATACATTTGGGTTGCACATAGAAGGAAGGCATAGGAACCCCATTGCTATGTGGGGCTTTTACTGATGGCATCTTTCTGGAATCCTGAGGAGGTACTATCCACACTCCTGTCATTCAGTTTAATTGAAACGTGACCCTTTCAGACAACCTAACAATATATTTACATTACACAGAATTTTTCACTTAAGATTCCACTAAATATTTAACTAACACCACTAAAGAATAATACAACTGGCACTATAGCTGTATCAGAATGGGAAATCAATCAGTTTTCAATCTTGTTTAGCAACCCTCCCACTAACCAAGGCAGACAGAGACCTGGGTAAGGGGAGAAAAGGATGTTAGGCCTTGAGCCAGAGGTGAAATTAAATCTGCGTTGTATCTATTTTGAAATCTGCCTCACTTTCCAAGTGCTAACAAAGGGCCAAACTGGGAGAGGCAGGTGCCTGATGTGTCTTCTATCTGGAAAATCGGGAGGTATCCCAAGAAGTCATGCTCATTGCTTCTGACACTTTCTTTAAAATGTTGCTCTTTTCACCCATACAATTTTCGTCAGTAATCCTCAAAGTAAGATAATACTTGGAATTTCAAATCAGCAGCACCCTGATGGCAAAGTCAGGTATTTAGAACCCAATTGAACTCTTATGCTCCAAAAAAGTAGAAATAAAAACAACAATAACAATAATAAAGTTATTTTACGTTAAATTATCATGGTACAGTTACAAAGTACTTCACATATATTGTCTTAATTTACCCAGCGGAGAAAACTGTGTTGTTTAGCTATTCAATATATGTTTTGTTTGATTTTATTATGAAAATATATGAAGCAAAAAGTCTTTCTCCATAGAAAAATCAAGTAAAGCCCATAGAATAGTTATTAGCCTAGCATATATGAGAGTGCTCAGTGTAGGTTCTTTCTCCCTTCTGCCCCTCTAAAGCTACTTTGGCTAATAGGCAGTGAATGTTCCTAATACCTTTAGCAGTAGAGATTAGTTATCATTTCCCCCATTATGTACAAGAAGGATCCATTAAGTATCCCAAGTCCAGGGAAGGGAAAGGGATGCCAAGAAGTAGACAAGAGGTACGAGAGTGAGCTTATGAACTTGACCACATCCCCCTTTCTCCAACAAAGACAATCATGCCAAGACAGTAGGCTGTGTTCTTCTGACCTACTAGTTTGCTCCTAGTTAGACTGTAGACTTAATCTTGCAGCATTGGTTTTTGTGGAAAACAGGATGATCTATTGGAATAAACTGAGAACCTGAGATACAACACAAAGCGGGTGAAGCTTGTGTCAGGACCTCTCCCTTGCTTGGACCCAGTGGGAGATAAAGAGATTATAGAAGAAAAGAAACTGAATTACCAAGTCTTCAATAATTTGTTGTGATCTATTTTTTCATTCTAACTATTTACTTTTAAACCTACTTTGTATTTGTAATTTTATTTTTTCTTAAAGATTCTCACTTCCTTCAGTAATATAGGCCACACAAGCTAGATCCACCCTTGAAGAGAACTTAATTCAAAAGAACCCCACAGCAAATGACTGCAACCTTCACAGCCAGGCCAGATTCAGGATTAAATGCTAAATTAGTGGTGGATTCACTGGTGATGCCAAATTGGTGATATCAAAAGACAGCAAACCAGGCTCAAATAAGCAAGTCGAATGCAGCATTTTTTTTTTTTTTTTTTTTTTTTTGAGATGGAGTCTAGCTCTGTTGCCCAGGCTGGAGTGCAGTGGCTCTATCTCGGCTCACTGCAAGCTCCGCCTCCCGGGTTCAAGCCATTCTCCTGCCTCAGCCTCCCGAGTAGCTGGGACTATAGGCGCCCACCACCATGCCCGGCTAATTTTTTGTATTTTTAGTAGAGACGGGGTTTCACCGTTAGCCAGGATGGTCTCGATCTCCTAACCTCAAGATCCGCCCGCTTCAGCCTCCCAAAGTGCTGGGATTACAGGTGTGGCAGCATTTTTATTATTCTGAAACTGATCTAATTTTGATGAATTTTTACCTTCCTCCTAGGTGGCAGAAAAAGTTCAACTTGTTAGTTCTGTTTCTTATTTTTGATTCCACTTAAAATGCTCCCCTGCGAGAAAATTGTTGCCCTTTTCAGAATTCTTCCCTTCCCTGTTTCCGTTTCCAAAGATGATTGCTGGGTACAAGGGTGGGAGGATGTCTCTCAGTCTGGTGTCCAACGGGAGGGGTCCCTCTGACCTCATGGAGGGTGCCTGTGCCTTTTGCTGGGCTCCCATTAGGTCAGCGTTAAGGG
Organism: Pongo abelii; assembly: GCF_028885655.2. Taxonomy (NCBI): domain Eukaryota; kingdom Metazoa; phylum Chordata; class Mammalia; order Primates; family Hominidae; genus Pongo; species Pongo abelii. Next base: position 156,420,405 of record NC_071985.2, on the reverse strand, counting down.
GGCTGCCTATGCTGACAACAACTGAGGACACACCCCTTTAAAGCTCAGCAAACACTGTCCTCCTGCTATTGACTTCTAGAATGCAGAGGAAGCTCCTGGATACCTTCTACACCACACAGGAGTTAAAGATTTTGGAGAGCTAACCTCAGGGCATTTTACTTTGGTGGAGCTACCACTGCGATCTCCTCCCAGAGCACAGTTGTCCCCCTCCCCCAGGAGGCAACAGGATGTGTCTTCTCTCTCCCCTAGGAAAATTCCATGTCTTCATTTCTCCCCACAGGAAAATTCCTCTGGAAAATAGCATGTCCTTCCGTTTTCTCTTCCTCTCTTGAACGGGCTTCCTCGAAGTCATCTCCTTCTTACTGGGTCACAGCCTCCCAGCTCGGTAGACATGGAAGAAAAGGTGTCCTTCCTGCATTATAGAAAAAGCACAGATATGCCAGATTTGTGCTTCAGGCCTGGTTCTTGATGTGTTAATTGAGGTTAACAGGTTTTAGATGATTCGTTTCATTTCTAAAAGAACCAGTTGTTCAAAACTATTGTCTTGTTTCCAGTGCCAAAGCTGTGGATATTCAAAGATGTTTATCAACTCTCCCCCTGCCGCTGCAGTCCTACCCTGCACTGCTAATCTTCCCTCAGCAAACAGATGCCCCTGGAACAATATAGGGATGAGCACAAAGAAATTCAGGAGAAGAAAGCACATTCACGTAATTCAAAATTGTTATCTCTATCATAAGATTAGTAAAAAGCCTTTGTTCAGATTTTTTATTGTGAGCAGTGTTGTATTTTTTGTTATTGTTTCAGGTGATAGGTTGATATTTTGATATCACTTAGAACCGAGTCGGTAAACTACATATTTATCTTTGATTAACTAAGATTCTGTTTTTAAAGAAAAGAGGACATCTTTGGCTAGTAACGATTAGGTAACAGTGAATGGCAGGTGCCATATGGATCCTTGGAGCACAGACGGACATCAACCAGCAAGTATTTCTCAGATTCTACCCTAAAATGTGACAGTATGTCAGGTGTGGGCTAATATATATAATAGCTTTCAAAAGGAACTGAACAACTAGCAGGTAAAGAGTAACTTATATTAAAATATCCCAATAATAGATGGACTATGGCAAGAACCTCTGAACTAGTCTCTCTGCTTCTACTCTCCCTCTCTACAGTGTATTATCTACACTGCAATCAAAATCTTCCTTCCAAATGTAAGTAACTGTTCAATGGCTTCCCATGGGACTCGGAATAAAGGCTCACACTCTTTACAATGGCCTTGCAGGTTCCTCATCTCCTACCTCCAGCATCTTCACTGTCCCTCTGCTCCAACCACACTGCCTCCTTCTTATTCCTCCAGATCTCCCAACACAGCCCTGCCCCCAAGGCCCTTCCAATGACTCTGATCCTCTTCCCTGCGCTACCCAGTGTCTCACTCCATCAATTCCTCCACATCCTGCCAAATGTCACCTAACCAGAAAGGCTTTGTTGAACCACTCCAGATAAAATAAAGTCTCCTGCCCTTACCCATCACTCTCTCTTGCCCGGATTAATTCTTTCTAGCACTTACATTGTGATAATTTCTTTTCTGCCTCCTGCCTCTTTTCATTGGAAAATATATTACATGAGAGGGGGTTTGCTTTATTCATTGCTGAATGTTCAGCACCTAGAATAATACCTGGCACAAAATACGTTCTCAATTATTATACCCAGTTCCTCCCAGTTCTCTTGGAAATTTCTCCATTTTACCATTGAAAATTCCACATCCTTGTGATTCACTTTGTCCCAGTGAATTCCAAACAGTTGGCCATCCTATCCTTAATAGATAGTTGTTGAATGAAGGAAAGGAATGAAGAAAAAAGAATGAGGACAGGGAAGGAGGGAGGAAGCTAGGACAGAAAAGAAGGGAGAGAGAAAAAAAAGGATGTTAATATTTTCCTGTTCTATATGTGGAAAGCAAAAGAGTATTTTTGTAATCTTTTTTTAGCAAATGCCTGGATCAAATTCAATATGATTTTAAAGCCATGAGACCCTCTTATTCTTGGTTTTGATGTTGCACAGTATCATAATACATCTGATCGGAATTTCAATATCAGGTTTAATATACTATGCAAGCTGGTATAGGCTCTGAAATTATGCATATTCATGAGAGCAATCACACCCTTACTTTTGATATAACTGGCAAAGTAAGGTACCACAAGAGAACAATAATCAAAGAAAAAGGGAGGACTACCAGTTGTTATTTACTTATGACGTTTTACTGGAAAAACTCAAGCAACATGAAAGACTATTTCTAAATGACGTACTAAAACTAACAAAACAGTGTTATAAAGTGTCATATTTTCTTTCCTTTTATGCAATAAAACATTGAAAAGCTCCACCACTATGCAGCCACTTCACCAGATGCAATAATATCCAAATGTGAAAGTAGTTAATAATATTGTGGTTTTAATTCCCTTGGTATTTCAGAGATATCCTTTGAACAGCCTAAATCAAATCATACTGGTACTTATGAGAAATAGAGATCTCTTGTGAGTCCTTATATTGTGCTTCCCAAGAACCTACAGTGCATTTCAGTTATTTACCTTGAAAATTCTTCAGGCCATCCAGAGTGGGTTTGGACATTTGTAATCATTTTGTAGAATGTGATAAGGGAGGACCTGCCTTCCTAAATTCTCAAGCTTGGAATTTTCAAGTCAGTGTCAGGACCATAGGCGCTCTAATGCATATATATATTTGCCCTGAGCAAATAATTATTTATCTCTGTGCTTCAGTAGTTGCATCTGTATGTTAAAAATAAGATTATTGCTATGTTGATTTCTTATGACATGAGAGAAGAGGCTTTAAAAATTAAAGAAAAGAAGAAAACTCTTTAAACTTAAGATGGGAATCATATCTTATTCTTTCATATTCCCAGTGCCTAGCAGAATGCCCAGTTAACTCACCGGGGGCATTAGCCAGTTCCTTGTCTACTACATCATTCCATCTTGTATCATTCCACGCTTTGAAGCAGGTACTATTACACCCTATTTGTAAGGCTTAGAGAGGTCTAGTGGCTTGCCGAAGAACAGACCACAAGTACACAGCAGAGGCATGATTAGAACCCTACCCTTCTAACTGCAGTCTGGTGCTCTTTCCTGGACACCTGCACATCTCTTCCAGTAATTGAACTGACCCGCATGTTAAGCATTTCACATTGCTCTAACACACCAAAGCCTATCTACAGAAATGTTCAGAAAGATTTGTTCCCAAGCCCGCTTCCATGTCATGTATGCACTTTGTTCCTGGCACTCTTTGCAGACCATCTCTCTCCCAGCATGAAAGTTGTCTATAAACCCTGTGTAGTCGAATTGTAATTTGGAATCTCTATGGGAGCCCGACTACATTAAACCAATGCATGGATTAACACCTACTTCAACACACACAACCATTCTCCACGTACATGAGCAGTTTTTACCCAACCAAACAATAACAGACAGGTTCTACTCATAGAGAGGAGGCACTGAAATGAAAGGCACAGTAGAAACACAGACACGCAGTACAGTGCTTCGTGTCCAGGTGCATTAATGAGCTGTGGCCTCAAATCCCAGGTTTGCCAAGAGTGTTTCTGCTCATGTATCAAAGCAAAGTCATTCTGGGTGTAAGTGGAAATGCTAGTTGCATTCATGTCGGCACTAGACATTTCCTGGAACCCATTAAACAAGATTCATTTTCCAAATGGATTTTGTTAATTTAATTTTTTTTTTTCCTTTTGTAGTTAGAAACCTAGGGGAAAATTGAGAAGAATAAATGTGGTTAAACTGCCCCAGGGGATGGCTTGTCTGTAGAAGCATCCCAGGCATACCGAATGGCGTACAAAACAGACCTTAATGAGTACTGCTTGTCAAAGGATCTGATATGCATTTTGCAGAATAAACATAACTCCTTTTTCAGCAGTTGATCCACTGTTCTCTAGGGAAATGAATGAAGGGCCATATACTGCTGTCTTTGCTGCCCAAACATACACTTGTTTGAAGGGAAAGCAACAAAAACAAAACAAAACAAAAAACCCTGCTGGTTTCTCTATTTTCTAATTATGTTTTCTTTCCAAGACATATTTTGTTGTATTGGTACAAAATACGTTCAGTAAATTCAAGGAGGAGAGAACATTCCAGTCTGAAATGGATTTCAGCTTGGCAGAAATGAATTAATAGAGGCATGGCAGGTCACTTATTTAACTAAGTACAGGGGCTGCCATATTAACCTCGTGTGAGCTGAGAGAACTAAAGAAAATTCTTTGTTTGTACTACTGCAAAATTGGCCAAGGCAAATCAAAACAAGACGCCTAGGCAAATCAAAGTGACACGTTCAAAATAAAATCGTGTTAATACTGGTTGCAGATGAAACTTTATTAGCAAGTCAACTTTAGTAGAAGTGCTGTCTGAATGTAAAAATCTGATTGCTTGAAAATAACACACCCCCAGTAATTAACTCTCCTAATAGGACTACAATTAAGATCTCGTAGGACAGCATTTAGGGAATTTCTTCCTGCTGATTCTCACCATATATATTTCTTATGGCTGCAGGTTAGTTTATACCTCCAAATATCATATTTCTCACTAGAAATAGCACTGAGTAATTGGGTGCTGCAGGGCTTACTATTCAATACTGAGTCATTTTGATTAGACCCATATTTTATCACTTGTGCCATTAGCATCAGACATTTTTTTAAGCCATGAAACTCCTATGTTCTTGGATTTGATGTTCATAAAATTAAGGAAATCAGTTTCTACCATCTATTTTTCTCTTCAAAAATCAAATTACATGACATCTCATCCATGTCAAGGCCGTCTAAATCTCTGATCATTTTCCATCTGAGGCTAGGTGTGAAGCTAATCCATTTTCTGTAATGAAGCAGCAAAGCTAAAGAAGGGCTGAGCTATACTCTGAACTATGGAAATAATGGATCTAATTTAGATAGTTAATCCAGCCATTTCTGAATAGTGTGCACTCATGTTTGTTGAGCTAATAATGACCATCTTAAATCAAGAAGACATTTAAACCTTTATGGAATATCTTTATAAAATATCAACCTTTATGGAATGTTGTTAAAAATGTATGTATGGTAATGGGCAATTCTTCACCAGTGCTTTGGATATTCTGCCCTCAGACCAAAGATGCTTATTTTTCTTCCTTCCCTCTCTTCTTCCTTTTCTCTCTCCCTCTCCTCTTTCCTTTCTTTCTCTTAGATCTTCAGTAATTTCTCTGTACTCCATGCAGCATGTGCAGTTGCTTAATTCAATCGATCTTTTCTTTTTAAAAATTTTTCCAATCTCATACCTTCCTCTATTTACTATGATAAAACTGTTCTATACTTCATAGGAAACTACTTAAAAGAAGTATGTACCTTCAATGTCTTTCTCCCTAAATTTTCACTTACTTCTAACTCAAACAGTTGATTCTTTATACTACCACATGAATAAACTTGTCAATGACATCTTATGTTGCTAAGGCTTATGGGTGCTTTTTTTGCGTTTGTTTTTACTCATTTTTCTAGAGCATTTGACATATCTCCTTGTCAAAGTGTTCTCTTCTCTTGCCTTGGGAGACACCACTCTGGTTGTTCTTTCTTCATTTCCTTTCTTGGATCTCCTTTTTCACCCAGAAATATCGTTCTCTCCAAGGACTTTTTTCTTGGTACTCTCCTTTAATCGCTCAATGATTTCATACAGGCCCATGTCCTTAGGTGCCTCTTCTCTGTTCATATTCCCAGCCTGCTGAGACTCAAATATCAGTGCTCTTCTAGATGTCTCTACTTCAGTGCCCTTTTAGACAACTAAAACCTCAAACTGTCCAAAATTAGCCCCTCCTTTCCTCTCTCAAAATTGCTCTTTGACTTATTTTCCTAATGTTGGTAATGGATGAGGCTTCTATCCAGGCCTAAAGCTAGAATCTCAGTTATCCAAGTATCTTTTGCATTTAATTTTACACCAGATATTATCTATTCTATCTCCTATCTGTGTGTGTCTTCCCATTCATAATGCCTTTTAATTGTCATTTCTTCAGTGAATTACAAAGATTATCTTCTGAAATATTATCCCTGCTTCTCGTATGGCTTCCTACAATATTCAGTTCCAATGTCATGCTCTTGATTAAAATCTCTCAGTGGTCCCTCACTGTTTCTAGACCTTAGCTGGAACTCTTGGACCAAAAAATGTGAGCTACCTCTGTATCCACCTACTTTTTTTAAAAAGGCAACTTCCACACTTTTAAGAGACAGTAATCCTTGTGCCAGTTGAAATATTTTCACAGCCATGAGTTTATCACAGACTGTAGGAAACAGATCCTCTTTCTTCTAGAAAGCATGTTTTGTTAGGGAACTGTGTTGAATTCTTCACCTCAGTTAACCTTTATTTTAAACCTTCTGCGCACCAGAAGTATTTACTATCTTATATTATAAATGCAAATACTTTTTCCTGGATCAAACAATTGAAGAATAACTAGGATTATGAGTGGGAAAGAAAGGTTCCCTATGCCTGAGTGAGTTGAGTTGCTGTTCTTTGCTTATCATATATAAAGAGTGATTGAATTTATTATCATCTTGGTATGTACATGTTAACTCAAAATTATTGTGGTACTCACTGTACTTTGTACTATTGGGTTCCAATGGTTTGTAAGGTAGTGATTTATGCACACAAATCCTTAATTCTTAATTAAGAAAATTTAGAAATTTTAAAATCTAATACCCTATTAAGAAAAAAGGGTGAATTTTCCTGTGCTCTCTTATAGCAATCATCTTATCAAATAATTATTGCCCTTTTGAGAAAAATACATCATGATAGCATCACTTTGTATCTTCTAGCTTTCTCTGATGTTAGGCATTTTTTCTTAAACAAGTTAAATATTCCTCATGGAAAAATAATTAGCCAATTCCTTAAATTTGACAAAAACGTCATTCAGAATTGTTGCTATCATTCCTTTTTTTTCCTCTTTTTTTTGATATTTTATGTCCAGGCAAATGGGGGAATGATTGGCTTTATATTCTTTACATGAACTGTCTTTTTTCCTGCCTATCCTAGTAATGTCACAGCATCTAATTTATTTTCTTAACCACATAACATATCCTTTCCTCTTTTCTAATAAGAGAATATAGTTAACTTAGGCAAATGAAGCAGTGCCTGACACATATTAAGTGCTATTAAATGCTCAATAAATGTTGCATGACTGAATAAACTCAAGGCCAGGTAAACATAAGAATAGAGAAAAAATAAGAGTGAAGCGTGATTGGTAGTTTTTTGTTTGTTTCATATCTATAACCTCTTGGTAGCTTCCCCAAGAATAGTTAATTGTCCATGTGACCAGGACTTTATATCCTTATGTCACCTACTTCTGCTTCCTTCCCCCACCAGTTTCTGGGAAGAATTTTGCCAGATCACCAGATGCACACAGTTAGCTACTAAAGAATCTCTTGTCTGTCTCTTTAGCTTCTCCATAAATACACACATTTCTTCATTTGTTTTTAAGGCAATGCTGTATGTGTAATCATGTGTGAATCTTTATTGAACACTTATGGAATAAGACACCTGTTCTTACAAATTAGCTGAGTTCTCAAGAAGGCCCAAATTAGTGAATTAGTTGATGAAGGAAATTTGTTGCGGAGACAGCAGGCAGCTAAGAAATTTTTCAGCTTGTCAAAAGTATTGTTAGTCTCACAGTTTGTCAAGGAGACAAGAAGATACCATTCTGAAGAATTTTAGGTAGCGTCTTAATACCTTAAACTCACTAAGGACGAAAATGAAATTGCTTGTCTTATCAGTTAAAGAGAAGCTTTGCTGATGTCAGACCATAGCCCAGAAAGTTAACTAAAAGTTTTGTAGAAGTAGATAATCTTTTCCTGGTGATCGATGTGGTGAGATTAGAAGTGAGTTGCCAGGGGAGTCGTGGGGAAATAGGCTTAATCATTTTAGTTGTATTTGTGCTGAAGGCAGTGCTGAACAGACCTCAGAAGTCACTTAGCCATGTCTTTTCCAGGGGGCATACAAGGCGCCTGCTAATTTCTACAGACACTTTTTAAGCGATTACCAGTGCTGGCAAGTGGAACTACCTTTCGGGTCCTCTTACAAGCATCCAGTCACTTGCTGAAATGTCATAGCGATATAAACCTGCTGACAGGCCAGGATCATTGAATCTCCTGCCTCCTCCTTCCACATAACAAATCTCATTGTTGATTGGCATATGGCAGCAAGCATCCCAATACCCAAAGTGGTGTTCTTATTTCTGAGGGAGCAGGGTCTGTGTGTGAATTGCACAGTAGGGAGCAATCCCCTGCCCTGATACAGGGAACCTGAGTGCTTAGTTCCTTCTCTGCTCAGAACTTAGTGTGACTATGTGGCCTAGCTCACATTTTTTGTGTTACACCTACACAGGAAAAAGGAAAAATGTCCTTTTGATTCCATGCTTATAGAGATGTTGGTCCAATTTGAATGAACATGTAGCCAAGGTACTATCTTCCCCCTTTCCTCTCCTTTTTTTGGTCTCATAGGTGTAATAACATTTCATTTTAAAAATAAATATGAAAAATGGAAAAGCATAAATAAAAAATAAACACATTTGTGAGTTTTTTATGCAGATATAAATACTGTTAATATTTTAATTTTTATCCTCTGGCCTTGTACTTCCAGGAAGTAGTGAATGGTCTGGTTCTTTGAGTCCTTGGAGCCAGTGTGGGTAGGAGTGGGGTTGGTAGGGACAGTAGAGAAGGATGCAAGGAAAATATTTGCTCTGGATAGATAATTTTGTCTTTTTCATCCAATCTTATGGATAAGAAAATATTCAAAATTCAATAAATATTCATTGAACACCTACTATGTGCTAAGGACTGTTTAGATACTAGAAATACTGCAATGAATAATGCAAAATGCCTTTGTGAAAGTTATAATCGATGGAAAATGGAAGAGAGAGAGTAGAAATACCCAGTACGAAACTTGGCATTTCAATACAAAGTAGCCAGATTATTTAAATAAACACTTTAAGGACCTGGTATATGGCACAGTTTTGAGTGATGATGTGTTAAATTCAAAATCAGGAATTTTTATCTAAACTGTGTATCTAAAATAATGGCTTATATAAAATGAGACAGTCTTATAAGCCTTATTTCTAGATATTTTATAGCCTTTTGACAATTATTTAAGTCTGCACGTAGAATTTATCACCACTTAAGTAGAATCTATTAGGACCATAGAATCTCAGAGATGAATTTAAACGGTCTACCTTCTCTATTTCTATTATCTATACTACACTCCTGCTCCCATGGCTGAATCCTCTCCCTGATACATTAAGCAGTAATTATCAGCCTCTTTTTGAAATCTTCAGGCACAAAAAGCTCTCTACTTCCTGAAGCAGCCCATTCTACCAACCAGTAGCTCCAATTTTCAAAATGATCTTCCTTATATTAATCTGAAATTCAAGGGCCCATAGTTTCTTCTGCTGAAAGTGTGTGCAAATCTCTGGGAACTATCTCAGGCAGTGGAGTTGAAGCCTGGGGATATTTCTTTTCCAAGTTTCAAAGTTCAAACTGCCAGAAAGAGCCCTGAAAGGGTCTCAGGTGTTAAAGGCTTCCATAAAACTGATGAAGAAAATAATAGTTTGTATCAAAGAGCACCAGTAGCATATGGAAAAACGGGTTGTTAGGGGATGTGGCTTTGATCTGCCACTCATTTGTCAGCAGAGTTGATTAACTCACTTGGCTATTTGAGAAGGTGGCCCTCCCTCCATGTGTAGTCTTCCTCAAGCCCCATGCTAAGGCAAAGAAGTTGACCTAAGCTCTGTCTTCCCTAGGTCAAAGGTACCTGAATAGTTGAGTTATTTTAGTAGAAACTCTGAATATGGAATTGCAGTTTGAAGCAGCCAAAATATTCATTTTTATAGCTGAGAAGAGACTCTAACATGCAGAACATGTTGTCTTGGAGAAGCCAGTGATGAAATGTGTTGGTTTGAGCCATAGCAACAGTTCACCTTTATATGCAGAGGAAATGGAAATCCATTTTAATCATCAATGAAAAGATAATCATTCTTAAGTTCCTTTCCAACATCTATCACAAACATACTAAGTTTCTTTCTAAAAATAAAACAACCGAGTTTTCCCTCGATCTTGTGATTTCCAATGGAACCTGAAAGCTGGTGTCCTATCCTCTTATGCCCTTAGTGGCCAATCAAAAGAAAACAGATTTTATTCATTAATTACATCATTGATTTATTCACCAAACATGCATTGAGCACTCACACTGTATCAGACACAATCATTAGTACTAAATGTAAGAAATCCTGAGATCCTCAAATAAAATAGTAGAGTGTGGGTGGATTGGAGTAGACTGGTTTAGAAGATATTGAGGAAGGTGATTTGATGGTAACTAAATATGAGAGTAGTGAATGCATCAAGACTAACTCTCAAGTTTCTTATATGAGGAGTTGGGGAGATGGTGGTAAGTCCACAAACTTGGGTAAGGCCCCCAATTTTACAGGAGCAACATACTGAAGGGAATCCATAGGGAAAAGGTGAAATGGTGTATTTACCAATGATGGTATTTGGGCATCAGGGTCTGGAAGCTTTTCTTCAGATATGGAAGCCCAGACTTGGTGGTGTAGTGTAGTTTATGGTAGAGAACTAGCATCTTTTCTATGAAGAACCATATTTTCTTTTTTTTAAAAATAAGAGCTCCTGGTTAAAAGCTGTGTGTCAGATCCCATATGGGGGCTCTAAGATCTAATTTTACTTAAGGGCCCCAAGGCACAGAGGCTAGCCAAGATTCTGAGAAGATATCAAATAAAAATCTTGGAACCAATAGAAAGCAATTTTCATAATTAGGAGGAACACGGCACCCCATATATCATCATTAGTCTGAGACAAGGAACAGAAGGTTGGGGAGGGAAAGGATGGTTTCTCTAAACAGGGAACAGGTGGCCAGTGCAGTCAGGGCCAGCTAGGGAAACCTTAGGCAACTCTGCTCGAAAATTTCTCTGCTCCTCCCCTAGAGACTCTCAGATACAGAGGAAAACAGGATGATTAGCTATTGGCAATTAGTTATTAGTTATTGGCAATGGGTGTTTGCCTCCATGATAGTGTTTTTATTCTTAACAGAGACACAGAGAAAGGCCAAAGGATAGAATTTAATGGCACCCATAGACACTGTGGAAAATGAAGTGTTTTTGTATGTCCTGATAAACTGAAGTTTTGATGTTACAAAATGTCCAAAATGCAATTTGGCTTTCATTTGAATTGCTTCCTGCAAAGTTAATTGTTTGCTCCCAATCCATAATTGATGATAGCTTTTCCCCTATTGCAGTTAGACCAAGGAATCTTGGCAGTCTAGTGCTATAGAAGCCAGACACATGCAGGTAATAACACCCCAAGAAGAGCTGAAATATTAGCCTTCTGAGACACAGGCTGTGCAAATTTCTCTTGCTTACAAAAGAGACATCAGTTACACCTTAGAGCCTGTCTTGTAGACTTAGTTTCATAAAAGTTGTATAATAATTTTGGAAAGTACAGATGACATGTCAGAAAAAATGCCAGAGGAAAAGCTCTGGGGAGCCTGATTAATCATTTTCACAGTAGGTATAAGGAATGAGGGGGTTCTCATAGCTAAAGTAGTGATTTGCATGTCTAACTAATTTTCTTCTGCCATTTCTTCTCCATTCCCATGATATCCAGTACAGAGTGACCATGCAGTGTTGATTGATTGAACAGCAACCACCACATACATGTCCTGCCCCACCACAAAAGGAAGGAAGGAATAAAAGAAAGAAAGAAAGAAACAAACAAACAAACAAACAAAACTAAGCAAGACAAAACAAATACCCATGTCAGTGGTTCAAAGATTAAGATTGTGGCTTTATGTAAAGTTCTTTCCCTTTGTAGACTTGCTGCATAATTATTCAAGTATGATGGTTACAGTTTTTAAAAAGGAAGGGAAATTGTGGTATGTTGGTATGTAAATATTTTTAAATGTTGTCTCTCTGTTTTGATCAGTTTTTGTTTTATTCAATTTGTCTTTATTAAATCTTATCAAAGCAAAACTTGTTCTTCCTGTTTCTCTGTTTTGATTACAGGACTACTGAATGGAGAGCTTTCTGATTTCTCCAAGGGAATTGTTTTGTAGAAAAGGCCATGCTAGATTTCCCTTGCCACTGCCTCTTTCTGCTGGGAAGGTAACCTTTACCAAGAGCTATAGCCTCTTAATCTTTTAGTGGAAATTGCTCTTGTGAAAACGAGCCCTGATAGTATCTTGGCTCACTAATTCATGCCATGTGGCTCAAAATTAAAGCATTAAAATTTCATAGATATAATGCCATTTATAAATCATGTCATAAAAACATTCATTTTCTTATAGACCTTGAAAATTGGGCATGTATTCTTCCTCCAGCTGTTGCTTAAAGTTCATTACAGCACACCAGTATTTGTCAAAAACAAAGCTCTGGTAAAGTGGGGAGATATTTAGCAGCAACACCCTCAGAGCATCAAGGCACTGTCCTCCCAGCATTGTGCACATGTTGCTCCCGTTAGTGGTCATGGAAACTGCAAGCCCACCTCCGTGTAATCAGAGATTCCCGGCAGAATTGTATTAATGGAGCAAGTGGTTCTGGGAGGGTAGCTTTATCATTCTTTATGTCCTTATTCTGTTCACTTGCAGAAAGAGACTATTTACCATTTTCCCTAAATTTATCTCCTATAAAATTTCAATATGTTTAGTGGATGAAGACAACAGACTAATTAAGTAGACGGTCAACATTTGCCACATTTCAAAAAATGACAATGACAGATGATTCTTTTTGCCATTTATCCTTAGGCAGCAGATGGGGACTTGATAATTGTTTAAGCAACAGAAATAACTTGCCCTAATTTACTATCTAGTTTTTTGTTTGTCTTTGATTATGCCTGAATAGAAACCTTTTGTCCATTTGAAGTGGTGGAAATTAGAATATCCATTTTGAGGTGTTTCTGGGATGTACATGCCACATATTTGGCCTGCAGATGCTAATGGATGTCTAATCACATTTGCCAACCATAAAATCCCTATTGGGAAAACACCTTCATCTGCAATAATCTGCCACTTTCTTGAAACATGCTAATTTTCTTAAATAATGTAGAGGCCTATAAGGACTTCTATTTTATGTAAACAACTAGATGTAGTAAACAGTCAGTTGCAGGAGGTCATTATATCATAATCTGGACTTTGTTACTTTTCAGAAGTTTGGAGTTTTTGTTTGTTTGCTTGTGCTGTCTTGTTTTAATTTCATCGGGCTAGCATTTCATAGTAGAGTATTAAGATGGATTCTTTGACCTTTGATATGAAAAGTAGCTGAACCATCTTTTTATTGCTTGATTTGTTGGATTGGAGAACATTTCATCTATTCAGTATTAAAGATTAGCCCCAGGAAACTGGGAGCTGCTCTAAAGTATGGAATTTCTAAGCCGAGTGCATTTTCTTCAGGCTAAAATCAACCTAGACGCAGATATTTGATAGTGTAGAATTCCCTTAATCTTTGAGGCACAGCATCTGTATGTTCATTCACATGGACTCGTTTTACATACACTACCTACGCATGCCACCAGGATCATTTGTCCAGTATGTAATCTGATATGTGTTTTTGTGCTAATTGAAATATTGGTTTATTTGTTGTCAGCCTGAGATGCCTTCTCCAACAAGGCTAAAAACAATTTCAAGCAGAATATAAATAAGACGCATCTGAGGATATACCTATGCATACACAAATTTGTGTGTGTGAACATACATATATTCTACACAAATGCACTGAGGGAGAGAGCAAGAGTGAGTTTCTATTTTCATTCTATCGTGCTTACATATATTCATATGCTTTCACGTTGGGTATAGCTTTGGATCTGAGAAAACCAGACTATTATATGTCTGGTAACTTCACTGGAAAATCTGAAAGAATCTAAATTAGCCAGTCCTGCTGATCTTTTGGATACATGAATTCATATGTCCACTAATTTGTTTTCTTTTTGCTTTTTATTGTGGAGAGGGGAGAAATCCAAACATACACAAATATAAACAGAATAATGTAAAAGAAACCTCTACACATCGATCACCAGCTCCAGAAAATACCAACTCATTGGTCTCTGCAGCCCCATCTTCATCAGTCACATCTTCCCAACTCTTCTCCCACTTGTTTTTTTCCTGAGGCAAATCCAATAGCATATTATTTCATTTCAAAATATTTTATTATGTACTTTTCTAAGACAAAAACATAGTTTTTATATGTGAGTAGAATACCAATCCCACACTAAAAAAATTCACCATAAGTCTAAGTCTTAATGTCATTAGCTCTCTAGTCAATGCAATTATCTAATGCATCATACATTTTTTAAGAAATCATAATTCAAATAAAATACATACATTGCTTGTCCATAGATTGATTTATCTTGAGACTTTTTAAAACACATGGGTACTCCTCTCCTTTTCTTTTTTTCTTCTTGCAGTTCATTTGTCAAACTGCAAGGAAAAAAATGATTATTTATCCTGTAGCTTCTCACAGTCTAGTTTTTGCTGATTGCATCCCCACGATATAGCTTAATATGTTCTTTGGTCTCTTATTTACTGTACTTAGTAGTTAGATCTAGAAGTTTTATTATATTAGATTTTTGTGGGGTTTTCTTTTGATAAGACATTTACATATGTGGTCTTTTCTACTTAATAAAAAGCACACTATATGCTTTATCTCTTTTTGAAGTGCTAGCCATTAATGTTCAATGCCTAAATCCATTAGTTTATTAGAGATTACAAAATAGTGGTATTCTTATTTTCTCATACCTTCATCATTTATTAGATGTGATATTTTTATAATAAAACTTTCCTCCTTTTTATTCTTTGGTGACCAGTAGTACAACTAGTGTAGCCAAGGGAGGATAAACTCTTGATTCTTTTATTTACAGTTTTCAAAATTATCATTAGTTCCCTACAGTATCCCTCGGTACTCAATAATTTTTTAATATCATGAAGAACACATGGATTTAAAATTTATTGAAGTATTTCAATCTATTGCATTTACATCATCCCTGTTGATGCTCAAATTGTCCCATCTTTGGCCTGTAAGAGGCTCTTACAGGTTGTTCTACATTCTTTTGACAGATTCATGTCCACTCTTCACTCTGTAGGGGATATTGAATCCCACGGATTATGGAAATTGCTGCTACCCTCTCCCTTTCACTAGGCCTATGCTTTCTGTTTCTTGCTCTTTCCAGGTGTTCTGTCACATGACTTTAACTTGGAGATAGCTCCTGAAGGAGCCAGTGTTTATATGTAAATTATTGAGAAACACAAAAGTGCCAGAACACATCAGTTTTCAACAACCTGTTTTATTCTTCTCACATTTTTATGTTATCTTAGGGAACCAGATTCACCTGGTGTTTGGAATTCTAACTTTTTGGTAGCCCCTTAGCCCCAGGTAGCAAATTGCTGTACTCTTTTTGTGTCTTCATCACTGCGTGGCTTGTGGTAGTCACTTGAATACTTGTTGGATGTATCAGTGACTGAAAGAACAAATAAGCTCATGGTCTCTTTTTACTTTAAGGCATAAATCTGTTTTAGATATGGTGCCATGAAACAGAACAATCTTAGCTGATAAGAGAGAGTTGACATTGCATGTGCAGGGTGAGAGTACATTTCTGAGTCATTTGGGAGAGGGGCTTCAATAGGAAACTGTCCCTTGAATGGAAAAGCATTCCCTGTACAGACTTTCAGACACTAATTTTGACAAGCACCAAAGCAAGACACATGCTTTGGAGTGTTATGGGATTTTATGCCAAGAGGTTGAAATAATTTAATGGATCTGGAGGGGGTGGAGGTAGCATAGAATTATGGTTGCTTTATCAATTTTTTTCTGATCTGTTTAGGTGATTTATCTATTCTGATTTCCCTGAATTGTTTAGTGCTGAGATTTCATGGAAATAGGTGTTCTAAAAACCACTAAATATTGTTTTTTAATTACCTCCCAGCCTCAAAGGAACAAGTAATACTCATCTTCTTTTTATTGGCACTAAAATTCTCTATAACCACCACCTCCCATAAATATCACTCTTTTTAGAGCCTTGTTTTTTACTAAGGAATGTTGATTTTCTAGATACATCACTGCAGGATGGAGTCAGGCAAACAATAATTATTGTCATTCAAGTCAATGTTTCATAATCTATCTGGGGGCTAAGAGCCACCCCAATTGGGAAGAGTGCATGTGTTATAATAAAATTATCTATTCACCAGACAAGGAAAGCAATAATTTTGTAACATGTCATGTGTCTGTGTTCATATATATACACAGCTAGGGAGCAATGGTAAACAGTTTCCTAAGCACTCACTAAATTCATGCTTATCAAGTGTCTTATTCCTTAAACCAATAGTCTACATAGACATTTTTACTGTACTCACTCCAAAGTAAATAATTTTTGAGCATTTAGCCTCAACAAATTAGGTTGAACCATATGAAATTGACAATTTGTGGGTCAAAAATACTTGAACATTGGCAATTTCATATTTTTCAACCTTCTAATTTTATTTATTAGTTACAAATATGTACTATCATCATTAATTAATATAACAAGCACAATAACTCTTTGGGTAAGGGTCAATAATATATTGGGTGTAAATCTGCATCCAGTAGTCTCTTGGGTAATTTCTAAATCATTGAGTTAGTTCTGATGAGATCAAATCATCACAGTTTTTACTCTGATACTGTGGCTAGCTAGAAATTTGCCCTAGGAGATATATAAGCTCTGACAGTTTCTTCTTGTGTCTATGTGCTTGCCTTGTTACTATTTTTAGTCAATCTATGTTTTCTTTGCAGAAATCTTTTTACGCCCCTTGTCCATTTTGAGAGGGCTAATTGGTAAGTCGAAACTAAATAATGTAATACATACATAAACCAGTTTGACTAGACCATTTAATTCAGAATATGTTGCACAGTACTCAAACAGAAGTTTTCACATGTTGACTCTGACGTGCAGATGAATGATGGTGCCGTAGACAATTAGGATATTAGATTTTAGTAGAACTTATTTCTAATTTTTCCAGTGACACAATGGATATAAATGAAAGTTCAAACCTAATTTGAGTTGTGCCTCCCACATGCAGTCTTTCCATGTGGCTTGGATTTATAACAACATGGTGGCTAGTTTCTGAGACAGAGCATCTGAAAAGCAAGCATTCCAAGAAATCAGGTGGACATCAGATAGACTTTCATGACCCAGCCTTGGAAATCACATAGTGTCACTTCCTCATCCTTAATTAATTAAAGCAATTACAATCCCATGTAGATTTAAGAGGAGGGTACATAGATATCTCTATAGAAGGAATGTCAAAGAGTTTGTAGCCACTGTTTATAAACCACCACACTACTCAATGCATAAATCCCTTAACAAATGGCCATCCATATTTACTACCTCTACTGATAAGGAGTTCATTATCACGGAATGTAAACTATTCCTTTTTTGAGACAGTATTAAGTATTAAAAATATTTTCTCAAGTGGAACAAAAATATGCTTTCTTATTACCCAGTTTTTTTTCCCCCTTCTGCCCTCTGGAACACAGCAAGTCAGCTTTCCTTTTTGCTTGGAAGTAGTTTTCAAGTGAATTGTGTTTTCTTTTGCATGTTCACACTCCTAGTTGCTTTGACTCTTTCCTATTTCTCTCATCATGTGGTTATCTTCTAAGCAGACAACACCTTATTTCTATTTCTCTTAAAGTACTACTAAATTTGAACCCATGTACCATTTAATACTGCCCCTGTGGACTGGGTTGTTAAAATACTATTTGCGTATGTAATAGTTTCTCAAAATAGTTATCTATAGAACAATTCATTAGTGCAAACTGTTAATATATAATTTTTCAGATACTCAGAGTGCCAGCATACTCTGAGCCAATGAGAGCTGATATGGGAGACTATACCGGATGCTGTCAGGCAGCAAACATTTGTGCCCCATATGGCAAATGTTCTCAGCCAGTGAATACTCTACTGTGCCATACTCAGTTGAAAGTCTTCAGCAATGTTTGTTATGTACCCCTCAGGAGCCTTTCTTTCTGCCATATATTTTTGTGTTCTAGTGAACTGTTTGAAACCATAATGGCCAACAAAATGTATGCAAGTGATAGTGCTGGGACTGAGGCAAAGAAACCCAGGAAGAATATTCCACTGGGTATTGACATGCAGGGCTTCCAGCAGCTTGAGAAGTCTTTGATGAAAAGGTCAAAGTAACAGATGGTAAAGATCAGCAGGAAATTAGGGATTGGTATAAGTCCTTTTGACATTCTGAAGGGCATTATAAAACATCCCTGTAGGATTGCCCAACAGTTGTTTGAAAAATTCCTCGAAGAAACTAAGGTTGAAATATGTCATGACTTCTAGTGATTTAACAAAAATGAAAGAGTGCCTGCCACTGTATAATGATTTAACAAAAATGAAAGAGTGCCTGCCATTGTATAATGCCAGGAACTCATCTTTATAGGAACTATGTGCTTAGGACGCTGTGTGATGCAGATATACTAGGTACTCTTTGTTTTTCAGAAATGAATGTCCCACACCAAAATCATATTTCCATATTCTAGGTGAATTTTGATCAGAGAAGACTGAAGTAGAATTAATTTTCCTACAATATGACATTTTTCATCAACTACTTAAGGTGGCTTTAGCTTTTTAAACAGCTACATAACACGGTTGACCCATCTTAAGCTTCTTCAACAAAGACCCAAAGACCTCCATATTTTTTTCAGGTAAAATTCTACAAAGCCCAATCCTGTTCCTCACCACCATCAGATTACAATATGTAATCTGATCATGGTGGTGATGAGGACCATGACTAATGTTTATTGGGCACTTGCTTAGCTCCAGGCACAATTAAGTGCTTTTCACTATTTCAGGAAATCCTCACCACAAACCTATGAGGTAGTTGCTTTTATCATCCCTATCTTATGTATGGGGAGTATTATAGAAGCTGGATAACTCGCCCAAGGTCTTATAGTTAGCAAATGGTGGAGCTGGGATCAGTGGAGCAGTTAGGATGATGTCAGATGTTGAATATGTCATTTATGATGTCAAATATCTATCCCAGGT
The DNA here is from genome assembly GCF_028885655.2 of Pongo abelii. Taxonomy (NCBI): domain Eukaryota; kingdom Metazoa; phylum Chordata; class Mammalia; order Primates; family Hominidae; genus Pongo; species Pongo abelii. Next base: position 156,401,309 of record NC_071985.2, on the reverse strand, counting down.
TGGATTGTATTTGTAGACTACATGACAGCAGGATTTGATCTGAAACAGTGCTCGCTTGGTTCAGAATAAATGCTGAATGAATGAATATGTTGTGAGCCTGTTGATCCATGAATTCACTAATAAGCATCTGTGGTGCAAAGCCCAATTCCTCCTGCTGCAAATCATGTCTGTCAATCTTAATGTGTACAGAAAATGTTTTTTAAAGCCATGATTTCATAATTGTAGGGTTCCAGGAAAACATCCTCTTGGGAGAGTCAGCAGCATTAAGGCATAGCAATATTTTTGTTCAGGACACATTAGGTATCTCTGATTTTCCAATATCTTAAATGCTAGTAGCAGCTTCAGATATGAAATTACTTAGTGAGCAATTCTAATAGGAGAAACAAGATCTAAAAGAGAAACATATAAGGAATCCTACTTCTGGCTCTCCGTGGAAACTGGCATGAGTCATGCTAGCTCTAAAGAAATATGGTATCCACCACTGAAATCATGCGACAAAAGAAACTTAGCTGAAATGGTTGAATTGAGCTTTCTCAAAGATGAGTTGACCTATTTTGTCCAATGGTATGTGGGCAGAAATGATATACGCTACTACCCAGCAGAAAATTTCAGAGGCCTTTTGTAATATACTGCCACATGGGGCTTTTTCTCTGTCACAAGGCCAGCAATGTCCCAAATATGAGTGTTAGCCTGGGTCCCAGAATGAAGAAGACATCTACCCAGCCCATTATGATAAAGCAGTACTAGCAAGAAATAAGCTAAGTCCTTGAGGACTTGGGATTGTTACCACAGCATGCGTAACCTAAGCTGACTAAAAAACTATAAATATGCTTGGCCGGGCGCGGTGGCTCACGCCTGTATTCCCAGCAATTTTGGAGGCCGAGGCAGGCAGATCACCTGAGGTCAGGAGTTCAAGACCATCCTGGCCAATATGGTGAAACCCCATCTTTACTAAGAATACAAAAAATTAGCTGGGCATGGTGGCACGCACCTGTCATCCCAGCTACTCGGGAGGCTGAGACAGGAGAATCTCTTGAACCTGGGCAGTGGAGGTTGCAGTGAGCCAAGATCACGCCACTGCACTCCAGCCTGGGTGACAGAGTGAGGCTCCTTCTCAAAAAAGAAAAAAAAAAAACTATAAATATGCTTAAGGAAATCAGGGCTGAAGGTGGAGAAACATGTTAGGCATAAGAGGAAGAACAACACCTTGCAGTCCCAGGCACTTCCAGAGAGGCAAGAGCCTAAGTGCAGACACCACCTCCAAGGCATAGCTGGACACACTGGGTGGAGGGGCAAACGCAGAGTAGATGCACAGTTCATGCTGGAACCAGATCCACAGTTGAGAGTCCAGGAATAATATGAAAGAAAACAGTATCTTCATGTGGCAGAAAGTGAATAACATTTATTTTAGCATTCATTTCATCTAATCTTATTGCTCTTCCCTATCATAACCAACCCATTCCATAAGCCCTTCCTTAGAAATACATAGCTCTCTACCATCTGTCAGTACCTTAAAATCAATCAAATACCCAGTGGATTTTTATTTTACTTATTTATTGCTTAAAAGAATAGCTTTAGATTATGCATCTCAAAGTCTGTGGCGTTGAGAAGTCACTGGCCTGGAATACCCTGCTGCCTGCAAAAACCAACTAACCTATCTCACTTCAATCCATTTCAAATATTTAGTTTCTAATTAGATTTCATTTGTGAAAAGGGTTCTACAACCAAAAATGCTTAAAATCACTGCTTCTGATGAGGCCATGGGCTCATTTCAACTATTTTGAAATGATTATCATCAAATTCTGTGGACTCTGTTTTGGTCTGTCCTAATCTCAACCCTTCTTTTCAGAGCATGTGGCAGAAGCAGCTTCACTACAGAGATAAATATTCATGTGCATTGCATTTTGCTCACAGGCACTGTATAAACTATATTTAGAACTCTGAATGTTGAGATATACTGTGTCAACATTGAAATTTAATTACTGTGATGGACTTTAAATCCATGTACCTTCTTGCACTGCAGAGTGAATATTACCTCTTGTGTTTCTCCATTCTCCTTTACGTTCCTATAGAAGAGGGTTGCAATCTGTTTAACCAGAACACCCACCTGCCCTTCTCCTCCAAGTGAATGAAATGAACTCTCAGTTTTATGACTGTTTTATCTTTGTATTGTGAAAAAGAAATATTGTCTTGCTAAACTCTTTGGACACTTCCCAATATGCACTATCTCTCTGCTACTCCTATTATCACTCATTCTGGTAATAAATGATAAAGTTCATTGCTAGGATTTGTAAAGCACAGTCAAGTTAGCCCATTATTTTAAACTCAGGTTAAAGTAAGGATTTTAGATTTATATAAGCCTGGTGCAGTTTCATTAAGAACCAAAGGCATTTTAATTTTTCTCCCTCTACCCAAGGGACTTTACACTTCTTAATGTGACATTAATCAGTGTTTTAATATTTCTTCAAAATGTATCTATTCTCTGCATGCTATTTACTGTCTTTGTCAAAGTCAATGAACAGGAATAAAAAGTAACTACATGATATAGAAACTACAGTCTTCTTGGCCCTTGTGTAATAGGCAAGTGGATGCTGTTAAAAGTGAATCTATCCATGGTGCCTTTTCTATTTCTGTACAGGATTTTGATTTCATTTTAAATGAATGTCATAAACCCCAGGTCTGAAAACTAATAGAATTTTTGCATTTACCTACTGATCCATAACCTTTAAGTTAGACTGTGTGTCCATTTGCAGTCAGTTCATTGGATGATGCAATGCTTTAACACTGAATGAAAAGATTTCTGCTATATTCCAGACACCAGATATGAAGGCCAGTTTGGGTGGATTATTCTTAGAATGACTTTATATTAGTCCTGATGGGTAGTACAGAATAAGCTGTAGGAGCTAACTACAGTCCCTTAAATGAGAGGAGACAAGGAAAGAGACATGTTTGATTACCTGACACCGACTCACTTTGGGAGATGGAAGGCTAATTAGGAGTCCAGGGATTGGCAGAACATATTGTCTGAGTCCTGGTCAGTACACAGTGAGTGTGTACACTGCTGCTGACTGGCTGGTCCCCATGGAGACATTACTGCTCGATCAGTTCTCCTCAGCGCCTGTGTGTCCAGAGCTGTGACTGTGGCTTTGAGATGCCTGGCTAACGGGCAAAGTTCTCTAGATGCTGAGAGTCTGGCGAACATGTGGAGGAGCCTGCATTCTGCTGCCCGTCCTGGCCCTGGGCAGTGTGATGCAACATATACTTGCACACAGTAAATCAGGTCCAAATCCCACTTCTAGGCTTACTGGTTGAGTGACCTTGGGAAAATTATTTAATCTCTAAATTGGTCTCTTCATCTGTAACCTGATGTTGGTGTGAGGATTAAATATGGTAATCCAGTAAAAGCATCCCGTCAAGTTCCAGGCACATAATGGCTCTTGATAAATGGAATTTAGAAGGAGAGCCTGTCCCTCAGGCAGTTCAAATCAGGTCTAATGGCTTCCAATGGATCAAGAGACATGGCATGTGGGTGGAAAAGCCTGGAGGCTGGGATTGGTGAGTGGGACGCTCAGGTTACCAACAGGTGCAGACAGGTCCTGCTACTGGCTGCGGCAGCACCAGCTCTCCGTAAACATCCATCGGTTAGGATCTACCAGGCCTTGAGGAGAGTGAAGAGGGCACTAGGGGACCTATCCCTGGGAGACCTGACATAAACCCAAAGGAGAGGAAGGTAGGAAACAGGGATGATGAACATATAGAGCACATGTTTCTTCTTTTCCATTTTTACCTGCAGCCAGTCTGCTCCTGACCAGACCAGATCTCAGCCTAGATCCCATTCCTCTTTGTGCTGCATATTCCCCTAATGACATCCTAAAAGAAAATGATAGACCCAGCGAATGCTTAGTAGCCACAGGTAGTTTTTTTTTTTTTTTTTAAATAGGGTCTGTCCAAAGAAATACAACTTAAAAAAAATAAAGCATTCTACCTAGTTTTTTTTTTAATGTAGCCATATCCAAATAAAGTGTATGATCCCTTCCCCACCTATCTCCTCCCTTTCATGTTTTCTTGGTTTCTGCTTTTCTACCATAGAAAACTCCAGTGTCTTTGTGCTACATAGAACACAAGAGATGGGTCAATCAAAGTTGCTCAGAAATATAAGCTAACGAAAAGAAGAAGTGAATTGAACTTCAAAACTAATAGCACAAAAGTAATGAACTTGAATATTTGCCATGGACAGGATACTGTAACTCAGTGCATGTGCTAGTTGGCCATTTGCCTGTGTATCCTTAAATCCATTTCCCTCCTTTCCTCTACTCTGCTGTCAATCACAGGAAACACCATTTGGGGGCTCCCTTGACAACTAGCTTCTAGTAGTTTTGACAATCATGGGTACTAGCAGAAAACTGTCGGATGAGGAAAGGGGAGAAGTCACCGTATTTCTCCCTCTCCCTTGGGGAGGCATTTCCAGCAGGAAGAAGCTGTGTCTTCTGTGGCTCCACTCCCACTAGACATCCCTTTCCTTCATGGTCCCAGCTTCTGCCAGGCAGCCACTAGGCTCCACTTGTTCCAGCCTGAGTAACTGGTTTCTGGAAATATCACATCCTAGAAGCAGTGGCTTCCTGTTCTTATATATCTTTGAATTGCCTCCTCTGTCCCTGATTAGCTTTTCAGGTCATTTATCATCTGTGTAACCAATTCCAAGTATTAAATTTTCTCTGTTTAAAGCACTTAGAGTAGTTTTTATTTCCTGTGTAGATCCTGACTGATACACTGGTGATTTGAATCTATTCTGCTCAATGAATTAGTAGAATGGAAAAGTTAATATATTTAAGCAGCTGTGTCTCTATGCAGCTCTGAATAAAAACAAAAATGCATAAATAATGTAGTAAGACATTTCATCACAGCAAAACACTGCTTTGGTTTCTGATATTTCATGCCACTTGCAAATATCTCCTTATTTGTTATTCTGGGGAGTTTTCATTAGGGCTGAACTATTTCACATGACAAGTATTTTTACAGCAGTTTGCAAAAATCATGCACTTTCCCAGGTTAAAAAAAAATAATCCTGAACCAAATTTTACCTTCACCTTGTGCTTCCTGACATAAGTCTCATTTCTAACCAACAGACCTTCCCAGCGCCCTGGTGTAAAGGAATCTACCTGGCCCACAGGACAAACATGCTCTGACCAGCTTTCCACGATCCCCTTATGAGCTGAAAAAAAATGTATTAAGTGGTTAAAGAATAAAACTTGGTAATTCTTATAAGAATTCAGACAATGAATGGCTTATAAAATGGGCCCTTAAAATAATTCATGTCTGAAATTCAGCATTAATATGATGCAACATGTCAGGTGGGGGAACTGACTCCTCAGAGCTCTACTCCTAACTGCTTGACTGCTTGAGTAATATTAAGAGAATCCATCTGAAAGAAAGGGAATAGAAATACTGACTTGTTCTAAGGGTAGCTTAAATAAGCTTTGAAAATAGCAAGATCCCACTACAAGCAGATGAACTGGGCATTCAGATACCTAATGAGTTAGAAAGCAATTCTTCCTTGATACCCAGCACCCCTTCATGCATCTAGTTTTTGTCCATACTAAACTTGGGAAGTAGGGAGCAACAATAGTCCTTACATTCTCCCTGAGAGGTGGGAGGAGGGCTCCAGTTCTGCTCTTGTAATCCATTTTTTATTCAGTGTCACCTTCTGTTTCAACGGGCTAAGTATCCTACAAACTGGGGATGCATCTTAATTAATTCTGGCCAGGTTCAATGGCAATTAAGAGCAGGACTGGCAAGTGGCCTTGGAAAATGTGCTCAGTATAGCCAAGTTGTACCCTTGAGGACCTCTGTACTTAAGATGTACCTGTGTTTCTGCTCTCCATCAACTGGGATCCATAGATCTCTCTTTGTTATCAAGACCCATACTTTGTTGAGGTTCTGAGCAGCTGCTCAACGTGACCACATTTCATCTGCCATTACTTTTTAGTGTCTTTTAATATGAAGGAATGCATTCATTCTGTAAGAAAAATAGGATTAGGATTTTAGGAAGGCTCTCAAATAACGCAACAACAAATTCTTCAATACCCAGTTGTCAGATGTTTCAGTAAATTGCAAATATCAGATTACTTTTTAAAATTATTTCAAACACACACTGGGAATTAAACAAGAACCATATATTAGAAAAGGAAATAAGCTTACCTTTTCTATTGTTAGACTCCAAGCACCCACATGGATCTTCATGCTGGAGATTTTAACAACACTGCTAATACTGACTTACTTCCAATCAGAGCTGAGAGATCAAAAAAGACAAACTCTCTATGGATGTACTCATTTTTTTAAACCCATATTTAAAATTAATAATTTTCTTAGGCATTCAATAGTGAATAATAAAGCTGAACTCATTTATTTAAAGTTTTAAAGTTTTAAAATAGCTCTAAATTAGTTCTCTGTGATACAGGAAACCAGCATGCAGAAAGCCAGTAATTGTCTCACTGTTTCATCCCTAACTGTGGGATCTTGGGCAAGTTACTTAATTGTACTTGTGTCCATTTTCTCTGGAAAGTGCGTATGATAACAGGGCTCACCTTGGTTGGTTATTATGAATATTAAAGTAGATGATTCGTTTGATTATTATTCAATAAATATGCATTGAGAGTCTCCTGTGTAACATACATGGAGCTTGCCCTGTTGAACTTATGGTTTGGAAAAAGAAATAGAAATTAATCAAAGAATAATATAAATAAGTGTAATTATAGCTAGATAAAAGCTACTAAAGGAAGATTTTTGATGCTTTAAGAATACATGACAGGAGACTGCACTTAATCTGTGATGATAAAGGTTAGGAAAGTTTCCCTAAAGAAATACAAATGAGATATGAAAGACGTAAGAGTTAACTAGGCTGTGTGCGTGCGTGTGTGTGTCTGTGTGTGTGAGTGTGTGTGTGTGTGTGTGTAGGGGCTGGAGTGGACATTTCAGGCAAAGGGAATAGCTGGCATATATACCCAGGTTTCCCCTGGAAATTCACCACCCTGAGGCAACCACTATTAACCTCCCTTCCGGTTATGTTTATCTTTTATTTTCAGCTAAATATATTTTATTTTGATTCAAAAGTCAGGGGAATTACTTTGACATTAGGTGTGTGTGTGGTGGAGGGTCCTCTGATGATGTGCCTGTATTTTTTCCAGAGAGCCCAGGGCAAGTGTGTATGATGCAGATTTATCCTGGACATACATCATGGGCACATATTATCATTCATTCAGAAAATATTTATATATTTATCAGGCACCTGCTTCATGCCTTGCATTACTCTAAACACTGAGGATAGAGATGAATAAGACACAGGCTCTGTCTAGGACTTTAACCCTCAGTTGAGTGAGGGAAAGAAATAGGAAGACACATATTTGTATTATGCCACATCAGAGTTGTGTATGTGAGGTAATAAATTCTTGTAGCATGGAAAATGGCCTGGCTGCCTCTACCTGGGAGGGCCACGAAGACTACACAGAGGAGGTCATATGTGAGCAGAATTTAAAGGAAGCCTAAGAAGGATGTTCCAGAAGAACATGTACTAGGGCACCTCATCTATGTCCCTAGGACCTAGAAGAAGAGTGCCTGGCATGTCATGCCTCAATAATAAATGTCTATCTAATTTACAGTTGGCACGGAAAGAAGTTCTGTGAGTTATTCTGAGTGAATCAAACATAACATGCAAGTAAAGGGTCAGCCTGCAAAGAAGAGGCCAGAAATGTAAAGAGAGATAAAATTGTGAAGATGTTCTTATGTAAGGTGAAGAATCCCAGATTTGATTCCCTAGTTTAAATGGTGGAAAGCAACTGAAGCCTTTTAATCAAGGAGAATGACATAATCAGCTTTGCTTTATAGAAAACTCACTGTGTCAGCAGTTTAGGGGAAGGAAAAGTGGGAGAAAATACTTAAGGCAGAGAGATCATTAAGAAGAGATCATACTTGTCCAGAACAGAGATGATGAGGTTTGGAGTGAAGGAAGATGAAAAGAATGCATTTCAGAAACATTTTGAAGTAAAATCCATCAAGAATACATGGCATTAAGGAAGAACAAAGAGACAGGGTGATGAAGAAATGTTTCTGGCCTACATGACTGCTGACACCATTCATTGAGATGGGAATACAGAAATGAGAAAAGGGTTCAGAAAATGCAAGATCACTTTGGGTCATGGTATGGATAAGGTACATGGGTGTATGCATGAGGGAAATGTCCTGATGGAGAGACCACTGGGCGTCTTATACAGATTTGGGAATCATAAAATTGCTTCCTAGGAGAAAACAGAGAAGAGAAGGCACCCAGAGAGCATTTGGAGCCCCTGACCCTGGCTCTATCACTGCCCACTCCTCTTCACCTCAGACTTCGTGGTCTCTCCTTCCTACTCACTGAGGGCCCTGTGGACTGGCTCACATTTCCCTACTGCCCAAATTCCTGCTTTTGCTCAGCCGTTCTCCCTTGACAAATTAGCTATCATATGAGGTATTGACCTTTTCAGGACAAGAAAACCAGAATAAGTGCCAAGAGACATCTTGCCCTCTCTAGCATAGCATTTGGTGACATAGAGGAGAGGATGTGTTCCTTACATAACTTGGAATGGTGGGGAGTGAAAAATCTTACAGAGAAGCCAAAGACTATTTTATACAAATCCACTTTTAAAAGGGGAATTCTTTTCCACATACAAAGAACCAAAAATACTCGTTTTGTCCTCCTTTTTTTTTTTTGTTTAATGTATATGCACTCACAGTTACTAAGAATTAATACTGAAAACATGATTTTTTCTAAATAACTCCTTGAAAAGACACTTAAAGCCTCCATTTGTTATCCAAATGTAACATGAGGACAAGAACAGAAGAATTATTTCATAAAGAAAATAATCAATGAATCATTTATCAGTTTTCCTACCCTTTTTATGACAAATTGTAATTAGTATGATGTCTTTGTTGGCAAGTGCTTATCAGACAAAATGCAGTATGGAAGCAAAGGAAGATTCTGTAAAGAACTGTGTTGTTTTGAAGACTTAATTGTGATGTTATCTCTGGAATTTTCTGTGATTACATTGTTAATTTTTAATCTGGTATCCTTAATAGCAACAAGGTTTTTAGCAGCTACCTAGAGTTCTGAATGCCCACATTAGATAACACAATCTTGGCATGGTGAACATTTGGAAATAAACATTTGCCCAAGATAGAAAAGAGATTCAGAAAGCTCTGATGGCCTTGGACAGGGCACAATTTTGAGAAATTGAATGTGGCAGAATAAAAAGAGGTTTTATCAAGCATCTTTCTAAAGTGCTTTCATAAATTTTCTCTTTGGTAAAGAATGTACCACACCCTATCAAGAGTGTTAGAATTGCCTCTCAGACACTTTATCTGAGATTCTTTGCTCTACTTTCCCCAAAGTTTGTTTTCACGCCAATAATTGATTTTTGAGTGCCTACTCCTTGTGATACTTGTTGGAAAATCAAAGATAAATGGGACCCAGTCTCTGCTTTCAAAACACTCACACTGGCGTCTAGTGGGAACACAGGCCTGTAAACAAATGGTTTCAGTATGATGTAAGAAGCATACTGATGTGGTGATCATAGGAAGAGGGATGGCAGAGGAGGGAGACTTATTCATTTGAAATAAGCCACCTACTCACTAATGGAATCTGTAAGGATTACTAAGATTCCCACAGAGCCCATCACAAGTAGCATGAGAAAGACCCCAGGGTGGAAGGGGGCCCTCGTGCTGCCCCTTCTCCCCTTATTTAATCAGCATGGAGCCACTGGACTGGCTTTGAACATGGCTCTGAACAGGGCTTAGGGGATAACTTTCAGTGACTGCTGAAATCCAGTCATATGACTATGTGATTTTAGTCACAGCTCGTGGAAATAAATATGCTTTTTTTAGGAGTATAAATGTAAAAAATACTAACAAAAAATGAAGCTATTTCTACATATCCAGAACTATTTTTTTAATTAGAGAGATAGCAGTCTCATCAGTCAATATTACAAACATGACATTCCTTTATTTCCATCTGCAAAATTGTTCATGAATAAACAGAAAAGAAGAATACATCTCATCTACCCAACTCTTTAAAGGTTATGGCCTGCTCTTAGAAACATGTTTGTCACTTATCTCAATACCTATATTGACTTTCAATACCTTCTAAGGAACCAAAGATCTCTAATACCCTCTTGTTCCTCTGTTTTCAGAGGATGTGTGTTACCAAATTTAACTGTGTAATAAGTTATTCTTAAATACATTCGGATATTGTCTCCTCCTAAAGGAAAACTAAATAACAATAGATAAATAGATGGATGGATGAATGGATGCATAGATTAGCTAGCTAGCTAGCTAGGCGATAGAATAGATAGACGCAGATAGATAAATACATAGACAATAGATAAAGCTGCTCCTTTGGGCTCTTTAACCTCTTCGATCATCTTTCAATAAACTATGATACCACTTAATTAGCCTGAATGAGTACCTACTGCAACGCTGATTCTTGAATTGATTTATGTGACCACTCAACAGATATGTCTAGATATATAAGAGAATATAATACACCATTCCTCATCTGTCTACAGCCTTTCCAAGGAGGTAATTGATCATAGTATAGATAGTGTTACACTGTATCCCACATCCAGTTTTCCCTATTATTAGCATTTTACATTAATATTTTTCATTTGTCACATTGGTATGTTACATTATTATTAACCAAAGTTCAAACTTTATTGAAATTGTCTTAGTTTTTCAAAAAAAGGAGAGATGTTTTGCCAGGTATGTCCTGCAGACTCTGGCCGAGCAGTGGATGAAAGGGGTACTCAGACACAGGTATGCAGTGTAAAAGCAGCTAGGGGACTGCTGAAGAGTTAACAGTCTCGATAAGCTGGGGCTCCTTGCTTTTATTTAGTACAGACATAATGCCGAAAGCCTGAAGCCAACACAATCTGTGGGTAATTAACATTATTGTTCCTCCTTTCAGGGAGCAGTCTCGTGCTGGCATGATCAAAGGTCAGTTCCTGGTTAACATAAGTAAACAAGCCTGTTTACGCTAAATTCCCCTACACTTCCTTGTACCTACTCCTTGCCCTCTGCCTCAGGGTAAGAGAACAGCTGCCCTCAGCTTATTCTCCCCCAAAGCTATGCAGAGCCTTCTGACCTTTCAGAAGGTTTGCACCCTTTCCCTGTAATTTCTCCCACCACTCTGACTGATCTCCTACAATGTTTAACTGGTGTTATATTCTAAGCTTAATCAATTGCACACTTAAAATGTTCAGAAAACACTCAGGATAGTGGACAAGAATCATTTCAAGTCCCTAAAACCTCAAAGTCTTTAGCATATACTAACCTTCAGGTCTACATACTGATGTGTAATTTTCAATGCACTGTCAATAACTATCAATAACATCATACACACACACACACACACACGGCCATTTTGGATTTGATTTTTACATTGCAGTTACATATATAAAAGTGAAGTTATAGATTTTAAATATTTGCATATTTCTTAAACTTTCTTTTTAAGGATATATAGATTCGATCTCTCTTTTACCCTCCCCACCAAATAATGGCCCCCTTGACTTAGGGCAATGGGGGTGCCCTGTAGTTGTTTATTATGAAAAAGTTGTTCTCAGGCCTGGAGACATGATTAGAACCAGCTGGGGAAATTGTTTTTGAGTAGCAGTGACTGAGGTTTACTCAGGGGACGCAGCTTTAATTGATCTGGGCAGTCCCCTCATCCCATCTTTTTATAAGCTCCCCAGGTGACTGCAATGCGCGGCCAAGGCTGGGAACCACTGCATTGGAAAATGCAGAATTTATCTCTTTAATTCAGACAAACATATGAAATGTGGACCTTGTATATTAACATGAAGCCTGGAAGACTCCTAGAAAACTCTTCCAGGACCTCCTGCTTTAGCTTTGTTTCCCCTTAGCCACTCAAGCAGAATTAATTACTTCCTACCTAATAACGTATTCATGCCTCTTTTATTTTACTTATCATGTGGAATTATAATTATTTTTTCTGTGCCTGTCTCTCCAGTTAGACAGTTGGTTTCCAAGGCCGAGATCATGTCTTGTTTATGTGAAATAGCCTCAGCTTTTAACACAATTCTGGCACATAGTAGTTGCTCAATAGGTATCCTAGAAAGGGAAGCACAAATCAGAAAAAAGATATAAAGTGTAGTTTAGTATTAACTGAAAATAATTTCTTCTTGGATAAGCACTCACTTCTAACTACAGGAAATGTAATGTAGACAAATTTGTATTTTCTTGTATTCTGATCTTCATCAGAAATAATGGCAGCTATCAATTTTTTTATTTAAAGAATTTAACCCAGCATCTCATTTCGGAAAATAAAGCAACGTATATTGAGGTAGGGATTGCTAACAAGTGAATGGCTAGTTCTGTTAAGCCATAATAAAATTGAAATAATATCAGCCTGGGACTTTTCTCTACATTTCCTATGTCAGAACATTTGCAGTAACTGTTGCTATCAATGGATCATACTCTTGACCAGCTGGGATTGTCTGAGTTTCCACACACGAAGAGATGGATGGGATGCTATTAGTTAGTCTCTTTAGACCTGAATTCAATTTTGATTGAACATGTTTTTACTTGTGAGCTTATAATTATCCTTGAGTTCATTTTAAGAGATGGTTTTAAAGATTTCTTTTTTCCCTTCTCACTAACCACTGCTGTGTTTTCAGAGAGATTTACTAGCGTAAAAGATTTCTGGGGACATTAATAAAAGGGAAGAAAATCCATAGTTTAGTCTGAGTCTAAAAGCATAAACCAGAGGGGATGCCAGGCATCCTTCTACTGAGTAGCTTCCCCGTTGATCAATGTTAGGAAGGCTGCTAATGACACTCCTATCCAGAACTTTTGGAGAGTAGGGAGAAACTAACAAAATAGCAGAGAGCTGAGTAATTCCAATTTTACTAATCATTCATTTTGAGTAATCTCACTTATTTACTCAGTAAATTTATGTTGCTTGCTTACCATATATTTATTTCAGTAAATATATGTCGCTTGCTGGGTCCTGGTAATGACAGTGGTGAGTTTCCTTCCCTTGTTAGTGGGATCTACAGCCACCTATAACTTAAGATTTTCCCCCACACAGCCCAGACATACACACAATGCCAAAATCTGAATGCCTGTGCCCCCCAGAAATTCATAAGTTGAAATCCTAACCCCCAAGGTGATGTGAAGAATGTACCAAACCCTGTCCAGAGTTTTGGAATTGCCTCCCAGATACTTTATCTAGAGACTGTTTGTTCTACTTCCCCAGAAGTTTTTCATTACAGTATTTAATCATCGAGTGTTTCTGCTTGTGATACTTGTTGCAAAGTCAATGATAGTCAAAGAAGTTCAAAAATTGGTTACTTTGGACTTAACAAGCAAATGGACTTCCAGGTGGCTTTTGAAAACCAAAAGTATTACTAAGTAGAGGGCTTCTGTTTTTTATAGTGATTATATGAAGAGTAATGGGCAAAAAGCATCAAAGCTGGAATTGGAGCTCTGGGGTCTACACTGTTTCCAATGAATCATTCCTAATGTGATGCTTTCACTCATGCTCTTGGCTCTGTCTGGGATGTCTCCTCTCCACCAGGCCCTGATTTCAGTCATCCAGGCTGAGTTTAATTATGTATAACTGTCTTCATTTATTTGGGGCACTAAAACAAAAATAACAAAAATACTATAGACTGGGTGTCTTAAACACCAAAAGTTTATTACTCACAGTTCTGCAGGCTGGGAATACCAAGATTAGGTTATCTGCAGATTCTCTGGTGAGGACCTGCTTCTTAGTTCACAGACAACATCTTCTTGCTGTGCCCTTCCATGGCATAAGGGGTAAGAGAGCTCCCTGGGATCTCTTTTAGAAGGGCACCAATCCTATTCATGAGGGCTCCACTCTCACAGCCTAATCACCTCCCAAAGGGCCCAGCTCCAAATACCATCACAACAACATATGAATTTGTGGGAGATAAAAACATTCAGCCTATAGCCATAACCAGATGCTTTTGCAACCAAGATGGTGAATTCTTCCTGAGCACGTGCCAGTCAGACTCCAGGAGAGCAGGGATCCCATGCACTCATGTACTTCCATCCATCTCACAGCCTCCATTGCTTTCAGAAGGTTGAGCTGCCCCCAGGTACCAAAGCAAGGACTGGAATATAGCTGAGAGCTAGAAATGTTTTGCAAAATGTTGCTTACAGATTCAGAACTTAAACTGATTTTGATCTCTTGGGAAAGAAATATGAATTCTAATCTGATTTCATTCTTTCTGGAACAAAAAACCTTTTGTATCTATCTTTCTTCAATGATGGGAAAAAGTAAAATACCTTCCAAGCCTCCACTAATCCTTCTACTGATGTCTTCTATACTCGTGATTCAGATGTGCCTTGTAGACAAGCACAGATCTTCACTGCTCACTTCTGCCATAAATGCTTCACAAATTAAAAAAAAAAAAAAATGGTAAGCCTCCGTTAGACAGAAAGAAAATGATTCTTTTCACTGTGTTTAAGAGGACTGATTAGGGCATTTCTTCAGTAGTACCAATGTCTACCATATGCTTCTTCCTAAACTTATATAAAAATAAATTTCTGACAAAAATATGTAAAATCTAAACATGTCTAACTAATTCTTACTGCATTTCTATGCTTTTCATGGAAAGAGAAAATAACGATGAAACTTAGGAGTATTGAAATATTTATTTTTCAAAAGTAATCTACTTTATTTATATTATTTGCCTTTTTTTCATGGTTGTAGGTTCATTGCATTGCTTTTTTCTTACAGACATTTTGATAATTGTTGATTTTCATAAGTTTGATAGAAGAATGCCATTAATACTTCTCATTTATTTTTCATTATCTGTTCACATTAAAATAAATTATCTCTTGTAATTTTCTTATGCATACAAATAATTGGAATATTTATGTAAGAATTTGGTTTTTTTTTTTAGTTTTAGAGTATGAGCTTATTATAAGGGAACTGTTATAGATTAAACTTTTTAAATTATACTTTAAGTTCTGGGATACATATGCAGAACATGCAGGTTTGTTACCTAAGTATACATGTGGCATGGTGGTTTTCTGCACCCATCCACCCATTATCTAGGTTTTAAGCCCCACATGCATTAGGTATTTGTCCCAATGCTCTCCCTCCCCTTGCCCCCCACCCTCCGACAGGCCCCGGTGTGTGATGTTCCCCTCCCTGTGTCCATGTGTTCTTATTGTTCAACTCCCCCTTATGAGTGAGAACATGCAGTGTTTGGTTTTCTGTTCATGTGAGATTAAACATTTCATGATGAAAGGAGCAAAGTGCTGTGTCTACATCTGAAAAATCAAGTTTAATTCAATCTAGATGGATGAAATACCTGGAATATCCAAGTAATTCTAGTAAAATTCGTTGTTTGATTATTTTATTCCTCCCACTACCATATCTTCTGTGTGTGTGTGTGTGTGTGTGTGTGTGTAATGTTGCTCAGAAAATATAGATAAATACTTCCATTCTCCATCACAATTTATTGTTTTGGGTGATGCATATCAATGAGGTTATGATCATTAACACACAATTTTCAGAATATACAATTTTATATCCTATGTGCTGTGTTTATTCTCTGCAGCTGGGAAACTGACCTGGTGAGAAGAAAAATAGGTAGCCCTTAAAATCTATTTTAGAACAAAAGTTATTTTAAGATAGATGTTATGGACTGAATGTTTGTGTACCCTTATCATTCTTATATTAAAATCTTACCTCCCTACTGTGGTAGTAACAGGAGGTGAGGCCTTCCAATTAGGATTGGAAGAGTTCATGAGAGTGTGGTCCTCACGATTGGAATTAGTGCCTCTAGAGTCATGAGAGAG
Source organism: Pongo abelii (assembly GCF_028885655.2). Taxonomy (NCBI): domain Eukaryota; kingdom Metazoa; phylum Chordata; class Mammalia; order Primates; family Hominidae; genus Pongo; species Pongo abelii. The sequence continues at coordinate 156,385,430 of NC_071985.2, read as the reverse complement.
CTTGCTTCCCCTCTCTGCTCTCCGCCATGTGAGGATACAACAAGAGTCACAGTCTGTACACAGAAGAGGGCTCTCACCAGGACTCAACCATGCAGGCACTGTCATCTCAGACTTTCAGCCTCCTGAACTGTGGAAAATGAGTTTCTGTTGTTTCTAAGTCACCTGGTTTATGGTATTTTATTATAGCAACCCAAATTGACTAAGAAAGTTAGACTAGTCTGGAAATGGGACCGCCTTCACCTTTCCCAAGTGAAAAGTCAAATTTCAACCCCACCCCTATTATTCACTCCATCCAGCCTTCACTGAGTACTTACATTGTGCTAGGGACTAGGGACACAAGAACTGACAAGACAGGTCCCTGCTCATTGTCCTCGGCCCATTCCCCTCCTAAAAAGTCTGGGATCTGAACACATGCCAGTCTCCACCTCATTCAGTGTATAAATCTATTCCAACCCTGTGGTTATTTCACTGTGCTGAGAGTGCATTGTGCTATGTCTTGAAGACGTCTGTTTTGTACGGTTTAAAACATGTCAAGGTTATTATAAAATAAATGCATCAAAGCAATACTTTTGCCAGCTTTCAACTTATGAATATGGATTGGCTTTAATAACTAGATTAGGACACTACTTCAGAAGCCATTTATCTAATGTATTTTTCCAAATGTTATTTCATCAAAACATTTCCTGGAAATGAGCAAGATATATTGAGGCCAAGATGCCACCTAGAAAATATTCTCTTTTGGCCGGGCATGGTGACTCATGCCTGTAATCCCAACAGTTTGGGAGGCCGAGGTGGGTGGATGGCTTTAGCCCAGAGTTTGAGACCAGCCTGAGCAACATGGTGAGGTAAGACTCCATCTCTACAAAAATAAATAAATAAATAAATACAAAAATTAGCCGGGCATGGTGGTGCTTGCCTGTGGTCCCAGAAACTCAGGAGGCTAAGGTGAAAGGATCATTCGACCTGGGAGGTGGAGGTCTACAGTGAACTGAGATCATGCCACTACACTCCAGTGTGGGCTATAGAGCAAGATTCTGTCAGAAACAAAGAAGGAATGAAGGAATGAAGGAAGGAAGGAAGGAAGGAAGGAAGGAAGGAAGGAAAGTATTCTGTTTCAGGAAAATAGCAAACTAAAGTTCACTAATTTATGTTCTTTTTGCTCTTTATTTTCTAGTATTTTTTGGAATGTAACTGGATAAGTTAAATGAAGTGAGTAATGTAATTTGATGGAAGTATGTAGTTATTTTCAGATGAATAAAGGAATTAGGACTTAGGTCTTGGTTTCCAAAAAGAGAAAATTAAAGGGTAAAACTACATAAATCATTAGCTCCGGAAGTAAAGGAATTTATTTTTCAAAGTTGAAAGAAAGGATTAAAGAGGAAATTAAATTGAAGGATAAAGAAAGAAAATTTAAACCTATGGAACTCCTACCAAGTGCTGGCTTGAAGCTAAATTCCAAGTTCTGTGCTGTATTTCATTAACCCTCACAACAACCTAATGAGGTAGGGATGATAATTCACATTTACAAGGAGTGAACAACCAGTCAGTGGCCAAGCCACGGTTCAAACGTAGATTTCCTAAAGGAACCCATTTGGAATCTGTGATCTAGAGACTGAGAAGTGGGAAGGAGCCTTTTTCTTTGCAATGAGTAAGGAATGGGAAAGGAGGTAAAGAGACTAGCACAGGCAGTGCTGAACATGACCAGTTGAGAGCAAGGAAAGGAGAGATTTCAAAGCAGTTAAGAGGAAGTCCGGCTAGAAGTAGACAGAGTAAAATCCAGTACCGGGTCCTGGATGGCGAGGAAGGTATCCTTCTAACCAAATGAATGAAAACGTAGCAGATGCAGACAAGTTCAAGGAAGGAGGAGAAGACTGGGAGGAAGACATTTAGAGACTCTGAAATAGTCTCTAATTGCTTTGCAAAGTAAGGGACGAGATCACCATGTGAGTGAGGGAGGATGTTAATAGGGCTTCAAGAGTAAAGAAAAAGATTTCTCAAAAGAAGACATTTATGCAGCCAAAAAACACATGAAAAAATGCTCACCATCACTGGCCATCAGAGAAATGCAAATCAAAACCACAATGAGATACCATCTCACACCAGTTAGAATGGCAATCATTCAAAAGTCAGGAAACAACAGGTGCTGGAGAGGATGTGGAGAAATAGGAACACTTTTACACTGTTGGTGGGACTGTAAACTAGTTCAACCCTTGTGGAAGTCAGTGTGGCGATTCCTCAGGGATCTAGAACTAGAAATTCCATTTGACCCAGCCATCCCATTACTGGGTATATACCCAAAGGACGATAAATCATGCTGCTATAAAGACACATGCACACGTATGTTTATTGCGGCATTATTCACAATAGCAAAGACTTGGAACCAACCCAAATGTCCAACAATGATAGACTGGATTAAGAAAATGTGGCACATATACACCATGGAATACTATGCAGCCATAAAAAATGATGAGTTCATGTCCTTTCTAGGGACATGGATGAAATTGGAAATCATCATTCTCAGTAAACTATCGCAAGAACAAAAAACCAAACACCACATATTCTCACTCATAGGTGGGAATTGAACAATGAGAACACATGGACACAGGAAGGGGAACATCACACTCTGGGGACCGTTGTGGGGTGGGGGGAGGGGGGAGGGATAGCATTGGGAGATATACCTAATGCTAGATGACGAGTTGGTGGGTGCAGCGCACCAGCATGGCACATGTATACATATGTAACTTACCTGCACGTTGCGCACATGTACCATAAAACCTAAAGTATAATAATAATAATAATAATAATAAAAGAAGAAAAAATTTAAAAAAAAAAAAAAAGAAAAAGATTTGACAAAACTGAGAGCCCTAACTACAGACAGCTTGGTTAAGGATTGCATGTACACATAGGAATGAGTTTCAGTGTGCAAGTCTGACAGGGTGGGTTCACCTGAGTTACAAATGGGGAATGTGTCAGTGGGGAGGCAGAACTGGTGATGTGGAGAGAGGAGAAAAGGGTCAAGAATGTGTGTTCATGCGTGCACATGTGTGTGTGTGTGCATGTGCATGTGCCTGTGCATGTGGAAGAAGATCATAAGTGAGTATGGGTGGGTGAAAAAAGTGTTAAAGCGGATCAGTCTAAGGAGGGACCAGGAAGGAGAATGGGGAATAGGAGCAGGAAAGGCAGAAAAGTAAGCTTGAGAACTCCCAAACTGTTTTGTTTGTAAGTTGTTAGTACAGTATAATAATACTAAATAATAGATTTGTAATTCTAAGTTGTAAGACAAAGAAAATATGCTCGTTAAAAAAAAATCTTAAATTTGATAGCAAGTTAGGGATTGATTTCTTAAAAACAGCCCCCAAAGCACAAACAGTAAGAGAAAAGATGGATGCATTTGATTACTTTTATTAATTTATTTTTAATTTTTTTAATTAATAAATTAAAGTATTGGTGTTTTTAATTTAACCAATTTGATTAATTGATTAATTTTAAGTTAAAATGTAATGTTCCTGAGATAAAAAGTAAACACACAAGCCACAGTAGGCGGAAATAATTATAACACATACAAACAAGAGTAGCATAAAGCACACCAAAAAAAAAAATTAAAGAAAAGACAAACAATCCATTGGAAAATATATGCAATAACCTGAAGAGGCATTTCACAGAAGAAGAAACATGAATAGCTAATAAACATGTGAAAAGATTATCAACCTCATTAGTAATGAGAGCAATGCATATTCAAAGCAAAATTAAATATCATTTTACACCCACCAGATTGGCAAAAATTTTAGTCTGAAAATATAAGTACTACTGAAGACGAAGAGCAGCAGGAGCTCTTATATGCTGTCGATAGGAGTATAAATTGGTCCCAATCCCTTGGAAAACCATTTGGAATTACCTTGTAGTTGAACATTTGCTTACCTTTCTACCTAACAATTCTAATCCTAGATATTTCCCTAGAGAAGCACTAGTACAGGTGTGTGAATGTTTAGAGAGGTAATGTTTGCAAAAGGAAAAGGAAAACTGGAATAATTTCAAATACCCAGAAATTGACAGAAGGATGGCTAAATAAATTGTTATGAATGCGTAAATGGATTTTACTATGGCAGTAAAAAAATGAATGAACTGCAGCCATAAGCATTAACAGAGATGGATCTCACAAACAAAATATTGAATGAAAAAGACAAATCACAGGAATACATACAAAATGATGCCATTTATGTAAAGGTGAAAAACTCACAAAACCAAATAATATTTTGTTCATGGACACATACATGCACAGTAAAATGACATTGAAAAAATATTGAATAATCCAAAAACTAAAATAACAGTTACTCCTGCCAGGGAGAGAGAGGATTAGAATGTCTCTGAATGGACAATGCTCTGTCTCTTTTATTTACTCATTTTTAAATTTTTTTCGAGACGAAGTCTCACTCTGTCACCCAGGCTAGAATGCAGTGGCACAATCACAGCTCACTATAGCCTGGAACTCCTGAGCTCAGGCAGTCCTTCCACCTCAGTCCCATGATTAGCTGGGACTACAGGCACAGCTAATGCTCTATTTCTTAAGCTTGGTGGTTTATTATTCTATGGGCCTATGAACACATTACCTATAGTCCTTCATATATATGAAATATTTCATAATAAATGTAAATCAAGGCAAAAATTAAAAGGAGAGTGAAAAGCCAAGTATATAGAAGAAAACTTGGTGTTGGTCTAAAACATAACACATTTAGTTTAAATATATAAATCTCGTGACCTTCACTCTGAACTACATACAGAATTGGCTGGGCCTTGCAAAGTCGCAGTCCTTTGAAAGAATGGTTGAATATTTGAAAAATGGGAAAAAAATGAAGTTAATGTTTCATTTTTAATAGGTAGGAAGTACTTTATTATAATGAATCTGTCAGTTTAACCTCTGTACATAAAGAACACAAGATTACCAAAAGAATGCAGTTATCTCTAGAATATGTTCTGTGAAACACCAGACGTTAAAGGTTCTGTAATCAAATGTGTTCAGGAATGCTAGATACTATACCCACTCTTAGAAATTCGTAAGTAAGCACTTAATATGGCTGCTAGATTATTTTTTCCATCTTGAAAACTCAAATATTAATGAAAACTTAAGTATTCTCTATAAGAGATGTAGAGAATCTATAAATGAAATCTCTTGCAAGGTCTAAGAAAATCCTGCCTCAAATGACATCTCTGACAATGTTCATCTCATTCTTTGGCTCCTTTCCCTCTGCTTGCACCTCAAATGTTAGTGTTCCTTAGGCTCATTCCTGTTCCTCTTCTCTTCTCAATCTCTTTTCCTCCTCTGCAATCTATAATCTGATCATTTCAAGACCTCTCTATTCTGACCTCACTTTTCCAGACTCATATTCTAAATTCATATTGGAATTTCTCAAGCTATGATCCCACAGACATTTCAGATTTAACACATCCAAACCAGACTCTGTTACTTCACATCCTAAAATAACTTGGTCTCTGGATTCTCCATTTTCATCATGGTGTCACCATCCCATCTTGTTTTCAAATTAGAAATCACTTTAATTGGACTCTTGCATCTTCTTGCATTTATTTTGCTATTTTTCAGGAGTGTTCCTTGGCTTGAGGATTAGAGATCTTTATTTTCCCTAATCCTTTGTCACATCTTAGTCTCCAGCTTTGTTGTGTCTTAACTGGGTCATTCTGTCACCAATATTTCCCATATGCAGTTCATAATTCACATAGTATTATCATAAGCATCTAATCATGTTATTTCTTGTTACCATGAAATAAAATGTTCTGTTATTTTTCCTTTATGGAGAGCCTCCAGAGACTCTATACAGGTGATAGACAGCCTGTTAAGGTGATAAACAGTACAATGTGTTAGGTGATACATGGAAGGCCAACAGATTTTTGGTAGTTTAGAAAAGGAAGTGACCATCAGATGTTGATAGAAGATGATATTTCTGGGTATTAACGTATGAATAGGAGTTTGCTTGTTGGATGAAGAGGGACAGAGACAGCTACAGAGTCTTGACAATTTCTCTTTGCCTCTGCCTCTGAACTAGTGGTGAATTGACTACAGAAAGTCTTGATTATCATGAGGGCCAGTGCTATCATAACCCTAAGCTTTGTGTACAATAGAAAAAGATGATTCTGCAAAAGAAACTATCATCAGAGCAAACAGACAACCTACAAAATAGGAGAAATTTTTGCAATCTTTCCATCTGACAAAGGTCTAATATCCAGAGTCTACAAGGAACTTAAACAAATTTACAAGAAAAAAACCAAACAACCCCATTAAAAAGTGAGCAAAGGTCTGGGCATGGTGGCTCGCTCCTGTAATCTCAGCACTTTCAGAGGCCAAGGCGGGTGGATCACCTGAGGTCAAGAGTTCAAGACCACCCTGGCCAACATGGCGAAACCCTGTTGCTACTAAAAATACAAAAGTTAGCTGGGCATGGTGATGGACGTCTGTAATTCCAGCTACTTAGGAGGCTGAGGCAGGAGAATCGCTTGAACCCAAGTGGCAGAGGTTGCAGTGAGCCGAGATTGTGCCACTGCACTCCATCCTGGGTGATAGAGCGAGACTCCATTAAAAAAAAAAAAAAAAAGGTGGGCAAAGGACATGAACAGACATTTCTCAAAAGAAGACTTTTATGTGGCCAAAAACCATGTAAAAACCGGTTCAACATCACTGATCATTAAGAGAAATGCAAATTAAAACCACAGTGAGATGATACCACTATCTCATGCCAGTCAGAGTGGCAATTATTAAAACATCAAGAAACAACAGATGCTAGTGAGGCTGTGGAGAAATAGGAACGCTTTTACGCTCTTGTTGGGAATGTAACTTAGTTCAACCATTGTGGAAGACAGTGGGGTGATTCCTCAAAGACCTAGAACCAGAAATGCCATTTGACCCAGCAATCCCATTACTGGGTATATACCCAAATAAATACAAATTATTCTTTATAAAGATAGAGGCATGCGTATGTTCATTGCAGCACCATTCACAATAGCAAAGACATGAAATCAACTCAAATGCCCATCAATGACAGACTGGATAAAGAAAATGTGCTACATATACAACATGGAATAGTATGAAGCCATAACAAGGAATGAGACCATGTCCCTTGCACAGACATGAATGGAGCTGGAAGCCATTATCCTCAGCAAACTAATGCAAGAACAGAAAAGCAAATACCACATGTTCTCACTTATAAGTGGGAGCTGAACAATGAGGACATGGACACAGGGAGGGAAACAACCCATATTGGAGCCTGTCAGAGGGTGGAGGGGGAGGAGGGAGAGCATTAGCAAAAATAGCTAACACATGCTGGGCTTAATACCTAGGTGATGGGTTAGTAGGTACAGTAAACCACCATGGCACACATTTACCTATGTAACAAATCTGCATGTCCTGCACATGTACCCCAGAGCTTAAAATAAAATAAAGAGAGTGAAAAAGAAGAAAAAAAGAAAAGGAGATCCTTCTAGGTGAGGTATTACTAAAAGGCAACTAAAAGAAAAAAATGTTTCTCTATACTTAACAACAATTCTGGACACCAAATGTGTGGGTTTTTTTTTTCATGCCGACCGATTCTCTGACACCAGCTGGGTCTAGTACAACCTAACACGGTTCTGACACTAACTACCCAGAGTTAGCATAGACCACACAGGTAAAAGCCTCAGTCCCACAAGACTGCCCTACACTTCAAATGCCAGTTGCAAACCTGGGCCTCTCATAATTTCTGACCAACCAACAATAAATCAGGGGTGCTTACTATTTCCCCCTTGGGTTGGATAATTTGCTAGAATGGCTCACAGCACTTAGGAAAGCAGTTTATTCACCGTTGCTGGTTTACTATAAAGGATACGACTCAGGAACAGCCAAATGGAAGAGATCCAAAGGGCAAAGGATGTGAGAAGGGGAGCTGCATGCCCTCTCCGGGTCCACCACCCTTCCAGAACTTTCACATATTCACCAACCCAGAAGTTCTTGGAACACCATTGTTTAGGGGTTTTATGGTGGTTCCATTATGTAGGTAGAATTTATTAAATCAATGGCCACTGATGGTTGAGCTCAATCTTGAGCTTCTCTCCTATCCCTGTATGTTGGGGGATAAGGCTGAAAGTTCCAATCCTGTAATCATATAATTGGTTCCCCTGGCAACTAGCCCTATCCTGAAGCTGTCTAGGGAGCCCACCCACTAGGCATTGATATTAATCTGGAGATTCCAAGGGTCTTAGAAGCGCTTGTATCAGACACTAGGAACTAAGGCCAAATATTATAACAAAAGATGTTCCTATCGTCCCTATCACTCAGGAAATTACAAGAATTTCAGGACCTCTGTGCCAGGGATTTGGGACAAAGATCAAATGTTTATTTCTTAGTACATCACAATATCATAGTATTTCTTCCTCTGGGTTGATGGAGACAGAACCAAGGTGCAAGTCTTACACAAGCAGGATTTCAGGCCACACACACTTCCAGTCTCTACCCACCCCCTAGCCCAGTACCTGTGTGTAGGGGACACGCTACACAGCCATAACCTGCAGCTCTGATTCTGACTCAGCAGTCCTGTACATTATATGGCCCCATGATTGCCCCAACCAAATGTAGCATTTGCAGCTCTTATCTTTTGCAGCTATACTATCGTTGGCAGCCAGCCTGCTGCTAGGTGACAGTTTCTTTTAAACTACTGAGATGAGCCAATCAGTCCACACAAATGGGAGTTTTCCTAGGCCTGTGACAGACTCCAACTAAAATGTGGTTTTCTACCCAAAGCTTTAGTGTCCTGCTTCATATGAAGTACAATTTCATTACAAAATAGCAAGTGCTTCCCAAGCCAATGAGGTGTCTCTAAATACATAGACCTAAGGCATGAACATGCTGATGTGAATGTAAACAACAGTCACACATAAAATAAATTAGTCAGTGTGCAATGAATTTAGAAAATACTTCAAATAAATAGAGGAGACTAAATGGTATTTATTCAATTAATCAACAAATATTTATTGAGCCTCTATTATATGACAAGTATTACCCTAGATCCTGGGAAAACAGAGATTAACCAAATAAACAACACTCAACGAAATTTGCAATCTAACGGGAGGAGAAAGACAACAAATTTTAAAATCTCTACTATGTTGAGTGGTAATAAATGTTGTGGAGAAAAGTAAAGTTGGATGAGAAGAATAGGGAATGCCCTGGTGAGGCATGAGGGCATTTGATATTTGATATAGGGTCGTCAAGAGAGAACCCTCTCAGAAGGAGCAGTTGTCAGGGAAAGATCAAAAGCCCTGAGCTGGAAATGTGTGTGTGTGTGTGTGTGTGTGTGTGTGTGTGTGTGTGTGTGTGTACCTGGCCCTCTTCTTTTTCCTTCAGTGTTTGTCTTTTTATAATCTGCTTAAAAGAGCAATTTTTATATTAAAACATTAACCCTTTGAATTCCATTTATGTAACCAACATTTTCCCCTCACTTCGTCAGTGTATTTTTCTTTTGTGATTTTTTTGCACCAGTGGAATTTTTATCAGAATTGCACTCAAATATATTAATTATTTAGGGAGAATTTACATGTCTGCAGCCTTCAGTCCTCCCATTTAGTAAAACCGGTAGTCCAGTCTTACAAGTACCACAAATTTTTATTAAGATGATTCTTTGGTTTTTAAAACTATTTTTGCTGTTATTATGAATGTAGGATTATTTTGATCCATTGTACTTTCTAACTGTTGTTTCTGGTTATAAGAGAAAATTATTAGTTTTTGGAGCACAGTGGCTCACACCTGTAATCCCAGCACTTGAGAAAACTATTTGTTTTTAAATGTATATGTTTTTGTATTCAGCCATTTTTTCAAACTCCCTTATTTGAATAGTTTTTAGTTTCTTTCTACTATTTATAAACAATTATTTCATCTAGGTATAGAATTTCTGTTTCTTCTCATCATTAACATTTCATGTCTTAATTCCACTCACTAAAATTTCCAGGACCTTAATGAAAAAAAGATAACAGTATACTCATTTTTCTTGTTCCTGATTTTAATAATGTGTATCACTAGTATTTTTACAATTACTTGTGATGCCAGCCTTTAGTTTAACAGAGGTGTTTTTTATTAGGTGTTAAAGAAATATCCCTTTAGTTACAGATTAAAACATTCTTATTTGGACTGGATATTGCATTTTATCAAATTCTTTTTGGTATCTGTCAAAGAAATGATAAGTTGTTTCTTCTTTAAATGGCTAATACCATAAATTAATTTAATATAGGGTCTATTAAAATGTTTTTTGAGAACACTTTTTCCACAGGCTAGTCCATGAAAAAAATTGGGGGTGGGGAGATTATTGTCTGATCAAATAATTTGGAGGAAATGCTACATAGTGTATTTTCTTCTTAGAGATTAATTAGCTCATTAGCATATTAAAGATACTGAGAAGTCCAGTAGTCAAGAATTCCATTAACTTTATTAAACCCTTCATTTCCAAACATTACCTGTCCCCCTCCCTCATATAGCATTAATTAGCATCCCCTTGACCTGGGTTCAATCTAACACACTTGAGAAGTGTTATATTAATAGCTTTCCTTATATTAAATCATCCTTGCACTCCTGGAATAGAAACGCCTTGGCCATAGAGTGTGGCTTTTTAATCTAGTGCTAAAATCAGTTGGTTAGGTTTTAATTGAGGATTTTTGAGTCTGTAATTATAAATGGGATGGTACTGTCATTTTTTTGTCTCTGCCTTCTTTTGGCTGTTTCTCTTATTTTAGTATCAGTGTGATTCTGGATTCGTGATATGTATTGGGAAATGATCCACATTTTTCTGGGCTCTGGAACAATTTATGCTGCATGGGGAATTATCATAGGATTTTATTTTCTTAATTTGAAATATTTTCTACAAAATAGCCAAAAGAGAAATGAACCCAAACACAGTGCTAACTGGTTGTCAGTGAGCTTGTAATTAAAGCCCGTTAGCTTTATTTTCTTTACTGATGAGGCTTCAAGTGTCTTCATTTTTCCTCTTTGTGGGTAAACATTATTGCTCTTTGCCCCAAACCGTTGACGGTTCAGACAGCCTACCCTGCTTAGAAGCAATCTCTCCTTGCTCTTGTCACTCCAGGTCACTGCAGGACAGGGAAGCATCAGTTAGGTCAGGGAAGCACGAAATGATAGAATCCCAGACAGAAGAACAAGACTTCTCCATGAGTATGTTGTCCCTAAGGCTGGGAACAAAGTGGGGTGACAAGTCTGAAGGCCTGGAGGGAGGGAGGCAACAGAGGCAGGTGAATTGTGAGGTCTAGAATCCCAAGAAGAGGTGAAAGAGTATTAATCTTGTTTTAAAAACACTTTCTTTGAGGCCGTGTTGAGAGAATGCTGGACATCTACAGTCTGTAAGTGGGGACAGGGAGTGCTAACTCCACTTCTGAGGCCAGTTCCTCCCCAAGTCACAGAACTCTTTTTTCAGAGAGATGCCATATTATTATAGTCAAAATACTTCACACAATTAAGGGTTTAGGCATGAAAACACATAAAAATTGATGTATACCTTCTTTCCCGGTGTGGGGATTACTCCACATTAAAAAGCAAAATACCTTAGCCATGCATTCCAGCTTCATAGCAGGCGCCTAGCTACGTGCTTGGTATTTGTGAATAAGTACCTGGTGTTTGTTCAGTAAAGATGCGTGTTGTCTTTCCTTGTTTTTATGCAATAGATGTGTTTCTAAAAGGTGGGGCACACATTACAATTAGAGAATTAATCTTTTTTTCCGGGTGAGGTATATATATATACACACATATATATATCCTTAGGCACTAAATGTGTCTGTTTTTTAATCCATCTTTAGTTGGTGTTTCTGAGCATGGAAACTTTTTCACTTCTCCTTATCCTGGTACTCTTAAGGTATAATAATAGTCTCAGATACTTCAATATATTAAATTTTAAAAATTATTATATTAATATTCAAAATAATTTTTTTCTAAATAAGTTGATAAGTTGCCAGTGTTCTCTATTTGTTTCTTCACATGCTGGGTAGCTTGCACCTCTGTCTAAAATACAAATTGCACATAATACAATTCTTTAACCAAATATCAGTTGTGTTTCTTTTGAGACAAAAAAAGAAACTGCTAAGATTACATGTCTCTCAGTTATTCTCTGTAATGTGATGAATGCCAAAAACAAGAAACATGTATAGTAGAGGAAAATAGTGGTGATCAACAGCAAAGTAGTCCCCTCCGCTCCTCTCTATACCCCTCTCCTCCCTTCAGAGAAGCACATTCATCTAAGTGAATTGTTGGGAGAAACCTATAGTCCATTCCTCCATCCAAGGATCCCTCTATGTTGCAGGCATACGTTTAACATGCTTATTAAATGCTATTTTTTCGCTAGTAGTGTACAGCAAAAAATAATAATAATCAAAGGAAAATTTTGGTGGTCTGTTGCAATATGAAATCAGGATTTGAATGCCTGTAATATTATAACCAACACTGAGTTCTTTGAAGTTCCTTGATTCTCACAAAGCTAAAAATCATTCCTTACCCTTGATTAGAGAAAAATCTGATTTTCCTGTTGCATTGCCTTCTTGAAAGAGATGATATGAGAAAGTGCCACGATGAATTGTTGAGGGTGAATCAGATGATATTGATTTTGTGTCTAACCCAGCTGTACTTTCTCAGTTCCAACACCTCACAGGGACGTAGAGGCCATTCCACAGTAAAGACATCTGTGACTTGATAAAATTATTGGGTAAGGACATGGGAAAACATATTTTTCTCCATAGCCATGCTTGCATGTTTTTCTTTCTTTTTTTTTTTTGTCTTACTCCTTTCCCTGCCTCCCCTTTTTGTGATTGTATAGAATATGCCAACATTTTGAAGGGACATCTTGGGAGGTGAGGCCGGTTCCCTGGGACCAGATACTCTGTTGTCGTGAGCCAGGTCACCATTTCAGTCCCCTCTGTTAACGGTGACTGTAGAGTCTGCAGATGTTCCACAGTGGGTGGAGGTACTAATCTGAGCCCTGTACCCAAGTCATCTTGTGGCCCAGGTTTTAAAGTCGTGTGGGAAGCAAAGAAACAGATGCAAAAGACAACATGCAGAGAGAATGAACACAACTCAGTGACTAATGGGGCATGCAGGATCAGGAAGAGCTGAAAGTCAAGAGTGACATTCATATCCTGGAGAATGAGGTGCCCCCATCAAATTAATCCATTAATTAATCAAACATTCAGGACCTGGAGCCATTCACTCTCTAACATACTATTTGGCGTATTAATATGGCCATTAATTCCTGAACAACAAGCAGAAGGAAACAGTACTTAAAACCATGGTTGAGAGCACTTAGTTTTCCTTCTCTGATGATGTGCAAATCAGCAGTTGCACTTTTAAAAAGCCTTTCACGTAAATCTGGGCACCATCCTGAATGCATCAGTCCTATTAACAGCATGCTAGTTTTGGAGAATTGCTACAAACCCAGCCTGAGGTGAATGGCAGCTGCTCTTCTCTGGCCAGAGCTGCTTAAAGAAGTGGCAAGTCCAAAGCCATTTAGAAACTGAAAAGTGGCCTTCTGATAAATAAAATGACACTTCTGAGGCTGAACATCATTGAAAGAACTTTGTGCTGACGGAGAACTACAGAAGCTTTCCTATGGGAGGCTGGCATGCAGATGTCACCGTGGGGCTTTGTTGATTATGAAACTGGAAGCCATAGCGGTAAGTGGGTGCCTGGGGGCAATCAAAAGCAGGAGGATGGCCTTGCCTGTGTCTGTAGGATGGCTTGAGACGTAGCTGCCAACAGAGTCCCTTAGGTGTGTGCTTTATAACTGCAGGATGATACAAATGACACTCTTAATTTTCTGAGAGTTTGCTTTGCAGTGAAGATTTAAGACACTGAGATTAATTTAGTTAAATTGATATTTCCCCTCATGATTTCAGGGATTAAACAGTGAATAAGCCTCTTGATGTTGCTCTACCTCCTGGGGGGGTCCAATAAATTACAGAAACACTTCTTGCCATTTTTTGGAGCTTCCTCTTCATTTATTCTCCTTTCTATGGCATACTGTGTATGGCCAGGCCTTTGCTACAATTTGTTATTTATAAAAAGTACAGAGCACATTTCAATCCTACCAGATAAAGTCAGAATTCTAACTGAGCTATGTATGGGTCAACTGACTAGAAAAAGGAGTTTAAGACCCAACTATGGATGTAAAGGATGACATGGCTGTCTGTGAGGGATATGGTTTGGATTTGTATCCCTGCCCAAATCTCATGTCAAATTGTAATCCCCAGCGTTGGAGGAGGGTCCTGGTGGGAGGTGACTGGATCATGGGGACAGACATCCCCCTTGCTGTTCTTGGGACAGTGAGTGAGTTCTCACAAGACCTGATTGTTTAAAAGTGTGTAGCACCTCTTCCCTTTCTCTCTTCTTCCTGCTCTGGCCACGTAAGACATGCCTCCTTCCTCTTTGACTTCCGCCATGATTGTGGGTTTCCTGAAGCCTCCCCAGCAATGCTTCCCGGGTAGCCCATGGAACCACGAGCCAACTAAACCTCTTTTCTTTGTGGATTGGCCAGTCTCAAGTAGTTCTTTGTAGCAATGTGAGAATGGACTAATACAGTAAGGCTTATGGAACTTCGAGTGGTGATTTGGGTTGGATTCCTGACATCTCCTTGGTATATCCTTAGACACATCATGGAGTCTCTCTGTTACAGCATCATTGAGAAAACATCAGCAAAATGCTTAAAATGTTTTGGTAAAAAATATGTTGGCAGAGTCTTACTTAGGAACAGGCTGCATTCCAAAATTATTCAACTAATTTGGACAAATTGAGTGTCTACTATGTGCCAGACATAGTTGACTTAGATAGATGGGGCACCTTTGCCAACAAGTAGCCCTTTACTGGCAAGTTTCCAGTTAGTCTGCAAGTCAGCTGTGTATAAATTGGGATACATTTTCCTAAAGAGACAAATTTTGAAACAGTGGTTAGATTCTCAGGCCAATTCTCAGAAGCTAAAAGTTAATTCATAATGAAGTGGAACTCAACTTCTAATGGAATTCTCAAACCTAACTACCATTTACACAGTGATTTTTAACCCTTTGCTGCATACCACATTATAACCACCTACGAAGTCTTTAAAATTTAATAAATACCAACAAGGCACGGTGGCTCACGCCTGTAATTCCAGCACTTTGGGAGGCCGAGGCGGGTGGATCATGAGGTCAGGAGATCGAGACCATCCTGGCTAACACGGTGAAACCCCGCCTCTACTAACAATACAAAAAATTAGCTGGGCGTGGTGGCGGGCACCTGTAGTCCCAGCTACTCGGCAGGCTGAGGCAGGAGAATGGTGTGAACCTGGGAGACGGAGCTTGCAGTGAGCAGAGATGGCGCCACTGTGCTCCAGCCTGGGTGACAGAGCTAGACTCCATCTCAAAAAAAAAAAAAATTTAATAAATACCAATACCCAAACTATGCCCACAGGACAATAAAATCAGAATCTATTACCAGTAGCAATGGTGGAAAATGGAGCCTAGGAAAGAATAGAGAGGAATGGGAAGCAATGCCTCTAGAGAGATCAGGGCTGTGACTGGGGGGTAGGGGCTAGGGTTCCAGGGGGTGCAGGGTGTGGTCTGGGGTATTGTGGCATTGGTGGCTAGAATAACAAGAGAAGATGCTTCTGGAAATAGTAGTAAGACTGTGGGCTTTTACCCTATAGGAGATTTTTGTCTTTTGACAGTAAACCATTTTTCAGGAGTAAGAAGATGATGCAGGGGGCGAGAATATTCAGCTCCAGAAGCACAAGGATTGGTGCTTCAATGATAAGGAGGGAGCTGATAAGAACCTAAGTGGTCAGCATCACTCATCAGTTTCCTTTTGTCCAGTTCATGAGGAATGAAAGAAGCTACCTTCAATCCACCTTCTTATTTTGGGGTGAAGCTTTCACAAAATGCCATGCCTCATGTTTCTCCTCTGAATATGTAGTTCTTTTTATCATCTTGGCCTGATTACGGGCCCTTAAGACTCAGCAGAGCTAAGGGGAAGGGAAGGGAATTGAGGGAACCACCAAGAGAGCTCCAAAAGCAAGAGTTGGCAGGTAATTCTAATTCTGTTCATCTGCGCCTGCTCTGTAACAGCTTTCAGAGTTCAGCTCTTACTTTCAGTCACTTCCTTGCAACCCTTGCAGTCAGAATTTCAGGGTTCAGAAACATAGGCCTAAAGTGTTATCACCATGTGGTGAAAGCAAGTTTGCTGGGTGGAGGATCTCCTCGGCTGTTTTGCCAAGTTCTCCTCATTTTTATAGCTGGGCATGAAGATTTCCTTTTTTGACATGACGTTCTGTGACTGTGACAATGTAGGAAAATCTGTGGAGATACAACATTCTCACATTTCAAGTAGCTGCTCTCAAATAAGGGACATTTTCTAAGTTCTACTGTTTATTTTTCCCTGGAATTTTCTAGGATATATTGCTTTGGCTCTGTTTTCTAGTTTTCTCTTTATGACATTTTGGCTACTCCCGGTCAACAAAAATACTGCACTAGAAGAATTCCAGAGACATGTGAAAGTTATCTGTCCTGCTTGAAGGAAAGAAATTACTACTATTTTCTTCCCTCTGAGAGAGATGGCCCTTAAAAGTGTTGGAATGTATCTCTTTTCTTGACATTTTCTGATGTTCCTGATTCTGTTTTCCTGGTGAGGGCAAAATAAGTTATTGTGAAGAAAAGGAGGTGAGGCCCTGGTTCTACAGGTTTCTAGAGGTTCTGGTATAGGGAGGGTATGCACAGAAGAACTTCTTCCTCTGATTTACTGTAAGCAACAAACAAACGGATCTTTTTTCTCATAGATTGCCAGCCAAACTGTGTAGCAACACTGTGGAAAAGACCCCAACCACCTCCACAAAAGAAATTCTTCCCTTCACTAAGCGAGGAGTTTAACTCAGTTAGAAAATCTGGATGGACCTCAAAGGAAGAATTTTCTCCTTTCTAACCCAACCCATTTCAATAATAGAGAGAAAAACAGATTTTTTTAGAACTGAAATTCCTTAGCAAAATTTAATTGGAATAGCATTCTACCTTAATGGGCAATCAGCTTATTTAGTGGGTGAGACTCCATTAATTTTGACTGTTTCAAGGAGATTTCATAACCAAGTCACTTAACTTCAAGTATTCTGATGGAGCAGATAGCTCCCCATTTAGGAATTTTCTTGTGCTGGAGTAGGAGAATGAGAGCAGCACCTGCCTTGATATGCTGATGATACCCTCTTATTTGGCAAAGGTATTATTCATAAGATAGTCAATTAATGTCAGCCTATTGGAAAAATGACAGGCTTTAAAGCTTCTTCTTTAGATTAGAAACTCTAAAATTCTAAATGCCTGCAGATCCATATGTCAGTTGTTGCTTCTGACCTTTCCTAATTGAATTAGCCTCCTTCTAGTGAGCCTGATTTTTAAAAAAAAAAAAATTTAATAGATGGGGTTGCTGGGGGTATCGCTTAGATTTTCCTATTGAAAATAAACATTCCCCTCCAAGTAGTTTATTTCCGGACGTATTAAGCCAAAGTCAGAAAAGTGGCAATAGCTTCAAATAGACAGGAAGGGGCTGTAAAATTAGCCTTTCTTAACGAGAAGGTCAGAGCTGCTTTATATTTTTTTAAATTTCACTTTTATGTGTGGCTCATTGCTTAGGCTCTCTCTGGCTCTCTCTGGCTGAGGCTCATTTAACAATGATCCCAGCAGTACTGGAGCCCTAAGCAATAAGACTTGGAGACCTATCCTCCTTCCCTGGGGTGAAATCACCTCAAATCATTCTTAAATACTTGTTGAAATTTTCAGTTGCTTAAAAGTTTTTTTAAATGTAAATTTTCATTTTGAAAGCAAACAGGGACTCAGAAATGATTTTTGTCAGAATAAGTTTGGGTCTGATTCTCTCCTATAACCATTTCTAAAGGAAAAGCTTGGTTTAATTCAATCTCCAGTCAAGTCAAAAATCTAAAGAAAAGTGAGTCATTTCATTTCTCCTCTAAAAACTAAAGTGTCAGGAAAAGTTCTTTCATCTGTTTCAATATATTCCAATCTGTTACAATCTTTTTTTTTTTTTAAGTCATAGGAAAGTGTACGCAGAAGGAATGGCTGATAGGTGAACTAAAAGAGAAAGCCAAAATCTTTAATTACCTTTATCAGGTTAGCAGGGAAACAGGCACCTATGCCTTAGGTAGAGAAAGGTGATTAGCATTCAGAATACTGAAGCCCACATCAATTCAGAAAGGGCATGATTTTAAGATAAGTTGAAGGGTAAGTTAGAAAGAAGCAACTTTTTAAAGCTTAAGTATAAAACTAGGATGAGATCAAGGATGGGTTGTTAATAAGAGTCAAGGATTAGTTGGAAGTAAAGTCCCTAATTATACCCAGAGTATTTAATAGACTCAATTGTGTTAAAGAAGATCTTAGAGGTCATCCAATCCAACTTCGATCTTTGGTTGCAAGGAACAGATGCCTCCTCCAGCTGACACTAGCCAAAGACGGGAATTTATTTAAAAGTTATATAAACTAAGCACTGAAAGAAAGCCAGACCTAGAGAATGAAGGAGATTCCAGAATTTGTCTTTATTTCAGGACCTATCTCTTTATTTCTTTGAAAATTAATGCAAATATCCTCATCAGCAGCATAAAGCTATTGTTTGTACATGACTATGGCTGAAGTTCTAAAATGTGTTTTGAATCATGAAATTACAAGCACAAATCTACAAAATGGTGATAGTGTCTCTATACTAAGAATACAACTGCACATTTTCAATTTCTCTAAAATGAACTATGTTACTATGTTTTTGCAATTACAGAATTGCTGTTAGTGATGAAAGACCCTAAGCCTACCTAGACCAATCCTCTTATTCTACCATTAGAGAAACTGTAGCCTGGGAAGAAGTGATATGTTCATAATTTCCCAGAGGTTTAATAGTAGAGCCAGTAGAAGAATGGAGATCCTTTGATGGCTGCTGTATCAGATGTGATGCTTTGTGCCACACTGGGAGCAGCGGCCAAGAAAGAACTTAGTTAAGAACCTGAGTTCTCTAGTGTCAGACTCTCCTTGGGAAAGTACTTTATACCTTCCTGGGCCTTCATTTGTGTAATATGGATATTAGTACTCCCCATAGGATGGGTTTGTTGTGAGGATTAAATGAGACAACAAATACACAGTTATTAACAAAAGGTCTAGTACATATAAATGCTCTAAAAACAATAGCAATTATCAAATGAAAAATATTAGCTTTTTGCTGCATAAAAAACAACCCTGAAACTGAATGATTTGCAAAAATATTATTTCCTACTTATAAATCTGTGACCAGCTATAACTCTGCTAAGCTTAGCTGGCCGTGGCTCCAGTTTTGGGCTCATGTTGGTCCCATAAGTTTCCTCATCCCAGATCCAGGCTGAAGGAACAACCCCTACCTTGGATGTGTTGTTCTCATGATAAAGGGGAATATAAGAAATGGGAACCATGTGATGTTTCTTAAAACCTCTACTGGACACTATCACAATGTTGACTCTTCGCATATTCTGCCAATTACAGCAAGTCATTTGGCCAAGCCCAAATTCAATGAGGCAGAAAAGTTAATTGCATCCACAGGCAAGCTATGTTCAAGGATGGAATGAACAATATAATCTAGCACAGAAAGGTTGCAAGAAAATCTGTGGTCACTGACACAAGAAGCTTGAATAATCTGAAACTATAAACTGCATAGGCCATCTGTAGTAGCTCAAGTCTTCAAAATTATGGACTGTTAAGAAAAAATCAGAGATCTAGGGAAGGCAACAAAGTTATTTTGGGTACAGACAGGATAAGAGGGTATATAATACCATTCCTTCTCCCAGAAGCTTCAATAGGTAGAGGATATACTGATTTAGAGGTCGTTTATTTCAGTGTTTCCAAACCTGAAAGGTATTTCAAAGGGTTCATATTCTTAAAGCAGCAGTGGTATGCATTTGCATTTCCACTAATTTTTTAAAAACTCAATACATTTAATGTTTATGTAAAAACTGTTTCCATTATAAATGGAACACATCGAGAGCCCCCAGGTGTATATGGAGGAAGCCTGCTTGGTGGTAATTGGAGATTAGATGACTTTGCTCATGATTTGTAACTTAGTTTATAACACAGATGAGCACTACTAGGTGCATCCTTTATCATCATACATTTTTAATTGTTTTATTCTTAGTCATATGTTGTTTACATTTCATTCTCAACTCTGAATTAATGAGGAATTTAATGAAGAAGAAAAACATAATTCTGTCAATTTTCTTCTGGATACTTTTCCCCAGATCCATAAATTTCTTTCATCTGAGAAAATAATTATATGAAACATCAAGATATCTCTAATATTTCAAAACATAATGTAAAAAAGAAAAATAAATTGATGCTATTTATGCATCCTGTCTGTAACCAACAATCTACTGCAGAAATAAACACTGATGATGCTTTGAGGTCTGTACCAGGTTAGGGGATAGATCAGAATGGCTGTGTTCCTATTATTTTTACACCTCAGTACAACATCACAGGCCATTCCTTCTGCCTGAAAAGCCCTCCTTCTTCTCCCTCCTCTGCCTAATGTTCCTACTCAGCCTTAATCCACAGCTCAGCTCTTACCTCCCATTGGAGAAGAAATTATCCTCTTCAATTTCCTCAGCTATATTTGTTGCTCTTTCCCCAGTATTCCCATAGCACATGCAGGGGAATTACCTCCTGAATAGCCTTGGTTTTGAAAATAGTCACTGAGTCTGTCTTTCTGACTTAACCCTGAATTGAGATTGGGGCAATTTGGTTTTCCAGTGCCCAGCAACATGCCTCACACCTAGAAAGTACTCAACACATCTTCTTGAGTGGATGAGAGTAAACAGAATTGCAGCTTGATAGATAAGATTGAAAACTGGAAAGGACACTGAAGAGAGCATTTCAGGAAGAAGAAAAGCACACAGAAGTAAGGAGTAAGAAGACAGAGGCTGAGATGCACAAGTTCTGTTTAAGGAGCAATAAATGAGCCCATGTGACTAGACCAAAGAGTTTAAGAAAAGAAGTCCTGGAAAAAGCAGTGGGGAGTTTGGGTGTGTTGGGGAGGGTCTCAAGGGACACACATTGTCTTGGTCTGCCCTGGCCATCATATGTCAAAATATCACATAGCTTAAACAGCAGAAGTTTATTTTCGCACAGTTTTGGGAGCTTGAAGTCTAAGATCAGGGTACCTGCTTTACAGGTTTCTGGTGAAGGCTCTCTTCCTGGTTTGTAGATGGCTGCCCTCTGGCTGTGTTTTCACATGGTGGGAAGAGGGAGCACTCTGGTGTCTCTTGCTTTTCTTATAAGGAAACTAATCTCATCCTCGTAATCTCATCATATGACAACTCACCCTGCTAATCTCATGTAAAGCTAATTATCTCCCAATGGCCCCATCACCAAATACAAAATACCACCAGACTGGGGACTAGGGCCTCAACATATGAATTTGGGGGGGACAAAATTCAGCCCATAGCATCCACCCATATTGAGTGGTTAAGGAACCGACCATTGATAAATGAAGTGGACCCAAAAGATTGCCATCATCCTTTCCTGCCATTATTGGGGTTCCATTGTTCAGTTAAGAAAGTGAATGAAATCTAGAAAATCAGCATTTCCAATTAAAAAGACATTAAAGCCTAAGGACAAGAAGAAAATAACCTTTTAATTTCTGAGATGAATGAACAAAGAAATTTTTGTGAGTGGTATCTTCTATTTCTACAGCAGCCATAAATCATACCACTGGGAGCTGTACCATTTTACTTTTAAATGTACATTTTTGAAAAAAATATAGTCATTTCTTATTATTCTCCTTTTGTACAATTTCATTGTATTCATAACCAGTCAGAGGGTCCTGCTGATTCTCCGGCAGAAAAACTATTTGTTATATTCACAGTCCAAGTGCCTACTGATTAGCACAGGTATTTTGCATTAGCTGATTGGGATAGAAGTACAATCTTTCTCTAAGCTTTACTGCTTTCTCCATTTTCCATTTTTTGTTATTTTTCAGGCCTGGATTCCTTTCACTTGGTTCATTCTCTTAAGAATTACCAGCCACAGAATGATGTTTTTATTTATTTGAAAACTTTATGTCCATTTGCAAATGATTCAAGACAAGACTGAGAATTCCACTGCCTGATTTGCAGAAAGTTGTTGCTGCCTTAAAATGTGCTGGGCATGTCCTGTTGATAGATAGTACAAATATACAGTGTTAATACAATGGGCAAACTCCAGAGCATTTCCATAGCTCCCGACTATTGAATGATATACAAAAATATATGACTTGGGGACAGCTGAAATTGTTTCCACACTTTGAGCTCTGCTTCCATTAGACTGGTTCACAATATTAGATTGAATCCCAAGGTGCTACTGATAATCATCAGCTGTTTTTCTTGCCAAGACTCTTTGTTCAAATGTATTCTTTCATTATCCATGTGCTTTTGAAAAAAATGAAGGAAAGAATGCTTTTAATTGAATAATCTGTATTCTGTCAGGTATTTCTTCTCCCTAGGAAGGTATCTGAAAACTTACTTTGCTGTTTTTATTTATCCTGCCAGTGTAGTATATTGATGAGAGAACTGAAGTCCAATAGTGTTAAAACAAGACATGAAATATTGATTAATTCTTCTTTTAAATTCTCTTTTTACCCCTTAGTATAGCAGATTTCAGAAGCTGCTGCCAATACCTTGCTCTCCAATAAACCTCCATTATTGGGAGGGGGGTCTTGATAGCCTTCAGGCTTTGATAAATGATTATTATGCTTTTAAAATGTTAGCTTTGAGTGCCTGAGGCTTGACTTTCATCAGTTCAAGAAAGAAACAGTAGAACTGAAGCTGCAAAGTTTGAGCCAAAGGCCCCCAAAGGAACCATTTCGTGAAGGGAGTTAACCATAGATACTGAGGCTTCTGAACTCCTTGTCCTTGTCACACCCGATACTTTTTCTGCATTCCTAATTGTACATTCCCCCATTGCAGGCTAAGACTTGCCCTTTGGGTCTAGGCCAACTGAGTTTGCTGATTTCTAAGGTTAAAAAGTTAAATAATGGATTTAGATGTACTTGTAAAGAAGGGAGAAGGAAGTACGATGCTTGGTTGGATGAAGAAAATCAGGGGACAGTGAATGAGCAGAGTAGGAACTGGAGATTATAGGAATCTGGCTGTTTAGGGTCAAGGACACCCTCAGAGCAATCACCCTAAGGCAAGAATAGGCCCTGGGGAGTCAAGAAATCCAGTGCCCTCTTAGGACCCAGATGAGCTTGGAACAGAGGGGAATCTGATAAAGTGTACAAGAGAACTGCACAGGACAGCCACAGCACAACAAAGAGTTATCTTGTCCAAAATGTTAATAGTGCTGAGATTGATAAACTCTAATCTAGAGAAAGTGCTACAATTTTTTGTCATCAAAGTATGAGTTTCTTGAGTTCAGAACCCAACTCATTGAGCTATTGGTATTCAATAATTAGCAGAGCATCCTGTGAATAGATAATAAACCCAACATAATCCAGTTCTCTTTTGAAAAGTAGCCATTTCCATTTCCTCAGTTTCTCCCCTGAAATTATCTGAAAGGGAAATGTCACTCAGTTAGAAGGCTCCAGCTTGCCGGATAGTGGGAAGAAAGTGCTTCACAATATCTTTCCAGAATGAGAAGAGGACAGAGTGTGCTCAGAAACAGAGGTACAGGCAAATGAAGGCTGCTGACAGCCAAAAACACTGAGACTGGTAAACATCATGATAGCTGGACAGACAAAGAATCCCTGTATCCATGTGATGGATCCTTTTTACATGAAGGATCTCTGTATCCTTTCGACATGAAGGAATGGGGGTAAACATCAAGGGTAAAGTAGCTTATATTTTATTGACATAAACTAGATGAAAGATCATATCTTAAATGATATGTCTTCAAGCATGTGCTACATCAAGGTCTTGACAGCATCATTTTTCCAAGAGATGTTCCAGTAAATTTAAGTAGTTTCCAAGTTGTAAGTATCTTGATTACCAAGGAGCAGCGGGATGCAGAGGCTGACCAGTAAAATCAAAGGATTGATGGCTTCCTCTTCACACGCCTGCCTTTATTTTCCCCTGCATGGCTCATTATTCTGCTGCATTAATTTAAGCTTTCCTATTGCACAGAATTAGGGGCTTAAATTCTCTTATCATCCCTGTGGGAATCTTGATTGTTTATTTGTGGATGAGAATAATTGTTTTTATTCATCCCCAAATGTGGAAGGTAAAAAAACATGCTGTGGTTGATGGCCAGCTGATACATAGTTAGTGCTGCGTGCATGAGTGACAAATTATGAGACAGTATTTTGCCCCAGAGGATACCCTTTAAGAATTTTTAAGGCATTTGATAGTTATCACTTTAAGGCATTTGATAGTTATCACTAAGTCTCTCCAAGCTGGAAATCATAAACAATTTCACATACATCAGGTAAAGTCTTTTTGTTGTAGTTTTCATTGAAACTTAAAGGTCTAGTTGTGTATAATTTATAATTTCTCATTTCCAGTATGCTCACACAGCAACCCAGTAGAGTTTGGAAATGGTACAGCTACCAGACATTCCGGAGCCAGTGCCATCAGGCCAGTGAGTTCCTCTAGGGACCGAGATTATTAGACATTTATTTGGAAGAATTCCTGGATTCATCCAGAAGTTGTCGTTATTCCACTGCAAGCATCATTGTATGGACATTAGCTCCAAATAGTTAGAGAAAAGAACTACTTTGCTAGTGCTAGCTTGTAGCGCTACTGTGGGTAGGAAACCCCATGCCGTTTAACATCCCAAATATATCAGAGGCATCAGGGAAAGGAACTGCAACTGTCTAATTAAGTGCTGTTTGTAGGACAGGGCACTTGGGCAGTATGAGCCTCCCCCATCTGAATCAAATGCAACACATCTTGTTAAAAGAGCTATTGAGCTAATTAGCATGGCATGTCTACACAGAAATAAAACAAATCAGGTTAGGTCCTAAAGGAATCAAGTATCAGAAATGTGGTAAAGTTTCCTTTTTAGGTGGTAAGATGGAAAGATCTTTGACCAGATGCCAAACCCTGAAATTCTTGATCTTCTTTTCCTGTGGTAAAGAGAACATAGATATATAGAGAAGCCACTATGACCATTGTATCTTCTTTATTGTTTGAGGGCTGTGTTCTGGAAGCTTACTGTTGAACCTTCAGAAATGACTGTGTGGGCTGGACCAGAATGAGTCAGGAGAGCTTGCTTGTTTCACAGAATAAGTGTCCATATGTCACAAAGAGGATCTTCCTCTTTTTCCTGGAGATATCATATTATCTTTGTCTTTGATAATTAGCACGTCTGTGAAGGGACCACATCAAAGGGAGGATGATTTTTCCTAATTATGATGATTTTTTTCTCACTCAAATTCACCTTTACGCTTAGCACTATTGTTCAGTTATGGCCTTGGCCTTCGTCAGCCATTGCAACACCTTCCATGAGTGGCAGTGTAAAGGAGGGAATCATGGAGTTCTCCCCACAAAAGTTTTGTGACCATTGTCACTACCATTGCAAGGTAAAAACTTTATACCCAGCTTATATTTTTATATATACCCCATACATTTAGTGTCATGCCCATCACACAAAGGAGCGTGAAATGTGATCTGACCTATTCACCTGTTTGTTCATTGCAACATCCAATATGCATAGAGCATGGTACCGTATAATGGTTAAAATTTAATTACAGACTGTTGAGGGTGATGATCACAGAATCATAGTTCAACTGTCTCATTTTAGACACAAGGAAAATAAGACCCAGAGAGGCTAAATAAGTGGCCAAAGCCTCATGTTCGAGTAGCAGCAGAGCTGCAATATGAAACCAGATATCCTCACTCCATTTCTAACTGCACTCTGTGTTGACTCTGAAACACAGGGCTGTGCTTTGTTGCACTGTATTGTGATCAATTGTTTTAACATGTGTTCCTCCCTCACTAGACCATGTACTCTTAAGAAAATATTCATCACCAGCTTCCTAGCACAGTCAGTGGCACATAATGGGATCCCAATAAATGTTGGTTGAAAAAGTGAATAAATGAGTAAATACATGAGACCTGTTTTTTTCCTCATCATGTAGAAACAAACAAATGCCATAACTTTTAGCGATCTCTACGAGTACTTGGTCAGCCTGATAATGAAGAATAGACAAGATAGGGAGTGAAAGGCAGAAAAAATAGTATGAGAAGGAAGAGAAAAAAAAGAATACACAATTCCATAGGAATAATAACCAGACAAATTCAGTACATAGACAAAATGTTTAGATTCAATTTGGGAGCATTTTGTCAAGACTCTTGCCTCTTCTGATCTCTTCTCATTTTCAAATAAGGGCTTTTTAAGCAGATGGTGCTTTAAGCAGTTCCCATCATTGCTGCTCCTCCTCAAACCCCACAATGCAGGATTGACTGCAGGTTAAGTTGTCTAAAAGGCAAAGTTGTTCGTTACTGTATCTCGCTTCCCAGAGATACGTCTTCCCATTCATTTTGCATCTATTGCTGCCCCATGTTCCTGCTACTGTCACAGAGGAAAGTGCATGTAACTCGCTGTGATCTGGTTTCTGGGATATTTTCCATACACCAGAAGATGTGAAGGAATGGCTACTTAGGTAGTAACATTTCAGACTCAGTGACAAGTATGCAGAGAGGATGTATATGGGCTGAGTTTGTGTCTCCTTGTAAATCACCCAAAGTCAATGCAAGTAAAAGCTAAAAAATCCAATCATCAACCCCCACTGTGAGTTTGTGTTTTTCCTGAAATGCTGGCATATTGTAAGTAATTTGACACTAAGTAGTGCCTGTTAAAAAGAAGCAGCAGCAGCAGCAAAGGATTCAAGGCTCCTAATTATAGCACACTGATGGCTTGGTACTAGGATGTGCATCAACAATATTGAGCATCAGTAGGGAGAAAGTACTGGCTGGAGGGCTGTATGCAGAGAGCGGTTATCAGTATCTAAATGTCAGTTTGAACTGGCTGTGCTCCTGTAGGCCAAGAAGTCTATATGGAAGGTAGACCATTTAATCTTTTTCAGAGGTGTTGCTACACAGCTGTCAAACAAATTGGGGTGGTCCAAATGCCCCTGTGGAGAGTTTTAAGGAGATGGGCAGTCATCCGTTTTGAATGGATTGAGTCACACTGGCTAAAGACAAATATGGAGATCCAGCTTTTCATTGAACATTCCTTTGAACCGTTTGGAACTTGGCAGATGCCCAATCAACACTGCATCTAAGTACATCACCACCCTCCCCCTCAGTTCCTGCATTTCCCAGCTCTTCTTTGAACATACCAACCATATTTCCATATTTGTGATTTTGTCCTTTCCCTTCTCTCTTCCTGAAATACATTTCCTCATGGGATCCAAATGGCTTCTTCCTCCTTGACCCTCCCCTCTGTCTTTTTCAGATCTTTCTTCCCAGGATCGAAGAAGGCTTTCCTGGCCAACTTTTATAACATAGCTACCTCCAAATCCAATCCACTGGCCTTCACAAAGACAGAAGCTTTGGTTGTTTTGATCATTGTTGTATCCCCAGCCACCAGAACAGTGATTACCATGTAGCTTGTTCAATGGAAATACAATGAAGAAGTTGGTAACATAGGTCTTAAAAAGGAAAAGTCTTGTCTTATAATGCCTGGAAAGCAGTTAAGAAATCTTTTCAGATGCTTTCATTTCAAGTTATTCACATACACTGCATGTAAGTTACACTTAGAAACCCAAGCAGCCTTCGAGTAAGTAGTAATATGTCCAGGTAAGCAAGATAGTACTATTATCATTCATTTCCCATCCAGGCTCCAAGCAACTTTAAGAGAACCGAGAACCTTTCCTCTGATAGACAGCACTAATTTGTGTCTTATGGAAAATTAAATAAATTATTTTTCACCTGAAGGGAGAGGATTATTTGACTTCAGATATTTGCCATATGGCTTCTCCTCCACACAACATAGCTTTGAGGCTTAAGGTAGTAAGAGCAAGAGTATTCCCATAAATTATTCAGAGATAATTCAAAATAAGCGTGCATCTTTGACATATTGTCAAGTTTCTCAATGCTTTTTCCTGATAACAAGTGCTATGTTTTTGATGAAATGTTGCTCATTTCTCACACACCTTATTGTTCTGTGTGTGTGTTCTGTGTTTTTTTCTGTTTGTTATTGTTTGTTTTCATTTCCCTCAGAGTCCAGTCTGGCTCATATCTCAGCACAGGGTGGTTTACCTTCATTCTGGCCATGGACGCCTGTTATGGCATTCACGTCTACGGGATGATAAATGACACCTACTGCAAGTAAGATCACAAGAAATTATTTTTATGCAGCTCCAATTCTGAGATCTTGTCAAAATATCACAATTCATTTTAATACCATAAATCTGAGAAACAGATAAAGCAACAATTATTTCCCAGTGTTCTTTGCTGACATGACATTTTATTGTCAGTGCATCAAGTTGTGACTTCTAGGGGTGATAAAAAGAAAAATATTTACCAGTCTAATGTCAAATGTAAGAAGGAACACTTTTCCCTTAATCAGTGGCATAGCAGGGACTTTTGGCTTGACAATACAGAAGAAGTTTAGTGGTTGTGTAATTTGCAAAAGCAAGTTTGTCATTTCTGCTGCTCTGATGGCTTGATGGATAGCTATCTACTCAATGGTTAGTTAGATTTGATCGTGAAGGACAAAATGTCCTGAAGCCTCAGAGAAACTGACAGCTTAACAAGAATTCCTGGAAATTATACTTCACTAATAAGTGAGTAATCTGCCAGATCCTTATTTAAAATGAGTGTGTTTACGCACAGTATATCCTCACTGGTGGGATAGTTTCTAATTAGATAATAAAACAAACCCTCCATGCTTCATCAGGATAATGGAATCTATTTCCCTACTAACAATTGGCACAATATAATTCACAGACTCTTTTAATCATAATGTCAAAATGGTAACTCTCAGCCACAGTCTTCATGAACAAATATTTCTTCCCAAACTATAAGCATAATGGAGCTCAGATGAGCCAATATCTTACTGTGAAAAATCACAGTTTCTTCAAGTTCTGCAAGAGGCTATCTAAAGTTTCTTCAATTATACACCATTTCCTTTTTCAAAAGATAGCCATATGTTTGAATGTAATTGGCATGATATATAAGTTTTATTTGATCTATTAAACCACTAAAAACTTGATACGTCTTCCTAAAAGCTTTCGTACATATAATAGCTTTTAACTGAGTTCATGGACAAGAATCATGTATGGGTTTGTGAGTAAATGCATTTACTGGGCACATAATGGATTCTTGTAAATGAGTGCTTCATTCTTCATCTCAATCTTTCTCTCCTTTTGTTTTTTTTTTTTCTTTTCTAGGACAGAAGGGTATAGAAAAGTCCCCTACCATTACTATGAACAAGGAAGAGATGAGTGTGATGAATATTTTCTTCATGAACATGCCCCATATGGGGGTCATAGGTTTATCACTGAAAAGAAAGTGTTTGCTAAATGGGCCAAGAAGCACAGGATAATATTTACACATCCAAACTGGACATTGTCTTGATAATGGTTTTTCTGATCTTGCCGCATCACTTAATGTGATCCCCATACTGCAACTGTGATGCTGATGATGCTAACGGAGATGATGGTAATGATAAAGACAACAGCAATGATTATCAAGTTCCTGTAAGTGTACACATCTCAGATGTGGATGGTGACTCTGCTAGTAATTTAAACTTGGCATTTCATGGAGGATGGTTGTGCTCATGATGTTCTTTCTGGAGGTTCAACACTACATATTGTACTTTATAATTTAACTGGAATTGAGATGAAGGCCAGTAGCATGACAACTGTGACCTAAGAAATGGGAAGATTATCTTTCAAGATAGCTGCCTAGAATTGTTCAACAGTGAGTGACTTCCAAAAGCCAAAAGAGTTTGGCCTCATGAGGCAAGGTGATTGATTCAATGGCTTATTGAATCTCAGCAGTTCCACCATCTTGAAGAATGACTGATTGTCAAACACTGACCCAAGAACTGCTATCAGGGTGCAAGTATCTTACTAGTTAGCCTAAGCACAGGAAAATATCTCTTCCTAATATACCATCTTTCTACAGTATTTCCTACAGCTAAAGCCTCAGGCCATTGCCTGATTAATGGTGAAGATTTCATGGACATCCTACACTTCAGGATTACTTGACTATCTCAAACAAATAAATCAAAATGGGCCAAGTAGCAAATCTTGATGAATTTCCACTCTTACCATCCATTGTTACTACCAACAGTATAACTGAACATGTGATTAGAATGATCTATATTAATGTTTAGTTATTTTTAGTTGAGTTCTAAATATTTCAGAAGGCTACTTAACATGTAAGATACCAACTTCAACACTGTAATAACATATACTGTGAAAACATTCCTAAAAAATAACCAAAGGGTTTGCTAACTCTGCTTCAACATCCAACAACACAAAACCGTATCATTTTTAAAATCACGAAATAGAGACAGCAAAGCATATTTTTACATCAATTTGTATCCTATCATACTTCATAATATATATTTGTATATTCAAATTTCTATTTTATAAGCCCAAGGTGTGTTTCTCCAAACATTACATTCTCATTGCCAAGTGCCAACTGTTACACATGGAGAGGAAATGATTCCTTATATTAAACCTGACCAGAGCTTTTTGCCTTCTAGGGATTTATTTTTCCTATAGTGTGTCAGTTGTTATGCCACAATAACAACAATAATAATGACCTTAGTGTCCAAAGTGCTTTGTCATTTAGAGTCCTTTAACATCTGTTATACCATGTGATGCCCTTGAACACCCCATTGGGCTATTGTCTGTGTATTCTGCTCTCTTTAGCAGATGATCTGTAATTTGGTCATTGTTGTGTTATATTCCAGATTGCTCTACTTACTAATATTTGTCTAGAATAGAATTTATGTAAACTAGTAACCAGTTGATCTCTGTGCCGAATACATTGTATCAGGATTACACAAAAAGTATCACAAAGGAAGATCTTGGCCATATGCTAGGACCCCTGTGAAAATAAGTAGTTTTGAGAAGTTTTTCTATGTACATATATATATATATATACACGTGTGGTTCTATTTAGGTGGGGAAAAGATGAAAAAGCAGGGACAACAAGAGGAAATGAAGGCAGAGAAATATAGTTTCCTGTCCTAGGGTTGAGACAATTCTATTTTTCATATACTTATTGCTCATTAAATAGTAAAGGGTTGATTTGCTGAAAGAGTAGCTGAGAATTCAGAAACATCCTTGCAGAATGATTCAAAAGACAAAAGCCAGGCTCAACTTATAGAATGTTTTGGAGACTGGAAGTAATGATACATTTCACTTCAGAAGCACTTGTAGGTCTTTACTAGTGCTAAGTATTATGGTGAGCTATCATTAAAATGTGCCATCTTGGATAAAGGCCTTTTGCCTATTCTATTCTGCCATTTTGATACCTCAATATTCACGCCCATAAAAATTACTAAGCCCCAGTTCTATCATTGGAAGTTGTTATTCTTTTGTTGTTCTGTTATGCAATTTTTAATTCTATGAATGTTAAGTTTTTTTGAGCTAATGATAGATAGAAATGCCCAAAGAAAAATAAACAGAGACAAATGTTAAAATTGCCGTGTAGACTGTTTTTCCCCCTGTTGTTTCACTTTAAAATAAAAAGAAATCCTTGATTAATCAGAATGCCTTGGGACATGAACCTAATTTATTTAGTTTTCTAATAAATAAAGGGCCAACTCTTATTTGTTTTAGCCCCTACTGATGAGAAACATTTGAAAACTTGCTTGCTCTCTTGCCCCGTTGTAGCTTTCTCTGATGAAGACTTTTGCAGTATATTGTATCCCTCACTCTATGGCAGAAGGTGTGTGTGGAATCTGTAGGCTCCAGTGTTTTCTTCTTAGGAGGGGTGGGAAAGGGCTTTCTTTCCTCTCCTCTCCTCTCCTCTCGTCTCCTCTTTCTTTCCTTTCTTTTTGCAACTAAACTGCTACTCTACACTTTTTATTATTGTTTTCTTTGTCTTTTTCTTTCTACAAACGGAAAAAAAAACAAGTTTTTCTCAATTTGGAGACTCAACTGAATAATTTCCAGTATAATCAGCATTTTGATAGAATCTCACAACTTATTTTTCTCTGCTTTTATTTCCTGTTTTTCTTTGTTCCATCTTTCTAATTCTAGTGAAAAATGCAAAGTCTAATTTCTCCCATGTTGAGAATACATTTTTCATCTATGATTTGCTGATAGAGAAGAGCTTGGTAAGGGAGCAATTCAAGGAGACTATTTTGCCATGCACAGTTCTGATCAATTCCCACAGATTCTGGTCAAATGAAAGATATTCTATCCAACATTTAAACATTGAAAAATTTAACTGAACTTACTTATCACTGATGTGTATTTATCCCATAAATTAATTAATATCTGTGAAAAATAAAAATATTTCAATACTATCCATGGTTCTAGGAAAATGAACTATAAAAAAGGGTCACACTTTTTCTGAAACTGGCTTGAAGGCATTCAAGATAAAAATAATAGACTAAATATTATTTTCTGTTCGGCATAATTCTATGAAAAAGCAAGGTAATTTAAAAAGAGTTTTAAAGTGAGTGTTTGAATCTTTTCCAATTTAACCAAGTGAGAAGTAGTAATGATTTACATTATTATGATGATAATGTGAATAAGAAACCTTTTAGAGTATATGATTTTACATTGCTATCAAACCTATCATCAAAGAAAAGGCAATTGGAATTTGGAGGAATGTTTGTATATATGCACATAGAGTCTATTTGTGTGTGTGTGAACGCACATATATATACATCTATATACTTATAACTATATATAAAGGCATATATATAATCCTATATTCTTCACTGGTGTATGTGAATCACAGAAAACCCTATTTTAGACTTCATCTGAAATTTGTTGGGTTACATTTTGAATCCTGATGAAAAAAGCAAAAATCCAAATTAAATGGACTGATTGCTAAGAGTACATAAAATCATATTCAAAAGCTGGCCAGAAGAATAAAGCTAGAGAAGCTGCTAAATCTAGAAAACACAATCAGATGCCACAGTTGTCACAAATCAGACTTGTAAGTATAGCAATCTGTATTGTAGGTTCTGCCGATTGCAGGCTTAGCTAAAGTCACATTGAAAAACATTGCATCAAGCTTCATTCACACTGAAGTAAATGAACATTGGCCCTCCTATTCAAATAAGCCAGTCTTTAGCATAAGCAAAATCCAGATTTGCATGATTTTTATTATATCGCTACAGAACTGTGACCACTGTGGAAAAGGAAAATTATATAAGGAGATTGCTCTTGGAGGATTTGGTATGAATCAGCTGAGGTAGGAACAAGAGTCTGAATTGGAGACCTGCTGACCTTCCAAGAAGTAGAAGGCCATCAGAAGAAAATCACTGTTACTTAGAGAAGAGACAACACTAAAGTACTTCACCTGGTACTGTTAATTGGATGTTAATTATGAGCTCAGTTTAATTTCAATAAGCAAGAAAATATAATCAGATGACTGATTTAAAAAAAAATGTGCCCATCTAGCCTTTAATGTGACATGTCAAATGCTAATAATAAATTATGTTATTCGGTGTCAGTTGTTTGCATGTCTTAGCACAACAAAGGATTTACAGTCTGAGGGCCAAGAGAGAAAAAATGCTTTTTTCTTAAAACAGCATATTTAAAAGACAAGACCTGATCATTTCAATAGTGTACATAGATTAGTGACTGAAAGAGCCAGTGCTAGCCTTTGTAAGTAGTTTAGGCTTTTAGAGCTGAAAGAGATTTTAAAGACCAGTCAGTTCAACTCCTACACCTTGGAGCTGAGGAAACAGACAGAGGTGAAGTGACTTGCCTGTAGTTATGAACTGGACTAATGGCAGTACTGAGACTCAAATTCTTGTCTCATGTTTTCTTCTCTAGTACTTTTTCCACTACACTTTTTAGACAGAAGAGTAGCTGGAAAAAGAATGCCTAACTGATTTACTAAAGTGTCTATTCATGGAATCCAAGGGCTCCGAATTGTGCTAATTCTGCTCAGGATGAGACAAATCCCCACACTGAAGTGGAGAAATATTTTCATAATTGAAGGAACACATCCCATTGATTGTCTACACTTTCTTCTCTCTGTTTGTTGCTATTGGTAAGGCTAGGCTATGTTCTGTTATCACAAAATTCTAGGACTTGTTTAAAGAACTTAAAGGTGAGTTTCTTACTTTCTCTTTGTGATTGAGGATGAGCAAGCCATTGATACACCAAGAGCTGCTGCGTGTTGGAGGTTGCCTGGTGAAACTGGCAGGCCCTGTTGTTGACACTTCCCCAGAGCCAAAGTGTCCTCATACTCAAACCAACTCTGCTGCCCAAGTTAGTGAAATTATCCATCAGCACTAACACCACCCTTTGGGTTCGTGCTCATCCCTGCACTACATGTGACCTTTGAGCCCAGATACCCTTCTAGAAGGTGAATGAAAGCCCCAAATATCCCGCAAGACTTAGTCGGCATAAAAGATTTAAAAGGATTTTTTTTCTCTACAGTCCATTTATATGATACTGTTAGAAGTGAAGAATTTTGAAACTACATACACTGGCCTCTGAAAATGGTTCTTGTGGCTCAGAAATAGTATATTGTTCTGTTGCTTGTTTTTGCTGAACTGTAGAGAAAACACCAGAGTAAAATTCCATGTAAATTGCTAAGGCATCGAATCAGAACTGTCCTTGGGCATTGTAACAGTGCAGAAAATCTCATTTAGTTTTTTTCTTTTTTTTTCAGTTAACTATTTTTTTGTTTCTTTTCAGAATAGGCACTTTTTTTTTGAGTAGAAAAGCTCTTCTTTCTCCACAGATACATCTCTTTTTGTTCATGCCTTGAAGACTTCAGAAAAATAGAAGCTCACTTCCATAAAGGTGAAGAACATCTTGATGAATAAACAGTCAACTACCAAGTTCACATATTTGCCTATGAAGTGAGAGCTGTTTCTAAGAAACTTCAAAAGGATCAAAACGAGGCAATATTATAGCTTTTTGTCACCTAATCTACAAAGTACTAATTTCCTTGTGTTTAGCTTTGTTGTCACTGTTACGGAGTAAATACCCATTTCTGTTACATATGGTACATTGTTTGCTTCACTCATTTTCCTGAGTTCCCATGATTTTTTTTCTGTAGTTTCTCATTCATTTTAAAACCCGTAATCTTCATCTATTTTTAGAAGAAAGTGTAAATGCACAGTTGTACATTTGTTGAGAGTTTTTATGGCATTATAGTGCTTTATTTATAAGCATTGTGTCTTAGAATAAAGCTTACAAAATGGCAAAGAGCTATTGGCATATTTCAGTTTGTTTTACAACAGGACAAGTAAGGATATGTTAACAAAGCCAAAGGGAAAGGGGGTATGGGATTTTTAATATACTTGATATCCAAGTCAGAAACATATCCAGAATACTACTATAAACAATAACAAGAGAAAATGTTGGTCTGCCTCTGGAATTTGTTTTGTCCATATTAACTATCTGATGCTGACATATATTTCTTTTTTTGCTGTGTCAGACATATTAACAAAGTTGGGTTAGCACATAAGCTGCATAGAACAAAGAAGTCTTCCTTCTTTCCTCCCTTCCTTCCTTATTCCTTACTTTCCTCCCTCCTCTTATTTTCTTTCTGCAAAACTCAACACTCTTGCAGTTGAATGTGAAATTTGGATAATTTTTCTTTTAACAAATCAGCTTATAGTTATCTATCCAACTCTATAAGAGATCCATATTTGGAAATGATCTCAAAATGAGAGTCATCTTTGGAAATAATAACTTCTACTTATATGCCAGGCTTATTAAAGGGCTGTATATCTCATTCAGTTCCCCCAATACTTTATGAGGCACATAATGTTACTATCACCATCTCATATATAAGGAAATTGACGCACTAGAGAGATTAAATAGCTTACCCATGGTCACATAGCTTTTGATGAAATGAGATTGGAACCAAGGCAGTTTGGCCCAGAGTCCATACCTATTTGGGGAAGGCTAATAAATGTAACCAATAACCCCCCAAATTTCAGTAGCTTAAGAGAATTAAGATTTGTTTCTCCCTCAAACATAAATTCTACATAGATGCTCCTCTCTAACCAGCTTGTTTCCAAGGGTGACTCAGATACAAAGACACCTTCCATCATGTGGCTTTGCCCTCCTAGAGGTCCTTTGAGTCCTCTCTATTTGGCCTGCTAAAAAGGAAAGAGCAAAAGGGATCTTGTGCTGGAAGGTTTTATGGGCAAGTCTGGAAGTGATGTGTATCATTCCACCCTCATTCTATTGGCCAGCCTCACTCGCATGCCTTGGTATGGGCAATGCTGTCTAAATGTGTAGGAAAAGAATTTGATGAATGTGTAGCTCTTTCTGCCATGATATTCTTAGTCATGATGACATAATAGCTGAAAAAGAAAACACTGAGTTTTGTGCAACTCTATGGGTGAGTTGTTTGTTTTGATAATCCTTGTTCAAGCACTAGAAACACTTCAGAAAAAAATTTTTGTATATGGATATCAGTACCCACACCAGAACAAGAATAAACTAAGGAACAATATATTGCTCTAGGTCATATTATACCAAGAAGAGAGAATATGGTTTCTTTTGCCCAAGGAAGCAAGAGAGAAACTGGCACACAAGAAACACTTCTAAGTGACTGAACTCTACCCACAATAGAAGTAACGTGACTTTTAATGTCTTAATGATCTGTGGTTAAAGTAAGATAGATACGCCCTCACCTCTGATCAACCCCTTGTTTTTGTGCCTATTTGCCTTGCAGGATGTCACAGAGATTAGCCTTTTTTTTTTCAGCTCTCCTTTGGTATTCAGGTCTATGCAGTACTGTGATATTTTTACTGCATAAAATATAATTTCTATTTCTTGAATCTTAAATTTAGGAATTTCTCTCATCCATCTTTTTTATTTAACATTGGCATATGAACTTAATAAAGGTACTAATATGCCTTAAAAGGACTAGACACACCACAACATCACAGGGCATATTTCTATAAAAAGAGGATCTTATATGCATTCTCTCCCTCACTCTTCTTTACTTCCCGAGACTTTCTACTCTTTGACATCATTTTCTTTAAGCTATCTGGGAATCCTTTTCCCTTAACACTAATAGAATCTTGCATCCTAGAGGGTTTTTTTTCACCTAATGGGAAACTATTTGCTATCTTGGGGAAAGTATTTCACATGTTAGCATATAAATTTTCTTAGTTTGTCCATTGAGAAAGATTAACTGGGACTCTAAAAGCAATAAAATTAGAGAAGAGAATCTGCCAATGTTTACCTTCTTTCAGATTAATGTGAAATTTCTTTTAAGGACAAGAAACTTTAGTGTCTAGTTGGTAAATGACATAGGTTTGAATCTGTTTCTAAGAGTTGTAATTGATGATAAGAATATTCTGTGGTGCTTTACAGGGATAAATTGTTTAGTTTAATCAGAGTGGTGGCTCTCACTATCCGTAAGTCCATGGGCAAAAGTCTTGACTAATACAATCATACAGTGTACACCAGCAGCACCTTACGCCATGCATTGTTGAGAGTTCTTGCTCTATATTTGATAACACTTTTCAAATATGCCATTTTCCATGATTATAAAATTGCTTAAATATCTACATAATCTTTCAAAATAATTTTCCTACAAATGTCTAAATTTCTCTAGAAGTAGAACATATACAATCAGATTTACTTGGAATGGTTTTCCTTAGTCAGTCGTGTTTTCCTGCAAATTGAAATGGTTTGGACAACACATCTTTTGGTGATGCTGTTTATGATGAGTTTCCTTCCTAGTAAAAAAAATAAAAATAAAAATAAAAAAGGGGGTAGGGGGAAATACTCCACAATCTTTGATGGATAAAGGGCATTCATGTTGGATGAGGACACCAATATCAGGCAAATGTATCAGTGAAATATGCAGAACTGTGCCTGGCTGTTCAATAAGGAACGACAGAAAAAAATTAAAACTTTCAACAGCACAACACATGGACTCAATAAAACCAAATGAAATTTGATAGGAACTAATGTAAAGCCAAAAAAAAGGCTTTTAGGTTCAGAAAATACAGGAGCATGACTTAATAACAGTAGTCATGGAAAATATTTGGAGGTTATAGGACACTGTAATAGAAGATATAGCAATGAAAAGTCACTATGACCCTGATACATACACAAAGAGTCTAAGAACAAAACACCAAGGTTCAGGACTGATCAGAAAACTTCTGGAAGTGTTTTTAAAACTTGTTTTTTGTTTTTGTTTTTGTTTTTGAGATGGAGTCTCATTCTGTGGCCCAGGCTGGAGTGCAGTTGCACAATCTCAGCTCACTGCAACCTCTGCCTCCTGGGTTCAAGGGATTCTCCTGCCTCAGCCTCCCGTCTAGCTGGAATTACAGGTGTGCCCCACCATGCCCGGCTAAGTTTTGTATTTTTTGTAGAGATGGGGTTTCACCATGTTGGCCAGACTGCTCTTGAACTCTTGTCCTCAGGTGATCCACCCGTCTCACGCTCCCAAAGTGTTGGGATTACAGGCATGAGCCACTGAGCCCGGCAAAACTTGTTTTTATTCAATGTCTGATTGGACAGATAATATATTTTCATTGTCAGAAACATTGAAGACAGAAAGGTATGATACCTATTATTGCACTTCCCAGGGTTCATTCAGTATTTTTCTATAGATATTATTGATGAAAATACATATATAATGTTGTTTTATAGCCTGCTGTGTCTTCTTAATAAGGAATTACAAGCATTTTCTCAAAGTCATTAAATTATCCTAATATTCAGTAGCTACATTGTGCCCTAAGCTATTTAACGATTTCCCCGTCACTTTTCTTTATATGCTAAACAGTTTCGTTAATGAATTTTTGAACATTTCTCTGATTATTTTTTTCTTTTATTGCATCAGCATACAGTGGTGCCTGCTTCTCTGAACCCTTGCCAAAAATGATGGGGTTCTTCAACCTTGCCGACTTTATGTATGAAAAACAAGGTTATCTTCTTTTAATTAGCATTTAATTGATTACTATGGAAATTTAAAATGTTGCATGTTTATAGAAAACTAACATGTCTTCTTACACGAATAAGCTCTTCCTATACTTTGCCCATTTTTCTATTGCAGTAGAAGTCACCACAATATAAAGAAACAGACAATTGAGAATTCTTTCAAAAAAGAGGAAACAGGTTGAGAGCAACCAGGATCATGTGGACACTAGAAATTATATCACACCAGGAGATGGAAACACTTAGCCAGATTAATAGAATGTTTTAGAGAGAACAAAATTCAAATACTTAAAAGGCATTAATGCAGGTGCAAAATTAGTTTTAAACTCTATGATTCTATTGGACATAATAGAGCCAATGAATAAGATTTCAGATTTTATCTCAGGAGAGCATTTAGAAGAGTCTAAAATTACAGTGTGGATTTTTAGGATGAATGAAATTGTGTTAAGTATTTGCAGATAGATTACCCCACTTTTCACTAATTCATGTGTTTACGTAGCTAGTTGAACTCAATGACCACCTAGGTCCCTTTCAAAGTACATGTTCTGTGAAACAGGATGCAACTTTTATGCACAAAGGCCAGGTTTCACACTGGAGCTCTGAAAAAAAATAACACACTAAAATGTTTACCCTTGTCTTAGCAGCAACATATTCAGAAGCCATCTCTTAAAAAAGGTTATTTCTGATGATGGCAGATTTCACCTAGTTCATATTCAGAACTGGTTCCCAAGTTCTGGAGGTGCATTCAATTAGCAGTAGGTATACATACACACACACATACACTCCTCTCCTTGACAACCTCCCCGCACCGGCCCCCAGCTCTACTACTGCCAATCACTGATTTCATTCTCATAATGCCTCACAAAAAGGTGTAAATTCCTTTGCTTCTCAGTGCGAAAAATTCATTCACATTTTATACATCCATATTTTTATATACTTGCTATGTGATATGTATTTGAAATGTAATGACTCAAGAAAATTACATTTAGTATTATAGCATTTCTTATGTTTGTAATTTATGATAATGGATGTCACTGTAGATTTAGGAGTCATTTATATTGTCCACCTTTTCCTATTTCTGCTAGATTAAATAAATTCTTCATATCGAGTGTTGTTGCATTTTTCAGTTTTCTTGTCTGTACCATTCACTTTCAGTATATTTATAACCCTTTTATCTGGTCTTTGTAGTTTCAAAATGATGCCTTGGATACTTTAAGTTCAGAGCAATCAATGTCCTTTTCAAATTGCCCTCTTAAGATTTCTGTAAAATAATATTCTCCATAATACAACTTTAAATTACCTACCTTTTCCTTTAGTAGACGTAATCCAAGACGGCTAATTGAACATTAAGCATTTTAATCATCCCACACTGTCAAACCTGTCTTCTCATTACTGAGAATTGGATAGTTCATGAGCTTAATTGTGTTCCTGGCAAAGTAACTAGAATGAAAGGTTGATAATATGATTTGTATATATCTAAGGAATTAGTCCTGGTCTTTATTGATAGCTAGGCAAAAATATCATCTCAACAAATATACATTAAATATAATCAAATTAATGATACTTCATTAAAGCTTTGGAGAATACAGAGATGAGTAGAATGCAGTATTCATACTTATGCAGTTTACTAAAAATTTTTTTAAAAAAACAAAACTTCCAAATAACCACAAGATGACTCAGAGCAAGGTAATGGCCACAAAAGTGATGCAAACAGAAAATGTTACATGTAATACAGAAGCAGAATTATAAGGACACAATGATTCAGATATTAAAATTGTCATTGCATTATATGCACAAGTAGTGTTCAAATGTACCTATAGGGTGACTTAGACTCTCAGGATGGCACAGTACATGCTGGATTTCAGGAAGTTCATTTTGAACTGCTATTAGCAATGCCTTATAGAAATGGTTAATACAGAAGACAGTGCCAAGACATAAAGACGCTTTTATCTAACACAACATGAGGATCCCTTGACAGCAGTGTCTTGTAGAAGAGCAATATTGGTTTGAAAATATAGGGCTTATTTTTGACAAATGAAATGAGAACTTTCATAGTATAGTAAAATGCTGAGAATTCTCCTATCTTGTCTGGAATCTGCTAGGGGCTACAGGGTTCAGACAAGGCTCTAGTACTATTTTTAAATGTATTCATTGAACAAATAGCACCTTTCAAAGACATTTTAAAGTGAGCTGTGAATTCAAATAGCACATGATGTGAAACCAATGTAGGTGTAAATATGGATCCATTTTATCCCTTTCATCCATGTAAATCAATTAGTCTTGTATTATTATTCTTGATATGCATTCACTCTCAGCTTTAGGAGTTACCATGAATGTGAATTACGCTGATTATGCTTTTTCTTATGACAGTTTCATGTATACTTATCTAGAGTGCTTGAAGGAAAATTTTCTAATATAATGATAGCTATATGCATCTAATTGGAGACTTCAGCAGGGCCAAGAAACAGACTGTGAAAGCAAAAATCATAATATGCACCTGTCCTAACTTTTACCTGTTGTCCAAAGAAAATGTGACATAGGAACCACACTCTTTTATTTTATTACGTAGATTGCATGTTCTAAATAATCTAGTCATGTCTTCCTGGAAGTTATCTATTAAGTCCCAGAAAAAAAAAATTATTGTCTTACATAGTAGGTGATTTACTCTAGGTAGGCAAGAAGAGTAAAGGAAGAAAAGATGGCTATTCGCAAGATCATAAAGCAGTACCCTTCCATGTCTCTTTTCAATTTCTGCTGAAGTCTACTGTTCTTTCCTAATGAGTCTCCTTCTTTATATATTAGCTGAATTTCTCACCTAGGTGATCTCATGATCTCTGGTCATTTCTGTAACCTAAAGTCCAGAAATAGATCCATATTTGATTGATTTTTACTTTAACTGATATTTTACAGAAATAACAAAAGAATTCAATGAGAAAAAATAGCCTTTTGACATGTGTTGCTGAAAAAACTGGAATCTGTATGAAAGGAAAAATGAAAAATTAATGTGAAATGGATAATTTACCTAAACAGAAAAGATGAACCTATAATAAAACAAAGGATAAAATCTTCATGATTTGGGTTAGGCAAAGATTTCCTCGGACACAAAAAGCAAAAATCATGAAAGAAAAATATTAATAAATGAAATTTTATCAAATTTTTAAAATCCTTTTTGAAAGAGACTATTAAGAAAATGATAAGGCCCAGCCACAGACTGGAAAAAATTTGCAATACACATAGGAGACGAAGGACTCATATCAGATAGATAGATGATACATAGATAGATAGATAATAGATGGATAAACAGATAGATAGATATTAAAATTCAACAATTAGAAGACAAACACCTCAATTAAAAGTGCACAAAAAATT
Source organism: Pongo abelii (assembly GCF_028885655.2). Classification (NCBI taxonomy): domain Eukaryota; kingdom Metazoa; phylum Chordata; class Mammalia; order Primates; family Hominidae; genus Pongo; species Pongo abelii. The sequence goes on along the minus strand of NC_071985.2, from coordinate 156,343,018 downwards.
TGAACAGGCACTTCACAAGACAAGATGCACAAATAGCTAATAAGCACATGAAAAGATACAACACCAGAGTGAACAGGAAGTACAAATTAGAACTGAACATTCTTCTAGGTGTAAGGGATTCACTGCCAAAAAATTCCAACATAGTTCCTGCTTTTGTGGAGTTTACAATGTAATGAGAAATACAATTAAATAGGCATTTCTAAACAATGGAATAAGTGCTGGGATGGGAGAAATACAAGTGTTTGGGGGATACTGTCTGATGGAGGAAGTCTTAACATAGACAAGAGGTTAAGTAGTCAGGTAACCCAACATCGTTGGGTAGGCACACAACTCAAGATTGCTAAAATAGGCTTCCTTGGAAAAGTTAATTTGAACTGAGATCAGCATAATGGTGGAAATGAATAGAGCAAAGGGGATGTGAAAAAGGCCAAGCATGGACTACAAATAGAATAATACAGGGAGTTATAATAAAGAAAGAAGGCATGACAACTTCCAGAATTTGAAAGAAGTTTAGTATGACTGGTTGGAGGATGATATAGTTTGGATGGCCCGTCCAGATCTCATGATGAAATATAATGTTGGTGTTGGAGGTGGGGACTGGTGGGAGATGTTTGGGACCTGGGGGCAGATCCCTCATGGCCTGGTGCTGCCCTCACAATAGAGACTGAGTCCTCATGAGATCTGGCTGTTTAAGTGTGTGGCACCTTCCCCTCTCCCGCCAACTCTCTCTCTTGCTCTTACTCTGGCCATGTGACATGCTTGCTCCTGCTTCACCTTCCACCAGGAGTAAAAGCTCCCTGAGGCCTCCACTGAAGCTGAGCAGATGCTATCACAATGCTTCCTGTACAGCCTGCAGAACTGTGAGCCAATTAAACCTCTTTTCTTCATAAATTATCCAGTCTCAGGTAATTTTTATAACAATGCAAAAATGGGCTGACGCAGAGGAAAACCACTGAGGTGAGAGGTGGAAGGTGGGGTGGTTAGAGATAAATAAGCAATTTAAAATCGAGATCAGATCACCCAAGTCTTACAGGCTGTGATATGGAGTTTTAACTTCATTATAAGAGCAGTGCAGCAAAAGTATGGAAAGGTTTTAAACAAAGGAGTATTATATTTGATTTGCTGCTTCGAAGGATCATAGAAAAGGGAAAGAAACTAAGGACAATTCATATGCTTTTGGCTTGAATTCCTGGGCAGACATTGCTACTACTACCTGATAGAGAAAACATAGTAGAAGAAACAGCTGGAGATGAGTTAATTTTTAGACATGGTCAGCTTGAGACACTTATAGGACATTGATTTACTTATAAAGCTCAAAAGATAGGTTTATCTTAAACATTTAAACTTGGGAGTCATCTACATAATGGAGAATAGGATATGACAAGTGGTATGATAGAAATATGTACAGAAATGCCATAAAATCGCAAAAGAAAAAGTAGCCATCTTTATTAGTTAGCTATTGCTGTGTCATAAACTATCACAAATTTAGCAGCTTAAAATTATGTAATCATTATACCACAGTTTCTACAAGTCAAGGAATACAGATATGGTTTATATGGGTTCTCTTCTTTGGGGTCTCCCACAAAGTTGCAAAGTGTCAACCAGGACTGACATTTCATCTGAAAGCTCCACCATGGAAGGATTCACTTTTGAGCACATGCGCTTTCAGCCATTTTCAGTTCCTTGGTGGCTGTTAGATGGAGGCTGTGATTAGTTCTTTGCTATGTGGGCCTCTCTGTTGGGACAGCTCACAATATGGCAGCTGGCTTTATCAAAGTCACCAAAGGAGAGGATACTCTAGCAAGATAAAAATTACAACCTCTCATAATCTAATCATGGACATGACATCCCATCAATATTGATTTATTTTATGAGTCAGAGCCAAGTTCTTCAAGGAGAGAGAATTACACAAGGCAAGAAGTCAAGATAGTTGGAGAGGGGGGATATCTTATAAGCTACCTCCCTCTTTTAGTCTGTTTTCTTTTTTTAATTTAATTTTATTATTATTATACTTTAAGTTTTAGGGTACATGTACACAACGTGCAGGTTTGTTACATATGTATACATGTGCCATGTTGGTGTGCTGCACCCATTAACTCGTCATTTAGCATTAGGTATATCTCCTAATGCTATCCCTTCCCCCTCTTAGTCTGTTTTCTCTTGCTATAACAGAATACACAAGATTGGGTAGTTTATAAAAAAATAGAGGTTTATTTCACTCATAGTTTTGGAAGCTGGGAAATCCAAGAGCATGACCTAAACCTCTGGTCAGAGTCATCCCATGGCAGAAGGCAGAAGCAGGAAGTGGGCGTGCTAGAGAGAAAGCATGAGGAGCTGGCTCCCTTTTAAAACAACCCTCTCTCTCTGTAACTGACCTACTCCCTTAGAGATGACATTAATCTTCATGAAGGCTCTGCTCTCATGACCCAGTTACCACCTATTAGGCCTCACCTCCCAGCATTGTTGCACTGGGGATTAAGTTTCCAACACATGAATTTGTGAGACACATAAAAATAGAATACTTCCCAGCACCCAAAATTTATGTCCTTTGCATAATGCAAAATACATTCCATCCCAATAGCCCTCAAATCTTAACTCATTCAGTTTCAACTCAAAAGTCTAAAGACTCATTCAAATCAGATATGGGTGAAACTAAAAGCATGATTCACCTTGAAGCAAGGGCTCTCTAACTGTGAGTGTACAGAATCAAAACAAGTTATCTACTTCCAAAATACAATAGTGAGACAGACACAGGACACATATTTCCATTCCAAAAGGGAGAAATGGGCCAGAAAAGAGGGATAATTGGTTCCCAAGTAAGTCTGAAACACAACAGGGAAAACTACATTAAATCTTAAAGCTGAAGAATAATCTCTTTTGATTCTATGTGTCACATCCTGGACACACTGGGGAGTTGGGGATTGGGCACCCAAAACCTCAGACAGCCTTACCCTAAGACTTCACCGGGCTCAGTTCACTCAGTAGCTCTCATCAGTTAGAGTTGCATGGTGGTGGCCCTACAGTTCTGTGGTTTTGGCAGTGGTGCTGACCCTACAGAACCTCTGGGCATTGCCCTAGTTGGGGACTCCTTGTGTCTGCTTTGCCCCTGTAGCATGTCTCTGCCTAGGTCCCCAGGCTATCTGCAACATTATTTGCAATCCAGATGGAAGAAGCTATGCCTACAGAATTAGTATCATATGAACACTGCCAAGGTTTACAGCTTGTATGTTCTTAAGCAGCAGGTTGAGCCACACCTAAGCCTGCTTGAGATGCAGCTAGAACAGCCAAAGAGTGCTTCACCAGAATGTGGGGAGCAAAGTCTTGAGGTATCCCTGGCCAGCAAGCTCTTGAAGGTCTTCCTGGACCCATTTCCCAAAAGCACTCTGCCCTCTTAGAGGTCTGAGCCTATAACAGGAGGGCAGCCTGGAAGATCTTAGAAATGCCTTCAGGATCTTTCTCCCCTTGTCTTTACAAATAGCACCTGACTTCCTTCTATCCATGTTAATCTCTTTAACAAAAGGTCACTTGGTCATACAAAAGTTTTCCAAACTTTTCTGTTCTGCTTCTTTTTTAATTAAAAATTTTACCTTTAAGTTATTTTTTTCTCTTGCATGTCACTGTATGTGGTCAAAAGTAACGATGCAGCAGCCAGAGTGCTTGGCTTATCAGGTATCTTTTCCACTAAATAGTCTAGCTCATCATATTCCAGCTCTTAAGTTCTGTATTTCATAAAGTCCTAGAACACAGACACAATTCAGCCAAGTTCCTTGCTACTTTATAACAAGATGGCCTTTAATCTAGTTTCCAACACCTTGTTCCTCATTTCTGTCTGAGACTTTATCAGAAAGACCTTTACTGCCCATAATAGTCTACCAACAATCTGGTCATAACCACTTAAGGTCTTAACCATAAGTGGTGTTTTTCTAGCTTGTTCCTCCAAATTCTTTCAGCCTCTACCCATTATCCAGTTCCAAAGCTACTTAACATTCTCAGGTATTTGTTAGAGTAACAACCCACTTGTAGATACCAAATGTTTTGTTTTAGTCTGTTTTCTGTTCTATAACAGAATAACAGAGACAGGATAGTTTATAAAGAGCAGACATTTATTTGGCTCATGGTTTTGGAGGCTGGGAAGTCCAAGAGCATCTAGCAAGGGTCATCCATGGTGGAAGGACTGAAGGTGGAAGTGAGCATGCAAAATAGAAAGCACAGGCAGATCTCTTTTTATAACAACCCACTCCTTCTATAACCAGCCGACTACTTCAGTGACAATATTAATCCACTCATGAGGATTCCACCCTCCTGACACAATCACCTCTTGTTAGTCTCCACCTTCCAATAATGTTACATTGTAAATCAAACTTCCATACCATGAATTTAGGGGACACATTAAGCTGTAGCACCATCTCTACCTGGAAGATGTAAAAAAGGCTTCTCAGTAAGACACTTAAATCTGAGAAAACATATGTGAATTCTATATACTCAGTAAAAAGGAGAGGATAGAATACTGATGCCTTCACTTTCCATCTTGATGTTTATTAGCAAATCCATATTTACCTTATGTCAAGATTGATCAAGTACCAAAATAACTAAAATATACAAAGTTGTAATAAATCAAGTATATAGTCCGAACACAATGAACCCAGTTAGAAATAACCTTATGTAGTTGACTTTGCAAGGAAAACCGAAATCATTAGGGGGAAAAGGGGACTTTGAAAAGTTACCTGTTTAAAAGAGTGCAAATAACCTGCAAAAATAATACAGGTTAAGTATCCTTAATATGAAAATCTGAAATCTGTAATGCTCCAAAATCGGAAACTTTTTGAAAGTTGACATGATGCTTAAAGAACATGCTCATTGGAGCATTTTGATTTCAGATATTCACATTAGGAGTGCTCTACCAGTAAGTAAAATGCAAATATTCAAAAATCTAAACTTTTAAACATTTTTGATCCCAAACATTTTGGATAGGGGATATTCAAATTGATTACACTTTTACAGTAGAGGTCACGGTGGTGAAAGGAAGTAAAGAAGAATGACAAAGTATGAATAAAAGTGTATTAATTCAATCTTTATTGACAGTTAAAGAATTAAAATCTGTTGCTAAACGTGAGTTGTTTGTAATTTGGCTTCCCAAACAGGAACAAACACATTGTGAATTGAGAATCCCAGACACATTGGCACTGGATAGGTGCTGAGATGATGGAAGGACAGAGGTAATGAGAAATGCTTCAAGTTTTAAAAATTGATATGATGTCAGTAATACTGTTTCCAGAAATGCATAAATCACAGGCTGGAAAAAAAAAGAAGAAAAAGCTGAAATGACATTTTAAACTTAGGTTGAAACATGTACACCAATGTGTATAGAGAGGAAATTATAAGATCTCAAAAAAGACAAAACATCTTTTTGATATTTGATATTCTGAATTAATAATATTTATTAGGCACCAACCATTCATTTACTCATTTAACAAATTTACTAAATGACAGTTGAAAGTTTAAGTAAAAATAGTTTGGGACTTTTTTTAAAGTAGAAAATCATATTTCAAATTAGTACTCAAGTCCGGTGCTAGGTTATCTATATCACAGCTGGAATGTGGCAAAGGGATAGAGAAAAAAAAATAAAATAGCTTCAGATCTCCACCACCTATGGCTAAAATAAAGTTGAGATTTCCTTTCTGGCTTTAATGATAGAAAGTATTCCTGACTTATGGATACAAAGTGACAATTTAGAACTCTTGACAGAAAGAAGAAAGTTAACTTTAGAATACATTACAAGTAACAATTTCAGAAACTTCTCTCATGACCTCTATCAAATGAAAAACTTGATGGAAAGTATAGGTATGAAACTGAATAAAAAATAAGAGACCTCACCAAAAGAAAACATAGGAAGATAACCTTAAGTGAATTATTTCTTATTGCACTTATTAATGTTGGGTAGCTGTTAGTTTACTTTCTCCGTCCAACATACATTCTTTTCTTTTCTTCTTTTTTTTTTTTTTGAGACCAAATCTCACTCTTGTCACCCAGGTTGGAGTGCAATGGCATGATCTCAGCTCACTGCAACCTCTGCCTCCTAGGATCAAGCGATTTTCCTGCCTCAGCCTCCTGAGTAGCTGGGATTACAGGCACCTGCCACCACACCCAGCTAATTTTGTATTTTTAGTAGAGATGGAGTTTCACCATGTTGGCCAGGCTGGTCTCGAACTCCTGACCTCAGGCGATTTCCCCCACCCCCCCGCCTCCCAAAGTGACATTCTTTTCTTTCTCTCTTCATCTAGTAACAAAATATGGTCATAAAAGTGGTTCTATAATCCTGGATGGGTTAAACTTACCATATCATATTGACCATGGGGATCGGTTGGAATAGGCTTCTATCCCAAGCGTGGACAATCAGATCTCTTCCCTGTGATGGATGTATAGATTCTTGGAGGAAGAACTGGCTCTTCCCAGTGATACTACTAGGAAGATATGTTAACAGTCTATCTGACCAACAGCTATCTTACCGTAAATGGGAAAAATGCCTATGCTGCAAAGAAGTGAAGAGACAAAAGCTGGCTGGTGATCTTTTGAAACTCCCCCAACAAAAAAATTGTGACTGATGCTTATTTAAGAATGTTTTTCCCAATTATATGAGCCAATAAGTGTCCCTTTTCTTTTTTACTTCAAACTATGTAAGAACTAAATTGGATTTTTATTATTTGGCTGTTTACTGCCAAAAGAATCTAGACTAAGAAAGTCTACCAATAATATGACACTCCATATTTTGAAAGATATTGTCTACTATGTTGCACTTATTAAGAAACAAGTAATTTGTTTTCCACTTCTTATAACTGAGCAATTTTACATCTATTCTAAACTTCTAATCAGAATGAGAATATTAGAATTACTAATGGAATTAACAGAATTCCAGCCAAAAGGAAAGAAGTACAATGCTTTATTTACTTTTAGAATCCAATCAAAGGTAAAGCATATGACATTTGTTAAGTTTCTCCAAATATTACAATAGTTTTAGGACCTGCATGACTTCCTTTAAAGCATCCTAGGTTCCAGAGACCCCATTGTAGAAACTATGCTCATAAGAATAAATCTCTCATATAGCACTTACAATATAACAATATAACAGATTATTTACATGTCTATCTTCTATATTAGACCTTGCAATTTTTGAAGGTAAGGATAGTGGTGCTAGCCATTCCCTAATATCTATTTTTTCCATTCTTCCATATGGCCAGAGCCTCTACTTTTTGGCTGAACATATGGTTATGCACCTGGCAAGTGGGTATGGTTCTGGTCAAGGAAGTGTAAGCATGAGTGTTGAGTAAGCATGAAGCTGCAACCTCGTTAAGGGGTAGCTGGCAGACTGAGTGCAGTGGCTCACACCTGTAATCCCAGCACTTTAGGAGGCTGAAGCAGGTGGATTGCCTGAGGTCAGGAGTTCAAGACCAGTCTGGCCAACATGGTGAAACCCCATCTCTACTAAAAATACAAAAAAAAATAGGTGGCATGGTGGCATGTGTAGTCCCAGCTACTTGGGAGGCTGAGGCAGGAGAATTGCTTGAACCAAGGAGGTGGAGGTTGCAGTGAGCCGAGATCACACCACTGCACTCCAGCCTGGGCAACAGAGTGAGACTCTGTCTCAAAAAAAAAAAAAAAAAAAAAAAAGTGATAGTGGTTCCATTTAAGAAGTTGGCACAATCCATCCTATCTCCTACTGATTACAGCAAAAATTCCTAGAAAAAAAATTAAAGGAACTATTTGATAACTGAAAAATAAATAATGACAGTTAGACTGGAGATGGAAACAAAAACTTGAAGAACATCCCATCTAGCAACAAATTCCTAATTTTTGCTTTGTGTGTGTGTGTGTGTGTGTTTCTCATCTCTCCTGGATTACACTCCAGTGTGGCCAAAATCCCAGAATAGTACATCATTCATGGTCAGATAAATCTCTAATAAAAATTCTTTCTTTCTCCAATTAGAGGACCAGAACAGCAGGCCCCTGAAGGATGGAGCTACTGTAATGAAGCTGCATCTCTACACTTGTGGTAGCAGTGGCAGCAGTGGCAGCAGTGGCACTGAAGGTTTTTTTCTCTGAATCCTCCACTTCGAGGTAGACCCAATTGAGGGAAGTGCAGTGCAACTCAGGGAGGCCAACTACCTGAATGTCTGGACAGAATACCAGAAAAAGGTACCTCTGAGAGCCAGAGTGTGTGACAGAATTCACAGAGATAAAGAAAGTAGAGAAAGGGATTATTCAAATCTGTATGAAAAATGGCATCCCTAAAAATCGACAACCTAATATTACATTGAATGGGGAAAGGCCGGATGCTTTTCTTCTACATTTTGTAACAAAGAAAGGATGGCTTCTTTTATCAATACTACTTATCACTTTGTTAGACGTTCTAGCCAGTGCAATAAGACAAGAAAAAGAAATAAAAGGCATAATATGGGAACAAAGGAATACAACTCTCCCTATTCCTAGATTACTAGATTGTTTATGTAGAAAATCTCAACAAATCTACACAAAAAGAAATTCTAGAAGTAACTGTGAACATCAGGAATGTTGCAGGGAAGAAAATTGGCACACAAAAGCCATTTGTGTGTGTGTGTATATATACATATATATATGGACAACGAACAATTAAAAACTAAAGAAAAGAAAGATCATTTACAACAGCTTCAAAAACAAAAAAGAAATACTTAGGGATAAATTTTTGGGAGACAATTCTTCATGAGTATAAAACATTATTTTATGTATTGCAAGCAAGACACTGGCTACTACTTTTTCCAAACTATCCTTTTAAGGACATTTATATATTTAAGAAATATAAATAATATTGCCAGCAGGATTTTATTGTACATATAGAAAAGCTGATTCTTAAACCTTATGGAAAGGCAAGGGAACTACACTAGACAAAAATCACTTTGAAAAAGAACAGAGAAGAATTACATTACCCAATTTAAAACTTATTATAAAGCTATAGTGATCAAAATAGTGTGGTATTGATGAAAGGATAGATATAATAGATCAATAGAACAGAATTGGGACTCTAGAAATAAACCCATACACATAAGTTGAATTGAGTTTTGTTAGAGGTACAAAGGCAATTTAATAATGAATGGATAGTATTTTCAACAAATGTGCTGTAACAATTTTACATTGTATTAGTCAGGGTTATCTAAAGGGAGAGAACTAATAGGATAGAGGAACTTATGAAGGGGAATTTATGAGGAGAATTTACTCAGACGATCACAAGGTGAAGCCCCAAAACAGACCATCTGCAAGCTGAGGAGCCAGGAAGCCAGTCCGAGTTCCAAAACCTCAAAAGTAGGGAAGCTGATAGTGCAGCCTTCAGTCTGTTGCTGGAGGCCTGAGAGCCCCTGCCAAATCACTGGTGTCAGTCCAGAGCCCAAAAGCTGAAGAACTTGGAGTATGATGTTTGAGGGCAGGAAGCAACCAGCATGGGAGAAAGATGGAGGCCAGAAGATCAACCAGTCTGCTCTTTTCATGCCTGCTTTTCTGTTGGCAGCTGATTAGATTGAGGGTGTGTCTGCCTTTCCAAATTGAGGGTGTGTCTGCCTTTCCACTGACTCAAATGTTAATCTCCTTTGGCAACACGCTCAGACACACCCAGGAACAATACTTTGCAGCCTTCAATCCAATCAAGTTGACACTCAATGTTAACCATCACATATATTATTATACATTGTAGAAAAGAATACAAAATGGTACAGCCACACGGGAAACAATTTGGCCATTTCTTATAATATTAGATGGCTACTTACCCTATTGCCTGGCAATCTTACTCCTATACCCTTAAGAAAATAATTTATGTTCATAACAAAAACCTGTACATGAATATTCATATCAATATTATTTGTAATCAACACAAACTGGAAAAAAAAAAAGAAATATCCTTCAATAGGTGAGTGAATTAGTTGTGATACAGCCACTCAATGAAATATTACTCTTCAGTAAAAAGAAATGAACTATCATTCACACAACAGCATGGATAAATCTCAAATGCATTATGCTATAGGAAAGAATCCAGTGCTATGTAATTCCATTTATATAATATTCTTGAAAAGGCAAAATTATGGGGATGGAGAACAGGACAATTGTAGCTAGAAGTTGGGTGGGTTAGGGAGTGACTCCAAAGGAGCAGCATGAAGGAATTTGGTGGATTATGTGATTGTTCTGAATCTTATTTATGGTGGTGGTTACAAAATCTACATATGTATTAAAACTCAAAACTAAACACAAAAGTGAACTTTATTGTATGTAACTGAAACAACCATAACAAAAAGTAAAAACTGGACAGCTGACAACCCTCCTTTGCCCTTTTACTTTGTCCTAGGAACATGAATGCCAACTTGGACCACGGCAACATAGACGGTGGAAATTACCTGGAAATATGCAATATGCTGGCCTATTCTTTTAGAGTTTTCTATTCCTAGCAGTCAAAACTATTGTAAATAATAGAATCTTTCATTTATGAGTCCCCAGTAAGCTCATAAAAGCAGTAGACACATTGTGTGTACTCAATTAATACAAGACAAAGAAGGAATAATTTAATGAAACACTTTCTCTTCATTATCAAAACATTATATTCCTTAGTTTGGACAGTAAGAATATTGTTAGAATGATTTCATCAGTGAGTTGAAAGAGAAGTGCTGGCCAGGCATGTTAGCACACACCTGTAATCCCAACACTTTGGGAGGCAAAGGTGGGTGGATCATCTGAAGTCAGGAGTTCAAGACCAGGCTGACCAACATGGTGAAACCCCGTCTCTACAAAAATACAAAAATTAGCTGTGATGGCAGGTGCCTGTAATCCCAGCTACTCGGGAGGCTGAGGCAGGAGAATCGCTTGAACCCAGGAGGTGGAGGTTGCAGTGAGCCGAGATTGTGCCACTGCATTCCATCCTGGGTGACAAAGCAAGACTCTGTCTCAAAATAAATAAATAAATAAATAAATAAATAAATAAATAAATAAATAAGAAGTGCTTACCACCGTCATTCTTCTTCCCTGGTAAAATAAAAGATTTAATTGAGCCCATCCTGAATAAGTCATGCATTATATCCTCGGACCAACCACATCAAATAATCCATTCAACTGTTGTGAAACCATTCAATCTAAGGCAGTAAGACTCTCTCCTGGATCAGATTTCTAGGACTGACTGGTTAACTATGGGCTGAAGTGTGGAGCTTTCTCTTCTGAACCTGGTTGCAGTCTCATAATCCCCAGAAAGAGTTCCCTGCCCATATTTTCCTGTACTGACCAACTTAGATTAAAACTGCTGTTTTAGAAACTGTGAGTTCCCAAATCTTCCTGTCTGTTGGAATCTTAAAATCTCTTTCTGCATTGACAAGAATAGGCAGAAATTTAGAGTTGTTTTTGTTTGGAAATAACCTTTGGCCAAATCCTGTAAGCCTAACTTATCATCTTCTTGTGACTTCAATTGAAAGCAACTCAGACCTAAGCACTTTCTGCAGCAATCAGAAACTACACTCCACCAATTTTCTTGAAATCCATTTCTTCATTCAATAACCATATATATTCCACAGCAAGGCTTCAATCTGGAATTTGGAAGCTGGCTCTGGTTTCCTTATGTCTAGGCTGTTTACTACTATCTTCATCATATATATCATCTCTCTCTGTCTCTCTTTCTTTCTCTCTCGTGCTCTCTCTCTCTCACACACACACACACACACACCCACTCCTGAGAGAGAGAGAGAGAGATGGAAACAAGGGTTTTGTTTTGGAAACAAGGGTTGTATTTAACACTCTTTTGTATCCTTCTTTGCATCCACTCAGCCCTGGTATTTGCCTGGTAGTTAGTCCGTAATAAACACTAAAAATATTTCTTAAATAAATAACAATTTAAAAACTGTCATTAAAAAGACTAGAAAAAAGAAATAAATATCATTATGCCAAGTAATCAGAAATAAGGAATAAGGAAGTAGCCAAACATTTGCAGCCATGCATTTGTCAGTTGTTTACCCCTCACTAGGCCTTTGGTCTATGCACAATGATTCCTCTGGCTCCATGGCTACCACTGTACTCTAGAGATCAGGCCTCTTTTCTAAAACAGATCAAAACCTGATTATAGTTTTGGATAAAAATCAGAGGAGCACTTTGAGGCCTTAAGGCTTCTGAACTCTGACAACACGAGGATGTTGGATCAAAGTGTCACCAGGAGAACACCTATTTCATGTAGAATGAATTAATCCTGGGGAGTTAAAGGTTTTCAGAATTTCTGTATCTGACTCTTCTGACATTATTTTAAAGCTTTGATGTAGTTTAGCTGGTTCACTTTTCTGAGTCTATATTCATTTATCACAATGGTTCTTCAATAGCATTTTATGTTAGAAATTTTAACTTCTGAAAAAAATTGAGTTTAGCCTTATTTCTTTTAATGGAAGACATCCAATAAAAATGTATTAATTCAGTCAGTAAACATATGTATATATTGTATGTAAGGCAAGGTGTTGCAAATAAAAAGTACATATACCTACCATCTAGGAATTTGCCACCTACTAGTAAAGATAGGATATATACATCAAAAGTTACAATTTGAAAAGCACAATAAGAGTTTCTGATCCCAGTGATGGCATATTAACTTGTATAAGACTAACCTTTACTGCCAAGAACAGCTGAGAAGCCTGGATAAAATATGAACCAAAAAAAAAATCTGTTGGAAAACACCAGGGAGCCGTCAAGAAACAAGGATATTAGGCACCAAGGTTCTCAGAGGGAAGTGCGAGGAGGTGGGCCTGACATTTAGTTCTGAGTTTCCCTTCAAAGCCCTTGCTGATTTGTAGGCAGCCTCTAGAGCCTGGAAAGCTAACCAACGTTTTTAGCAGTCTCATAAGGATTGGGAGCAAAATGTTCAAGTTCAAGTCCAACAAAGAAAAGAGGCTCTGGGAAACATTCATAGCTTTTGGTTAAGACCCTTGAAGGACTACTCAATAGAAGAAAGGCTAACAAAATATAAACTAGCCCACATGAATCAACATTCTAATCATCTCAATCTGAAATTGACCTGCCCCCAGCCTAACTGCCTGCCAAGAAAAATTAAACCCTCTCTGAAAGAAAATAATATCAGCCAGAACCAAATTATTTCTGTATTTTTTCATGTATGAAAAAAAACACAAAATCTAAAAAATAAATACATAAAAATCAACTACACAAACTAGTAGAAGAAACAAAGTAAATAGCAGACAATAAGACAATGAACATGAAGCTATGGGAAATATAAATATTGGAGTTATCATATATATAACAAAAATTACTGTGTCTAGTACACTCAAGAAAAAATATAGTATGATAAAAATTCAGCAGATAACTAAAAAATTAACTAGAAATTCTATAATCGAAAACTTCAAAAATTGAAAAAAAGAACTCAATATATGAGTTTCATAGCCAACTAGACATAGCTAAAGAGAGGACTAAAGTGTGAACTAAAAGGTAGGTCAGTAGTGAATATCTAGGCTGAAGTACAAAAAAAGACCAACATACTTGTTATTGAAGTCTTAGATGAAGTAGACAGTAAGAATATTTATATATGGCCAAGAAATTTTCTAAAACAAGAAAGACATCAATCCATGGATTCAAGAAGTGCTTTAAATTCTAAGAAGGAAAAATATAAAGAAAACAACACTTAGGCACTTCATACTACAACTGGAAAAAAAAAAGTGCAAAGAGAAAATCTCAAAAGCAACTAGAGGAAAAAAGATACATTAATTTCAAAGGAACAACTATTATACAGACAGCTGGCTTCTCAACAGAAATGATTAAATCAGAAGATAAGGTAACACTATCTCCAAAGTTCTCAACCTTGAATTTTATAACTAGCAATGATATTCTATAAATATGAAGTCAACACAAAGAAATTTTCACAGAAATTAATTTTTCACCAGTAAACCTGGGTTGAAATAAATGTCACATAATATCTTAAGGCATAAGGTAACATGTCACACACAACTGGAAACAATGAAATGTAAGAAGCAGTAAAGAGTAATTGAAAGGATACATATGTAAGTAAATATTAACGGCATAAAACAATAGAATGATAAATTGGTAGAATTTTAAATATATGTTCAACAGAAATATGACATAATAACTAGTAGGCATGAGTAGGGTAAACCAAGTTAAAGTTTTCCAAATTCCTTATACCATCCAGGAAATTGTAAAAGTACAAATTTATACTAGATTTTAAAGTCAAACATTAATTGTAATCATGAGATAACCACTAAAAAAAAAATAAAGATTAAACACCTAACAAGCTATCCAAAATGGTAAAATGTAATAATAGGTAGTAATACTTAATCCAAAAGTAATATTTAATCCAACAAAGTATAGATGAAGAAACATACAATAAAAGGGACAAATACAATTGAAACAGTAAGATGGCAGGTTCAAATATATATCACTATATCAAGGAAATAAATGAAATAGGCTACATGACAAATAATGACATACACAAAATATTCTTTTTATAAGAGATACACCTTAAAGATAAATACACAGAATAGTTGAACGTGGAAAAAAAACAGATACACCATGCAAACACCAGTCAAGAGACAGCTGATATATCTGGACCAATATCAAAGTAGACTTGAAGGCAAAAAAAAGAATTACTTTTTCATGATAAAATGGCCAATCTATCAAACAGATATAACAGTTTTAAATTTGTATTCACCTAATAACAGACCCTCAAAATAAATATACAGAGTGAAAACTGACAGGAATAAAATGAAAAGTGAACAAGTTCACAATCCTACTGAGAGATTTTAACAAACTATGCTCAGTAACATAGAAAAAGCAATTGAAAAATCAATGTAGCCAAAAGTTGGTTATTTTGAAAAAACAAATATCAATAGGCTGTTTTGATTTGTGAGTCTTATCAAGGAATAGAAGACACAAATTGCCAGCATCAAAGATTAAAAGGGGATAACACTGCAGATCTTACAGATAGTAAAAAGTTAATTAAAGAATATTATGAGCAGATTAATTCCTATATATTAAACATTTAAGATGAAATGGACAAATTTCCACCAAATGATAATTTATCAGGGATCTTGAGTTCCCTCACCCCCTCACCACAGAAAGACAATATAAAAGAGCATTCAGAGGGTGAAGAGAGAATTTGGAGGAAAAATTGTGAAGAAATTTCTTTGGTGAAAGCTATTGTCCTGTTTGAGTTCTACCTTCTAATCATAACCCCAGTAAGAAACATCTTAGGAAAGCTTTGAAATTGATTTCCTGAAGTGGAGAAAAATGGAGAACTTGTGCCTGACCCTTATAGTGTGGATATTTGTCCCCACCCAAATCTCATGTTGAAATGTAGTCCCCATTGGAGCTTGGGGCTACTGGGAGGTGTTTGGATCATGGGAACAGATCCCTCATGAATTGCTTGGGCCATATCCTTGGTGATAAGTGAGCTCTCTGAGTTCCCAGGAGATCTGGTTGTTTAAAAGTGTGTGGCACCTCCCCTCCCCCAACCCCCCCTCTCTCTCTTGTTCCTGCTCTGGCCATGTGATGATGTGCCTACTCTCCTTCACCTTCTTTCATAAGTAAAAGTTCTTTGGGGCCTCCCCAGAAGAAGATGCCCAGTGCTATGCTTCCTGTACAGCCTGCAAAACTGTAAGCCAATTACACCTCTTTTCTTATAAGTTACTCAGTCTCAGGTATTTCTTTATAGCAATACAAGAACAGCCTTTACACTGACCCACCCAAGACAAAAGGGTGTGGACTAGAGTCCGATTCCTAGTGGAAAGATCTGGAGGATGAAGAAAGACTCCCTGACTTCTTTGGTGGCAGGGCCATGAAAGCAAATCTCTACAGTGATATGGCTCCACTCCCCCAGCTTCTCAGAACAAGGGGCCCACACAGAATATAGATCCATCAGCCAAGTCTGGCAAACTGCAGGAGAAAGGGATTGTCTTAATCTGCTCTCATGCTGCTTATAAAAACCTACCTGAGACTGGATAATTTATAAAGAGGTTTAATTGACTCACAGTTCAGCATGGCTAGGGAGGCCTCAGGAAACTTAAAATCATGGTGGAAGGGACAGCAAACAGGTCCTTCTTCACATAGCAGCAGCAAGGAGAAGTGCCCAGCAAAAGGGGAAAAAGAACCTTATAAAACTATCAGATCTCATGAGAACTCACTCACTCTCATGAGAACAGCATGAGGATAACCACCTCATAATGAAATTACCTCCTACTGGGTCCCTCCCACAACATATGGGGATTATGGGAACTTCATTTCAAGATGAGATTTGGATGAAAAACCATATCAGGGTTCTGTAGAGAACGTTTGAAGAGCCCCATAAGAAAGAGGGCCAGCTGGTTCACATCTCTGAAGCCAACAGACCCAGAAGCCATATAGCCAAATAAGAACATGTTTATTCCCTTACACTTTCTCCCTTCACACAGCCAACCCTAAGACCCCACTGGGAGTCAAATGGCAAGGAAAATGGGAGAGGAGGTTATCAGAAGAACAGTAGAGAGTAGAAGGATCTAACCTGAAGCCAGGAAGAAGATCTGGGGAATCAGAGGAGATGTGACTGCTAAATAATATTTAGATCACTGAGTGTTACATAAGACAAAATATTTTAATTTCTGAATTGAAGCTTATTTTTGACATAGGTGACCACATTATATTACCTGAAAATGAACAGAAAAGTTGGTGCCTGTCAAAGTCTTTGAGACAGAGGGAAAATCACCTCCATTTAATAAAGTTTAAAGGGATTGTAGGAGACACAAGTGTGTGCTGATCATAATTTTAAATTGCTTGTTCAATATAATAGTCACAGAGGATGATGATGACAGCTAGGATGGAAGAAAATGTAGACACCTCAATGATCTGTGTATGGTGAGTTACCTATAACAAATAGGTAACAAAAATTAGAAGTAGTCAGGGATAGTCAAATGACATGAACTTCATAGAAAGAATAAATTTTGCCAAAGTGTTGAAGAATAGCAGGCTGGTCCCATATGAAGGCCAGCTCCACCTCCCAGTCAAAAGTTAAGTGGAGAACAGTGGTAGGGGCACATAGAAAGGAGAGGGAGAATGAGCAGCATCTGGCAGCCCATGGCTATACTTACCAATCCAACCCTCTCTGTGGTTTTCAAAAGGCCTTGACCTTTAATCTAAAATTGGTATCTGTGCTGGAATCCTGTGTGGGATGAAATTAGTAAGCTGAGAACCTACATGGGTTCCTGGTCTGAACTTCTCAATCAGCCCCAACCTCTGTGGTCAATCTGTTGGCCTGGCTTCAGGCCAAGGCCTCTGATTCCCACCCACTCATCCTGCGATTAGGTCCCTGTCCTGAAATGTTGCCCAATTGTAAATTCCTCTCAAGACATTACCATGGCACTACTGTCAGCAATCTTTATTTTCTTTGGAAGAACCCTCTGAACTACAACTCAGATATCACCAGACACTAAGAGCCAGTACAGCCAGAAATCTTCACTACCAGTTTCTGAGTTCTTCACAGATGGAACTCCTTAGAAAATAATATGGCCCCATATTGGATTAGACTTGGCTTGGGACCAGGTGATTTGTGATCTTCCCTAAGGAAGGCTCTCTCTCGGATTGCTCAGTTTTCCTTATCCTTCTCCTATGTCACCCTTAGCTCATATTCCCCACTCCTTCCCCATGGGAATTGTTGGCATGCAAATAAATACCATGACTTCCCCTCAGAATACCACAAGAAAATCTTTGTGGACAGGAGGAAGTGACCCTGCGGTTAATGTAAAAAATAGACAGGAGCTCTTTAAGGAAAGATGATGGATGAGTATAGGAGGTTCTAAAGCACAAGTCCCTAGGGGTGTTAAACAGGTGTTTAATTTATAATTTATTAAACTTTACATTTATGTGCCCTGCACTTTTTGTATGGGTATTGTATTTAACAATAAAATATAGTTTTTAAGAAAGAGTGTGGAAAAATTTCTTGATAATAACCTGACATGGTGGAAAGGAAGATTAAGAGAAGAATAGTTGATGAAAGTAAGGGATGGGAAAGATAAGTGATGAGTTTAGGGGAGGAGAAGATACTATTAATAAGTAAAACAAATAAAAGGAGCAAGAACTTTTAAAGTGTCTATTATTTCAAGTATAAAGATTTCTGGGTCCTCTATTTTAATCCTCATGTTAAGTGCTATTATTACCCATTTACAAATGAAGAAATGAGGTTCAAAGAGGTTAAGTATGTTGCTCAAGGACACAATGCTAATAAGCAACTAAATACAATTGTATTCCAGGCCTGGCTGACCCCAAAGGCTGAGCTCTTTTCAAGTTATCAGAAAGCATAAGGTCTTCAGGTAGAAGTAAGAAGGCAGTTGGAGGAGCATAAGAAAATCAAGCTGGAACTTTGACACAAACTTGTTTCAACAGCCCTGTCTACCACAGCCAGAGTTCAGAGTATCCTGTAGGCTTCTGATTTTCTCAGATGCTGGTTCTCCTGCTTCAAATACTCAGGCTTGCCAGAGTCTGAGAGCTATTACCACCATATGATCACAAGAAGACTTGCAATATGTAAAAGATGAGTGAAGCGGCAAAGGGAATGGGAATTGCAGATGACCTGAGAATAATGTTCAATAGGTAAGCAAAGCAGAGGGTCAAGAGGCAGGGACTAATACTTAGGTATAAATCTAACAAAACATGTTCAAGATCTATATGATGAAAACTGCACAACTCTGATGAAAGAAATGAAAGACTAAATAAATGGAGAAATTATTCCATGTTCACAGATAGGATGACCCAATAGTGTCAAGATGTCTGTTCTTGTCAACTTGATATATAGATTCAATGAAATCTCCCCAACTGATATTTTGTGGATATGAACAAAATAATTCCAAAGTTTATATGAAGAAGCAAAAGACCTAGAATAGTCACAATGATACTGAGTTAAAGGAACAAAGTTGAAGCACTGACATTACCCAACTTTGATACTTACTATAAGACTACAGTAATCAAGATTGTGTAGTATTGGTAAAAATAGACAAAGAGAAAAATGGAACAGAATAGAGAGTCCAGAAATAGGCCCACATAAATATATTCAACTGATCTTTGACAAAGGAACAAAGGCAACACAAAGAAGGAAAGAAAGTCCTTTCAACAAATGGTACTGGAACAACTGGACATTTACATGCAAAAAAATCAATCTAGACACAAGCCTTACACCCTTCACATAAAATAGCTCAAAATGAATCACAAACCTAAATGTGGAATGAAAAACTATAAAACTCCTAGAACATGAGATAGGAGTTAATCTAGATGACCTTGGATTTGGCAATGACCTTTTTGACATAACACCAAAGGCACACTTCATGAAAGGAAGAATGAATAAGATGGACTTTATTAGAGTTAAAATTTCTGCTCTGCGAAAGACACTGTCAAGAGAATAAAAAGACAAGGCACTGATTAGGAGAAAATATTTGTAAAAGACACATCTTCTAAAGGATTGTTATCTAAAATACACAAAGAACTTTTAGAGGTCCACAATAAGGAAACAAAAAACAGATGAAAAAATGAACCAAAGCCCTTAACAGACACCTTTCCAAAGAAGATATACAGATGGTAAATAAGCATATGAAAATATATTCCACATCTTATGTCATCAGGGAAATGCAAATCAAAACAAGAAGACACCACTCATAGTGGTATATTTATTAGAATGGTCAAAATTCAGAAGACTGACACTAAATCCTGGGAAGGATTTTGAGCAACAGAAACTCTCATTCATTGCTGGTTGGAATGCAAAATAGTATAGTCACTTTGGAAGACAGTTTAGTGGTTTCTTACAAACGTAATATACTTTTATCACACAACCCACCAATCATGCTTCTTGGTATTTACCCAGGTTGAAAACTATGCCCACATAAAAATTACACATAGATTTTTATAGCAACTTTATTTATAATTGTCAGAACTTGGAAGAAGCCAAGACATCCTAGGTGAGTGGGATAAATAAACTGTGGTACATCCATACAATGGAATTTTATTCAGCACTAAAAAGACATGAGTTATCAAGCCATGAAAAGGCATGGAAGGACCTTAAATGCAAATTATTAAGTGAAAGAAACCAATCTGAAAAGTCTACATGACGTGTGATTCCAAACGTATGACGTTCTGGAAAAGGCAAAACTATGAAGACAGTAAAAAGATGAGTGGTTGCCAAGGGTTAAGGGGAAAGAGGGACAAGTAAGTGGAGCACAGAGGATTTTTAGGGCAGTGAAGCTACTGTACATGATACTGTAATAGTGAAGACATGTCATGGTACATTAGTCCAAATCCACAAAATGTACAACACCAAGAGTGAATCCTAATGTAACCTATGGACTCTGGGTGATAATGATGTTAACAAATGTACCATTCTGGTAGGGAATGTTGATAATGGGAGAGGTTGTGCATTAGTGGGAGCAACGGGTATATGGGAAATATCTGTACCTTCCATTCAATTTTGCTGTGAACCTAAAACAGCACTAGAAAATAAAGTATATTTTAGAAGCAAAAGTAGCAGGTGATATCAGGCCAACGAGGTAAATGGGAGGGAAGGCTCAGGTAATTCCTCAAGTAGCCCCCATCACCCATTACCAGCTTTTGTGTGCATGATGAGTAAGCTGGTTGTGATGAAAGGGGCAGTGTTAGAGCACAATAGATAGCCACATTCACTGCTATTCTGTTACTGCTACTGCATTTCTTTTTTCTCTCTGACTTCTTGGCTTGATGCTTTTTTTTTTTTCGAGTTGTGTATCTTTTATTTCCCTTTATTTTGCCTGTGACCCTTGAAGTCACCAGGACACTTTAAGGAATCCCATTCATGAATGGCAAAGTCCTTGACCTTTCTGGTCACATCTCTCTTCTTGGTCTCGCTGACCACATTAGTTACTCACTAAACTGAGTAGTTAGTAGTCATGGAAGACCACATGCAATATTCTGGTCATTACCTGCTTCTAATTTGACTGATATCCACAAGAATTTCTGATGGCACCCCTTGCATTCCTCTTTGGTTGGCAAGTCTGCTGGTCTGCTCTTAGCATACCATCTCGTCTCAGGTTTGGGGTTGCCAGGAAAATCTAGTGAGCTATTTATGAAGAAGGCTGCCCTTCTGGAAACAATGGATTCTCTCTTCTACATTCTATTTTGCTTTTTTCTTTTAAACGTTACCATTTGTCAGATCTTTCTGCCAGGGATTAAAGCCATGCCTCTAATCACACCAAAGCCCACATGAAGTATATTATAACACTTTTAAAATTACAGGCAGGAGACTAGTAATTTAAAATCGAGGCTCCATAATCAGAAGACATGGATTTCAAATCCTGGCTCCCATTTACTGTGTGACCTTGTACAAAACACTGATGATAGTAAAAGTTGTGCTTGTCTATTATGTGATGGGTGCTTACTCTGTGCTAGGCATTGCAGCTAAAAAAAAAAATCACTTTATTTCATAGAGCACCAATAAAAATCAGAGGGAACTCAGTAAACACCCACATTTTTGGATGAGAAATCTGAGGCTTTTCAGATTCAGTATTTATAAAATGTATGACTTTGGGCAAGTTACTTAATCTTTCTAAGCCTCATCTACAAATAAAAATATCTCATTTCTGCAGCTACATGATTAAAGGACTTGATTCATGGGAAGAACTTAGTCTAAACTGAGCCAATACATTTTATCTGCTAAAACTACTGTTATTACTTTTCAATCTCCCATATGTGAATTACTTACATCTGATATACAAAAAAAAAAATTACCTGGCCAATTAGATCCAAAAGGAACAACCAAATTGAACTGTTCAGACCAAAGTATTCATTTTGGAGATAGTCAACAATATGCATTTCAATTTGCAGTATGAAAGCAGAATCCAACCAAGGCATAAGAATAGGTGTCAGGTTGGAAATAAGCAAACAACCTGGAATCACTTTAAAAATACTAGAAATGGCCAGGCGTGATGGCTCATGCCTGTAATCCCAGCATTTTGGGAGGCCAAGATGGGTGGATCATGAGGTTAAGAGATCGAGACCATCCTGGCTAACATGGTGAAACCCTGTCTCTACTAAGGATACAAAACTTAGCTGGACATGGTGGTGCACACCTGTAGTCCCAGCTACTCGGGAGGCTGAGGCAGGAGAATTACTTGAACCCAGGAGGCGGTGGTTGCAGTGGGCCAAGATCATGCCACTGCATTCCAGACTGGCACAGAGTAAGACTCCATCTCAAAAAAAAAAAAAAAATACTAGAAATGTCCCTGGGGCACTTAGTGATAGATAATTAGGCAGACAGATGTTCTTTCCCACTTGCTTCCTCATTCTTACTTCTACACTCAACTATTTGAGGAAATTCCAGGTGCCATAGCCCTTAACCCAGTTCATAGTCTCTACTATGGTACATCAAGCCACCCACATTCAGCTTCCCAATTGAGGACCACATATATGTAGTCACTCTTGCTTAGTCGAGTGTTTTGTTTATCAACCTGGTTTCACAGTTCCAGAGGAAAGAATCAATGTAGTAATTCTTTATTGAATGCTGGACATTGTGGACTCCATTTACTGGAGTATTATACATATTTGTAGGTCTATTAAATATTTTTGATCTTCAAAAAGTGTGCGAAGGACATGAACAGACACTTCTCAAAAGAAGACATTTGTGCAGCCAAAAGACACATGAAAAAATGCTCATCATCACTGGCCATCAGAGAAATGCAAATCAAAACCACAATGAGATACCATCTCACACCAGTTAGAATGGTGATCATTAAAAAGTCAGGAAACAACAGGTGCTGGAGAAGATGTGGAGAAATAGGAACACTTTTACACTGTTGGTAGGACTGTAAACTAGTTTGACCATTGTGGAAGATAGTGTGGCGATTCCTCAAGGATCTAGAACTTTAAATACCTTTTGACCCAGCCATCCCATTACTGGGTATATACCCAAAGGATTATAAATCCTGCTGCTATAAAGACACATGCACACGTATGTTTATTGCGGCACTATTCACAATAGCAAAGACTTGGAACCAACCCAAATGTCCAACAATGATAGACTGGATTAAGAAAATGTGGCACATATACACCATGGAATACTATGCAGCCATAAAAAATGATGAGTTCATGTCCTTTGTAGGGACATGGATGAAGCTGGAAACCATCATTCTCAGCAAACTATCACAAGAACAAAAAACCAAACACCGCATGGTCTCACTCATAGGTGGGAATTGAACAATGAGAACACATGGACACAGGAAGGGGAACATCACACACTGGGGCCTGTTGTGGGGCGAAGGAAGGGGGGAGGGATAGCATTAGGAGATATACCTAATGTTAAATGATGAGTTGATGGGTGCAGCACACCAACATGGCACATGTATACTTATGTAACTAACCTGCACGTTGTGCACATGTACCCTAAAACTTAAAGTATAATTTAAAAAAAGAAAGTATTAGTAACTGAAAAAAATAACATCTTTTCTATAGTGGATATCATAAAACTTACTGTGGCTCTCTCACACAATTATGAATATCTAATGTGTTTTCCAAATTAAATTTCATAAGAATTCTGTATAGTT
Source organism: Pongo abelii (assembly GCF_028885655.2). NCBI lineage: Eukaryota > Metazoa > Chordata > Mammalia > Primates > Hominidae > Pongo > Pongo abelii. Next base: position 156,319,439 of record NC_071985.2, on the reverse strand, counting down.
TTTTAAAAATTGAATTTTTATTGTTTTTTGGAAACCATTTAATCTGTGAGATAATTTTTTGCTACTTACATTAATCTAAACATACTTTATATATCATATTTTTCTATTATCCTCTTAATTGATATTATTAATTTCCTGGGGTCAAATAAGTTTGGAAATGCTAAACTAGTAATGTAAAAGTACTTTGAAACCTGTAAAATGCTTTGTAAATGAAAGATTCTATTATTGTAAAAAAAAAAAAAAAAAAGAATTACTAGGATGCAAAGCAGCAAGAAAATGTGAAGAAAATTCAATTAAAACTGACCAGGAGTTGACACAGATGTTAAAATTAGCAGATACAGAGATTATAACTATTGTTAGAAGTATTTTCCATATGTTCAAAAGCCAAGTAAAGACATCAAAGATAGTTTAAAAGACCCATATCACATTTCTAGAGATGAAAACTGCAATATATGAGATTTAAAATACACTGGATAGAATTAACAATAGATTGGACTAATTGCAGAAGAAAAAATCTAGTGAGCTTGAAGATTTGAAGGAGGCAGAGACGTAGGCATATGGATATCTGAAGGAAGAATGTCCTAGGCATTACTAGAAATTAGAAGTGGAGAGATAATGATTTTAATGTACTTAACATAGTATTTAGCATTTAACCAGCACTCAAAAGACAAAAGTTTATATGTATGTATAATACCCATATATATATATGGGTATATATATATGGGTATTATACATACATATATATATACATGTTATACATATATATATATATAACCTCCTATAATCTTCCCAAGAACCCTGTAAGTTAGATAACCTCATTTTATTATTAAGAGAGCAGAGGTTCTAAGGAGTTGAAATATATATTTATGCAAGGTCATCCAGAGACCAAAATAGACACACATTTTGACCTCAGACTAATCCCAGCCCTCAAGTCTGAAGTTCAGCTGATCTACACTGGCCGTGGCTCCAACCTGAGGGCTGGGATCAGGTCAGCTCCATTCATATTCCTTGGATTAGCAGCTTCCTGGAACATGTTCTTCTCATGGTGAATGGCAGAAACATAAGAGAATGAGCACAAACACATGATGCCTCAAAAGCCTTGGCATTGAACTGGCCCACTTTCACTTCAGCCAACATTTTGTTCGCAGAAACAAGTTGTATGGCAAAGTCCCACATTAATGGAGCAGAGAATCAGACTCTGGAACTCTTGGGAGATGTATTCACAAAAATCACATGCCAAAAGGTATGGTTGTAAAATTATAACGTATGGAGAGGTAAAGAATTAAGAATAAGAATCTAATCTAGCATACAGAAATAGAGAGATACAGTTTTACAGAATTGGAAGAGCCTGCGTCCTAACTTTAAATCTTCCAAACACTATAAATTATTAAGAAATGTAGAAAGATATGAGGAGGAATAACATTTTCAACTTCTTTTACTTTTGGTAAAAGTTTTAAAGTTTTTTCATTTGCTATTTTGCAGTTGTAGGTTTCCCCAGGTGAATTAGTCCGTTCTCACACTGCTATAAAGAACTACCTGAGACTGGGTAATTTATGAAGAAAAGAGGTTTAATTGATTCACAGTTCTGCAGGCTATACAAGAGGCATGACTAGGAAAGCCTCAGGAAACTTACAATAATGGCAGAAAGGGAAGGGGAAGCAAGCATTGTTCTGAACATGGTGGAGCAGGAGAGAGGGAGAGAGAGCGAGAGGGAGGAGATGCTGCACACTTTCGAACAATGAGATCTTATGAGAACTCTATCATGAGACAGCACGGGGGGAATGGTGCTAAACCATTAAATACCATGCCTGTGATCCAGTCACCTCCCTCCAGGCCACTCCTCCAATACTAGGGATCACAATTCAACATGAGATTTGGGTGGGGACACAGAGCCAAACCATATCACCAGGGATAAACAAAAATAATTATGAACCTAAATTAACTGTACGACAGGAAACCTAGGCAGCAAATAAGGAACACTATGAAGGGGTGACTTTAACTTTCCAGAATACACAAAGATATACTAATCATTTTGAGAGAAATAATTTCCAAACTACATATGGCCTGTTAACAAAAGATAATGAAATCTTCAGAGGAAAAGGGAGAGCTTTATTTTTACACACAAATGCACACAAACACACACTCGCACACACACACACACACATCTGCAGACTAGGGGGACATAGCCTTCGGTGAAAGTGAAAGTGTGCTCCCTGAAGAACAAATGGAGGATCTGGCTTAAAGTTCTCATCCCAGTTGGAAGTTTGGTCCTTTTATGCAAATGAAGGATTCGAACTTGTTCTGTTCTGATTGGTCAAAATGGTCAAGCTTTGACTGAGTGGCTTCCAAGCCCCAAACCAGAAGTCTTTATCAGATGTTTCTTTCAAATGTCCGTTGGGGGTAGCGGGGAGGGCTTCTAGCCACAGTTTATCTTGGCACTGACAACAGAAACTAGTTTAGCTTGATTGTAGAAAGCGAGGTCCTGTGATACTTTTACAACATCCTTCTGAGAATACAAAGCACATGACTGCTCCCTCACCCATCCATGACCAATTGGTTCTGTTTTAACTTCGAGCCTCTCACTTAGCCACAGGGAGTCCATTTTGTCTGTCAGCCAGGGGCACACTTTAACAGACCCCAGAAAAGATGGACCACGTAGAGAAAATGGGCTATATTCTCAAGAGATTTTAAAGCAACCCCAAATGAAAAGACTGAGCCTAACAACAACAACAACAACAAAAAGAATCAAGAAGGAGGTAAAAAACATGACTTTTTCTGCTCAAGAGGGAGACTTTTATAAAATGCTTCCATTTGCCCAAGGTCAAAAACAAAACAAAAGAGAATTTTAGATCTATTATATTCAGGCCAACCAAGAGCTTCTTCAAGCCTGAAATATTTATTTCCAACCTAGATTATCAGATGGCAAGAGTTAGAAATATAAATCTTGTGTCTTCAGATAGCCATGTTCCTATTAAAATGCAATATAAAGTATTGATAAAATGAAATTCCAGTTTGGGAACTGCTAGGTGCCTAACCTTTACCCTGAAGAGTATTTTTGGGAATAGTATCAGTTTATAATAGTGATGGTATAAACCCTTTATCTTCTAAATGTTTTCGACTCAAAGACCATGGGATTAATTATATACTGGGAGCAACAATTCATGAATATTTAACATGCTCATCTATACTTAATGAATAAATTTGCATTTTGACACTATTATTTAATGTGCTTTAAGGAAATACTGCTCATACCTTTCAATTTTGTAGATTAGTTGAATGTAATCAGAATGATAAGGCAAGAGAGATATAGTATTATTTAAATAACCTTGTTTTTTATGACTGCTTCTGCTTCCATGAGTTTGTTTTCCCCGTTTTCTTTTATGCAACTAGGTTTATTTCATTTTGCTCTGGTTGTTCTGTCTTAATCATTTTGCCTCTGTGGTTCTTGCAGAAGGGAGTTTCTTTAGATTCATGGAAAAACAATGCAAATTAAATAATCAGTGTTTTGCTTCCCTATGTGTGTTCTATAACAGGGCATTCTCTCACACAAAATATCCCAATGCAATTGGCAGTAATTGCATCCTGAGCTGGCAGTCTCAGCAACGCTGCCATGACCCACACAGCAAGCTGGGAGAGCGGCAGAATCAATGGCAGTGAGCAAAGGTCTCTGAATTTCCCTAAGAAAAATAGAATCCCAAGTAATCATGGCCGAGAAAAACTGACAAGGATGTTGTGGAAGATAAGCTTTTGTGTTTGCTTGTTTGTTTGTTTGTTTGTTTTTTAATCTTTGGCTTATTGTGAGGGCTTTTTTTTTTCCACAAGCAATGAATTTTTTCTTTATGAGGTGGGCACCTAATATACATATCCACCTTAGGGAGTTTAGACACAAGAGCTTGACTTTACAAATCTGATTTTCATGAAGAGCCCATAATCTTTCCAAAAGGAAGGGGGCTTTGAGACCTGTGACCAAGCTCTTGGAAGTCAGAATTAAGACTTGCCAACAAAGATGAAGGACAAAATTGGACAAGAAAAAGAGGAAGGGGAAAGAAATGAAAATCTAGATGGCTGACACTGTGCCAAATGATTGCATATATATTTAATCCTTTCCTGTGAGGTCTCTATTATCATCATCATCAACACTTTACAAACGAGGAAACTGAAGCTCAAACAGGTTAACATCAATTGTAAAAATTCAGGCTGGAATTTGAATCCAGTTCTGTTGAAACCAAAAATTCACTTGCTTTCCTCCATTCTCAATTAATGGGTGCTTTAAAGGAGTTTGCTGTCAAATATACCAGATGCCTTAGTTCATTCAGTCTGCTATAACAGCACACCATAGACTGAGTGGCTTATGAACAACTGAAATTTATTTCTCACAGTTCTGGAGGCTGGCAAGTAGAAATGTACTCGCAGATTCAGTGTCTAGTGAGAGCTTGCTTCTTCATTCACAAATGGCTGTGTTTTCTCTGTGTCCTCACAGGGTAGAAAAGATGAAGAAGGAGCTCTCTGGGGCCTATTTTATAGGGATACGAATCCTATTTTATAAGGCTCTACCCTCCTGACCTAAACACTTCCCAAAGGCTTCATCTCCATCACATTGTGGGTTAGGATTTCAGTACATAAATTTTGAGGGAACACAAACATTCTGTCTATAGCACCACGGTTGAGCATGGAAATGTCACTTGCTCAGGAAAATACTCCCAGCACCCCTGTCCTGGGTCAGGTTCTATGTTGATCACAATGTGTGATTATGTATGTGTCTATGAGATATCTACTCCTTTCCTCCACACACTTGACTGTAACTTTCAAGAGGGCAGTGTGTTAGCCTGTCCTTACATTGCTATAAAGAAATACCTGGCTGGGTGCAATGGTGCAAGCCTGTAATCCCAGCACTTTGGGAGGCTGAGGCAGGTGGATTACCTGAGATCAGGAGTTTGAGATCAGCCTAACAGATGAAACCCTGTCTACTAAATACAAAAATTTAGCCAGGCATGGGGGTGGGAGCCTGTAATCCCAGCTACTTGGGAGGCTGAGATAGGAGAATCGATTGAACCCAGGAGGTGGAGGTTGCAGTGAGTTGAGATCGTGCCATTGCACTCCAGCCTGGACAACAAGAGTGAAACTCCATCAGAAAAAAGAAAGACAGACAGACAGAAAGGAAAAGGAAAGGAAAAGGCAAGGCAAGGCAAGGCAAGTCAAGGCAATACCTGAGGCTGCATAATTTATAAAGAAAAGAGGTTTAATTGGCTCATCGTTCTGCAGGCTGCACAGGAAGCATGATGCTGGCATCTGCTTCTGGTGAGGCCTCAGGAAACTTACAATCATGGCAGAAGGTGACAGGGAACCCGTATGTCACATGGGGAGAGTGGGAGCAAGAGACAGAGCAAGGCGGGGGAGGTCCTAGACTTTTAAACAACCAGATCTGATCTCAAGTGAACTAACTGAGTGATAACTAACTTATCACCAAGGGGATGGTGCCAAACCATTCATAAGGGATTTGCCCCGTGATCCAGTCACCTCCCTCCAAGCCCCACCTCCAACCTTGGGAATCACATTTCAAGATGAGATTTGGAGGGGACAAATATCCAAACCGTATCAGGCAGGAACCACTTTTGCTCACCATTGTATCCCCAGCACCCAGCACAGTGCCTGACAGGAGGTGGGTTTTCTGTGTGTATGTGTGTCTCAGTTTCTTCATCTTTAAAATTTTGGTGAAAAATATCTATTTCACAGTGTTTATGTGATAATTAAACAAGACAGTTTATATAATGCGACTTTCACAGAGCCTGGAAAACAGAGTGCTCAATAGACAGTAGTTTTAACAAGTAAAGATGTGTACGCCACTCTGGGCCCCTGGAAAAGGGCCAAGGCCATGTTTTGAGTCTGGGTATTATACTTGAGGGGCTCTGAACCAAATACAGATGCTCTTAATTATTCCCAAGACTGGTGTGACCTAGGAAACCAAGTAGAGAACTATAAAGAATATAGAAATAGCAGGTAGAAGAATCAGTCTCACCCTTAGGGTAAGATGTGAACAGACTAGATAGCATAAAAGTCAATAATGACTAAATTTCAACCCTCTGTCTTCATGCAGCCTGTCTAGCTACTCACTGTGTTACCCAAGCACAAATGTAATAGAAGTGGGGAAAATAAAACACTTTTACAAGCTCTACCCCAGCCCACAATTCCACTACCCTTCTTTCTGATGGAAGGATTCTAGCTTTCTGGGTTAGCTTCAAGGTGTCATTTACAATATTTCAGAGTTGAGGCTGACAAATTTGTGAGTAGAGATGCACAATCTAATCAAATGGCATTAAAATGACTTAAAAAAATTGTGACTCATTGCTATAGAAATTCAGAGTTCACTCAAGAATTGAAAGTTTTTGAGCAATGGCTCCTGTTGCCTGCTATTCAAAGCAGATGTCCAAGCACTTCTGTCCACTGCATCTTGGCATCAGAGTCACCATGAAAAACACAACACAATCAGGCACTGGACAGAACAAAACTTTGCTCATATAGAGAAGAGACAGAGCAAGATCAGCTTCAGCAGAGGTGTCAGTCCCCTATGCCCAAGGGGTCCCTCCCGGCAGCAGATACCAGGCAATTGGCCTGCACTCACCCTTCTTGCTGCAGCAGAGGGACCATCTTCTCACACAGCCTAGTTGTGGTCAAAAGACTGCATGCATGGAACTGCCTTTCCCAGCAGAAGTTAACTGACATCTGAAAAAAATTTAAGATTCCTAGTACCCAAGTCACATGAAATAATTAGGAAGAGTGTGACCTTTCAATAGACATAGGGACTATTTTTTTAAAAGGACTAACCATATCCATATATGTTTCAGAAAGAATGACTTGAATGCATATAGTCTGCATAACTCCCTTAGCCTGCCCAAGATGGTGATTGTAACATGAGGATGAGCTGCAGATACAGTAACATTAGCTAACCAAACATAAAATTGTCCCATAGGTGGGTGTCTTTTCTACCCTGGAAAAGTTTGAAAATAAATACAGAGATGAATAAACAACTCAAAGCTATAATATAAATATTGTTGTATTATGTTCAAGCTAATCCATATTTCTTTATTTAAACTGCTTAAGATAACCTTGGCATATTGAAAAATCTGAAAATTAGCCTTCTAATGCCAAATCCAAATCAGTAATTGATTTGAGAGTTACGTTTTAAGTTGAATGCTCTACAAGAATTTGACTAAGTTTGTAAACATATTGAAATGCTTATATGAACTTGAAATTTCCTATATTTATATACTTACCTTATTAGATATACAAACATTGCTTAACTATTTGGGAAGATTTTGCTTACTAAGACATTTAAGTTTGTCGTTGCAGGTATTTTGAGTGCTTAAAGTGAAGATTAAATGTATTGGGTACAAATGTAAAATTTTAAAGTCTAAGCATATTGAATGAATTAGGTGCATAAATGAGGCTGCTTGTTTAATCCATGCTGCATGACACAGTGTGCAAATGGGTGTCCAGATGCCACATCCTGTAGAGCAGGCAGGGTCCAATCAAGAGATAGAAATCACACAGCCACTTCCCAGGGAAAGTTAGATACAGAGTTATTATCTATAATAGGGGATTGGAATAATAAGGGACTGTCTAGTAAGAAGTAAAGAGAACCATAAAGACTATAGGAACAGCAGACATAAGAAGCTGTTTTGGCCGGGTGCGGTGGTTCACGCCTATGATTCCAGCACTTTGGGAGGCTGAGGCAGGCGGATCAGGAGGTCAGGAGATCGAGGCCATCCTGGCTAACACGGTGAAACCCCGTTTCTGCTAAAAATACAAAAAAAAAAAAAAAATTAGCCAGGCATGGTGGCAGGTGCCTTTAGTCCCAGCTACTCGGGAGGCTGAGGCAGGAGAACGGCATGAACCCAGGAGGCGGAGGTTGCAGTGAGCCGAGATTGCGCCACTGCACTCCAGCCTGGGCGACAGAGCGAGACTCCATCTCAAAAAAAACAAAAAACAAAAAACAAAAAAACACCAGAAGCTGTCTTGCCCTTAAGTGAAATGTAGCACACAGGAAGAGGTCTACCCAGGGCTGCAATCCAGAGCTTGCTGGAGAGGGCATGATCATGGCTCACTGGATGGTGGAGAAGTTACTGTGGTGCTCTGTGGTGGGACTTTCTGGAAATCCACCGTCTGGAACTTCCATAAATCCGCTCTCTAAGACACCAGTTGTTTATGGGAGTATGTTACCAGATACATGCTGCTACAAAACCTCCTGAGAGGGTGCAGGGGAGGGAAGCTTCTGGCTGTCAGGTGCTGCTGACTGTGGGAGCCTCCCAAGAGGAACACACTGGAATCAGGAAGAAAAGCCCTGTCCCACTGCGCCCAGTGCCCACTATTGAAAAAGTGTAACATCAGGCCATCTGGCAAAGAAAAAGATATTCAGAGGGCTCATTGAGGCTGGACTTTCAAAGGGCAAATAATGAAGGATAGGGCATGTAACCATCCAACTGATAATAGTCACAGGGAATTTAGTCTGTTCACAACGTTAATAGTTTTTATTTTATGCTACAATTACTAAATTCATAAATAGAATAATAAGACTTGAAGTTCAACTTAAAGGCTTAAAGAAAACTGAATTTTAAAATTATGACTGATTTACATAAACTAATTTTAATTTAAAACCTAGGGAACTATAAACAAAACCAAGTTCTTTCTACACTCAAAATCTATCCTTGGTCATTAATAGTTCATATTGACACTGGGGTCTTACTTATTCTGAAAAATTCTATAAATGTGTAGAGTAAGAAAAAAATGAAGTGAATATATAAAGAAATAAGAATGTAGCAAGGAAGAGAAAACAGAAAAGCAATTATGAGAGTGCTAAGGAGACTCTGGCAGAGTTTTGAGCAAAAAGGCTTAGGAAGCAGCCAAGGGTGTGAAAAAAACTGGAGAAGAACAAGGAGGATTTATAAATAAGTGCTTCTGTATTTTGAATTGGATTCCTTTTACTGTTTCTTAGGAGATGCAAGTAAAAATTGGAAGTGCAGTACTTTTTAGTCATTTTTTGTTGCTGAATTGTGTTTTGGTACATGAGACATTATGGTGAAACCAAGTGACGTGAAAAACTGGAGCTTACTTGGATCTCACCTAAACAATGAAGTCTGACAAATATTCTATTTGAAAAGCAAAAACGCTGCCAAAGCCCTTCCAAGATGATGACATCACCAGCCTGGCTGAAAAGATGGCTGCACCAGAGGGCCACATCACCTATAGTCTGCTGTCCAAGGTGTGGCCTCTGGCCCCTCACATGTACACTGTATGGTACAGCTTGAGCTAAAGGAGTTAGAAAAAGCGTCCCACCTTCACCTTTAAGTGTTTGAGAGCACTAATCCTTAACATCGCTCTATCTTTCCCACCCAATTCGTAAATCAGTAAAGAGAGAGACCCAAGAGTCTAATTACTGATGAAAGCTAATATTGAAGAGTGAGTGACTCAGGTCTACCGGCTAAATGGGCCTGCTAATACATTCCCCCTAGTTAAACAGACTTACCCATTCACAGCTTTGGAAGTACTGAACAGCCATAGGCTACCCTGGAAGGGAAGGGCAAAGCAGAGCATAATTTATATTTTCTGTCACTAACTGCCTCCAGGGACCCCCCAAGGAGAGGAAGGGGCTAAATCATGTGAATGAAATGCCCCGAATCCATTAATTATTAGAGGTTCATTCATAAGGTGACATGAAGCTGTAGAAATGAGGTTCTCCCTAGATATTCCCTAACCTAAGACTCAGTCAGGAATGTGGCTACTCTCTTGAGGGAGGAAATTGTCCTAACCACTAATGGGACTTTAGAGCCTGCCCCCAACCCAAGAGTCTGAAGTGGGTCAGAAGAGTACAGGACAGGATAAGACAGTACAAGGTCATTCTACAATCAGGGTTGAAAACTTGCTCTGCTATTTGGCTCCCCACCCTAAATTATGTCCAGTCAAAATGTCTAATTTCACTCATTAGTGTTTTTGCAGTGAGATTGTATGCCAATTACATGAGATTATGGAAGAAAAGTGAATTATTCACATGGAACTTTGCAACTCTTCTTCTGCTTCTTGTTCAAACTCAGAAACTTTACAGCCCGCTTGGATCCATCCCCTACTCAATAATGGCTCCCATCCCCTGCTTTCCTTGTACCTAGGAATCCTGTATCTATATTGTCTTTGCCATCTCCATTTTGTGGCTGAATTTAGATGTCAATTCATCAACTTTCTATAATCTCTCAATCTCATCACCCCAATACCAGATCTCAACTTCTAAAAAATGTGTGCAAAGATGCTACTTAACAACTAGACGCTGTGAATTATGTTAAATATATAGTTTCTAAAATTTTATCAAAAAACAAAAATCCTTCAGTGATGAAGGAAAATACCAAAACCTATTTTAGCACAAAGTACTACATTTTTATTTTTAAAAAGTTTTTCTTGTAAACAATAAACATTTTTATTCCTCTTTGGATAGACCTCCTTAGCAAAAGAAAAATTAAAAGGATTGGTCAACCAACTTTGGCAACTCTAGGTTTTATAACCCTGGATCACATGGGCAAGATTATATTCTTAAATTCTCACTTCCAGCTATGGTTTCAGAGATAGTAGCTACTTGAACGATCAGTGAAGAATGGTTTTGAGACTCATTCTAGTGCCCTCCTAGCACCAAGTCCAGCAGTCCTTCTGACAATTTTGAAAGAAATCGAGTCCCCCATCTTAAATTCTTTATTGTTTTAAGTATTGAGAGTGGTTCTGTTTCCGGAATGAATTTCTGACTTATCATTATCATTTTCCTTAGCTCTAAAAGGCAAAAGATTTACATGCGCTGAAGAGAGCCCAGAGTCTATCACGTTAGCTCTAAAACCACATAGCTCAGACAGCTGCTCTCTCAGTGTGAATTCAGCTACTCATTTTTTCCTTAGAATTTCACTTTTCTTCTACTTTTGCACTTAATGCTGTGCACTGCTTACCATCCAGGTTCATCTGGGGCCCTAGGACAGTAATTTTGCTGGGACAACCCTTACTTCATCTTGGTAGAACTAGGAAAAAAATCTGGTGATTTTGCTGATTTAATATTCAAAGCAAAAGTGTGGTTTGAACCTTCGAAACAGCCAGCATGGATCTGGAAACTGTTTTCCCCAGCAAAGATATTCAAAAACTGACCCTTAAAGAATGAATTTTCCAGGGAATAAATACACTTCAGCGAATGTTGATTACAAGTTTTAAAAGACAAAGTAGTTGAATCCTTTTAACAAGAGCCAAAGGTGAAAACGAGTGTCCATCACAAATGAATGGATAAACAAAATGTGGTCTATGCATACAATGCAAAATTATTATTCAGCCATAAGAAGAATGAAGTTTCTATGCATGCTACAATATGGGTGAACCTTGCAAACATTATAGCAAGTGAAATAGGCTGGACACAAATGGACAGATACTATATAATTCCACTTATATGAAATATCTTGAATAGGAAAATTTGTAGAGACAGAAAGTAGATTAGAGGTTACCAAGGACTGGGGAAGAGGAAATATGCTGAGCTAATGCATAATGGTTACAATGATTCTATTTGGGGAGATAAAAATTTTTGGAAATAGTAGTGATGGTTGCATAACATTGTGAATGTAATTAATGCCACTGAATTGAATGGCACAATTTAAAATGGCTAAAATAACAAATTTATCCATGTATTTATATAAAACTACAAGCACCACAAAAGATTAAGTAAATGGCAATTATATATAAAAACAGTGTTTAATTCTCTAAAGGTTTCTGGTAACAGTTCTGGGAAGCAATGATGATATGATGCAGTTTTCACAAACACGTGGGCTGTGCATCTGGAGACCATCTCTATAAAAGATGATTGCAGAAGTCAGTCTTATCATGTAAAAAGCACGCCACTAAAAAGTTTTTCCAAACTCATAATCAGCACCCAAAATAGCCTTCAAAAGTGTGGGAGTAGGACAATTCATTTAAGCAAAAGGAACTTGGAAAAATTCTTTACCTTAGAAAATGTCTTTCAATCTCTCTCAGATCAAAATACAAAGCTTGATTTGCTTGCCCGCCTACATATTTTTTTCTTTTTTAAATCTTAATGTCAGGATAGCATAATAGCCCACAGACAAATAAATCTATCTTTGACAAAGCAGCTTTATCATTATATATGCCAATGCTGGACCACACCGTGGCTCCTGTAAGATCAGAATCTCAAGGTTAAGTAGGATATTAGTCATTGCATTCTAAAAATAAAAATGATATTTCTTGAAATTCATCATGCAGCTGAAGGTAATTTTCTCCAGATTTATAAGGTTCTCTAGACTGGTATTCTATTCACTGACCTTAAGCCCCCTCCAGGTGATTTTCTGGGCTGGAGGATTTGTTGTTTAATCTATGCAACTGGCTTTCACCAAGATAATATTTTTTCCACATGACCTATTAATGTGAGACATGGTTGAAAGTGTGTCACCCATAAGCTGTGGGGTTAATAGGGGTACTTCTGCCTGGTGCCTGGGGATTCTCATTTTCACTATCCCCAAGTTCATTTACCAAAGAAGACTACCTGCCTGTGGCTAGTAAATCATCACTTTGGAGACTACATTTTATAAAATTGACTAAACCCCCCAAGTAGGAAAAATCGTATGAAATAAGTCCCTTCCCAGAAGGATGTTTTTCTACTTTGTAACACTTATCATCCTCTATCTCACTTCACCCTCTTCAGAACCCCCTCCCTGCCCCTACAAACATAACCACAATCTAGACTAATCAAGGAATTATTTTACACTGTACTCCTTTGGAATAACTGAGGGTTTTCCTATGACAAAGACACCATTAAATGTGAAATGTGGCAACCCTTATTCCATTTTAAGTTGCTAAAAGTTAGAGGAGCCTTTAAGATAACAAATATATCCAAGGGAAAATCAGAGACAACGTGCTGGTGATGGGTACTAGGTGAAAAGAATTATTAAGATCATAATACTTCAGGCTCAATACCTTCTTGCAGAGCTGGAGAGACCTTGGAGACTGTTTTTCATTTTAGACCAATTTCTCCCTTTTGAAAAGGAGGGATGCCGAGGTACAAGAGTTGGAAAATCTCTCAATTTCAGTCTAGCCAGACCACTGACTCTCTATGATGAGTCCCTTTATGGATTGGGGCCTGCTGTGGGTGGTACAGCACTTGCTCCTGACCCACATCCATGTGCTGCCTAACATTGATTATGTGATACCATAATGAAAGGATGCTGGAGTGAGCCAGAAGTAGAACAGAAATGAGCCTGTCCCTCATACTTTGAGGATAAAGAGGCTACTTTAGAAGTGTGATGGCCTCTCGCATACCTACATAGTTTAATAAGGTTATTCTGGCTCAGGATGCAGAAAATGCAGATGCCAACCTTGCCTCTGGCACTCATTGCACCTGCCTCTCCTTATTTTCTCTGCAAGAGTTTTCGCAACCTCAATTCCCAACATCTACAGCAGGCAAGAAGGAGTCTAGATACCTAACATACCTTCACCAGGTAAGTAGAAAAGCATTTGCTTGTCATTTAATAAGGTCTCATTTAATAGGATGATGAGAAGAGAGATTTCTGTTGGAGCAATACAGAAAGGATAAGTTATTTTATACTAGGCACAATGGCTCCATTTCCTGCATCAAGAGTTGCATTAAAGAGAATTCCACTATCACAGTTATCGTGAATAATAAATTTGCTGGAGTTTACAAATTTTACAGATCCACTGAGCTTGAGAAGAGGAAGAAGGAGTGGGAAGAAAAAACGTGAAACAGAGACTGAGGAGAAAGTGTGTGTGAAAGAGAGACACACAGAGAGAATTTCTGAGATTTTTAAATACAAGAGAGACATTATTAAGTCGTTTTTCCCCTGTTAAATACTAAATTGAGTGTTCAACAAGTGCTGTCCCCACACATGCTATGGCCCTGCCTTGCTAGTTAAATCTCTCAGGACAAGTTCTTTTTGGCCACTTGATTAAGAACACTCCCTCAGATAGGTTATATAACTTTACACTGAATTCCAAGCTGAGGCAGGTTGCATTACAACAATATTCTGCAATGAGCATTTTTAACTGGTCTTTAAAATCTGAAGCGGTCCTGAATTAGCGCACCTGATGAATCTCAGGCCTGGGCCCACTCAGGTCTGAGTAACTGTGCATCCACATTTGATCTGATTGCTCAACTCTTGTTAGCAGAGGAGACTGACACCTGGGTCTGTATATTTTATTCATGGCAACACAGTCATCTCAAGAGGAATGCTTTTCTTACGCTATTCATTGAAACTGATTTAAGAGTCACTTGGTATTCTATTGCCAAACACAAAGGAAATGCCAGGAGACTGTGGCCTGCTGTTTACCTCCCACAAGGAGTATGGTCAGAAGGACTGAATTCCTACCATCTTTATACTAGCATTGTTTGAATGTGATTATTCAATATCAAAATGAGGCAGATAGAGGGTGAGCTAAGATGGAGAGAGGGGTGGATCCCCTAAACATCTAGACTCCAGGCCAATGGTTCCACTTCTCAAAGTTAGTCATAAAGTCAACCGGGCTGGAGAAATTGGGAGTGAACCAATCCATGCATTTGTAAAATTCTCAAATGTCTGCACATTTAGCCTTAATAATCATGGAAACCTATCTCTCCAGTACTGAGGCCACTTACTATATATGTGAGCCTACCTAAGTCACTGAATGTCTGCAGGTACCTGTGGGGCTTATTGATGTCATCATCATCATCTTTATTATCCTCATGGGACTTCCTGGTCAGAAAGAACGTTATTGGGAGATTCTACCTTCGGACTCTCCAGGACGTCCTATCTGGGTAATCAAACTGCCAACAAGGGAGGTGTGAAACTTCATCTTTCTCTGATGGACCTCTCAAACATGGAAAGACGGCCTGCATGCCAGATTATTTGTGTGAATGCCTCCTTGAACAAGTCCAGAAATTTAGGAATGAATGGGGGTCATAGCAACCTTATACAATTGGCCTTATCAATCAAGCCAAACCAGAACTCCTCATTCTTCTTTTAAACAAAAGACAATTGGGCTGGTCCCTGGGCTTGACAAAGAAAGCCACAGGAGCCCCCACTTCAAGACCATTCCAAAGGACTCAGTTCTCTGGCTCTGATGGTGGGGGGTGGCATGAGGAATTCACTATACGTCACATCCTGGAATGAAACAGAGTAGAGTTCCAAGTCCCACTCTTGCTCTAAGAAGACCTCTTGAGAGGCCACATAACTGTCCAATCCATGCGTCAGGTGTGCTCTCAGGTAGTGCTGATAGCTTAGCACCAAGGGAAAGAGCATTTTCAGTTTCCGTGTCTATGGGGATGACCCACAAAAATTCATTTCTCCAAAAAGATGGTACCCTGATGCCATCTTTGCCCCTGAACATTGGTGGTAATGGAGCAAGAAACCCTGACCTCCTCTGCCTGGGCAATAAAGCCTCCAGTTTGAATCCAACATGGAGGGTTATAACATTTCCTCAGTTTCATTAAATGTTTGCTTGGGTTTGTACAACCAAAACTATATTTAGGAAATATGAGGACATGACCTGATGTCCAGTTCTTACTGCTAGGAACCAAGAAGAACCTCTTGGAGAATTGAGTCAGAGTTGGGTAGATGGGCATCAAAGGAGGGTGTAGTGTAGTAGGATTCCAGGTTGTACTCCATTGGGAGGGTTCATATATTGGGCAGCCTAAGTCTACTATAATAAAAGTGTGTGTGGTAAAACAGCTGTTACAACTTAATGGGACTTGGTATCTAAGTCCCCTTTTGGTACGCCAAAAACCTGTTTGTTAGCCTTGAAAATTAATAAGGATGACAAAATACATTAGATTAATATACAAGATGGAAATAAAATAAAGGCCTCAAGTGGGAGATATGGTGACCTAATGAACTTGTCTCTTTGGGTAATAGCCTATACCTTCTAAGTATACAACATTTCTAAAAGAGACTATAATGGCAACCCACACACATAACATGCCCTCACCTTCTCAATGTATCATTTAAAACCCTTGCAACACCCGAACCCCTTCTTAGGAAATCTGTCCAAGTCTGCAGTCTCTGCCCGCAGGCCCAGCCATGCTCTGCACCACCCGACCTCAATCTGGCCACAGATGATTTCTTGTCCCGAGATGGGCATCTCTTTCAAGGGCAATCCAAAGTAAAGAGACCAATGACCCAAGATTTACATGGCCAGGCTCAAAATGCTTAAGCCAGCTGGGCCAATGAGATTCCTCAATACATATTGGAACTGGGAAATTGAAAGGCTGTGGATAGTAGTCTGGGGCCACTGCAAATAGAGTGACACAGGCTCAGGGTGATCCTGGTGGGCCATGCATTGATGGAGCTAATAAAAACATGAGTAACAGAAACACAAGTAAACAGAGGAGAGTGATAGTGGAAAAAGGGGAATGGAGCCAGTAAAGGTACAAATAAAATGCTGCCAGATGGGAAAGATAAAAGAAAAGAGAGCCCTGAGCTATCCCTACTCCCCTGCTGCTCCTAGCTTTCACATCCTTCCAGGCAACTCCTCTCTTCTTGCATCTAACACACACAAAAGCTGTATCTAAAACACTACCTCTGGTCACTCTAGGGACAGGCTGGCATTTGGAGGTGCCTTGCGGGCATGTCTCTCAGTTCCCAGCTAGATGGGGATGTCTAGTTTCTTATACTACACGATTTTATTTCCTAGTCTTCACAGGCAAAAAGTGCTTATACTTGCACACTCTTGACATTAAATATATGGTACATACTTCCAGGTCAGTTGGTGGAAAGCAGTGGCCTTTACCCCAAAAACTGATTGTTTGATCACAGACTTATTAGAGTTGGAAAATATCACTTTTGAAGTGATTCTTTACTAACTCTCAAAAACAATCTGATTTTTCTTCCTGAGGGACACATTTTAAAGAGCCAGATGGTGCATGGCTGTGGCACAGCTCTCTGTTCTCCCCTCCAGCCCCATGGATTAGCCACAAATACTTTCTTTTCATCCAGAGAAAATATTTATGTGCATTTGTTTAGCACTATTTCAAATATTTCACTTGGCCCTCAAGCAATGAGTCGATGGAAGTAGATGAAATATTATTTCTTACAAATTTAAGACTAGGAATCTAAGGTACAGAGAAATATAGTGACTTCTTGAAGGTCACACAGCACTAACAAGTAGTAGAATAGAGACTTGAACATTTTGATGCATAGCCAGTGTTCTTTCCAGTACAACGAAGAACATACCAGGTTTTATTTTATACCAAAGTTTTTCCATTAAATTTATGATCCTTAACAGTGTGATTGGGTTGAACCAAAGGCCCTTTGCCTTTGAGTAGAATATATTTAGAGCTCACATGTCCATTGGATATAAAGGTACACACTGGAGCACCTCACTACTCATCTCTAGAGGCCAAATAGAACTCAAACCCACGACCCCTAATTGCCAATATCTTTAAAAGCCTTAAAGTGCTCATAGTGATAATTGTAGTGTTCTTTCAATTATTACTTTATTTAAAACATACATATTGTGTGTATTCTATGAGCCATAATTATTGTATGGGCTAGATGCAAACACGTGAATTAAATGAGGCAAAGTCCCTGTCTTCATGGAACTATCTTTCCCGGGGGAGATAGAGAGTTAAAAGAAAATACATAAAGTCAGGTAGTGATTGCTACAATTAAAAAAAAACAGAGTAAAGAAATAGAGAGTGACAGGGAGATCATAAGGTAGTCAAGCAAGGGCTAGGGAGGTGATGTTTAGGTAGAAACTTGAATGAAGAGAGGAAGCAACACATGCAAAAATTTGAAGAGAGTTCCAGATGGAAGGAACAGCAAGTGCAGAAGCTCAAGTTGGGAGAAGTCTTGGTGTGTTGGAGGAGGAGCAGGGGTCAGCAAGGCTGAAGCTGCATATTTGAGGAGAGAGTGGTAGGAAATGAGAAAGAAGAGCTAGCCAGGCAGGATCTTACAGGTCATCATATGGGCTTTGGATATTATTTAAGAGTGATGGGAAGAGATCATGACAGTATTTGATTTAAGAGGTGCATACTCGGAATATTTGGAGAAAATACTGCAGGATGCAAGAGTGGATGTAAGGAAACAGTGAGAAAACCACTGCAGTGGTCCCTGAAAGAGAGGATGATGCTGTACATCTATCCCATTGCACTCAAACATACTGTTACTTTTTCCATTTATCTTGACTCCACGTTTCCCACCAGTTCCTGCCTTATTTCTCTGTTCCTCTTTGCAGGAAATCTCTTCCAAAGAGCAGTGTGTATTCACTGCCTCCAATTTCTCTGCTCTCATTTCCTCTTAAACTCTTAACATTCATGGATTTGTGATACCACTCTTCCAAAATGACTCCTGTCAAGGTCATTAATGACATCCACATTGCTAAATTTGGTGATCAAGTCTTGGTCCTTATCCTACTCATCAACAATGAAAGTCACCATGTACTTTCAGGTGCCAGTGCACAGGTTGTAACTGTCCAAGGGTACCCAAAAGAAGGGATCAGTGGCAAGGTAGGGGGGAATCTGATCCATGTTGCAGTTGCTGACTTGCTGGTTAGAGGGAACACATTCCCAAGAAAGTGTGCCTTTTTCTACTTTATACAAGACACTATCTTGACTAGTAGCAGTGATCATGTTAACAGCAGTTGACATAGTTAACCAGTCTTTCCTCTTTAGTATATCTTCTTTATCTGGCTTCCAGGACCCCGTTCATTTGGTTTTCCTCCTGACTTACTGGTGGCTCCTCTCAGTCTTTTTTGCTGATTTCTCATCATCTGTTGGCGGGCATGTTGGTGTAGGAATGCCTTGGCTCTTTCTATGCTCTTCTATTACCTACTCACTTATAATAATGTGATCTTATCCAGTCCCTTGACTTGAATGCTGCCTACTTATTCATAACTCCCAACATTATGTCTCTAGTGAAGATTCATATTTCTAGGACTCTCCTTGAATTCCAAGCTCTTAAATCCAATTGCATCCTCAATATCTCCACTTGGATGTTTAACAGACATCTCAAAATTAACATGACCCAGACTGAATCCCAATCTCCACCTCCTAAAATCTGCTCCTCCCACAGACTTCCCATCTTGCTACAGGGTAACTCTCCCCTTCCCATTGCTTAATCCAAACACGAGGAGTTGACCTTCCACTCTTGTCTTTCTCTCAGATACCACATCCTATCCAACAGCATATATCAATGGATACATTAAAATCTACAGTATATGCACCTGCTATGTACCCACAAATATTAAAAATTTAAATTAAAAAATCTATGGATAATATCAAAATCACTGGATACCTTCAAAATCTATCTAGAATTGAACTTCTTACTACCTCCATTATTCTTTCCTGGTGGAAGCCATCCTCACTATTGCTTGCTTCACTGCAGTAGCCTCCTAACTGGCCTCTTCTCTCTGCTCCCACCTTTGCCCCTTACCTTCTATTTTTGACATAGCATTCAGGCAGATCCTGTAAAAATAGAAGTCAGATCATGTCACTCCTCTGCTCAGAACACTCCAGGGACTCCCAATTTCCCTTAGAGGAAAAGGCAAACTCTTTAAAACGTCTTCCAAGTTCCCACTTGACCTTCCCTCCTACCTTCTGTGATCTTGTCTTACTTTTCTCATTCTACTTTACATGCTCTGGCCACCTTGTTATTCCTTGAACAGGCCAATTATACTCTGATTTGGAGGTCTTTGCCATAGCTGTTTCCTCTGCCAGAGACACTTTCTTCAAAATATCTATATGGCTAAATCCTTCTTCTCCTTCAAGATTTTATTCAAATATCACCTTTTAAAATTACTGCCCAGTCCTCCTACTTTCCTGTTACTCTCTCTCCTCTTTATCCAGCTTTATTCTCTTCCATGGTGCTTATCATCTTCAAACATTTATATATTATGCTTAAAATTTTGTGATCTGCCTCCCATTGCTACAAATGAAGTCCCATGAAAGCAAGAATGTTGTCTGGTTCCCGATGAAGCCCAAGTGTCTAGAATAAATTCTGGCACATGGTAAGTGTTCAAAAAATATGTACTGAATGAATGAAATAATGAGAATATGCTATTGGATGTTGTCTAATTTTTACTCCCAATGTGTCTACAAATGAGTAGCTATGTCAAATTCTCATATAAAAATAGTTAATGACTTGGAAAGCTATTTACAATCTAGTGCTAAAAGTTTTACAATCAGATTTCAGACAACTAGGTACAATATTGTTCACTGTTATTTTTAAAATGTATATATTTGCATTAAAAAAAAGAATGGAAGGAAATATTTATTCAACATGTATTTCTTAAGTACCTACTATGCACCAGGCACCCTGTGCAAGTTAACACTCTAGGGTGTGAGATTATACATTGCTTTTATTTCTTCTCTTTGATTATTTGTCTTTGCTGTATCTCTACACTAATTTTCTATTAATTTTATAATCAAAATTAGAGGGCTTTTATTTGCTTATGTGCTTTTGAGTGGTCTATCTTTGGGGAGCACCTTTTCAGGATATATGAATGGCCCTACCTGCATACTAGTTTACCACAGTACTAGTAGAAGAAGCTACAAATGGAGTTATTCATCCCAAATCTCATTGCCCACTCAAGTAAATGCAGGGAGAGATATGACATCAGAAATCAACACTCCTTCAGCAGCTAACAAGATATTCTAGGCAATTTATAAACTATGAGGATAAGAGTAGACATTTTATCGTTGCCCACCCATCCCTAGTCTCTCAGCAGTTTAATTGCTTGTTAGAAAGACAGTTAGCAAATCCTTGAGCATGAGAAAGACAACACACAGTAAATTTCAGTATAATTTTCTTGTATTCATTAAATCACTGCCAACTTGAACATGATTTCCTCTGTACTGAGATACACTTATCATTTCTAAGAACAGTAAATTTTATGTACAGGTTTGAAGAGCGAACTTTACCTAGAGTTTATTCCCTGGAGGTATTTCTATAGCATGCTATTTGAAGAGTCCTCTATTTCAATTTTTTAAAACCTCCATCTGCAGATGTGGTCCTAGGCTGTGAAATTCTCAGGATTAGAGTGGGACAGATGTTTCCCAGTGCTGATTTTTTCTCACTGCCACTTTGTGCTTTGTTATATCAGTCAGATAATGAAATGCTTAATTAGCTCTTTCCTTTTGCCACAGGATCATTTTATAAAATGGTAAATTAAGAGCTTTCAAAATGAGAAATCTGCCCTTAGCACTCAGGTATCTAAGTTTAGGTGTGTCTCCTAACCATCTTTGTCTAATTGAAATACCCATGCAGGGTTGCTCATGGTTAGACATCAGACACCAGTCTTCTATATATACATTGGTTGCTGGGAATGGTGTCCACAC
Source organism: Pongo abelii (assembly GCF_028885655.2). Lineage (NCBI taxonomy): Eukaryota > Metazoa > Chordata > Mammalia > Primates > Hominidae > Pongo > Pongo abelii. The sequence goes on along the minus strand of NC_071985.2, from coordinate 156,298,099 downwards.
TAGCTCACACTAGGCTACTTAGAAACTTTTTCTTTCAGATTACATTGACCAGGAAAGTCTTCACTCATCTGACTATCTGTGTGGAGCAATCCAATGGAAGAATCAATAGCCCTTTCCCTAAGGGTTCTTCTGCCCCGACTGCAATTCACATTGTCTGGTGTCCCTCAATTTCTCTAATCTTAAAAACAGAGAAGTTATTTTCCTTCTCTCTACTCCACCCACCTTGTCACTCCGTATGCCAGCCTTTTCAGTTTGCTCGTTATACAGGTGATGTGCTCAGCCAGCTACCTGTCCATGTTTCCTTTCCTGTTTAGCCTCTTTTCCCTGGAAGTGAACAGAGGTATTTTCTGAACAGGAGATTATTTTCTCTGCAGTCAAACTGGAATTTCCAGTGTGAGCTTCCTCCACCACCCTCCTTGAATGGCAGATATTTGCTCAGGGAAAAGCTAGCAGGCAAATCAGCTGACATATCACCTGAGGTGACCAGTCAAAAAATAAACATTATCAGGATGTTGCTATAACTTCTATTTTTGGCAAGTAGACACATTTTTTCTGCTAGTAAGTATGGCAATTTGGTTGGGTTAGGTAGCTCCACAGGAAACAAGAGCTCAATGCTGATCACTGTTAAGCAGACAGGGATGATGGTGCATGCAGTGATCAGCTGATTACATTAATGCATCAGCACATTCGTTTAATGTAGTCAAGGTCAAGGAAGTCTTTGTCTCAGTGGTGCTAGACAGGAAACTCAAAATATTATGTATGCTGGCAACAAGTGCCATGATTGATTTTTGTTATGGAATTAATCTGTCAAGAGTTGCAGTTTCAGGTTTGCTGCCATGAATTATATCTTCAGTTCAGCTGGAAGACACAGTGCCAGAGCAGAGGGCTAAGCCATCTGTGGCTATTTGCATTAGTCAGAGCTTTGTTAAGTGCTGCTGCTGCTGCTGTTTATAGAGAGATAGGTGTTAGGGTTGAAGCTAAACATTATTCCATTAAATTGTAATAAAAAAAAAAGACACCCACCTCCTATAGTGACAGCCAGGCCAATGCGGATGGAATTGTTGGGTTGAGTTTCTTAATTTATGGATCCTAGCTTCAGAGACTCTGATTTAATACATCTGGGGGTGGAGATCAGGGACAAACATCATGGGTAGTCAGCGGCCTCACTTGGAAACAGGTGTAAGATGTTAGGACTTCACCACAGTTGGTAATGAATTATTAAAGAAAGAATTTACATGTCATACCGCAGACTTGTGGGGAGTCCTTGAGGGGTGTTAGGAAGGGGTGAGTTGGCATTCTAGAAGAAACACTTAGGCAGGAGCATACAAATGGATTGGAGACTAAGGAGACTAAGACGGGAGAATAGTGAGGAAACTGTTTGCAATGAAAAATTATTGCATTTCCCCCCCGATGGAGACACCCATCAGACTGCCATCCTGACCCCTTAGGAAGCTCAGTATTCACAATCAAGGGACATGTTTACCATCGCCACAGCAATTCTCCTTCGTTATGTCCTCATTATATCACAGAGTCTTTTTACAGACTTCTTTTCTAAAACGGACTTAACTTTGACTTGCATCCTTCTCTCTTTTCTATGTCTACCTCTGCTGCTCATATATGCCCAAGTGCTGGTTTTGTGGGGAGCTGTTTTCTTTTGGAAGTCATAGAATAATTGTATGAATAATTGTTCAAACATGCTATTCATTACTCTTCAGGAAAGGATGGTTGAAGATTTTTTTTTTAGAAAAATAATGATTTGCTGTTATTGTCACTTTGTTTTTGTTTTTCAGAAACGCCTAAGCTGGTGCTTAATTGGCAATTTTAATCTTTTAGTGACAGAGTATATAGAAACATAGGATTATGGGATCTCAGAGGAGGAAGATCCCGTATTGGTCATCCAACCAAGCTCATGTAAAGGACAAATTCTTTCCACAACAACACCTCCAATAAATACTACCACTAATAAAGTCTAAAACTTACATAGCACTAATGCACTTTACATTTGTTAATTATAGGCATTGCTTTTATCTCCATTTTTACAAGCGGGGAAACTGAGGCACAAAAAGGCACAGCTTGAAAGGGGCAGAGCTGGGATTTCAACCCAGGCAGTCTGTCTCTAGAGTGTGTGTGTGCTCTTAACCATTATGCTATACTACCTTCAGTGCAAGTTTCACTTGATTACTTCCAGGCATAGGTGTTAATTAGCTCCAGAAATGAATGGCCAACATCATTCTTGTCAGTTCTGGCAATTAGACATGTCTCCCAATGACCTGAAATCTTCTCTATTTCTCCCCTATGAGTCCTCTGGAGTAAAAGTTTAATCTGTTGTCAAAAATCTTTTTTGTGGGAACACAAATTTGTCCTCCAATCCATAATTCTCACGTCTTTTCCTCCATGAAGTTTGTGTGTGTGTGACAGTTTAAAGCCAATGTATTTGTTTCTTTTACATGAAGTTCTGTAAAGTTCACCCTCACATGAAGTTCACCCTCTCTAGGTGTGTATGTAATTACTGTGGCACTTGCATGCTTAGTGATGTAAGTTTCTTTAAACCATGAGTAGAATGTTATATATTTTCTTATTAAATTCCTTTTAAGACCAAGCCTATTTGCTGCAATCTATTGAGATCTCTTGGGATATATATACTGGTATCTCAAGCGTTGTCCACTACTCCTGGTTTCATGCTATTCAAAAACTTAATGAAAAATGAAGAAATTGAGGCTCAGAGAGGGTGAGTTGCCCAAGGTTTTAGTAAGAAGAATTCGCACCCAGTTCTCTCTGATTTAAAAATGCACGCTAATCCCACTGCTTGCTCTTGCTGCCAGGTGTGCTCTTCGCAGCCTCTGTTCTGGACTTGCTCAAACTCCAGCCATGGCCCCCAACAAGTGTGAAAAGGACAGGGTTCAGGCAGATCACCTTGTCTCAGCAGCCACCTCACTCTCCATTCCTCATTTTTATTTGACTTGAATTGGGAGAAAAGGTGTTGTCCTGATATATGGTCTAATCATAGTGTAGCTTTTGGCTTGATACTGACTCTTTTTAGCCATCTCATCTGTATTATCTGTGATGATGGTTTTTTTTTAAAAAACTTAATTAAAGTCATAAATTAATTCATGTCTGTGCTAATGTTCAGAAAAATATATTTCAAAGACCAACGTGAATTAGTAGGAGGGTTTCTAAATCTGTGTTCCTGGGCTAGGGGATAATACAGAGTCAACTGCCAGCATTATTTTCTCAAGGCAGAGTAGAGTGATGCTTAGGAAGGCATCTGCAAGTTGTGTAAACTAGAGAGAAATATGCAACTGTCAAGCAGTTTGACAGCTTGGACTAAGAGGAAAGGGCGTAGTGACAGTGGAGAACACCTTAAAGATCACTTTGAATCCTAAAAATAAGGGAAGTAATAGGGAAGTAAAAAACAGAAATAGAATTCTCTCTTCAGAATCTTGAGATAATTTCCAGTCTTCTCCAACTTTACTCTCCTTTTGCCCTCACTGCAACACACCTGTGGACATAGGGCATTCTCAACAATCATTTAGAAGTATTTGTCTCCATTTTCATTTTAAATCATTTTCTTCACATCCCTTCTTCTCTAGTGAACTAAAGATATGACTAGGAGCTAACTATTATCTCAAAACTATGCTAGTTCCTTTGAAAGATTCGTATAATGATAACTACAAGACCCTTTTTAGAATTTGAAATCTGTTGTTAAGACAGAATATACAGACAGGAAATAGCCCTACTGCTCATATTCAATATATCATTCAGGGCTAAACCCATCGTGCTAGATACATATTCTATGAGAACTGGGGAATTTATTCATTTTACCTGAAGGCATGCGTAGGGTTCTGGGGCAGGCCTAGAGAAACAAAGATGACTCAGATATTCCTCCTGACCTCAGGGGTTCGTATGCTACCGAGAGACAGAAACACACACAGATGATTAGAAATCTCCATGAGTTGGTCTTTGTGTTAGGTCTGGGAAGAGAAGTAGGATTTTGCTGTATGTGGAACAGAAGGGAGCTGGTAATATGACACATTTTACCTCAGTAGAAGGACAAGAGAAACACAGGAGGGTAGTAAGACACACCACCCGGGTAAGGAAGGACCTTTTATTTGGAGAAAGACTGTAGAGGAATGAGGAAGTAAGGAACACCACCTGGGTAAGGAAGGACTTTTTCTTTGGACATGAACTGTAGAGGAATGAGAAAGCCAACGTGGTCGGCAGGACCACCTGTGGATAAGGCAGTTAGGGTGGTTACTAGGGCCCTGTGTTTTGGAAAGAGTGCAGCAAAATGCTGTGCCTTACAAAAGCAACACCTAAAGCATTTTTAAAAAATGAATTGTCTTTTGCACACATATGCATTGTTTTATGACATTCTTTAATATACATACCAGTCTTAATAGAGTCCCTGCATATTCTATATTCCATCCCTAACATAATGTAGGGCCCAGAATAAGACACACAAAATAGTTTAAGTATTTATAGTTTATCAATTAATCTAACAAAATGTCAAATGAAAACAATTTTATATTTCTACCTTGATAAATATACCTTCATAACAACCATGTATTAGCCTGTTCTCACACTGCTATAAAAAAAAATCCAAGACTGGGTAATTTATTTAAAATAAGAGGTTTAATTGGTTCGTGGTCCTGCAGGCTATACAGGAAGCACAGTGGCTTCAGCTTCTGGGGAGGCCTTAGGAATCTCCCAATCATGGTGAAGGCCAAACGGGAGTGAGACATCTCACATAGGGGAGCAGAAGCAAGGACAGCAAGTGGGGAAGGTGCTACACAATTTCAAACAACCAGATCTCATGAGAACTCACTCACTATCAGGAGAACAGCACCAAAGGGATGGTGCTAAACCATTCATGAGAAACCTACCCTCATGATCCAACCACCTCCCATGAGGCCCCACCTCCAACACTGGGGACTACAATTCAACATGAGATTTGGTGGGAATACAGATCCAAACCATATCATTCCACTCCTGGACTCCCAAATCTCATATGGTTCTCACATTGCAAAATACAATAATCCCTTCTCAACAGTCCCCCAAAGTCTTAACTCATTCCAGCATTGACTCAAAAGTCCAAAGTCCAAGGTCTCATCTGAGACAGGGCTAGTCTCTTCTGCCTATGAGCCCGTAAGATAAAAAAACACGTTAGTTACTTCCAAGACACAATGGGAGTATAAGCACTGGATAAATACTCCCATCCCCAAAGGGGAAAATCAGCCAAAATAAGGGCTACAGGCCCCACACAAGTTCAAAACCCAGCAATGCAGTTTTTAAATCTTAATGCTCCAAAATAATTATCCTTTGAGTCCATGTCCCACATCTAGGGAATATTGACGCAAAGGATGGGTTCCTAAGGTTTTGGGCAGCTCTGCCGCTGTGGCTCTGCAAGGTTCAGCGCTTGCAGCTGCTTTCAAGGGCTGTCATTGAATTCCTGTGGCTTTTCCACGTGCAGGCTGCATGCTGCCATTGCATCTACCACTCTGGGGGCTGAAGGATGGTGGCCCTCTTCTCATAGCTCCACAAGGCAGTGCCCCAGTAGATACTCTGTACGGGAGCTCCAACAGCACATTTACCCTCTGCACTGCCCTAGCAGAGGTTCTTCATGATGGCTCTGTCTCTGCAGCAGGCTTCTGCTTGGATATCCAGCCTTTTCCATACATCCTCTGAAATCTAGGCAGAGGCTCCCAAGCCTCAACTCTTGCACTCTGTGCACTCACAGACTTAGCACCACCTGGAAGCTGCCAATGTTTATGGCTTGCAACCTCTGAAGCAGCAGCCCAAGCTGTAACTAGGCCCCTTTGAGCCATGGCTGGAGCAGGAGTGACTAGGATGCAGGGAGCAATGTTCTGAGGCTGCACCAGGAAGCAGGGCCCTGGGCCTGGCACACAAGGCCATTCTGTCCTCGTAGGCCTCTGAGCCTCTGATGGGAGAGGCTACCACGAAATGCCTTTGAGGCCTTTTCCCCATTGCCTTGGTGATTAGCACTTGGTACCTTTTTACTTATGCAAATTTCTGCAGTCCGCTTGAATTCTTCTCCTGAAAATGGGCTTTTCTTTTCTACCACATGACCCGGCTGCAAATTTTCCAAACTTTCACACTCTACTTCCCCTTAAAATGTAAGTTCCAACTTTAGGTTATTTCTTTGCTCGCCCATATGAGATAGGCTGTTAGAAGCATCCAGGCCCAATCTTGAATACTTTGCTGCTTAGAAATTTCTTCTGCCAGATAGCCTAAATTATTGCTCTCAAGTTCAAAGTTCCATAGGTTCCTAGGGTAGGGGTACAATGCAGCCAAGTTCTTTGCTAAGACATAACAAAAGTGAGCTTTACTCCAGTTCCAATAAGTTCATCATTTCCATCTGAGATCTTGTCAGTCTGGCCTTAACTGTCCATGTCACTACCAGCATTTTGGTCATGAACATTCAACCAGTCTCTTAAAGTTCCAAACTTTCCCTCATCTTCCTATTTTCTTCTGAGCCCTCCACACCCTTACAACTTCTGCCCATTATCCAGTTCCAAATTTGCTTCCACATTTTCAGGTACCTTTCTAGCAATACATCACTCTTTGGTACCAATTTTCTGTATTAGTTTGTTATCGTATTGTTATAAAGAAATACCTGAGACTGGGTAATTTATAAAGAAAAGGGGTTTAATTGGCTCATGGTTCCACATCCTGTACAGGAAGCATGATGCTGGCATCTGATCAGCTTCTAGGGAGGCCTCAGGAAACTTCCAATCATGGCAGAAGGCAAAGGGGAAGAGAAGCATCTCACATGGTGGGAGCAGGAGCAAGGGATGGGAAGAGGTGCTACATACTTTTAAACAACCAGATCTCACAAGAACTCACTATCACAAGAAAAGCACCAAGGGGATGGTGTTAAATCATTGAGGAGAAAACCACTTCCCATGATCTAATCACCTCTCACCAGGCCTTACTCCCAACACTGGGCATTACAATTCAACGTGAGATTTGATTGGGACACAGATCCAAACCATATCAACATGTAAGATCAGTCTTGAATTTAAAAGCTGTTAGAATTGTCCAAATTCCATACTATCATATGGTGGTTTAGGGAAATATTATTGATAACCCACTGCCCACTCTTCCCACTCTGATTTCATCACGCACTATGGAATGTTCAAATATATCTGTACACTCCTGTTCACTTGCCATGTTCCATCACATCCCCCACTCCCACAAACAGCCACTCCTTGGCCACACCTGGGGCCTATAGGGATGGTGATTTGAGGTATGATATACCCTTGGGAAGAGAGATTCAGAAGAAAGATGTGTACAAGCCCTTGTAACAGGCTTTCAGCCATGCGTCCTAGGTACCCAGATGTGACCTAGAAGTTGGAGGTTGAGGGCAGTTGCAGGTTCCTGGTGGGCCCGCTCCTTTGTTCCCAGCATGCCTACCCCAGTAAGGAGGGGTGTAGACAGAGAAGTGTTACATGAGGTGCCCTAAAGTATAGAATACAAGGCAGGTGCATCTCTTATCCGTGTCTAAGGGCAATACTTTCTCCAGCATCCTTGTACTGGTCACATTATCTTGAGACCTTTACCTTCTAAGGGAAGCCCTGACTGTTAGAACTAAGGACTGTTTATGCTGATGTTCCCAAAGCTTCCAATAAGATGGCTGCCTCACTCAACTGTCACATTTTTAATCTCCCCCTAAAGGCCTGTCTCTTGCAGCCATCTTCCTCCAAGACATAGCCAAGAGCCAGTTTATGCATGTGTGAGAAGGAAGAGTGAGTTGGGAAATTTACCTTTCTTACGGGTTAAACATTATGAATTGTTAAATATCAAACACTAAGCTGTTTTCAAATTTCTTTAGGTTATATTTTACCATTGCCTCTCCACCAGTGTGAAAAAGAATAACTTCTTTTGTCGTTGAGGCTAGAAAAGGAGTAAAATAATACAATGTGGGCAAAGAAAAATAAGAACCCTGCTTCTTCCGGCTGCAAGGGAATGTTGGGCAGGACTCCATCAGAGCAAGCAAGGGGCAGTAGTGAGAGCATTATGCTGTGAGCTCCATCCTGGGGAGAAGGAAAGTATTTGGATTATCAACCAAAACACTTTGACGGTACAAGGACTCTTACCCCACTCTCTTTATTGACTTCTGGAAAAGGCTACCTCACCACCTTTTGCAAACCACAGTGGATACAGCTATATCAAAGCACAGGTAAATGTGTAGCAAGGTTAGCAGAGACAGACAGCCTGAGTACACTTATTAGACTTACCTTCCCCTTAGCTCTTTGATGGCAAAGTTAGGGCCCCAGCACCCTGAATTCTGGTAGATTCAGACTACTAGTAAGTAGTCTGGTACCACTGATACATAGACTTCTGCTGCCATCAATTAATATGCATGGCTAAAAGGACCATTGGGTTTGTTCTATTTGTCATCTTGGTCATTCAGCAACAATTGATGCAGTCAAGCACTTCCTGATCCTTGAAACCTTTTCTTCACTTGACTTTCAGGATACCACTCTCTCTGGGTTTATCTCCTACTTTACTAGCTTCTTTGAGTCTTTTTTTTGTCTGTTCTGTCCTGTCTTCCCAACCTATAAACACTGTTGTGCCCCATGGCTCAATGCTCAGGCTTCTTTCTTATTTTTGCTCTGTGTTATCTAATCTCTTGGCCTGAAAGATCATCTAAATACAGTGATTCCCAGGTCAGAATCATATGTCTATCTGCTTACTCAAGAGTTTATTTGAAAGTCTGTTATTAATGTAAAATTGAATATTGGCAATCCACTAACATAATTGGGTACTTAAACATAAGGTTTACAATTCTTGATAGAATGAGCAGTCAAAATTGAGAAAAGATAGATGAAACAGCCCAATGAACAGTTTATGAATACCAGGAATATTGTACCCCAAAACTTCAAAGCACAGATTCTTTTATGATACACACAGAATATTTAGGAGAATTAATGGTGTTCCAGGCCATTATAATAACTTCAATAAATTTCAAAGAATTAATACCAAGTGCAACTTATTTTCTGACCACGATGCATATAGTTAGCAATCAATTTAAAAAATATCTAGAAAACTCTAAATGTTTGAAAATTAAAATCATATAGAAATAGGACATATTTACAACTGAACAATCATTGAAGCAGTGTTTATCAAAACTTATGGTATATAGTCAATGCCTTACAGCTGAAAATTAATAAATTAAGTATTCAACCTCTTTAGTTAGAAATAGAACCTAAATAAATCTTTAAAAGCAGAAGAAAAGAAATAATAGGAATAAGAGCAGAAATGGCGAGATGCTATAAAGGGTATGAACAAATCAAATACAGTCTCTTTAAAAACGATATGTTTCTTCCAAATAGGCAAAATTCTGGAAAAAAAAATCAGGGAAGAAAAGTTATAAATGAATAATTTTTAAGAAGGCAAAAGTGTGGAATACCTACACATGGAGGAGAGATTAAGAATATTATGATCAGTTTCATACCAAATAAACCCTGAAAACTGAGACGAGATGGGCAAATTCCTAGACAACTATAACTTTCCAAAATTTACTTACAAATAAGTAAGAAAATTGAATAGTCCATATCCATTAATAAAATCAAACCAGAAAAAAATGCTGGTTTTACTGGCATTACTATGAAATATTCAAAAGGCATGTTATTCTAATCTTAAACTATTCCTAAAATAGAAAAAAAAGAATAGACTCTCTTTTTTATTTATTGAGGCTGGCATAACTTATATACCAAAATCTGACAGTGATAGTACAAAAAGGAAAAGCTATAGTCCAAAATCTCTTAAGAACATAAACATAGAAATGCTAAATTATTAACCAGCCAATTCCAGACATGGTTAGATAATGTTTTCATGACCAAGTTGCATTTATCTAAAAATTTCAAAATTAGATTAACACTGGCAAATTAACAAATGTAATTCACTGCATTAACAGATGAAAGAGAAAAATGATTTGGTCACCTTAATGACTTTAGAGAGAGCATTGATGATTTTCAACAAAGCAAGAAACAAAATTGTCATTATTTGCCAAATATATAATTATGTGCATGGACAACCCAAAAAATTCTACTATTATTAAAGTAAATGTGCATAGTATTTCTACACATATGCAAAAATTAGCTAGAGAATATCATTTTAAATATCTATTTATAATGTCAAGAATATATAAACTATCTAGTAATAAACTTAAGAAAACATATAAAAGACTTTTACGGATAAAATTTTACTTTTATTGAAAAGTCTTAAAATATACAAATAAGTGAACTGTACCATTTTCATCGATAGAATAACTCAGTATCATAAAATTGCCTGTTTTCAATAAAGGGAAATTTGAAAAATTTGCCCTATAAGATATGAAAAAATAATATAAATCTATAGCAATTAACAACTTTGTATTGGCTCAGGAACAGATAAATAAACCAATAGAACAGAAAGAGAGTCTAGCAATAAATCCATTTTATGTGGAAACCTGATATATGAGAAAACTGACATTACAGATTAGTGAGTCAATGACAGATTAGTTAATAAAAGCCACTGGGACAATTGGTTCTTCATGGAACAAAAAATGAAATTGGACCCTTACTTCATGCCCCACACAAAAATCAATTTCAGGTAGTTTTAAAGCATGTGAAAAGAAAATTATAAAACTTTAAAAACAGAAGATAGGAAAATTCCTTTACGACCTTGGGACAGTAAGGATTTCTTAAATAAGATATAGAAATTCAATATGTGAACTAAAAACAATCAATTCGACTACATGGAATTTTTTTAACTTCTGTTTACCAAAAGACACAATCAAGAGAGTAAAATTAGACTCTAGAAGCTGGCAAAAAAAAAAAACTTGCTACATATATATAAAACAATAAATTTAGTATCCCAAATGAACAGTACAAAAATATGTTGGTAATTATGGAAACAATGAGAACTCTTATAAACAGTTTGTTGGGTTATAAATTGGTACAGCCTCTTTGGAAAACTGACATTACATAGCGAATTTGAACATGCCCATTATTTATTACCCAGTATTTCCTCTCCTCCTAGATATAGCCAAAGGAAATTTTGTACCTGTGTATGAGGAGGCATATGCAAGAATATTTATAGTAACAAAACCTAGAAATAATCCACTCTCCATTTACAGTAGAAAGGATAAATTTTGATGTATTCAAAATATGGAATAATACACAGCTGTAAAAATGAATGAACAACAGAAATATACATTAACAGGAATGGTTTTCAAAGAATAATTTTGAATTTAAAAAGAAAGTCATTGAGGTAGTATATAATTACATATATAAAAATGCAAATAAATAGCAAAATAAAACATATTTTCAGGGATGTATATACATATAGTAAAATTATAAAGTAAGCAAAGGAAATGATTATTATAAAATTCAAAATGGAGGCTACCTCAGGAAGGTGAGAAGAGTAGGTAGCACGATGGACAGGGCAACACAGCTGGGCTTCTGTTATACAAGTCATGTTCTTATGACTTGCAACATTATCCACACTAGCCAAGAAGTGGAATCAGAGTGTCCACTGGCAGATAAATGCGTAAAGAAAATGTGTGTGTGTGTGTGTGTGTGTGTGTGTGTGTGTGTATCAATGTAATACTACTTAGCCTTAAAAAAGAAGAAAATCCTGTCTTTTGTAACAACATGGATGAACCTAGAGGACATTATGTTAACTGAAATAAGCCAGGCACAGAAAGACAAAAACTGCATGAGCTCACTTATACTGTATATAGAATCTAACAAAGTTGAACTCAGAAACGGAGAGGAGAATGGTAGTTACTAAGGACTGAGAGGAGGTGGAAGTTTGGGGAGATATTGGCTAAAAAATACAAAATTTCTGGCTGGTACGGTGGCTCACACCTGTAATCCCAGCACTTTGGGAGGCCGAGGCGGGGGAATCACCTGAGATTAGGAGTTCGAGACCAGTCTGACCAACATGGAGAAACCCTGTCTCTACTAAAAATACAAAAACTAGCCGGGTGTGGTGGCCCATGCCTATAATCCCAGCTACTCGGGATGCTGAGGCAGGAGAATCGCTTGAACCCGGGAGGCAGAGGTTGCGGTGAGCCAAGATCGCACCATTGCACTCCAGCCTGGGCAACAAGAACAAAATTCCATCTCAAAAAAAAAAAAAGAATACAAAATTTCTTTAGCTAGTGAGAATAAGTTTAAGAGATCTATTGTACAACATGGTGAAAACAATAACATTAAAAACAATATATTATATTCTTGAAAACCACAAAGAAAATAGATTTTAACTGTTCTTACAACAAAAATGATAAAATGTAAGGTAATACGTATGTGAATTAGCTGGATTTAACCACTTCACAATGTATACATATTTCAAAACATCATGTTTTATATGATAACTGTATATATATGTTTTTGTCAATTAAGAAAATAAATTTGAAAGAGGAAAATAACAAAACAAGAAAAAAAGGATATAACCAGACAAAATGTTAAAAGTTTATGTGTTAGATGTTTACTACGGCCTTGTAGATAATTGTAAAAAATTGTAGAAACAACATAAACGTTCATCATTAGAGATTTGATTAAAAGATAAGCAAATCCATAGAAACAGAAAGCAGAGCATAGATGAGTAGGAGCTGGGGGAAGGGAGAAATGGGAAATGACTGCTAATCAGTGCAGCATTTCTTTTGGGAATGATGAAAATATTTTAAAATTAGATTGTTGTGATAGTTGCACAACATATTAAAACCATTGAGTTGTACAAAATGACAATCAAATTGGGTGTGGAAGAGACAACTTTAAAAGACAGAGGGAGTTGGAAATTTGCTTCTTTAAGAAAAGTAAAACGTAAAATTGTAGAAAGCACATAGTTCATGTAGTTTATGCAGGAATGAAAGGTTGTAATTTAACCCAGCAGTCCCCAACCTTTTTGGCATTAGGAGCTGGTTTCATGGAAGACAATTTTTCCATGGATGGGGGCAGGGGATGGGGAGTTTCAGGATGAAACTCTTCCACCTCACATCATCAGGCATTAGATTCTCATAAAAAACATGAAACCTAGATCCCTCGCATGCGCAGTTCACAATAGTGTTCTCTCTTTTATGAGAATCTGATGCCCGGGCTGATCTGACCACAGTTTCTCAGGCACTCTCACCCACCGCTCCCTTACTGCTCCGCTGCCGGGTTCCTAACAGGCTACAGACCATACAGTCGGTGGCCCAGGGGTGGGGGGAGCCCCTGCTTTAATCAGTACATCCATATACAAATGAAAGTCTTGAATTTATATTAAAAATCTAGGCAAAACATTGTGCATGTATATGTTTTAAGTTAAAATCCCTAATATGCTTAAAAGTCTGTTTCTATGATTTCCTGCCTCACTAAACTTTTTCAAGTAACCAACCAAATATTAATAATAATGAGCACATTAGATAAGAAGGCTTCTATGGTATTGCATCATTCAGTTAAACTAAAATTTAGTTTCTTTTCTTTTTCCGTTACCCAGTGAATGGCAGCTTGTGAAAAAACAAATGTGAATAGCTTATAAAGAAAATGTCTGTGTATAGTGAGAGCAAAAATTTTAAGTCTGTTAACAAATATGATTTTTGTGAATGAATACCTAACTTTTGAATATCATGTCTATTTAATCGATGTTTACTATTGTGACAGAGACTGTTTTATTTTTCTCAGAATGAAGGCTAGAAAAGATTTTCCAATTGCCCTGTAACTGGAAATGGCCATAGGACTAAATTTTGGCCACTGAAATATGAGTAGAAATGATGCCACAACGTTTAGGCTTATTAAAAAAATACAAAAACCAAAAAACACACCAAAAAACTACCCTAAAATCCTCCCAGGTAAGATCTTCCGTGATACACTCTCCATCCAGCTGACTCAAATGGAAATGACCGTAAGTGGAACCTGAGAGCCAAGGTGAAGGCAGCGGAGCTCTGAAATGGAAGGAGCCTTAGTCACTGTAACATAAGTCGCAAAAGAACCTACCTGACCAGATCACCAGTACTGGAGGATGCCATGCGTAATAAATAAACTTCACTGGCATAAGATATTTCAGAGATGTTGGGGTTTACCTGTAACAGCCACTAGAATTTACCCTAATGAATATCAGTAAAGCAATTTAAGAAAAGGGGAAAAGGAGAGAGAGAGGGACAGAGAGAGAGAGAGAGAGAGAGAGAGAGAGAGAATAAGGCTACAGTTGGATGTCTTTTTCTTCTCCCTAGAGAACAGGCCCAGCTAATTCCATATACACCAAATGGCTGGGCAGTGCCAAAGAAGGAAGAGGGCAACTTTGCTCATTTGTTCGCCCAAAATCTTTATGAGCTGTGGTGTAGTCTGTGACCAAAGTTGTGTTGTTACCAGTGGCCACATCAACCAACCAGTAATAGGATATAAGGCTATTAGAGGCTTGAATTGAATCAGCATGCATTCATTGATTCAACCAATATTTAATGAGTAACTATCACATGTCAAAATTGTAAGTTTCTGAGGCTACAGTATTGTAAAAGTGCTTTTCAAAGTGGAAATACCCAGAATACAAATATTTCATTAGCATTAGTAATGTCAGAATTATTGATCATATTGAGTCTAGAATTCATTAATCTAAAAAGCCCGCCACACTCTTGGGAGAAAAGATGATTTCTTTGTTTTGTTTAGCTACAGATTGAGTTTTGCTTTTCCCCTTCTCATTAGAAATAGTTCTAATGTTTTCTGAAATATGACTGAGAGTGTTCCTACTCATAAAATACTCATGATCCTTACTGTATTTCTTGCCCTTGATCAAGGTGGGGTCATGTGGCTAATTCCTGCTAGTGGATAATTAAAGAAAGTCTACGTCTTTTCTAATCTGAGGCAAATAAGAGTGGACGTGCCGTTTCTATACACTCTCTTTCTTTCTTCTAGCCAAGAGGCTGGAAGCACAGGATTCTAAGATTTCCAAGTTGCAAGATGGAAATAGCCTTGTCCCCAAGTCACGGCTTAGATAAGAGTCAGGTAGGATTGCCTCATGACCCACATTGAACTGAGCCATGTGCAAGGAATTGATTCTATTAATCCAAGGAGAATGGACTTTATTTAATGTAGCAGTGTCCTGATAAATACATAAGACTGAGTGATATACCAAGACAAAGGAACAGTAAAAGATGAATAAGATTTATTAAAATACTAGAAAAAATCCAAGAAAAAAAGTACAATCTCAACCCTACTTGTATACTGCTGAAGAAGCCTTTAATTGAAATTGGCAAGTCAAAGTGCAAACTCCAGACCCTTTAAACACCTCAGGAGCCTGCTCTTCCTTTCCTTATGGCTGATTACAAAATTGTTGCACATGGAAGCTGAAATAGAGGGATTTAAATTGTCACATGCAAAGGCCTTATTTATTTACTAGGTCTCTGTGGAAGTTTGAAAACTCAGCCCTGGAAGTTTGAAAACTCAGCCCTGAAATAATTGTAAAATTTTTGTGAGTTAATGTGGAATTACTAATGATTTCTTTTTATCACAAGGGAATTGACATAACTGCAAAAGAGAATTAACATACTTTATTAATACTGCTAATATAATGATCATTAAATATTATCAACACACCAGCAGTGATATATGTAGTGATATGTTACAAAGAGAGCCAATGAGAAAAAATAAAGGCCTTGCTCAATTTCTTAGATTTAAAAGGCTATAGCTATTCCCTAGTGTAGGAATTTTTGTATTCTATTTGTAAAAGAAATCTGGTCTTTTCTCCAAGTCTGCAAAAGATGAAGGAAGCCAAGAGAAGTGTACATTGAATGCAAACAGCTACTTTCCTCACCAAGAACATTGAATGTTAGCAGAGAAAATATTGAAAATATGATGCTGCATGTTAATAAAACAAGTTTCTCTACTTCCCTTTTTTGTAAAACAGTTTACCTACAGCAGCATAGGGTTGAAGAGCTTCTTCTGAATACTCTTACTATTTCTTAAAATTTCTCTGTCAATACTCAACAAAGCCTCACTACTTATTCATAAAGAGTGGTGTTTTTTTAAATTATATGCATTCCCTAAAAATTATGCTGATATCACTCTATTGATAGCTGCATTTATAAGCCAATTCAAAATCCAAAATATTTGCCTCAGATGTTAGCTTCAAGGAGTACATATTCATAAAGATATGTTGCTGTGGCATAATTTTCTCTTTCTTATTAATCACCTTTTTGAGCACCTTGTTTGCTAGACTTTAGTTTTATTTCTGTATTTTGTAATCAACAAAACATACTTCCTAAAGAAAATAGCTTGTGCCATTACTGTATGGCTGAAGGTTCTAGTGCAAGAAAGCACAGCTGGTTGGTTCTTTCAAGCAACTCCCACTGTGATATGATAAGATATATCTAAACATGTAATCATAATCTCCAGAGGTAGGCTAGGGCTGGCTTCAGACTTTTAAAAATCTCATCCTGGCAACCTAGGAAAGGGCTGATTTCGGCTGAGAAATTTGCATACATTTCTTAATAATCACAAGCAGTACTTCTTCAATTGTCCCTAAGACCAAGTTCCTATTACTATGCACTGATATGCCAAGTGAAAATAAGTTATTGATGTATTCAGAGAAACAAGAAATCCACAGTTGTATCCTTAAATATTAATTCACCTTAGAAATGTTGATACAGTATACTCAGACAACAAAATATATACCACCGAGGTTTGCATCATATGGTATAAACAGCATCATATCGGACAATAATTTAAAATAGCAGAATTATAAACATTTAGATCTAGAAAATATCTTTCAAACCACCATAATTCAATGGCTTTATTTTCAGAGGAAGAAACAGAGCTCAGGAGAATCAAGTGACTTATTTAAGATTGATCACACAGCTAGTTCAAGACAGAGTTGGGACTAAAAACTCAGGTTTTTTGACTAGTCAAACATTTCTATTGTACATGCAGTGCACAAGGTTGGCCAGATGAGTCATGAGTGAACAGATGCCAGTACACTACCCAAATGAACCATGAGGACACCTGTAGCCAGAGCTATTTGCATTGATTTGCTCCGGGTATTTGGAGAGGAACTTGAAAATGCACGACTTCGTCAAAACTGGCTGACTTATATTCAAAATAATGAACGTTTATCAAGACTTTACTATGTAAAGTGACAGAATCAGGGAATTTAGGCACTTTATATCTTAGTATCCAATAAAACCCTTTGGGATATTCCCATGGGAGCCACACCATGTCCTCGGTGTATTTTAATTTGCATATATTCTTCTGTGCTATCAGCTGATAGAGACTAAAAACAAAAGGAGCATTTCAATTTTTGACGGGGGAGATGGAGGAGATGGCAAAGGGATCATAGGGAAAGAGACCAAATCTCTTCATCGGCACCTAAACCGAATGACTTGTCCTTTTACGTTTTTTCCTCCTTTCTTTTCCCCTTTTCCTTTCCCCCACCTTCCTCCCTCCTTTCTTCTTGCAAGGCTTGTCAGAAATAGATAGAGATCTAGGGTATTTCAAAAAGAGACAGAGGTCTGGGATATTTCTTTTTTTAGATTTTTTTTCCGTTTTTCTTGAGGCTTCAGGTATATGAAAATAAAAAGATGACAAATCAGGATACATATATTAAATGTTTTCGTTTAACAAACTGACAATTTTAATACACACACAAAGCAATATAATTGTACTATTCATAAGATAATTATGATTTTTAAAAGAATTATTTCACTGCACAATAGACACCATGATGAAACAGTGCATACATTTGAAAGTGTAGAATGGATGCCTTCTTTCTAACCTGCATTTCTAACCTCTTTCTAAACTGTCTGTGTAATTGGATGGGAGAAGCCAGAAGTTTAAATTTGACTACTTCTGTGCACGTGCTGACCAACTACCTTTCTCTTCCTTGCTTCTGTCTTTGCCTTTCTTCTATTGCCAAAACCCAGGGATGGCAGAATGTAGGAGTCTCTGGAAGCACAAAATCAGGACCACCCTCAGGCCCTCTATTTGGGTTTCAGTGTCAGTGTAGGGCTGGGCAGGATAGGGGACATTAGTTGGGCAACTGCAAACTAAAAAGGAGGGTTTGCTCAAGGAAGCATGAACAACTGTTTCAAGGGAACAAAATCTAAGAGCAAACTAGGTCAAAAAGTAGAAGAGGTCCACAATACTTTGTTTTCAAGGCCACACCCAAAGTTCAAGACAAAGCTTGAATGAAGGGTCAAGGAGTGTGAGTAGCAGGAAGGCAGGTCAGATGAGACACCAGGGGCACTGTGAAAACTCCACAAAGGGCCTGGCCTTTCCACCCATTGTTGCTGGCCCCTGTATTAGGCCATTCTTACATTGCTGAAAGAAATACCTGAGACTAGGTAATTTATAAAGAAAAGAGGTTTAACTGGTTCATGGTTCTGCAGGCTGTACAGCAAGCATGGTACTGGGCATCTACTTGACTTCTGATGAGGCCTCAGGAAACTTACAAACACGGCAGAAGGCAAAAGGGCAGCTGGCACATCACATGGCAAAAGCATGAGAGTTGGGAGGAGGTGCCACACACTTTTAAGTCACCAGATCTCACGGCAACTCACTATCGTGAAGACAGCTCTAAGCCATGAGGAATCTACCCCCATGACCCAAACACTTCCTACCAGTCCCCACCTTCAGCATTGGAAATTAAAAATAAATGTGAGATTTCTGTGGGGACAGATATACAAACTGTATCAGCCCCACTGGAATAAGGAGTTCTTATTACTTCCTATCATCCTGAACTTGGATAGAGAAAAGGTTGGTTCAGGGGGAAGGCCAGAGTTGGTAGGAAAAAAATGGACAAAATTATTATCTAATTTTTCATCTCTTCTCTCCCTCAAGACTAATAATAACATTTATTACTCAGGAGCTGATCACATAAAATCCTCTCTCTTTGGCCACTCACTGGACATTTATTCTCCATTGTTCCCTCTTCCAGAATAAAATGGGAAGAAAGAGGGTGAAATCTAAACCAGTTAGAATCTGACTTGTTAGGAAGGCTAAGAAACTATTAGCTATGATCATTTTTTTAATTATATGAATTTAATTTCACCACTATAATTGACCTTATTAATTCAAGTGTTTGAGAACTGACAATTGCATACATTTTTCTGGACAAAGAACTACAGAAGTTGATACTGGCCTCTTCTTACATAAGCCTCAGTCTTGGACTGCAGACTTCCTACTAGGTTTCTAGCCCTGAAATTTCATGTAAAACCAGTATGTATGTGCATTTTTTTCTCATTTTTTTCTAGGATGAATGTCTGCAGATTACACTTGATCTATAGAACAGGTTTGTGACCTTAAAACTATAAAAAAACACCTTGCTTTATAGCCTTATATATACTCT
The DNA here is from genome assembly GCF_028885655.2 of Pongo abelii. NCBI lineage: Eukaryota > Metazoa > Chordata > Mammalia > Primates > Hominidae > Pongo > Pongo abelii. The sequence goes on along the minus strand of NC_071985.2, from coordinate 156,278,773 downwards.
CTGCCCTAAACAACTTCCTTCCAGGTAAAAAAAGATAATTTACTTTGCTTTTCATACATGTGTCATACATCAAAATGGTCCTAGACCAGAGAGAAAGTACCATTAAAAATAGTGCCAGGCCGGGCGTGGTGGCTCACACCTGTAATCCCAGCACTCTGGGAGGCCAAGGCAGGTGGATCAAGAGGTCAGGAGTTCAAGACCAGCCTGGCCAAGATGGTGAAACCCCGCCTCTACTAAAGATACAAAAAATTAGCCGGGCGTGGTGGCGGGTGCCTGTAATCCCAGCTACTCAGAAGGCTGAGGCAGAGAATTGCTTAAACCCGGGATGTGGAGGTTGCAGTGAGTCCAGATTGCACCACTTCACTCCAGCCTGGGTGGCAAAGCGAGACTCCATCTCAAAAAAAAAAAAAAAAAAAGGTGCCATCCCACATAAGCTTGATATCCAGTGGGTGCTGAGAACAGCTAGCTTAAAGCTCTGGGCAGGTGAGTGGATTGCTGCAAAATGCATACAGCAGCTGGTAGGGCATCTTTACCCATCTTACCAGGCTTTTCCAGGCAAGCTGAGGTTCAAGTCCTGGTTACCATGCTTTAATCATGTCTTCTAAAATTATAGGACAGTGATAGAAAAAGGGATCTGAGCTTGAGTTTCGGGTAGACTTTTCCCACAGAGAAGAATGTGCATAATTATTCTCTTTATCATAAACACTGAGTCTTCTTTGGTGAGATACTCAAAATGGAGGAATTTCTCCCTCTGTTGTGGATGGCTTGAATATGGTCCTGCCAGGGGCAGAGGGATTGACCAGAGGACTTCTCCAAAGATCTCTGAATTTCCAGTGTTCTATGTAGTTTAGAGTTCTATTTTATATTCCTCCAACCTGCCTTAAAAATGGCCAGAAATGACACCTTGTTGCAAGAATGCATCTTCCCCTCCAAAACCAATCTCCAGGCAGGTGCCGAGACCTTGAGGAGCTAAGCCGTCTCCCCATTCTGTCAAATCCACTTAGGTGGGACACTTTTTCTTACCCTTCAACTGCTCTCCAGTGCCCGACTCTTTGTCTAGATTATTGTTTTCAGCCAGTCTGGTGTTTGGCCGACTCCCAGGGTTCTGATAACTACATTTGAAAGGATATATCTGAAAATGGAGAGGGCCATACAAATTGTACTTAGAAATGTATACATTTGAAAATTTAATGGGACATATCCATCACTCCCAGACACCAAAATGATGATTTCATAGATCACGTAATTGTTCTGAACACCTTTTCTTGACAACCTTCATCTGAACCGTAGCTGTTTCATTTATCGCAGCTATTTGGATCATTTAAAATTTAGCCCACTTTTCTCCAGGTGATTTATTTAGTGTTTATAAGTCCATCTTGACATCTTGTTTTATTTCTTCCACCAAAAAAAATCTTATCCTTATGGTCTTAGTGGAGGCATCATTTACAACTAGAGAAGCATATCTGAAAATGTATTACCTTTAAATAGTAGGATTCATCATATCTGAGTTCATATGTCTGATAGCCAAAAAGCACCATTTCATTTCAGAAGAAAAATTGCTTCTGTCAGTGTAAACAGAATGCATTACCCCTTTTTAATAACCATTCTTAAGTATGCTGCTGTATTACTTTTTCACAGCTGTATTCCAATAAGCTGTAGAGTAATTGCCAGTTCTCCTATCTAATAGGTTCATTATTCTTTTGCCATAATTGCAGCCATTAAATGTTCAATTGTTAAATTTCCACTCCTACGTTTACTTAGCGTTACATTTTATAATGGGGCATGTCATTACAGCACCACAGTGGCCATGGCTGTTGTTCAAAGTATTTCTAAAAGTCAGTGAGATCCCTGTGAAATTTGTCTTCATTTTTTATTTGTTCAAATATCCACCTGCCCTCCCCAAAGTCCCTTCTTCCCATTTTTAGACTTTCTAGAAGTAGGCTCTTAGAAATTGTTACCTTTTACTAGAAGTTTAAGAACCTAACCTAGACTGGAAGACATAAAGCTGAGCCCTCAATGTCTCTGAGCAGTGCTTTCTCACTTTAATGTCATGATTCATATATAATAAGGTGATAGAGTGAAGATTTTACTAAGGAAATTAACACTTAAGACTTAATGGTTTTTTCAAGAGCACTGATTTGTCTTTTATCTGTTAAATTTGTGGGGTTTTTTCCTCAAATGAAAGATCCATCGGTCAGGGGTTATGGAATCACTAACCCCTGGTCTGCAATGCTTATGATAATAAGGTGAATGCCTTACTTTTATTGCTTGACATTTCTGGATATGCCACTTCCTCCAGTCTGGGCTCACCTATTCTGTCTGATGGAGTGGATTGAGTTATGTTGGCAGGCTATATTAATAAAGATGAATAGGAAAATAAGAGATTTTAACTCACTCACTGTACATAGTTGAGTATCTCCTGATTCGCTTGAGTTATTTTTTGTCTATTCGCTTGCTTTGGGGTTTCAGTATAAAGCTAGAAGTTCTTTTTTAAGACACCCAGTATTTTTTAAATACTCAAATATTAGCCAAAAGCTTTGATTTAGGTCATATTTCATTTTAAATAGTTTTCTAATCATCTATTCATCAGTTAATCATCACTTTCAAGGTTATTTTACTTCACTTCCATTCATTGCATTAACTTTTATTTCCTTCTGAAGCTGAAAATAATTTTTATAGTCAATGAGTTAGTATTATAATTTCGTCCAACTCATTTCAGGTCTATTTGGGAATCTATTTCAGTTCTTTTTGGAATATTCTATACTTTAGAGTAGTTTTTTTTGTAAGCAGAGTAGAAGCTTTTTGTTTAATAACATGGTTCATGGTATCAGATGTGGTATAGATCAACTTGTATGCCTTATACTATAACCACTAGACACACAGCCACTTCCCCTGTTCATTTTCCCTGATCTTAGTAACAATAATAGTTAACATTTGTTGAGTGTTTACTGTCATCCTGTCTCTGTACCATATGATTATATGTATTTTCTCACTTTATCCCTATGAGGTAGGTACATTTATTATTCCCACTTTACGGATGAGGAAACTGAGACTCACAGAGGTTAAGTAACTTGCACAAAGTCATAGCTAATAACTGTTGAGTCCAGAGCCCACACTCTTCTGTTTGACACTGTTATAAAGGGGGTGCTTCTATAGACAGTGAAAGAAGCTAAAATATTTATAAGGCAGCAAATACTAAATAACCGAAGAATTCTGCCACTTGCCTGGGCAGACAGAGGGAAAAACAACTTGCCAAAGTTCACAGGGAAAAACTGACACCCAGCACAGAATTCTTCCACTGTCATTACCCCTTCACAATATTAGCCTGCCCACAAAATAGACCAAAGGAAATCACTATAAAATTGACTTCAGACTTGTTTACAGTTTATTAGCCCCAGTAACTTTCCTATAAAGAAAAAACTTGACTTTAAAATATTTAATATGTATATTTTAAATATTTATACACACACACACACACACACACACACACACACACACACACACGTCATCCCAAAAACTCCATCAAAGTTTCCCATCCCAAAAATTCTACCATCCCCAAAACTATCAAAGTGTCAGAGTATTTCTGTCTTTCACATTTTGGCAAAATAAATTTTGTGTTAAGACCTTAGATATAATTTCATTGCTGATAATGAAAACTGAATGACACTTCTTTTTCTCTTCCTTGGCTATATTGGCTTTGCAACATTACTAAGAGTGAATATTTGTTGTCACTAAAGCAGTCAGCTGTGTCACTTGGGACAGGAAGATATATGGAATAGGATAGTGTTATTCTGACAACTACTTTCTTTCAAAGCAATGCAGTAAGTGTATCTTGTTTTGCTCCTTTACTTACAAGACAATGGCCAACATGGAAAAAGAAAGAGCACAGCATAGGTAGGGTCGATAAGAAAGCCATATTGTGTGATAAACTAAAAGAGGCACATTACCTGATGAAGTCAAGGGAATCACCCAGGGAGACTGTGACTACAATGGCTGCAGAAATAACTGGAGAGAGAATGAAAAGATAAGCATCCACATGTCTGAAAACAGATTTCCTACCTGTCCAATTAGGCAGGTGGTCTTTTGGTTGTGACATATTTTAGAAAATGGTCAGTGACCACAAAGAGAAGTAGTAAAAGATTTGTCAATCAAAAAGTGATTATCATTAGAGTTTATTTAGTGCAAGATAAAACTAGCTAATCAAGTCTTGGAAATTTTCTGAAGAATTGAATATAAAGTAGTTCAAAAGAAGGGCATCTTTTCTGGTCAAATTCTCTTTAGATTTGAGGCATCAGAGATAACCGACACAACTGAAGAAAATATATACAAGATCCATTGTTCTAATGTACTTAGTACATTCAAAAACTTTTATTAGACCTTTAAGAGTTAGCCCTAATAGTAAGTATAGTGATAATTTGTTTAAACTACTATTCTAATCTGCAGGGTGTGGACAAAATACTTATTTCAGATACATATCTATGAAGATTGCAAGTGGTAAAACAGAAAAAGAAATGGGATGTTGATTTTCCCCTATTCTATGGAAACATTGAATGACTTCAACCCTCATGTATCCTTGTTTCCTAAAAAAAAAACACACACACACATATTAAATACAGATGACTCAAAAAGGTTTAGAAAAGTCTAAACTGAATCTTTATATTAGGTGGAAAATTTTACACAGATATGATTCCATTCTCCAAGTCCAATTCTGGAGAGATCCAAAGCCATAAGAATTATGGTCCCCAGATGTGACAAAAGCAAGGTGAGAATCCCCTGGAAAGACAAAGATAGGTGGTTCCCAGTGTGTGTGTTGGAGTGAGATGGAAGTGCTTTTCACCCAGGGTGAAAGAGGAGCCAGGAGGTGAGACAAAGTTTTCTCGTAATGTGCTTAACTTCACCTTACGTTGCCCCAAGTAAGGGAGAAAATCAGCAGCTCCAACTCGACAAACTGGATGTTCTGTCTATTGCTGGTAAAGAAATGCAATCTTTTTCTATATTGATCCTGTATCCTGCAAACTTGCTGGACTGCCATATATTTAAGCAGCTCCACAGTGTACCTTTTAATACATTTTAACATCTCTGAAATTACAATGAATCTTCTAATCTAATTTATAATCATTATTTTCTAGGTAGAAATCATCATTGCTAGTGCATGAGTGAACTTGGTCATAGCTATCATTTCAAATGAATGGTGAATATAGTTAGTACTACGTGTGCTGAGTGTAACTGTCAATTAAACTGTCTTTACAATAATTACAATGTTATTAAGTTTTGGAAAGAAAAGTTTTTTAGTACACCAAAAGGCACAGAAACAGAGTAACAAAGCATAAATTAGATACTAACGGAGTAAATATTAATTATGGAAGGAATAATCAAAAAACATTATTTCCTTACAGAATAATAACTAAATGCTATACAGAAAGAAAGGAAAATGTCCACAAGTAGATGAAAGCTGTGTGATATGTTATTACTGCAATGAGTGGAACATAATTACTCATCATGTGTCAGGTAATAAAACCAAGGGCCGGGGAACTTCCCTGATCACTGCAAAGACTGGAGAAAATGACAAATCTCTCTGTAAAGTGAAAGACACTAATTCACATAGTAGGCAGGACTATTGTCAAGGCAGTTTCAGAATTTAATTGACATCGCTTTTTTTCTTTCTTAGTGATAGAAAATAACGATGAGTCATAACAACTGATAAAAATTATAGACTCAATGAAAATCTATGAATTCTAGTAATGTTCATTATCATAGTTGAAAATGACAGCTGTGCTTCTTTGTAATACTTTTATTTTTTTTTCCTGCCTTATTATGCTATCTGGGATCTCCAACAAATACTAAAAGAAGAGAAAATAGAAGCCTGTTCCCTTTTGCTAATTTTAAAAGCAAAGCTTTTAATATTTCACTTTAAATAGGAGGTTTGGTTTTTTAAAAATTGTTGTGAATACCTTTAGAGGTTAAGACACCTCCCTGGTTTGCTCAGAGTAATATCATAAAGAGATGTTAAATTTTGTCAAATAATTTTAATGCATCTGTGGATATAATTATGTGAGTTTTTTTCATTTTATCTATTGATGTGAAACATTACATTAATTTTTATAATGTTAAATCAATCTTCAATTATTCAGTTAAACCCAAAGTGACCATGATGCATTTTCCTTATATTTTGCTGCATTCATTTTGTTACTATTTTGTTTAGAGTTTTTGCATCTACTTTTATAAACATCCTGTCTTTTTCTTTTCTTGATTAATTCTCTTCAATTCTTAGTATCAAAAGTAAGCTAGTCTCATAAGGTAAATTTGAGAGCAGTCATTTTTCTTCATATATCTTGAATATTTTGTGATTGAAAGTACTATTTCCTTGAATACTGGATGAGACTTGCCTAAAATCATCTGGTTGTTGAATTTGCGTTGTGGGAATAATTTTGGCTGCTAATACAACTTCTTAAATGTGTTTATGCTTCAGGTTTCCTATTTATTCCTGAGTCATATTTGGTGAGATATATTTTTCTAGAACATTAACTATTATATTTTTATTATACTGTAACTTGTACTTTTAATAGAACATAACCTATCTCATCTACATTTTGTAATTTATTCTTATGAAACTACCACTAAATTAATAATTTTTATTATTTATTTCATGTCTGCAGCTTCTATATTTACGTCCCTTGTTTCCATTCTTAATACAGTTTGTGTCTTTTTTTTTTTTTTTTTGCTTTTTCACTCTCACTCACAGGTTTGTCAATATACTAGACTTTTCAAAGAACATTTTGTCTTTTGTTATGCTGTATATTATAAATTTTAGTTGTATTCATTACTTTCCACTCTTATATTTAGTTTTTATTTTTTTGTTCTTAGACTTTATTTTGCAATTATTTTCTAATTCTAATTTAGATGACTAGTTAATTAGCATTTTTAGTTTTCCTACTTCTTAAATGTCAGCTTTTTAACTTTAACGCAATATTTCACTCAAAATTATTTTTGTTGAATGTTATAATATTTGACATGTAGCATTTTCATAATTGTCAATTCAAAATTTTTTCTAATTTCCAATGTGATTTATTTTTTGATCCATGGGTTTACTTTAGAAGTGTATTTTTTTAATTTCCAAATATGTAATCTGTTTTGGCTATTACATTTCTTATTAAAGTACAATTGACAAATAAAAAGTCTATATTTACGTGTACAATATGATGTTTTGATATACATATACATTGTGAAATAGTTAATCAAGTTAATTAACATACCATCACCTCAACAAATATAAAAATTTAAATTTATTGAGTCCTGGGGTTTACTTTATTGTGGTCAGAGGATGTCTCTGATTCCAATCTTTAAATATTTGTAGATATTTGTTTTATGAACCAGAAAATATTCAAATTTTGCTTTGTGCTTGAGAAAATGTATTATTCTCTGTAGTTGTTGGATGCAGCGTTCCACACATGTCCATTGGATGAATTTTGTTAATCATATTGCTTAACTCCAGGAAAAACATCAGTGAATGTGAGTGTGATTCAATTGTCATTAGTGGTGAAACCATATGGCAAGGACTAAGTGGTTTAGAAATTACACGTGTGACATTTTGTTCACACCTCCATTGGTGTGTCCAGTTTTCATCAGCAATGTTACAGAATTACTGATCATAAACAGAATGATATTAAACTACTTCTATCATTCTCTCACCAAAGTCAGTCTCCATAACACACAAGAGGTTTTGGAACAGCCTTATATTGTACTAACACAAGATGTGTTTTTAAATATCAGAAAAGCAGCTAATACATGGTCATGGAAGACATAACAACAGAAACTTTTAATACCATACAATGCGGTAAACAATATCAATAAAGCAGGATGTGCCAGCACACAATGAAATAATGTATTTGTTGGAAACTTCTGCAGAAGCACCCAAACTTGTGTGCCTTGAGAATGCAAGTATTTCTTACCTGACACCTGCTGAAAATTTTTTTTCATTATTCTATTCCAATGAAGAATCTGAAATTACTGGATATGCAGTGAACACTGAGATGAAGGTAAAAATTTCCGTATAACCTCTTTTCTTTTGTAAATCTTGAAAGCCAATCATATTGTTGCAGTCTCATTTCTAAATCCAAGGCTTAAGGAAAATTTTTATCAACTTGGAGGCATAGGAAAAATTAAAACCAAAAAATTAAAAATGTAAAAATATAAGTGAGTACATTAGCCTTTAGTTTACTTTTGAAAACAGTGAGACATTATCTTCAAGCAATATCGAAATCTTCCATTTGTTTCAATGGAATTACATCATCACCATAAACTAAATTTTCAAGTCCATGAATTGAAGTAAAGTTATATCTTTATAATAGTCCACTACTGCTAAAAAGAAGAAAAACACACCCATAATTTGTGCCAACATTCTTATCAGAGAATTCCATACTGATAGAGTGATACTTTACTTCTCCTCTGACCCTGATTCAAGGTGTCTATTGCAAAATTGCAATATGGTACTCATAGCATCACTGACAGAACTGAGAGTAGTCAACAGCACTGGGAAATTAGTATGCCATCTCAAATGTTTAACATTTAATCACCATACATTTTAATCATTAAATTGTGATTTACAAAAGTTCAGATGTTATTCTTGTATAACAGAATTGATTCTATTATGACAGCATTTATGTTTGGTCTCAATTTGATTGAAACTTGATTTCAAAACCCCGCCAAAGTGTACATTTGGTGTACCTTCAGAATATAACCTAGAAAAACTCCTGGACAGTGTACATCCAGAGACATGTTTCAAATTGCTCATAACAGCATTGTTCATAATTCTAAAAACTGATAACACAAAGGCCAGTCAACATGAAATAAAATAAATACATTATTGCATATTTCATATATAATCATTTACTACTTACAGGTGAAAATAAACTGTAGATATACCCATCAACAAGGATACATCTTATGAACACATTTAATAATTTTAGGGAATTTAAGGAATCATGTTGCCAAGGAATGTATGTGGTATAATTTTATCCATGTAAATTCAAAACCAGACCAAATTAAACAAATATTGTCTGAAGATATATATGGAGTTGGTAACTATTTCCAAAAAGAGGAAGGAAAGAATAATATACAATCAGGATCCTGTGTACCTCTGCAGGGGAGGCAGTGGAGTGGTATAGTTGAGGAGCAGATAAGAAGTTAGAATTTATTGGTAATGGCCTAGTTCTTTGGTTGGGTGATAAATTCATTAGTTCATCATGTTATTATGAAATGAAATGAAATGAAAATAAAGGGCTATGCATAGGCCAATTATGGTTGAGTGCCATGAACCAAGAATTATGATTAATACAATTCTGTACATATAAAACCAATGAGGAAAAAGCAAACAAAACAAGGGAATTATTATCCCCCAGAAAATCAGGGTAGTGCTTCCTGATCATGGCTACCACTAATAGGTGAGAGAAGGGGTGGTGACTGAAAGCTTCTAAGGTACTGGCAATACTCCAGCTTCCAGTCTAGATGGCCTTCATACAAGGGTGCATGTGGTAATTATTGGTTAAACTGTGCTTATATATTTCAGACATTTTTCTGTATGTATAAGGGTCCATACTTTTTGAATGGTAAAAGCACACACACACAAACATGCATACAGACACAAGGATATATATGTATTACATATACAGTTGTATAAATTAAACATGTGGTAGTAAGTTTTGGTGGCAGTGGACGTGGTGGTAGTCAACGGGATGGGGATCAGGAATCAGTGAATCTGTTCTATTCAATAAGCTTGTCATGTGGTCAGTTCTGTTTCCACTCCATCTCTATAACTGATGGTGACATGAAGAAAACACTACACTTGATGCTAAGGCTTAGAACAGCTCCACTGGACTCACATAACCCAGGTAACCATTTTTATTATAAAACATAGTTTATGTTACACATACTTACAGTGATTTGCCCTCACTAAACTAAAACAACAAAGTCTCCACAGGCATCAGATAGATTTCCACATAGCTCCTTTACCCTATTATTTACCATTGTTATTAGGTTTGTGCAAAAGTAATTGTGGCTTTTGCCATTTTAATGGCAAAAATCTAACCCAATATTTTCCTTAACCAGTTCTGTTTCCATTGAATTTCATTAAAAATATATTTATAATTTATTAGCCACAATTTTGAAAAGGAAAAGAAGACCACTCACAAGTCCTCCAAATTAACGTAGCTATATTCATCTCTGCAAATTTTCTTCCCACATAGGTTATTTTCAACAGATGCAGTCATAAGGTCATAGCATTTTAATTCCACTGCTTTCTTTTGACATCATAGTGTAAATATTTTTACTTATTTTTTATGGTCTTCATAATTATAATGTTAGTGGCTGAATAATATTTCATAATTTCTGTAATTTACTAAACAATTTCACAACTGTTTCCTGCATGTGTTGTTTCTCAGAGAACTTTTTCCAGTTGTTATGAAAAGCTGTGACAATGAATATTGTCTTGCATATAGATTTTTTGCTTTTGGGGAATTATTTGCTTAGGATATATTCTCAGGGTGAGATTTCTGGGTGAAGGACTTCATCCACCCTCCAGTTCTTGCTTTGTGTTGCCATAATGCTTTTGAGAAGATCATACTAGTTCGCTGTTGTCACCGGCAATGTACAACATGTTTCAATAGAACCAGCTGGCATTTGTAAGATTAATCATTTCTGCTGTCCTAAATTATTTTTCCCAAGATAGAAATTCTTGACTCTGTTTTTCTCTCTTTTTGAAAAGTTAAAAACATCTTGAATCTGGCTTGTCCGAAGTTCCCAAGTTTCTTGAGCAACTAGATTGATTGACAGCACAACAGTTTGGATTTGGCACAACTGAGACCCTACAGGCCCCCATCTCCACCAGGCACTGGTTCTTCTGTGGCAGGAGCTCATACTGGCTGTAGAGAGGCATTTGCTATGAGGAATCCATGTTGCGCAGGTTTCCTACCTTGCCTAAGTGCATCTCAATCATTTCTTAAAAATATTTTTTAAGATCTTCATTCCCAAGTGAGCTTTCTTCAGCAGATAGCATGCTGATTTTTTCTATCAAAATGTTGGACCTTTGCCTTCTGTCTACACCAGGTTTAGCATGCCCTGTTGAAAAACATTTCTTTTCAAAGGAATCCTACTTGCCTACCAGTGTTTCAACACGGGCAGGGCTGTTTGAAGTTAGCACCCTAGCTATCGTCGTTTTCTTCCCTTCTCATTTTGAAGCAAAAGAGCCCTGGAGATCAGGGCAATGGTGCATTGATTAAGCCCAGGCTTTGGCTTCATTCCATAGGCAGCCTTCTGCACCAGTATTCCGGTGGCATTGCCCATGGTTCCCTGGGTCTACTCAGAACACCCCAACATACACATGCTAGTGAAAGCTTAGAGAAGTCCACAAAACTGATACCAGAAATTTGGAGGCAATTTTACCCTGTTTTCTAAGGTTAATTCCTAAATATGTATCTTCTTATATTTTCTATTTTATTCTTCCAATTACCTTTTGCATTTTCTCCCCGTCTAGGGTGTACAGTTAAACTCTGCAACTTGCTCAGAGCCCCTAAAGAAACAGAACCCTTAATAGACTCTTTCTAGTGCTCAAGACACATGGCATTGAAAATACTTTGTGCTGCAGCCATAGAAAGGGACACCAACAAATATTGTTGTTTAACATTTTTAAATGAATGCTTCATTTTAAACAATATTAAAATCTCAAGAGAAGATGGCTTATTTCTTCTCACCTCATATGTTGGATCAAACATTTGTAAGAATGTGCTGCAATAGAATGATGTTGACACTTACATTTCAGGAAACCATATTCTTACAAAAATCATCTGCCCTGAATTATTTTCTATCTTTTTTAGCTTTTCTGCTAAATATTTGGGAAAGGAATAGTCATTCCTTGTGCTATATAATATACTAGGTTAAAAAATGTACACACAAAGGCATTGCTGTTTTAACTGCTTTTAATCAACAGCTGTGGCCTTCCATAGAATGGTTTCAGTTTTGATGGCATTACATAATTTGAGAACATTCACAAAATGAAAATGGGCATTGTAATGTTCCCTTTGATACATTATGACCCTCTAATATGCCTTTGTGTCTATTTAAAGCTCAAATTAATTTTTATAGGCCATAGCACTTACCAGTTAGTATATGTCATCATCATATTGGAGATAGGGTTTCTAGCCAATAGATTTTTCTTTTAGACCTAGCTGTAAAGTTGGTATCCAATTTTAGAACATTAGTATACCTAATTGTGAAACCCTATAAGTGATAGTGGATAACTATCTGACAACTCTTTAATTCTCTATTAAGGAAAATAAAACTTTCAGCTTATGTTTGTATACAGAGCAGAAATAACTGCTAACTAAACAGGGAATATAGGCCTAGTTCACAGGGCTCAATAGCCTATAAAAGTAGGGAAAAATCATTGACAGACTGGATGAGGAAGTTCAAAGTAATGAGGAGGACATGAGCAGGAATACTGGGGACAAAAGTAGGCCTGAGGCATCAGAGGGAGCCTGTGTGTGACAAGGAGTTCACAAATATCTGTGGGGGGAAAGCTGTTTTTCACAGTTTTTTTCCATAATGCTTGATTTTAAAAATATCTTCCTGCATCCTCCTCCCATCAAAGCAAATGAGTTTTGGTTCATGGAACATATGCATTTCTGAATTCCAAGAAAAACAAAAAATTCTAAATGCTTCTAAAGAGGTAAAAACAGACTCTCAACAAATTTCTATTAGAAATATTATATGAAACATTAAATTCTGGAAAACAATAGAGCAATGTCTTTAAAGTATATTTATTTTAAATGTAGATTTGTTTGCCAAGCCAGCAAAAGAAGGAAAGATGGGATAGTTTTAGACACACAAAGATTTGGAAAGCGTATCACTGAAGAGCTAATTCTGCCAGAATATACTTCCACAAATTAAAAATAAATCCAAGCAGAAGGAACACATGGGACAACAGAAAAAGTGTTGACCAAAGGACCAATAAAACTAAAAGCTGTCTATATCTATTTCACCTAAAGTGCCAAGGCTTCTGTTTCTGGCTGTGACAGAGTATCAGGGACTGGAATAACAACTGGAAAAACATGTGTAATAGATGAAACATTAGTTTTCAGCCACGGAAAACTGACAGTACAGGATAGTGCTGCCTGAAAGTTCAAAAAAAAAAAAAGAGAAAGAAAAAGATGAGTTCTATAATTTTCCCAGTTTACTTCTTGGGGTGACTTTCCAGGCCTCAGTGCAGCCAGACAGAAGCCAAATATCTCAGCAGTTTTGCTAAGTTGAGGAGATATACTTCATAATATAGAGATGTTAAATGGCAAGAATTTGTGGGGCAAAATACTAGAGATGAGAGAGTTGCACAAAAACACAGCTGTAGAGACCTGCAGAGAGGTTCCTCAAATCTCATTCTGAGTACTAATGTGCACATGCACGATAAGAAATTTTTCAAATCTGGAGAAGAAGCACTGGAAAGGAGTAGATGGAATAATCACAAGAGATCACATAGGATCGGGAATGTTCCAGCCGGCCAAAGTGGAAAAACCTCTAATCCATAGGGCAGTGGCTGGAGTCCTCAGAAGGGTGTTACATTCCTAGTGGAGCCAAATCAGCTCCTGTTAAAGACTGCTCTAGAGCCCCCTTCACAAAGCATAAAAGTAAGCCTTGAAAGAATCAAACTTATTCCAAGTAATTTAACTACATCCCAAAACAAAACCCCACAATATTTAAAGAAATACAGCAAAATCCAGCACCTATTACAAATTTTAAAATGGCTAGCTGTATTAAAAAATAAGGGGGCACACAAAGAATCCAGGAAATATAATCCTTGAGCAAGAGAAACACCAGTTAGAGAAATGACATCACTAAAAGTAATAAAGTAAGAAAATCCAAATTCTACCCCTCCATCAAAACAAAAACACAAAAATTGTAAAAACTTTTTGAATCAACTTCTGGAAATTAACCAAAGGCTTGCAGCAATCTGGTGCTGAGGTCAAGACTTCTCCTCCGGACTCCACTTCCGGGCAATCCTGAAACTGGCTGAGTCAGCCACAGCTTTCTGCTTCTCTGATGATTCAGTGTTTAGTTGTAATTAAAAGTGCACCTACCTTCTCTTAGCACCATCAGGAAGAGGGGTGAGATTTTTAAACACCTCTGTTCTTTAGCAAGACATCTCAGCATAGTACTTGGTGCTAACGTAGCTCTTGATGTGTAACTACCTGCCACCTGGAGGAGCTATTAGTTTCCTTCTCCTTCCTCAAAGGACAAATGTGAAACACAAAAGCATCCATCAAGATGAAGGATTAAAAATATTTTAAGTGGTGCCATTATTTACATACTACATGGCCCTTAACCAGACTGACAGATCAAAAGTGGGGTCCAATGAGTTGACAGCTTGAAATCTCAAAGCTTTACCACCAAATAGTGGCAGCAGGATTTAGTGGACAGTAGGACAAGCAACATCTGAGAGTGACCCTTCAAAGTGTTTTAGTCTCTACATAATGTAAATGTGTCCACACAGAAATAGCCTTCAGGAAAGGAGTGTTATACTGGTTGTATAGACCAATGAATACAAAGCAATGAAGGGAAGGAAAAGAATGTTGGGTGTGAGGTGCTTTTGCAATGACCATGTCTATCTTTCACAACACCCTGCAAGATAGGTAACCCGACCTCCATTTTGCAGATGACAAAACTGAGGCCCTGAGAAAGAGTGCAGACATTCACAAGGACACACAGCAGATGTCAGACCCAGGATTCAAACCATGTTTGTCTTTCCACAACTTCTGCTCTCTCTTATATCAAGCAATTATTCCATGAATATAAGACTTTCCCCACTACTGTCCAAATATTTCAGCAAAACAAGATTTCCACACATGCCCCACTTAGAAGACATTTTTACATCTCAGTAAAAAGGCAATCACTTAGATTCTAAATCTCTCTCTCTCTCTCTCTCTGTCTCTCTCTCTCTTTCTCTCTCTCTCGTGCCTCACTGTGGAGAGGAATACTAGCCAACAACATATGAGGACAGATAAAGAGAGTGATCAGAAGAAAGGGTGTGAAAATGAACTGTAAGAAGGCATGAAAGTCAGGTTCTCTACTTATAATTGGCTTCAATTGAGAGTTAACTGCATGAGAGTCTAGACCAAGCCTTTTATGTGTAATTATCAGAAAAGTGATTTTGAAATGACATCTTGTTACTCCGTATAACTGCTCCAGCCTGAGACCCTGTGCTGCTTATTTTCATATTTTAATAAGATTCCACCACAGTTCAGACTATATAGCCTTTACAGCTATGAATACCCACTGGATTTCATCCTTTTTTTCACAGATTCCGAACAATTAGCTAATTTCTACTAGTGACAGAATACTGGAGGAGGTAGCTGATTTTGTCAGAGGTGCCAGTCAGTAAAAATTTTTAATGGTCTTACCACTCACCACAACCACTTGGCTTCTATTTTTCTTACTTATTTATTCTCATGACTTTTCTGTTTTTCCCCTCTCCCTTGTTTTCTGCTCACATTGTCTTTTTTAATCTCTCCCTCTAGCTAATAGAGTTTTTTTTTTCTTTCCTGATTAAACTATCCAAAGTTTCATATGGGTTTTCTTCTTCCCATGAGCCTATTGCTAGATTCTGCTCATACATTCATTACCTTTGGAATAAGTTAATATTTCTAGATGATATGAATAAACTATTCCTAGAGTAATGGCCTCAACTTCCTGGTTCAAGCCATTATCGTCTTTCTCAAGAATTTTCATTAACTCTTCAGTGGCATTCCTAGTTACACTCTTTCCCCCCTGCAATCCCATTCTCACATTTTCATGCAGCAGCTAGAGTTTTTCCTTTTTTCTTTTTTTAATACAAATCCATTATTATTCCCCTCTTTAAAACCCTCCAGTGGCTTTGATCACACACAGAAAAAAGCTGTGTAGGAACAGCTAGTCCTTTGCCTCCCTCTCCATCCCCATCTTATACTTGTCTTCTCTGTTTGCTCTAGCTAGAAGGCCTCTCTCTGCTCCTACAGCCCAGCAGCCTGGTTCCCTCTTTAAGCCTTTGCATAAGCCGGTTTCATTCTCTGTCAGGAATGCTGTTCCTGAGATATTTCCACGGCCAGTTCATTTTGTCATTCAATTCACTGTTTAATGTCACTTTCTGAAGGGGTCCCCCCTGCCCATCTAAACAAGAGTGGCTCTGAAGCTCTATCACATCAACCTGTTGTTTTCATCATATTTTCTTGTTCATTTATTTATTTTCTGTTCTCTCTACACACCCAAGAGAATCACTGCCTCCATGAAATCTGGAATTTGTCTTTTGTTCCCAAATTGCCATGCTCAGAATGGCACCTGGAACATAAAGGGTGCTTAATACACGTGGAATAGATTAATACATATTTACAGTATATTTTTAATGAGAAAAATATAGGCTATAAAATAGTGCATCTCCATTTTTGCAAGTGTATTTGTGTTACATGCCCGTGTGTGTGTGTGTGTGTGTGTGTGTGTGTGGCATATGCGTATGTACAAAGTAAATATTAAGGGTATCAAAAAGAATAACAGTGGTTATTTCTTGATGATTATGAACAATTTTTTATCTTTTTATTCTGTTGTATAATGTCTATCATTTCTACATGTTCTTCAATTACCATGAATTTGCATGGGTTCACCAGGCCAGACTTACTCCTCAGTATTTCTGATGAGTCTGCCCAACAGTGTAGAGTGAGGACCAGCCCACCTCCCTATTGCCCCCATAACACCTCCTGTACTGAAAGGTTATGGCACCTAGAATTTCAGCTGTGAAATTGCTCCCCTCAGTCTATGGTTTGTGTGAGAGCATAGATGACACAGTCATGCACAATGACAGCCATGAAGTTGAGCAGAAATCTAGCTGACAGTGAAATGCCTACCCCAGGAAACATCCCCATGGCACTGTCAAACACAAATGGAAGCAAGGCATATACAAATCACACAAAGCTGCAGCTCCTAGCAGAGGGCTTGAGACATGCAGGCACTCAATAAATCATTATTGAATAGAATGGACTATTACGAGGTTTATTGTTCACAATAAAATAAGAGGCAGAACACACAGCTTGGTGTCCCTATCCCAGAACAGCCCTGAGGTCTGTGACCTTGGCAAAATGACCTCATCAACCCATAAACTTCGAGGTTTGGAGAGGATGGGCATTGTGGAATGGAAGTAAAAGTAGTCATGGTCCTGGTGTCTTTTTGCTGTCATTTCCAAGATATCTTCCTCTCACTTCACAATGAAGAGTTGGCAAAACTGCTCATCTGGAAAGGGGAATTAGATGTTTTTGAGTTTCGCCTTCCTTAACAGTTCTTTAGGGGTACGCCACATTCACCTGCAACCACTGCCATTTTTCTTTGCACAGGAATGACAGCCAGATCAGCTTTGGCTATGTGGTTATATGGTTATGCAAAATCAATTGTTCAATACCATAATTATCAGCTATACTGAAGAAATTGAATTTAGCCATGAGAGTCAGCAAGCCTGATGCATATGATACATTGGGGAGAAAAGCATGAGTTGTTAACTGTTCAGTGAACATACTTGGGCCCCTGCAATTTTCATTATGATGAATTGTTGACCCAGGAGAGATTTTCTGGCTTGTCCTCTACCATATCGTTCTGCTAGAGCAATTCCATTGCAGGCAACGGTGGCTGTTACTGAAAGTTGAAGGGGGAAAATGAAGCTAAGCATTACCAGGCTGAGGCATAGCCTGTTTTCAGATCAATAATCAGCACTTGTGCAAGTGACGTTGGACTATATAGAATGAGTCTCTCTGGTTCATTTTTATTAAGGTGAAGTGAGTTTTATTGCAGCTGTTATGATCAATTGAAGGCAAATAAGGAGAGAGAAACCTACTCAGAGGAGAGGAGGGGCTCCTCTCAAGGGCAGCTACAAATCCATCACAGTGGCCTAATCGCTCCCAACACACTATGATCCTGGTGATTCTTTCACAAAAGGGTTTCCATCTGGACACGAGCAAAGGAAATGGTGCATGTTTCCTGCAAGCTAACCAACTGCAGAAAGTTCCCTGTAAACGTATCCATCCACAATCTTACTTAAAAGTGCTGTGTGAGATAACAAAAGGAACATTCTTATGGCTGAAGTTGGAATCATAATCACATGTTTTCTACTCAAGTTCTGCATAATTATGCACAACTCCACCCTATGGGGGAAAGAGGGTGGATCTGTAAACATAACAAGCCAGATTCACAAAGTGAAATCAGAAAGCAGATGGGAAATGTATGATTGCTTCACAAACATGACAATGAGCTACCCACAAGGCACGTGACTCAAATTCTCTCTTCTTCAACATTTATGGCAGCTCAGCTTTAACTTGTTTGTGGAGGGAGTAAGTGATCGTGACAGCAACAGCTTAGCACAGTAAAGCCTCATTAAGTCCATCGTCACTTATTTGAAATTCCCTGGGTCTGAGAGTGCTTTGTTTTTGACACTGTCTTCCCACCCCAGAAGGCCTCCCTTTCTGGCACTGCCTCCCTCTCTCCTGCCTCACCTGTTGGCCCCACTCCTTTCTTGGACCTCAAGATGGCTCTTGTCGGCCGCTGGATCAGAGCTTCTTTCCCATGCCCCTGTCCCCAGGTGGCACTTTGTTCTTGCTCCACGCTCAGGTTTCCCTCCAGATCCTACCCTGCCACTCAAAAGCCATGCAGCCATGGAGTGACTTAAACTCTCAGTGCTTGAGTAAAGCAGGAATAATAATAGTATGGTCCTCATCAGGCTTTGTGAAAATTAAATAAAATAATGCATATTATTTAGCACTTAGCACCATGACTTATGAATTTTTTTTAATAAACATTATTGTTGCTATCTTTTTTATTATAACATAAAAATTTCTTTTAGGAAACCAATTTCCTCTGCTTAGGAAGTCATTTCCTCTGTGGCTCAGGTGCAGCAGATAAACAACACCCAGGTATCCCCTGCTTTTCCAGGTCACACAACTGACATAAACCAGGTCAAATCAGAGCACCTGTCTCTCTGGCTACAGTGATTGGTTCAAGGTTTGGTGCATCATCCCAAATTATGTGGGACTATTGGGAAGGAGAAGGCTTCTTTCCACTGGGTTTTCTGAGTGGTAAGATGTAAGCTTGGGACTGTTGTTGCCACCAGAAAAAGACATCCTTTCTGAAAACGAAGCCAACACAGCCAAAATCATTGAGAAAGAGAGAGACTTCATGGGAAGGAGACCAGATGTCAGAGTTTGAGCATCTGAATGCAGTTGTGCCTGAAAATAATAACTTCAAGTGATTGGCAATAGAGTCCCGATTAAACAAGCTCCTCTTCTCCTTGTTCCTCTGGGATTTTGAGATACTAATGAACAAAAACCTACCCTGCCACACAACAGTGCCCACCACTATGAATTATGCAAAAGAGGGGCTCAGTATCTTTTGACCTAACTTGTTTTAAAATCACCCAAGCTCCAAGTGACCCAGTACCTGAAGCCGCATGTCCTCACAGGCCCAGTTCTCATCTTCCAGGCTTGCCCTACTGCTGAGTCAGCCTCTTTTTGCAGGAGAGAGAGCAGGGGCCTGAAGGTCACATCTCCCATTCCTAGTAAGCTGCCCCTCCACAGCCTCCACATTCATGGAACTGCCCTGGATGGAGAGCTGCCCTGCAGAGTCCCCTGGCCTTCCTCCAGGCCTACAACATCCCAAGTGATAGAAGTAAACAGCTGCCTAGTGACTGAAGCAGAAAGTTTCCACTGATTACTTTCTTTCCAGAGACAATGAGGACTGATCCCAGGAGACCTCACATCTCTAGTTTCTTCAGGCACCATTCCATAGCCAAGCCCATCATTTTATTTCATTGTCGCATCCCTCCCTGTTCTCCCAAAACTTCCAGACTGCCCTCTAGCATTCATTCTGTTATAGCAATCTCCTCATGCCCTCAACCTCTTCTCTGAAACTTCTGGCTCTAAGGCACTGATTTCTAAAATCATGGTCTGTGGACCAGCAGCATCAGCATCACCTGGGAATTTGTTAGAAATGCAAATTCTTAGGCCTATCCCAGGTCTACCAAATCGTAAACTCTGGGGATGGGGCCCAGCAATGTGTTTTAACGAGTTCCCTGTAGGATTCTGATGCTCTAAAGGGAACCAGGATTTCCCCTGAAAACACTGCTTTCCTAGCAACTCTCCTAAGATTGTGGCATTTCCTCCTCTATCTTCCCTTGGCCTGTATCTTGAGAGTAGAGGTGGGTTATATCCTGCTTAGTCCACTTTGCTGGTCTCAAGCCAATTATCCTTCTTTCTCCTAGACCCTTTAAAGTGTAAGTCATCAAATTTGGTACCTCCCATCCTTCTTGGTTGCCGCTGTCTATCAACAACCAGGTCCCTGCTCCTCAATCTTTGTGGCTATAGAATCTTAGCCTCTGTCTTCGTATCCACCTCTTTTCCTGCCATTATTCTGAGTGACTGTAACATCCCCCAGAAGGATCAATAGCAATTCCCTAACATATCCTCCACCCTCCTCCTCAGCACCTCCCTCCAATGTTCCTAACTTAGGCATCATTTTCACCAATAACAAACACAAACTCTCAATAACTCTACTCTCTGAATATTCCTTCCACCATCCACCCCTCCTACTTTGGTCCTCTCAACCTAACTCTCCTTTGATCTTATAGGAATAGTCAATCTACCGACCCGTTGCCTTCATTATTCATGACTTCCAAATCAACATCTCCAATCCTAACACTGTCATGAGCTACAGACATACAATTATGACTACCTGTGAGATGCCTCTATTTGGATGCCTAAAAATCTACCTCAAATTTAATGTATTCAAATAAGTTCTTGTGTTTTACCCCCCAAACTTGTTATTTTCCCAGTGTTTCCCCATCTCAGTAAATGGCACCACCCAGGAAGTTCAAACCAAAAACCCAACACTGTCATCCTTAATTTTTTTTCTTTTTTACATATATTTCATTCAGTCTTTCAGCAAGTGCTGTAGACTCAGCTATCAATGCATAGTTCAACCCAACCATCTCCAACTGCTAAAGCTTCAGTCAGCTCTTGCTGAGGCTATCATACAAGCTCCTAATTATTTTCCTGTTTCTTTTTTTTTTTTTTTTTTGTCTCCCAAATTCCATGCTCCATACTGCAACTAGAGCAATGTTTAATGTATACATTAAATTACATCAGCCACCACTGCCTCTCAATTGCAAGGGTCTTAGGAGAGGCTTAGTTTCTTGCTGACCTCGTCTCCTCCTCTTTCTCTCTCACTTACTTATTCTAGCCATACAGGCTTCTTTTCTGTCCCTTGAACACATCATTTTCCATTATGTCTCAGGTCTTTAAAGATGTTCTACCCACTGCCTAGAGTCCTCTGCTTCCCAAATGTTAGTCTGACTGTCTTGCTGTATTCATTTCGATCTTCGATCCTTACATCAACTCAGAGACCTTTCCTGATGCTCTAACTGAAGCAACCTCCATTTCCCCAGGCATTCCCTATTCTAAACTTCATATTTAGTATTTTTTACAATACTTAGTGATACAAAAATGTGTTGTTATAGTAACTCTTCTATCTCACCATCCACATACACCAAAATAAATGAAAGCCCTATGAGGTCAGAAATTTAGGCTTACTGTTTATGCTTTATCTCTTAGGCCCAAAATAGTGCTGAACACAAAGCAGACCCTTGATAAGCATTTGTTGAAAATGAAGTCACTAACATCAAATTGAGAAACGGCCTGCAATTTAACTTTGTACTAACAGAGATAAAGTAGTGTGCTTCTAGAACAATGAAATATATAAACAAAATTTTGAGAAAGATATTGGCTGCATCATAGAGCAAAGCTTTTGAAAGCTTTGGAAGCATCCATTTTCATACAAACTGTGATTGTCTAAATTCTTATGCTGATGCTTCCATTTAATAGCTATACATAATTTTTTATTTCTATGTTAGGTCAGAATAGCTGTCCAGAATCATGTTGGCCAGCATAATTTCTGAAACAACACAGAGTGAGCATAGTGACATTTTTAACTGTTTTAAGAGCCCAGAGTTCAGACATTTTACCATGCATTCCAAACCGGAATTGTTTTTCCAGACATGATCTTTGCACTGTGTGCTGATGTGACAGGTGTATTATGAGTACCCAACACAGGATGGTTAAAAGACTATTTCGAGGAGGCCCATCCCACCAAGGTGGTCAAGGAGAGCATGCTAAATATTGATAGGCAGCCACCACACTGTTAATCTCTGTTACTTTTTCAGCAAGTGTCTATAGCAGCATAAAAAATGATTGATAAATTGTTGGAAATCATTAGCTAACAATTGACAGAGCTTCCCTGGAGCTGTGCATAGACTGGAATTGCACTGTCTTTCTAATCAATGTTTAAATTTACTCTGTACCAAGTGTGTTTAAGTAGTACTAAAACAAGTTTGACAGTATCCATTTTGTTTGGAAACTGAAAAAAATTGTGAAAATATTGGGCAAAAGGCAAATTGCTACTTATAGTCTGTAAAAAAAAAGGTAGTTCTTATTTTAAAATATATCCTATTAAAATAGGATAATTATTATAACCTTCTCCTCTTCCTTCTCCTGTGATTCCCTAGCTCTTAAGACTATTTGCCATCATCAAGTAACCCAGGATGAAACCTTGCTGTCATCAGAACTCTCCCTTCCTCTGATTGCCTCTTTAGCTGAAATTTCTTCAACTCCATTGGTTCCTACTTGTGCGTATTTTTTTTCCTAGTATTTCAGAGATCACCTAATTAAATTACCTCTCTGCCTGCTGTAACCAATTCTGTCTATTCCAGACATTGAAGATTGCAGAGCCGGGGGGAGGTAGGTGTTGGTGATGTGTTGCAGAGAAACAAGGCTGAGTTCCTAAAGGCATGCCTAACACCCTCACAGCCTCATTAAATTGTCAGGTCAGAGGACTCAATGAAAAGGGCCCTTGCTCTTGCCCTGTGAAATTCACTGTTGAATGATCAGATCATGCATGTCAGGTAATCTCCATTAAAGAAAAACTTCATGAAACAGAACAGAAGCTTTTCCTGACATGCTCTACCCACTCCCGGGGAGGTTAGGTACCATTCTTCTCTTCTATCTCAGCACCTAGGCACACCTTTGTCAGGGGCCTACCTGCCACAGTTATGGAGCCTATACAATTAAAGCTTTGTCTGACCCACTTAAGCCAGAAAGCCAGGTACTTACCATTTTGTCCCTAGTACACAATACCTAACACATGATCAGAGCATAGAAAAGAATCTGGTATGTAATATGTATGCAATGTCTTTCTGGTAAATCAATCAATTAATTATTGCAGACTTAGTTAATCAGATTGTTCATGGGATGGGAGGAGATGATATTAGGAATTTAAAACTTACATTTTTGGATACACAAAAGATGTGACATTGAGAGTTCCAAATAGAATTTGAGCAGCCAATGATCTCAGGCTATACTGTAAAATAAAAACACTAATTTTTTTAAGAGCTCCATTTTCATATGTCAGGTAATATATGCTGCCTTGGGTATAGTCTTAATTCTCTGCGTTTGCTCTATGCTTCTTCAGAGCTCAGTGAATGGTACTTTATGGTTGATTCAACAAAGCTGGTTTAAAAATCCAAGGTTCTCTAATGAGTCAGAAAAAGATGTTACATTCTCTACCATCTGATCGCTTTCATCCATTGCTCGTTTCTGAACACATATTTACTTATTTTTTTGTAACTGCATGTAATTTTAATTTGTGCATCCTTTTCATTGGGTAGTAGAAACTCAGTATCAATTAATTCAGAGTGTCCTCTGGCAATTTATTTTATTGTTTTATTTTATTGTGGTAAAAACACAACATGAGATCTATATTTTGAGCAAACGTTCATAGTGTGTAATACATTACTGTTGTCTGTAGGTACAATGTTGTACAGAAGATCTCTGGAGTTTATTCATCTTTCTTGACTGAGACTTCATGCCTGTCAATTAGTAACTTCCCATTTCTCTCTCCTCTCAGCCCCTGATAACCACCATTTTACTCTTTTAGATACTTCACATAAGTGGAATCATACAATATTTGTCGTTCTGTGCCTGGCTTATTTATTCACCATAATGTCCTCAAAGATCATCTATGTTGTCCCATATTGCAGAATGTCCTTCTTTTTAAAAGGCTGGAGAGTGTTCCATTGGTTATATTACTACATTTTCTTTATTCATTCATCCATCTATAGAAATTTACATTGTTTCCACATCTTGGCAACTTTAAATAGTGCTGCAATGAACATAGTTCATTACTAATATCTCTTTGAGATCTGATTTCAGTTAAAAAAAATACCCAGAGGTGGTATTGCTGGATCATATGGTAGTTCTACTTTTAACTTTTTAAGAAACCTCCATACTGTTTTCCATAGTAGCTGCACCATTTCGCATGCACACCGGAACGGGTTACAATTTTCTGAACATCCTTGCCAACTTATTTTCTGTTATTTGTTTTGTACAATAACCATTCTAACAAGTGTGAAGTGATAGCTCATTGTGGTTTGAATTGAATTTCCATGATGATTAATGATACCCGGCATTTTTTCATATGTCTCTTGACCCCTTGTATGTCTCCTTTGGAGAAATGTGTATTCAAGTTACTAGTCCATTTTTAAGAGGGTCTTTTTACTACTATTAGTTTTTTTGTGGGGGAGGGTAGTACTACTGAGTTACAGAAGTTCCTATGATATCTTAGAAATTAATCCCTCACCTGATAGTTTGCAAATATTTTCTCCTCATTCTATAGGTTACCTTTCACTCTGTTGTCTCCTTTGTTATGGAGAAACTTTGTAATTTGATGCAGTCCCACTTGTTTTATTTTTGTTTTTGCTACCTGTGCTTTCAGTGTTATAGCCATTAAATTATTGACAAGAATAATGTCATGAAGATTTTCCCCTATGTTTTCTCCTAGAAGTTTTGTGGTTTCAGGTCTTAAAGTTAGGTCTTCAATCCAGTTTGAGTTGATTTTTGTGAATGGTTTAAGATAAGAGTCCAATTTCATTATTTTGCATGTGGATGTCCAGTTGTTCCAACACCATTTGTTGATAAGCCTATCCTTTCCCCACTGTATATTCTTGGTACCTCTGTCAAACGTCAGTTAACTATATATGCATAGATTTATTTCTTGGCTCTCTATTCTGTTCCATTGGTCTACGTACCTGTCTTTATGTCAGTATCACAGTTTTGATCACTAGATTTGTAACTTATTTTGAAATCAGGAAATTTGATGCCTCAAGCTTTGTTCTTCTTTCTCAAGACTGATTTGGCTACTTGTGAGTTTCTTTGGTGGTTCTATGTACATTTAAGAATTGGTTTTTTATATCTATTCCTAAAAAAAATTCAGATTTAATAAGAATTGTGTTGAATCTGTAAATTGCTTTGGGCAGTGTCTCAGTCCATTTAGGCTGCTATAAAAAATAATATAAACTAGGCGGCTTATAAAAAAACAAAAATTGGCCCGATGCGGTGGCTCACGCCTGTAATCCCAGCACTTTGGGAGGCTGAGGCGGGTGGATCACGAGGTCAAGAGATGGAGACCACCCTGGCCAACATGGTTAAACCCCGTGTCTACTAAAAATGCAAAAAAAAAAAAAAAAATTAGCTGGACGTGGTGGTGAGCACCTGTAGTCCCAGCTACTCAGGAGGCTGAGGCAGGAGAATCACTTGAACCCGGGAGATGGAGGTTGCAGTGAGCTGACATTGCGCCACTGCACTCCAGCCTGGCAACAGAGCGAGACTCCGTCTCAAAAAAAAAAAATTATTTTTCGTGGTTCTAGAAACCAGAAGGTTCAATATTAAGGTGCCAGTGGGGTCTGTGTCTGCCTAGAGCCTGATTTCTCATAATTGGCCATCTTCTCACTATAATCTCACATGGCAGAAGAGGTGAGAGATCTTTCTAGAGCCTCTTTTATAAGACACTAATACCATTCACTGAGCCTCCATGAATGACTCAAAGGTCCCCCCAACCCCCAGTACTATCACCTTGGAAGGTTAGAATTTCAACATATGAATTATGGGTGGGGTGGGGGACATAACTATTCAGACCACAGT
Source organism: Pongo abelii (assembly GCF_028885655.2). NCBI lineage: Eukaryota > Metazoa > Chordata > Mammalia > Primates > Hominidae > Pongo > Pongo abelii. The sequence goes on along the minus strand of NC_071985.2, from coordinate 156,252,701 downwards.
AGGTAGTATGAACATTTTAACAATATTAAATCTTCCAATCCATCAGATTGGGTTGTCTTTCCATTTGTTTGTGTCTTATTAAATTCTTTTATCTATTTTTATAGTTTTCAGCATACAAGTCTTTAACTTCCTTATATTAAAAGTCTATTCCTAAGTATTTTATTCTTTTTGGTGCTATTGTAAATGAGATTGTTTTCCTAATTTCCTTTTCAGATAGTTCATTGCCAGCATATAGACTGATTTTGCATTCTGCAACTTTTTAGAATTTATTAGTTCTAACATTTTCATTGAGTTTTTAGGGTTTTCTACATGTATGATCTTGTCATCTGCAAATAGGGACAGTTTTGTCTCTTTTTTATTTGAATGCCTTTTTTCTTTCCTTATCTTGCCTAATCACTCTTGCTAGGACTTCCAATTGAATAGAAATGGCAGTTGTGGACATCTTTGTCCTGTTCCTGATCTTAAAGGAAAAGTTTTCAGTTTTTAACCATCCAGTATCATGGTAGCTGTGGGCTTTTTATTTTTATTTTTTTACTTTGGAAAAGTTCTTTATTTATTTTTTAAATTATACTTTAAGTTCTGTGATACATGTGAAGAACGTGCAGGTTTGTTACATAGGTGTACACGTGCCATGGTGGTTTACTGCACCCATCAACCTGTCATCTACATTAGGTATTTCTCCTAATGCTATCCCTCCTCTAGCCCCTCGCCCCTGACAGGCCCTGGTGTGTGATGTTCCCCTCCCTGTGTCCATGTGTTCTCATCATTCAATTCCCACTTATGAGTGAGAACATGTGGTGTTTGGTTTTCTTTTCTTGTGTTAGTTTGCTGAGAATGATGTTTCCAGCTTCATCCATGTCCCTGCAAAGGACATGAACTCATCCTTTTTTATGGCTGCATAGTATTCCATGGTGCATATGTGCCACATTTTCTTTATCCAATATATCATTGCTGGGCATTTGGGTTTGTTCCAAGTCTTTGCTATTGTGAACAGTGCTGCAATAAACCTACGTGTGCCTGTGTCTTTATAGTAAATTGATTTATAATCCTTTGGGTATATATCCAGTAGTGGGATTCTGCATGTGTCTTTATAGTAGATTGATTTATAATCCTTTGGGAATATACTCAGTAATGGGATTGCTGAGTCAAAAGGTATTTCTGGTTCTAGATCCTTGAGGAATCACCACACTGTCTTCCACAAAGGTTGAACTAATTTACACTCCCACCAACAGTGTAGAAGTGTTCCTATTTCTCCACATCCTCTCCAGCATCTGTTGTTTCCTGACTTTTTAATGATCACCATTCTAAATGGCGTGAGATGGTATATCATTGTGGTTTAGACTGGCATTTCTGTAATGACCAGTGATGAAATGGAGCTTTATTTCATATGTTTGTTGGCCGAATAAATGTCTTCTTTTGAGAAGTGTCTGTTCATATTTTTTGCCCAGTTCTTTATGGGGTTGTTTGTTTTAGTCATGAGGTCTTTGCTCATACCTATGTCCTGAAAGGTATTGCCTAGGTTTTCTTCTAGGGTTTTTATGGCTTTAGGTCTTACATTTAACTCTTTATTCCGTCGTCAGTTAGTTTTTGCATAAGGTATAAGGAAGGGGTCAAGTTTCAGTTTTCTGCATATGGCTAACCAGTTTTTCTAACACCATTTGCTAAATAGGGAATCCTTTCCCCATTGCTTGTTTTTATCAAGTTTCTCAAAGATCAGATGGTTGTACATGTGTGGCGTTGTTTCTGAGGCCTCTGTTCTGTCCCATTTGTCTGTATGTCTGTGTTGGTACCAGTACCATGCTGTTTTGGTTACTGTAGCCTTGTAGTATAGTTTGAAGTCAGGTAGTGTGATGCCTCTAGCTTTGTTTTTTCCTTAGGATTGTCTTGGCTATACAGGCTCTTCTCTGTTTCCATATGAAATTTAAAGTAGTTTTTTTTTTTCTAGTTCTGTGAAGAAAGTCAATGGCAGCTTGATGGGAACAGCATTGAATCTATAAATTACTTTGGGGAGTACAGCCATTTTTATATTGATTCTTCCTATCCATGAGCATGGAATGTTTTTCCATTTCTTTGTATCCTCTCTTATTTCCTTGAGCAGTGGTTTGTAGTTCTCCTTGAAGAAGTCCTTCACATCCTTTGCAAGCTGTATTCTTAAGTATTTTACTCTCTTTGTAGTAATTGTGAATGGGAGTTCACTCATGATTTGGCTCTCTATTATTAGAGCATAGGAATGCTTGTGATTTTTGCCATTGATTTTGTATCCTGAGACTGCTGAAGTTGCTTATCAGCTTAAGGAAATTTGGGGCTGAGACGATGGGGTTTTCTAAATATACAATCATGTTATCTGCAAACAGAGACAATTTGATGTCCTCTCTTCCTATTTGAATACCCTTTATTTTGTTCTCTTGCTTGATTGCCCTGGCCAGAACTTCCAATACTATGTTGAATAGGAGTGGTGAGAGAGGGCATCCTTGTCTTGTGCCAGTTTTCAAAGGGAATGCTTCCAGCTGTTGACCATTCAGTATGATATTGGGTGTCAGTTTGTCATAAATAGCTCTTATTATTTTGAGATATGTTCCATTGATACCTAGTTTATTGAGAGTTTTTAGCATGAAGGGGTGTTGAATTTTATCTAAGGCCTTTTCTTCATCTATTGAGATAATCATGTGGTTTTTGTCGTTGGTTGTGTTTATTTGGTGGATTACATTTATTGATTTGCATATGTTGAAGTAGCCTTGTATCCCAGGGATGAAGCCAACTTGATTGTGGTGGATAAGCTTTTTGATGTGCTGCTGGATTCGGTTTGCCAGTATTTTTTTGAGGATTTTCACATTGATGTTCATTAGGGATACTGGCCTGAAATTTTATTTTTTTGTTGTGTCTTTGCCGGGTTTTGGTATCAGGATGATGCTGGCCTCATAAAATGAGTTATGGAGGAGTCCCTCTGTTTCTGTTGCTTGGAATAGTTTCAGAAGGAATGGTACCAGCTCCTCTTTGTACCTCTGGTAGAACTTGGCTGTGAATCCATCTGGTCCTGAGCTTTTTTTGTTGGTAGGCTATTAGTTACTGCCTCAATTTCAGAACTTGTTATTGGTCTATTCAGGGATTCAACTTCTTCCTGGTTTAGTCTTGGGAGGGTGTAGGTGTCCAGGAATTTATCCATTTCTTCTAGATTTTCTAATTTATTTGCATAGAGGTGTTTACAGTATTCTCTGATGGTAGCTTGTATTTCTGTAGGATCAGTGGTGATAGCCCCTTTATCATATTTTATTGCATCTGTTTTTTTCTTCTCTCTTTTCTTCTTTATTAGTCTGGCTAGCAGTCTATCTATTTTGTTCATCTTTTCAAACAACCAGCTCCTGGATTCACTGATTTTTTTGAAGAGTTTCTCGTGTCTCTACCTCCTTCAGCTCTGCTCTGATCTTAGTTATTTCTTGTCTTCTGCTACCTTTTGAATTTGTTTGCTCTTAATTCTCTAGTTCTTTTCATTGTGATGTTAGGGTGTCGATTTTAGATCTTTCCTGCTTTCTCCTGCAGGCATTTAGTGCTATAAATTTCCCTCTAAACACTGCTTTAGCTGTGTCCCAGAGATTCTGGTATGTTGAGTCTTTGTTCTCTTTGGTTTCAAAGGATTTATTTATTTCTGCCTTAATTTCATTATTTACCCAGTAGCCATTCAGGAACAGGTTGTTCAGGTTCCATGTAGTTGTGCGGTTCTGAGTGAGTTTCTTAATCCTAAATTCTAATTTGATTGCACTGTGGTCTGACAGACGGTTTGTTATGATTTCCATTCTTTTGCGTTTGCTGAGGAGTGATTTACTTCCAATTATGTGGTCAATTTTAGAATAAGCGTGATGTGGTGCTGAAAGTAATGTATATTCTGTTGATTGGAGTGCAGAGTTCTGTAGATGTCTATTAGGTCCGTTGGTCCAGAGCTGTGTTCAAGTCCTGAATATCCTTGTTAATTTTCTGTCTCGTTGATCTGTCTAATATTGACAGTGGGGTGTTAAAGTCTCCCACTATTATTGTGTGGGAGTCTAAGTCTCTTTTAGGTCTCTAAGAACTTGCCTTATGAATCTGGATGCTCCTGTATTGGGTGCATATATATTTAGGATAGTTAGCTCTTCTGGTTGCACTGATCCCTTTACCTTTACGTAATGCCCTTCTTTGCCTTTACCATTATGTAATGCCCTTCTTGTCTCTTTCGATCTTTGCTGGTTTAAAGTCTGTTTTATCAGAGACTAGGATTGCAACCCCTGCTTTTTTTGCTTCCTATTTGCTTGGTAAATATTCCTCCATCCTTTTATTTTGAGCCTGTGTGTGTCTTTGCATGTGAGATGGACCTCGTGAATACAGCACATTGATGGGTCTTGACTGTTTATCCAATTTGCTAGTCTGTGTCTTTTAATTGGGGCATTTAGCCCATTTACAAACACCCCACTGTCAACATTAGACAGATCAATGAGGCAGAAAGTTAACAAGGATATCCAGGAATTGAACTCAGCTCTGCACCAAGCGGACCTAATAGGCATCTTCAGAACTCTCCACCCCAAATCAACAGAATATACACTCTTCTCAGCACCACACCAAACCTATTCCAAAATTGACCACATAGTTGGAAGTAAAGCACTCCTCAGCAAATGTAAAAGAACAGAAATTATAACAAACTGTCTCTCAGATCACAGTGCAATCAAACTAGAACTCAGGATTAAGAAACTCACTCAAAACCGCTCAACTACGTGGAAACTGAACAACCTGCTCCTGAATGACTACTGGGTACATAACGAAATGAAGGCAGAAATAAAGACATTCTTTGAAACCAATGAGAACAAAGACACAACATACCAGAATCTCTGGGACACATTCAAAGCAGTGTGTAGAGGGAAATTTATAGCACTAAATGCCCACAAGAGAAAGCAGGAAAGATCTAAAATTGACACCGTAACATCACAATTAAAAGAGCTAGAGAAGCAAGAGCAAACACATTCAAAAGTTAGCAGAAAGCAAGAAATAACTAAGATCAGAGCAGAACTGAAGAAAATAGAGACACAAAAAAACCCTTCAAAAAATCAATGAATCCAGGAGCTGTTTTCTTGAAAAGATCAACAAAATTGATAGACCGCTAGCAAGACTAATGAAGAAAAGAGAGAAGAATCAAATAGACGCAATAAAAAATGATAAAGGGGATATCATCGCCGATCCCACAGGAATGCAAACTACCAGCAGAGAATACTATAAACACCTCTATGCAAATAAACTAGAAAATCTAGAAGAAATGGATAAATTCCTCGACACATACACCCTCCCAAGACTAAACCAGGAAGAAGTTGAATCTCTGAATAGACCAATAACAGGCTCTGAAATTGAGGCAATAATTAATAGCTTACCAACCAAAAAAAGTCCAGGACCAGATGGATTCACAGCCAAATTCTACCAGAGGTACAAGGTTAATATTGTTATGTGTGAATTTGGTCCTGTCATTTTGATGCTAGCTGGTTATTTTGCCCATTAGTTGATGCAGTTTCTTCATAGTGTCAATGGTCTTTACAATTTGGTATGTTTTTGCAGTGGCTTGTACCAGGTTTTCTTTGCATATTTAATGCTTCCTTCAGGAGCTCTTGTAAGAGAGGCCAGTGGTGACAAAATTTCTCTGCATTTGCTTGTCTGTAAAGGATTTTATTTCTCCTTCTCTTATGAAGTTTTATTTGGCTGAATATGAAATTCTGATTTGAAAATTCATGTCTTTAAGAATGTTTAATATTGGCCCACACTCTCTTCTGGCTTGCAGGGTTTCTGCAGATGTATCTGCTATTAGTCTGATGTGCTTCCCTTTGTGGGTAACCTAACCTTTCTCTCTGGCTGCCCTTTACCTTTTTTTTCTTCATTTCAACATTGGTGAATCTGACAATTATGTGTCTTGGGGTTGCTCTTCTCAAGCAGTATCTTTGTGGTGGTCTCCGTATTTCCTAAATTTGAATGTTGGCCTGTTTTGCTAGGTTGGGGAAGTTCTCCTGGATAGTATCCTGAAGAGTGTTTTCCAACTTGGTTCCATTCTCCCTGTCACTTTTAGGTACACCAATCAAACATAGGTTTGGTCTTTTTCACGTAGTCCCATATTTCTTGGATGCTTTGTTTGTCCCTTTTCATTCTTCTTTCTCTAATCTTGTCTTCATGCTCTGTTTCATTATGCTGATCTTTAATCTCTGATATCCCTTCTTCCCCTTGATCAATTTGACTTTTGATACTTGTGTATGCTTCACGAAGTTCTCGTGCTGTGTTTTTCAGCTCCATCAGGTCATTTATTTTCTTCTCTAAACTGTTTATTCTAGTTAGCAATTCCTCTAACCTTTTTTCAAGGTTCTTAGTTTCCTTCCATTGGATTAGAACATGCTCCTTTAGCTCGAGGAGTTTGTTATTACCCACCTTCTGAAGCCTATTTCTGTCAATTCATCAAACTCATTCTCTGTCCAGTTTTGTTCCCTCACTGGCAAGGAGTTGTGATCCTTTGGCAGAGAAGAGGTGTTCTGGTTTTTGGAATTTTCAGGCTTTTTGTGCTGGTGTTTCCTCATCTTCGTGGATTTATCTACCTTAGGTCTTTGATGCTGGTGACCTTCAGATGGGGTTTTTGTCTGGATGTCCTTTTTGTTGATGTTCATGTTATTCCTTTCTGTTAGTTAGTTTTTCTTCTAACAGGCAGGCCCCTCTGCCGCAGGTCTGCTGGAGATTGCTGGAGGTCCACTCCAGACCGTGTTTGCATGGGTATCACCAGTGGAGGCTGCGGAACAGCAAAGATTGCTTGCCTGTTTCTTCCTCTGGAAGCTTCATCCCAGAGGGGCATCTGCCAGATGCCAGCCGGAGCTCTCCTGTGTGAGGTGTCTGTCGACCCCTGCTGGGAGATGTCTCCCAGTTAAGAGGCATGGATGTCAGGAACCCACTTGAGCAGGCAGTCTGTCCCTTAGCAGAGCTCGAGCGCTGTGCTGGAAGATCCACGGCTCTCTTCAGAGCCAGCAGGCAGGAACATTTAAGTCTGCTGAAGCTGCGCCCACAGCCTCCCCTTCCCCAAGGTAGATGGGTGTTTTACCTATAAGCCCTTTACTGGGGCTGCTGCCCTTCTTTCAGAGATGCCCCACCCAGAGAGGAGGAATCTAGAGAGGCAGTCTGACTACAGCAGCTTTGCAGAGCTAAGGTGGTCTTCACCCAGTTCGAAATTCCTGGCAGCTTTGTTTACACTGTGAGGGGAAAACCGCCTATTCAAGCCTCAGTAATGGCGGACGCCCGTCTGCCTACTAAGCTCAAGCATCCCAGGTCGACTTCAGACCACTGTGCTGGCAGCAAGAATTTCAAGCTAGTGGATATTAGCTTACCGGGCTTTGTAGGGGTGGAATCCACTGAGCTAGACAACTTGTCTCCCTGGCTTCAGCCACCTTTCCAGGAGAGCGAACGGTTTTGTCTCACTGGCATTCCAGGCACCACTGGGGTATGGAAGAAAAACTCCTGCAGCTGGTTCAGTGTCTTCCCAAACGGGCATCCAGTTTTGTGCTTGAAACCTAGGGCCCTAGTGGTGCAGGCACCCAAGGGAATCTCCTCGTCTGTGGGTTGCAAAGACCATGGGAAAAGTGTAGTATCTGGGCAGAAAAACACTGTTCCTCAAAGCACAGTCCCTCGCGGCTTCCCTTGGCTAGGGGAGGGAGTTCCCTGACCCCTTGCACCTCCTGGGTGAGGCGACGTTCCACCCTGCTTCAGCTCACCCTCCATGGGCTGCACCCACTGTCTAACCAGTCCCAGTTAGATGAGCTGAGTACCTCAATTGGAAATGTAAAAATCACCCACCTTCTGCGTTGATCTCGCTTGGAGCTGCAGACCGGAGCTGTTCCTATTCTACCAACTTGCCAGCCACCAGCTGTGGACTTTTTATGTATGACATTTATTATGTTGGGATAATTTTTTTTATTCTTAGTTTGTTAAGAGCTTTTATCATAAAAGGATGTTGAATTTTGTCAAATGCCTTTTCTGCATCTATTGACATAATCATGTGATTTTTATCCTTTATTCTGTCAATGTAGCAAATCACATTCTTTGATATTCATATGTTAAACATTCTTGCATCCCAGAGATAAATCCCATTTGGTCATGGTGTATAATTCTTTTAATGTGCTGTTGGCTTCAGTTTGCTACTATTTTATTGAGGATTTTTGCATCTATGTTCATGAGAGATATTGGCCTATAGTTTTATTTTCTTGTGTTGCATGTTTTTTTGGCTTTGGTATCAGGGTTATCCTGGCCTCATAATATGAGTTTGGAAGAATTTCCTCCTTTTCCATTTGTTGGAAGAGTTTGAGAAGAATCAGTGTTAGTTCTTCTTTAAATTATTGTTAGAATTTGCTAGGGAAGCCATCTGTCTTGTGTTTTTCTTTGTTTAGAGGTGTTATTATTATTATTATTACTAATTCAATCTCTATACTAGTTATAGGTCCTTCCAACTTTCTATTTCTTCCTGATTTAGTCTTGATGGGTTGTTTGTTTCTAGAAATATATTCATGTCTTCTAGTTTGTATAGTTTGCTGGCATATAATTGTTTAGAATAGTCTCTTATGATCCTTTATAGTTTTGTGGAATCTGTTGTAATGCTTCCTTTTTCATTTCTGATTTTACTTATTTAAGTCTTCTCTCCTTTTTTCTAAGTTTGTCTAGCTAAGGGTCTGTCAATTTTGTTTATATTTTCACAAAACCTATTCTCAGTTTTATGATTTTTTTCTGTTTTAAATTTTGTATTTCATCCGTCTCTAGACTTTGTTTTCTTCCTTCTGCTAATTTTTGGCTCAGTTTTTTCTTCTTTCTTCAGTTCCTTGAGGTGTAAAATTAGTTTGTTTATTTGAGATCTTCCTTCTTTTTTAATGTAAGCATTTATCACTATAAAATTCCCACTTGGTTCTATTTATTTTGTGTCCCATAAGTTTTGGTGTGGTGCGTTTTCAGTTTCATTTGTCTTGAGATATTTTCTAATTTCCTTCTTGATTTCTCCTTTGACCCAATTGTTGTTCAAAAGTGGGTGGTTTAATTTCCATATATGTGTGAATTTTATAAGTTTTCTTCTGCTATAGATTTCTAGTTTTATTCCATTGGGGTTAGAATAGACACTTGGTAAGATTTCAATCTTAAGTTTGTTACATCTTGTTTTGTGACTTAACATGTGTTGTATCCTGGAAAAAAAGTCATGTTTGCTTCATAAGAATGTGTATTGTATATTCTGCTGCTGTTGGGTGAAATGTTCTCTATATGTCTGTTAGGTCCATTTGCTCTACAGTGTTATCGAAATCTTTTGTTTCGTTTTTGGTCTTATGCCTGGGTATTCTATCCATTATCGAAAGTGGGGCATTCAAGTCTTCTACTATTATTGTGTTGCTATTTATCCCTTCAGTTCTGTCAATGTTTGCTTTATGCTTTATATGTTTAGTAACTCTGACGTTGGGCGCATATATATTTATAATTATTCTATCTCCGTGGTTAATTGACTCTTTTATCATAAATTATCTTTCTTTGTCTCTTGTAACATTTTCTCATATTAGAGAAAGATAAATTAGTCATCTGTATAAATAGAGCCACTTCTGCTCTTTTTTGGTGACAATTTATTTGCATGGAATATCTTTTTTTCATTTATTCACTGTAAGACTATATATGTTCTTAATTCTACAGTAAGTTTCTTGTAGACAGCCTAGAGCTAAGTCCTGGATCTTATTTTGTTATCCACTCAGTCACTCTATGTCTTTTGATTGGGGATGTTAATCCATTTACATTTTTAAAAGTGACTGACATAAAAAAATTAATATTGCCATTTTGTTCATTGTTTCCTGTTATTTTTGTAGTTCTTTTACCTGCCTTTTCCTCTTTTGTTGTCTTCCTTTGTGTTTTGATTTTTCATATAGACTTTGATTCCTTTCTTTTTTTCTTTTGTGTAAATTCTACAAGTTTGTGTGTGTGTATATGTGTGCCTGTGTGTGGGTGAGCATGGTTACCTTGGTGATTTCATAAAATATCTTATAGAAATAACACTCTATTTTAAGTTGATAACAATTAAAAGTCAATATCATACAAGAACTCTACACTTTAACTTCTCCCCCCCAACTGTATTTTATTGTTATATAAATTTCCATCTATTCATATTGTATAACTTTAAGCATTTTTAATTAGAGTTATTTTTAATACTTTGTCTTTTAGCTTTTATATGAGAATTAAAAGTGATTTAGCCACTGCTATTACAATAGTACAGTATTCTGTATTTGTTTACATATTTACCAGTAGCAACAAATTTCGTACTTTCTTATGCCATTGTGTTGCTGTTTAGCATCCTTTCAATTCAACTTGAATAACTCCCTTCAGCATTTCTTGTAAGGCAGGTCTAGTGGTGATGACCTTTCTCAGCTTTTGTTTGTCTAGGGAAGTCTTTATCTGTCTTTCATTTTTGAAGGATAGTTTTGGGAACAGTATTCTCAGTTAGCAGTATTTTTATTTTCAGCACTTCAAATATATCATTCCGCTCCTTCTGTCTGCAAGGTTTCTGCTGAAAAATATGGGGATTGTCCTATGAAAGTTCTTTTGTATTTGGCAAGTTACTTCTTGCTTGCAGCTTTCAATATTTTCTTTGCCTTTAAATTTTGACAATTTGATTATATGGCTCAATATGGACTTTTTTGGGTTCAAATTATTTGGTGCCTTTTGGACTTCTTAAATCTAGATGTCCTTTTTCTTCCCCAAATTTGGGAAGTTTTTAGCCATTGTTTATTTGGATAAGCCTTCTATTCCTTTCATCTATTTTCTTCTTCTGAGACTCCCATAATGTTTCTATGTCTGCTTGATGGTGTCTCACAGTTCCTTTACGTTTTCTTCACTTTTTACATTCTTTTTTTCCTTCTGCTGTTTTGACTGAATTATTTCCAGTGACCTGTTTTTGCATTTGCTGATCCTTTCTTCTGCTGTTGAATCTCTCTAGCAAATTTTTCAGTTCAACTATTGTATTCTTCAGCTCCATGATTGCCATTTGGTATTTTTTGATATTTCCTATCTCTTTATAAAATTTTCACTTTGTTCATGCATTATTGTCTTGATCTCCGTGAATATCTTAATGAGAATTATTTTTAATTCCCTGTCACGTAAATCGTATAATTTCATTTCATTAAGATCATTTTCTGGAGATTCTTCTTATTCCTTTGTTTGGAACACTTTTTCCTGGTTTTTCATTTTTCTTAACTCTCTGTGTTGATGTCTGTACATTAGACAAAGTGGGCACCTCTTCCAGTCTTCACAGACTGGCGTTATAGAGAAGGAAATTCCACCAAACAACATGGTCAGATTCTGGGGGCCTCCACCAACTCTTTTTCTCCCCAGAAAGAGGTAGGAAGTTGTAGTTTTGTCCATGTTCTCTGTTGTGACCCAGAAGGGAAAGCTATGCCATCTACCAACCCAAGCTACTATCTCCATTGTATTCCACCAAACAACATGGTCAGATTCTGGGGGCCTCCACCAACTCTTTTTCTCCCCAGAAAGAGGTAGGAAGTTGTAGTTTTGTCCATGTTCTCTGTTGTGACCCAGAAGGGAAAGCTATGCCATCTACCAACCCAAGCTACTATCTCCATTGTACCCCACGTGGCTAGAATGTGCCAGATCTATTGGTGCTCCAGGGTTGATGAGAAAGATGCTATTTCTCTGGGCAGCCCCAAAGAAGTTGGAGTGTGGGATCCATGAATCAACTCTTCTGTCCATGGGGAAAGGGAGAAGCTGAGAGCTGGGATTTTTTCATCCACTCACTCTGTATTGAGCAGTGGGGAGAGTCGATGGCATTTACCAGGCCAAGCCACTGCCTCTGTTCTCTTCCAGGTGGCTATACTGTGCCAGACCCATCAGAGCTCAAAGACCGACAAGGCAGAGCCACTCCTCTAGGGAGTGGCTCATAAAAATCAGAGTGCTGGATGTGTAAAACAACCCCTGCCTCCACTGAGTAAAGTTAACAGTGAGGGATTCTCTTCTTGATCATATGATGCTGCACTGGGGTCAGGGTCTCTGGTAAGAACATATCCCAAATCTCCCTACTGGCTTCAGTGAGTTGCTATTAGTTCCTGCCAGGATGCAAGAGCCTTTCAATTAGTTTCTGGTTTCTCACAAAGGGAATTTGTCTATGAATTATTGCTTAGTCTATGTGTTTGTTGCAGGGAAGGAGGATCCAGGTCTTCCTACTCTACCATGTTGATAACATCAATCTCTGAGACATTTATAATGAGCACATACTGCACATGAGGCTCTGTAGTCATCCCTTTAGATTTATCATAGCACTTAGTCATCAGAACATCACCACAAGATAGGTTTTATTATCATCCAGATCTTACAGACAAAGAAATTGAGGTTTAAGAAAGTTGAATCAATTGTTCAAGATCAGAAAGCTAGTAAGTGCAGGGCAAGAATTCTAAACCAGGTCTGTCTAACTCCTAAAGCATGTCTTAAGCACCATGATATTCTGCCTTTGCACAGAAGATGAGAGGACATATGGAAGAGAGAGGGGAGACAAGCCAACATTTTCCCAGAGGGAAGCAATGCTTTTAGGTAGTGCCAACATCATCAGTCAGTCTAGGACTAATGTCAGTGTTATCTACAGGAGAACAGCATGAACCCCTACACTGGGTTGATCAATAGTGAGTCATATGTAGATACTTGTGTATGCCTTGAATTGTGCTATGTGCTGGAAAGAACAAAATCAGTAAGACATGGTACCTGCCCTGGAGAATGCCTTAATATGAAAATAAGATAAAGATATGTTTCAGATTCTCAGGAAACACTGGACACAGTCATTTGGTCCAGTCTGGAGTCTAACAAGGCTTCCCAAAGAAGCTAATGCCTAGGAGTTAGGTATCAGAATAAAAGTAAGAAAGGGTTTCCAGGCTAAAGAAACAGGATGTGCAAAATCTCAAAGGCTTGAAATCATATGGTGGGTACAAAAACCTAAAAATACTTGAGTACTACTCAAGTGCTTAAAGTGGAAATTACAGAGTAGGCAGATGAATACAGTGACCATATGCCCAGGTTTTCCTGGGATGGTACAGTTTTATACACATTGTACCAGCTAAGTTATCAATTACACCCACACTTCACACTAAAAAATATTCTGTTTTGGGTGAAAAATTATATGGCCATCTTATAATCACCCTATAGATGAGGCTACCCAGTGAAATAGAGGCCAATCACAGAGTCATTTACATCATGCTAAGAAATTGACTTAGGGGGTACATGTGCGGGTTTGTTACATGGGTATGTTGTGTGATATTTACACACGTTTACTTATCTGGACGTAACCTCATCGTAAGTCAAGGAGTATACTGAATACATGTAGCTTTCACACCATTATAAAGTCAAAAGTCAAAACATCAAAAGTTGGGGACCATTTGCACTAGGTTTACCACTGGTAAAGGGGATGTGGCTTTAGGTAATAAACTTTTAAAAATTAATGATTTTATATGTATTTTAATGTATGTTGGGGGAGAGACATAGCTAGCACATTCAACGCATGACTTCATGAATATTATTGCCCTGCATAAACTAAAATATGTATTGCTCTGCTGATGCATCCTACCTAAACCCATGAATTTTAAACCCAGTGCTCTTGCATGAATGTTTCAAACCTTGAACAACTGAAACTTCTCTCACAACTTTGGAAGGTTGAAAAAGTACATGATATGTGTTGGTCATATGGATTCTGTTATATTGAATATCTGTGGGTATCAATGTATTCTTTCCAGCAATACATTGAATATCACTTTCAGCAGTATAAAACTATGGCATCAATATCAAAGATCTATGAAAATGGCTGAAATCTAAGATGCACTATTATGGGATACTGGAGAGGGGGGGACTGTCAAAGGGCTCTAGGCCAGAGATTTCCATGGGAATCTAACCACTTTGATCTCCTGCTTAAAGCTCTACACTCTGGTTCCAGGTTGGACTTAAGTAATTTTGAAAGAAGAAAATCTAAGAAGGAAATTATTTAGTAATTCAGTTAAAAGGTGGTAAAGATTAAACTGAAAAAGTGAGGGTGAGCTGGAGGGAAGAGAAATTTTTGAGATGTATTTAAAAGCTAAAATCAACGGGTTTGAGCAGAGGTGGGAAAGAAAAAGTAAATAGTCAAGTTTGAGTCCTAGGTCCCTGACTCAAGCAACTTGATAGAGAATGGTTCCACCAACCAAGCTTGTGCTGTAGTCCAGGACTATAGAAGAAGCATGTTTAAAGCGAAAGACAACAAATTCACCAGCTCTCCAGCCACAGTGTAACCACAGAGAAATGAGAGGGAGATTAGTTTTCCAGAAAAGGGCATCATTTTTGGATATAGAATAACTTGGCTCAAATTTTAGTTTTGTTAGTTGCTTCTTCTGGGAAATGTGTATAATATATTAGAAGGTTGTTGTAAAAATTAAATGAGAGGCTATGTGTGAAAGCACTTTGTAAATTGTAAAGTGTCAGTTGTTATTTTGAAGTAAATAAGTGGAAGTGATAATGAATTCTAAGAGTTTAGAGATTATAAGGCTCAAAGGCACACTTAAGGAGGCAGACCACGTGGTTTATTCTTAGCATATTGTACTTAAACTACCTCCCACAGATAAGAATTTATTTTGTTTTTTAAAACTCCTAGAGTAAGTAACCTTATTAACCCATTTTAGAATTTTTAAATGCTCACTATTTAACAGTACTTAACCTAATTTTATTATGCTCCAACTCCTTTTGTGCTATATCCATGTTTCCCTTACATTCTTGAAAACCCTTCATGAGAGCTTTCAATCTTTTCTTTAGTAGGCTAAATGATACTTTATCTTTTAAACTATCTATAAGTTATTGCATGCATGTGTTTCTCAGAATGGCCAGATTAAAGTAATAACAACTTCTCATCTCCTTAAATCCTTTTTTGAAAAAACCAGGCTGTAAATAATGAAGGCTTATTGCATACCGCTTTTTTTCAAACCTGAACATCAAGCTTTGCCACTTGTAATTTATATGAGCTTAGATCGGTAACCAGACATCCAAGCTTTAGTTTCTTTAACAGAAGTCAATTCAGTGATGGCCGTTCTCTACTGGAGACAAGGGGTGGGACTAGAGTAATAATGGAGTACTAAAGAGAAATTATGAGGACTAGAAAGTCAAGAAGGGCAGTAGAACTGAAAGCACTTTGCAAACTGTAAATACCTACACCATGCAAAAACTGTTTATCATGCATTATCTTATTTGACCTTCTTTACAGCCCCATGAGGCATTGGCATATAATGTCACCATTTCAGAGTTGGGGAAAAGCAGATATGAAAAGGTCAAGCCATGTGCTCAAGATCTTGAAGCCAATCAGTGATGATGCCAAATCCCAGATCTACTGACTTTGACTGCATTCACTCATCATTAAACGTGTTCTTCTCACGTAATCCCAGCACTTTGGGAGGCTAAGGCAGGCGGATCACAAGGTCAGGAGATCGAGACCATCCTGGCCAACATGGTGAAACCCCGTCTCTACTAAAAATACAAAAATTAGCTGGCCGTGGTGGCACATGCTTGTAATCCCAGCTACTTGGGAGGCTGAGGCAGAAGAATTGCTTGAACCTGGGAGGCGGAGGTTGCAGTGAGCCGAGATCACACCACTGCACTCCAGCCTGGTGACACAGCAAGATTCTGTCTCAAAAAAACCAAAAACCAAAACCAAAACAAAAATGTGTTCTTTTGAGCTCTTACTATATGTGATGCATTAGGTGCTTGGGAAAAAAGAAAACTACAGACCCTACCCTTCCTCACTGACTCCCTTACCATTCACCAGAGCTCACGGTCTAGTAGGGAAGAAAAATAGATAAGGCCCTTGAGATCTAGGTCTAACATCCACGCCATCTCTGCACCAAGAAAAGTTTGATAGAATCTGGTTACCTGTTTGCTTTATGTTACAGAAGCTTGAAATAACCTCTATGATGAATCATTTGGAGTATGAATTTGGGAAAAATATTTATTCCATATGTTATAGCATGAGAAAAATATAAGCTGCCTAACCAATAACTTTGCCAATAAGATATTATCTATATTTCTCACCAGTAGGGTCCTGGATTTGTCTGAAACAGCAAGAAAAAGAAATTCTCAACTTTTACAACCTACTTTGCTAAGTGTGGCCATTTGCTCCTGTTCTGATCAAAGAAACGGAAGTAGAAATTGACTCAGTTAAGATTTTAGGAAAAGTATTGCCTTCCTGATAAAAAAAGGACAGACTCAGCCAGCTTATCTCTTTTGCTTTTTATCTTCCCTCTTCCCACACTCTCTGCTCTTTTTTCTTGGAATTGGATGTGATGTTCAAAGGAAAAAACAAAAAAAAAGCCATCTTGGAAGAAAGCCATAAGAAAGAAAGTCAAGCAGTAAGGGAGTCAAAGCAGAAAGGTAGGTAGAGCCTGGGTTCTAGACAACATCATGGAACTGCCCTAAAGAACTAGAATTTGTACCTCCATACTTGAGTACATAAGAAAAATAAAACCCTACTCTATTAAACCACTGAAGTCAAATTTCTATTACATGTAGTCTAACACAATTACCAATACAAATGCAGCCCGTATGTTACTAGCAATGAGGAATACCAGCTAGCACTCTCTAACATAAAAGGACATTGACAAATGTCACAGAGCTACCTGGACTTTGGTTTTGTTTCTGTACTCCACCAGCAATTTGGAAGTAATAAATGAGAATAATCTATAACAATGAGTGTTCTTAATTGAGATCTCTAAAATTTCTTTTAATATGGTTGCCAGATCACAATTTTTGGAGTAGTACAGATATCCCTAGGGTGATTGGACGGTGTCTGAACTGTTTGTTGGGTGCCTTTACCCTATTTGTTTGATACTCCACTGCCATGACACAAAGAGATAGGTGTATATGAGATATCTGAGACACAGTATCTTAGAACAGATGCTTGTATAGTCTGATGATGGAGATGCAAAATAGATTCTCTTCAAGATTAGTCTATTTACTTGGAGTTATAGATTCACACCATCTGGATACAAACACAAGCAAGAATTAATGTCTTGGTCCTGCTGAAGTCTAGTGGAAAAGAGAATGGAGGATCCCTGGCAAAGAAGAGATGAAGTCTTCAAATCTCAAACCACTCCAGGTAGAGTGTGGTGCAATTGTTCCGATAGCCACAGATCCCGTGAGATCTGGATCACTTTATCAGTGGATCCCAACTGGTACAAAAGCAGCAGCATGGGTTAGCTGAGTGCCCCACTGCCTCAGGCTGTGCTGGAGAGCTAGCCAGAGTACCATCCTCTAATAAGGCCGGAGGAGATAGTCCTGACCCTTGTCAGAAGTAGCAGGGCAAGCAGAGATTGGACTTCTAGCTTCACCAATGGTAATTAACTGTGAACATGTTGTACCGACAAGTATCAAAAGTGGCTAGGCATTCAAGAGCAGGAGACCTCAGACTAAAGTAACTCATTCTCCAATCTTTTAAAAATGTATACCTAAGAGCCAACACACATTGCTTTTGAAAAAAACTGATATGTTAAGTTCTGGTTGCATGGTTGCAACAGCTAGTTTTATACTCAAGCCCTAAAAGCTTTTTTTTTTTTTTTAAACTATTTCAGGGTCAGTCTGAAGAGTAATGAGAGGAAGATAAAAAACACGAGAAGAGGATCTCTGTGCCTTCTTCCCAAGACAGCATCCAATAAAAATGCTGAATAAACCATTTGCAGATTTCCAATAAGATAAGAAATCCTTCCTTCAAATGCAAAGAAAAAAATCTTTTTATTCATTCAACAAATATTTATTGAATGCTGATTCCATCAGGCTTGGTGCCTTTAATTATATAATTTTTCATTGTGCATGTATGGGTTTACACCATACAGGTTACATGTGGCAAGCTTTTACCCTGGCCTGACTTTCCAGCCAGCCAACACGTTTCTCCACTCCTTCTCTCTCCCCATACACTTGTCTTTCCTTTTCTCCTACTCTCCTTTCATCCAACTGCTGCCAAATATCTTCCAAATGCAGAAGGACTACAAACTAATTTTACTATTAGCTTAAGCAAAGCAAATAAGATGTAAATCCTCTGCCAAAGAAGTCAAAGAGTGCATTCCAAAGTCCAATTTTTATAAGCAATTTTTAAATAATCTTTGATTCATGACACTGTTCTTCTTCCATTAACTGAGAATTAATTATGTGACCTCTTCTTTTTACCACCTGAGATTCTAGAATTAAATTCAGCATGCTAAGAGTTCCTGTTACCTTCTGCTGGGGTGAACAGCCACCATTGTTATACTAAAATACACAGAAAGTCAGCTCAGTTCATTAGCACCCCCACCCAATCCCACCCACAGTTTGCTTGGTGCTTGTATATGACCTTTGAGAGTTCCCATGGCACAGGCAACTTTCTGGATCACTAAGTCCATATGTCAGTACAAAATTTCGTGAAAACATGGTGAAGTAGCTCTGAAAATAATATTGTCAGGATCCAAATTGATATCCAGAGATAGAGCATCTCATAACCCAAAACTTGTGCCAGGAAATTCTTCTAGTCCATTTAACCTTTGCTGCCTCTCTAAGACTCTCCCTCTCATTGAGATGTATCTGCTTGTTTGTCTAGAGTTAACTTTCCTAGGTGTTTGTTTTCACAAACCTTTAATTGGTATCTTTTTTTCCTCTTCTTCTCTTTCTCCTCTTCTTCCTCTTCCTTCTTTCTGTTTCCTTCTTTTATTCTTCTGATTTCCAATTATTTTTAAAATCCCATGCCTTTCTTTGCTCCAAATGACATTTGCTAATGCTCTCAAGTGAAGTCCAAAACTAAATTTAATTTTCTGATTGCCACTAGAGATGTTATGCACACAATGCTGCCAGAGTGTCCTTCCAACATGTAAATAAGATCATATTACTCTGCTACACAAAATTCTTCAACTATCCTTATTAGGATCTCAAAGTTAAATCAAGCTTCTTTGCCAAGGCCTTCATGTATTCATTTGATCAAATGAATGTATTTTTACTGAGAGACTATCATGCATGATTCTAACACATAGAAATATAATATTAAACAAAATGTCATGCTTGCTTTGGCAGCACATATACTAAACTGGAATGATTCAGAGAAGATTAGCATGGCCGTTGCATGTGGATGACACGCAAATTCATTAAGTGTTCCATAAAATTAAAATGCCTTATATCCTCATGGAATTTACATTCTAGTACAGGGAGGCAGGGGAGAGAGAGAGAGAGAATATAATTTCTGGTATAAAATATGTAGAAAATAAAAAAGTTATAAGGGGAAAGAGTGACTAAAGGAGGGATCTCTTTAGCTAGGATGGTTAGGGAAGGCCTCTCTGAGGCAGTGACATTTGACCTGAGACCTGAATAACAAGAATAATAAACTCCTAAGATTAAATTGTTAGTTACCTGTGAAATTCAGTTATATAAATGAATTTTTCCCTTATAATATGAATTTTACTTTGTAAGAAATATTTTGAATAGCAATCTAACTTTGTCTATTTTTATATACTGCTTCCTTGCAGACTAAATCTTTGTATTTGTGTGTGTCCTGTAAGTTAATACAATTTTACAGTCCAAGAGAGCAAACTCCCTTCCTTCCAGTCAGTCCTACTGCTACTCAAAATATGGGTCTCATGGGGCTTGTGACTCCTAAGTATTGTGAGACCTTGGGAAAATGGGTTTCCTTTTCAGGCAGAAAATGAGAACAGCTACTATCTAAGACCCCTTCCAAGTCTAAAATATCTAAAATGGCATGATTTCACTTTGAGTCATATGTTTATGATCTACAAAAAACTAGCACCTAAATTGACAAAAATCTATTCATCTGTGAAACAATGTTTTAATGGCATAGAAGGTAATTAATAATAATTGATGAATTTACTAAATTTTAAAAATTAATTTGTCAGTTAACATCTTCTAGATCTATTATGTATGCTAAGAGGTTTAATTCTTGAATGTTAGTGTTTTGGCTTCTTGTAAATTGCAATGGCTGTAGTTTTAGAAAACCTAATGAATGGCCTTATCTTTTCAGTTGCAAGTAGGATAAACAAAAGGAAAATTGGACAATAATAGGTAACACTGATTGAGGTCTTATTACGAACCATGCTCTGTTCTAAGTCTCCATATGTGAAAATCAGCTTACTCCTCACAGCACTGAGATAGGTCTTTACACTCTTTTCACAGATCAAGACATCAAGGGGTGATTACTTTAATAATTCAAAACTGTTCAATGGTAAAACTGGAATTTGATCACTAGCAGTCTGATATTAGGGGCTATATTTTAATTACTACACTATACTATACTCTTAAGCACTACACTGAAGACCCTAGTTAGATTAAGGCAAATTTGTACTTAATGATAGGGCAATGAGAGACAGAGAAATTACAAAAATTCTTACAGTTTTTTAAAGATAAATTTATCTCTCCACCAAAAGAAATAGCAATCACCATACTGGACAAATATATAATGCCTTTTGCTAAGTCATAATATACAAGTAAGAGGAAGAGTGGAAGTGAAATTCACATACTCCTTTAGACCTTTGTGCAGGCAAGGGATCAAGACCACAACTAAAACTGAAAAGCAAGTACATGCTAATACCAGTAATTAATTTCTTGAATTAGCATGAGTTATATCTATGGTCAACATGAATTGCATTTCTTCCCCATTTACCACCTATCTTAGGTTATATCTAGCCATAGACATAACTCAAGCTAATTCGTGAGGTGTATCTCACAAGTTATGTTTATGGTCAGTTTCAGGTTTCTTGATTATAACTTAGTAGAGATATGATCACTAGGGTCCTGCCAAATAGCAGTGAAATATGACTGCAGGAACCATATTACACACATGTCCAGTAAGCATTATGTAAAATTAGGCTGGTGGGCATGTATGTATAAGAAATAGATGCAAACTAAACACAGGGTTTGTTTGTGTGTTTTGCATGTACATAAAAGAAAAGAGATTCACAGAAATAAGGCAACATGTTGTTAGTTCTTTTTTCTTTCTTTCTTTCTTTTTTTAACAAGGAAAGAAGTTTCTGTCCATTTGGCTGAAAAGAGGAATCACATTGTGTCCACTATCGTAACTCACCAAAGACCCAATAGGCACTGTGATGCAAACTATTATTGTTCAGTGAATGGACTCTGATGGGGGATTCTTAGAGGAGGGATTGCCACCATCACTCTGGCTATTACTGACCAGTGTCCTACATCTAACAGACAAAGCCTCAGAAGGAATATGATACTGCCTAAGTCTTGATTGTGAGAGGATACCTGTTCTTTCCAGGGGTTTTCAGAGTAGCACAGTCCACTGCCAGGGATGGGTTTAGCCCATGCAGCTATAAATGTATATTTACATCCTGCTAGAGTCAATTTCATATATAACCTTTACCATGTGCAAGGCATTTGAAATGAGGCATTAGCAGAGGATACAAATGAATAAAATACAGTCTCTGCACTCAAAAATCTGCTTTTTAACAAAATATGTAACTATAATACAAGGCAAAGTGAAATTCATTCTAATGACATTCTTGGAGAGGAGCTATAGGAGGACAGAGCTTTGAGATACTTAAAATTTAGTATATCACATGGAGTTGGGATGGATCACTCAGTTGCAAGCAAAAGACAACATCTCTAGCTAATGTGAGCAGAGAATAGTTTTAATGAAAGGATATTAGGTATCTTACAAAAGCTCTAGAAGGGCCAGGTATGGAAGCTTTGCAAACAAAAGCAGTGTCCAAAACCACATACAGGAAAGCTGGTCCAATGAAGACACAACTGCAGCAAGAGCTGGACACAAAGTCCACAATGTATACTTCCAACTCATAGGCAGTAGGCACACATTCAGTCCCCAGAGCCACTTTCTACCGCCTCAGAAAATTCGGTGTTGCTGCTGCCATTCTCACCAGAACAGAGTCCATGCGGTCCTTCCTTTTCCATGTTATCAGCATCCAGCTTTGAGCATGGAGTGGCTATCCCTCATTGCCAAGGTCTGGGTCACGCGCCCACTCCTTAGCTCCCAGGGTCTAGGCGAAAAATTGTGATGTTCTCAGCTTCTCTAGTAGGAGCCAGCTCTTTATAATGTAATGGAGGGTGGGGGACTCACAAACATATGAAGAATGCTCAAATGCTGGGAGACCAAAATTCACTGCAACCATCCATTCCATGAAGGAAGCCACACCAAACACTCAGCTTAATGGCAGAAGATCTGTAGTGAGCCCATTTTGGCTTTCATGTCTTCTTTCCTTTGTTCAGTGAGATAATGCTTTTTATCTCTCATTACCATCCTGTATTTCTTTTTGTCTTAGAGCATTTTACAGTTTCCTCGTTGAGATAATCTGAGCTGGGACTCCTAAGATTTATTTAATCATGGTATTTTCATTTGTGCCCAGGATTATAAACAAGGCAATATTGAAGGGCCAAATGTTTAATTAAAGGAAAAAATGATAATTCTTTGAAATTAGAAGATGATGTAGAAGAAAAATAGACACTATGGCATATACTTTCAAAAAGACAGTTGGCAATAATTGATAGAGGTGGATCGTTCATCTCACAACCAAGATAAGTTTGATACTACAGAACTAGAGGTGACACAATCAGCTATTTGTTTCCAGACAATAAGCAACATGCAATACAATAAAGTTAATGATGCAGAATGATTTTAGCAATGGAAAAATGCAGTAAAGAGGAAAACCTCACCCAAGCATTTAACAGGTTAATATGGAACAGGTTTCTCTAAGAGGCTCTGATTCACTAATAGACACTCCCTTGATTTCCTCTGATTATTAAGTGAAAAACTTCTACTAACCAAAAAGAATTTTAAATCAAATAATCACACAGCACAAAAATAGAAGATTTAAGTCATTCCCTCTGAATTTCAGGCTCATGTATATAAATGTCTACTAGAAGTTCTACTTAGACACTCTTAAGTACATCCCCCTAACTGAACTCATTATCTTCTTGCCAATTCCTATTCCCTTTCTAGAATTTCCTATTTAGTGAATGATGCCCCGATACACCCAGGCAACCAACCAGGTACTAGAAAGTTGTCAGCGAGTCTTCCCTTGCCTAACGTCCTCCATCTAATCTATCTCAAAATTCCTCAAATTTTATGTTCTAAATATGTTCACAGTCTCTATGCTTCTCCTTTTCCTCATCACCATATCAACACACCCCAGCTGAAATGATAGCATTTTGCACAGGAATGTGCTCACACCTGCCTTTCCAGTGGGCCTGGCAACCAGGGTCCAGAGAACCATCCACACATGGCAGTCAGAAAGCTGCTGAAATACAGTGCGCTTCATAGCTCCTCCTTAAGTGGATTTTTCTTTCTTTCTTTCTTTCTTTTTTTTTTTTTAATTCAGATGAATCTGCTTTCGAATTCTGACTTTTCCACTTATTAATGAGATGGTCTTGGGTGAGTTACTCAACCTCTGAGCCTCAGCATCTACATTTTAAAAATGAAAAATGATGTTTTTTAAAATGGAGATTAGTCTAAGGATTAAATGAGAAAATGTGTGGAAAATTCCTAGCACAGTAGCCAGCATAAAGTAAATCTTTCAGTGAAATTTTTCATAATCACTATCAGGAATTAAAGTCTTTTTGATGTGGGTTCCCAATCAGAGGAGAATTCTAATACAAAGCAGATTTCTTTGCTAAAATAAAGAAGCAGAAAGGTCCATGGATAAAGAATTATTTGCATGCCATAAGGAGCACCATGTAACATATGACACCCTTGGAATCTCCTAAGGGAAAAGGCAAGGCAAAAAGGAGGTTGTTTACTTCTCAGTGGGAATAGTGTTCAAATGCAAAAAAGAATTCCACTGAGACGCAGGAGAAGTGACAGAAGCAACAGCTGTTGTGCCATTAAATGTTTTACAGGTATTTATTCATTTATGTATTCATCAAACATTTATTAAGCACCTACCATGTGCTCTATGCTTCTCACTGGAAATACCAACAATAGAATTCAAAGTATGCTCTTAGAAAAATTCACAGAGAAAACCATAATTTCACGTGCTTTATATGATAATACAAATACACTTCACGTCCTTTGAGATCTATGAGACAAACATAGAGAGGGGAAGGAATTGAAGGGAGTGACCAGAGTAGAAGGAAAAGGAAGGGAGAAAGAAGGTCATCTGAGTCAAAGAGTAGCACCTTGACAAACTCAGATATCGGAGTTCTGTTTGACAAGTCGGCGATAAGTCCAAGGTGAGTCTTTCAATGTCATTGAAACATGCGTCTGGTTGTGGCAGGCCCTTGCTTTGTAGTGGGACACCAACCTGGGGCAATAACAAATTTAGTACTATTGCCTCTGGAGCTCAGGTTCATCTGAGCGCCTCTAGATCATACATTTCTCCATATCCAAGCTTAGTTCATTCAAAAGACCAGTATCTCTGTAGCTCCTTTACCACTAAGACACACAAGAGAGATTAAATCAGCCCTTCTTCAGGGCCACTTGGTGTGTCCGCTTCTACCTGACCAAACTCTCATTTCTGATATCTCTCTCTCTGTCCCTCTCTCCCTCTCCCTCTATCTCTTTCTATCTCTATGTGTTTCTGCCTCTCTCTCTCCCCTTCCCTTACCCTCTCTTCTACACATCACCCCTTCATATCTCCATTTAGTCACCCAACTCCCCCTCATAAAATTTCCTGCAGTATCTTCTTGCCTCAGTTACTCATGGCATTCTCTTCAGCCTGGTTATTGAGAGCCCCAGAGAAAGAAAAACAAAATATAGCCCCCACATTCCAATCTCATCTCCTTCTCAGTGAAAACTGTGGTTCCCCTAACTTCCTTACTAATACTGAAGTCACATTACCTGAATTTTAATTCCAGACCTACCTCTACCTGTAAAACCTTCAGAAAGCTATTTAACCTCTGTGCCTCAGTTTCTTCATCTGCAAAATGGGGATAATCACAGTATCTTCTAATGCTGTTTAATGATTAAATGAATTAATATATATAAAGTCTTAGAATACCTATTATATATTGAGTGGTAAGTATTATTATCTCCTATGAAGAAGAACACTTAAAAAAATACTCATTATATTCATTAACATTCCTCAGGAAAAAAAATCCATATCTTTGGAGGAAATAACGTTTTGCCAGTAGACACAGTGTTAGATTAACTCTTTAGGTTAACTATCTCACCCCACCCTCTGCTTGTACTGAGAAACACTTGACTGCTTCTGTCTGACGTGAGCCTCGCTGAGGTATAAGGCATGCCAACACCTTGGTATTCTCCTTGCTGTCAAGACAGAAAGGCACCAGCTTTGATGCTGCAGCTCACATTAAATCCTTTGCTCTCTCAGAGCTGATTCAAAAGGCCTTAAGATCACCATGAGGGTTCATCGATCATACTAGTGTGTTTGGATTTTAATTTCAAGGCAGTGGGGATGCACCAAGATTCTTGAAGGAGGAAAATGCTGATCAAATTTCCATTTTAGAAAAAGAAATCTGGCAGCAATTTATGTAGCTGTATTGAATTGGAGGTAAGAGAAGCTGGAGGCAGGGAAACCATGCAGTGCGCTGGTAGGAGTGAGTATAGCTCAGGGGTAAGCGTCTGACAGCACACTGAAGGCACAGTTGAAATAGTCCAGGTGTGAGATGCTGAGGCCTGGCCTCAAGCATGGCAAAAAGAAAAATGGATTTCTTCTGAAGGAGACATGCTAGAATTTAGATATGCAGAAAAAGAACAGGTAGGTAGTGATACATGCTCTGAGAAAAACCTAAAGCAGGTAAGAGGATCAAAAGTGATGGCAATGAGATGGGCAAAGGGGGTGCACTTTAGATAACAGTGTTCAGGGATGGCTTTGCTAAGAAGTGACATGCTCAGATATCAGAATGAAGACAGAGAGAGCCATGCAAATGTCTGGAGAATCATGATCTAGGGGCAAAGGCACTAACACATGCCAAGGCTGTGAGATAGACTGCCATTTGCAGAACAGTAGTATGCCACTCTAGCTGTGGTGTGGAAGCAAGGGGGATGTAACAGGAAATGAGGCAAGAGATTTGGCCCCAGGCCAACCCATGCAGGGTCTCGCTGAGAGGTCAAGTGTAATGACTGAGAAGATGCTATTGGATTTAACAATTAACAGAGCATTGATGACCACCGCGAGAGTAATTCAGTCAAGTGTTGTGGAAGGAAGCCAAATAGACTGCAGGAGTTGAGAAGCAGATTGCACAAGAGAAAGGAGAGATGGCTAGTACAAATTCTCCTTCCAGATATGTGTCAATGAAGGAAATGAGAAACGGCAGGTGCTTGATCAGATTGCAGGGTTGAGAGAGGATAGGTAAACTCCTGTGCTAAGAGTGTGAGAATTGGATACATGTGGGAGCCTAGGAAGGGTGGAGAAAAGATACAAGGAGAGCAAGTGGCCTGGAACCAGGAAAGGGTTGGGAGAGTGGCCGCCCACACCTAAGACATGTACAAAGACAGAAAGCCTGCAAGACAGCTTGAGAGGCTCTGCATCCAGTGAGGGTCGGTTCAGGACCCTGGGGAGCAGAGGGAGGTGGGTCAGGCCAGAGAGGACACCAGAAGGCAAATGGGAAGAGACAAGAGAGAAATAAGAATCATTGAGGAAGCTGATGGCCACACACAAGTGTCAACCCCCAGTGAAAGGAAATTGGTGGTTAAGAGGAAAATCCACACTGTACAATCTCTATGCATTTAACATTGCATATTCACAGCTAATTCAATTCATATACAAGTTGTCTATATCCAACTATTTCCTTTGTGTCTGAGGTTCTGGTAAATCATCTGCCATGTATGCTTGACTTACAAATATTTAAAATGGAACATATTTCAATTTCAGTTATCAGGATGCTATAGAGTAGTGACTAAGAACATTGTCTCTGGCACCAGACTGCTTTGGTTTGAACCCCTCCTCTGACAATTACCAGCTCTGTGATCTTAAACAAGTTATTCAACCTCTATGTCTCATTTTTCTCAACCATAAAATGGAAATAATACTCATACGTACCCTCACAGAGTTATTATGAATATTTATAAATCACTTAGAATAGGGTCTGTTAATGAACACTGTATAAATATGTATTAAAAAATAAAACTAGTGGTCAGGCAAGGTGGGTTACACCTGTAATCCCACCATTTTGGGAGGCCAATCCAGGTGGATCACTTGAGTCCAGGAATTCAAGACCAGTCTGAGCAACATGGTGAACCCTGTCTCTACAAAAAATATAAAAATTAGCCTGGTGTTGTGGCATGTGCCTGTAGTCCCAGCTGCTTAGGAGGCTGAGGTAGGAGGATTGCTTGAGCCTGGGGAGACAGATGTTGCAGTGAGCTGAGACTGCACCCCTGCACTCCAGCCTGGGTGACAGAGAGAAACTCTTTCTCAATACAAAAGTCAATAAATAAATAAATAATATAAAATTAGCTTTTGAGCAACACTACTGCTAATCATTACACATAAATTAGCCTAATCCTCACAAAAAAAAAAAAAAACTATAAGATAGGCTATTGTTCTTATTTTACAAATGAGATAGGACAGCTAAGTGACTCCTGTCATCTGAATGTCTGTGTCCTCCCAAAATCCATGTGTTGAAACCTAATCCCCATTAGGTTTTAAGAGATTAGGCCTTTTAGAGTTGATTGAGTCATGGAGGTAAAGCCCTCATAAATGGGATTGGTGCCCTTAGAAAAGACCCCGGAGGACTGCCTTGCCCTTTCTACCATGTAGCAACACAGTGAGAAGGCACTATCTGTGAAGAACAAGCCCTCACCAGACACTGAATCTGATGGTACATTGATCTTGAACTTCCCAGCCTCCAGAACCATAAGAAATAAATGTCTGTTGGTTATAAGCCACCCAATTTATGGTATTTTGTTATAGCATCCTGAATGAACTACAAAAGTGACTTCTCCAAGATCACTCAGCAAGGAAGAATAAGAGCTGGGATTTGAACTCTGTTTACCTGACCCTAGAGCATGTGCTCCTTTCACTAAATTGCTGCAAAGGTTTTCCCTTGCAAAGGTTACATTTATGTGATAATTTCCAGGTATAGAATATCGCTTATGTACTTAATGCTATTCTTTTTTGAGTAGTTTGTGTGGTGTGCTTTCATATACATCCCTGGCAATGGAATCCAAATCATCTCATACCACATGCAAGCATGCACACACACACACACACACACACACATACAAACATACACACTCCAAGCTGAACCCTGAATCACACCCCAAGTTTTGAGGTTAAGTTTAAAGTATATTTATTTTGGTTTGGTTGTTTTAAACCTTTAATGGCATTTGATACATTAACTTTCTGCCACCCTGAAGTATTTTGAAAATGTCAGCTGAAATGATTGATTTGCACTCACCTTTTAGAAGATTGCTCAAGCCCTACCACAAAACATAGATGGCTTATTAAAGAAAAATGAGCTATTTCCTTTATCTGTCTTACGATTTCCCCCCATAAACAGCACAGGACATTTACATTCTGGATCCCTTGCTGGGATGCAGCCTGCAGCTGCAGTCTAGGGCTTCCTAAATTCCAGTCCAGACTGCTCTGTGATGATGTTATCACAGATCTGCAGCAAAATGAGAAAAAATAAAAATAAAAATATCCACATGCCCTCACCCCCAGAAACATCTGAGTATGTTTGCTGAGTTTTCTTTTTTGGAAAGAATCATCTTATTGGAGAAGCTAGATCATATGATGCTCAAGATCACAATATCATACATTCCAGAGCCTGTCTTGCAGACTCAACTCCCAGCCTTACCATCTATCAGCAGATGACCCTAGTCAACTTCTCAACTCAGTGCCCAATTTCCTCTCGTATAAAATTAAGGTGTTAGTTTCAACCTTTTAGTCTTTTTGTGAGGATTAATAGAGTTTACGCGTATAAACCATTTGGAACATGCCTGGCACATAACACTCAAAACACATAACCCATTGGTATCATTATGACATGTTGTTCTTTCTACCTTTTTGGTTTTAGAAATATCCTTTACTTTTATATGTAATATCACTAATTCATGGTTGTTATAGAGGTGATTTTGTTTTTTGGTATGTTTTGTTGTTGGTTGTTTTAATATTCTTACTTGGTACAATTAAAAGGTTTAAACAATGTCACTAGCACATGGTGGTTGTTGATTCTTGTTCATTTTGTCAATTGTTGTTTTAATATACTTATTTGACAAAAGAAAAAGTTTGCAAACCTATGTCACCTTCAAATTATTTTTTAATATTTACTACCCTATGAATCCCTTAAATTTGGGCATCAGTATTCATCCTTAGAAATTCTCTCAATAAAATAGCTGCATTACTAGTTCATGTGCAGTCATGAATTGTATCCAATTTTAATCCATCCATTTTAATCCAACCAAGTGGGATAAAAGAATACAATTCAGACAGGCTAGTGTAACTCCTGGAACACTTTCATCAACCTATCTAATTAAAGGCTACAGCAGTTATTCAGGCAAGGCGGAAAGATCGTATCGGCTTAAGTAATGAAACTAGGTTTATAATTTGAACATTTGAGGATGGAAGAAGCCAGTCTGTCCATCTGCTTTCCATAATATCTCATGTAGTTGGCCCAATATTTTTCTTTTAAATGTGAAATAACATCAATATAGTCAGAATTTACTCTGCCTGCAAATATACAGAAGATCCTAAATTGAGCCTAAAACTT
Source organism: Pongo abelii (assembly GCF_028885655.2). Lineage (NCBI taxonomy): Eukaryota > Metazoa > Chordata > Mammalia > Primates > Hominidae > Pongo > Pongo abelii. Next base: position 156,223,028 of record NC_071985.2, on the reverse strand, counting down.
CTTAAAATCTCAGACTTCTGCAAATGTATTCTCAGACCATTTTATCTGTTATTGTGGTAAGCCTTTTAAGCAGAATTTCTCAAAGTTCCTCAAAACAGTATTCCATTACATAGTGCATTAGTTGCCAGGGCTGCCATAACAAAGTACCACAAACTGAGTGGCTCAAACTACAGATATTTATTGGGTCACAGTTCTGGAGGCTAGAAGTCTAAGGTCAGTGTGTCATTATGGCCATGCTCCCTCTGAAGGGTCTGTTCAGTCCTCTCTGGCAGCTTCCAGGAGTTTCTTGGCCTGTGGAAGCATAACTCCAATCTCCATATGGCATTCTTCTTCTGTGTGCATTTGTCTCTGTGTCCAAATTTTCCCCTTCTCTAAGGATACCAGTCATCTGGATTAGGGGTTCAGCCTACTCCGGTATGACCTCATCTAGACTATCTACATCTGCAATGATCCTATTTTTAAAGAAGATCACATTATGAGGTACTGGGGATTAGGTCTTCAGTATATGAATTTTAGGAGACACAATTCAACCCATAACAGAAATTATTTCAAATTTTTGAAAGAATTTTTAAAAAAATATTTTCAAAAATTCAAAAGAATAGAAAAAAGGATTCTAAGGCCAAAAAGTTTGCAAAATTTTGCCGATTCTATTCACTATCCACACCGAAAAGGCACATCAGCATCTTAAAAATATTGAGCCACTTACAATACTGATACTTTATACAATTAGAAAACCCAGTGTTTCTCAAGTTTAGGTGACCAGGGAATCTATTTCCATAAGTGACACTCATTTACATCCCTCTAGTGTTCCACGAAATAACCCTCAGAAAATGCAAACAGATTTCAAACAGCCCTATCAGAGAGCAGCCCAAGACTTAAACCCTGATCATTGTCTGTAACAACAGTGAAAATAAATTTCAGGCAAGCCAGCAAGTCTATGACAGCCCATAACCCTCTCACCTCTTCTTGCCTCTTTGGAAGAAGAGTGGGAGTGTTACAAAGTCCTGAATAGAAGCTCTTCACTGCAATTATAACAGACTCAAAATTAAGTGGCAAAAAGGAACGCCATCATTAAGCGAGGAGGGGAAAAACATGACGCTGACATTCTGCCAAAGCTCTTTAAATGAGGTCATGCACTTGAGCTCACAGACTATTGCTGTTAACCGGCAGCGCAGGAAGAATTGTTAGGAAACAATAGAGCATGCATGGCGTGGCTGTTTCACGAGTGGGAAGGAAAGTGAGTGTGGGGCGAGCTCTGGAGCTGCCCTCGCTGCTGCCAATAGTCAAATTCACAGCTGGCTGCCCTGGGCAAATGCATCGGCCACACGCGGGCCAGAGCTCTGCTGCCACCCGGGCAGCTGCCGCGCTGTGGGTTGATGCCCTGCTAATCCCACTCTGCACATCCCCCTGCTTGACGGAGCAGGAGAAAAGTCACTGTGCAGCGGCTGATGTGCTTTTCAAGCAGATGCTGTTTTATTGGACGCCTGACTTTGCGATTAACTTTGGCGTATTTTTTGCCGTATGCCTTTCCCAAAGCTGCTTTAGTTCCGGGTGCAAGCTGAGTGCCTGTGATTTCATTAATCCGGTACTTTCTGCCCTCAGCAGCCTTCTTCACCACCGGGTCTGAAATTGGCATTTTGCTTGTCTCCTTTGGCCTGGCTACAACAATTGGTAGCCTATTTGTCTCAAAAGGCTCATTATAGATTTGGCCCATAGACTCATCTCAGACACTGCAGAGGCAGCGTCTTCATTCAGACCTGATAGAAAAATATGCTAACTATGACAATACCTGTGGAGTCTTCCTTAGGCCTGATATGGAAGGGGAAAATGAACAATTTTAGTGCAGAGAAGAGGACAGCCAACCAGAGGCATTTAATTGGAAAGCAAACTCGCCTTAGGTATGTGAAGATGTGGGAAGTGATACCCGAATGTTGATGAGAAACAAATATTGAATAAATCATTTTAAAAGAGATGGGAGATGCATACAAAATCTGTTTTTATTTTTTTTCTTTTTATTATTATTATTATTATTATTATTATTATTATTATACTTTAGGCTCTATGGTACATGTGCACAACGTGCAGGTAAGTTACATATGTATACATGTGCCATGCTGGTGCGCTGCACCCACCAACTCATCATCTAGCATTAGGTATATCTCCCAATGCTATCCCTCCCCCCTCCCCCCACCCCACAACAGTCCCCGAGGTGTGATGTTCCCCTTCCTGTGTCCATGTGTTCTCATTGTTCAATTCCCACCTATGAGTGAGAATATGTGGTGTTTGGTTTTTTGTTCTTGCGATAGTTTACTGAGAATGATGATTTCCAATTTCATCCATGTCCCTACAAAGGACGTGAACTCATCCTTTTTTATGGCCGCATAGTATTCCATGGTGTATATGTGCCACATTTTCTTAATCCAGTCTATCATTGTTGGACATTTGGGTTGGTTCCAAGTCTTTGCTATTGTGAATAATGCCGCAATAAACATACGTGTGCATGTGTCTTTATAGCAGCATGATTTATAGTCCTTTGGGTATATACCCAGTAATGGGATGGCTGGGTCAAATGGAATTTCTAGTTCTAGATCCCTGAGGAATCGCCACACTGACTTCCACAAGGGTTGAACTAGTTTACAGTCCCACCAACAGTGTAAAAGTGTTCCTATTTCTCCACATCCTCTCCAGCACCTGTTGTTTCCTGACTTTTGAATGATTGCCATTCTAACTGGTGTGAGATGGTATCTCATTGTGGTTTTGATTTGCATTTCTCTGATGGCCAGTGATGGTGAGCATTTTTTCATGTGTTTTTTGGCTGCATAAATGTCTTCTTTTGAGAAGTGTCTGTTCATGTCCTTCACCCACTTTTTGATGGGGTTGTTTGTTTTTTTCTTGTAAATTTGTTTGAGTTCATTGTAGATTCTGGATATTAGCCCTTTGTCAGATGAGTAGGTTGCGAAAATTTTCTCCCATTTTGTAGGTTGCCTGTTCACTCTGATGGTAGTTTCCTTTGCTGTGCAGAAGCTCTTTAGTTTAATTAGATCCCATTTGTCAATTTTGGCTTTTGTTGCCGTTGCTTTTGGTGTTTTAGACATGAAGTCCTTGCCCATGCCTATGTCCTGAATGGTATTGCCTAGGTTTTCTTCTCGGGTTTTTATGGTTTTAGGTCTAACATTTAAGTCTTTAATCCATCTTGAATTGATTTTTGTATAAGGTGTAAGGAAGGGATCCAGTTTCAGCTTTCTCCATATGGCTAGCCAGTTTTCCCAGCACCATTTATTAAATAGGGAATCCTTTCCCCATTTCTTGTTTTTGTCAGGTTTGTCAAAGATCAGATAGTTGTAGATATGTGGCATTATTTCTGATGGCTCTGTTCTGTTCCATTGATCTATATCTCTGTTTTGGTACCAGTACCATGCTGTTTTGGTTACTGTAGCCTTGTAGTATAGTTTGAAGTCAGGTAGCGTGATGCCTCCAGCTTTGTTCTTTTGGCTTAGGATTGACTTGGCGATGCGAGCTCTTTTTTGGTTCCATATGAACTTTAAAGTAGTTTTTTCCAATTCTGTGAAGAAAGTCATTGGTAACTTGATGGGGATGGCATTCAATCTGTAAATTACCTTGGGAAGGATGGCCATTTTCATGATATTGATTCTTCCTACCCATGAGCATGGAATGTTCTGCCATTTGTTTGTATCCTCTTTTATTTCCTTGAGCAGTGGTTTGTAGTTCTCCTTGAAGAGGTCCTTCACATCCCTTGTAAGTTGGATTCCTAGGTATTTTATTCTCTTTGAAGCAATTGTGAATGGGAGTTCACCATGATTTGGTCTTCTGTTTGTCTGTTATTGATGTATAAGAATGCTTGTGATTTTTGTACATTGATTTTATATCCTGAGACTTTGCTGAAGTTGCTTATCAGCTTAAGGAGATTTTGGGCTGAGACAATGGGGTTTTCTAGATATACAACCATGTCGTCTGCAAACAGGGACAATTTGACTTCCTCTTTTCCTAATTGAATACCCTTGATTTCCTTCTCTTGCCTAATTGCCCTGGCCAGAACTTCCAACACTATGTTGAATAGAAGTGGTGAGAGAGGGCATCCCTGTCTTGTGCCAGTTTTCAAAGGGAATGCTTCCAGTTTTTGCCCATTCAGTATGATATTGGCTGTGGGTTTGTCATAAATAGCTCTTATTATTTTGAGATACGACCCATCAATACCTAATTTATTGAGAGTTTTTAGCATGAAGGGTTGTTGAATTTTGTCAAAGGCCTTTTCTGCATCTATTGAGATAATCATGTGGTTTTTGACTTTGGTTCTGTTTATATGCTGGATTACATTTATTGATTTGCATATATTGAACCAGCCTTGCATCCCAGGGATGAAGCCCACTTGATCATGGTGGATAAGCTTTTTGATGTGCTGCCGGATTCTGTTTGCCAGTATTTTATTGAGGATTTTTGCATCAATGTTCATCAAGGATATTGGTCTAAAATTCTTTTTTGGTTGTGTCTCTGCCAGGCTTTGGTATCAGGATGATGCTGGCCTCATAAAATGAGTTAGGGAGGATTCCCTCTTTTTCTATTGATTGGAATAGTTTCAGAAGGAATGGTACCAGCTCCTCCTTGTACCTCTGGTAGAATTCGGCTGTGAACCCATCTGGTCCCGGACTTTTTTTGGTTGGTAAGCTATTGATTATTGCCACAATTTCAGCTCCTGTTATTGGTCTATTCAGAGATTCAACTTCTTCCTGGTTTAGTCTTGGGAGGGTGTATGTGTTGAGGAATTTATCCATTTCTTCTAGATTTTCTAGTTTATTTGCATAGAGGTGTTTGTAATATTCTCTGATGGTAGTTTGTATTTCTGTGGGATCGGTGGTGATATCCCCTTTATCATTTTTTATTGCATCTATTTGATTATTCTTTTTTTCTTTATTAATCTTGCTAGCAGTCTATCAATTTTGTTGATCCTTTCAAAAAACCAGCTCCTGGATTCATTTATTTTTTGAAGGGTTTTTTGTGTCTCTATTTCCTTCAGTTCTGCTCTGATGTTAGTTATTTCTTGCCTTCTGCTAGCTTTTGAATGTGTTTGCTCTTGCTTTTCTAGTTCTTTTAATTGTGATGTTAGGGTGTCAATTTTGGATCTTTCCTGCTTTCTCTTGTGGGCATTTAGTGCTATAAATTTCCCTCTACACACTGCTTTGAATGCATCCCAGAGATTCTAGTATGTTGTGTCTTGGTTCTCATTGGTTTCAAAGAACATCTTTATTTCTGCCTTCATTTCGTTATGTACCCAGTAGTCATTCAGGTTCAGTTTCCATGTAGTTGAGCGGTTTTGAGTGAGACTCTTAATCCTGAGTTCTAGCTTGATTGCACTGTGATCTGAGAGATAGTTTGTTATAATTTCTGTTCTTTTACATTTATTGAGAAGAGCTTTACTTCCAAGTATATGGTCAATTTTGGAATAGGTGTGGTGTGGTGCTGAAAAAAATGTATATTCTGTTGATTTGGGGTGGAGAGTTCTGTAGATGTCTATTAGGTCTCCTTGGTGCAGAGCTGAGTTCAATTCCTGGGTATCCTTGTTGATTTTCTGTTTTGTTGATCTGTCTAATGTTGACAGTGGGGTGTTAAAGTCTCCCATTATTAATGTGTGGGAGTCTAAGTCTCTTTGTAGGTCACTCAGGACTTGCTTTATGAATCTGGGTGCTCCTGTATTGGGTGCATATACATTTAGGATAGTTAGCTCTTCTTGTTGAATTAATCCCTTTACCATTATGTAATGGCCTTCTTTGTCGCTTTTGATCTTTGTTGGTTTCAAGTCTGTTTCATCAGAGAATAGGATTGCAACCCCTGCCTGTTTTTGTTTTCCATTTTCTTGGTAGATCTTCCTCCATCCTTTTATTTTGAGCCTATGTGTGTCTCTGCACGTGAGATGGGTTTCCTGAATACAGCACACTGATGGGTCTTGAGTCTTTATCCAATTTGCCAGTCTGTGTCTTTTAATTGGAGCATTTAGTCCATTTACATTTAAAGTTAATATTGTTATGTGTGAATCTGATCCTGTCATTATGATGTTAGCTGGTTATTTTGCTCGTTAGTTGATGCAGTCTCTTCCTAGTCTCGATGGTCTTTACATTTCGGTATGATTTTGCAGTGGCTGGTACTGGTTGTGCCTTTCCATGTTTAGCGCTTCCTTCAGGAGCTCTTTTAGGGCAGGCCTGGTGGTGACAAAATCTCTCAGCATTTGCTTGTCTGTAAAGTATTTTATTTCTCCTTCACTTATGAAGCTTAGTTTGGCAGGATATGAAATTCTGGGTTGAAAATTCTTTTCTTTAAGAATGTTGAATATTGGCCCCCACTCTCTTCTGGCTTGTAGGGTTTCTGCCGAGAGATCCACTGTTAGTCTGATGGGCTTCCCTTTGATGGTAACCCGACCTTTCTCTCTGGCTGCCCTTAACATTTTTTCCTTCATTTCAACTTTGGTGAATGTGACAATTATGTGTCTTGGAGTTGCTCTTCTCGAGGAGTATCTTTGTGGCATTCTCTGTATTTCCTGAATCTGAATGTTGGCCTGCCTTGCTAGATTGGGGAAGTTCTCCTGGATAATATCCTGCAGAGTGTTTTCCAACTTGTTTCCATTCTCCCCGTCACTTTCAGGTACACCAATCAGACGTAGATTTGGTCTTTTCACATAGTCCCACATTTCTTGGAGGCTTTGCTCGTTTCTTTTTATTCTTTTTTCTCTAAACTTCCCTTCTTGCTTCATTTCATTCATTTCATCTTCCAGGGCTGATACCCTTTCTTCCATTTGATCGCATCGGCTCCTGAGGCTTCTGCATTCTTCACGTAGTTCTCGAGCCTTGGTTTTCAGCTCCATCAGCTCCTTTAAGCACTTCTCTGTATTGGTTATTCTAGTTATACATTCTTCTAAATTTTTTTCAAAGTTTTCAACTTCTTTGCCTTTGGTTTGAATATCCTCCCGTAGCTCGGAGTAATTTGATCGTCTGAAGCCTTCTTCTCTCAGCTCGTCAACGTCATTCTCCGTCCAGCTTTGTTCCGTTGCTGGTGAGGAACTGCGTTCCTTTGGAGGAGGAGAGGTACTCTGCTTTTTAGAGTTTCCAGTTTTTCTGCTCTGTTTTTTCCCCATCTTTGTGGTTTTATCTACTTTTGGTCTTTGATGATGGTGATGTACAGATGGGTTTTTGGTGTGGATGTCCTTTCTGTTAGTTTTCCTTCTAACAGACAGGACCCTCAGCTGCAGGTCTGTTGGAGTACCTGGCCGGCCGTGTGAGGTGTCAGTCTGCCCCTGCTGGGGGTGCCTCCCAGTTAGGCTGCTCGGGGGTCAGGGGTCAGGGACCCACTTGAGGAGGCAGTCAGCCCGTTCTCAGATCTCCAGTTGCGTGCTGGGAGAACCACTGCTCTCCTCAAAGCTGTCAGACAGGGACATTTAAGTCTGCAGAGGTTACTGCTGTCTTTTTGTTTGTCTGTGCCCTGCCCCCAGAGGTGGAGCCTACAGAGGCAGGCAGGCCTCCTTGAGCTGTGGTGGGCTCCACCCAGTTCAAGCTTCCAGGCTGCTTTGTTTACCTAAGCGAGCCTGGGCAATGGCGGGCACCCCTCCCCCAGCCTCGCTGCCGACTTGCTGTTTGATCTCAGACTGCTGTGCTAGCAATCAGCGAGACTCCGTGGGCGTAGGACCCTCTGAGCCAGGTGCGGGCTATACTCTCCTGGGGCACCGTTTCCTAAGCCCGTCGGAAAAGCACAGTATTCGGGTGGGAGTGGCCCGATTTTCCAGGTGCGGTCTGTCACCCCTGGAAAGGGAACTTCCTGACCCCTTGCACTTCCCGAGTGAGGCAATGCCTCGCCCCTGCTTCGGCTGGTGCACGGTGCACTCACCCACTGACCTGCGCCCACTGTCTGGCACTCCCTAGTGAGATGAACACGGTACCTCAGATGGAAATGCAGAAATCACCTGTCTTCTGCGTCGCTCACACTGGGAGCTGTAGACCAGAGCTGTTCCTATTCGGCCATCTTGGCTCCTGTTTTTTTTTTTTTAAAGAAAACCCACTCAAGTGAGCTCTTCCAGGTATACATAAAGAGGGATATGATCTCCTATAGAAAGCAATCGGCATCCTCTGGTTAAAAATGAGGCTTTGAAAGTAAACTTCCAGGGCATTCAATTCCATCCTCTAAATCCCCAACATATCCACATGAAACAACTGCTAACCAGGTTAAACGATTAGCTGAGCAGGAGGATCAGAGATTGATATTCCAATGCAACGTGTCATGAAACCCAAGCCAGTAGTGTCTGTAGCATAAGCCTGAGCTCCCATTTGGTCATTATTTGAAGCCATGCAAGAAGATCCCTATTCTTCCCTTTTCCCACACTCCAAGGGATTCAAGTGCACACATATGCACACACACACACGTGTACATGCAAATACACACAGAAACATAGCTGAAGTTTCTGCCTCCTTATTTAGATAGAAAAAAGTAAAACATCTGCTCTTAAGACCATCTATGAGAGGGGTCTATATGTTTACCTGCCTCCCCTCTCCATTCCATCTTAAGGGAGGGCATGGAATAAAATAAGCATGAAACAAATTGGGGAAAATTGTGGGGAAATATTACTTTGTTCTCCTGGTGAGAAACTGAAACCCATAAAGACTATTTTATAAAATTCTGTTGTTCTTCAGTCAGCAACATATCATAAATTCTGCCTTAGAAACCAAACCAAAGGACTGCAGAAAGTTTGAAGATCTAAAAAGAAAACAAAACACCAGAGAGTGATTAGTGATTCTCTCCAAGTGGTCTAGAGTATTGTTTAAAGCCGCATCACTATGGCAGGCTCCCTCCAGGGCTTTCTCTAGGCAGTCCCATCTAAATGCCCTGAGAGTCTAAACATGTTTTAAGTTCAATGAGGAATGAATTTCTGAGATGGAATATGCAACCTCTTTGGGATCTATGAACCAGAGGGTGATGCAGGAGAGCATTTGATGCTAGGCATTAGAATTGCTGCAAGAGATAAAATATGGTGGAATCCAACATTGTTTCAGCAAAATTTGCAATATTTTGCAAAATGTTCACAAGAAAGTAGAAAAAAATCAAAGCATTTTCTTTCTAATTGCATTTCTTTCTTTCCTACCCCAATGCTACCCAATTTTTGTTTCCACTAATAAACCACTTTAACAACAGTATAGATGTACCAAGATGATGAATTTCAATTCAAATACACTCTATTTTGCTATTGAGACTAAATGTGAGCCAGGCATGCTATGGACACCTCCGGACCCTTTCAGAAGGCAATATTCTCAACCAAGTGGTTCTAAATCTTGGCTGAACATTGCTATCACCTGGGAAGTATTTTTAAAATACTGCTGCCTGGATCCTCTGTCTTCAGAAATTTTGGTTCATAATTGGTCTGGGCTACAACATGGTTTTTAAAGTTGCAACCAAGACTAAGAACCAATGTAAGAGTAACCTATATTATTTGAGTTTATGATTCTTTCAGAATCATAAACTGGTTCTGGCCCTTTGGGGATTCTCCACAGACATTTCTTCTAAACCAATACTGATATCATAAGTCCAAGCCATAGCCCAGTGAATGGACCTGATATATTTTACAAGATGAACTAGGACAGTGCCCTCTCCCTGCTGCCTGACCTCTCAGTCTCCCTGAATACACCAGGCTATATCAGACAGATTGATAACAGAAGGGTTTGGGCAATATGAGAAAAGAGTTACAAATCTAGAAAACAATAGGAAGTTCTACTAAATTGGACTTTTCTGAGCCTCAAAAGGAAGGTATCCCTCATGGGTATTTTCCCCACTGTTTACCAGCATTCCCAACCATCATGTAGCCAGCTTTCTCCACCAAAGGGCCTCTGTCTAAAGTCTCTCTGTAGAAATCCCTATCTTTTCTAGGAAAATTTCTCTGCTTCCCACTCCCAGATTCTCCCCATCCCCACCTCATACACCATTTTCCAAATTGGATTCCTGCCATCTTAAGATGCAACTGCATGTGTAAGACAGATAAGCCTCCCAAGCCTCTCTACTTGCTAGGGGAGAAATGGGGTACAATCTCATAGGCAAGGGTGGTCCTGGATCCTCCAGTTGAGATTTTTTTTTCTGTAGCTCACCACTAGAGCTGTAGTCCTGCCAGTGACTTCAACAAGAACATCTTAATTAGGCAATTTATCCCAAGGGTGGATTAATTGTTCCTCCTGATTACCTATGCACACCACTACAGTAAATTTAGCTAGGGGTCTCAAACTTAAATGACCTCGGAGATCTGGGAGATAAGAAATGAGTTAATGGTCTCGGTATAAGACAGTAGAGAATGTTGGGAATGGAATTCATTAAATACTATTTAGTAATAAAGGCATAAAATATAAAAAATAACTGTGGCATTCAAACAAAATACAGTTGAGGACATAAGCCAGTCAACTGGCCCATTTTTGAACACTAATCTAAATTCTTATTGAGAAAAAAAATATTTTCATTCAACTTTCAAGGCATATGCCCTAGACTTAGAAGGAATAGGAGTCACTGCAGAGCTCATAAAGGGGTTTTGCTTGTTCCTGCCCCTTCAGGAGGTAGGTCCACCTAAATCAATGGAGGGCTATATTGGCACTAGTGGAGACACTCTGTCCTCGTACCCACCTGTGCCACGTGTATTCCCACTTCTACACTTTCCATCAAGCTGCTCCCTTTAGCCCTACCACCCTTCCCACCTCCCTTCACCTGGCTAATGCCTATTTATGCCTCAAGACTCAGCTTAGGTATTACTTCCACAAGAGATCCCTCTCTACCACACCTCCCAGACTAGTTTGGACTTTCTTTACACATTCCCATAGCATACTGTATTTACTTGTTCATAGAACACTTCACAACATTAAATATCTGTTCTGCACCCACTGGCCAGATTGGAAACAATTTAAAAGCCAGATGGTATTATTTGTTGATGAAGTTGTGTAGCAGCATGAACTGTTTAACATTGCTGGTGGTAGTGAAAACTTAAACACGTAATAATACAGGAATTCAGTTCCTAGGTATAAACTTCTAAAAATTTACTGCAAATGTGTGCAAGGAGATATTGATGAGAATGTGAATAATAGTATTGTTTGTAATGTCCATTATAAGGAAAATGGGTATTTAAATTGTGATAAGTAAAGTTTATCCATAAAATGGACTATTACCCAGCAATGAAAAGGGAATTATTAAAGCTACGTGTACCAAAGGATGAATCTCATAAACATCATTCTCAGAGAAAAGTTTAAGTCATGGAAGACTACTTGCAGTGTGGTATAACAATATAAAGCTTTAACATGTGTAAACAAGATTATGATTAATTTAGGAACACATACAGGTATAATAAGTTGTGTTAGTTTGCTGGGGCTGCTGTGACAAAGTACCACAAACTGGGTAGCTTCAACAGCAGACATTTATTATCTCACTGTTTTGTAGGATAGAAATCTGAGATCAAGGTGTCGGCAGCATTGGCTCCTTCTGAGGGCTTTGAGGGAAGGGTCTGTTCAAGACCTCTCTCCTAGCTTTGGGTGGTTTGTTGGCAATCTTTGGTGTTCCTTGGTTTCTAGATGCATCATCCTACACCTTCTTTCATGTTCACCTGGCATTCTCCCTGTGTGCATGTCTGTCACTATATCCAAATTTTCCTGATTTATAACAACACAGTCATATTGGGTTAGGGCCCACCTTAATGATCTCTTCTTAACCAGACCGTTTGCATGCATGCTGTTTCCAAATAAGGTCAAGTTCACAGGTACCAGGGTTAGGACTTAAACATTTTTGGGGGCACACAATTCAACTCATGATGTAAATATATAAAGAAATGCATGGTAATGATAAATGGCAAATTAAGGGAAATAATTATTTCAGGGTTAAAGGAGGAATCTGTATTCAGGAAAGGGTTAACAAGGGTTTCAACTGCCACAGGAATATTTTATTTCTACAGCTGATTGTGAATACACAAGTATATCCTCTATTAGTCTTTATAGCTCTAAGTCCAAAATACTTCATAGTAGTTATAAAATATATATTTTATAATAATTAAAATAGATATTTTTTCCTGTATGTCTTCACATTACACTATGAAACATATGAGGGCAGGGCCGCTGTATTACAGGGGAGCACAGTGCTGATAACAGTAGGCATTCAACAAATCCTTGAATTAACTAATGAGGACTACTTTATTTATCACTACCTGGGTGTGAGCAACTGAGAGGACACGGGTTTTGATTGCATTATCCAGTGGGTGATCAGCAGCATCAGGACTTTAACTTAAGTAATCTAACCTTCCAAATATCATCATCTCTCTTCCTTGGTGTGGACGAGGAAAACTGAATACTACAGAAATCCAAAGGGTTGTTTTTGCTTCTTTATTCTTGTCATTGGATACCCAACAGTTAAGTTGGCAGAGATACTCAGATGTTACTAGGTCCCAACATATTTAATTACAAACCCTCTATTCAAGGAATTCAGAGACCAAGATGTTAATATATGGAGATTCACAGCCACTGTAATCTCAGCGCTTGCCACCATATGAATCTGGCCTGGGTGCAGATAGGTAGCCTTAAAGAATTACAGCGAACATACCTTCCTTATGACAAAAGCATGTAAATAATTAACTAGAGGAATCTAGGAGAAAAAAAGAAGGGTATACAACAGCACATTGCTGTGGATAGTAGTACCTGGTAAATTTACCTACCTCCCATTTGTCCCCCCTTATTTGGGAATTATCTCTTGGTCTGCAGAAGTGGGTCTTTCCATCAAGTTATACTTTGTGTTTTCACCTCTTCAATTGCATTTGATTGGACCAGACATGAGCACCAAATCAAAGCTTACCAATCAGATGCAGATGAGAAACTGAAACTGAGAAGTATTAGTCTCTGCAGCTGAATAGAATTGTAACATCTGAATTCAGGCACTGTGGGGTGGCCACATTCTACTTTTTGGGGAAAAAAAAAAAAAGCTAGAAAGACGGTCTGCAGAGGAGAGAAAAAGAGAGAGAGAGGACCAGTGAATCATGAGAAGATAAGAGATGAAAACAGGAGAGACTCAAAGCCTTTCCAGGTGATATTCCAAATCCTTCCTGAAATCTACCTGTGTTCCTGTCCTCAGGTTCTATGAAGGTTCCGTGTATTCTTAAAAGAAATACCTATTTTATTTAAGTGAGGTCAAATTTGTTCCCGTTACTTGTAACCAAAGAGACCTGACTAATATAGCTTGGCAGATGGTGAGATAAAGCACAAAACAGAAAGGAACTGAATTTCTCAGCCTAACAGGTGGCAGGAATGATGCACCCGGTCCCATTCTTTCAGCCCTGCCCACCCACTACCTTTCCACCCACTCAGCAGACGAATTTCCATTTTTTTCAGTCCAGAATGGGAAACAAATGAAAGATACAAAACCTTCTAAATTATTAGCACAAGCCAAATGGAGCTGGACAGCCTCCAGCTACCCACTCAGCCACCCTCAAGCAGCTGTCTCCGAGAGCTAAATGAGAACAACCATGACAATAAGAATTCAGCTTTGGAGCACATAGGAGCCTTTCCTGGAGCCAGGGAGGTGGAACACTGAGTCAGCCAAGGGAGTGGGAAAGGGTTTTGGGGCTGAGAAGTTTGAGCAACAAAGGTGGGAACCGGTTAAAAAAAAAAAAGAGGCTGATGGGCAGAACGACCAAATACCTTCTTTAACCTCTTTAAGAGCTCTATTAGTCACTATTAAATGAGTCAGTGACAGTTTGCAGCCAAGAAGAAAAAGAAAAATGCCAAACTCACTTATTGGTATATCTCCATGCCTACCAGCCACCCCACACTGAAACAGGTATATATTAGATGAACAACGTCATCTTTAATGAATTACACAGAACTAAGCTGTATTTGGATTGTGAGCACCTATAATCATATCTTGTTCAACTTTGTATCACCAGTAACTACCCTGATTCTTGGCTTAGAATTGGCACTGAATATATGCTTGGTGGATGTGATTACATTTACTTTAGTGTGCTGTCAAGATGCCCAGTATTGGTGCTGCAGCTTAGGAATATCCTCTTGATTATTGCAACCAGAGGTGAATGCCTAATACTAATACATGGAACTCATGTTTCTGCCCAAAAGAAAGAAAATTAAAAAGCTACATTTCCACCAGGAAAGTTTAAAATGATGTCTCCTATGCTGCAGCATAACTAGGAAGACAAAACACAGAAAGAGGGCCTAAAGCATCCGGACTATAAAGAGACAGAGTTTCAGTTCCAAACCAAGTGAGACAATGAAGCACTTCCTACATACCTGGAATGCATTTCTCCAAAACGCCACCCTACCCATGTTTCCCTCCACATTGCCCATGTGCCTATCAGCATCATAGGCTTTCATTGTTTGATTAAGAGAGCTTGTGAGTGTCCCAGAAGGGTTGAACATTGGAGAATGCCCATTTAAGACAGTTCAAATGGAGCTCAGCAAAGCCACACTTCTGACGGACAACCCGCCAATGACAGGTGGGCTAGAAGCCATCACCAAAAGGATCCCACCAGGCACACAAAAGGGCTAATGTGACTTCCTAGCCCAGATACTGGGCAGTGCTTCCTCGGATGTTGCTGGGTGGTCCGGAGAATTGATCTGACTTCCAGGAGGCCCCTCTGCACTGCACTGGGAATCAGTGATCGTTTGTTGCTGACTTTATTCCTCTACCTGTGGCTCCTTTAAGGGGACCCCTTCTCCAGCTACTTCTCTATGCCCAAATTCCATTCCATTTTCTACTCCCCTCCAGGTCTCACTGACCCTCATTCCAGTCCCCTAGGAGCAAGATCATCTGATCTTTTTGCTTCCCTTTCCAGCAGGTTATTCTGACATAATCTTTAGGTCCACTGTGCTCTAGGGCTGACCTTGGGATTCTCAAAGCCTTTCCTCTCTTAATTAGTCTCTTCTAACAAAAAAGCTTTTCCTCTTAAAATTTATTTCTGCTGCAGACCCCAACAGACTATTTTGGAAATCAGAAAACCTCAATTTGAGTCTTTTTCTTCTTTGCATTTCTGCTACACCAATTCTAATTCTTCTCAAGGTAGTGTGGATATTCCAACAGTCTAAGGAACATGTCACTCATCTTCAAGTAGATGCTGAAGATAAATAGGCTCATTTCTTGATATTATCTTCACATATGATCTTAACAGGAACCAAGAGACCAGCATTTTGCAAAATCTTTTGCAGGAAGAAACCTTGGCAATATTATTTCTGAAGACAGTACCTAAAGGAATTCCGAGTAGGACCATAAAAAGAAATTTTAAAACACTTGTAGTCTTTTCTAAAGTTTTGTAGACAAAATCTGAAGTCCCTGAATCCTAGCTTGGAACGAGGCTTCTGATGCATAGACGCCCAAGAGACACCTCAGAAAATGCAAACTCTTAGTCACTAGCGAGGCTTCACCTCCTTCTTGCTCTCTCAAGTTTTCTGTCCTAGTGAACATAGCTGGTATGTATGAAAATTGCAAGAATAATTTTTCAGGCTGAAGTCAAGGCTCGTTGTTGAGGGTCCACTCCCTCCTATCTTCACTTTGGGGCCCCCTTTGACTCCTCGGACTTCCAAATGATGATGAGTCTAATAACCCAGATGTCCTCCAACATCAAAGCTATATGATATGGAAAGAACAATGAAAGAGAGGAAAAGAGAAGAAGAGAGGGAAAAGACAGCCTTTTAACTCTCTTGTCTCTTCCAATCCAGTTACATCCCTATCAGAGAAGTTTCACTGTGTGTAACTCAAATATTCTATGTTTTCCTTTATCTAATCAAAGTTTCTTTTTCTGAACTTGCATCTCTCTAGTGTGGTAGCCACCAGCCACATGTGGCTATTTAAATTTAAATTTCAACTAATTAAGATAAAATTAAAAATTCAGTTCCTCAATCATGTTAACCACATTTCAAGAAGTCTAGAGCCACAAGTAATAGCTACTCTTTGAACAGCATGATATAGAATATTTCCATCATTATGGAAAATCCTAATGAACAGCACTGTAAGTGTAGACAATGAGAGAATGGGGAGTCCTTAGAATGGAGAGTTCCTTAGAACTTTATGAATGTGACCGATAAAGCAGATTCAGCTAGTAATGGTAGTAGTAGTAATAGCTTAACATTTATTGACCACCTATCTAGGTTGTTACAAGGGTTATTTTCATTTTACAGAAGGGATTAGGAAGGCTATGGTGCATGTAGTTTGAATCCAGCAAGTCAGCTTCCAAGAGCCCATTCTCTTCAGTATACTTTGATGTGCAATATAGAAAAAGTATCGACAGGACCTGAAAGAAGAGTCACCAACACCAAACCAAACAGAGTCTACTACAGTGATATTTGAAAATGAATGAGGCTATGCTCTTGCAAACACTGGCTACAGGTTTCCATCTGCTACTTAGAGAAAAGGGTTAGGACATCCATATCAAAATCCAGCAATGTATCATTTGTACAGATGTTAGTATGTTGTAAAATGCATGTTCATTATTATTCCACAATCTGTAATTTTCCCTTAGCTGTCATCCTAGTCTTCTTAGTCATCTAAGAAGACTATATATGTATATATATATGTATATATATGTATATATATACATATATAACGTATATATAACTATATATATACATATATATATAACGTATATATAATGGGTATATACGTTAAATATACCCGTATTTAACGTAGCATAGAGTATGTAATAGTCTCTCAATACATATTTTTGCGTGAATAATAAGAGAATAAAAATAATCTTTCCAAGTTTTTTTTCTTTCCAAGAACTACCTGATCATAAAGTCAAGACTTTCGTGTGTACAGTAGGCAAAAAACATACTCAGTACCCTTTTCAGAATGCCTTTCTCATGTAATTGGCGTTTGTTGATTTAGTAACTCAGGCTACATTCTCTCTTCCTGTGGTACAACACCCCAATTTCTATTTAGGAAATAACTAATTCCCATTGCGTGCAATCTTAGAGTACTATCAGTCCAGGATATCTGTATTCCTCTAGCCAAATGGCAAGCCAAGGTAGACCAACTCTCCTTCCAGACGGAGACTGCTAAGTGGAGCTGCACAAACTTGATCAGTTGGAACAAATTCACTCAAAGTGTGATGCCCATATGATTGTCCTTTCGTTTCTGTACCTGAATCCTTAGAACTCCTGATTTCTTTCTCTTCTACATCTATTTTCTCAGCTTTTCCTTCAGTTCTACGAATACCCTGCATCCTCCCCAAACAAAACAAAGTAAAAAAAATGTTTTTTATTAAGTTAGCCAAGTTAGTTTCTTCTTTCTTTAAACTCCTAAATTCAATCAGTGTATCTAAGAAATCTTTTCCCTACTTGCACCCTCATACCACCTAGGGGTGGCCACATAATTTGTGGTGCCCAGTGCACTATGAAAATTTGGAACCCCTAGTACGAAAACAGGGTAACAGTGTTATTAAAGGTACTAAAATATAAAGCTCTTTCCTTTCTTCTGTAGTCTTTTTCTGTGCTCATCATAAAGTTTGTTCTTTCATATTTAATGTTTGAAGTAAAGACAAATTGTAATTTTAAATTATTATCATAAATTTTATCATTTATCTTCATTGTATAATGCCTGTGTTAAGTGCAATAGCAGACCATTTAACTGATATCCAGAATTACCAAAATTACACAATTCTCATTTCATAGTTCATATGTGTGTATGTATTTTGTTCTTACTAGAATAGTAATTAAACAAAAAAAACTTACTCAAACTAATTTTATTTCACTTCTTGATACATATACATTACACTTTTGGACTTACTGACAAGTAAAGAAAGAACTGAAAGGAATGAGAATTACAGAAACCTTCCCTTTTATGTCACCATTCCCAGCCTGAGTTTCAGGGATGTAACAGAAGTAAAAAAAAGAATATCATAAGGTTTTTTGGTCATTCATATTTATTGGAACATCATTGCTTTCCTTTTGCATTCAATATAAGTTCTGGGTACAATTGAAAGTGTAGACTCTAAGGCTGTCAGTGCCCTTGTTTACTCAGTTGTAAATGTACTACAGTTAACATTATATGGGCTTTGAATCTCACTGAACTTCCACATGTTGTGGATCCACCAGAATTCTATCCTCACAGGGCATCAGGAAGGCTATATATGGATGGGGTGCCAAGGAACAGCAGCAAACACACATTGCCTTTATCTCCTCTGCTTTCACACCTACTCTATTATTCCATTGAACTTGGCTTATGAAATATAAGTTCAAAAATAAAATTATTAAGAATGTCAGGATAATGACAGCAGACTACTAAACCACTTCTGGGCATGGGATCCCAGGTAACTGCCCAGTATGATGCTATACCCTGACATCACAACTTGCATTTGGACCAACAGTAGTCAAGCTACCTATCCTTTCACCAGCTTACGCCCTCAAGTCTGCTTGACCTGTGGACATCTCATTGCAAGAAGATGTCCCTGCATGATGGTTCACTCTGTCCTTTGTGTGAGATTCACTGAGAATAAGAGAAGATGGAGTTTCAAACAAGGGTTTTGTGCTTTTCCTATTTAAATGAGTTTCAGAGAAGCCTCTATAGCCCCACTTAGGAAGTAACAAAGAAAAACTCCTGAACATTCTACTGCTTTCTATAAAGGCTAATGAAGGGACATTTCACAGGGCAGGAGAGGATCCAATAGTGACTGTTTAGGAGAAAAGATTAGAACGTTACAGGAAATATCCTCAGAGAGAAGACCAGAGAGTGACCCTCCTCATTCCCAAAACCTCCATTCTGTCCTGCTATGGCAATTTAGATGCTATAACATTTAAATCCCAAAATGGAAAAGACCTTTGAGGACATCAGACACAACTCTTTCATTTTACAGATGAGGGTAGGTGACTTTCCTGATGTCACCATGCCAGTTACAAGCAGCACCAGGCAAGGGCCTTAATTCTTAACTTTTACCCCCATAATTAGCCAAAGGATTCTTTCTCCTAAAGATAAAAATAAAGGGTATACTGTATGATTTTATTTTTACAGCACTCTTGAAATGACAAAATTATAAAAATTGAGAACAGATTAGTGATTACCAGGGGTTAGAGATAAAAGAAGGTGGAGGGAAATGAATGTGTCTATGAAAAAGAAGTGGAGGGTCTTTATGGTGAATCTGTGTCTTGCTGTATCAATATTAATATCCTGGTTATAATATTGTACTATAATATTAAAAGACACTCATTTGGGGAAACGGGGGAAAGAATACATGGGATCTCTGTATTATTTCTTACAATTACATGTGTCTACAATTATCTCAGTTAAAAGCTTAATGTAGGCCGGGCGCAGTGGCTCAGCTCACGCCTGTAATCCCAGCACTTTGGGAGGCTGAGGCGGGAGGATCACAAGGTCAGGAGATCGAGACCATCCTGGCTAACACAATGAAACCCCGCCTCTACTAAAAATACAAAAATTAGCCGGGCATGGTGGTGGGTGCCTGTAGTCCCAGCTACTCAGGAGGCTGAGGCAGGAGAATGGCATGAACCCGAGAGGCGAAGCCTGCAGTGAGCCGAGATCGTGCCACTGCACTCCATCCAGCCTGGGCGACAGAGCAAGACTCTGTCTCAAAAAAAAAAAACAAAAGTTTAATGTAAAAAATTAATAAAAGACACATTTAAAGTTTGACTTTCTTCACTTAAATAATAAGCCAAATACTAAATTGATAATCATTGAACTATTGAAATGAACCCTATTATTCTCTTACATGAATGATTTGATGTACCTGGATTTTTGTTTTGTATGCAATTCCTGCTTTTTTGTATCACTATTAGACCTTACTTTTCAGAGTCACCTCTTTTCATAGTCTATCTGACAACACTCATCCAAGAGGTCAAGAAGTCATAGCCCCAGAATACATACAATGGAGATGACATGGATGCCACTGGTGACCAAGAATGTTTAGAATCCAGAGAGGTGATGAACATCAGGCAGCACATCTAGAAGACATTGTTTCATCTCTTTGGGATGTCTCAGTGCAGGAGAATACAAGTTTTAGAAAAAGATTTTCATTGAATGCAAACCTAACAAAGATTACTAAGGCCATTTGGGGCTGTTAGGACCCATTCTGAAAGACCAGAGAAATATTAGAGTGTTCCAAATGTGTCAGCCTCATCTTAAACTAAATGAATCACTAAAGGATGGTGCCACTTCTCTGAGTAAACACACTCAGCCATCTGTACCAACTACCATCAAAAAATTATTCCTTCCTTGATCAGATACACCCTCCATCACAGATGTTTTGGAATGTAACTTTAAGGAAAGAGAGAAAGAATGGAAACGTTAAAATTCACAGCAAGAATAATAAATTGGCTTCAAAGGAAGTTCTAAACAAGGAAGTTCTTTGTTCTACAGAATTCCCAGTGGGTTACCTTTGATTCTATTTGGAGGTACAGCTAAAGCACATCGAGGAAGAACCAGAGTATATTCAAGGGTGGATGTGCATTGCCTTTTCACAGACATGATTGTTTTGTAAACAATCATGAAAAAGAGGTTACATACATTATTAGAGTAATTAGAGGTGTAGACACATAAACAAAAAATATCAGCTCACCACTTTGGGTGTATCCATATTTTGATTTTATTCTAGCATTTGAGACAAAATGAAGATATTTTGGTAAACGTGGACTTACTGACTTAAGAAAAAAATCTTTTTCCTTCTAAGAAAAAAGAGAAATACAATTTTTGTTTCTCTTATTTATTAATTGATTCCTTTTATTCCCAGCTCCTCTACATAAGCACTATATTAAGCTTTGAGGATACAGCTGTGAAGAATAATAACAGCAACAGAAGTTTATATAGTTTATATAGGCATCAGACACTCTTCTCACAAATATTAAATCACACAGTTTTTCTAATAGCCCCGTGAGGTAGATATTACTATCATCCTTGTTATATGACTCAAGAGGCTTAACTTTCCCAAGGTTACAAAGCTAATAGATAGTGAAGCTGAGATTTGAACACAGTAATCCTAGCTCCAGAGCCAAATTCTTAACTGCTACACTTAGGTAAAGATTCACTGATACAGCTCCAATTTCATGGAGCTTTTTGGTTTATCAGGGGAGACAGACATTAAACTAATAATGTTCATGAATATTAACAACTGGAAGTTTAGGGTATAGTGAGAATAAGCCAAGGAGAAATGGTCCTCTCTCATTCTCTTTTACCAAAATATCTTACCCCTCCACCTTGTTGGGACAGACTCCCTTTCGCTTTCATGGTTTTTCTCATTGGTTCAATCAAGCACGGAACAGGTACTTGCCTTGTGCTGGATCCTGGCTATCTTCAGCATAATGCATCTGGAAACTCGTAAATTCTCCATAAGGAAAATTATCTCTGGTCCATGGTAAACAGCAAAGCTGTAAAACGTGCCTGGCAACCGAGTGTCAATTTCCAAGCTTCTTCTTATGGGCATTAAAAAAAAAAATCTTGCTGTTAGTATTTTATATTTCTTGCTGCTGATATTTCCACTGAAACCGATTTTATTAATGCGAGGATTCAAAAGGACAACGTGAAATGAAATTTAAATAACTTTTTCATATTACAATAAACCTTCATGTGGGAACTGATGGTTAGAGCTCAATCTTCTTTGCTCGTTGAGGGCCCCACAAGCCTAATTAACACTGGCTTGCAATCAAGGCTATTATTTGGTGGCTACTTCCTCCACGGACCTGCCACCACAGCATTTCTGACCCTACATCTTGTTTTCAAGTTCACACAATAGATCTTTTCTAAAATGTCTCTCTTTCCCTTATGAGAATGAAACTAGTGGTATTAGCTCTCTCCCCCACTGCTTTTCTTTGCAGATTCCTTTTTTTTTTTTATTCCTAGGGCTCTCTCTGGAATGAAAGTACTTTTTCTATTTTGCAAAGGCCTCCTTTCACACTGGAAAAAATGGAGTTTGGTACTAAGTAAAGTGGAGGCTCTCTGACAGTAAAATGATTAGAAAGCACTTTGTTCAGAATTCTAATTCTCTGCCCCACTGTGAGAACAGGATTACTCCCCAGAACACGTTCAAGGGGTCCTGCAGGGAACTGGAAGGACACAGGCCTCAGAGTGAGATGGATTTAATTTTAAATTCCAAATCCAATACTTTCTAGTACATGACCTTGGACAAGTTAGCTGAACCCTCTAAGCCTAAGTTTCCTCACCTGCGAAATAGAAGTACTAAAGTCTACTTAGCAAAGCTCTTTTAAAGATTCAGCGAATACAGAACAGGGTCTACAAAAAAAGTGTGGTTTTTTTCTTCTTTTTGTTGGGGGAAGATGAAGGTCAAGGTCAGCAGTTAGAGCAATCAGATAGAGAGTAAAAGGAAGACCAGTTTATAAAGACCCAGGGTGTGGAGGTCTAGGAATTAGTGACGGCAAGAAACTCACGACAACAGCACAGGCACCTAGTGTGGACTGTAGTGTGGGGGTCCGTGATGAACATTACCCGCCAGTTCTGGAGTCAGATAGACCTGAGTTCAATCCAGTCTCTGCCACTTTCTAGTTGTATGATCAATCTTTCCTTCTCCTATAAGTTGGGGGAATTGAAACCTGTTTCAAAAGGTCATTATAAAAATAGTAATAATAATAAAAGTCCGGGCACACCTGTAATCCCAGCACTTTGGGAGGCCGAGGCAGGCAGATCACCTGAGGTCAGGAGTTTGAGACCAGCCTGGCCAACATGGTGAAACCCTGTCTCTGACAAAAAAAAAAAAACAGGAAAACATCATTATAAGTTTAAGTTAGACAATATTTGCAACATGCTTAACCCAGTGCATGGCACATGGAACTCTCTTAATAACTCATAACTGTTTTTACTATTATTGGTAGCAATTAAATGCCAGTTTTACCTTAATTAAATTTCTAAATTTTTCCAGGCCTTAATTTTCTCACCTCTAAAATTAGATGTAATAGAAGCTACTTTGTATGGTTATTGTTAGAATTGAGGCAACCCACTTAAAAACAGATGGTAACATACTTGGCACCTAGTGGGTAATCAATAATTGTTTCTTTTCTTGCCCATTCTGACAATTATAATCATAGCTGGTAATTGCCCCCTTGACTTTATGAAAATGTACCTCAGTGAATGAATATTCTGTTACTTGCATCTATTTCTCATAGTTTCTTTGTATTTCTCTCCACCTCTTAGAAACCTTGGTGTTTTTTGTTTGTTTGTTTGTTTTTTCATTTGTTCGTTCATTTTCTGTCATTCTTAGAATGGGCCCTTAGTGTGGCAAAATTGCTGGTGACCTGGAAGATGTGTCTAAAGTTTCCCAGGAAGATCTTCCTTCCAAAAAATGTCTCTGCCAAAGATCCCACATTTCTACTATTAGTAATTTATTTTGCCATGTTCTCTATAAAACAGAAATTCATTTTAACACGGCAGTTGGCGTGAGTTTTATCAGAAAACTCTGCTTCTTGACAGGAAAACTCAGGATCCTATAAGGGACTGGATGCTGGAGTAAATGAAGGGTGAGAACATAGAAGAAAAAGCTTTGCAACGAAAGGCAGGCAAGGGAAGCAGTTCTCAAAGGACACCAACTTCATATTTTCACAGTGTTTTAAGGACTAGATCAAGACCTTCTAGAATTACTCTCTGTTCTCTCCTCTCCCCAGTCCCCGGCTTCCTTTCCCTCTCTCCACCCATCTCTTTCTCCCTTCCTTCCTTTTCTGATTTAAATTTATTTTGTACATTTAAATAACTGTACCTGCTTTCTCTTTCTCTACCAGAGTATTGGAATTCACGTTTTTTTTTTCCATCTAAATAACTATACTTGCTTTCTCCTTTTCTGTCAGAGTGTTTTAAACTGGTTCCCATTTCCCCTTCTTAGTTTCAAACACCATTTTTATTTCATTTGCAACCTATATGCTGACACAGCACCATTCCCCTCCCTCTTTTTTCCCTTTTATATCAAACATTATGCAGAAAATTCATCCTGTTCAGTGTCAAATGCCAGATCCACTTTGGATATGCATTATTTTTGTTCAATGTATGTTTTATTCCCACTCTTTTCCATAAACCACCACCCCACCTTCTCTCTCTCTCTCTCTGTCTCTCTCTCTCTCTCACACACACACACACACACACAGAGAGAGGCACGTTCCCCACCATTACCTGCCCAGTAAATCAAGAAACCGTCTATTTTTTATATCCTTTGGAGATGGGTGGAAATATTAGATGGTGAAAGCTGAATCAGTTCAGAATGAATTAGTGCCCAAAAGCTAGAAAGCATGGAAGCTGGAAGCTTATCTAATCAGATTTCTTTTTTTTTCCCCTGAAACTTATCCCAGCTTTTGAATTTGTAAAGTGAATGAATAATTTGGTGAGAAACAGATTTCTCAGAAGATTTGCATCATCTTCAGCTTCTCTTTAGGCTGAATTTTCAACTAAGAACATTTTTGTCTTCTGGCAGTTGGAGAAATTCAGGTCCAGGAAAACAGAATGGACTCATGACCAAAGGACACACAGCTGAAGGAAACACATGTGCTATCAGAAATATTAGGTGAGTCCGTAATTACCTCCATTTGAGTCCAGTTTAAGGCTAATACAGAGATCAATGTCTTCTCTGATGTTAACTTTCATTGGATTGAAGATCTAACACATAATCTGTGACCAAAATCATTGGAGAGTTCAATTGAAGAAATGCCCCCAACCCTGAATCCAGAAACAAATAATTCCTTGGGGACACAAATGTGAAGTACTTTGGTATATGATAATTGCATTCCTTTGTCTCACTATGCCCATTAGACTCTAGTTTCTTTGAAGGAAGACTGTGTGTGTGTTACTAATATTCCTGACCATTGAGCCCCCAGCACAGTGCACATGGCATGTTTGTGGTAAATGCTTTTCGAGTCGAACTGAACTGAACTTAGTGGATGTTTGCAAAGCCAATCTTAATGAATGATGCTCAGGATGAATAGAGTAAGGCTCAAAATACAATAGCTAGCCTCCTATCACCTTCCACTATGTAGTCCCAGCCAGGTTCAACACAAATCTAGACTCAATTTAAAGGCAGATACAGTGGCCAGAAAAAAACTGCCTTTCTCTCAGGCTATTTTCCATTTTTTTTCCTTTTGTAATAGTACTATGCATGTTACATTTATTTGGTTTGTTGCTTCACTGAATTGTGCAATGCAGTATCACCAGACCGTAAGTTGAGACAGTCAATTTATGTGCAACCAGAAAGATCCTCGGAAGCAGTCATGTTGCACCGAAACAGCTTTGTCCTGACGGGAGGCTATTAGCAATGAGCTCCATCACTTCCAGGAAGATTTGCCTTTCTAAGATTGCAACATGGTTATCCTGTGGAGTATCATTTTTTATAGACACCTAGAGTTGGAATCAGGAATCCTGATTTCCATTTCTGCCTCTTCCCGCACTTGGCTTTGGGAGTTGAACAGGTCATTAAACCACTCTGTACCTCTCCAGAGACACTGTGAATTTGTGCTTTTGCATGGATTATCTCATATTTTTTCCTTAATACAGCTGTTTAGGTTAAATTTTTCTACTCTTATACTACAGATTTTTTCAACAGCAAACATTTTTGAGCACCAACCATGTGCTTTGCACTATCACATCCTAGGGATGATCAATCTTAAGACTCACAGGAGTTTTGTAGTAAGGTCATTACTCATAAATTTTTTCCAATGATGGTGTTCTGGGTAATTTTAATCAACCCTCTCAATGAAGACAACAAAGGGAAGGATTGAAATATAAAAAACCCCTTTTTTAAAGTATCTAAAAGCTCACAGCATCTCAGGAATGACTCAGCCACAATCTAGGAGGAGCTGAGGATCAGGAAAGTAAGCATAGCACTCAAAGCAGCATTTGTCTCAGCATGGTTACCTATTTGGAAGAAATAACTTCAAAATCAAGTTGTGGTTCTGGTGACCTTAAAAGATGAGGAGGAAAAAATAAAATCCCAGGACTTTCCCAGGCTGGGGGAGTCTGACAACCCCTGCACATTAAGTTGAGACCTCCAAAGGGCTACAGTCTCAGGAGTAAACCAGAAATAAAACAACCCTTGCTGAACTTGTAGCCCAGGTTGCTAGCAACTAGGAGGTCCAGGGAACTTCAAATAATATACTCTGATGAATGTTATCCAAGATTAGGATTACCCACCAAGCCCTTGGAAGAGGCCAACAGAAATCTTCATTGGAGAAAAGTAGCTTTATCCTAGGCTTCCAGTTATTTATATAAATATTTTTAAATATAATGTCCAGTACAGAAATACAACCAGAGACCCAGGAAACATGATACCATAAGCAAGACAAGCAGAAAAAATAGAGAACAGAAACACATCATCTTAATGTTGGAATGACTGAGTCAAGGGTTTGAGTGGAGGGAACCTATAAAGGAGTGGAGAAGTGACACATGGAAGGGAAGGCAGCCAATAAAAAGCATACATCCAGATAGCTACCGCTATGGGAAATTGGAGCTCAGTCCTGTTATGGGACCTCTGGGATCCAGCAGAGACACAAGCTTCAGAGTTATCCACCTTAGAGTCGAGACAGCAGAGGCAAAGCTTCTCCCAGCCGATGTTAGTTGTGTAATAATTCTGACCTATGGGTTTAGACCACCATAGAAAGCCTCCAAACAAAGAGATGCAGAGGCTGGCACTGAGCCAGCATACACTCAGATGGTAAGGTCTGAGGAAATAGGGGTGAGGCATCAAGGGTATTTTCTATACTCACAAAAACTTGATATCCTCAAGTTATCAGACATAAACAATGAAATAACACATTTTGCTTACCATGTTTAAAGAATAAAAGGCATGCTTAAAATATCTATAAGAAATAGGAAAGTTAAGAATTTACACAGCAGATTTGAAGAGGAACTTCTACAAAGCTTCTAAAACTTAAATTCCAATAACTGAAATTAAGAACTAAATTACTATATTTAACCATGTTAGACCCAGCTGAAGAGAGAATTGATGAGCTGGAAAATAGTTCAGAAGATATTCTAGCAAATGTAGCACAAAACAACCAAAATACAGAGTATAAAAAAGAAAAGGTAAAGTATATAGAAGATACTATGAGACTTTCTAACACATATTTAAAGTAGATTACCAGAAGGAGAGGGGAAAAAGAATGGAATGGAAGCAGTATTTGAAAAGATAACAGCAGATGATTTCCAGAAATGGGAAATTAAACTCAAGGCTTACAGGTGCAAATTCTATGCTCTCTCATGGTGTTTGGAAGAGACTTGGATCCCTTTATCACAAACTTTATTCATTTAACATTTACCTTTATTTTCTCTTATTTATTCTTATTATATATACTTTCCCTGAAAAAGTCTGGTCCTCAGAAGAATGGTGATGAGGTAGCTCCCCAATCTCTTAAAGAAAGAAATAGGGTAGAGGACTTACTGAGTAATTCATAAGGAGTTCATTACAATGCCAAGGGATTTGTGCTACAATGAAATGTTTTTTAAAAATAGTGCTATGAGAACATAGAGCAGGAAGCAACTAACTCTGCCACTGGGAGTTTGAAAATCCTTCACCAAGGGGATGACACTTCAACTGGGTCACAAAAAGTCTTGAGGGATAAGCAGGAGTTTGTCAGACTAATCAGGCAGAATGGGCATTTCAGGCAGAAGGAAGAAAATACGTGTAGTCACCAAGACATGGTAAGTCATGGAATGGTAAGGAAAAGGAAGCAATGCATGTGGCTGGAGGACAGATTATACGATGGGGAGGAAGAAAGTTCTGCTGAAAAATTAAGATGACGTGTAAATGGAATGGATATTCCTTTAAGGAATTTGGATTTTATCCTACAGGCCAATATTTCCCAAACTGAAGTCCATGGACCCTTGAGGCAGAGAAAGTGAGGGCACACTTTTGGGATGCAAAGGTTCTCTCAGAAAAGCTTTTTTTCCCATTTAGTTTGATGAGAATTTAAACAAAATGAAACAAAAACAAAAATCCTAAAATGAATACATATGTTTTCTGGATCATTTAATAACAACCATGCTTAGTGCCCATGGTAACATTATAGTCACCTTGGATACAGTATGGGAATTAAATACTCAATGGGTTCCATTTAATAAATAAATGATCATACACTAACTATAAAACTGTCAAGAATGATAGAGCCCATGGTATATTAGAGATTATCTGCCTCATTTTTTAAAGTATTCAAACATGATTTTAAAACTAATAACTCCATGCAGTCCAAACAAAATACTGCACCACCAGTTTGCAAGCCTGACCTAAAGTGACAGTTTTCAACTTTGAATGTGCTAGTAAGTGTATTTGATTGTATGGGGTTAGATCGGCACATCAAGTGACAAAATGACAATTGTCCTACAATGAATTCATTGTATTCATGTTGAATTATTTTACCAGTTATAATGACAAAACTGTTCTTTCTGATTGATAATTGAAATAAAATACATTTTCCTAAAATATGACTTTTGTTTCTCAAGATAGACAATAAATTGAAACTCATGTGAAATCATTATAATAATATTGCAGAGAGGAGTAATGCGCCCCCGTTAAGAGTTTCTGGCTTATAACAAATGAACAGAGACAGATTTATTAAGCAAATGCTTTGTTTATGCCAAGTAAAGACCAAATTACATCATAGGAGACTGTATAAAGGAGGCTTTTGCTGTAGTTTAAATAGGTTTTCTTCTAAATTTCAGACAAAAATGGAAACAATGATAGAAAATTTGATTTATGGCTAAGCCACTTCAAAATGGTCTGAATGAGTCACTTCCAGTGTTTACTGATGTCTTTCCACTGGCTCTGTGCTGGGGCTATGAATATTTTTTCAACAACTATAAGAAACCAAAAGTAACTTCAAACATTATTTTCCTGTTCACTAATCCAGTAACAATTGGATTAGGTAATTGTTTAATGCAGATTTAAATATGCCATAATGATAACCTTATCTTTAAGTCAATAAGACAGATTCATAGGGATCAAGGAACGGCTCATTAAAATTGGCATTTGATGATTACTCCACAGGCAGAATTAGGATAAGTGGGTGGTCTGAATACCCTAAAACAGTAACCAAAACTGTGATGCTACTTAATGTCATTATGAACAACATTCTTCAGTAAACAGCATTGCTGTCTTTAGTACTTTTAAATTTAAGATACAGAAATAGATTAAAGATAGAACATGGAATATAGAAAGATTTAGCTTTAGCTTTGTGCTATATTAATCTTTCACATAATTAGAATTTTATTGATTTTTATCTTTTTTATGTTTAATTGTATATCTGTTTTTGGATTTAGATTTGTATATTATCCATGAGGAAAAGAAGTCATTATATCTAGTCTTAGGTGTCTTTAGACTTTATTAATATTACAATAAATAATTTAAGTCAATGCTGGGAGTTTGAAAGAATTTTTTTTTCCTTTAAAAGAGAAACATTGTCTTAGGACCTATGGTACTACTAGAAGATTTTAAAAGGGGAGTAGGTAATCCGGTTTTTATTTTTTTAATTAATTAATTTATTTATTTATTTTGAGACAGAGTCTCACTCTGTGCCCAGGATGGAGTGCAGGGGCGCCATCTCGGCTCACTGCAAGCTCCGCCTCCTGAGTTCACACCATTCTCCTGCCTCAGCCTCCCTAATAGCTAGGACTACAGGTGTCCGCCACCACGCCTGGCTAATTTTTTGTATTTTTTTTAGTAGAGACGGGGTTTCACCGTGTTGGCCAGGATGGTCTCGATCTCCTGACCTCGTGATCCACCCTCCTCGGCCTCCCAAAGTTCTGGGATTACAGGTGTGAGCCACTGCACCCAGCCCAGGTTTTTATTTTAAATTTACCCTCAGCCATCATATGAAGGTTAGGATGGGAAGAGGCAAGATCGGAGGCAGGAGTCCCACTAGGAAGCTCTTCCAGGAAGCCGGTCGAGAGGTAATGAGAAGTTTAACAAAAGAGGTTGTTTTAGGGTAGTAGAGGAGGGGCTTGAAATGTAGCATGCCAGGTAGGTCCCTATAGCTCCCTTCCTTTTATGTACCGTGATTTGAGATATATTCCATAAGGGCACATGGCAAGGGTTAAGGAACAAGCTTCCTCCGTGAGGAAGAGGGTAACTAACAGGCTGAATCAAGACACCGAGAAAAGGTCAGGGTCTCTGGATCTCAGTATTATTCCAGAGAGGGTTATGCTGTGAAATACGTTCTACCAGACAGGCATTTTTAGTCTCTGTGCCAGTGGAAAGGAGATCTCCACTCAACCGTGGATCTCTCTTTCAATAGGATCAGCTTGAGAAAATAGCCTTGCCATTGGAGGAATACATAGGCTGCCTGGTACAAGACTGTCTGAATTTGAGATGCCAGCAATTTAGGAATTAACTAAGAATGTTGCCTCTTTAGAACTTAGGCCCATGAGATATTGCAGTTGACCCTGCTGCAAGGAGGAAACCTCTTGACCCATGGGAAGTAGAGCTTGGGTGCAGCCTTTCTCTCCGGAAGAAGAGACCCTAGTTACTGCTGGCTCATTGATCAATGAAGGTAAGGCCAGGCGCAGGGACTCATGCCTGTTATCTCAGCATTTTGGGAGGCTGAAGCAGGAGGATCACCTGAAGTCAGTAGTTACAGACCAGCCTGGGCAACAAAGTGAGACCCCATCTCTAAAAATAAAATAAAATAGCCAGGTATGGTGGCACATGCCTCTAGCTCCAGCTACTCTGGAGGCTAAAGCAGAAGCGTTGTTTGTGTCCATAAGTTTGAGACTGAACGGAGCTATGTTAGCATCACTGCATTCCAGCTTGGGTGACAGAGCCAGACTCTGTCTCTAAAGAAGAATAAAATGAGGGTGAGCTTCCAGCATCACTTTTCTGTTCATTACAACACAATTCAAAAGTTATTTTATAGATAAAATTAATCAGACTTGGTAATGAAGTGGATTCAGAGGAGTATATGATACAAGGAAAAAGAAGTCAAGAATTACTCTGAGGACTATACCTTGGCTAATTGAAAGTATGATGGTTTCATTAACTGAGATCAGCAATATAGGAGAAGAATAGACTTTGTAGGGGGAGATGATGCATTCACGTTTGGGTATATTGAGTTTGAGGGATCTGTGAGACATCCATCTGAAAGAAATGTAGGCTAGGGAATATTAATTTGAAAGTCAGATGTATTCATTATACTTGAACCTTGGGAGGTGAATGACAATGACATTGTTCTATGAAGACTGAGAAGAAAAGAGAAGGGAAGGGAATTTTAACATTTAAAAGGCAGTTCAGTACAGTTGGTCAACTGCTGAGTGGGGATAATACTGGGGATGGAAGGAAAACGAACATGATTTACATTTTAGAAAAAAAATATGACTTCAGATGATAATGAGCTGTCAACAACATGAACCATTCAGATAATGTGAGAACTTGTAGGAAAGTAGTGAAAGCATGTTTTTGCTTTTGTTTGAGAAATGACTGATTTGGGAAAGGAGATGGCTTCTTTTCAAGAAGTTTGCTGATGAAGAGAAGAGAAAGAGGGAAGATGGGCTAGGAATGAAAGGAGAATCAAATAGGAGAAGATAATAATATTTGTTTTGCCATAAAATCATATTAAAGAAATACCTTATAAAGCTTTGGGTTCGCATTCTATAATATACATAGCATAAAGTTGGGATATATTTGCCTACCTCAAGTTTTTTTTAAAATGATAATTATGTTTTAAGGCATTTACCAGAAGAGATTTTACTTTAAGTATAAAGTGGATCTTCAAAATAGTTCCTCTATTTCAATGCCCTTCTACAGCTTTCCCTGTCTTCATTTTTAACCCCTCCAAGTCAGCCCTCTCCTAATTCCCAAGACCATAATAATTGATCAAAAATAAAAATTTAGTTACATTGCTAGATGTTCATGCCTTCCATGATCTGTTTCTTGCCCAGATTCAAATATTGTTTAGCACATATTTATTACTTACCTTTACGTGAGGTGTAGTGCAGAAGACAGAAAACTAAATGAACAATCATAATACAGCATGTTGCATGCTATAATAGGGAGAAGAATGGCAAACCAGATCTAGAGAGTCCTCCAGTGCGGTCATGGGTGAACCGAGTCCTGAGGAAATGTCAGGAGTTGCCTTCATCTCCCACAAATGCCCCCGCTTTGCTATGGCCTTTCTGTTTCAGATATCCGTATCTTTGTATATGCTGTTCCTTCCAAATGAAATGCCTACCCTCACCCCCATCAGCCTGTGGAACTCCTATTTATTTTCAAGACTACACATACATGTCACCTATCCTTAAAGCCTTCACTTATACCTAGGATCCTAGGCTGGATTAGGCGTCCTGAATTTGTGGTCCCAAAGGATGCTACAGCTACTTCTGCAGAGACATTCCTCTCCATATATACCTAAGAATGTGCTCTTCAAAGGCAGGGTATGTCTTTCATCTCCAATTCCTCTCTTCCAGCATAGTGCCTGGCATATAATAAATGCTCAATAAATGTTTGTTAAATGGCTGAGTGAATACATGTTGTCTGTATTCTAGAACTTTTTAGGATTTGAGGCAAGGGAGTGCTGTGACCCTTGAAAAACTTCTCTCTCCGATCTTCTCCAGCTCTGTGTTTGGCTGTTAATTACTAAGGTCCTTTACCACAACAAAAGCCTGTGACTCCATTTGACTCCGTGTCTATAAACATATATAAGATTTGATTACTCAAACATGTCTGCAACTGGCAGAGTCTGATTAACTAATTCATTTGACTTTCAACCAATATTTATTAAACATTTACTCTGTGCAAGGATCTGTACTTAGCATAACTATCAACCACGCAGACAGACAAAGACCTTGTCCTCATGGAATTCATGATTTAAGGAGTGAAACAGTAAAGAAATCAACTTTTATATAAATACAATTTGGGATACAAGTAATGGAAGAAAAATAACATGATGCACCAAGAGAGATTAACAGGGGAGGTCTAATTTAGATTATGGCATCAGAGTAGGACCATACAGTGAAGTGATGAAAACTAAGTCATAATGGGGGTATGGGAGGTGAGGAGAGGGCAAGATCATTGCCTGCTGAAGGGAGGCATTTGAGAGGGCCCTTTGTCAGGAAGGCTGGCATGACCAGAGCCTGGTGAAGGAGAGGCAAGCCCCTCGAGATGAGGTTAAAGAGGTAGGCAGAGGATGCTGTGACTTTTGGGCCAGGCTATAGATTGTGCAACTATTTCTATGAGTAGTAAGAAATTATTGAAGGACTTTGAATAAGAAAATCATATAATCATGTATGTCTATGGTATAGAAAGTGGATTTGAAGAGGCAAGAGGGAATATGAGAGCCCAATTAGAAGATCTATTGGTTAGGAATTTGGATTTGGTTGCTTGTAATAGAAAATCTCAGAGAAGAATGGTTTTAGAAAGCTGGAAGTTTGCTCTCCTCTCATGTTAGCAGAAACCTAGAAGAGACAACCCAGGCTTGGAGTGGCTTGTCAGGGCTGAGACTTCTTTGATTGCCTGGGCCTTTCTCTCATGGGGTGGGAAGATAAAGCATCTGCCAGCACATTCACATTCCAGGCAGAAAGAAAAGGAAAGCTTTAAGGGCAAAGACAGAACATGTCAGCATCCGTCTATCCCCTGCAGCCCCTGCTTTGAAAAGGCTTTTCTTTCCCAGAATTCCACCCAACAATTTTTACTCACATTTGTCTACCCAAAGCTATGTCACATGGCCACCCTTATCAGCAAGATAACCTGGAAAATGTTGAATTTTTTTTAAAAAAACTGGATCTGTTACCCAGCCCAGCAAAATCAGGCTTAGTGAGGAAGAAGAGAATAATGAATATTTGATAGGCAACACGCTATCTCTGCCCTGTCCACCACTTTCCATCACTCAAAGGGAGAGTAAGTGTGGTTTGCTTGTGTGAGGGATGGTTGTACCCTGTTAGGCAGAAGCAGACTGTTGTTTCTAAGTTTAATCATGGGAAGAGAAATGTGCTAGAATGTAAAAGCACTGAAGAGGAGGCCTAGCAAGTGACTATAAGTTGGCTCACTCAAAACCCACCCTTCTAACTTACCTTCCTGAACTAGATTCCTTTGGCATATTATCTGGTTTACACCTCACATGCAGAGTCATCCAAATTTTGGATACAGAAGTGAGCAATGTATAGTGGCATATCCATACTTATAAGGATATCAGTTTCTGTGGCAAGCAACTGACAGACATATCTGGTCCTCCTGGTGCTCCCAAGTTCTGGGGTCTCAACCTTAAGCTTAACAGGTGCTAAACAGTCCAGGGGTGGGTGTGCTTAGGCATTCTTGCTGAGTGTGTTGCCTGTAACTGTGATGTTTATTGCTATAAAGTATCCAAAGGTAGTCCTCTAGCTCTATCATACATTATTTGAGGCAACTAATTTTCTGTAACAAATACTGTCCTGCTACAAATAGCTACAGTAGATTCACTTGTCTACAACTAAGGACCCTGAGCAATATAGAAAGTACTAACTTATGGGCCAGTGTATAGGCAGTTTCTTGTATTGTTATGAACATAAATTGTTTATATAATATTATGAATACACGGCATTTTATTAAAAGCTCACTATGTGCCAACTACCTATTGAACTCTCCTCTTGGATATCCCAAAGATACCCCACACTTCAACAGACAAGGAACTCCTGATTTTTGCCATTCAGCATTGTTTTTACGGCTTTGGGTTATGTAATCCAGAAATCCAGAAATTTGGGAGGCTTTGTAGACATCCCTCTCAGTGTACACATTTATTCCACAACCAAGTTCTAGTTTGCCTCCTAAATACTGTATCTCTGGATTCTAGACACTTTTCTACATTTCCATCATCATCATCATCATCATCATCATCATCATTCTAATCAAAGATACCATGATCTCTCACCTGAACTACTGAATTAGTTTCTTAACTGATATAATTGTATCTTCTCTGGACCCCCTCATATCTAGATTTTATAATTTTGCCACAATTTTTAACATGAAATAAGATCATGTTTCTAACTGGTTAAAATCCTCCACTGGTTTCACATTGCTTGTGGGATACAGACAAATTCATGAAGTTCCTGCACAGCCTGGCCCTTGCCCTCCTTTCCCACACTGCCCCTTGCTTTCTATCTGTCCACATTCTTGTCACATTCCCAGCCCTTGCACATGTCATTTTCTCTTCTAGAATGTTCTTCCTTCCTCTCTTTTCCTAGGGAACTCTCACACATCCTTCAGATCTCAGCTTAAGCACAACTTCCTACTTAACTACACTCAGAAAACCATCCTTTATAGCATTAATCACAGTGGCAATTTTAAATGTATTTGTTATTATTTGGTGGATGCCTACCTACATCCACTAAACTGTAAGTTCTATGTAAAAAGGAATAGTATTAGGTCCCTTCTGTACCATATATTGTTTTAATTCATATTTCTTTGATCACTGAGGTTGAACAAGCTTAGCACCTTTTGAATAGTGAATAAAAAATGATCAAGCCAAGTAGTTGTATGTATAATTGATAATTTTGATGTCAAACTTGCAAAGTACGCATTATTTCCAAATCTATAGGCAGGTCCCAAAAGCAGTATGTGACAGGAAAAGGTGGGACATAAATCCAGGTCTGTCTGAATGAACCCTAAGTCTGAATTCCTCCTACTTGACGATGCTGTCTTCCCCTCTTAAATGACACAGAGTATGTGAGAGGACTTTGTGAAAAATATGGTTGTTTGGTATTTTTTATCCTTATTATCTAGGCTGGGAGAATGAATGAAGAGCAGTACTGCTGCCCATCATCAACATAAAATATCAAATAATGAAGGGAAGTATCTAGCATAACCAGTTTGCACAGCACCACACTGGCAGCATCCTTGTCTTTCGGTTTGGCTGGCAGTCTCAGGAATTTCATATTTTATTAGGTGTCTTGTGATAACAACCACTCAAAACACAATTCATCTTGATTATTAATGTCTTCAGTATTTCTATAATAAATATAGTGTTCTGATCTGAACCAGATAAAACTAAGACTTTATTCAACTCTCCACATCTCAGAAACCTATAAGTCATCAAGGATGTAATGTGAGAGGCAAAGAACAAAGGGGTAGAAAGATGAGTACAGACAGAAACAACTCATCGTTTTCTTATTTCTGAGGAATGTGCCCTCCCTGTATTTCTGACTAACTCCAGCCAATTACTTTGATTTGTAGCTGGGGGAGGGGGTTGGTTTCCTCCAGGTAAACGCATGGTCTACTCTTTCTACTTAGCAGAGTAGCAAGAGGGAAAGTGCATAGCTCCTTACAGTCTTAAGATGACCCAAGTTGTGAGGGCAATAACAAAAAAGCAAACAGAATTTGGGAAACACTGCCAAGGGCAGGAGGAGTAGGGACTCTGAGGACTATAAATGTGAGGCTAACTGATGCCCAGCTACTCCAGTCCCCATCTTTAATTAGGAAAAGAAGGAAACAAAATCAGGACAGTTTTTCCAAGATACTCAACATGACCAAAGTTACTTATTAAGTGGTGACAGATATTAAGAAGAATGCTCTGGTATATTGCTTTAAAAAATATTAGTTTTTTTTCTTTGAGTTGGGGTCTCACTCTCTTACCCAAGCCAGGGTGCAGGAGCACAATCATGGCTGACTGCAGCCTCGACCTCCCGGGCTCAAATGATCTTCCTGCCTCAACTTCCTGAGTGCTGAGACTACAGATGCGCACCACCAAGCCCAGCTAATTTTTGTATTTTTTTAGAAATGGGGTTTCACCATGTTGCCCAGGCTGGTCTCGAACTCCTGGGCTCGAGTGACACGCCTGCCTCAGCCTCCAAAAGTGCTGGGATTACAGGTGTAAGCCACCACACTGGGCCAACATTTCACTATTTTTCCATTGAGGATTTGAAAGCTGAGATATTATAAGAAGCAGAAAGATGTCCATTAAAAATCAACCAATAATGGTGCCACTAGAAATAACCTCTTAAGTTTTGATCAGACATTTTGCTTCCAGTATTATATGAATCTCTTCACACAGCTGTTAACAGCCTAAATATATAATTTTGCATCTTTTTTATAAGATATAGTGGTATTATTTTACCATGTCATTAAGAATTTTTCACAGACACAATTTGAATAGACAGCATAGTATTTAATTATACAGATACACATACCCTACTTAACCCTAGCCCTAATTTTAAGATGTTTTTCTTGTTTCCTTTTATTATATAGCACCATAATAAACATTTTTGTTGCTAAATCTTGTCTATATGTGTCATTATTTCCTTAGGCCAGATTCTGTAAGGGGATTTTTGCATCAAAGGATGTGAACATTAAGGCTTCCAATACAAATTTCAAAATTCCTTTCCACTGCCAGCATGAGTTAATCTCACTTTAAATATTAGCAATTTAGAAAACTTTTAATATTCCAAAGAGTAGTAACAGTTTTATTTTTTTCATTTATTACTAATGAGAGTCAGTGAGAATATTATATTTACAGTTTATATTTCTTCTTTTAGAAAATATGTTTATGTATCCTTGGCCTGTTTTTCTATTGGACATTGTTCATTTTCTTAAAGATTTATGTAAGCCCCTTGTATAGCTAGAATATATATAGCTTCATAAGACTAAGGCCTATGAGTAGCTGTGTTTCCTGAAAACAATAGAGTTTGACAATTTAGTTGGCTGTAATTCATCTAATTTACTGTTAACATTTTAGAAGATGGCTAAAGAGATTAAAGAGATAATCAAGACTTATCAAGCAACTTTAACATTTTATCTATAATAAGTGACCTTTATGTAACCAGGGCTCAGATAAAACAAGCATATTTTTAGGAGGAAAGAGGAGTTCCAAAGACCCTCATGGTCTGAAGGGAATTTGTGTTTGCATTCAAGGTAGGAATTCCATTTCCATTTGACTTCCTATCTAGGTGGTGACCAACTACATATGTTTAAAATGCAAACTGATCAGCGAGTTAGAAAATTAAGATGAAAAGGCTCGAGCAGTTCCTTCTATGTTGCTTTATATTGCTAGAATGATGTGTTCCCAGACAAGGTAAAATAAGTTATCCAAAAGTCAAACAATAAAAAATACTTTAAATGTGCAGAAAAAAATAAAAATCAAATTATTAAGAATGTCCTGGAAAATGAGAATTGGGGAGTTTTTTATTTCCATCATTATGCTTTTTTGCATTTGTTTTAGTAAGTATGTATACTACAAACATATTGTCAGAGAAAACAATAAAGCTATCAAAACGTGGCCTGAATTTTTGGCAAATTCAACAAATTTAATGGTTATTCCTCAAGGATCTAGAAGCAGAAATATCATTTGACCCAGCAATCCCATTTCTGTGTGCATACCCAAAGGAATATAAATCATTCTTTTATAACGATACATGCACACATATGTTCATTGCAGCACAATTCACAACAGCAAAGAATAGGAAATCAACCCAAATGCCCATCAATGATAAAGAAAATGTGGCACATATACACAACAGAATACTATGCAGCCATAAAAAGGAACAACGTCACGTCCTTTGCAGGGACATGGATAGAGCTGGAAGTTGTTATCCTCTGCAAACTAACACAAGAACAGAGAACCAAACATTGCATGTTCTCACTTATAAGTGGGAGCTGAACGATGAGAACACATGGACATATGGGGGGAACAACACACACCAGGGCCTGTTGGGGATGGAGAACATCAGGAAGAATAGCTAGTGGATGCTGGGCTTAATACCTGGGTGATGGGTTCATCCATGCAGCAAATCACCATGGCATGCATTTACCTGTGTAACAAACCTGAACATCCTGCACTTGTACTGCAGAACTTAAAATAAAAGTTGACTTTTAAAAAACTAAAATAAAGAGAAAATGATACTACCAGAGCTGTTACATGTGATTATTAGTGGAGGGAAAATCTGGAAGCAGCATTTCTACTAACACCAAAGAAGGGGCATGTATTCAGCGATAAGATAAATTCCCTTGCAGTTACCAGAAGGGAAAACTAGAGAGTGTGATTTGGAGTCAGACAGACCTAGACCTAGACCACTACTCATTAACTGACTAATCTTAGAAAAGCCCTTTACTCTCTGATCCTCATCTTCCTTATCTGTAAAACGGGCTAAGAACACCCACTTGTAGGATAACTGTGAAAATTAGCGCCAAGATACGCAACACATTTAGCATAGGTGGACACAAAGTATGTACTGAGTAAATGGATAAATATTGTGTTTATTATAATTTTCACATGCTGATCACACAATTTGTCCTGACACAGTGAATCAGTAGGATACTAACTGACTTCCTGAAGGGAAATCCAGGATAGGTACCTAGCAACTAGTCCAGAGCCTAGGATATCTTTTTGTAGGTATTATTTAAAGCCACTACTTATTGAGTACTCACTATGTGCCAAGCATTGGCATAAGTGCTTTTTATGCAGCACCTTATTTTAATCCTCAAATAATCATTTGAGGTGCTTTCTATCCCCACTTTACAGATAAAGACACTGCTCAGAGAGGTTAAATAACTTGCCCAGGAGTTGGTAAGTCATGGAATGGGATTTGACCAACAGATATTTAGCTTCATAGCTGGGCTCAGAACCACTAAGGTGCTCAATACATGATATTTGAGTGAATGAATACATATTGAATATGATGATAATATCCCCAAAGCCAGTTATGCAATCAAGAAAAACCTGCATTCTATCCTGAGTGAGTTTGAAGTTCTAACTAGGAAACAGAAGGACTTTGGGGCCTACATGCATTTAACTTTTTTTCCCAATAAACGTTTCTGACTCTGTATGAAAAAGGACTCCTTCTAGTCAAACCTCCATACAGGGTGTTAGATGAACAAGATTTAGCCGTTAGATAAAATTTGTGTCAAGAGATAAAATACATATCACAAAAGCTGGGAAAAATATGTTTGGCAAAAGACACAGTAACCTGACCAAGAGGGTCTTAAACTGAGTTGTGGACAAGAGAAAAGTAAATAAATAAAACCACCAAGGCACATTCAATGGAGGACAGCAGGTATGACAAAGAAAAGCACCATCATGAGGTTGCACCTAACAATTCTCAAGGAAAGACTGTGAGAAGTGGGTCAGTCACAGGCCTTGCAGCACCAGGCATGTTGACATGGCCAAGGGAGATAGGGAGGTGTTCAGGAAAAACAAACAGTATGTGAAAGCACACATGGGATGAAGCAGGGGAGAGGACATAGCACAGTAACGGGACTGTAACTGTGTTAAAATGGTTGTATGGAAGGATGTCCACAGGGAATTATGAGAGGTAATCTAGAAAGATCGGCAGGATTCAAACTAGGAATATCTAGTATGGCATGCTTTGAAGTTTGTGTTTTTTCCTGATAAAGAAGAGGAGCCACTGTCAGATTTTAAGAAGGGCAATGATACTTTCAATTTTGTGTGTTTTTAATGGAGATTGGATGGAGAAAGTAATGACAGTTGGCCATACTGGTGGTTAGGATGCATATGAAACAATTAGGGCAAGAAAGCATGATGACCTAAATGCAACACTGTGTAAGAAACTAGAAGGAATAAGGCTGGTTCATGAGCTATTTAGAAAATAGAAGCTATAGACCTGGTTGTGTGGGATGCAGGAGGAAGAAGCATTGGAGATGACTCATCAAACGTGGAACATCTGCACTTGCTTCCTTTTTCTCCCAATGTCTCAGTTAAAATGTCATTTCATCAGAGAAGGAGTCTCTTACCACATTATTAAAAATAAATCCCTTTCCCATTTTCTGTCTATCACATCATCCTATTAATGTTTTCCTTAATAGCAATCTCAATTGGCAATTATTTTACCTATTTATTTACTAGCTATTGTTTGTCTCTCTCACTAAGTCATAAATTCAATGAGAAGAAAGATACTTTTTGTTTTATTCATCACTACAGAGCCAGATACATACTAAGCAGTTATGTTCATGATTCTAACCTGGGCAACTGAGAGATAGTAGTGCCAATGACAAAGTTAGAAAATACAGAAAAAATAACAGATTTTGGTGGGGGGCGGAGGATGAAGTTGAGAAATTCTGCTTTGGAAGTAAATAGTTTTAGGTGTTTGTAGAAATTACAAATGGGGTATCTAGTGGCCAACTGATCAAACACCTGTGAAACTCAGGGCGCAGACATGGGCTGGAAATGGGGGTTGAAGAGCCAACTGTATTTAACAGCAGCATTGAAACCATTCATATGATGAGGTTCTGTGCACACAGGCACTGATCCAAAGGGATAAGTAGGGGCTGAAATCCAAGCCTGGGTCTGGCTTGCCAAGCCTTATGCCCCAGAGCAAATCTAAAGCCCCTGGAGAAAAGAATGTTTTATTCTTCACCAAAAACTCCTGTTGGCTGGACAAGCCACATGCCCAAGAAACTGTGACACCTACCAAAGCAAAGAGGAGCTCTTTTTTCTAATTTGCACAAAATTACAGTCTAGGCAAACTGCATGCCAGAATATGAATGAAGAATATTCTGAGTGTAGAATGGACAACAAAGGACTTACCACAAGTATCATTCTGTTTGGCTAAATTTTGATGCATGGGTGATTTCAGCTGAGAATCTATTGGAGGCTGGGTGCGAGCTCCTGGGTGTGAGTGATTCCATTGAAAGCCTAGCTCCTTTACTTACTACCTGTCACCCCAGAAAATTCACTTTATCTTTCCTGGTTTCAATTTTCTTATTTTTAAACTTGGGAAAATGGCAGTACTCATCCCACAGGCTTCTAGAGAAGATGAGGTAAAATGATGTCAACAATGCATGTAGCACAGTGCTTGGCACAGACCAAGCCCTGGGAAATGCTGATTGTCAT
This sequence comes from Pongo abelii, assembly GCF_028885655.2. Taxonomy (NCBI): domain Eukaryota; kingdom Metazoa; phylum Chordata; class Mammalia; order Primates; family Hominidae; genus Pongo; species Pongo abelii. Next base: position 156,181,299 of record NC_071985.2, on the reverse strand, counting down.
TATCAGAACTATGGTGGCCACCTGATGTGCCACCACACAGACTCCTCCGCAGGAATAAAAGATTTTTTCCCCCCAGTAAAGAGTGCTGCTAACAGAAAGCTCTTACAGCTTCTACAGAAATAGCCATGGTCCCAGAAAGCCATTTTACCCTAGGTCACACATCGTCCCCAGAGTAACCAGCATCCAGTGAATAGTCCATGTGTAACATAGAAGCGAAGCCCCTTCACCCAAATTCAGAAAAACTCTGAAGGCTTATCCCAGCTTTGGAACTCCCCTTAGGGTCATCTCAGCCTCCATGGTGACTGTATTGCAGCCCCAACTTCTCCTTCTGCACCCTTGGTCTTCCTTTCACAGTTGAAAACTTCCCCAAAAAAGATCATGCACATTAATCTCCATCTCAGAACCTGCTTCCCAGCAAACCAAATCTGAAACAGTTGGTGCTGAGAGTGATTGGAAGAAGAGATGCTGCGATGAGATTTTGGAGCTTGCTTACCCATCATCTGATGGCAATGAAAACCCAATCACTGGTAGCAGGTGGAACATAGATAGACCCTGATTCATGGTGCAATTGTTAAAACTTATGCCAGTTTTAAAAGAGAAGGTACACTAGTGGAAGATAATGCATCAGCTGGTTGATGTATTAGGCTTTTATGAGATATGGAAGAAATAGTACCTATAAATAGAATGGAATTGGGTGGCCATTGCTAAATCAAACTGACCTCTGGAAAAAGATAACAAGAAGTCAAGAGTGTTTAATCAATGACAAGCTTACTATGAAAGCCAAAGGACTTCTTTGGAAGCAAACAAAGATGCTCTGACCTCCTACAGTGGGAGGGCAGAGAAAGCTGAGGACAAAGCATAGGACTTCGTTGGAAGAGTAGCATAAATCTAAAGAAAGTTAAATTCCTAACCAAGGAAGGTCAGCTATGCCAAGCTCAGGGCCTTGGCAAGGAAGAATGTGATCCTGACACATGGGACATCTATGTTGATGCACCTGCAAAAACTAACTCCCAGATCCTCTGAACCCTCTGAGCCTAAGGAAGTAGCCCTTCTTTAAGAACTAGCATTTCTCTCTGCTTGTTACAGAGGCAAGGGAGGATGACCCTCAGGCCTCTCTCCAAGATGAAATGTGTTCCTCTCCAGCAATCCCTCACCTTCCCTCCCAGTCACTACACAAATAATAAGGGTAAAATTACACCACAGCCCAGCTGGAGACATGCTGGGCTTGATAAACAGGAAAGGGGGTATATCCCAAAGGAGCCACAAGACATAGCTAGCATGTAATGACAGGGGCTGGGATAATACACATGGGACTGGATTCTGGGGATGCTTTACCAAGGAAGTTGAACATAATGTTTGATAAGGAAGAGCTTATCAATTTGGGAGCACTTTCTCGGGATATAAGATTTAACACCCTGGAAAGGATTTTGGAAGATGATGTGAGCATGCTACTAGAATAACACCTATAAGCATGGTAAAAATGATGATCCACACAACACGAACTGGAATAACTATGACATATGGTAAAAGGAAGGAATAAAAGACTCAAAGAAGTGGGCCATAATAAAGTGGATATATTCTTCAAGGCCAAAACAACAACTAGAGGACTATGTTCCGTGGGAGAGTCCAAATGATACACCATTTACCAAAGTAATAAGGAATGCACTAGTGAGATGCGCACCACTGTCACTAAGCAGTTTAGTGGTGCCTCACCTCTGCAGGCCAGAGCTGACAGTTGGAGATTCCATTACAGGATTGGGCTCACAGATAATCAGGTGATAATAAGACCTGAAACATTAAAGACCAGATGCCAGAAGCCATATGGATTCAATTACGGTGAGTGACAAAGTCAGAAGAGCTGCCAGGGGGCCTGACCTACAGAGGATATGGAGATGGTTAATTGTGTATGACATTCCTGAGGGGGAAATAGATGAGTAGTCAAAAATAATACTAGTCAATATACCCAATCAAAAAATGAAGGATAGATGAAGTGATACTTTGTGAAGATGAGAATGAAGAAACAAGGAAGTCAGTCACTCCAATAAAACGTTACAATTCCTTGCCCAGTTTCCAAGCCTAAGCTAGGTTTCAGACCCAGAATCCACTGACTAAGAGATGGTGAGCCACAGGAAGAAGGGCCCTGTAACCAAACAAGTGTACATAATAATGATTGCCCCTTAGGGACTGTTTTAACTGACTGACAACACTTCTGAAACAAAACGTGTGGGATTCTTCACCCATGCCAGCCAATTTAAAGACACCAGCTGGGTGTCCTGCAATTTAATTCAATTCTGACACTATGTACCTAGAGTTAGTATCAAATCCTACAAGTTAAAGACTCAGTTTCACAAGATCGCCCTTACTTCAGATGCTAATCACCAGTCCCATGCCTCCCATCATAAATTGGGGGTTCCATGACTCCATCCTCAGGTTTAATAATTTGCTATAACCACCCACAGAATTCAGGAAAATAGTTTACTTGCTATTACTGGTTTATTAGAAATGATACAACTCAAGAATTGCCAAATGGAAGTGATGCATAGTGCAAGATATGGGGAGGGGGAAAAGTGTGCAGAGCATTCATGCCCTCTCTGGACATGCTCCCCCCAAGCACCTTAATATGTTTGCCAACTCAGAATCTCTCCAAACTCTGTCATTTAAGAGTTCCATTAAGGAGATTCCATTACATAGGCACGATTGATTAAATCATTGGCCATTGGTATTGCACTCAATCTCCAACCCCTCTTCCCTCCCTGGAGGCTGGGGTATAGAGCTGACAGTTCCAACCCTATAATCACATGGTTGGTTCTTCTAGCCACCAGCCCCTGATCTGAAACTATCCCGGGGCCCACCAAGAGTCAGCTCATTAGCATAAACTCAGATATAGTTGAAAAGGGCTTATTAGTAATAACAAAGATTCTCCTTTCACTCTGATCACTCAGGAAACTGTGAGGGTTTTAGGAGTTCTGTGGTGGGAACCAGAGAGGAAGACCAAATATATGTATTTTTTATATCACAATATCCCACCCCCAAACTGACCTTCAGCCATTTACTTGAGTGGCAGTACACTGAAGAAAGATCACCCAAACACTGAGAGGGCTCTTGTACCCAGGGTCTGGGTTGACACTGATACCTGGAGACCCAAGATCATATTATAGTCCTCCGCTAGCATGAGGATATAGAGGGACAAGGGAATAAATGTAGTCCTAGCCCAGTTTCAGGTCACAGCGGGTCGATTAAGTTCTTGGACCTACCTAATATTCATTTTCTCAGTCCCCACATGTACGATTAGTATGAACACACCTAGCAGTTGGCATAACTGACACAGGGAATGCTCCGCCTGTAAGACAAGAGCTATTATGATAGGGAAGGTCAAATGAAAGCCTCTGAAATTGTTCCACACTCTAAGGCAACACAGAAAATTAAAAATAATATTACATCTCAGGGAGAATGGAAGAAATTCACGTCACTCTTAGACCTAAGAGATGTAGAGATGGTGATCCCTATCATAAGAGCATTTAATTTATGATTCTGACCTCTATGAAGAAGTAGATGAATCCTGGAGGATGATAGTGTGCTACTGCAAATTCAAAGAGTAGGAATCCTATTTGTAACTGCTATACTAGATATGTTATCTATACTAGAGCAGATTAACACAACCTCAGATATACGCTATGCAGCTATTGATCTGGCAAATAAATTATTTTTCACCCCTATCAGAACAGAGGATCAGAAATAGTTGTGCTCACTCGAACAGACAGCAATATATATTTGCAGACTTGCCCTAGGGCTTTGTGGAAGAGACAGAACACAGGACATCAAATGATCATGCAGCCTGAACTGTCCATCATGTCAGACTCACCAACTCATATAATTGGATAGGCCCAGCAGCAATCCATCTTAAATTGGAAGTGGTACAGCCAAAATTGAGCATGAGCAATTCGGAGGTGCACAAGCAGGCTACGGGAGGAGGTAGGACAGATCGACATGCCATCCACCCCGGTTTTTGCACCAGCAATTCTCCCTCACCCATTCTTCCACACCTATGCCCCCCGGGCAATCCCTGATGACCCACTAATGGATGAAAAAAAGACCCCCAAATTTGGTTTATAGGTGTGTCAGTTTGGCATTGGAGTGAAAGCTGAAAATAAACAGTGGCAGCAATATGATGTCACTTGGTGGTGTCCCTGATAGTAATGAGTGGAAATCCTCTCAATAAGAGTTTTGAACAGTTTACCAGGCCATCCAATTTGTGTCAAAAGTGAAGTGGCTCAATGCAAGAGTATACGTGGACTCGTGGACAGTAGCAAATGGTGCCCCTGGTTAGCCAAAGGCCTGAAAAGAGAAAAATAAGAACATCAGAAACAAGGAATTATAGAGAAGAGGGATTTGATAGTGAGCACTAAGTAGTTGTAATCTACCAAGATTATATTGTCACTTATTTTCTCTCTGCACAGTTCTTCCTTCTGCCCTTCATGCTCCTACATGGTGAACCCAAGAACACAACCTAATAAATCTTCAACTGAGAGTCTGCTACCTAGGGAAACCAACCTACAAAAAATACCTCAAACATTGAAATCATAACTTCGTTTTCTGCTGTATTCCCAGTGCCTAGTTCTGTCTGGCACATATTAGATTCTTAATAAATACTTGTTGAATAAATTATTAAACCTCAAGGAAGCTGATTTGACAAGACCCATGACAGAACTATTTCTTAGCTCTGTACCCAAATGTAAATTATTGCCTCCTTGGTCTTAATGTAGGTTCTAGCAGCCTGAGGAAGACATAAAATGGCAAGGGGAAGAGAATCATTCTTAACTAAATTTTGTAGGCCCAAATTGTCATAACCACAAACACACATACACATAGGCACACACGCATACACATAGGCACACACACATACACTCAGACATACCAAAACACACTTTTGTCTGCATTTTGGATAGCCATATTATATATTAATAACTTATAAAATCATTAATAACACAAAAATATCATTATAAAAGAATAGTTATTGAACTTCTTGATAAAGTGTATTAGAGAAAAAATAACATTTTTGTAGATCATTAGATCTTTTAAACCCGCAAAAAAGAGTCACTTGGTTGTCATTCAATATTGCTGGCTTAAAATTTTTTCATGGACACTCAAATGCAATGCATCAGTACAGTTGAAAATGCGTTACATGTAAAAATTATTTGTGTTCATATATTCAAAATAACAGAGATATAAATTTTAAAATATATATATGTAGTGTTAGTTGAAGGCCAAACTGGAAGGGAGTTTGAGAAATGTTCTTGGTGATACTTGATGTTATGCATAATAGCATCTGCTGTGGTTTAAATGTGTCCCCCAAAGTTTATGTGTTGGAAACTCAATCCCAATGCAACAGTGTTGAGAGGTGAGACATTTAAGAGATGATTAGGTCATGAGAGCAGACCCCTCATGGACTAATGCCATTATCATGGGGTTGGGTTAGTTAACATAGGAGTGGGTTTCCAATAAAAAGATAAGAGTCAGCTTCCTCTCTCCCTCTTTCTCATGTGTGCACTCTCTTGCCCATATAATGCTTTCCTTCATGTTATGGGCTAACAAGAAAGCCCTCACCAGATGTGACCCTTTATCTTGGACTTCCCAGCCTTCAGAATTATAAGCCAAATAATTTTCCATTAATTATAAATGTTGAAGTCTGTGGCATTCTGTTATAAGAACATAAAACAGACTAAGACAGAAAATTGGTACCAAGAAATAGAGCTGTTCTTATAACAAATACCTGAATTTGTGGAAGTGGTTTTGGAACTGAGTGAGTGGGTAGAAGGCTGGGAGAGTTTGGAGGAGCAGCCTAGAAAAAGGCTAGATTTCTGTGAATGGAAAGTTAAGGACAATTCTGGTGAGGGCTCAGAAGAAGACAAGAGCTATAGGGAAAGCTTAAATCACAGAGATGCCTTAAGTGGTCAGGATCAGAATGTTGGTAGAGATATAGGCAGTAAAGGCCATTCTAGTAAGGTCTCAGAGGGAAATGAAGAACAAGGTATTGGAAACTGGAATAGAGGCCATCCTTGTTATGAAGTTGCAAAGTCCTCGTCCATGTCCTAGTACTTTGTGAAAGGCAGAACTTAAGAGTGATGAACTAAGATATCTGGTGGAAGAAATCCAAGCACTTTTAGATTTCTCATCTTTTTTTGAGATGGAGTCTCCCTCTGTTGCCCAGGCTGGAGTGCAGTGGCACAATCTCGGCTCACTACAACCTCCACCTTCTGGGTTCAAGCGATTCTCCTGTCTCAGCCTCCCAAGTATCTGGGATGACAGGTGCCTGCTGCCATGCCCAGCTAATTTTTGTATTTTTAGTAGAGACAGGGTTTCTCTATGTTGGCCAGGGTGGTCTCAAATTCCTGGCCTCAAGTGATTCACCTATCTCGGCCTCCCAAAGTGCTGGGATTACAGGTGTGAGCCACCGCACCCAGCCACATTCTTAGATTTCTCAGCAGCAAAGCGCTCAAGGTGATGCATAGCTTCTTTTGGCTTTTTAAGGTAAAATGAGTGAAGAGAGAAATGATTTAAAGATGGAATTAATAATTTAAAGGAAAGAAAAATGAAAAGATTTGGAAAACTCTTGGCCTGGCCTTGTAAAGATTTAAAAAGCATGTTTGAGAAAGAATACCAAGGGCGTGACCAAGCAATTGTTTGCTAAAGAGATTAATATGGATAGAAGGAAGCTAGGTTTTATTCACCACGATAAGGAAATAATGACCCTGAAGTCATTTCAGAGATCTTTAAGGAAAGCTAAGACCTTGAGGGCAAGGTTTCCAGAGAGGTGCCCAAGGGACATCAGCATTTGTTGCCTTACACTTCTTCAGTAGTCTGTCTCCCTATATTCCAATACAGTGCCCCTCAGTCACCCCAGCTGTGATTCAAGTGTTCCAGGTGTGGCTTGCCACTCTGAGAGGTGCAAGCCTCGGCAGCATCCAAAAGATGCTAATTCTGCAGTTGTGCAGAATGCAATAGCTGTGGGGCCATGGCAGCCTCCATCTAGATTTCAAAGATGTTTTGGACAGTGTGGGGCCCTAGGCAGAGACTCATCACAGGGCAGAGTCACCACAGAGAATCCTCACTAGAGCAATTCCCAGTGGAGCCACGAGAGAAGGCAACCTCCAAAACCTCCGAACTGTAGAGCTACCAGCATGTAACTCCAGCCTGGGGAAGCTGCAGGCGCAAGACTTCAACCCATTTGAGCTGTAGGGTGGAATGAGACTCCCAAAGCCATAGGAATAGGGCTGCCTGAGACCTTAGGGGCCCAGCTCCCACCCCAGTGTGTCCAGGATGTGAGACATGAAGTCAAAGATTATTCTTCAGCTTTAAGGCTTAATATTGTTTTCTCTGTTGGTTTTTGGACTTGCTTGAGACCATCTTCCCCTTTCTTCCTGCCTATGTATCCCTTTTAAAATGGAAATGTCTTTCTTATGCCTATTCACCACTGTAATTTGGAATCGTGATTTTTTTTAACTTCACAAACTCACAGCTGGAAAGAAATTCTCCTCAGGATGAGTTTCACCCACATCTGATTCAGATTATACTCTGAATATTGGACTATTGAGTTGGTGCTGGAATGAGGTAAGACTTTGGGGCTACTGAGATGGAAAGAAATGCATTTTGCATGTGAGAAGGACATAAATTTTGAGTGCCAGAAATGGAATGCTACGTGTGAAATTTGTGCCCCAAAGTTCATGTGTTAGAAACTTAAATTCCCAATGCAAGAGTGTTGAAAAGTGGGATCTTTAAGAGCTGATTAGGTCATGAGGGTTCTGCCCTCATGAATGGATTAATGCTGTTATGGCTAGAGTGGGTTAGACATCACAGGAGTGGGTTCCTGTAAAAGGATGAGTTCAGCTCCCCTCTCGCACACAAGCATGAACTTGTGTACTTGCTCTCTTGCCCTTCCACCCTCCTCCATGAGATGACACAGCACGAAAGCCCTCAACAGATGTGGGCCCTTAGACCTTGGACTTCTTAGGCTCTAGAAGTGTAAGAAATAAATTCCTTTTCTTTATAAATTACCCAGTCTCAAGAATTCTGTTAGAGCAGCACAAAATGGAGTAAGACAGCATTCCTCCTAAAATGTGACAAATTAACTACTTGCTTTTTGTCAGGTTCCCTTCCTAACTTGCTCTCATATTCTACTTGCCTGAACAGAGAAAGAACTGAAAGTTCTGCTTGCACTATTATTTGTGAGATAATAAAAATTCTAACTTTAATCAAAATAATTTTCTAATTAGATGGGCCAGAATAAGTTGATTGAATATGAAGCTTGGGATCTCATATAATTTAATAAAACTGTATTGATCCAGCCTGGGTGTAGGAAAGAGCTTCCACTTATCTGAAGGCTGTGGTGGTGACAGCAGCAGCAGCAGCCTGACATGGTACTTTAACATGCAACATAGTTGTCCGGGACATTGAAGTAGCAGCATTTTAATTACCAATTGTAGATGGTAGTTAGAAATTCATGTATCTCAGTATTTTTTGGGCTGGATGATCACTAAAATGTTAGGTTAATCTTTATTGCTAATCCATCTTTCATTTATTTATTTTTAAGTATTTGGTTATGTTTACTATATTTAAAAGTAATATTTACACACTATAAAAATGCTAAAGCTAAAGTTATGGCCTTCCTCTTCCCTTCCCAATTCAATCCATATTTCATTATTATGAACAGGGAATGTATGTGTGTGGGGGGTATATAAGTATTTTATATACATTCATTTTTATATAAATGAATTGTAGAATCATCCTATTTTTTATATTTTTTCAATCATTTGCTAGATGGTCTATGATATGGCTTGGCTGTGTCCCCACCCAAATCTCATCTTGAATTGTAGTTCTCATAATCCCCACATGTCGTGGGAGGGACCTGCTGAGAGGTAATTGAATCATGGGGGTGGGTTTCTCCCATGCTGTTCTTGTGATAGTGAATAAGTCTCATGAGATCTGATGATTTTATAAAGGGCAGTTCCCCTGCACATGCTCTCTCTTGCCTGAGTCCATGTAGGACTTGCCTTTACTACTCCTTCAACTTCTGCCATGATTCTGAGGCCTCACCAGCCATGTGGAGCTGTAAGTCCATGAAACTTCTTTTTCTTTATAAATTACCCTGTCTCAGGTATGTCTTTATTAGCAGCATGAGAACAGACTAATATAGTCTATATTTTGGTTTTATTTTGTTTCGTAAATTTTCATCTCTGACCTGCTTTTAGTTCTTCCAGTGTTAATTTTGTAACCACATAAAATACATAGATGTCTCTGTTTCTTGGTTTAACAATGTTATTTTGAATCTGTTGACTCTAATATGAAAGGTGAGAACATTAGCATGCGTACCTCTCTCCTTGTTCCTCTCCAAATCTCCACCACCTCACAACCTCAGTTTTGTCAACGGTATTATTACTTTTTCACCTTCATAACAATCATAACAACATTTATAATTTGGTTTGCAACCATAATTCTAATAGTTTGTTAGCCCCTTCTCTTTTTGTAATAGCTTTCTAATGCCAGACTTCTTCATTTCCATTCTCATAATTGGCATAATTTCCTTATTAATCACAGCTCAAATGTTTGAGAACATATTACTCCTGTATTTATTCATAAACAAATTGGCTTGATACAAATTCTTGGATTACCCTTTATTATCTCCTCTTAGACCTCTAAAACTATTGTTACAGTATCTCAAAAATTTGAGGCCAGTCTGATTTTTCCTTTCTGTATGCACTTACTCTTTCTACATGGATATCAATAGGGCTCTTTTTAATTTTTTCCTGGGGTTCGCTGCCTCAGCACACCATGCCTTGGGGTTATTTTTGTATTTTTTCTTTTGTGTTGTTCTTTCTGAAACAACCTGATTTAAGAGAACAACACACTCTCCTGGAGGTCAGAAGACCTGGGTACTAAAACTTGACATAAATGAATGATTTTGAATAAGTTATTGAAGCTCTCTGGGACTTAATTTCTGTATAGTAATATAGGAGGAAAGATTACATTATTTCCAAGGAAACTTCTAGCTCCCAAAGCCAATGATACTCATTCAGATGCATGGCTTTATGCAATATTTATTAAGCTACTGCAATTCTTGATAAACTGATGCTATCATAATAAATTTAAGTTAATTATAACAAAAAAGAGAGAATAGATGTGAATATCTCTTTAGCTCTTCTTTCTTGCTACAGGTTCAGTTGGTTAACATTTAACATAAATGAATGGTCATATGTGATGCTATAAAGGATAAGGGAGAATTAGTAGGAGAAAGAAACAAAACACATTCAAAGCCTCAGGCTTTATTCTTAGGGTCAAGGTTCAATCTTGCTTGGAGGCATCATATCAGTGGGAAAATCGCTGGGCTATGAGTCCGAAAATCTGGACTCTTGTCCTATTAATGCAACCGACTCATTGGTATGAATTTGGGCAACTGAGTCAGATAAACCCAGATTTGAATCCTGGCTTTGCCATTTCTAAGCTGTGTGATGTTGGACAAAGTACAACATTTCTGTGAGCCCCAGTTCCCCCATATGTAAATAACAATAATTATTCCAATGTTCTGGTAATGTTGTGGGTATTAAATGAAGCACATTTATTTAAATGGATGTTTGGTTCTCCACCTCCAAGCCACTTTCTGTCTGAGTGCTCTTCCTATTTTAACATTCTGTGAGTCTAATTAAAATTGGGACAACATAGCATGTTGTTCATTTCCCCCCATTTCTCTGTAATATTTTTATAAAGCACTTGTCATTATAGTTTAGGTGTAACATTTTTCTATTACTTGGAAATCTCATTTTTAATAAAATATTTACTGAAGACCCATTTATGGTCCCTAATTAGGCATGACTGATGGGTATCCTTGAGACCACCATTTAGTAATTGCAAAATAGATACCATAAAAATACATAAAGAGGAAGAAAACTGCCTCATAGCAGCCAGATTCTCCTCATTCCTCTATTTAACAGTTTCATTAGATCTGGGGAATTCTCTGAGGTCAAAAAGAAATTAGATTTGTGAACAAGAAACTTCACATTTTGTTTCTAAATAATTCATCTGCAGAATCTGAATTTGACATGAAATCTTGTTCAATTAAAGAAAAGAAGTTAAATATAGTATTTTGCAAACAGAAAACAGGTGCTGATTAATACACTGTATTCTGGTTCTGTTAAAAATGCAAAAGAGAAATAAACTATATGCTTAACTGCTTTAACTCTTTTAATTTTGTTTCCTGAAGCCATACATCATCTGGCTAGGTGATGGATGGTATCATTTAAACTCAATTCTCAAAAAAAAAAAATAGTCCATTAGGTTGCAAATAAAATTGTCATATTTTCCATTGACAAAAAGAAAAGGTAAGAGATGAATAAATTAGCAATCTAGCATTCCTCCTCAGGGAATCTGGCATTAAATATTTTTGAAGCAGTGAGCAGTGTGGTGGAATCAACTCTAGGATGAGCTCTATTTACTAGTAACGTGACCTCAGGAAATGGCTCCATCTATTTGGGCCTCATTCTCTTCATCTATAAAGTGGGGGAGAAAAACTTCCAAAGGCTGTTTTAAAGATGAGACTAAGATAGTAACTTAGAAAAGGCATTGTAAAATAAAATGGCATCATTAATAATAGCTAATAATTAAAATGAAATCCTGTCATCTTTTCATGCTTTTTATTTCACTTTCCTACAGCCCTAAATCCAGAAAATTTTTATTTCTTCCTTTTCTCTCAGTTTGTAGGGAAAAGTATAAATTTTAAGGAACTGTCACATTCCTCTAGATTTTAGCTCCAAATTTAAAGCCTTAAGACATATCCATCCAATCAAATCAACACATCTTTGGGAAAGAAGGAATGCCGAGGCATGTTAATTTATGAGACATTATAAAACAGAATCACATTAAGCAAAGCCTCTTCAGTAAAGACGAGGCTGAATATTGGAGTCCTCCTTTGAAAAGGGACTTACTCCAATCTCTTTTTTTCTAACGCCTTGAGCTGGATGTCTTCCTTTTGCTTTGCCTTCTTGTTCTCTGCCCTCAAAGGCTGATCTGTCTGCCTGTAGCAGCAGTCTCCCCAGCCCTGGTTGACTTCAGTCAAAGAGGAGCCTCGCAGGAGACTGGAGGCAGGAAGGAGGCTGAAGGTGAGATATTTCTGCAGCCCCTCCCATGGACTGACCATGGCCTTCAGCTGAAGGTCACAGCTTCTTCTCTGTTTCTACTCTGGGGATGCCTCCTTCCTCCATCCTTGCTCATTTAGTGGCATTAATGGTATCTGGGCACTGTACCGCCCTTTATGGTTTTTCTACACTCTGTAACATTGTAAACAGGCTTTTTAGTAAACTCTCCTCAAGTTGCTCATTTTGGACACAACTCCACTTACTTTCAAGCCCCTAATGACTACACCCTTTTATTCTCAACCTTCCACCCAACTCTACCTAGCACCCATCCACTTCCAATTCTAGGTCTTTATAGGAGAGGAAATATTTCACCTTTATTCTGTTAGAATCTCTAGCTGGGCTTAAGAATTAAACTAACATAAGACAGAATAACTGGAGAATAGTATACAAGTTTCCTTTTTTTTTTCTACATGTTCGTGAGAGTTTCACAAGAAAAATGAAGACCCAAAGAAGCAGTTAGAGTTGAAACTTTATATACTAAGTTGGACAGAGAGCAGTAAATTGAGAAACATGACAAGGCAAAGGGAGCTGGGCTAGGGTAGTTAATCTTGAAGAAGTAGCTAGGAAGATAAAGGTTCCTTTGATAAAGCTTGTTTTGTATAGATTTCTGTCAGCCTCAACTTTCCATTCTTAGTGATAAGAATGTTTCGTTCTTTCTGATATAGGGAAGGGAACCTTCACAAACTCGTTTCATCTCCTGATTTCAGGAAGAAAAAGAAAGTTCCAAGTGTCCTTCTTGCATCTGCTGTTTTTCAAGTGCTTTCAACTCAAAATCATCAATATGTCAGAGCAGTATATTTGGGGGTGGTATGTTCTGAACTCGTTCATGCTGTTTGGTTTGGTGCCTGAACACCAGCGTTTCTCAGACTTAGGGATTTGAAGACCCCTGAGAATACATTTATGACATCTCAGGAGTCTATGGATACCAGTCTGGAAAGCATTGTTTTGTCTATTATTCCACCCTCACTCCCCAGCATGAGAGCCCCATGGACTAACTCTTTTTCTATTTAAAGGAAAATGACCTTACTAGGAAGAAATCAAAATAACAATTCTATGTTGCTGTTTTATTTTTATAACATTACATATTACAAAATCCAATAGTCTACAAGACCTTAGATTTTTAGGACTAAGACAAAAACATAGAATTTAATGCAATGCTTTTATTTTATAAAATGAATGAATGAAGATTTAAAGAAGTGAAATGATTTACTCAAGGCCATACAGCTGTCATTGACCAAAGCTATAATCTGCTTCCTGAGTCCTAATCCAATGCTATTTTCTGCCCAATACCATGCCCAGTGTACACTATCTTATACAAAACATAATGAAAAACATAATGTGTGCCTGAATAGGAAGATTTTTCTAAGAATCTATTCCTAGGAGTGAAGAAATTATAAATTTGTGAGATATTAGAGCTAAATAAAATATACCTTAGGACTCCTTGATTTTCTAGAAGGGGAATCTGAGCCTCAGGAATGATCAATATCTTGTGCTTCCCAATTTTCTTGGATTATTTCCATAGCGTTTTCTCCATCACTTTCAGGATCTCTAGGGGAACTCTGAATAATTTTATAACCAGAATGTCTCCATAAATCTGTCATTTTTCTTGATGGTAGGATTTTAAGGCTGAAAGAGGTAGAAAGATACGAATGGAAAAGCAAAATATGCCCTCTGATAGTGAATATTACAAGAGCTGACCTGTAAATTGAAATATGAGTTAGTTAGCAGGTCCCTTTATACCAGCTTGGTGGCAACTGACAAAGGCTCTGTGAAAAGGACGTCCTTGAGCAGTGAGCCCACAGAGTCCAGGTATCCGTGGTAGTACATGTTCTATTAGTATGTACTCTGGCACTAACAAATACAAGGAACGCTTTCACCAGTGCAAGACATTCAAGATAAAGTTTTCAATCTCCATCTGAGGAAGGAGCAACTACCATTCAATCCACGGGAACACTTACTCAGCGTCAAAAGATGCTATTAACGCTGAGCTGGCATCATTTTTCATCTTAAAGAGGGCACTAAATAAGCACAGTAAATTCATACCAGTGAACCTACATGTACTAGCCATAAAATAGCACATTGTTCAGGTTGAATTCCTTTATTAATGCTTATTCTTTGAGTCAATTGCCCAATAACTTTGCCAAATTGTTAATATCTGTATTGAGAAAAGCCATGAAATTGAGGTCCAGGGCCCCCACTATGTTATAATCAGCTCCAATTTTCCTTTTCTGCCATAATCAGTGGGCACACTGGAATTTGGAGAGAGACACCTGCGTTTTGTCCTTAGGTGTCCCTTTCAGACAATGCAGGGCTACTCATCCCTGGTATCTGGTCATTAAATTTTGTTCACCTTTAGAATAGAAAGACCTTTTGGAACACAGGTATTTTGCTCAGTCAGGTTAGAACTTCTCTATCAAAAAAAGACTGGAGGGAGGCAAAAGAAGTGAGATGTCTTCATGTCTGAAATCCTATTGAGAAAATTCATAGATTAGGAAGGCAATTTGATTGGATAATCCTCAAGGTCCCTTCCAACTCTCTAATCCTCTGGTTAGGAACTACATGTGCATCTCTGCCATGGTCTACAGCTGAATTAATCCACCGAGGTTTGCCACAGAGTAACCTAGACCTCCATGTGTCTCACTGACAAACCCTCCAGCCCCTTTCTCCACTCCACCCTGTATCCAGAATGCAGTGCTATGACTCTCTGAGACTTACCTGACCAAAAGAAGGTCTTCTACAGCTGCAGAAGATTTCTCAGGCCCATCATTCTGTTTGAAATCTTTAAACTGTCTGCAAAACAAGAGAATCCAGAGGTGCAGCCCACAAAGACCACTAGGGTGCTTAACCCAGTTTATTGCAGAGTGAAAGCCTCACAATCCTAAGTTTGAATCCTGGTATAACCTTGGTCCAGTTAATTACACTCTCTAAGGACCCATGCTCTCATCTATAAAACTGAGCACAGATACCTATCTAGTGGGGTGTATGAAAGAGTTAAAAGAGATCATATATGAGGCTTGCACTGAAGTTCATCTCCAGGCCTGGACTTTAATCAAAATCTGGTACAGAGCTTCAGCTTTAGCCCTGATCTTTAAAAAGCACGATAGACAATTTACCTACTTCATCAGCATTTCTTGCATCCCTCACCTTGAAAGTGGTCAATGATTGTGTGCTCTCATCAGTAACACAGGATCAATACAACACACAAGATTGGTAATGAGAACAAGGGGTTCTATTCAGATTCATCATTAATATCTTTATATTCACTTTCTAGTAGGCTAACATTCCTGACCCTGCTTTATTTTTCTGTCTAGCCCTTATCACTACCTGACTCAATAACATGATGATATTTGTGTTTTCTACATATTTTCTGTCTCCCTAAATAGTACATAAGCTACACCAGGGCAGAAATTTCGTGTCTCATTTATCGCAGTTTCCTAAATGCCTAAGCAGTGCCAGCCACTTCACAGGCACTCAATAAATTATTGTCAAATGAGTGAATAAATGAATGAATCAGAAGCAGGTCCTAATCTCTATCTTCATACTCAGACCTGCAAGAACAATCTCTTTTTTATTCCCCTGCAACTGAACTGAGCTGCTCTTCACCAGATTGGCAGTGTGGGATTCAGCCCCTTTTCTAAGGTGGGTCTATTACATATAAGGTCTGGGCTTTACACAGTATCAAGGTGTAGGGTGACACCAAGACCTCGGAGTAACCTTTCACTTTACCATGCTGTTACTCATTGTCATTTTTCCATACTGTTACCCACAGATATATTCGTTCTAGTAGCTGCCGTGTCATTTCTTCTATTCCACCAGACTTTGAGTAGTTCTCTTTTCCTGCTGTTTCTAGGCCACTCCTGGACATCCAGGAAACACTGTGCAACTCCCATGCCACATTAGAACTGAGGGGAATCCTGCATTTCTGAAGTCCAGTCTGCCTAGGCATCATACAGTCACCCTTCTTCTAGTGTCTATCACTTAACCAGGGCTCTAGCTAGGAGAGGACTCAGAGACCCTCTGTTTTCAGATTCAACAAGTCCATCTGAGTTTTCCAGTGGTCCAGAAAGCAGGGCACACACAGCTTCTTCCTTAGGGACTCATTGGTGCTGCTTCTCTAGCTCCTATCCCTAGTAAGAGAATTCTTAGGCAGTCTTTGTTGAGCAGTTTGGGAATCTTCTCAGAGTCTGTGCTTTTGAAACTCAAAAACCAGGAGAGCAACTCCCTTTTCTCTTTTCTATGTAGGCATTTTCTTCATCTAGGCCAGTGAACACAGACTAGTTTAGTTTGTCAAATGCGGTAGAAGAGTCAGGCATAAGAGGAAATACAAGAAAGAAAATATGTATTAGCATTTCCAAAGTATCATTCCCACCCACCAGCATACACACATACAAAACTGAGCAAATTTAAAAGTATCAGTTCAGCTGTTTCAGCCTCTCAATGAAAACTCGCATTCTCTCTTATTTGGTAAATAGCAGACCAATTTACGTAAAAGCTCTCAAACCCTCCTTCTAATAAACTTGTCTAGGCATCGTCAACAATATCTATAAATAGATACTATGGTACCAAACTCTCAACATCAAGGAATGCAAAGGAGGCTTATTCTCCCAGACCTACTTTACTATCACCTCCTCTGAGAAGCCTTCCCTGTTGTCCCAATTAAAAGGTCAACATTCCCTCCTTAGTGTCCTTCACTATATCCTATTGCATTAACCAAATTAAGTTAGGCTGCAAGTTGCAGAAAATGCTAAAGAATAGTAGCTTAAACAAAATGTATGCTTATTTTCTCTCATGTAAATGAGATGTGAAGGTAAGACACCCAGGCTGGAGGCTGGCCTCATAGTCACCAAAGGATCTAGATTTGGCAGTAAATCTACTTTGCTGCTGCAATATTCTCTCTCTGCAAGACATCCAGCTCAGAAAGAAGACAACTGCTGAAGCCCCAGCTATCACAGACAACAGCAAAAGAAAAGGAGACATTAAAGAAATATCTGTTTACCTTCAAGAAACATTCCAGATGTTGCACACAGATCTTGTGTTTATCTCTCGTTGGCTATAACTTACTTGCAAGGCCATACCTAGCTGTAAAATGGAGTTGGGGATATAGTATTGTAGCCAAAGGGCAATGTTTTCAACAAAAGTTTGGAATTCTTGTTTGTAGAAAAGAAGAAAAGATGGACACTAGAAGGCATCTCACACTCTCTTCCACCTCTTCTTATTTTTTTTTGTTTGTTTTGTTGTTGCTGTTTTTTTACCCCTTCTTATAAAATGGTCACCATGCTTTTTACCTATCTTCTGAGCCAGATAGTCAGTCTCTAGAAGAAAAAATAAAAGAAAATAGCATCTCATTTATTTTCCTTTCTCAGATTCTAGCACGGGACCTGATTGGAGTAACACTCAGTAAATTCTTATCAGTAAAGGAGAATTTGAAATTCCTGCAATGTATCAGGCACCTGATATATGTAATCTCCAGTTCCTAATTAAAATACAATACCAAAACCAATAAAAGTCAGTTTAAAAAGAACCTGCTTCTTTTTTTGTTTTTTTCTAAAAGAAAAAAAAATACGGGAACACTTTTTTCCTTTTCCTTTTCTAAAAGAATCCCATTTTGGGGGAAATGTAGAAAATAGACTCAGAAATATTAAGTCACTTACACAAGATTTCATGTCCTCTAAGTGGCAGAGGTCAGAATTAAAGAAAGCACTGCCTGATTCAAAAGTCACACTCCTCCTACCGTATGGGTGTCCCTATTCACTGCTTCTGGGATTTTCTTCCCTCCCACTATGGTGACAGTACCAGGGAGGTAACATGGGCTTCTGAACCTTGGTTTACTGTGCCCTATGATCAGCCATATCATGACCACTCTGGTGGGAAAAGTGGCTGGTAAGAGCAGTGCACCACCCCAGGCTCTTGAAGGTGAAAACTTTTATTTACCATGAAAACCCTTCCCCATTTAATCTCACACCTTACTGTCTACGCCAACCAACCCTTTACTCCATCCCAAGCCCTACTGTAAGGGCTGGATGATATAAGCCTGTTCTATTCTGCCTTGGTGACTTCATTTGCATGTAAATTTGCTCATCTTAGTGTCTTGAGATAAGGAAAGGCTTTGGACCACCAAGAGCGATGCCTGCCAGGTCCATGCTTATCCAAGATTTCTGCCCATTTAATGAGATGCTAATTGATGTTCTTGGCTCTCATCATTGCTATGGTCACAAAAACATAGAACCTCACAGCCTCCTCCTCTCCATCTTAATAGTGCCTTAAAACAGCTAACTATCTAAAATCTATTCCCCCAAACTCACTGATTCATTATATTTTATTTCCATTAATATAGCACAAATTATTTCCAAGCATATGTAACCACATAATTATATCTTTATAAACCCTCTAACCAAATACATTTTATATGCTTATTAATTAAACTAATCAAATTTCCAATAAAATTTTATACAGATCTACATTATACATCACACCACACTATGTTGTCTCTCAAACAGAGAAATTCTTAACCACTTTTAGCCTATGACTATGCAACTGAATTCAGTCACAGATCAGGATTAGAATGTGAGGTCTTTGGAAAAATTGACTATCTGTACATCTTCATTGCCCCTATTCTCTGGCCCCCTCCTTGCCGTGCATCATATCAGCTCTCACTTATTTCTCAGACTGATCCATATGGAATAACAAAGACTTAAGCCAGTGATCAGGCCCAGCTCTAAATGTTCTTTGTCTTCTTGCCAAACTAGATCTTTCAAGAAACCAGTTACACTCAGGAAAAGAGAATTTTGTTCATGTTTGTGCCCTCTATTTTCTGACCAAGCCAGGTGGTAATAAAGAACATCTGAAGAAATGTTTGACTAGAATAGCAAACTGCCCAACCAAGGGTGGGCATTCCTTATTTTCTTCAGGCAGTGTCTCTAAGGGTACTGCCATCATCTCAGTGAGCCTTTGATTACAGCCAGTGACGGACAAGTCAAATACTACTGGCATCCTCTAGGCACATATTTGAGACACAAATTTCAGGAGTTTTCAAGGAACTGGAACCTGGAATAGGTCTAGAAATTCTAATATGTATATATAATCATAAAAACAATTCAACTTTGACTAAATTCAATAAATATGTATTGAGTGCTTAGTACATACCAAGAACAATACTAGGCACCAGGGAGAGTCAGATAGATGAATAAAACACACTTTCCATCTTCAACAGGATTACAGACTACAGAGAGAGATAGAAGTATATATAATTAGCTGATGCATGACACATTGTAGCACGCATTCTAATAGAGGTATAAGAATATAAATAAGAACAAGAATAATAGTATAAATATAGATACAAATGCAAACATAAACATGGCAAATATTTGCTGAGTGCTTACTGTGAACTCTAAATGCATTATCTTGTTTATTCCTCGTGGTAACCTATAAGGTAGATGTCAGTCATCTCCATATTGCAAACAAAGAAATGCTATTGGGATGAACAGAAGGGAGGAGCAAATTCTGCCTTCAGGCATTGGGAAAGACTTCACTGAGAAAGTAACATTTGTTGGTATCATCAAATCTGGTTCCTGGTACAGTCCCCAGCAGGCAGCAATGAAACTTCATAATAAAGTCACTAATAGAAATTACATACTGGGGGATTTCCAGTGAAATTGCTAATGGGGAAACTGCCTATATTAGATGACCAAATATGCTGTTCTGGGTCATTAAAATTGTATTATGCATATGCTAAGGTTGGGATTGGCTGCAGCATTATAGAGGGCTACTAATCTGATCACTAGACCATGTTCAGTAAATTTGTTCAGGGATAAGCTAAAGATAAAAGTATAAATCCAGCTGTAAATAAGGAAATAATTGGACTGCCTGAATCAGTTGATGGGAGTCTCTGGCCAGCTGGAAACCTTTAAAAATGTATTTTTCATAAAATATTTCGCACATTCAAAAAAGGATGTATAATGAATACCTAAGGTATAAAGAATAATTAAGTGAACATCCTTGTGCCCACAGCCAGCTTAAGAAATAGAAAATTACTAATTCTTGGAAAGCCCTTGATATTCTTCTCCATTACTTTTTTATTTCCCTTCCTCCACCAGAATTACAGTTTTAAAAAATAGTAGTAATAATCCACCAAGTATTATCATTTTTAAAAATAGCATTATTACATGTGCATATAACCCAAAATTATAAACTATTCATTTTTGTACATATAAATGTTATGTAAGTGAAATCATGCTCTGTGTATCTTTTGTGATTTGTTTTCTTTGCTCCACATTATGTTTTTTATTCTTATCCATGTTGAAGCTTGTAGTCGTATTCAACCATCTTTACTGCTGTATAGTATGCAATTTATTGATACATTCTTCTGTAAATGGATATTTGGGTAAACATAGTAGGAATATTATTATACAATATGCACATAAGCAAGAACCTCTTTACAACACATACCTAAGAATGAATTTGCTAGGTAATAGGATATGATTTTCTTCAAATTAAAAAAAAATGCCAAATAATTTTCCAAAGTGATTATACATTTACAGTCCCACAACGTCTAAGTGTCTCACATTCTCATCAAAACTTACCCAATTTTACCAGTCTGATAAATATAAGATGATAATTTACTGTTGTATTAATTTGCATTCTTCTGATTACTAATTAGGCTGGATATTTTCTTCAGATATTCACTAGCATTAGGGTTTCTTGTTCTGTGAAATGTCTCTCATGTCTTGTGCTCATTTTTCTCTTAGGTTTCTTTTTATTTTTCTCTTTTCTGATAAGCACATAATTTTTTGTCAGTATGATCAAATGTATTGTTTTTTAAATTTATGATTTGTGTTTCATGTGAGTTGTTTAAAAATACATCCCTACTCTGAGGTAAATGAAGATTTTTTTTCCTATATTCTCTTTTAAAAGTTTAAAGATTTATTTCACTTTTAAACTTTTAATTCACCTGAAATAGATATGTTTAGAATATGAAGTAGAGTTCCAATTTCACTTGTTTCCACACGGATAGTCAGTTGTCCCAGCACCATCAATTGTACAGTCCATTTCTTCCCCTTGGTGTGCAATGCGAGCTCTCTAGGTAATAAGCTTCCATAGATGGGTTAGTCTGTTCCTGCTCTGTATTCTGTTTAGGTGATCTCCTTATGTACCCACATAGGAAGCTAATATAAAGCTTTATCATAAGTCTCCACAGCTGGTAGGTCAAGTTTTCCACATTTTTCTCTTTTTAGGATGTTCTTTGCTATTTGCTTGGCCTTCCCTCTTTCATATACATATTAGATGGCATCTACCAAGTTTCATAAAGAATTCAATTTATATTTTAACAGATCAATTATGGGAAACCTGATCACTTTATCTAGGAACACTTCATGTCTCCATTTACTTAGGTCTTCTTTTCAGAAAAACTGTGTACTTTTCTGACTGGCATGAAATGGTATCTCATTGTGGTTTTGATTTGCATTTCTCTAATGCTCAGCAATATTGAGCTTTTTTTCACATGCTTGTTGAACACATGTATGTTTTCTTTTGAAAAGTATCTGTTCATGTCGTTTACCCACTTCTTAAGGGGGATGTTTGGGTTTTTTTGTTGTTGTTGTTGTTAATTTGCTTAAGTTCCTTAAAGATGCTGAATATCAGATCTTTGTCAGATACATAATTTACAAAAATCTTCTCCCATTCTGTAGGTCGTCTGTCTACTCTGATGATAGTTTCTTTTGCTGTACAAAAGACCTGATATTTAATTAGATCTCATTCGTCAATTTTGCTTTTGTTGCGATTGCTTTTGGTGTCTTTTTCAGGAAATCCTTGTCCATTCCTTTGTCCGGGATGCTATTGCCTAGGTTGTCTTCCAGGATTTTTGTAGTTTTGGGTTTTACATTTAACTCTTTAATCCATCTTGAGTTGATTTTTGTATATAGTGTAAGGAAGGGGTCCACCTCCAGTCTTCTGCCTCGCCAGTTACCCCAGCACCATTTATTGAATAGGGAGTCTTTTCCCCCATTGCTTGTTTTTGTGAATAGCTATTATTAAAAAGTCAAAAAATAACAGATGCTGGTGAGGTTACAGAGAAAACGGAACACTTCTACACTGTTGGTAGGAGTGTAAGTTAGTTCAACCATTGTGAAAAACAGTATGGCGATTCCTCAAAGAGCTAAAAGCAGAACTACCATTTGACCCAGCAATCTCATTACTGGGTCAGTATATTCCTCTGGTATATATTCAGAAGGATATAAATTATTCTGCTGTAAAGACACATGCATGCAAATGTTCATTGCAGCCCTACTCACAATAGCAAAGACATGGAATCAACCTAAATGCCTATCAATGATAAACTGGATAAAGAAAATGTGATACATATATACCATGGAATACTATGCAGCCATAAAAAGAATTAGATTATGTCTTTTGCAGGAATATGGATGGAGCTGGAGGCTGTTATCCTTAACAAACTAACACAGAAACAGAAAACAAAACACCACGTGTTCTCACTTGTAAGTGGGAGCTGAATCATGAGAACTCATGAGCACAAAGAAGGGAATAACAGACCTGGAGTCTACTTGAGGGTGGAGAATAGGAGGAGGGAGAGGAGCAGAAAATATAACTATCAAGTACTAGGCTTAATACCTGGGTGACAAAATAATCTGTACAACAAACCCCCATGACACAAGTTTGCCTATATAACAAACTTACACATGTATATCAAAACCTAAAATATACATTTTTTAAAAATCTTTTAAAAAATTATGTACTTTTCTACATAAATGACTTGAACATCTTTTGTTTAAATTTATTCCTTGATCATATTTTTTCTGCTATTTTTAAACATATTCTATTAAAAATGAACACTTTGTGTCTATTGGCTATTGTTGTATAGCTATGCAATTGACTTTAAAAAATTGATCATATATGTAGCAATCTTATTAAACTAGCTTAGTGTATTTACGTCTATGTGTGTGTGTGTGTGTGATATGTCTATAGTATACATTAGATCTTCTATTTGGACAATTGTTATGCTGTCTCTGAATAATCAGTTTTCCTACCATGGCAATTTTTATCTCTTTTTCTTGCCTTACACCAATGGCTGGAGCCTCCAGTACAATGTTGAATAAAAATAATAATACTTGGCTTGAAAAAATTAGAATGTTTCAATAACATTCTTACACAGGAGTCATGCTAATATTCTTGGACTTACTCCGTTGTTAGTACATGTGCTGCCAAAGGGAGACACAGCCAAACTCTGCTCCTCTAGGTAGCAATTGACCCCTCCCGGGTGGACCTGCAGGGACCTGAGGAAATGACTGTGCAGGTGGGGTCTGTTTTCTGAAAAGAGAGAGACTGCCTCCAGGACAAGAAGTTCTAGCCCTTGGATTGGAATCATCCTTTTCACAATTGTCTCCCTCTGGCCCATCCCCTTGAATATACTCTGCATCTCATAAGTAACCATGAGATTTGTCTTGTGTTCCCTTACTTTAACCACCTTGAAGAGTGAGCAATATTTCTGCCACACAATGAGCAGAGATCCCAGGAGAATAGGAGAATAGATTCTCAGTCCTCCAGGGGACCACATTTGCAGTAGGTACTAACACACCTGAGTATTTTGCCAGCCCCAGATGTGTCATCTTTATTACCTAAGTATCCAAGTGAATGTACTTGGGCTTTTCAGCATGCAGTGTTTTGCCTTTCTTTCTAAATCCCTATTACACAACTTGGAATTTCAGCAGCCAAAGGCAGGTTTTGGTCCATGCTACATTTTTCTGGTTTCTAAGATTGAAATTGAGCACATCAGTGTTAACTCTGCTGGCTATATAATTTAATGCATAAACCGGGACACTTTTGAGAGTGGAAAGAGGTGCTAAATACATAAGGTGGCTGGCTATATAATTTAATGCATAAACCGGGGCTCCCCTCAGCAAACTAAGGTATGCAACCACTCCAGCTATAATACTTTCATAAGTCCTGCTTCTTTCTGTAGCTCCTCTCCCACGTAGAATTTCTGCCTGTTATATTTCATCCCTATTTCAAACATCCCTCAGTTCTATTTTGGGAGGGATTCACCCAACCACTGTCCAACCTATTAGTCCACTTGAAAACGGTGAAGCCACAAATGAGGTATAGCTCAAGTACCTCATGTAAAATGATTTCAAAGAACCTCTGACTGACCTCTAATGCTGTGCCACATCCTTTGTAGTACTACAAAAGATAAGCCTCTAATCTTCTCATCTGCACTCTTCTTTCTAAATTGTACCATCCAAATGTCCTGTTACAGCAAACAGCATACATTACTTAAACACACATACACACACATAAAATAAAATACAAATGATGCCTTTATCCCTGATCAGGGAAATTTGCTATAAGCGGCACCACATCAAAATGTTCTTGGGTCATGTTTTTTGTGCTTTATTGGTGACACTCAAAGTAAAGCATTTCAGTTCTTTTCAAAGAACATTTAGTTGGGTTTTAGCTTATTCCACCAAAGTGACAGGCGTGCTGGTCTGCTTGTCTCCGAAAGCCTCTGCCACAAGCCAACGTCATTCTACACCAGAGTTATTATTTATTAATCGCATTTTAATTGGTCTAGCTATTGCCAGCTAATGAGGAGATGACTGTCAAGTGTGAAAGATATGAACTTAAAAGAGTGGAGTAGGGACTACACAGAAATGGCCAATTTGAGAACTGGCTTCTCTGAAAAAGGCAATATAACTTTCAGAAGCCACATTTCCTGATACTCCAAAATGGTCTCCTGATGGTCTCCAGTTTTATATTTGCACAAGAAATTATGTTTATCTGCCAGAAGGATGGCTCCAAAGAGTCAGATTCAAGACTTGCACTGAGTCTAGTGTTTTATAGGTACATGGAGAATGACACACTCACAAAATAGCAAATGATAATAACAGTTAACATTTATTGAATTCTTGCTATGTTCCCAATACTTATCATGTCAAGAGCTTAATATTTATTATGACATTTAATCCTCAGGTGCCTATGTTGTAGGAACCATTGTTAATCTTCAGTTTACAGGTGAAAAACCTGAATAACTTGCTATGGTCATACGGCAGAGCGGGAGAGATGGAATTTGATGACAAAGCTGATGCCTCAGTATACAGTATGCCTTGCACTATGTTTGCATTAAGTGTCACGCTATTGATGTTTGTCTTTAGAGCCTCTTGCTATCATATTTTGCAGACTCATCCAGCATGCTGAAGAATACTTTTTACCCATGGACCCATGAATATGGCAAGATACAACTTACTTACTTATTCACACATCCATTGATTCGCCAAAAATATACATTGCTACAGCTTTACAAACAAGAACGGTTTGCTTTCAGACTGCAATAATAAAGCAATATTTCACAGGTTAGGTTAGAGTTAACCAATTCTTTTAAAAGTTAGGATGGGAATCTTTCCAAGCAGAGGAAATAGAACGTACAAGACACATAGTTAGGAAAGCACAAGAACTGCTTAAGAAACATGGTAGTTCAATGTGGACACAGCATAATATAATGTGATGGAAAATCCATTTGGAAAGGTGGGTTGAGCCAGATGACAGAATTTATTAGACTAAGCCAGGCATCCCCAGAATGACTGAGAGTTCCTTGGGGTTAGGGACTATGATTATTCATCTTAGTGACTCCCTCTTCCCAGCAGGACATTGCATGATGTCTGGCTCATTACGGGCATTTATAGATACATATAACATATAAAGGAATGAAGTGTCAATCTTAACAAGACACTATGTTTTTTAAAAACATGGATCTAAACCGTAAAGGAAATATGTTCAAGTGGTGTAGTTGGAGTATCATAAGAAGATAGAGAAAAATTTAAGAAGTTTTCAGTATCTCTCTAGAATTCCTAAAATTGCACGAGCTAATAATAACTAACATTTTCTGTGCTTGTGCTGTGTGCTAGCCCATGTCCTTGGTGTTTCATTTAGCATCACACTTAATCTTCACAAATCCTAAGAGTACATACAATTATTATGACTAGTGTCCATTTAGGGATACGAGGGAACTATTAGTAATCTTTGTCACATTAAACTAAAATTATGTGTTATCAGCATTTACAGAGGCCTCTAATTTAGTATTCTATTAAGTCTGACCACCCTTTAAGGCTTGGCAACACTGGGAACATTCTACTGCATGGACGTATAGTAGTTACAATTCCCACTATTTGTGAGATGAAAACTGTCATTAGAATATTACTAATGTTGTCTTGATTGACCAGGATTTTCCCAGGGTGCTATCCTTGCTTTTAAATTAGCATTAGTTTAATTTCATTGTTTTTACTTCAATTTTTTATCGGTTAATTAACTCTAAATTTGATAATGGCATTTTTGGCTTATAATTTTTCAGTAACTAACATGGAAGAGTTTGACTGTGGTTTTTATTATTTTGTTCTTCTCCAATTTTTTGTCACCATGGAGTATTTTTTACACTAGAAATTGGAAATGGATAAGGTATATGAATCAAGGAATCTTTTGATCCGCCTAAGCAGGCTTCAGTCAAAGATAAAAAAAGAAAAAAATGACCTAGAAGAAGGCTGCTAAATGAATACCATCCATAACCACTTCCTACTGTCACAGTTGACATCTCTAATTAGTCATGGCACTCTTTTCACTGAGCTAAAATGCAGCTTCAGAATCCTTCTTAACTCTGCATTCCAGATAGCATGAGAGTAGAAGAGTCAAACCCTATTTTCAGTCTCTATCTTATAGCTATTACTCTAATCTTTGATTGGAAAAAATCTGCAACATAATTGTTGCTTGTAAGTTATTGTTTTGCCTGGCACACTTAGGACTATCCGGCATAATCAACATCATCATTCCCATAGCCATGTTTAGGCATCATGCTAAGGGCTTCATAAGTTATCTCCTTTACTTCCCACAGTAGCCTTATGAGACAAGTACAACCAACAACACCTTTGTGATAGTTTCGTATTTTAATTCTCAGAAGTGAATCTTATTTCCGAGCTATTGACTTCACTGTAGTCTCCAGATCCTAACAACTAATGGTATCTCAGTCTTTGGGCAAAGGATGAAGACCCTAGAAGAATATTCTGGAAAAGCTTCCAATAGCAAATGTCTAAGCAGTCCTGAAAAAATATGAATACAAGAGCAATGAACAAAGCATATTTGTAAAAGATAAGAAGGTTATATAGTGGAAATGTTTCAAGGCAGACAAGGTTAGAGCTGAAATTAAGCCTCTAGTTATAATATAGATAAAAAGCAAAAATATTCGCACAAGTGTGCATTATATCAGGGAATACGACAAGTTGTTTCATCACACCTTATCTCCACAACTATCTAGAAGGTAAGTACAATTTGAGCATCATTTATCCAAAACACTTGGGACCAGCATTGGATTTCAGACTTTTTCAGATTTTGGAATATTTATGTATAAGCTATTTTGGGGATGAGAGCCAACTCTAACTGTGAAATTTATTTATGTTTCATATAAACCTAATACACATAGCCTGAATGTAATTTGTTCAGTATTTTTAATAGTTTTGTGCCTGAAACAAAGTTTTGACTACATTTTGACAACTACTCATGAGGTCAGATGTAGAATGTTTTATTTGCATTGTCATGTTGGTGCTCAAAAAGTTCCAGATTTTGAAACATTTTGGATTTTGGATTTCTGATTAGGGAAACTCAGCTTGCATTATTAGCTCCTTCTACAAAGAAGAAAAACAGAATTCAGTGAGATAAAGTCACCTTTCAAAGTCTTACCATCAGGAACCAGGATTCAAACCAGTTTGCCTTTCCCTACTCTGATGAGTACTAACATGGAAGAGCTTCAGTAAGATTTTTCATTATTTTGTTGCCTGATGAGGCAACCTGAGGAAAAAAAAAAAACTAATGTCAGCCCCATATAATTTTTTGCTGGGTTCAAAATGCACTGACATTACAATTCAGATCCACTAGTTCCTACAGTTTGGGAGTGACAGACTTGAGAACAAGATCTAAGCAACTTTTTTAAGTGTTAAGTGTAGGCTTAAGTGTTGAAGAGGAAAAAAGAGATCCATTCTTTGAGCACTTTTGTCCAATACTTCTTTAATCAAATATTTCTCCTCTCTAATAGAAAAAAATCTCTTAAACTTTTTCAGCCAAAGTACAGGTGCCAAGGGCCATCATCATTCATTTTACCCCATTGTATTGTCATCAGACAAATAATGCTAGTGATCATTTCTGCTCAAGACTTGCCAGTGAAAAATGCATCAGGAAATGTCAGCCTTCCATTTCTCATCTTAAAGATGACAACATTAAATAAGAACAGAAATTCATACAGGTAAACCCATCTGTGCTGAGCATAAAGCCACACAGTCTTCAAGATGAATTATTTCAGTGTGTGAGCCTTTGAGTCAGATGGCCAACTTTGCCAAATTATTAATGTGTTGGGTGTTTTTATCTTCTCTCAGAAAGAGACTGAATTCAGAAGGAAGTTCTCACTTATACTCCCTTAGAATCTGAACTTTAAATCTTGGGTTTCAATGGCTAGATTTTTCTGATAATTTGAAAGCAATCTGGGTTTAGAGAGTCTGCATCCTTTTTCTTGTTGTGCTACATTCAAAAAATGTGTCTACTGTCAATCTCCTAACCAGTGGGCAGCTCCAGCGTAATATCCTTCTTCATTTTCCCCCACCCTCTGTGATAATAACATTGGTCAAACTTCATTGAACTCTCACGTACTTGGCGTTACAGACATTGCAGGGAAGTGTAAGATCACTATAAGGGTCAGGATTAGGAATCTGTTCATTTTGCCTATGCTGCACTTGGTCTTAATTTTTTTAAATTGAGGACAAATATCCTTCCCTTCATAAAATATTTCACTAAATGAAGTACAACTTATACAACAATGAAGTGTTTGTAAGTTCCTCCCCTAGCAAGCAAATCTAAAAAAAAAATTACTTTTATACTTATTTAACAAGTAGATTGCTCAATTTTAGTATTATAGCCATTTTAAAAACAATCTTTTCAGAATTATTTGTCAAGTCTTCCATTTTACGCCATATATAATAAGACTTAAAATTAGGAGCTTATGCATAAAAATTAGTCTTAAACATAATTACCCAATTCCTTATCCCCTAAATACTCTCTTTAATTATTTTCTTATCACAAGAGTAATATATGCTTCTTGGAAAAGTTTTGCTTAAAAATAAAATTTACCCATAGTCCATCATGTAGAGTTAAGCTCTGCTGATATTTAAGTGTAGATGTCACTCTCATTTTTCTCTAGGAATTAACATATAGATAATGCATTCACTGGATGTGGGCAGAAGAAACTTAATTGAAGTAATTAAAGCAAAAGGGAGATTTATGATAAGAATAGCAGAATGTCTCCCTGACCTCACAATAAAAAATGCACCAGGCCTTAGAAACAGACTTAAACACTGCTGGGAATTGGGAAAATACCTGTTCTCTGCATTCTTCACCTCTCTTTCCTCACCCTGTGGCAAAAATAAAAATAATAATAATAATAATAATAATAATAATGGCTAGTAACAACATCTTGTGATTTTAAATCTCCCTCTGCTTAAGATAACTGCCAGACTGAGACCGGACATTCTTGGTCACAATCCCAAAACCCTCTGGGTAGGAAATGAGGATTGGTCAGAGAACCCATCACTGATTTAGTCAGCTGTGGACAGGGCCGTGCACGTATTCTATAAATATGACTGCCTCCATTGAAAGTGTGTGTCTGGGCTGAAGGGGAACAGGAAACAGGAGGCATTACTCTGAGCTAGGGAGACAACCACAGATATTCACTAGTGGTAGATTTGACGTTTTTATTTTGCAAAAGTGAAAATAACCACACATACTGTTTTGTAATTTTCTCCCCTCATTTAATACAAAATAGCTAATGTTCAAATGAGCTTCCTTCATTTCCCCTTTATTTTTGTTATTAATGAAACTTTCTCTGTATATTTGTTTCCCTAATGCAGTGCTTCCAAACTTCTTTTACATTATGACACACACACATGGAAAATAACACTTGTGTTGCACACTCAGTAAACTGGAGGAAATATGAGGGCATATATAGGGCTTGGTGCAAAATATATTTTCTTTATATTCTAAAAGAAGTAAAACATATTTTCTTTATATTATAAAAAAGTAAAATAGTACAAACAGTAAAATTGAGGAACACATTAAATATTAAATTACATAAAGCTTCTAATTAAAGTATTCTCAAGATGTTTGATGAAAAATTTGAGCTTGCTTCCACAACTCTTTTATTCATGTCAGATTTTATGCTTGAAATAACTACATAAAATTCCTGATGAAGAATTTTCCATGATGATATTTTCGAATTCTTTATAAACACCATCATGAGAAACTTTGCACATGTAGGTGATAAAAGAGAGTAAAGCATTTTTACAATTTTTCCAAAACGGACACGTTTAAATTACACTTAAACTAACAGCTCTTCCTTTTATCTATTAATGTAATATTGAAATTTCTTGTGATAATGTGAATGGATTTTGAATCCATCGAATTTTTTTCATATTAAGTATCTCAAAATAATGGTAATTCTCTCATTTTCAGAATGAGCATATGCTCTTAGAAAGGCCATTCTGAAGCTAGCTAAGTTGCCACTAAAAAGGCACTCTGCCAGAAATGGACAGAAATTTCGGATACATATGAAGGCAGAGATTGGGGTTATCACAGGGAGCTGTACCCACATGGGCCCAACCCCACCTGGAGCTAGTGCTATACTCTCCCAACAACATCATGTTAACATTGGCTGCTGAAGGAGATCCAGGTGATAGTAGTACCTCCTTGTCAGTGCTATGCACATCATGGTGGAGCAGAGTGAAAATGAGTGAAGACACATTGTCAGCCTGTGGGGACTGAGAGCATACTATCAGACCACTGCACTCTTCAAGATGCCCTGGATGAGGCAGCTCCAAGTCAAAGGCTATGGGACTCCAGCAGCCCCAGGCCTACCCAGCTACCCCATGGTCAGAGATCAATATCTCATGGCAAGCTGTAATCCATTCATAGCAGATTGGCAAAAGTTGTAGTCTAACAAAATGGAAGTTTTATTGATTTTATCCTACTAGTGTAGTGGTTTTCAAATTTTGTTCCATGAAGCAAAATCTATGCAGGATTTTGCTACAGGGCTCTGAAGCAAAATACAGGTGAAGAGAAAGCCCAGGGGTTAAAGTCCTGGGTTTGCTGCTCTGTCTCAACCAGCACAGTCTTCACTGTTACCTTTTCTATATTCAGGTGTGTGGGTGTGTGTATAGGGAGGGGGGGATTTTAACTGCTAAAAATAAAAAGCTTTAACGTGCCGTACTGATGTCCATCCTTAAAACTTTTTTAAAACATAAATGATTATATATATACATATATATATTTCTGTAAATATCAAACACAACACAGTAGTACTCCTTCATATAAAATGTGAAATTTCACATACGCATCTCAACACTCAGTTTTTGTTGAAATGATCTAGGATTTTAGATCTCGGTTCTTTTAATACATTTTGACATTAGGTATCTCCTGTTTCCCTTTATTTTTGACATTTGCAGTAAGTTTCATAACTACATTAGCATTAGTAATCTAAATATAATACTATTTCACTAGCTCCATCTTTCATTACATTTCCTTTGATAAATCTTCCTGATTTCTAAATTCTTTATTATGACTAATTTCTTGGTTCATTGGAGCACTTATTCAAGTAATTTTTTCAGGAAGAATACACTGACGTATGTTTTCTGAAGCTGTGCACATTGGAACTTGTTTTTCCTCTACCCTGCCATCTGAAGACTAATGTGGGTAGGACTAGAATTCTGGGAACATATTTTGCCCCTGGAAATTATGTGGACAATGTGTCATTGTTCTCTGACAGTGTTCATTTTAAAGAGAAAATTTCTGATGTCAACTAGATTATTTTCCTTTATAATGAATCCATTTGTTTTCCTCAAAATTGCATTCAGGGATGCTTTGAAGGATTGAGAAATCATTGAGATTTTAAAACTTTGAGATAGAGTCATTTTAATTATTTCAACTCTAAGATTCATGTTTTTCCTCCATTTAAAGATATTTTCTTTGACTAGTTCTTTGGTTACTTCCCTCCACCTATCTTCTCCTAAAGGCATTTCAATTAAGTGATGTCAAATCAACAGGATAATGTCCCATGTCTCTTTTTTGTCATGATTTCCATTACTTTATCCATTTCCTTCATATCTTGTGATGTTATAAAGCTTATTTTTTATTCATTAATTGAGTTTTCTACTATGTTTCACTTATTGCCTGCTTCCTCCTCTGTATGCATTCACAGTTCATGTTTTTCTTCTCCAAGAAATGTTTTTTACTTTCAAGACTCTTTTAAGGACTGCCTGCTTCTGTATTATGAATGAAATACTCTCTTATTGAAAATACAAATGAGTCATTATCTGGGAGTTCCCTTCTTCTTGTGACTTGTAGGGTAACAGTTGCCCGAGGTGTGTTAGCATATCTGCTGTCTTTTGAGCCAATGCCTCTTCTAAAATACCCAGTGAGTTTTCCATTTTCCTGCTCTGCAGAGAGACGGCTGTTTGCCCAGCATGAGGAATTCAGGCAGATTCTGCCCCAGAGGACATGGGTCCCTGATCCAATATTTCAGGCTCAAGACAAATAAAAAAGGAAAGGATTTAGATTGACTGTAGTGTCACTTTGTGAGATGAGAAGTCTAGCTGCCCAGGGAAATTGGGAGGAAGCTACAGCCCCAGAGATATCACTTCGGGAGCCTCATCTCTGTGTCCATGGTTCTGATTCTTTTCCATGTGTGATGTGGTAGCTAGAACGTGAGCTGGGGCTCTTGCTTTCCTTCTCCTCTAATAGGCACAACCACCTTTGTTAAGAGTCTGCACAATTTAACTGATCATCTGAGTCAATTGTAAGCCCTTAAGTGAGTACCAGGAGGGAGTCAGTTTTCTCATCTACACGTGGGGATGGTAGTACTTACCTCATGATGGTGTTGTGATGATGGAAGGAGTTACTGCATATAAAGTCCATAGAACACTGCCTAGTGCGTGGTAAGCACCATGTTATAGTCTGCTATTTTCATACTGGCCTGCACTCCGGGAATTCCAATAACAGCTGCCTTTCTCAGAGGTACAAGTGAATGAAGATCTCTCTCTCTCTCTCTCTCACACACACACACACACACACACACACACTCATACACCTGTCACATCATGTGTCCTGCTGTGTAAGCTGGTGGCGTTGTGGACTTTCACTGTGTCTCTTCTTCTCACACATAATAATATTAGCCTTAAATGTAAATGGGCTAAATGCTCCAATTAAAAGACACAGACTGGCAAGTTGGATAAAGAGTTCAAGACCCATCAGTGTGCTGTATTCAGGTGACCCATCTCATGTGCAGAAACACACATAGGCTCAAAATAAAGGGATAGAGGAAGATCTACCAAGCAAATGGAAAGCAACAAAAAGCAGGGGTTGCAATCCTAGTCTCTGATAAAAACAGACTTTAAACCAACAAAGATCAAAAGAGACAAAGAAGGCCATTACATAATGGTAAAGGGATCAATTCAACAAGAAGAGCTAACTATCCTAAATATATATGCACCCAATACAGGAGCACCCAGATTCATAAAGCAAGTCCTTAGAGACCTACAAAGAGACTCAGACTCCCACACAATAATAAGGGGAGACTTTAACACCCCACTGTCAACATTAGACAGATCAACGAGACAGAAAGTTTGTTAACAAGGATATCCAGGACTTGAACTCAGCTCTGCACCAAGCGGACCTAATAGACATCTACAGAACTCTCCACCCCAAGTCAACAGAATATACATTCTTCTCAGCACCACACTTATTCCAAAATTGACCACATAGTTGGAAGCAAAACACTCCTCAGCAAATGTAAAAGAACAGAAATTATAACAAACTGTCCCTCAGACCGCAGTGCAATCAAACTAGAACTCAGGATTAAGAAACTCACTCAAAACCACTCAACTACATGGAAACTGAACAACCTGCTCCTGAATGACTACTGGGTACATAACGAAATGAAGGCAGAAATAAAGATGTTCTTTGAAACAAATGAGAACAAAGACACATACCAGAATCTCTGGGACACACTTACAGCAGTGTGTAGAGGGAAATTTATAGCATTAAATGCCCACAAGAGAAAGCAGGAAAGATCTGAAATTGACACCCTAACATCACAATTAAAAGAATTAGAGAAGCAAGAGCAAACACATTCAAAAGCTAGCAGAAGGCAAGAAATAACTAAGATGAGAGCAGAACTGAAGGAAATACAGACACAAAAAACCCTTCGAAAAATCAGTGAATCCAGGAGCTGGTTTTTTGAAAAGATTAACAAAATTGATAGACTGCTAGCAAGACTAATAAAGAAGAAAAGAGAGAAGAATCAAATAGATGCAATAAAAAATGATAAAGGGGATAATCACCACCAATCCCACAGAAATACAAACTACCATCAGAGAATACTATAAACACCTCTATGCAAATAAACTAGAAAATCTATAAGAAATGGATAAATTCCTGGACAAATACACCCTCCCAAGACTAAACCAGGAAGATGTTGAATCCCTGAATAGACCAATAACAGGTTCTGAAATTGAGGCAATAATTAATAGCCTACCAACCAAAAAAAAGTCCAGGACTAGGCGGATTCACAGCCGAATTCTACCAGAGGTACAAAGAGGAGCTGGTACCATTCCTTCTGAAACTATTCCAAACAATAGAAAAAGAGAGAATCCTCCTAACTCATTTTATGAGGCCAACGTCATCCTGATACCAAAGCCTAGCAGAGACATAACAAGAAAAGAGAATCTTAGACCAATATCCCTGATGAACATTGATGCAAAAATCCTCAGTAAAATACTGGCAAGCCAAATCCAGCAGCACATCAAAAAGTTTATCCACCATGATCAAGTGGGCTTCATCCCTGGGATGCAAGGCTGGTTCAATATATGCAAATCAATAAAAGTAATCCATCATATAAACTGAACCAAAGACAAAAACCACATGATTATCTCAATAGACGCAGAAAAGGCCTTTGACAAAATTCAACATCCCTTCATGCTAAAAACTCTCAATAAATTAGGTATTGATGGGACGTATCTCAAAATAATAAGAGCTATTTATGACAAACCCACAGCCAGTATCATACTGAATGGGCAAAAACTGGAAGCATTCCCTTTGAAAACTGGCACAAGACAGGGATGCCCTCTCTCACCACTCCTATTCAACATAGTGTTGGAAGTTCTGGCCAGGACAATCAGGCAAGAGAAAGAAATAAAGGTATTCAATTAGGAAAAGAGGAAGTCATATTGTCTCTGTTTACAGATGACATGATTGATTATTTAGAAACCCCATCGTCTCGGCCCAAAATCTCCTTAAGCTGATAAGCAACTTCAGCAAAGTCTCACGATACAAAATCAATGTGCAAAGATCACAAGTATTCTTATACACCAATAAGAGACAAACAGAGAGCCAAATCATGAGTGAACTCCCATTCACTATTGCTACAAAGAGAACAAAATACCTAGGAATCCAACTTACAAGGGAAGTGAAGGACCTCTTCAAGGAGAACTACGAACCACTGCTCAACGAAATAAAAGAGGACACAAACAAATGGAAGAACATTCCATGCTCATGAATAGGAAGAATCAATATTGTGAAAATGGCCACACTGCCCAAGGTAATTTATAGATTTAATGTCATCCCCATCAAGCTACCAATGACTTTCTTCACAGAATTGGAAAAAACTACTTTAAAGTTCATATGGAACTAAAAAAGAGCCCACATTGCCAAGACAATCCTAATCCAAAAGAACAAAGCTGGAGGCACCATGCTACCTGACTTCAAACTCTACTACAAGGCTACAGTAACCAAAACAGCATAGTACTGGTACCAAAACAGAGATATAGACCAATGGAACAGAATACAGCCCTTAGAAATAATACCACGCATCTACAACCATCTGATCTTTGACAAACCTGACAAAAACAAGAAATGGGGAAAGGATTCCCTATTTAATAAATGGTGCTGGGAAAACTGGCTAGCCATATGTAGAAAGCTGAAACTGGATCCCTTCCTTACACCTTATACAAAAATTAATTCAAGATGGATTAAAGACTTAAATGTTAGACCTAAAACCATAAAAACCCTAGAAGAAAACATTCAACACATTGGGCTCTTCCTTCACATACAGCAGTTTCAAAGCTGGGCAATGCTTCCCTCAACCTGGCCACACCATCTTTTCCAAGAACATGAATTTGCTCCTTTCAATGAAAATTTGGAGAAGTGAGTAAGATTTTGCCCCATTCTGACAGTACCTGGCACATAGCAGTTCTTAATTTAGTTCTGTTAAGGGAAAGCTATCCATAGCATCAACTCCCTTTGTGAATCTAAAATTTTCCTGTTTATAAGTGTGAGAAGTGACCTAATGTCATCTCTAGAATGTCAAGGCTTACTGAAAACAGTTTTATCACAGCTGGCAGCAGCTGACACCAATCAAAGTCCAATTAGTCGATTAGAATATCAGAGAAATGATTTTAGACTCCTTTAGGGCTGGAAGTTGGAGTGGCCATCGGTCAGTTGTGATAGACAAGAGGCTTGGAAACTTACTGGAGAGTTTTTAAAAGAGTTGGAACACCTAAGCGAACATTCCTGATCAAAGAGAGACTGAGCTGCTAAAATCTGTTCAAAGGCTTTTAGAACTTCAACACTGAGCTAATTTTAATTACCATCTTTAGATAAGGGAGAAGTAAACAGATCACTTTGGTACATTTAGAAATGCTAAGTGAGTTTTGAGCATTTTGAGCAAAGAGGTAGAATCCTGAGTCTAAACCTTCCCCCATCACACCAGGATTGCAGAGGCCCAGATAGCACTCTACATCGTGAGACCAATACTTCAGTGCAGTTCCTGGAACAAGTTCAAAAGAATACTGCATTTGGATAGCAGGATAAAATTCATTTTGGACCAACCAAACTAATCCTTCTTTAATGATTAAAAACATGGTACATCCAAAATCAAAACAAATCTCAAAATGGAAAGAGTCAAACTATGTAAACAAGCTAAGAGGATCTGAAATACAAGAAAATAAAATAATAATTCAGACCTTCATGAGGTCCCATCTCAGTGGATTTGGTTGGTTATACATGATCCAAATAGAAGCTGGTCAGGTAAGTTCAAAGCCATAGTTGTTCATGACATTAATTTAGCAATGCCTAAAAGGAGGCTGTATCCTGGAGAAAACGGAGCCCCCTCTAGCCTTCCCTAAATGAGAACATTAGACTCTTTTTTGCCAAGCCACTGAGATTTTGAGATTTGTTTATTACTGTGGTGTAGTCTAACAGTGTCAGCTTTCACTAAGTTATGCTGGGAAAACAACCGCAAAATACAAGTGGCTTACAACACTATTAGATGTTCTCCCATCAGATGTGGCTGTGGATTGGCTGTTTCTCTGCTGTATGAGTCATCTTTATTGACAGGTTCAGAGGGAAGAAGCAGCCCTTGTCTTGAATGCCATTGTTCAAGACATGGAAGAGGCAAGAGAACTGGTGGAACTACATGAAGGTTTTTACACCTTCTGTTCAGAAGTGGTACACAATGCTTCTGCCTTCATTTCATTGTTCAAAACAAGCCACATGACCAAGCCTTATTACAATGGGGCAGAGAACTGTGTGATCTTTTCACAGGGAGGGGTAGCAAATAATTGGGAATAATAATACAATCTATCACATCTTCTTACCTTGATGAATACATATATTGGAAAGAGAAGTAGTGAGCTACCACCAAATAACAAAGCAAAAACAAAAACTTAAAGCTAAAATATGTGGCACTGGCCTAGCCATGAATGTTGAGAAACCTGCTGTCTGAAGTTCGAGAGATGGAGATCTATGTAACGTATTTGGTGAACCATCTTCAGAGGTAGCACAGGAAGCAGGTCATGTGTCTGCTGAGCAGGCATCTTAAGAAGAGAGGCTGGAAAACTAAAATTTAATAGTTGTTGTTATTGGCCATTTGGCAATATTACAAGATAAATAATATCTCTGGAAATAATTAGGCAATTTCAAGCAGAAATGAAGTAAATGGAGAGTCCAAAAATGTGGGGTCTTGCAAGACCAGTAAAACTGATTGCTTTCAGACTCCAAACAGTAGAGGTGGAAAAAATGACCTTAAATGGCAGACTAAAATGGAATTTTGGTCTTTGGAACAGAACTGTCTACTCATCTTGGTCCTGTTACATGAAGAATAAGCTTCTATCTATGGTGAGCTACCGAGTTTCAGGGTCTCCTTGTTACAGAAGCTTAGCTTGCACCTTGACTAACAGATAAGTGTAAAGTCACTCTGAATACCAAGATTGCTTTCAAGATTGGTCTCTTGGAGTCCAGGACAATTGGCTGGGCTTCTTTGGCATCTAACCTAACCTTAACTAACTTCTTGTTCATTTAGACTTTGTAACTTCCCAAAGACAGGATCCTACCCAATATGAGTGTCATTCTTAGGGAAATATCAAGGAATTCAAAGCAAGTTCATTGCTCTGCAGAAAATTACTATCTAATATATAATTTGCATTTAACTTAAAGAAAGCAGGAGATGCAACAACAAATGTAGGTGTAATCAGGCATCACTGACCCGGATACATTCTAAGAAATGCGTCTTTAGGTGATTTCATCATTGTGTGAACATCACAGAGTATACTTACACAAAACTAGATGGTGTAGCCTACTACACACCTAAGCTATATGGTATAGTCTGTTGTTCCTAGGCTACAAACCTGTCCAGCATACTAAATACCATATGCCTACTGAATAATTGCCTACTGAATAATTGCCTACTGTACTGAATACTGCAGGCAATTGTAACTCAATGGTAAGTGTTTGTGTATCTAAACATAGAAAAGGTAATGTAAATATATGGTATGAAAATCTTATAGGACCACTGTCATATGTGCAGTCCATTGTTGATTTAAATGTCATAATTTGACATATAACTATACTGACATTCTTGCCAATCTAGTTCAGTTCTTCATTTATTGAAAAACAGACAGAGAGATATGCAGTTTTTACCCTCAAGAAGGTGTCAATTGATCCAGGGAAACTTATCTTACACATATAATGATATAGTGTGATAAATTGTGTTGCAGAGAAAAGTAAAAGGAATGTAGTGGAAACACAGCTATAGATGCCTATCTCAGTTGGAGGCAAGGGCTCAGGGCAGGTTTTGCAAAGAAGGCGGTGCCTCAACAGAGTCTTAAAGAAAAAAAATGAAGAAATTGTTCTGGTAAAGAGGGAGATAATTGTGTTCCCGGCAGAGGGAGCCATGGGAGCTAAGTCAAGTATGCAACAGAGACATCTCTACTCCTACTCCAAGGTCTGCATTGAATACTGAATCCAGATCTGTCACTCTGTGAATACCAGGTCGCTGAGACTCTGAAAGCTGCCTGATATGCTTGCCTTTCCTTTCTTAACGAAGCATTCTTAGACAGCCAGTCTTAAAGAGTGTCCTTAGGTACACTTGGTCATGTGTGTAAAGTTGCTAAAGGCTTAATCTTCTTTCTCTTAGGTGTCAGTTGACAATTTTCCATGGTGTTTCTGCATGTCACCTATCGACTTTTTTTCCGGGCTACCTTGTCAAGGATGTTTGTTAAACAAGCAGCCTTGGAACAGAGAGATAGTGTCTCCCTCGAAAACAGAAAACATGTATGTTTCGTGACCTAGCATAATAAAGATAATGTCTCCAAGGTTGAGCAGGTTTACAAACAGCCTTTAAAAGATATGGGTTTTTTCATATAAGGTGTAAGGAAGGCACCCAGTTTCAGCTTTCTACATATGGCTAGCCAGTTTTCCCAGCACCTTTTGTTAAATAGGGAATCCTTTCCCCATTTCTTGTTTTTGTCAGGTTTGTCAAAGATCAGATGGTTGTAGATGTGTGGTATTATTTCTGAGGGCTCTGTTCTGTTCCATTGGTCTATATCTCTGTTT
Source organism: Pongo abelii (assembly GCF_028885655.2). Lineage (NCBI taxonomy): Eukaryota > Metazoa > Chordata > Mammalia > Primates > Hominidae > Pongo > Pongo abelii. The sequence goes on along the minus strand of NC_071985.2, from coordinate 156,141,145 downwards.
TGGTACCAGTACCATGCTGTTTTGATTACTGTAGCCTTGTAGTAGAGTTTGAAGTCAGGTAGCATGATGCCTCCAGCTTTGTTCTTTTGGCTTAGGACTGACTTGGCAATGCGGGCTCTTTTTTGGTTCCATATGAACTTTAAAGTAGTTTTTTCCAATTCTGTGAAGAAAGTCATTGGTAGCTTGATGGGGAAGGCATTGAATCTACAAATTACCTTGGGCAGTATGGCCATTTTCACAGTATTGATTCTTCCTATCCATGAGCATGGAATATTCTTCCATTTGTTTGTGTCCTCTTTTATTTCATTGAGCAGTGGTTTGTAGTTCTCCTTGAAGAGGTCCTCCACATCCCTTGTAAGTTGGATTCCTAGGTATTTTATTCCCTTTGAAGCAATTGTGAATGGGAGTTCACTCATGATTTGGCTCTCTGTTTGTCTGTTATTGGTGTATAAGAATGCTTGTGATTTTTGCACATTGCTTTTGTATCCTAAGACTTTGCTGAAGTTGCTTATCAGCTTAAGGAGATTTTGGGCTGAGACAATGGGGTTTTCTAGATATATAATAATGTAATCTACAAACAGGGACAATTTGACTTCCTCTTTTCCTAATTGAATAAATTAACTCAAGATGGATTAAAGACTTAAATGTTAGACCTAAAACCATAAAAACCCTAGAAGAAAACCTAGGCAATACCATTCAGGACATAGGCATGGGCAAGGACTTCATGTCTAAAATACCAAAAGCAATGGCAACAAAAGCCACAATTGACAAATGGGATCTAATTAAACTAAAGAGCTTCTGCACAGCAAAAGAAACTACCATCAGAGTGAACAGGCAACCTACAGAATGGGAGAAATTTTTTGCAATCTACTCATCTGACAAAGGGCTAATATCAAGAATCTACAAAGAACTCAAACAAATTTACAAGAAAAAAACAACCCCATCAACAAGTGGGTGAAGGATATGAACAGACACTTCTCAAAACTGTCTGTTTATGCAGCCAACAGACACATGAAAAAATGCTCGTCATCACTGGCCATCAAAGAAATGCAAATCAAAACCACAATGAGATACCATCCACACCAGTTAGAATGGCGATCATTACAAAGTCAGGAAACAACAGGTGCTGGAGAGGATGTGGAGAAATAGGAACACTTTTACATTGTTGGTGGGACTGTAAACTAGCTCAACCATTGTGGAAGACAGTCTGGCGATTCCTCAGGGATCTAGAACTAGAATTACCATTTGACCCAGCCATCCCATTACTGGGTACATACCCAAAGGATTATAAGTCATGCTGCTATAAAGACACATGCACACATATGTTTATTGTGGCACTATTCACAATAGCAAAGACTTGGAACCAACCCAAATGTCCATCAGTGATAGACTGGATTAAGAAAATGTGGCACATATACACCATGGAATACTATGCAGCCATAAAAAATGATGAGTTCATGTCCTTTGTAGGGACATGGATGAAGCTGGAAACCATCATTCTCAGCAAACTATCGCAAGGACAAAAAACCAAACACTGCATGTTCTCACTCATAGGTGGGAATTGAACAATGAGATTACTTGGACACAGGAAGGGGAACATCACAGACCAGGGCCTGTTGTGGGGTGGGGGAAGGGGTGGAGGGATAGCATTAGGAGATATACCTAATGTAAATGACGAGTTAATGGATGCAGCACACCAATATGGCACATGTATACATATGTAACAAACCTCACGTTGTGCACATGTACCCTAGAACTTAAAGTATAATACAAATGTATATATATAAAGATATATATATAAAGATATATATATAAAGAGATATATATAAAGATATATATATAAAGATATAAAAAGATATATATAAAGATATATATATAAAGATATATATATAAAGATATATATATAAAGATATATATATAAAGATATATATATATAGATATATATATATGAAAAGATATGGGTTTTTTCATTTGCAGTGTATACCCACCATGTGCACATCATCACCTAGGTGTGCCACCAAATCTCCCCATTGGGATTTGACAGGTGAAGAGAACCAATGTAAATATGAAGTTCATGCTGCTTGTTGGCTTGTTGTGCTTTCAATAATAAATAAAGTCCTTTGTCTCTGACCCAGGAGTCTCATATCTCCTGCCGGTATCCATGAAATTGTGGCAGGGTAATTTATTAGGTTCTGAGTGGGTAAAATCTCAGATTTCTCACCATTCTTGATATTCCACAGATATTTTCTTTTTGGAACAGAAAACATTCCCCTAAAACAAGGTAATGAATTTCCAATTTGTGTTTTAAAAGGATGAGTTTTCTTTATTAAGGATTTCAGACATTAATAAATGATTTTTAAGCAACAGACCTTTCCATCGTGTCCCTTATCCAGCTTATAGGACAGCCTGGGTTGAGTGCTTTGGCACTAGCTCACCTCCTGAAAGTAAGGGACTAAGAAAGTCAGGGTGAGCAAAGCCTTTAGAAGACAACGGATGCATCTCAATATATGTAAATAAAATGTTCTAGAAGCCTGGAAATATATTGCTAATATCTTTTCTATCGTTGAACGCATTGTGTCTGGCTCCAGAGTATAATCTGTGGTTCAGTTAACTTTATGGGAAACTATACATGTCAAACTCCATGACTTCTGAGTGATAAGGGCTCTGTCATCTCCTAGGGAGTAATCCTAGTCATATCATCAAAACTATCTCAGAAGCACCGTGTTCATTTCCAGCCAGTGGAAAAACAGAAAGTGAGTACCTGGAAGGCAACCAAATTTCTTTAAGGAAAGTAACGGAAGTTGCATACTTCCTTTCCACTCATACTCTTTTGGGAAATGTGATCATACCTAGCTGCCAGAAGAACTAGGATATGCTGCCTTTAACTGAATGCCTCTAGCTGTGTGCCCACTAAAATCTGGTGGAGTTGAGTGAAGGCTCTATAACCACAGAAAGAAGGAGGGAAAGAATATTGGGAGACAGTTAGCTGTCTCTTTCACAGACTGAAAACATATTAATAATAATCCACTCTACAGTGCATCTTTGCAATAAACCCAATTATCAAAGGTATCCTGGATGAGTCAGTTCCTTAAAACGTCCAACCAGTACATGTGTAGGACCTCAGCAAGTGCTTTTTAGTTAACCTGAAGGGTTGAAGGGGTCCTTTACCTTTATATTATACGCAGAGCAACTACAACAGCACTTGTGAGTATTCATGATAGGCCCAAGGAAAGATCCAGAGCTGATGCCCACATAGAAGTGAAAATCCCTTGTGTGCCCTGGCCAGTTAGACTTACTCAGCAGTGAGAAGTCAGTATCATTCACACTGAAGTGTAGCAGACACTTCTCTCTCAGCATCACCTTATTAAAAGCCACTGGTGGAAGGGGTGGTGGGGAGGATGGGGTTAATCCTCCCTTCTGATCTGAGTGAGGCTGACTGGGGGAAAACATTATGATAACAGGAAAGCATGGGGGGAAACTTTCTTTCTTGGATGCAGGTTGTTCTAGAATAAAAAAGAGAAGTGATGTCCAGTTAAGACTGGTCTGTTTTGTTTCTCAGTAATTTATCTAAATAATTCAGCAACATATTTTCTTGCTTGATACAGAGGATGCAGTTCAAAAGGTGCCAAGCAGCATTTTACCTGATATTTGTAAGAATGTGAAATGAATTACTAAATTGGTTTGGATCCCAAGAGTGATTTGAATCTAAGTTTAAAAACAAAACTAAACTAAAAAGACCAACAAGCCCTCCATCAGTATTTATGTATGTTAAGTGAAAACATACTCCACGAAATGAAGACTAAGTTGGGAGCCTAGTGTCATCAGCATAGTCCCCATTAACAGCTTATAGCCTGAGGGAAAGACACCTCTAACAGCTTAACCCTTCCACAGGCAGCACAATTGCCACCAGCCTCTGAAATAAGTCCGTTTCATGGTGTAATTTTATCACACTGCTTTAGGTTGTTGGCTGGTTTTGCTCTGCGCTGCCAGTTCTAAAATGATTCTCTCCTCGTCTCAGGCATCCTCTAGCTGTATGTTTCTCCTTCCTCTGAATTCTCTACATGGTGGCTGGAATAATCCTTCTAAAACACAAGTCTCATCATGCCACTGCTCTACTTAATTTTCTTCCGTGGCTTCTCCTGGCCAAGGACAGTGGCTGTCAGTGTTCTTCCCCTGCAATACACAAAATAAATGGCATTTAGAAATAAGAATCCACCTATTGCTGGCCAAAGCCCACTCCCCTCATTTTGTGCACAAGCAAAGCAAATAGTATCACGAATAATTATCAGAAGAGCCTCATGGACATGTAATCAGCTAAACATCTCATTTAATGAGAAAAATATTGCTAAATACTGCCAATTTTTATTTTTAAAGAGGGACTGGGCTTCCCCTCTTCCCTTCCCCAGGACCATGAGGTTCTTCTCAGTTTCAGGGCCTTTGCAGCCTCTCAGATCTTCACACAGTTTGCCACACACACTGGCAAAGGCAGATCTCCCCTCCTTCCAGTTTCTACTCTGTTGCCACTTCTTCAGGGACACCTTCCCTGACTGTTCCAGTCAACACCATCTGTTCCCTTAGGTACTTTAATTTTCTTCCTTGCATTTGTCACTCCCTGCAATTTTATCATGCATTTATTCATTTGCTTATGTGTATTCTCCTTCTGCTAACAGAATATAAGCTCTTTAAGGGCAAGATTTTTCTTCTATGGCTATATCCCCAGTAACTACAAGAGTAGGTGAAAAATTATATTTGTTGAATAAATACATGTTGATACATTATTCACTGTCTCCCAAGCTAGCATTATTTTTATACCCAAACTTTTAATTGAAGTTTAATATACATACATAAAAATACATTTACAGGTCCTAAACTTACAATGTAATGAGTTTCACAAGTTGAACACATCTGTGTAACCAGCACCCAGATCAGAAAATGCATTATCAGCAACCCCAAAGCCCTCTCTGTACTTCCTTTCAGTCACCTACTCCCATCAAAGATAATCATTATCTGAACTTCTAGAGCATAAATTAATTTATTCTGTTTTTGAATTTTATCTAAATAGGATTATATTAATAAGTACAGTCATCCCTCAGTATCCGTGAGGGATTGGTTTCAAGACCTCCCTCAGATACCAAAATTCACAGATGCTTAAGTCTTTTTATGTAAAAAGGCGTAGTACTTGCATATAGCCTGCCATCTGCACACATCCTCCCACATATTTTAAGTCATCTCTAGATTATTTACAATACCTAATACAATGTAAGAGCTGAGTAAGTAGTTGTTATGCTGCATTGTTTAGGGAAAAATAACAAGAAAAAATCTGTACATGTTCAGTACAGGCACAATTTTTTTCAAATATTTTTCCATCTGTGGTTGGTCGCATCCATGGATGCAGAACCCATGGATATTGGGGACTGACCACATACACTCTTTTGCATCTGACTTCTTTCATGAATTATATTTGTAAAATTCTTATATATTGTTATATGTAGTTGTAGTTCGTTCTTTCTCTTTGCTGCATAGCTTTCCATTATATGAATGTGACATTATGTGTCTATCATTACCCTGTGTTGATGGCAATGTGGTAGTTTCCAGTTACAGGCTACTACACTCCGTGCTGCTCTGAACTATTATTCAAGGACATGGTTTTGGTGCATATAACCAATGTGTAACTTAGGAGTGAAATCCTAAGTCATAGAGTTTGCTATACATTCAGGTTTTTGTTTTTTTGTTTTTTTTTGAGACAGTGTTTCACTCTTGTTGCCCAGGCTGGAGTGCAATGGCATGATCCCTGTTGATTGCAACCTCCACCTCCCTGGTGCAAGCGATTCTCCTGCCTCAGCCTTCCAAGTAGCTGGGATTATAGGTGCACCCCACCACGCCCAGCTAATTTTTGTATTTTTAGTAGAGACGGGGTTTCATCATGTTGGCCAGGCTGGTCTTGAACTCCTGACCTCAGGTGATCCACCCGCCTCTGCCTCCCAAAGTGCTGGGATTACAGGATTGATCCACCACTCCTGGCCACATTCACTTTTAATAGACACAACCAATCTTTCCAAGTATTTGTACCAATTTACATTCCCACTGAAACGGGTAGGCAGGCTGGTTTCCTGATTTAATGTGGTTTAGAGCAAAAGAACAAAAGCCCCTTACTCAAGCTATAGCTCACCTAACTTCCAGTCAATCAGCAACAAAGGACCCAAGAAGCTATTAACCACAGGTTCCTGTGTTAGTGGGGTAGGGACTTCCCTGAGGGCCCCCGCATGCACAGTTAGACTTAAACTTCATGCCTGGGATGGAGATTTAAAATGCTAAGGTTGCATACAATATATGAAGAAACATGTAAAGCCACTGCGCATGCATTAAAGAAACCCCTCCTCTACATGTCCTGGTGAAACCCTTCCCTACGAAAATGTCCTATAAAACGAACCCATATACTACCATGGGGAGCAGCCCGCCATTTTCCTTTCATCGTGCTCGTTTTCTTGTGCACAAACTCAAAAAACTTTCACTTTCTCTTTGTTACTATGTCTGGTGATCTCTCTTGATTTTCTATCCTGGGAGATTACAAGAACCCAGAGCGCAATGCCAGTAACATTACCATCAGTGTATAAGAGTTCTAGATGCTTTTAGCAATTCATAATTTCAATGATTATATATTTTTTTCCTAAATATATCTGATTGTTTTTGATAGTCTCTTGTTCTTTGTTTTCTTTTCTTTTCATTTCTTTGACATTTCATACATAATTATTGTACTGGTTTTCCAGGACTGCAGTAACAAAGTACCATAGGCTGGGTGGCTTAAACATCAGAAATTTATTGTCTAACAGTTCTGGAGGTTAGACGTCCGAGATTAAAGTGTCTGCAGGGTTGATTCCCTCTGAGGGCTGTGAGTGGGATCTATTACAGGCCTCTCTCATTGCCTTGTAGATGGCTGTCTTCTGCCTTTGTCTTCACTTCATCTTCCCTCTGTGCAAGACTGTGTTCAAATTTTCTCTTCTTATAAGGACACTAGTCATATTGGATTACAGTTCACTCTAATGACCTCCTTCCAACTTAATTACCTCTTTAAAGACCCTATCTCCAAATGTAGTCACATACTGAGATATCAGGGCTCAGGATTTCAACATATGAATTTGGGGGAGAGACACATAATTCAGCCTGTAATAGGTGTATTATATTATGTCTCTGATAACCCAAATATCTGAAGCTCATAGGGCTCAAATCTTTGATTGGTTGTTTCTGTTGATTTTCAAACATATGTTTGCTAAGATTGAGTTGCTTAAAACCACGAGCTCATATAAGGTCTGGTTTTCTCCAAAGAAGATCTGAAAAAGTTCTGGATGCCAGAACCTGTTGAATTTCATCTGTTAGCTATTTCACTGGCCACAGAGGTCATATAAATTTAAATTCCAAACACCACATGAGAGTAGGTCAATGGTAGCAAATTCCCAGAAGATACGTCTGTTTTTCCACCTGGCAGAGATAGGCCAGTTTCAGTGCCAATTTCTAGCCTACTCTTTCAGTGAGAGTGTGCACACTTATAGTGTCCCCAGTGAATGTGGGAGTGACCCATTCAGCTGCCTGCATTGCAGAGGTCTCAGTTTAGTATTCCTCATCCCTGTATGTATCATTAATCTCCAAAGTTCTATTTTAAGGGTAACTGCATTTCTTTCCCCTCCCCCACGCAGGACATCCCCAGGTTGCTGTGCCCCTGGATCCCTCTGGTTTCAGCTCCTAACGATTTAATTTTTAATATTCCTTTATTTATTATGTTGTTGGGGTTTACTGGTCTTGGGACAATCCCCTTACTTTTTGCACTTTTAGTAATGTATTTATAACTTTTTTGTTTGTTTGATGTTAATTTACCCATCATTGAGATGTTTGTCAGCAAGAGATCTTTTCAAAAATACACAATCTATCATTTTCCCCAAAGCCCAAGTCTATGCTTGACCTCTTAACTTTTAAGAAAGAAGTGCTTCCTCTTTCTTTTCTTTCTGCTCCCTCTCCCTTCCCTTTTCCTTGGAAATGATAGCCTAGCTGGCACCAGGAAAGGGGTGGAGCTGAAAGGCAGCAGGACCAACGAGGGCTGGCTGCAGGGTGGGAGGCCCAGGGAGGCAGTGGTGCTGTGGAGGGAAGTGCAACAAGGCTAGAGAGGCAGCAACAAGGCTGAGGACCAAAGAGACAGCTGCATGACCTAAAGGTTGGTGCAGGAGGATTGAACAAATAAATAAGTGTATTGCAAATAATGGAAATAAGTTTCCCACTGTCAAAGAAAGGATTACAAATATAGAAAGGGGGAAGACTAGAAAGAGCTCTAAGGTGTTAGAGCAGAATGGGAGATATCAGTGTGAACTCATGGTTTTTAATGGATATATAGATAAATATTGATGTATGTGTGTATATATATATGTATATGTATGCATACATGAATGATACCTTTTTAAAGGCTATATATATGTAAATATATATATATATGCACCACTCTTTTTATTCATTCATCTTTCTATAGATACTAATATTGTTTCCATATGTCAACTATTGTGAATAATGCTGTAATAAACATGGAAGTGCAGACATCTTCATTTCCACTCAGTATCTTTGAGATAATGATTTCATTTACTTTGGCTATACACCCAGAAGTGGAATTTCTAGATCATATGATAGTTCTATTTTTAATTTTTGGAGGGACCACCATACAGTTTTCCATAATAGCTAAACCAATTTACACTCCTATCAACAGCAAATAAGGGTTCCCTTTTCTCCACATTCCTGCCAACACTTATCTTTTGCCATTTCAGCAAACGTGAGGTGATATCTCATTGTGGTTTTGATGATGATCAGAGATGTTGAGTACTTTTTCATTCACCTGTTGGCCATTTACATGTCTTTGAGAAATTATCTATTCAGGTCTTTAGCCCATTTTGTAATCTGTTTTTTGTTTTGTTTTGTTTTGGGTTTTTTTGCTATTGAGTTTTTTAATTCCTTATATACTTTGGATTTTAACCCCTTATCAGATGTATGGTTTGTAAATATTTTCTTCCCTTCCCATATTGCTTTTTCATTCTGCTGATAGTTTTCTTTGCTGACCATAATAAGCTTTTTAGTTTGGTGTAATCCCGTTTGTCTATTTCTGCTTTTGTTGCCTGCACTTTTGGTGTCATATCCAAAAAAATCATTGCCCGGTCCATTGTCAAGAAGCTTTTTCCCTATGTTTTCTTCTAGTCATTTATAGTTTCAGGCCTTATGTTTGAGCCTTTAGTCCATTTTGAGTTCATTTTTGTATATGGTATGATAAGGGTCCAATTTCATTCTGCATGTGGATATCCAGTTTTCCCAACATCATTTATTGAAGAGACTAGTGTGTGCTCTTCCCTTCCCTAGTGTGTGTTCTTGGCACTTCTGTCAAAGATCAAGTGACTTTAAAGGCATAGATTTATTTTGGGGATCCGTATTCTGTTCCATTTGGTTCATATGTCTTTTTTTATAATGCCAGTATCATGCCGTTTTTGATTAATGTAGCTTTGTAATATGTTTTCAAATCAGGGTGAGTGATGCTTTCAGCTTTATTCTTCTTGTTCAATATTACTTTGTCTATTCATGGTCATTTTGGGATCTATATGAATTTTAGAATTTTCTTCTATGTATTTAAAGATAGCCATTGGGATTTTGATAGGAATTATATAGAATCTGTAGATCACTTTGGGTAGTATGAACATTTCAACAATATTCTTTCTTAATCCATGAACTTGGATGTCTTTCCATTTATCCATGTCTTCTTTAATTTCCTTCACTAATGTTTTATACTTTCAGTATACAAATCATTCAACTCTCAGGTTAAATTTATTCCTAAGTATTTCAATTTTTATTGCTATTGTGAACAGGATTTCTTTCTTAATTTTCTTTTCAAATATTTCACTGTTAGTGTATAAAACTAAACTAATTTCATATTTTGATTTTTGTATCCTGCAACTTTATGGAATTTGTTTATTATCTAACAATTTTTTGTTGAGTCTTTAATATTTTCTTCATATACAATCATGTCATCTGCAAACAGAATTTTTCTTGTTCCTTTCAGCTTGAAATAAACTATTATACAATGTCACTTCTTCCTTTCTGGTTCAGATTTTTTTCTATTTTTCTATTTTCAGATGTTTATTTCTATTTATTTGGTCTAATTGCACTAGCTAGAACATCCAGTACTTTGTTGAATGTGAGTGGTGAGAGTGGGAATCCCTGCCTTGTACTGGATCTTAGAGGGAAAGCTTTCAATTTTCATTGATAATGTTAGCCATGGGCTTTTCATATATGGCCTTCCTTGTGTTGAGATAAGTTATTTCTATTTTGTTGAGAGTTTTAATTATTAATAGATGTCACACTTTGTCAAATACTTTTTCTGTGTCTATTGAGATAATCGTGTGTTTTTTTTCTTTCATTTTGTGAATGTGGTGTATCACTTTGATTTATTCGTGCATATTGAACCATCCCTGCATCCCAGGGATGAATCCTCCTTGGCCATGATGTATAATCCTTTTAATGTGCTATTTAATTTGGTTTGCTAGTGTTTTATTGAGGATATTTGCATCTATGTTCATAAGTAAGTTTTCTTCTGGTGGTTTTGTCTGCCTTTAGTATCAGTGATGCTAGTCTTATAAAACGAGTTTGAAAGTATTCTCTCTTCTATTTTTATAAAAAGTTGAAGAAAAATCGCTATTAATTCTTTAATGTTTAGGAGAATTCACTCGTGAAGCCATCTGGTCCTATGCTTTTTTTTTTTCTTGGGAGATTTTTGTTTCCTAATTCAGTCTCCTTATTTGTTATTGGTCTGTTCAGACTTTCTATTTCTTCTTGATTGAGTTTTGTTAGAATGTATGTTTCTAGAAATTTATCCTTTTCTTCTAGGTTATCCAATTTGTTGGCATATAATTCTTCATAATAGTCCCTTATGTTCCTTTTTTATTACTGAGGCATCTGTTGTAAATTCTCCTCTATCATCTCTGATTCTATTTATCAGTCTTCTCTTTCTTAGTCTAGCTAAAAGATTGTTGTTTTATTTCTACAAAAAAATCTTGGTTTGTAGATTTTTTATTTTTTTCTATTTTCTATTTTATTTATTTCTGCACTAATCTTTATTATTTTCTTTCTTCTGCTAATTTAGGGCTCAGTTTGTTCTTTCTTTTCTAGGTCATTGAGGTATAAAGTTAAGTTGTTTATTTGCAATCTTTCTTCTGTTTTAATGTAAGCATTTAATGTTATAAATTTCCATCTTAGTACTACTTATGCTGCACTGCATAACTTTTGGTATATTGCATTTCATTTTTGTTCCTCTTAAGATATTTTAAATATTCTTTTTTGATTTTCTCTTTGATTCAATGATTGTTCAAGCGTGTGTTATTTAGTTGCCACATATTTATGAATGCTCTTATTTTCCAACTGTTGTAGATTTCTGGTTTCATTTCATTGTGGTTGAAAATAATACTCGGAATGATTTCAATCTTCCTGAATTTGTTAAGACTTCTTTTGTGACCTAACATGTAGTTTATCTTGGAGAATATTTCTTCTGTGCTTTAGAAGAATGTATATTCCTCTGCTGTTGACTGGAAAATTCTACATATATATATGGTATGTTTGTGTGTGTATGTATATATACACCATACATACACATATATTTGTATATATACACCATATATAGATATATTTATAGATATACACCATATGGTATATACACACCATATATATACATATATACCATATATATACTATATGTGTATATATGTGTATGTATATCTGTATATGTTCTATATATGCCATATATATACCATATATATACACCATATATATACCATCCTTATATACCATATATATGATGCATATATATACCATCTATATATACTGTATACATATATACACCATATATACCATATATATATATATGGTACACATATATGGCATATATATTTGGTATATAAACTATATACATATATACATACCTATATGTCTATATATCATATATATTTACACATAGGGTGTATATATGGTATATATATATGTTGTGTGTGTGTATATAGTGTATATAAATATATGGTATACATATATACGGTGTGTATATATATGGTGCATATACTCATATATTTTGTACATATATGGTGTGTATATATGGTGTCCGTGTACATATATGTACATATAGTCTATATGTGTATATATATACATCATATATTTATCTATATGGTATAGTGTATATGGTATATATGTATATATGGCATATATGGTATCTCATGTATATACACACACATATGATGCCATATATACATATAACTATATATACACATAGATGATGTTTCATATATGTGTGTATATACATGAGATGCCATATACACCATATATGCATGTATACTATATACACTATATATATACAACGTGTATCTATATGGGGTGTGTGTGTATATATGTATATATCACCTATGAGAAAAGATTGGGTAAATGTGGTAAAGCATAAAATGTTAACAATTAGGAAATCTGAATAAAGGGATTTTGAAAATTTATTTTACTGTTCTGTTAGCTTTTGTATGTTTGAATTTTTTAATAATTTAAAAATGTACCCATGGATAAAATGAAAAAAAAAACATGAAGTGACAATGCAACTGCAACTCACAAACACCATGACAATGCATTACCACTACAATCATCAATGTCACAGCAGTACTGGTGGCTTATCATTCTCTGTGACTGAGATAGGATAGATGGTGATTTGTGTGCAATTATTGGAGCCACAGTTAAAATTCTACTCCATTGTCTTCCATTCAAGGAAACAAATCAGAATGCAAATAGACAAGACAGATTAAAGAAAAGTCAGCCTAGAATATGCTCTAACTCATAAAAGAAACAATGCACCTATAAACCTTGGCATTTCAACTAATACTAGTATCAAATTGTGCCATGATAGACAAACATGTTAACCATTTTACAGTTGAGAACTGCTGAGTTAGATTAAATGGTTCCCTACCATTTGAATGGTAAGACTTCTTGTACTTCAAATTTTTTCACAGAATAGTACATGAAAGTAATTCCATGGATTTTCATTCAATCTACAGATGAAGTTTGACCACATATGGATTCTTAGAAACTTCGTTTTTTAGACTGTCCAATACCCTTTGGATTCATATCTCACATACTGGGAATTACCACACAAGGATAAAAACTCCTTTAGGATTAATTTTGCACTGACTCCTTGGTCTGATCTACTTGGAATTATCCAGACTCATCATGCTGTTTGAGACAGTCATCACTTTACTCGTGTCTTCCCTATGTTAGGAGAAATTATCTCTCCTCTTCCTGTTTGCTTTAAAAGCTTTTCCAGTCTGATGTATTTAGGATTGTTAGATGCCAAATCTCTGATAAACACAAGACAAAATAAATTTTTTTTGGAAGGCTATAGGATGGTTCCCAAGGTTGAATGAATATCAGAAGAACCAGGCTCAGAAGGGGCAGGAACCAGGTCAGCTCCAGAAATCCTACTGGAAAAAAGTGAAACATGAGTACTGCCACCATGGGGATGAGTCCACTTCTACTAGTCTTTGTTTCCATCTGTGCATCACTCTGCTCAAGCTCTTAAATCCTGGGGAGGGAAAGTGTGATTGGCCTAGGACATGTCGGCCCATTCATTGGCTAGAGGAGGGCAGGGCCCTTTGATTAAGAATGCCATCTAGCTGACACAAATGTGAAAGAACTAATGCCCCAAAAGAAAACCAAGAGAATAGATTCTGGGCAGCAAGAAAACTAACAAAACTTACCTCCAAAATGTTTAAGACTTAGTTCAAGTAGTATCTTTATCAGGTAAAATAAAAGCATATCAAACCAAAAGTATACTCACTCTCTCACCCCAAAATGAAGAATACACCAATGTAATATAATATGATTTTTAAATTGACTTCTGTCCTCCACCCAGCTCCTATTCTAAAATTGGGCCAAACAAAAATTCTTATCTTCTTGACAGGGGAAAGGGGAAAAGTCAAGTTAGAGAATGACTGCCTTATAATCATTTGGGACTTTCTTAGTTCAGCTTATAGGACATATTGTGTTAGTAATTATTGGTGTATTTGCCACACAACTAATAATTTAGGATATTTTATTTCATAAAGACTGAAAGACCAACTGTTTTAGTTCATTTTTGCTACTCTAACAAAATAACCAAGACCAGATAACTTATGAGCAGAAATATATTGGCTCAGCTCTGAAGGCAGTAAATTCCAAGATCTAGGGGCTGGCATATAGTAAGGGCCTTCTTGCTGCATCATCCTATGGCAGGAAGCAGAAGGGCAAGAGAGAACAAGAGGAGGATGAACTCATCCTGTCATAGTAGCTCCATGCCCATCTATTAGGGTGGAAGCCTCATAAACTAATTGCCCCTTAAAGGTCCTACATCTTAATACTATTACAATAGTAAGTATATTTCAATATGTGTTTGGGAGGGGACAAACATTCAAACCAGAGCACCAAGCAATAAACACTATTTTTTCACCAATCTCATAATAACATAACATTTTTTTTAAGTTTCAGGATCCACTTTTCAAGTTATGGTGCTTTAATGTGTGTGTGTGTGTGTGTGTGTGTGTGTGTATCTATATGTATATAAAGACACATGCATACATACACAGATACATATACACATATGCATACATATACAGAAATATATAGACATATGCGTACATGTGCACATTTGTATGTGCACAGATATATATATATCTGTGTATATATGCATATGTCTATATATAGTCAGATATATATAGAGAGAGACACACGCACATCTGTCTATCTATCTATATATGTCTATCTACCTATCTATCATCTCTACAGAATAGCAAGGAAGGGAATACAGGTCAAAGCTACACATTCTATGTTCTCTTACTTTGAATCATCAATTCAGTCACTGGGGTTCTCTGTCCAGTTAATTAATGCAGACTTTCATTATTTAGGGATTTGAACCCTTGGTGGATCTGCCTATGAGGGGTTGTAACAGTCTTCTGTTAAGATTCCATGCAGAGTCTACCATTTCCATACTTTCTTCTCTCTATTCTCACTATATAACAGCAACTCTATTTTGCCTTGCTACTCAAGTTCAACCAGCCCAGCTGAAATACAACTTTTTTGTGTGTGATCGCCTCATGGCATAAAGAACAAGAAAGGCCAAGGGGGCACTGGCAGACTCCAACTTAAGGGAATAATTATTATGTCTCCTGGTAGAAATAGAACCCAGAGTCAAAAGGGCAAGCAGCACAAATATTGCTAGGAGGTCATTAGATGCAATAATGCAAAACACCACTCCCTTCTAGCTGTCGGTTCCCAAAAGTCCACAGCTTACTCATGAAGAGGAGTAGTAGGAAAACAATATTTATCAATCTCTGATTTATATAGCAACATCTAGAAGAGCAAACCAGCTTTACAAGGTGTTGGCATCAACCAACAACAATAGTCTTCAATATTGCATTCCTCCACTGTGGAAGAGTAGCTGCTCATGGGTGTTGAGGCATACAATGGTACCAGTGATTTCCAGGAGCATCATCCCATTGCCCTTTATTCTGCTATGATCTGCATTCTTTAGCCCAACATTGCATAGACCACCATAATACTGCATATGGCATTGGTATGCCCAGAGTTGGTGCCAGCAGAGGCACGATGGGTGGGGAAAACAAATCCAAATCTTTTTATCAATACTATGATATAGGTATTCTTATTATTTCCACTTTACATATGAGGCAATTAAGACATAAGTTAAATAAAACTTGCCCAAGGTCACATAGTAAGTGGTACAGACAGGATTCACATCACTGTCTGGGTCCAGTGGAAGATCTTAACCACTGGGCCTCTTTGGAGAAATTAGGTGACTCAACCAATGCAATAACCAAGACACTGGTCCTCTAATTACTGCTTTATCACTGTGTACTCTCTGCTATACTACCTGCTTGCTTTGTGGGTAAAGGAAAAACACTAAGGATTTATAACCCTAGAAGAGAAAGAGTAAACATTTTTTACATAACCATTGAAAGTGATAACATATCATGTTGTTTATCTTACAAATATGAAATGTGAAACCTCATTAATTTTTAAGCAGCATAGATTTAGTAACATAGGTTTTCACCAAACAGAAGTAAACTGAAATCATTGTCACCCTCCTATGTAAAACCCTTAAGCAATTCCCCACTCACTTTAAAATAGTGTCCAAATTCCTTAGCCAGGTGAATTTCATGAATTGATCCCTGCCTACACCACCACCCCTACACCATCACTCCAGTCTTACTGCTCCTGTTGTATCCTCACTACAGGTTCCAAATATATTGAAACACAAACAAATTCTTCCATGTACCTGGGCATTTGTGTAAGATGAACGTTCTGCCCAGAAAGTTCTTCTATTTCTGGTTTAGGCCTCTGCTCTGGCCCCATATAGTTGTATTAACCATGTTTTTTTATTTTGCTTATTTTGACACTTTGACATTTTAGGCCTTGCTGTCTCCCTGGAGGGATTGCCCCTTCAAGGGTTAGCTAATTCCTAGAGAGAGCAAACAACTAGCCTGGGAGCATGCCTTTGATATGCAAACTACCAATCCAGAGCATGTACCCCCAATGCCTTCTTTATCAGCTCTCATCTACCTGCTGGAATCACCCCAGGGCCAGGTACCAGACAACTAGGAACAGCCCTTATGCCAGAGACTGCTGAAATTATTCAAACTAGCCAAACCTAAATCTGCTCACTCTGCTTTGTCTAGTCACAAGAAAGGCTGTTGCCCACATTGCCCCTTCCATCCTCCTCCACCCCCACCTCCTGATCGACCCTAGTACTTCCCCACATGACCTCTCATAGCACATTGTACCCTCTCCTCTTGAAGTTTCAGAGTGTAACTATTTTTTCTATCTTTTCTTCTCCTGATCTGTTGGCCTCATCATACCTAAATAATAACAAAACCTTTATTTTAAGATATGATGAGTTGATTGCTCCTGCTTTTTTGCTACCACCGTACCATAAAGATACTGCTGTTGTACCTTTCCACAAGCCACACAGCATTTCTTTATGGAACTGTCTCTGCTGATGGCCTGTGAACTTTCTGAGAAACACTTCCATGTTTGTACTATCAGCACCTAGCCTACTGCCGGTCACAGCACAAGCTCTCAATAAATGCTTAATAGATTAATTGATTAATTAATTAATTATTCCTAAAAACCATGGCATGTCAAGTCGCTTCTATTCAAATCTCACTTTTCAGCTGCCCTTTCCACGTAACAATGCTTATAAATCCAGGCACCAAATTTATGCATGAAAAATTAGAACTCAACTCATTGGTACATATAACCAGTTAATATAAGTATGAAACAACTCCAACTATGGTAGCAAATGTCCAAGTCAGAAATAGGCTTTACAACTGAAAAATATTATGATTAGCTGCAAAAATGTGTGTGAAAGAAGTTCAGAGCAAAAGTACAGACTGTGGCTTTATTGCTTTAATTTCAAACTCTTCATCCCAACCCCATGAATCTGAGGGTTCATAAATTCTATTTGATGATAACTTACAAAAGGAAGAAATGGCTTCCATATATTTAAGCCTTAGATGTATAACAATACATAAATTGTAAATGATCTCACAGTATTTCATTTCAGCTACCATGTTGCTGAAGAGGGGAAATCACATGTAACTGAGGGCCTACTATGTGCCAGGGCCTGTGCTAGATGTTAAATGAGTTATTGAGGTTAAGCCTCATGATAATCTAGCAAATTCAGTGCTGTGGCAGCCCTCTCCCTTCAAAGACGCCATGTTAAATGAGCTCCTATCTTTCTACCTGATGTGAAAAGAGAAATAAATTCACATGGTAAGTTAGTCCTGGTTGGAAGGCAGTGGGAGGGCGGGACTGAAAATAGAGAATGAAACGATGCATATGCTTCTACTGGAAGAGAAAATAGAAACACCACTGAACATATAAGGATACGTAGGAAAAGACGCCAGTATCTGGGTTGAGAGAGTGCAACAAAGAAGTAGTCATCCAAACTGCACACAGGAGGAAATAAGTAGGCAGGGTGGGTGGTGGGGGGACTTGCAAGTGCCAAGGTGACATAGAGGGAGGAGGTGTAAGGGTATATAGCTGGGTTTCTGCTTGGATATCTTCAGCCCACACTAGAATTGTGTCTGATTCATTATTTGTACTCTCAATATTTGTTGAATGAATGAATGGATGAACCAACGAATTAACATTTTTCAAACAGTTTAAATTGTCATTTAAGCACAACCTTTAATGCAAAACCATGTGGTTGTGCCACTGACATACTTATGTGTGGATCTTATTAAAATGGGTCCCCCAAAAAACTGCTGTCATGGCTTTTGTCTGTCATCTTAAGAGATACAGCTGTCTGTTTGTGGAACAAAAGGAGATGTAGTTACTTCTGAAGTATCGATAAGACACTACAAACAGAACATAATGTACAGGGATCCATCAGCCTGTTTTCACTTCTTTTTATTAATGTTTGCATTTCTCTCCCAGCATTAGGAGGTCTTGTTGTTTCCAAGCTATGCTTGTTTTCCAGGGAAGTGCCTCGGTGGCCGTCTCATGGGGGAGAAAAAGATCTGGGCTTCCTAATCCGATGTCAACCACAGCAGGTTTGATTTAAATTCATGTCATGAGCCTTCAGGTCAGAGTTTTACAATAATAATTAATATGATTTGTTTTAAGTTAATTATGTGCCAAGGTCCAAATTCTGACACTACCACTTAGTAACTGTGTGACCCTGGGCTTTAGTAACTATGTGACCTTAGGCAAGACGCTGATCTGTGACTCAGTTTTCTTATCTGTAAATGGGAGATAATAACAATACCTACCTGAAAGAACTGTTATGAAGATTAAGTATATGGAAAATGCTATACCGTATACATTTTAGAAACTCTTCTCATTGTCTCATTTAATCCTTAAAATCGTACCTCTGAGGAACTATTGCCATCTCCCTAGCATAGATGAGACAACTGGCGTTTAGAGAGATTTAGTATCTTTTTCAAGGTCACAATCTATAAGTGGCAGGGCTAGGATTGAAACACAGAACTAGTCAACAGTGAAGCCTGTACCCATAATCTTACACAGAGGTAAAATGGAGGTACCACAGATCCACAGATAAAAAGACATTTGATAATCACAAATTTAGATCTTTTGATGAGGAGGCAAGGTTCAAATTGACTCTTTAAATGAATGTTGACTTTTTAAAGTTTAACATTTCAATGCTGCTTAAATAAAATCCGCTATTTTAAATGGCATATGCAACATTTCCAAACAAAAGTAAGAAGACACCAGGATGATATAAATTAACGTGTGAAAAGAGGCAGAAAAACACATGTAGATCAATCATGCCTTTTACATTAGCAGAAATATTGCAAGGCCACTCAAGAATGCATGTTTAAATTCATTTTGAAAACTCGAACTGGTTTTCCTTCCTGCAGCTGCTACCCCTTATGTTGCGCGCTCTACTAAAAGCACAAAAGAGCCTGCCTTCCTCAATGCGTGCCGTCATCACCCTTGACTCCCTGGTTTAGCTAGGAGTGCAGGGAGTTTACAGCACAGCTTCTCATTCAGCTTCAGATTGTTACATTGGGTCCTGCAGGGATGGTCCCTTATCTTTAATATTTGGAGGAAATATCTGTTTTCTTTTAGAGGGAGTCGCAGCATTTGCCCCTATTTATCTTTCCTCATTTTACTTTGACACACTATAAATAATAAAATACAATACCTATTCCTAATGTGAAAAGCAGCTCCCCTTTCTGAAGTGACCTGGTCTTCCTTCATAGTTGTTGGCCTATCCTCAAATACGTCACATTTAATACGCCGGTGGGGTTTATGAATCCCCAACAGAGATTAGGCATGCTTTTGAGAAGAAGGTGGAAGAGCTGAGTTCAAGCCCTGACGCCACTAATCGGGTGGGTAACTTTGGATACGTTGCTTAGCTCTCTCAGTCCTAAGCTTAAAAAAAAAAAAAAAAAAAGTTAAAATGGTGATGATGATAATAATCATTCCGTTGTTCATTCACAGTCACATTTTCTAAGCACCTACTTTTTGCGAGGCACTGGAAAACAAAGGTGAGTAATAAAAAAATTTCTAAATGCAACTGCTCACAATCTAGATCAGGAGACAGGAATCTAAACAAATCAGTAACGAGAAAAAGGAGAAAGGCTGTGACAAGAGATATCTCTATTTGGAACAGCAGCTGTGGAAGGAGGAGGAGGAGCTGATCATTCATAAGAGATACACAGCCTTAGTTGGAAATCACACATTTTTCTACTTCACAAGGTTATTGGGAGGTTCAAGTGACATAATGAATTTGATTCCTTTGAGAACTTTACAGAGCAATTTCCATGTGCAGTAGATGCTGTTGATGCCCCGCCCTCATCCCTGTGCCTTTACCACTTCAGTGCAAACTGGGGACTTTAAACTTCCAGCACCTGCATGTCTGCCTGAGGGATTTTTCCAGCCTCCAGGGCCCACCTGCTTTTCCACCTGTTCTGCCAAGGAATCAACGCCCACCACCACATGCCCAGAGCAGTCCTCAACCAAATAAATACCACTACTCCCTCACCCCTCAAGTGGAATAACTGAGGCCTGAGTTCCACACTGGCTGCCAGGAGGTTCCCAGCAGGATTGAGCTCCAGTTGCCTATAGTAGTAACTTGCTTGATAACGCAGCATGAATTGGCCGCCTTCCCTTCCTGTGCCACTTCCCTACTATCCCAATGGGGTTTCTTTCACCTGCCAAATATTACTGCACATGGATCCTTATCCCAGGGTATGCTTCTGAGGAAACTCAAACTAAGACAAGATGTAAGCCATTTTTTCTTCTTATCCTGCATCATTTTGAAATGTGACCAGAATTATACACACCATTTTGCATGGAAAAAAGCTCACTTTGTATTTATAAATCCTCTTCACTAAGTTAGGATTTAATCCACTTTAGCCATTGTAACATAATACCTGCCTAAGAATTTCTCGAATCCATCCCAAGCCAACACTGATCTGGCTGAAGCCTTCATCTCTCACTTGAATTTCTACAATAGTCTCCTAGCTGCTCTCTGACTCCACTCTTTCCCCCAACAAATCCACCCTTCTCACTATCTATCTGCAGTGACATTCACCTAGAAAGAAATTCTGAGCAGACCACTCCCAGCCCAAATAATACTTTTATGCATATTTATATAGGCCCCTGTTACTTGCAACACTTTACTTTTATCTACTGGAAAATTGTTGTGACACTCTGATATCTGGTAAAGAAAAATGCTTAAGTGTCATCTTCAAGGAAACTGACAGAATAAATACACAAATCTGCAACATGTACAATGGGTGATGCCTATTTAGATGTACATCCTCAGGCACTGCACAACCTGCACAACTGTATAGACCATCTTGGCTCTGACAACTCCCTGCTTCTCTCATGAAGTGCTTGTCTGTTCCCAGCGCCTGTCACAAGGCTCCATGCCTCTGTTTATGCTGTCCCCTCTGCCTGGAAACACTGACTTCTCCTGGCCTGCTTCTGGTGTTCCTTTAAAACCAGCTGAGCATTTCTTTTCTGCCAGAAATTATATCTGAACCACTCTCACATGGCTGCGTGTCCCTCTTCTGTGCCCCTTCCACTTCTTGGTTTGTAACTCAACCTTTACATTTAGCACATTGGGTTAGAACTATCTGCTTATATGGGCTTAATACATAGGTGATGGGTTGATATGTGCAGCAAACCACCATGGCACACGTTTACCTATGTAACAAACCTGTGCATCTCACACATGTACCTGGAACTTAAGATAAAAGCTGAACAACAACCAAACAGAAGTATCTGCTTATCGGTTTGTCTTCCGCAGTGAGGGCTGTCTTACTCTTCCTCGCATCCCCAGCATTTAGAGGTGGGCTTAGCCTAGAGTCAGAACATTTTGGAAACAGTGGAGTGTGGAATGTGGAATACATGAGAAAAGGCTCTGCAATGTTCTAGCCATGTGACCTTCGGCAAATGGCCTCACCTCTCTACATCTCCGTTTCTTTGTTGGTAAGATGGAGATGACACCATTACCTGCCTCAGACAGTGACGGTGAGGGTGAAATAAGCTGCTGCCTGTATTGAGCACAGTGCCTGACAGCAGGCACACAGTCCATATTAACTCTTGTTTTTTATCATAAGCTCAATAAACATTTGAAAGATGAATGTGCCTCCCTTTATACCAAACAACCAATCCCTTATGGAAAACCTACCTTTAGATGGACCCTTCTGTATACCCAAAAGGGTGATGAACACTTTGCATACATTAGTATATTTTGTCTATACAACAACTTTGCTAGAAAGGTTTAATGACCAGCCTGTTACAAATGAGGAAATTGAGAACAAAAAAATCAGTGGCTTCTCTTGGTGGCACGGGAGTTAAGTGTGAGAGGCTGGGCCAAACCTGGTCTGCGTGATACAAGCTTGTGCTCGTAACCAAATTATGGAAGCATAAAAGAGGAGCCTCACTATCCTACTGGAAGTTGAGGAAGTAAGGGAGGCTGGTGGAGGGGCACAGGCAGGGACATGAGGAGAGAGGAGGAGGTGGAGGGGAGGAAGGACTCTTTAAAAGACTCGATGAGTGTAAAGACTGTGAATTCAAAGAATTCATAGTTTCATGACTAGTTTCATGACTAGTTCCAACGGTTCTTGTGTAGAAATTAGGAAGTGAAAATAAAAGAGTGCAAAAAGTCAGTAAGGATCCTGTGTACTAAGCAAAGATTTAAGTCTTTTTTTTTTTTTTTGAGACAGAATCTCACTCTGTCACCCAGGCTGGAGTGCTCTGCCTCCCAGGTTCATGCCATTCTCCTGCCTCAGCCTCCCAAGTAGCTAGGACTACAGGCTTCTGCCACCACACCCAGCTAATTTTTTGTATTTTTAGTAGAGACTGGGTTTTACTGTGTTAGCCAGGATGGTCTCAATCTCCTGACCTTGTGATCCACCCACCTTGGCCTCCCAAAGTGCTGGGATTACATGCATGAGCCACCACGCCCGGCCAAGATTTGGGTCTTTATCTTGAAAACTGTATAAACCTTTTGAAAGGCAAAGGACACTAGAAAGACTGACCACATCAAGGGCTTGACAAGGATGTGGAACCAACTGGAACTCTCATTCATTGCAGGTGGGAATATAAAATGGTACAACCACTATGGAAACCTGTTTGATAGCCTTCTAAAGTTGACTAGATGCCTATCATATGATACAACCACTCCACTCCTAAGTTAATAGTTTTGCTCGTAAGAACTCCAAACTGGAAACAAACTAAATGTTCATTAACAAGAGGAAGGATTTTTTTTTTAAATATTGCTGCAGTCACACAATAGAATAGTATTCAACAATAAAAAGGAATAAGCTATTAATACACTCAACAACACGGATAAATCTCAAAAATATTATGCTAAGTAAAATAAGTCAGAATAAAAGGTATATGCTGTATGACATCATCTATATTAACTTACAGAATAGGCAGATAAAACTCAAAACAATGTCTCTGTGTTTGTCTTTTGGTTGGAGGTAGTATGACTCATGGGAAGTATGAAGGTATTCTCTGGAGTGGCAGAAATGATCTATATCTTGACAGTGGTGGTAGTTAAAAAGTGTGTAATTTTGTCAAAACACATCAAACCATACACTTAAATTCTGCACATTTTATTGTATGTATATATCTTAAAAAATAAAAGTAGCAAAAAAAAGTACCTCATAAAATGAGGAGCTGCCTTTTGTTATACTATCTAAAGGTTGGATTTTAACTATAAATGCAGTATTCTTGTAAATCAGACCAATTTAGGGTTCAGTAGGAGAACTTGGTTATTGGAACTCTCGGAAAGCTTCTATTCATTCTTTTGTCTTTGTTGCATTGTTGTTGAGACGAGGTCTCACTCTGTTGCCCAGGCTGGAGTGCAGTGGCCTGATTTCGGCTAACCGCAACCTTGACCACCTATGGCTCAGGTGATCCTCTCACCTCAGCCCCCCTAGTAGCTGGAAATACAGGTGCAGACCACCATGCCTGGCTAATTTTTGTATTTCTTGTAGAGATGGGGTTTTGCCTTGTTGCCCAGGCTGGTCTTGAACTCCTTTGCTCAAGCTATCCACCTGCCTCAGCTTCCCAAAGTGCTGTAATTACAGGTGTGAGCCACCTTGTCTGGCTTATTCATTCATTCTTTAACAAAAATTTATTTGTTTTATCAAATGTTTATTTAGCCCAACACTACCATCTACTATCTGGGTGACTTTGAACAAATGACTCTTTGATTTTCAGTTCACTCATTTGTGAAATGGGGATAGTAATAGTACCTACCTCATGAGGTTGTTGTAGGGACTAAATAAGTTGATATATGCAAAGTTCTTAGACTAGTGCTGGTGCATAGTAAGGGCTAGCTAAATGTTAGTGATTAATATTATTATCCTCAGTTATGTGCCAGTCTTGGTAGATATAAATAGTAATAAGACATAGAAAATTTATAGTCTAGAAGAGAAGATCAACAATAAACATGTAAATAGATATGACTTAATCTGCTTAGTGCAATAATAAAATTTGAAAAGTGCTTTGAGAACATAAATGACTGTGTTGGCATGAAATAATCCATTAAAAATGAAAATAATCAGCCACCTAAATCAAATCAAGTTCTGATAGTCATTTATTGTTTTTCAATACTGTGGTTATTAAGATTCCTCCTTTTCTTGGCAACTGAAATTTGCAACTCTCAAGGCTCAGGCCTGTGACCTCTTCTGTCCTGTGGCTTATTCCTAGGTGATCTCATCCATTCCACTTGTGATACTCATTTCACATCTCTAAGCCCAACATCATACTGAACTGCAAGTGCCTGTGACATCTCACACTGATTGTGTCTACATCCAAATTCTCCCTACACAGCCCCCTAAACCTTCTTCTCTCACAGTGTTCCCCATGCTGGAAATAGCAGCTCCATTCTCCAGCTGCCCAGTCTACAAGCCTTGCAGTTTTCCTCCCCTCCTCTCTACTTCTATTATAATGTCTCATACCCAGTAATCACCAAATCTTGAATTCAGTCACTTGTAAAAGCTCTATGACCTCCTTTCACCTAGGCCATTGCAATAGCCTAACTGATCTCCCTGTTTCCACTCTCCCTTCTCCAAAAGCTATTCTCAGCACAGCAGTCAGGTGATCTTTCCAAGGCATTATGGATCCATAATCTTCACCTGCCTTAAACCCTCAGGTGGGTTTCCTTCACACCATCTGTTTCATGGATGACAAGGTCCTAGCTATCTGGCTCCAGACTGCCTCTCTGTCATCCTCCTCTACCACTCTCTGGCTCCCTTTATTCCAGCCTCACTAGCCCCCTTGCTGTCTCTTCAACATGCCAAGCAAGGTCTTAGGCAAGCTCTCTCTTGTCTCATGGTCTTTGCACATGATGTTCCCTTTGCATGGGATGAGCTTCCTCCAGATAGCCTCATGGCTCACTCTCTTACTTCACTCATTTATCTGCTCTATTGTTGCCATCCTAGCTACAACAGCTCCTACACTTCAATCTCTAACTGCTTCCCTTGCTTTTCCTCCTAGCATCTGACATTCTTTTTTTCTTAACACAGGGTCTGGCTCTGTCAGCCAAGCTGGAGTGCAGTGGCAAAATCATGCCTGACTTCAACCTCGACCTCCTAGGCTCAAGCAATCCTCCCACCTCAGCCTCCCAAGTAGCTGGGACTACAGGCATGCACCACCTTGCCCAGCTAATTTTTGTATTTTTTTTGTAGAAACAGGGTCTTGCCATGTTGCCCAGGCTGGTCTTGAACTCCTGGGCTCAGCAATCCTCCCACCTCGGCTTCCCGAAGTGTTAGGTTTACAGGTGTGAGCCACCATGCCTGGCCCTATTGTATTAGTTTATCATCCTTGCTTAAATATAAACCTGATGAGACAGAGTCTGTGTGTGTCTTGTTCATATCTCCATGACCTAGAATAATACCTGGCACACAGTAGATGCTCAATTGATATTTGTTGAATTAATGAATGAGTTACTATTACCTTAGTTTATGCAGAGCTTCACAGTTTACAAAGCAGTCACATACACAATATCTTAATAAGCCTTCTAATGATTTGTGGTATAGGCTTTGTTACATCCATTTCAGAGATATGTTGACAGTCCGTTGCTCAAGGTCATACAGCAATTAGAAGTAAAAGTCAAACTCTGGTGTTTTGCCTTCAAGCCCAGTTTATTAATCATAAATATAAAATACTATTAACAATTTATTGGTGTTGTTCAAGACATTTCACTTGTAGTATCTCCTTTAACCTTCACAACAATGCTTTGAGGTGGGTACTATTTTGCAGGTATGGAAACTAAATCCCTGCGAAGTAACATACCCTAGGTCACAGAGCTGAAAAATGGTAAAGTCAGAATCTGGGTCCTGACAGCCTGATTCCAGGAGCTTATTCTCAACAGATGGACCCACTAGGCCTAGCCTGTAAAATAAAGAGAGTTAAGGAAACTGCAAACATGAATGGACAAGAATCAAATTTGTTCCATGGGGACTTTCTGCCATTATTAAAATTTTTGCTCTTGTTGCATGTAGTAAAACTTTCTTCTTTTTCTTTGAGATCATAATGTGGAAAGCAATTGTATCTCAAATGCAGTTCATTATGTTGTTTTCTGGGTTTCATCCATCTTTGAAATGTTTGAAACGTTTGTTTCTAAATTGAAGTCACTTAGGAATTTTAGGAATCGTGGGCAGAGCTCATGGATTTCCAGCAGTCTGTCTTTCTTCCTCCTTTGGTAGCTTCGTGCTGCCTTTTGTGGTGTGAGCATAGGCTAGCATTCCCTCTGAGCACGGATTCCACCTGCTCTCTCATCGCCCTATGACATGACTTGTTTCATCAATTCTCACCTTCATTGTATCACATAACCTACATTGCAGAACACTCAATTTCTTTTCCTTTCTTTTTTTCCTTTTTTCAAAAGGAAGAAGCTATTTGATTGGATGTGATGGCACCAGAGGCAGAAATGTGGCAAAATTTTAAATGGTGAGAAATCCATCTCAGCTACCTAGATTTTGAAACACAAATTGTGATTTCTCGACTCACTTTGTATTGAACTGTGCAAGTTAGATGAACTAAAAAAGCTTCATTGACTTGTCTACTTGTCCACTTGTCTCCAAGTCAGTCAAGTGTTTGTGAATGCTGCCTGTTTTCTACCCTGTATAGCTATTCAAATGATTAACTTAAGGGTGAATATAAAGGTACGTAAACATAGGTAGATGCCCTTGAAATAACAAAGCCCTCAGACCTTACATCAGCAGGCATTTAGAAGTTGAAAAACAAATCAGGTGTGTTGATTGTTCCTAAAGGTTGTAACAGAAAGATTCTAAGCACTTATCTGGGAATAGACTGTGAAGAGAGCATGTGGTCTATTGATCCAGGTATCCCCAATGCCTGGCACATAGTAGGTACTCAACAGAGTAAGTGCTTAACATAGGAAGTGCTTGATAAATTTGTGTTGAATCTATAGTACTCTGTCTTTTATTGCCTATTCATGAACTTGTCTCAACACACGTGCATACACACACACATATTAGGTTGTAAGCTCTCAGAGGAGAGGGTCTGTCTTATTCATCACTGTATTCTCTAATACAGAACCACCAAATAAGAGGCAATCATTAATGATCATCAAATTGAAGTAAATTCTATGACTTGTTTTCTTTATCTTGCTTCCCTCATCCTATCTTGTCCATTTGGCTCTCAAGCCAGAATGCCTGAAACAGGTGCATTAATCTAATCAAATATGTAAAAGCCAAGACCTTGAAATCTTTCAAATCAAACTCTGAATTACATTTTTAAATTTACCCTGGCCATTTCATAAGTAGATTTAGCAACTAGCTAACTGCTATCCCAGGAGGGGGAAAAAAACCCATAAGCTTAATGAATTTGGTCAGACATACAGTGTAACAGATGTCCAACATGCTGCCATGAACTTAAATCATAGATATGATGCTTCTGTTTGGCATGGCCAAATATATTAGAACTGTTTCATCAGTCACTGGGCAACTTGCTAGATGGAGGGGGAATAATCCTGAAAAATGCAGGAACTGCTTCTAATAGCATCTAAAAGTATCCCTGGAGAAACACAGATAATCTGCTTGCAATGATTCATCAAGTTGGTCCTTTGTTTCATTAATTTGAGTGTCAAGTGCAACCATACAATAAAGAATTGCCAAGACCTGATAAGATTCTCCTCTGGCTGCTGCTTTTCCTGCCTTAACAACTGGTACTATTCATGCCTAAAGCACAAACTGAATAAATAGTTTCAAGGCTGGCAATGTTGGACAGTGCTTCCTATTTTGCTTTTCCTTGAAAGGCTAAATCATGTGCTTTCTTGCCCTCTCCCAAACACGTTGCACTGATATTCATTATTGCACCAATAGTTTTAACTTTCTTAATACTAAGTATGGAAGGATGCCTCATAAGATAAAAATAGTTCCTGTTGTATCATCAGTCCAGCAATAGATTAGGGAAGATTAAAAATGGATTGTAATGCCTTTTCTGGCCTTGAGAAAGCTCTTATTGTGCCCATGGTTCAGTAGGCCTGCTGATCATTTCCATCTTAATGTAATCTTCAGCATTACACTGCTACAGGTGAGATGTTAAGTAATACATTAAGACAACTATTTTCACTGAGCAATTTCACAAGAAATATGTTTTTAGCTAAATTAGACATTTAACAAATGCCATTTGTAATTCAATGCAGAGGAGACAGCATCCTTGAAACAAGCTATTGATGTGAATTTCCCAACATAAAACGATACCTATGCTTTTTTAAATTTTAATTGAAGTCCTGAATGTGAAATTATGTGCCATCAGTGCAGTAGACCAACGGAAAGCACCAAAGACCTTAGGATTATGAAATAAGCCATATGCAGTTTTATCTCTAGCAGACAGAAACTCTTCATCCAAATTAGGAAGAATCTACAGGTCAAGTTAATCATGTAGCTGTGATGTGCTGAATGTTTTTAAAACTTTAAGAACATTTAGATGAACGCTAGGAAACTCAGAGGTCAGGCAGAAATATAAATTGTAATATTTAATGAAAATAATAAATGAAATAATTGAGACGAAATATTGTGATCTAAAGATTGCATGAGAATAACTGAATCTGATAAAGTAAAATTAAGAGGGAAGAGAAAATAAAGTGAGCAATTGAAAAACGGAATAACAAATAATTTTTTAAGAAAAATAATTTCATCATATATTTCTCTATGCTACGTACATAAATGCAAACGCTATAAATAGTTATTGACATTTGGGAGGTTGACTTGTTTTCATCAACAACGCAAAACAGAAAATTTAGTTTGCAAATTTTCACAGGGCTAGCACTTTCAGAATCCAGTCAGGTTCTCCTTCTTTATTACTTGATGACTTCTTTAAAGATAAATAAGCCCGCGGACCAAGAAGTGGGTACACTGGCTCGGTTAACTCTCTCTCCCCAGAAATTTCACTACTGCAAAGATTATTATTTGGGGGCGGGGAAGGGGATGCAGAGGTCTTTAGGACCCAGCAGGCGGCGGCAGGCGGCAGTTGTGTAGATCGCTGAGAGACTACGAGGGTCCGGTTCAGTTTTAATTCTGTCTCTAATCTCTGCAACAGCCGCGCTTCCCGGGTCGCGCGGCTCCCGCGCGCGATCTGCCGCGGCCGGCTGCTGGGCAAAAATCAGAGCCGCCTCCGCCCCATTACCCATCATGGAAACCCTCCAGGAAAAAGTGGCCCCGGACGCGCGAGCCTGAGGATTCTGCACAAAAGAGGTGCCCAAAATGAAGACCCTGATGGTGAGTCAGTTGTGGCAACTCCACCGGGCAAAGAGGGGCATCCTCGGGCTCAGGGTCCGCGGGACGCACCGGGGAGACTCCGGGACGCCTAACCCTGGGCCGCGAGGTCGCCTCTTACAAAGGGACAACTTTCTACCCGCTCCGCGTTCCCTCTCGATCCTCCAGCTCTGCCTGGCTCGGAATCCCAGAGCCAGGATAGGAACTCAGGTTGCCTCCCCTCCTAGATCTCCGGCGAGAGGTCCGAGGGGGTGGCGGAGAGCTGCAGGAGCGATGGAGGAGTGGGCAGATTGCTCCAGGGATGGGGGTGCCCAAAAGCAACAGCCTGCCAAAAACTAAGAGGGACAGGGAGGGGGGACCTTTGCAGACTTTCTTCGTTTTCTTAGATTTCAAACTTGCAAGGATCGCAAGGATCCAGGGCCCCAGGAAAGGAGGGGTGTGAAGGACTCAAGATTCCAGCAGCTTGGCTGGGGTGGCTGCGCCAGACGGACCCTTCCCCAAAGTGCAAACCCACCCCTGTCCTCGGCCCCGGCGCGCTCCCTCAGCCCGGGGCCGTACACCACCTGCCCTCTACCGAAAGATCTGGGCGGCGGCGGCGGAAAGCAGCGACGCGTCCGGAGCATTCCTTGCGGTACGCGAGGGGACGGTGCTTTCTCTGTCCCAGTTGCGTGCGGCGGGGCTGGGGCCCAGGCCGCCCCCTGGCCCAAATCTCCCCTACTAGAGTGACCATCGCGCAGTTGTCCCCGCTGTGCGCGCTCCTCCGGTGTCTGCGCTCAGCCGCTCTCCTCTTCTCTCTCCCGCCCGCCCGCAGCGCCATGGTCTGGCAGTGTGTTTAGCGCTCACCACCATGTGCACCAGCTTGTTGCTAGTGTACAGCAGCCTCGGCGGCCAGAAGGAGCGGCCCCCGCAGCAGCAGCAGCAGCAACAGCAGCAGCAGGCGTCGTCCACCGGCAGCTCGCAGCCGGCGGCGGAGAGCAGCACCCAGCAGCGCCCCGGGGTCCCCGCAGGACAGCGGCCACTGGACGGATACCTCGGAGTGGCGGACCACAAGGTGACAGCATGCCCGCCAGCCGGCTCGCCACTCAGCCTGGGGATCCCGCACACCTGAGCCTTCCCCCTTTCCCGGGGCTGGGAGGCGCTGTGAGTAGGTGCCGTTCGGAAGCTGGAGGGGAGTGGACCCGCTGGGGTAGGGTGGGCTAGTTCCAACTTGGTATGAATTCTTATTTGGAGAAAGACACAAAGTTTTGTAGAAAATAGGGGTGAGGTGAGCGGACCCCAAAGCCTAATTTCCCAGCAGAAATCGGCCCTGGAACTAGAACTCCCTGATCCCCAGAATTGCAGCTGCAGATGGAGGTCCGGTTCCTGAAGCCTCGGGTTTGGCTGCCGAGTCGCTCCCTGGTGGGAGGAAACTAGGGATGGCGCGGGTACCAGCCTGAGCGTTCCTCTGACCCGGAACCGGAGGGTGAGCGCAGCCAGCCCGCGGCCACTGCTCAGGATCCAGCGTTCCCCTCTGATCTCTCCAGCGCATTGCTTTGGGCTGAATTCTCTCAGCCCTGGGGAGTGGTGCCCAGGCAGGCATGGAAGACTTGAGGCACAAACTCAGCTTCCACTGATTTGAAACTCATCATTGTGAACCTGTCTTCCTCTGCCTTCCGGGAAGCTGCTGCATGGGGTGGCTAATAATTAATAAGATGAATTTTTTAAAATTGGGCCTCCTTTCCCTGGAATAATAAATATCTGGTTTGAGTGTGTGAAGCCTCTGGGAGAATCCTAATCAAGTTTGCTGATTCTGAAGATATTTTAATACAGTTTAAATGTATCCCTCATTGTTTGAAGCTGCTCGTATGTTTTTATTAAAACACAATTCCACTCTCTATCTGCTTTATAAAGCTAGAGGATTTCTTGAAATCTCCCAATTATTCTTTTTATTTTACTAAATTTTATGGTTGTGAACCGAAGTAATATATAGTAGATGCTCCTTTTGTGTGAAAAGGTCGCTCTAACCATGCGTGAAAAAGCCAAACTTTTTAAAAGTGGCATTCAAAATATTGCCACACACCTGTTTAATGCATAATGCTAAGGATTTGAAAGGTATAAAAGAATTTAAGGCAGGACCCAGTCTTACGGATCTTTAAATACCTGAGGACAGAACAATATACCATGAAATGTGTGTAGATGGATAAACCGATAGATAAAAATGTATAATAAATGCTAGATATGAACAGTACTGTAGGGGTGCAAAAATGAGAACGATGACTTCCCTGGAAAGATCAAGGAAAGCTTCTTTGAAAAAGTGGAATTTTGCAATGGGAAGAATTCAGGGAAGCAAAAAAGGAGGAATCAGTTTCATCAGGAAGTGACTATTCATTTATTTATTTATTTATTTATTTATTTATTTATTTATTTATTGTTGTGGCAGGAGCAGGGGTTGGGGGTGGGGGTGTTAGTAGACTTGAAATCCAAAAGCAGAAGGCTATCAATTTTACAATTACAGCTTTTGTTTCCTCTCTTAGTTGTTGATTGATTACATGCTTTGTATCTGCATGTGCAAGCAACCCATAAGGGCTGGAGTTCTAGGAAAGTTTAGACATTAGCTTCTGACTGTGGATGGCTGTGGCGTTTATGTGTAACTGGTGTATGATGGATATACTGAGATCATGGATTTTCATGGCTATTGTTTGGTGGAAATTACTATCTAACACTTGTGAAGCTTTGATTAATGGCAGCATCAAAAGGTAAATTTGCTGAAAGTTTTGATCAGCTTTTGGGAAGAGATTTCTAATAGTTTTCTTCCTGTGTTCTTCTGCTGGACAGACACCAGCTAAGAATGTTGAGAGCTTAATGCAAAGTATAATACCCTAATGCTTATGTTCAAAACAATGTTTATTGACCACAAATATATTTGATTTCAATTTTTGTTTATCAGAGCTTTATTTTATTGAAACAAAGAACAGTCCTTTTCAATTTGGAGGGTGGGATGTTGATACTCTACATGGGAAATTGAAATGATATGTAGTAAAAGGGTTTTACAAATTCTGAAGTGCTATATGAATGATAAATATTGTGTGAAAGTCATTGGAATTCCTAGTAGAAGAAGGTCTTTGGAGATAATTATGAATATCAATGAAATTATCTCGTGGAACACCAACATCTCACAAAATTCTATACCCAAAGGTTTTGAGGGAGTTCACATCACCACAAACAAAGGAACAAAGCGTATCTTGAAGTCTGTGTCTTCTGTTTAGACGTTATCCCAATTGTCCCACTGAACTAAATGTAAACTTCTCAGAATGCATTAACTGATTCTCTTTACCGCTACTATTTAGCTGGCTGCAAATTGGGCAGAGTTCCCTTACAGATGGTCATATGAAGGTGCATGTGTAAAATGTTGTTTATGTTCTCTCCAAAAGTTCCTGTTTAATTAGGTTTGAGATCTTCCTATATTCTTGCATAGACAGAGGTGGAAGACATTTGTTAGAATATTGCTAGGAATTTTTTTTCCAATTAAGACAGGGGAGGGTAAGAAATGAAAGCTTTTCTATTCTTATTATATTGCCAGATGATACTCGATTGCTTTTTTTTTTTTTACCCTCACATCAGGCCACAGGAAAATGATGGAATATGCTGGATGTGATGACCACCAAGCCATATGCTGCTGCATATTGAATCAGAATTCCAACAGTCTTTTTTATCTGCCGTTGATTTACATAGTCTGGAGAGAGTTACAGATATTATTTAGGAAAATGTTCACACCTCCATAGCTGGAGGTCCCAAAGACTGATAAATATGTAGTGTTTATGCTCAGTTACATGATGTTGTTAACATTAACAGTTCCAAGATTAAATTCAACAGGTGGTCCTAATCCCCAGCACCTGAATTTCACAAATTACAGCCTGTCTGCAATGATGGTCTTGTCTCATATGGCTGCAGACTGAATTACTGTTGAGATTAAATCACTATGTGCTTTTGTTGAAATATATGCTGCAAGTCAAGTCAGTGATAAGCGGCATGTGTTGAGGCTTAAAATATCACTTTTCATGGTCATATTCTCTACTTCCTCTTTCACAAACTATGTGAGCTGCAATTGTAATTTCAGTATCACCAAATGAAGGCTACATGGAGTTTCTTGTCATAATGAAGGCATTTTCTGTTCGAGTCTTTCTCTTCTTTCCCAATCCCTTTCCCCAGACCTCTTCCCACAAATGTTCCACCAACTCATTTCCATCGTATTACATGTCTGTGTCTTCAGGTACTATATCTGTATTCTAACATTACTCTCTCAGTCCCGATTTGTGGAAGCCAATGATAACAAGATTGCTTAGGTACAACTGAAGAAGCCAATTTTCATGGCTTTGGGAACCTTCTGCATTTAGAACTGCAGCCTAATGTATAACCAAGCTAACATACACACACACACACACACACACACACACACACGTTAAATCAAGAAATCCTCAGAGGAAAGCTCCAAGTCTTATAGCAGAGTGGAAGGGAACATGGAATGCAGTTCAGTTTCCAGTCTGGATCTCGTCTGGGTAGACGAGGTCATTTGCCATCTGGTAGACCCTGTGAAATGAAACTGTGAGCTAATTCCCATTTCTAGAGGACAGGCTCTTATCACAGAAGGCCCACTATCACCCAGACTGCCCTTTACTGAAATGGCTTATGAAAGGGCGGTGATCAATGGGGTCTACAGCTGAGCAGCTATCTCTTTGCTTCAGAAGTAGCCCCCAGGGATGGATTTTACACATACCAATAACATACTTGTCATTGGCTCTTTCCATTTTTAGGCACTCAGTTATTCAGACAAATCAAAATTGCTTAGTGGTAATAGTACTATTACTATTAACTGGTAACTATCCAGTTGGAGTGGTAAGACAAGTCAATGCAAGAATTGAAAAATAGTAATCCAAAACCGGAATTTGGATAAATGCCATCTAACTTATTTTAAAATTATGGGATGAGTATTCCTCTTTTAGAAAAGTATATGAATTATCAAATACAAGTTTACATAATGTATTTGACCACATTTTATGACATT
The DNA here is from genome assembly GCF_028885655.2 of Pongo abelii. NCBI lineage: Eukaryota > Metazoa > Chordata > Mammalia > Primates > Hominidae > Pongo > Pongo abelii. The sequence goes on along the minus strand of NC_071985.2, from coordinate 156,106,279 downwards.
TGAGTTGTAAATGAATGACTGAAATGAATGCTAAATCATTTGAATCTCAAGGAAATTCAAAGTGAGCTAATTTTCAATGCTCAGGTATTATAAAATGTAATCTGCCAATGATGATGAAAGCCTGTTACCACAAAGCATCAAACCCCCAAAATCAGAAAAAGAACACTATTTCATGGGTGAGGAGTTGCAATAATGTAGTCACTTTTAACAGGATAAATGTTTTTTATAACATTTATTAAAATACTTAACCTTCCTTAAATCTGTGACAGCCAGGATAATTTTTCCAGTGTCCCACAGGGATAATTTCAAGATACCACTATCCTCCTGTAAATGGCAGATGAGTTTGACCTGGCTCACTCTTAAATTCCAGACATGCTGGCTTTCCGGCTGATCTGTGAACATTCATTCTGCCTCAGGACCTTTGCACATGCTCTTCTCTCTTCCTGGAAAGCTCTTTCCCAAGGTCTTTTGCATGGTTGATTCCTTCTGGTCATTCAGTCATCAGGTCACATGTCATCTTCTTGTGGACCACATTCTTTAACTAGCCCCCTCCTCAACAGTCATTCTCTGTCATATTAGCCTGTTTCATTTTCCTTATAACACTTAACAATATCTGAAATAATCTTTAAGTTTATTTGTCTATTTTCTGCCCTTCCCCCAACTAGAATCTAAGTACTGTGACAGCAATGTCTTTGTACATCTTGTTGACCAGTTTAACCCCAGGACCTAGAACAGTATCTAAAATTTAATGAGTACACAATAAGTATGTATGGAAAGAAAGAAGGGAGTGAAGATGGAGGAGAGTAGGACAGACCCACTTACCTATGTCAAATTTTTTCTCTACAAGAATCATCAGTGCAGTCTCAAGACCCTAGTATGTCTCATTTTTCCAAAATTTGTTCTGCTCGCAAAAGTAATTCTAATAACAAGGAGGAAGAGGAGGAAATGATTTAAGAGGAAAGACAAAAGAATCTTTGGGAATGAGATGTAGGGGTCCATGTTTAATAAGCTTCCTTTTTAAATATTGCACACATTAAACTTTGAGAAACACTGTTTGAAATGTTTTTAATCATCACAATGTGTAGTTCTGTAGCTAATTCATTTCTAGGTTTTTGAACTAATCATAGCCCTTGGTAAATACTTGTTGAAGGCCTAATAGTTTCAAAATTGGACATTCTGGAGGAAGAACACGATCCCTACCCTCAAAGGACCTTTGATCTAATAGTTGCAGAGAAAAGACAAAGAAGCAAGAAAAGTTCAATAATAAGGCAAGCACTGAATAATAATTTGAAATCAGGAAGCAATAAATCAAGGCACTGACTCTAAAAAGGAGATAATTTCTGTGATCTTTCTCCATCTATAAAACAAGTTAAATTCTATTATTACCTTAGAAGTTTGTTAAGCTTTCAAACTAATATTCCACTCTTTATTAGCCTCATATCTCTTCATGCGTGTGTGCAGGGTATCCAATGAATAATTACTGAACAAACTGGATATCAAAGCAACTTCAAAGTGGCTTGATTTTAAATTCAAAATATTGTCTCTTTATTATTTTCCTTTGGCATGACATAGGGTCTTCTGCACTCCTTAAGTTAAATCTTCTTAAATGTCTCTGTAACATATGGTGACCACTTTAACCAAGCTAAATCTCATAATTCATTGTATTAGGGTTCTCTGAAGAGATAGAGCTAATAGGATATTATATTATATATATATGGGAGTTTATAAAGTATTAACTTACACGATCACAGCTTCCCACAATAGGCTGTCTGCAAGCTTGAGGAGCAAGGAGAGTCAGTCTGAGTCTCAAAACTGAAGAATTTAGAGTCCAATATTCAAGGGCAGGAAGCCTCCAGCATGGGAGAAAGATGTAGGCTGGGAGGCTAGGCCCATCTCACCATTTCACATTTTTCTGCCTGTTTTATATTCGCTGGAAGCTGATTAGATTGTGCCCATGAGATTAAGGGTGGCTCTGCCTTCCCCAGCCCACTGACTCAAATGTTAATCCCTTTTGGCAACACCCACGAAGACACACCCAGGATTAATACTTTGTATCCCTCAATCCAATCAAGTTGACACAGTATTAACCATCACAAGTCCACCCCTTGTCAACTTGAACTCATACACATCTCCTGAGATCATACATAATCTTCAAATAAAGACAATAATGAGGTCATAATAACGCCTAACATAATACAACTATCCTTCATACAACTGGAAACGCACCAACCCCCAACCCAAATACTATTATAAAAAGTTAGCAATACTTAAATGCTGATATGCAGTCAATACATCTATGTCACATGGTAAAGGAAAAGGAAATAAAATTAAGATATTTTCTTAGTACAAGTGTATACATGCACAAATGTTTTTAACAGAAGAAGGAAGAAAATACTCATGACAATTACAGTCCTCGTTTCTGCAGCTGCTCAAGTAGCTAGTAATGATTACTACTTTCTTCTACTACCCATTGTATTCCCTTTGCCTTCAGCAAGCACCTCAGCATGTCGTGGTTTTTTTTTCCTGGTGGAGTGACCCAAACCTTCATTCCTGAAGGGTCTGACTCATTTGCAGTCCTACCTGGATTGGGCGGTTGTAATTTCCCATTGACTTTAATCACAGGGCATGGTAATAACCTAATGGACACCCTAATAGATCTCCTGTATTCCATGCATACTCTTCTTTACCTCCTTTGTGGAGTAGTGGACTGATTTCATCTTGATAGTCTGGGTCAGTCACTCCAGCCAACACTGTAACTCCCTTCTTAGCCTGTTGACTTAAAGGTAGGAGGAAACTAAGGTGTCCAGGTGGCAATCTTAACTTTCAGTTTAATGGAATCATTGTTGTGTCTCCAGGTGGCAGCGTTCCCTCTCTCTGGAGCTAAGACCTCTAGGACAGCAGACGTAATGTTGCAGGAACAGGAAGCAAAAATTTTGCTAGTGGATCACTAGGGGTGAAGGTGAGTGGTTCCGCTTCCACTTCCACCTCTTGATTCCTGGACCCGTGCATCCTGGCTATGGGAGAAACAATACCATATATTGGACACTGATGCAGAGCATACATCCCTGCCACCATGGCCTTCTGGAGAACTTTGCCCCAGCCCTGCAAAGTATTGTCACCTAGTTGGCGTTGTAATTGTGACTTCAAAAGGCCAGTCCACTGTTCTATAAATCCAGCTGCTTCAGGATGATGGGGAACATGGTAAGACCAGTGAATTCCATGAGCATGGGCCCACTGCCACACTACTTTAGCCGTAAAGTGAGTGCCTCGGTCAGAGGCAATGGTGTGTGGAATATCATGATGGTGGATAAGGCATTCAGTGAGTCCACGGAAGGTAGTCTTGGCAGAAGCATTGTGTGCAGGATAGGCAAACCCATATCCAGAGTAAGTGTCTATTCCAGTTAGGACAAACCTCTGCCTTTTCCATGATGGAAGAGGTTCAATATAATCAACCTGCCACCAGGTAGCTGGCTGATCACCCCAAGGAATGGTGCCATATCGAGGGCTCAGTGTTGGTCTCTGCTGCTGTCAAGTTGGGCACTCAGCAGTGGCCATAGCCATGTCAGCTTTGGTGAGTGGAAGTCCATGTTGCTGAACCCATGTGTAACCTCCATCCCTGCTGCCATGGCCATTTTGTTCATGGGCCCATTGAGCAATGACAGGGGTGGCTGGGGAAAGAGGCTAAGTGGTGTCCACAGAATAGGTCACTATTAAAATCCTCCTCTGCTGAAGTCACTCCATGTGAACACTCACACGGGATACAAATATCTTCGCATTTTTTGACTCCTCAGATAGGTCCATCCACACACCTCTTCCTTAAATTTCTTTGTCACCAATTTTCCAATCATGCTTCTTCCAAGTCCCTGACCATCCAGCCAAACCATTGGCTACAGCCCATGAATCGGTATATAATCACACATCAGACCATTTCTCCTTCCATGCAAAGTGCACAACCAGGTGCACTGCTTGAAGTTCTGCCCACTGGGAACTTCACTGCTGTCCTTCAGGGATGTCCAAGAAAGGGCCGTAGTGCTGCAGCTGTCCACTTTCAGGTGGTGCCTGCATAACCGTGCAGAACCATCTGTGAACCAGGCCTTAGTCTTCTTGTCTCTGTCAACTGATCATAGGGAACTCCCCATGAGGCCATCTGTGTGGGCTGAGGGAGAGAAGGCAAGGTGGCAAGAATGGAGACCATGGGCATTTGAGCCACTTTCTCATGTAACTAACTTGTGCCTTCAGGACCTGCTCAAGCCCGAGATCACATATATACCACTTCCATTTGATGATGGAATGTTGCTGTGCACGACCCACTTTTTGGCTGGATGGGCCAGAAAACACTCAGTTCATGATAGGCAATTCAGTTTGCATGGTGACTTGATGACCCATAGCCAAATGTTCAGTTTCCACCAAAGCCCAGTAACAGCAAAAGGAGGGTAGTTATCTGCAGAAGATGGCAGGGCCTTGCTCCAAAATCCTAGCGACCTCTGTGTTGATTCACCTTTTGGGCCTGCCAAAGGCTCCAAACAGCATCCCTATCTGCCACTGACACCTCAAGCACCATTGGATCTGCTGGGTCATATGGCCCAAGTGGCAGAGCAGCTTGCCCAGCAGCCTGGACCTGTTGCAGAGCCTTCTCCTGTTCTGGACCCCACTCAAAACTGGCAGCCTTTCAGGTCACTCAATAAATGGGCCAGAGTAACACACCCCAATGAGGAATGTGTTGCCTCCAAAATCCAAATAGGCCCACTAGGCATTGTGCCTCTTTCTTGGTAGGAGGGGCCAAATGCAGCAACTTATCCTTCACCTTAGAAGGAATATTTTGACAGGCCCCACACCACTGGACCCCTAGAAATTTTACTGAGGTAGAAGTTCCCTGAATTTTAGTTGGATTTATTTCCCATCCTCTGGCATGCAAATTCTCACCAATAAGTCCAGTGTGTTTGCTACTTCTTGCTCACTGGATCCGATCAGCATGATGTCATCAATGTAATGGACCAGTGTGATATCTTGTGGAAGTGAAAAGCAATCAAGGTCTCTCTGAATAAGATTATGACACAAAGCTAGAGAGTTGATATACCCCTGAGGCAGGACAGCAAATGTATATTACTGGCCTTGCCAGCTGAAGGCAAATTGCTTCTAGTGGGCCTTATGGACAGGAATGGAGAAAAAGGCATTTGCCGAATCAATGGCTGCATACCAGGTACGAGGAGATGTGTTAATTTGCTCAAGCAATGAGACCATATCTGGTAGAGCAGCTGCAATTGGAGTCACCATTTGGTTAAGTTTATGATAATCCACTGTCATTCTCCAAGATCCATCTGTCTTCTGCCCAGGCCAAATGGGAGAGTTGAACAGGGATGTGGTCGGACTCACCACCCCTGCATCTTTCAAGTCCTTGATGGTGGCACTAATCTCTGCAATCCCTACAGGGATACGATATTGTTTTTGATTTACTATATTTCTAGGTAGAGCCATCTCTAATGGCTTCCATTTGGCCTTTCCCACCATAATAGCCCTCACCCTACCAGTCAGGGAGCCAATGTAGGGGTTCAGCCAGTTACTAAGTATGTCTATGCCAATTATGCATTCTGGCACTGGGGAAATGTCTACAGGATGAGTCTGGGGACCCACCAGACCCACTGTAAGTCAGACCTGAGCTAAAACTCCATTAATTACCTGACCTCCATAAGCCCCTACTTTAATGGGAGGACCTCAACAACATTTTGGGTACCCTGGAATCAATGTCAGCTCAGAGCCAGTGTCCAGTAGTCCCCAAAATGTCTGATCATTTCCCTTTCCCCAGTGCACAGGTACCCTGGTAAAAGGCTGGAGATCTCCTGGGGGAAGGATGGGAAAAAGAGTCACTGCATAAATTGTCAGTAATGTAGTGGGGTCCTTCCTCAAGAGGATCCAGGCTCCCCTTCATTCAAGGTGTTCTGAGTCTGTAAACTGGCTCAAGTCTGGAAATTGATTGAGGGGCCAGGATTCTCTGTTTTTACAATTCAAATTAGTCTTTTGTCCATTTGACTTTGAAGTTTTCTGCTTGTATAAATTAAGTAGAAATGCAGTAGGCTTCTTATCAATTTCACTTCCAGGAACACATGATTAATTAGCCAATGCCAGAGCTCTACATGAGTCAGGCTATTCTGACTGCTGCTTTGCCTCTGCTGTCCATTACGGTAGCTATGCCCACCTTGCCTTTGACAGTTGAGTGCCACCACTTGGCCCCTGCCACCTCAGGATCCAGTTATTCCCACTGTATTTACATTTCGTAGTTGAGTGACTTGGTTCCCACTGTTAGATCTGATATACAGAGAAGACCAATTATAAGACTCTTCAAAAACGCGAGTGCTGCCTTCATAAATCTATTTCACAAGGCACTGGTCAAGGGTATGTCTTCTGGAACCTCCCAGCTGGGATGAGTAGGTCTAAATTGACTAATCCACTCCACCATCCCAGTCTCCCTAAGCCTTTGGGTCCCTTCCTCTACATTAAACCAGGGAAGATCAGGCATTTCCAGCTCACACACAGTGAGTCATCTTTTAATTCATATTTCATCTAACCAAGCAAATAAACTATTAGAACCTTTTTTAACTCCCTGAGCTGAAGTATTAAAAGCAGAGTGGGCCCAAATCAATAAATTCAGCCTGATCCAACTCTATGTTCCTTCCACCATTGTCCCATACCCTTAATATGCATTCTTGTGCCTGTTCTCCAGATTGCTATTCATATAAATTAGAGAATTCAAACAGTTATTTTCAAGTGTAGCACACCTCCTATTGGGTCACACTCTCAACCTCATCTCTAGGGGCCCACTGGGACTTTAGTCTAGTTATAGGTCTAGAAGCAAACAGGGGTGTTGGGGTGACTCCTGAGGAGAATCAACATTATTTGGCCTGGTGAGTGCTTCAGGGAGGCCATCACTGTTGCCTCAGGCAGCACAGGGTTTATGTCCTCAGAAGAAGTGGAAAGGCTATGGCAGTGTGGGTCAGGGAGGAGATGTTGCCACTACTGGGGATGGAGAAGCTATTCCTTCTGGCAAAAAAGGTCCATCAGAGTTTACAAACTCAGTATCCCCAGCTTCATTAGGGTCCTCCACATGTCCCCATTCCAAGTTGCAGGGCCCCATTCTTTTCCAATAAATGCCTTTAATAGTAGACACCGGGTGAGGCTGTGCATGCACCTTTTGTTGCAAGTCAGCCACTTGCATGATAAGAACTTGTGTCTGTTTTCCACAATTTCAGCTCTTTCTCTACGGGAGATAAGACTCTCACTCAGGGCAGTCTTATCAGATTTGAGGCTCAGTATCTGCTTCTGAAGCCAGGAGAGAGAATCCCTGAGTTCATCATTTTCTTTCATCACTTTGTCCACTGAACTTAGGAAAAACCAACCAGCTTCATTATGTTCTTTGGTTCTCCACATATGGTCAAATGTATTAGGTATAGAGTCACTAAACTCCTTGCCTCTTACAAGCGGTGAATCAGGAGTGTCAAATGCATTTATTTTGCCTAACTCTCTAAACAGTTTACGCCAAGGACTATCAGTGTTTTCCATAGTATTAGAAGTAGAGTTCTTGCCATTTTGGGGTCTAATCATATTCAGCTGCCAACTTCCCCAAAACCAACAAAAGAACTCCATCCTTAATATTCTGTTCCTCTAGAACCACTCCTGCTACAAAAATCTGTATTAGTCAGCATTCTCTAGAGAGATAGAACTAACAGGATATATATACATATAGGGGAGTTTATTAAGTATTAGCTTACACAATCACAGGTTCCACAATAGGCTGTCCACAAGCTTGAGGAACAAAAAGAGCCAGTCCGAGTCTCAAAACTGAAGAACTTGGAGTCCAGTGTTCGAGGGCAGGAAGCATCCAGCATGGGAGAAAGATGTAGGCTGAGAGGCTAGGCCCGTCTTGCCAGCTTCGCTGGAAGCTGATTAGGTTGTGCCCATCAGATTAAGGGTGGATCTGCCTTCCCCAGCCCACTGACTCAGATGTTAATCCCTTTTGGCACACACACACCCAGGATTAATACTTTGTATCCCTCAATCCAATCAAGTTGACACTTAGCATTAACTATCACACTCATGCTATGGTGAATGTGGATATAATTGTGTTGGCCACAAGACAGAATATTTGCAGTCAGATCTGTCTTAGAAACATGATACCCGTTATAAAAGAGAATTTCCGTAACTTCTAGGGTAAAGTGTCAATACAATTTCTGCTTTGTAAATACTAGCATTATGGAAGATTAAATATGTGAAAGGACTTTGAAAAATTAAAACATATCATTAATCAACAAGTCATTCCTTAAAACCTCTTGTTCACCTATTATATACTCTTTGGACAGCTGTGTAGGGTCTTAAGTATAGAATGACAAGGAATGATTATCTCTTAAATAATATTGTCATCCATATCCCAGAACTTGATCCAATGGAAGAACTCTCATGGGAGTCAGTGAATTTATGATCAAATGATTGGTAAAACTTTGGGTGGGGATATGTGCATTTATGAGATGTTTTCAGATTCTTCTCCATAAGCTCTGAGTCTTAAACACTTAGTCTGGGCCTGGGACAAATAAATATATTTATTGCCTGCTCTATTCAATATATCTTTCCAAATAAAAATCACAGGAATGCATATTCTCAGCATAGACAGCCCATCTGAAGTGAAACCTTCCCTGACTTATAGCCCAGGTTTGATCTGAGCTGTATGTTTTGTCTTCATAGCTGAGATCCCATGATAATACTTATTCCACTTTATTGTTATATCTTGTCTAAAATTGTCTGCCTTCCCTACTAGACAACCAGCTCTTGGGAACCAGGCATTTTTTTTTTCTCTCTTTTTCTGTCATTGTAGTCCCAGCCTTTAACATAATACCTGGCATATAATGAGTCTTCAATAAGCACTTGTTGAATGAATGAGAATATCTACATAAAGATTTTGTATTTCTTCTAAAATAAGCCTACCTCAAGAGTTTCTAACCATTTGGAGTTACTGAAAAGGAATAGCTGCAAGTCATAAATATCCATTCCTCCTGCCACAATTTGTAGGCCTGTAACTAATTCATTTCTATCTTCTTGTACTAATCATATCTCTTAAAACATACTCAGGATTTCAGAGCTAGAAGGAAAACTTAAGAATTATCAAAAGGAATTCCAGAGTAGTTGTGTGATTTGCCCAAGGTCGTGGGTTAGTGGCAGAGCTGGGGTAAAATGTCGGTCTCTGATGTGAACATCATTACCATAAGGGAAATTCAATGCCAACATCTTCTAAGCAGTGACTCAATGTTATTTGAACAGAATTGATTCAAATGAAGAGCCTAGGCCTACCCAGTTATTGAAAAGGAATAAATATTTAAACATCTTATTATTCTGAAATGAATATGAGAATATGCCTCTGGATAGTTAAAAAGAGTCTTCCACCAACCACCAACTTTGCAATGGGTGTTTCAGAGACCACATATGATGCATGGTACTAATTAATTGAAACAATTTTCAAACCAGAGTAGATTTTTTGCCTTTAAAACATAAACCAAGCCAAAAGGAGTGTCATGCTTAATTATTTGCAGAAAATTTTCTGACCAGAGCACTTATTTAACTGAATTGCCTTCTCCACAGTGGAGAAGGAAACATCATCAGGAGACTTAGTTAACCAAGTGTTTGAAGAACTACCATTCTGCAAATATCATTGACTCCCCCTAAATTCTGAGATGTAATACTTACTCTAGGATGGAATTACTTTAGGTAAATAAGAAAGCATTTTACCTATCATAGGGAAAATTAACCCTGATCGTTGCTACAGCTCATGAAAAGGAAACTTTTTTAGTATATTCACTCTTAATGGCTAAGGAGGTGTCTGTAGAGTTCCTGGGAAACTGCACAGAGTCTGAGTATTCTCTGGCAGACTGAGATGCAGTGTCAAATAATTTTTTAATAAGAAAGCATATTCTGTAAATTAATTGCACATATGAGACATCTCCATCGACTGAACTGCAAGCACTATTGCATTTCCAACTTACAGATCTTTTCATGTTCCTTGCGTGTTTCCTATGGCTTCCCATTGCCTACAGGATCAAGTTCAGACCCTCAGGAAGGCTTGCAAGCCCCAACAGGATCCTGCTGGCCTAATTCTCCAACCCTAACCCCACCACTGCCCTCAGCCTAGGCACTACGCACCCAGGGATACTGCTGCCCTCAGCCTAGGCACCACGCACCCAGGCACCACGCATACCTTGCTGTTTTGTTCTTGTCTGCTTTTCCTTCAGCACCACCTTTCTAAAGTCTTCCCAGATACAACATCTATGCAGAGTATACCCAACGTTCTCTTATGTCAGCCACACATCATTCAGTCAATCGCATATTGGCTGAGTAGCTACCATGTGGTAGGCACAAGGGAGGAAACGAGATAAAGGACCTTGTCCCTACCCACAGGAAAATCAGTGGAGGAAATAAATGTTATAATTACTATACCTTGGTAAGTGCTAAAATATTCTCTGTATCTTACACATGCTTCTAATCACACAATATTGCAATTATTTTTCCACATACAAGTCTCCCTGACTAGGTTTTACCTTTTTGAGGCTAAGAACATAACTTATCTTGGTATCCACAGAATTGAAAACTGTATCTCAGACATATGAAAGCTAAATAAATATTTGTTGAATGTTGGGTAGGCAAAGTTCTATTTTAATTATACGTAGTATGAAGAGATTTGACCAAGTCTGGCTAATAGACTATTAATTATAGGAATGGACAGAAATGATAAGTAAGGGCAGAAGGGCTTCAGGTATCCGACATACACATCTTTAATTTCTGTTTCCTCTTTGAATACAGAGCAACATCTCCTGACCTTTCCAGAACAGCTGACCAGATGTGGAGATGCAATGATGCCCATATTTGAAAACAGTATAGTACCATGAGAGGCAGGCAGGCCCAGGCTATTTATTTGTTGTGAGCTCTTTGGAATGTCATAACTTCTGGGCTTGATCCAGTTTGTAGAAGAGGAAGTTAAACTATATTCATTAATTCCCTCATTTATTAAATAATATTGTGTTTCTACCATATCCCTAGCATTGTGTTCAGGACCCAGGAAGCAATGAACATGAATAAGATGTGATCCCCAACTCCATGAAACTTACATCTGTTGGGAGAGGCAGAAACACACATAAAATTTCAGTGCAGATTTGGAGAAGTATTATAGGCTGTGGAGATTGGATTTTATCCTGAAAGCATTGAGGAAGTCTTTAAAAGGTAAATTAGAGGAATAACTCCATCAGATATGTGTGCCAGTGGATCACCCTGGCTTCAGTGTGGCATGGGTTAAAGTAGCCATAGGTTGTAGGAAGAGGGACCAATTAGCAGACTGTTGCTGTGGTTTGAGTAAGTGGCACAGCCAGAGGATGATGAAGAGACCTCAGGTTTCTGCCTGCCTTAAGTTTCTGTGATTGGCCACCCTCCTGTGTTTGTGCAGACAGTCTGAATGCAGCTTCTCCAACAGAAGGTTTGTGGTTCAAGATTGCCTCACAATTGCTGGTAAAGAGAGCTGAGGATGATCCCAGATGGCACTTCAACTTTCTCTAATTTTGAACCTTGCTGTGCATCTGAATACCACATACTGACTTGAGCAAAACAGTAGTGTTATGGTTAAGGCTGAAGCAAGCTGTTTGTGGAGACTCCATAATGCATACTGGTGACAACAGGAATTAAACTCTCCACCTGCAGGAGAGCCAGCCAGTGGGGTGTAGAATAAGTGTGCTGGCAGAGACTTTAGTATGTAAAAGTGCCACAGGGAAAGGGGGCAAACTTTATTCTAGAATAATCTTGTCAGAGAGCTTGTTACATAATAAATTTTACCAGGTATAGATCTGTTGGAAGTATAGGGTAGAGAATGGTTTTCTCTCCTTTCATTTCCCATATAGCTATAGAGAGAGCAGTTATCATTCTTTTAAATCACTTAAGTTTGTTAACAACTTCTAAGGAAAGTAAAGTTTCCATTTCACTTGCATCAGAAGGAAATTGGCCATAAAGTAATGTAAAATTTTTCAAGAGGAGCCTAGTTCCTAATTCATTCAAAAGCATTTGATTGGGAACACAAATGTATATATCTGAATGAACTCCAGTTTTATAGGGCATATATTTGGAGTTATATGGCAATGTCGCACCTACCAGGCTGCTGTCAGGGATATAGCCAAGTTGTCTCTCATTACCTGAAGTTGTATCTGTCTCTGCTCTGTGCTGAAAATCATAAAGCTGGTTTATTTCATTTTTATTCCACTTGTACAATTTTTGAACAATTAGAGTGCAGGAAGTGATAACATGCCACTTGTATTCCAGAACACAGAAAAGGGAAAGAGGACAGTAGGAACTTGTGTGTATTCCCCACTACCAAACCCCAGCCACACTAACTGAAGCTCCCACCATCACTAATCCCCGGAAGAATTATGCTCATTACTCTCAGTAGCAACCCTGTATGATTTGGGGCTCAGCTTGAAATGTGATGGGCTTCTAATCAAAAAGTTCAGAAATAAAGAGAAAGATGTCATGGAGAATAGGGTATCCCAACTGAATGAGCCTGCAGTAGTGAAGGCTTATCTTAGTTCATCTTGTGTTGCTATAACACAGTAACACAGCCTGGGTAATTTACAAAGAGCAGAATTTTATTTCTCAGTTCTGGAGGATGGAAGTTCAAGATCAAGATGCCAGCATTTGCTATCTGGTGAGAGCTGCATCCTCATATGGCTGAAGGTGGAAGGGCAAGAGAGAACAAACTCCCTCCTTCAAGCCTTTGTAAAGACACCTAATCTCATTCACAATGGAAGGAGCCCTCATGGCCTAATCACCTCTTAAAGGCCCCACCTCTTCATATTATCAGATTAACAGCATCTGAATTTTGGAAGAGTCCCATTCAAACCATAGCAGATAAAGATATTATAATTAGAACCAGAACCAAGAATAAATACTAGAGTAAGAAATGACACCAGTTTGCTTCTTCCCAGTATCAGAGAGTGTCTCTTTCTGGCTATACGGACATGAAATGTTGATTGGGTTCCAGAAAGGCAAGAAAGGGTGGCTTGTCATGGGCTTTTCAATGTCTATGAAGGACTCACAGTTATTTGAGATATTACGTTTGAATATGATTTGATGTGCTGTTTGATAAAAGAACATCAATGGGCAAAAGAATCACTTAGTCAAAAATAAGTTCTTCTGACTAGGACTTATGACAACTAGGGAAGAGTAGTAACCAGGCTTTTTTCTGGAATAAGAACTATGGTTTCCCTCTATGATGAGCAAGATCAGGTCCTCCAAGGAGTTATACATCACAATATTGACTGGTCTGACAAGTAAAAGACCATTCTTAGTGCCCCCACAGAGGATGCTGATGGTATCTCAACCTTTAGAAGGTTTAAAGGATGGGATGGCGCCAGACCTTACTTTATATCTCTTCCAGGGTTTTGTGCCAACCTATGAACAACAAAACTCAGCACTATTTTATGCAAACTATGCCTGTAGACCATATTTAAGAGTATGGAATGGCTTCTGTCTGGAAAGAGTTTCCTCTGCCTCATCCCCAGTATAACATGTTGAAAAGAAATAAGGCCAGGATGCTAGTTTTGAAAAAGAAATTTTGCTCCTTTCCCAATTTTAAATGCAGGTATACTCATTGTCTTCTCAAAATGACAAAAGGAAAAAAAAGAGAAAAGTTACAATTATTCATAAATCTACCAACAAAATGTAATTACTGTTGGTACATCAATGTATTTTCATACAGTCAACACGTGTATACACGACATTTAAATGTACTTCCTTCTTGTTTTTTATTCATCTATGTTGGATATGCGGGGTCTATGTGTACATTGATTTAGCAGTGCACGTGATCAGTGGTTTAAAGGAGGGGATGGCTTTGCTGTTAGATCCCAGTTATAAAGACTTATCTTGTTTAATAGTTTGAAACCAAAATTTATTTCAATTAGAGTTGGAATAATTAGGAAATAGTCTTGATACTTACGCTAAATTATCCATTTACTAATCCGGAAGATATATTCATCCCTCTAGTAGCTTAAAAACCTCTTTCTTTCCCTGCTGTTTACAGCCCTTAGCACTTTTCAATTGTGGCATGCTTCCATCTCTTTCATCCCCCACCTGTATGCTCAGGCACAGAATGTGTTCAGGCAATTTTTAAGTTTTGTAAATCATTCCCAATAGTCCCTTAATCCTTCTTGCCACTTTTCTCTAAATCCCTTTCAGTCGATCAGTAGCTACTTGGAGGGTATGGCCTGCGATAACCTGACACAGACTTCGAGGACACTGTTAGAGGTGATCGCCATCTTCATGGGCAGTGGGGCAGTCCTTTGTACATATGCAGCCTCATGTTTGCCTTTATTTTCCCGGCTTCTGCTCCATGATTCAATTTCCTGTCCATAAATGGTGCAGACCTAATTCCCTGACCACATATAGTAAAGGTTTACTTTGACATACTGTCTTTCCTAAAAAGAAATTTTACTGCACAAATAGTTATAATTATCACATTTTTCTTAATTAGCAACCGTTTCTGATTTCTTTTTCATCTTCTAGTTTTATAAAACATTTTCTTTATCTTATTTTAACCCATCTTACTGAATTCTATGACTATTTTCTTAGTTCCTTTTTTTTGTACTTGATAAGATCTCTGAGCTACTCTTTATTGCTTAGATTTTTCAAATATGTGGTATTATATCTTGATTTTGGTGTAATCTCAGAACTCCAGCTATTCTTCCAGTCCATGGATAGAATAATTATGTCATTAGAGACATTGGAGCCTGCCTCTCCCATGACGGCCAGCTGGCAGGGGATATATTTTTTATGTTTTGGTTGATAGCTTTCAAGTAAAAGGGTGACTCTGCAAAGACCAGTACTCCTTGCCAACAAGCTCTTTATAAAATCAATTATTTCATTTTGCCGCCTGAGCTCTCCTTTGGCCATTAGATTGAACAATCACTGGATGTTTCCTAAATTTGTCATCACCCCAAACGGAGACTCTGTAATATTAAGTGATAACTCCTTATTCTCGTCTTCTACCAGTCCCTGGTAACTTCAATTCTACTTTCTGTCTCTATGAATTTGGCTGTTCTAGATATTTCCTATAAGTGGAATTATTCAATATTTGTCATCTTGTGTCTAATTTTATTTAGCATAATGTTTTTAAGGTTCATCTCTGTTGTAGCATGTATCAGAACTTCGTTCCTCTTTAATGCTGAATAATATTCCATTGTATGGCTATACCGTACTTTGTTTTTCCAGTCATTAGATGATGGACACTAGGGTTGTTTTTACCTTTTGCCTATTAAAAATAGTGCTGTGATGAACGTTGGTGTTCCCATTCATTTTGTGAAGTAACCCCCTCTTTTTCCTTCCTTCTCAGCCACATGGCAGCACTTGAGTCTCCAACTCTCATATCCATGGATGCTGTCCTAATTCCAGCCGTCCCGACCTCCACACACAAAACTAAAATAGAAATTTTTTTAAAAGAGAGAAAAGAAGCTATTAATTGCCCTAATTGTATTTCTTTGTTTAAAAATTATGTATGTTTTTGAAAAATATAGAAAAAATAAGAGAGGGGAAATGTTCCCGTACTCCTACCACTTTGGTGTAAGTAATGATATAATTTTGGTTTATTTCTGCCAGTTTTTTGCCCTTCATTCTTTTTCAAACCTAAATGTGAGCATGTTATGTGTTCAGAAGTCTAAATCTGTTTTGTTTTTGTTTTGCTGAAATTAAAATAGCCATTAAGATTTCCTTTGGTCAGTGTTTGCCTTTTATATCTTTTTCCATCCTATAATTTTCAGTCTTTCTGTGTACTTATATTTCATATATGTCCAAGTCTGCTCCTAATATTTTCAGAGCCTGAGGCAAGAGTACAAATAGAGGCCCACATACATTCTGATTGCTTTATTCAGTAATTATATCTTCATTTAGGAAAGATTTTCAAATTACAAATGTCTCATCTGACCGATTCCAGTTACAAATTAGATCAGAATAATTCTCTTGCTCATTTTTGTTATTGGCTAGTAATTAAATCTTCATTAAATATAAAATGTGTTTTTTGAAAATTTTTTATGATGAATGCTTGACAGAGATTTACCCACTTTCATTCATTTCTAGTTTTTAAAAATGTCAGTAGACTGCTTATTTGTGTATTTTATTTTTTTGGCTCTTTTCCTCCTGAGATTTTTTTCATAGGTTCTCTTTTATCATGATCTCAAATTCTTCTTATTCTATTTCCCCTCCCACCATACACACTGTGAAACAGTAACTAGCCCCTTCTTAGCTGCAGTAAAACCTACAAATCTGTACGGCATTTGAACACAGTGACCATTTGTTTCAAGGATTTAGGGCAAGGAAACGTGGAGAAGTACTTTTTCTGGAATGTGAATGGTATTAGACACAACCGTGGATGTTTAGGATTATAGATCATGCTGTGACAGAATGACAAAAGTGTCAATGTGGTCTTTAATATAATTTGTGTGTTTGTGGTATGATGTGCCATTTAAAGCAGCGCTTCTCAATCATTAATGCTACGTATGCATCACCCAGAAAAGCTTCTTAAAATGCAGATTCTGAATCTTGAGATCTGGGATGGGGCCTGACAGTCAGCATTTCTAACAGGTGCCTGAGTGATGCTGTTGCTGTTGGTCCGAGATCCATCTCTTGAGTTGTAAGACTCTGAAGCATAGGACCAAGATCAGGGGTCTCTCTCATCTGATATTAAGAGTAGTACTCTGTATGTCCTATGTGAATACAATATAGCTGGAATTGATTTTTAATTTGAAATTATAATCATTGCCTTTTAAGAGTCATGTTTAGTTTATTTGCATTTATTGTAATTTTCTCTCTAAGTTATTGATATATTGGGATTTTTCCCTATTATTTAAACACTGGCTTTGCATTTTATGCGTTCTGTGCTTTGGGATTTTTTTTTAAACTCTCCTTTTCCCCTGGATCATTTTTTCCCCTTCTTGTTATTCCATTTTTAGCCTGTATTAGTTTAAAAATTAAATGCTTGATTTCTATTCTTTCAATGTTATTCTTAAAATGTTAACATGTATATTACCAAAGTCTTAAATGAATTAATTTATTTTTAAATTTATTTTTAAATGGCAAATAAAAATCGTATGTATTTATTGTGTACAGCCTCATGTTTTGGTATATGTATACATTGTGGAATGGCTAACTCAAGGTAATTAACATATGTATTGCCTCATATACTTATCTTTTTTTGTGGTGAGAGCACTTAAAATCTACTCTGTTAGCAATTTTTATTTATTTTTTTTCTTTTATTATTATTATTATTATTATACTTTAGGTTTTATGGTACATGTGCGCAATGTGCAGGTAAGTTACATATGTATACATGTGCCATGCTGATGCGCTGCACCCACCAACTCGTCATCTAGCATTAGGTATATCTCCCAATGCTATCCCTCCCCCCTCCCCCCACCCCACAACAGTCCCCAGAGTGTGATGTTCCCCTTCCTGTGTCCATGTGTTCTCATTGTTCAATTCCCACCTATGAGTGAGAATATGCGGTGTTTGGTTTTTTGTTCTTGTGATAGTTTACCGAGAATGATGATTTCCAATTTCATCCATGTCCCTACAAAGGACGTGAACTCATCATTTTTTATGGCTGCATAGTATTCCATGGTGTATATGTGCCACATTTTCTTAATCCAGTCTATCATTGTTGGACATTTGGGTTGGTTCCAAGTCTTTGCTATTGTGAATAATGCCGCAATAAACATACGTGTGCATGTGTCTTTATAGCAGCATGATTTATAGTCCTTTGGGTATATACCCAGTAATGGGATGGCTGGGTCGAATGGAATTTCTAGTTCTAGATCCCTGAGGAATCGCCACACTGACTTCCACAAGGGTTGAACTAGTTTACAGTCCCACCAACAGTGTAAAAGTGTTCCTATTTCTCCACATCCTCTCCAGCACCTGTTGTTTCCTGACTTTTTAATGATTGCCATTCTAACTGGTGTGAGATGGTATCTCATTGTGGTTTTGATTTGCATTTCTCTGATGGCCAGTGATGATGAGCATTTTTTCATGTGTTTTTTGGCTGCATAAATGTCTTCTTTTGAGAAGTGTCTGTTCATGTCCTTCGCCCACTTTTTGATGGGGTTGTTTGTTTTTTTCTTGTAAATTTGTTGGAGTTCATTGTAGATTCTGGATATTAGCCCTTTGTCAGATGAGTAGGTTGCGAAAATTTTCTCCCATTTTGTAGGTTGCCTGTTCACTCTGATGGTAGTTTCTTTTGCTGTGCAGAAGCTCTTGAGTTTAATTAGATCCCATTTGTCAATTTTGCCTTTTGTTGCCATTGCTTTTGGTGTTTTAGACATGAAGTCCTTGCCCATGCCTATGTCCTGAATGGTAATGCCTAGGTTTTCTTCTAGGGTTTTTATGGTTTTAGGTCTAACGTTTAAGTCTTTAATCCATCTTGAATTGATTTTTGTATAAGGTGTAAGGAAGGGATCCAGTTTCAGCTTTCTACATATGGCTAGCCAGTTTTCCCAGCACCATTTATTAAATAGGGAATCCTTTCCCCATTTCTTGTTTTTCTCAGGTTTGTCAAAAATCAGATACTTGTAGATATGTGGCATTATTTCTGACGGCTCTGTTCTGTTCCATTGATCTATATCTCTGTTTTGGTACCAGTACCATGCTGTTTTGGTTACTGTAGCCTTGTAGTATAGTTTGAAGTCAGGTAGTGTGATGCCTCCAGCTTTGTTCTTTTGGCTTAGGATTGACTTGGCGATGCGGGCTCTTTTTTGGTTCCATATGAACTTTAAAGTAGTTTTTTCCAATTCTGTGAAGAAAGTCATTGGTAGCTTGATGGGGATGGCATTGAATCTGTAAATTACCTTGGGAAGGATGGCCATTTTCATGATATTGATTCTTCCTACCCATGAGCATGGAATGTTCTTCCATTTGTTTGTATCCTCTTTTATTTCCTTGAGCAGTGGTTTGTAGTTCTCCTTGAAGAGGTCTTTCACATCCCTTGTAAGTTGGATTCCTAGGTATTTTATTCTCTTTGAAGCAATTGTGAATGGGAGTTCACTCATGATTTGGCTCTCTGTTTGTCTGTTATTGATGTATAAGAATGCTTGTGATTTTTGCACATTGATTTTGTATCCTGAGACTTTGCTGAAGTTGCTTATCAGCTTAAGGAGATTTTGGGCTGAGACAATGGGGTTTTCTAGATATACTATCATGTCATCTGCAAACAGGGACAATTTGACTTCCTCTTTTCCTAATTGAATACCCTTGATTTCCTTCTCCTGCCTGATTGCCCTGGCCAGAACTTCCAACACTATGTTGAATAGAAGTGGTGAGAGAGGGCATCCCTGTCTTGTGCCAGTTTTCAAAGGGAATGCTTCCAGTTTTTGCCCATTCAGTATGATATTGGCTGTGGGTTTGTCATAAATAGCTCTTATTATTTTGAGATACGTCCCATCAATTCCTAATTTATTGAGAGTTTTTAGCATGAAGGGTTGTTGAATTTTGTCAAAGGCCTTTTCTGCATCTATTGAGATAATCATGTGGTTTTTGTCTTTCGTTCTGTTTATATGCTGGATTACATTTATTGATTTGCGTATATTGAACCAGCCTTGCATCCCAGGGATGAAGCCCACTTGATCATGGTGGATAAGCTTTTTGATGTGCTGCTGGATTCTGTTTGCCAGTATTTTATTGAGGATTTTTGCATCAATGTTCATCAAGGATATTGGTCTAAAATTCTCTTTTTTTGTTGTGTCTCTGCCAGGCTTTGGTATCAGGATGATGCTGGCCTCATAAAATGAGTTAGGGAGGATTCCCTCTTTTTCTATTGATTGGAATAGTTTCAGAAGGAATGGTACCAGCTCCTCCTTGTACCTCTGGTAGAATTCGGCTGTGAATCCATCTGGACCTGGACTTTTTTTGGTTGGTAAGCTATTGATTATTGCCACAATTTCAGCTCCTGTTATTGGTCTATTCAGAGATTCAACTTCTTCCTGGTTTAGTCTTGGGAGGGTGTATGTGTCGAGGAATTTATCCATTTCTTCTAGATTTTCTAGTTTATTTGCATAGAGGTGTTTGTAATATTCTCTGATGGTAGTTTGTATTTCTGTGGGATCGGTGGTGATATCCCCTTTATCATTTTTTATTGCATCTATTTGATTCTTCTCTCTTTTTTTCTTTATTAATCTTGCTAGCGGTCTATCAATTTTGTTGATCCTTTCAAAAAACCAGCTCCTGGATTCATTGATTTTTTGAAGGGTTTTTTGTGTCTCTATTTCCTTCAGTTCTGCTCTGATCTTAGTTATTTCTTTCCTTCTGCTAGCTTTTGAATGTGTTTGCTCTTGCTTCTCTAGTTCTTTTAATTGTGATGTTAGGGTGTCAATTTTAGATCTTTCCTGCTTTCTCTTGTGGGCATTTAGTGCTATAAATTTCCCTCTACACACTGCTTTGAATGCATCCCAGAGATTCTGGTATGTTGTGTCTTGGTTCTCGTTGGTTTCAAAGAACATCTTTATTTCTGCCTTCATTTCGTTATGTACCCAGTAGTCATTCAGGAGCAGGTTGTTCAGTTTCCACGTAGTTGAGCGGTTTTGAGTGAGATTCTTAATCCTGAGTTCTAGCTTGATTGCACTGTGATCTGAGAGACAGTTTGTTACAATTTCTGTTCTTTTACATTTATTGAGGAGAGCTTTACTTCCAAGTATATGGTCAATTTTGGAATAGGTGTGGTGTGGTGCTGAAAAAAATGTATATTCTGTTGATTTGGGGTGGAGAGTTCTGTAGATGTCTATTAGGTCCGCTTGGTGCAGAGCTGAGTTCAATTCCTGGGTATCCTTGTTGACTTTCTGTCTCGTTGATCTGTCTAATGTTGATAGTGGGGTGTTAAAGTCTCCCATTATTAATGTGTGGGAGTCTAAGTCTCTTTGTAGGTCACTCAGGACTTGCTTTATGAATCTGGGTGCTCCTGTATTGGGTGCATATATATTTAGGATAGTTAGCTCTTCTTGTTGAATTAATCCCTTTACCATTATGTAATGGCCTTCTTTGTCTCTTTTGATCTTTGTTGGTTTAAAGTCTGTTTTATCAGAGACTAGGATTGCAACCCCTGCCTTTTTTTGTTTTCCATTTGCTTGGTAGATCTTCCTCCATCCTTTTATTTTGAGCCTATGTGTGTCTCTGCACGTGAGATGGGTTTCCTGAATACAGCGCACTGATGGGTCTTGAGTCTTTATCCAGTTTGCCTTTATCCACTTAAAATCTACTCTGTTAGCAATTTTTAAAATACAATATATTGTTATTAACTATAGTCACTGTGATGTACAATAGGTCTCTTGAATTTATTCCTCCTGTCTAACTGAAACTTTGTATCCCTTGACCAACATCTTCCCAGTTGCACCCCCACCCCTCTGGTAACCATCATTCTACTCTCTAGTTGTATGAGTTCAATTTTTTTATATTCTACTTATAAGTGAATTAATTAATATCTTTATCTTCTTTCCAGATAATTCAAGGACCTTAGCATTTTAACTCTAGTCAACTCTAATATTACATTCCATTGTATTGCAGTATTTTAGTCTTCTTCTATTAAGCCTTCCAAACTGGATATTAGCATTATTGTGGTTGTTGTTTCAGATAGTCAATATTGATACAGATTTACCTGAATATTACCCATGATTACCATCATTCCTTCTTTCTACTTAGATCTCCATCATCCTTCTTCTTGAAATATAATTTTTAAAAGGTCCATTGATGAAGTTCTTTTGGTGGTAAATAGTTTTACTTTCTTTGAAAATATCTTTATTTTGTCCACATCAGTTATTTTCTTGTTCAGTATTAAGAAAACCAAATTCCTGTGTTTTCTCCCGATCATTGTTAATATTGAGTTGTTTGCCATCAGGCGAATGTCATTACTTTTTAGATATTCTAAACTGTTGTCTCTTTAAGTAAGTACATTGTCTCCCCTTAATCTATTCTCTTCATAATGTTTTATTTATTTGTCTCACTATAATGAATTCTGGACAATTTCTTCTGATCTTTCTTTCAGTTTGCTAATTCTCTATTCAGCTGTATCTAATCTGCTATTTAATTCATCCATCAATTATTTTTTCCTTAGTATTTTGTTTTAATAATTTTATTTACTATTTCTAGATCTTTTTCTAATCATCCTGGTCTTTGTCATAGTATCTTCTTCTTTACATACATTTTATTTATGTATCTGATAACATTAATAACTTAAACCTTTGTAAGTATAAGTATGTTTTTAGTTTTTGTGCTGATTTTGTTCAAATAAACATATTTTGTATGTGTGTTGTTTGTGTTCATGCAGATGTGTATGTTTATCATCACTCTATGCTCATCTGGACTACATCTTTGGGGATTCTTCATGTCCTATATTGAAAATGCACTTCTTCAAAGAAAGATTACATTTGCTTTTGCCAAGCCCCTAGAAGCCCTACAAACTAGAACTAAAGCTTTACTAAAATAAGCCTAGACCTTCTGCACACATGCCAATAGTATGAATGCAAATCACAAATCTACATCATTTTTATGAATTCTAAACTTTTATGAAGCAGAGAATTTTTTTTATTCTTCTTCACCCAGAGCCAAGGACAAAACAGACAAATTTTCTTTTATGTTCCCTATGCTGGCTGGATTTTCTTTTTCTAGTTTACTCATTCCTTAGGGTCATAGTTTTTCAGGTCTTCCCTCATTGCTTAGGGTCAAGGCTGTGCCCCTTGTGCCTCCACACGGCTGTTGAAATGCAGAGCTCTAGGTTAAAGGATCAGCAGTTACCCTTAGAGCAGCCACTGTCTGCAATGCCCATTCATTTTGCTACATTTTTACTTCTGGTTTTTTTTTTTTTTTTTTTTTGAGCTCTATGGAGTTCTCTTACTTAACTGTTAACTTGCTTCATAAAAACAGATTTAAGAAACATTTTGAACGTTTAAATACCAGCTTTTCTTGGTATTCTGTAATGTGAGTGCTTGTATCAATGACAAATTTTAAAATACTATTTGTAAATTAAGTGGTTACTGTGGCTAATTTAGAAGTGCAGAAAAATAGAAGAATAAAAAATTTTAGGAATTTTGTAAACTAGAGATAGCATAACCATTATGAACATGTTAGAATTTAAGATTTTTTTCCATATACGTTTTTACATAAATGAGATTACATTTATCGATTTGAGCATAAGATATTCTCAAGTGAGAAAGTGAATGATTATATTGAGAGGCTGGCAGCAAATAATATCAAGTCTTTCCAAATGAAAACCTCAATTCTCATATCATTAAATGTAAATTTTTCAATATAGTAATAATTCATCATGTATATTTTTAACAATAATACTTCCATTTGTGGAAGTACGTTTGTGTAGGGGACACATGTTTTCACTTCTCTTGGGTATATACCTAGGAGTAGAATTGCTGTATCATATGGTAACCTGAGTCTTAACCTTTTAAGGAACAGCAAAATGGTTTCCCAAAAGGCTGTACCATTTTACAGTCCCGCCAGTAAGAAGAGAGTAGGACACAGAGACCACGTGAAGACACTTTGCCAACACATGTTATCATGTCCCTTTTTAAATTTTAGCCATCCTATCAGGTATAAAGTAGTATCTCCTTGTAGTTTGAATTTGCATTTCTTTAATGAAGAATGATGTTAAACATGTTTTTATGTGCTTATTGTCTATTTGTATATCTTTCCTGGATTATGTCTATTCAGATTCTTGGCCCATTTTTATTGGATTGTTTTTATTTTTGAGTTGTGTTTTTAATATATTCTGGATACAAGTTCATATAAAATACATGATTTGCAAATTATTTTCTCCCATTCTGTGGGTTGTCTTTTCAGTTTCTTGACGGTGTTCTTTGAAGCACAGAAGTTTTTAATTTTGATGATGCTAATTTATCTATTTTTGTCTCACTTATACTTTTGGTGTCTTATTTAAGAAACTGTCACCTAATCCAAGATCATGGAGAATTCTTCCTATGTCTTCTTCTAAGAGTTTTGTAGTTTTCGCTTTTACATTTAGGTCTACAACTCAGTTTGAATTAATTGTGTACATGATGTGACAGAGAGGTCCAGCTTCATCTCTGGCATGTAGATATCCAGTTGTCCAAGCATCATTTGTTGAAAAAACTCTGCTTTCCCCTATTCAATTGTCTTGGCATTTTTATAAAAAATAAATTGCAACTCTATGTATTTTAAATTCAGCTATATATACTGTCACTAGCCATACCAGGCATCATATGTACTTACAAGCTTAAGACTAGCATGGAAATGATTATCACTGGCCATGGCAAAGAATAATGATCTGTTATTTCCAAAGATTCTGTGAAGATGACTGTGTAGCTGAGAATTTATTTGGTTTATACAGACTAAGATTCCGTCTGCTTTGTTCACTATTGAGTTAGTAGCTAAACGGTTGTAAAATTTCTCAAGTCTCTCAGAGCTCACACTTGCAGGAAGCTTGATTTCACAACTTGTACATGACAGTCTCACATAAAAGTACTCTCGTGAGAGTGTTACTATGGACAGAAAAAAAGACTATACCTCTTTTATGACTGCTGTTGTTATTTAGGGCTTCTTTTTTCTTGAAGTTGTTTCAAAAGGTTGCATTTTGCAATAAGCAGCAACACCTTAAGATAGATCTTAAACAGAACCATGTTTAGGGCTTTTTTTTTCTCCCCTTTAGTCACAGTGATTTTCCATTTGCCCTGGAAGGCATTCAGCATTACTTGTAAACAGCAAAGATAAATGTGGCTTCTGATATTCATCTTTATGCATAGTCCATATGTTTATAAATACGAATAGAACAAAAAGCACTGTCCCAAACTTTCCTTTAAATTCTAAACATCTAAATGTATTTTAAATATTCCACCCCAATTAATCTCACTTTTAAATAAAACATTGCATGTCTAAGGTGGAAAAACAAAAGACTCTTCGACAATGCCACACAACTTCATATGTTTGAAAATAGGGTGGTCACTTTTAATTGATATAGAGGAAATTTGGGAAAGAAGAAAAGTAATCAACCTTCCTATATCTGGAGTCCTTTAACCAATAAACAGACAAACCAACATAAAGCACACATGGTAAGCTCAGCACACATAACTGAATTTCTCTTTTTACATTTTTGCACCTCAGCCTGTCCAATTGTGCAAAGAAGGGGAGGAGGATTAAATATGCAACTGAGTAACCAGGGCCTCTAGCTGCTGGCAGTTCCTCAAAGCTCTACATCCCTCCCTCACCATAACTTGTTTGTTCTCTCCAGCAAATACCATTTACTAGGGTGCCCAGAATCACCTCTGTAGGCCCAAGACTGTGAGGTTCCTAGACAACAGGATTTTGCTCTAAATATCATCCATATATGCACTCTTTAATTTAACCCCATCTTGGTAGGCATAATGAGTAGCACAATGAAAAAATGTAGATCCTGCCCCCAACAACTGTGTAAGCTTAGGAGACCAGCACTCAGAAGAAATTTTAGCATAGAGTAAGTGCACAGTAAAAGTTTGTTAATAAGGAAGGAAAGAAAGAGGAATGGTGTGCAGGAGGGAGGAAGGACAAATTTGGATTTCATATGTCATACCAGAGAAAGATGAAAGCAGCATATTGAGATATAGAAGTGGTGTAAAAGACAAGAAGAAATCAGTTTAAGAAGGCATAGGAACCAGAAGTGGAAAATTATGGTGTAATACTTAAGTGTCTTTGGAGACAAACTGGATTTGAATCTTAGATTTGCCATTTGCTGGCAGTGATTTTGGGCAATTTACTTAATTATATTTGATCTTCAATCCACTCTATAATGTGTAAGGAATAACTGTATCTACATCACTGGAATTATTAGGAGGATTTAATAAGATAATAAGTTTTACCAATTTAGCACAATACCCAGCACATAGGAAGGACTCAGGAAATATTAGCCATCAATAGAAGACACTATCTATTTATTTATTTATTTACTGTTATTTACTTATTTATTTATTTTTGAGACAGAGGCTCACTCTGTCGCCCAGGCTAGATTGCAGTGGCATGATCTCGGCTCACTGCAACCTCTGCCTCCTGGGTTCAAGCGATTCTCCTGCCTCAGCCTCCTGAGTAGTTGGGACTACAGGTGCGTGCCACCACATCTGGCTAATTTTTGCATTTTTAGTAGAGACAGGGTTTCACCATATTGGTCAGGCTGGTCTTGAACTCCTGACCTCGTGATCCACCCACCTTGGCCTCCCAAAGTGCTGGGATTACAGGCATGAGCCACCGCTCCCAGCCTAGAAGAGATGCTATTTATATTCAGGTTTTCTTTAACCCTGAGATGTGGCCATGGCACACAAATGTAAACATTTTCAAATCAGTCCCAGGTGGTAGGCTTCTAGATTTTTGTTTTTTACCTTTGAAATCGGTTCAAGACAATGCCATTATGGAAAGCCTCTGCAGAAGAAACTATTTTTATTGTACCAATTGCCTTTCTAAAATCTGTCAAATCTTTTAAGTTTCTCCCTTGACCTTTTTGGAAGCTTAAACAGAAACTGAATCATCATAAAATTTTTGAAGTTTGCCTTGAATCTACTTTGGAGCTGCATGAATTGAGATCTCTTGGTAACTGACCTTGTGTTGACCCAGATAGGCCTGTTGCAGTGTACAGCGTGTACACCGCACACCTGCCACCACCCCTGTGGCAGCAATGTTTGCGAGCCTAAAGAGTTTTGTGTGGGGAGTTATGACAGAAGTCATCCAAGTGAAGGTAATGATGTCAGGTAGCATGGGAGGTTGGAGCGCAGGAAGAGGCAGGGGGGAACTGTAAGCAAGGAACCCTTGTATCCAGCTGTGCCAAATGGGCCTTCCCTGAGGACTTGATAGGCACCCTATTGTCACTTGTAACTCAGCAACTGAGGTCACAGTCAAAGAAAAAACCTTTATTTTTCACAATGTCATCTTTCAGCAGTGCAGCTTCATAAGTGAAGATGGTGATGTTCCAACAGTTCATCTAAACTCTTTAAAATCCTACCAAATACGTTGCAGGTGGTGGGTATGTAGTAAAAGTGGATAGGAGGAGGGTAAGTATTGATTGAAATCTGTTTGAGATGTGAAATTACATGAGTAAGGTTTGGTGTTTTCACCACAATTTCACTCGCGTCCATGTGAAAAGACCACCAAACAGGCTTTGTGTGAGCAATAAAGCTGTTTATTTCACCTGGGTGCAGGTGGGCTGAGTCCAAAAACAGTCAGCGAAGGGAGATAAGGGTGGGGCCGTTTTATAGGATTTGGGTAGATAAAGGAAAGTTACAGTCAAACGGGGGTTGTTCTCTGGCGGGCAGAGTGGGGGTCACAAGGTGCTCAGTGGGGGAGCTTTTGAGCCAGGATGAGCCAGGAGAAGGAATTTCACAAGACAGTGTCATCAGTTAAGGCAGGAACAGGCCATTTTCACTTCTTTTGTGGTGGAATGTCATGTGTACGTGCAGGTCACAAGGGATATGATGGCTTAGCTTGGGCTCAGAGGCCTGACATTCCTGTCTTCTTATATTAATAACAAAAATAAAATGAAATAGTGGTAAAGTGTTGGGACAGTGAAAATTTTTGGGGGTGGTATGGAGAGATAATGGGCGATGTTTCTCAGGGCTGCTTCAAGCGGGATTAGGGGCGGTGTGGGAACCTAGAGTGGGAGAGATTAAGCTGAAGGAAGATTTTGTGGTAAGGGGTGATATTGTGGGGTTGTTAGAAGAAACTTCTGTCGTGTAGAATTATTGGTGATGGCCTGGATACGGTTTTGTATGAATTGAAAAACTAAATGGAATAAGAGAAGAAGAAAAACAGGTATAAAAGGTCTAAAAATTGGGAGGACCCAGGACATCTGATTAGAGAGTGCCTAAGGAGATTCAGCATAGTCCTGCCAGCAAAGATTATTTATTTACTTCAAGAGTTAAGAGTGGCAGTTTGGGGATAGCACCAGGAGATATCAGCTGTGATGGCTTGGAGAAACAGTGTAAATTGGCAGTGTAAACAAGAGCAGGGCATGTATGAGTAGTTGAGAACGGTGACTAGGAGTATGACTAGACAGAAGATAGCAGGGATGACAAGTATTTTTGGGGCACAGTCTAAGTTGGTCTGGTGTCTGGAATGAGACTGGGGCCTAATAAAAAGGAGCGTCTATACAGGAGCTCAAATGGGCTGTACCCTGTAGCATTCTGAGGACAGGTCTGACTTCTGAGAAGGAAAAGTGGTAAAAGCATCGTCCAGTCCTTTTTAAGTTGGTGACTGAGCTTGGTGAGGTGTGTTTTTAAAAGACCTTTAGTCCATTCTACTTTTCCTGAAGATGGAGGACTGTAAGGGATATAAAGGTTTCACTGAATACTAAGAGCCTGAAAAACTGCTTGGCTGATTTGACTAATAAAGGCTGGTCTGTTATCAGACTGTATAGAGGTGGGAAGGCTAAACTGAGGAATTATGTCTGACAGAAGGGAAGAAATGACTGCGGTGGCCTTCTCAGACCCTGTAGGAAAGACCTGTACCTATCCAGTGAAAGTGTCTACCTAGACTAAAAGGTATTTTAGTTATCAGACTCAGGGCATGTTGAGTAAAGCTAATTTGCCAGTCCTGGGTTGGGGCAAATCCTCAAGCTTGATGTGTAGGGAAGGAAGGGGGCCTGAATAATCCCTGAGGAGTAGTAGAATAGCGGATGGAACACTGAGAAGTTATTTCCTTGAGGATAGATTTCCACGATGGAAAGGAAATGAGAGGTTCTAAGAGGCAGGCTAGTGGCCTGTACTATAGCGTAGCCTGCCTTTGCTGGTGTGTGGTGATTAGGCCTGGTGGAACTGCCATCAATAAATCAAGCATGATAAGGGTGAGGAACAGGAAACAAGGAAATATGGGGAAATGAGGTGGATCAGAGAGATACAGTCATGGGGGTCAGGTGTGGTATCAGGAATAATGTGGGAGGCCAGATTGAAGTCCCGGCCAGGAACAATGGTAATTGTGGGACTTAAAGAGTGAGTACAGCTGAAGGAGCCGGGGAGCAGAAAGTATATGCATCAGGTATGAGGAAGAAAATAGATTTTGGAAGTTATGAGAAATGTAGAGAGTGAGTTGAGCATAGTTTGTGATTTTTAGGGCCTCTAAAAGTATTAAAGCAGCGGCAGCCGCTGCACGCAAACATGAGGGCTAGGCTAAAACAGTAAGGTCAAGTTGTTTGGACAGAAAGGCTACAGGGTGCGGTCCTGGCTCTTGTGTAAGAATTCTGACCACACTAACCATGCCTAGGAAGGAAAGGGTTTGTTGTTTTGTAAGGGATTGAGGTTTGGGAGATGAATCGGACACGATCAGCAGGGAGAGCACATGTGTTTTTATGAGAATTATGCCAAGATACGTAACAGATGAGGATGAAATTTGGGCTTGATTGAAGTAATGGGGGCTGTCTGTGAAGCCTTGCGGCAGTACAGCCTAGGTAATTTGCTGAGCTTGATGGGTGTCAGGCTCAGTCCAGGTGAAAGCAAAGAGAGGCTGGGATGAAGGGTGCAAAGGAATAGTAAAGAAAGCCTGTTCGAGATCTGGAACAGAATAATGGATTGTGGAGGGAGGTATTGAGGATAGGAGAGTATATGGGTTTGGCACCATGGGGTGGATAGGCAAAACAATTTGGTTGATAAGGCATAGATCCTGAACTAACTTGTAAGGCTTGTCTGGTTTTAGGACAGGTAAAATGGGGGAATTGTAAGGAGAGTTTATAGGCTTTAAAAGGCCATGCTGTAGCAGGCGAGTGACAACAGGCTTTAATCCTTTCAAAGCATGGTGTGGGATGGGATATTGGCATTGAGCGGGGTAAAAGTGATTAGGTTTTAATGAGATGGTAAGGGGTGCATTATCAGTTGCCAACGAGGGAGTAGAGGTATCTTATACTTGTGGGTTAAGGGTTAAGGTGGGGGGATACAAGAGGGGGATGCAAAGGAGGCTTTGGATTGGGAAGAAGGGTGGCAGTAAGATGTAGCTGTAGTCCAGGAATAGTCAGGGAAGCAGATAATTTAGTTAAAGTGTCTCGGCCTAATAAGGGAACTGGGCAGGTGGGGATAACTAAAAAGGAGTGCTTAAAAGAGTATTGTCTAAGTTGGCACCAGAGTTGGGAAGTTTTAAGAGGTTTAGAAGCCTGGCCATCAATACCCACAACAGTTATAGAAGCAAGGGAAACAGGCCTTTGAAAAGAAGGTAATGTGGAGTGGGTAGCCTCTGTATTGATTAAGAAGAGGACGGACTTACTTTCCACCGTGAGAGTTACTCAAAGCTCGGCATCCGTGATGGTCTGGGGGCTTCCAAGGCGATCGGGCAGTGTCAGTCTTCAGCTGCTAAGCCGAGAAGATCTGGGAAGGAGTCAGTCAGAGAGCCTTGGGCCAGAGTTCCAGGGGCTCTGGGAGTGACTGCCAGGTGAGTTGAACAGTCCAATTTTCAGTGGGGTCCCACACAGATGGGATATGGCTTAGGAGGAATCCTGGGCTGTGGGCATTCCTTGGCCCAGTGGCCAGCCAGCACTTGTAGCAAGCTCCTGGGGGAGGAGGTTCTGGAGGAACCCCTGGCAGCTGCGGTTCAGGCCTTTGGAGTTCTTGTGTGCTGGAGATGTGGCTGGGGTTTGTCTCACAGTGGAGGAAAGGAATTGCGACTCAGAAATACATTGCTACTTGGCTGCCTCTACTCTATTATTGTACACCTTGAAGGTGGGTTAATTAAGTCCTGTTGTGGGGTTTGAGGGCTGGAATTTAATTTTTGGAGTTTTATTTAATGTCAGGAGCAGATTGGGTAATAACATGTATATTGAGAATAAGGTGGCCTTTTGACCTTTTAGGGTCTAGGGCTGTAAAGCGTCTCAGGGTTGCTGCCAAACAAGCCATGAACTGGGCTGGGTTTTTCATATTTGATGAAAGAGCCTAAACGCTAACTGATTTGGGAGAGGTCGGATAAAGAAAAAGGAGCATTAACCTTGACTATACCTTTAGCTTCAGCCACCTATTTAAGAGGAAATTGCTGGGCAGGTCGGGGAGGGCTACTCACTGAATGAAACTGTAAACTGGACTGGGTGTGAGGAGGGGAGTTGATAAAAAGATTATAGGGTGGAGAGGTCAGATGGGTCTGTAGAAAAGGAAGATTAGAAAGACTCAGCGACACTTGGGGTTGGGACTGAGGGGACATGTGGGAGGGAAAGAAGGAAGATTTGGGATGAGTTGCATTGGGAACAGAGACTAGGGAGGGACTGATGTGTAAAAGAATGCCTGGACGTCAGCACCTCAGACCGTTTGCCTATTTTATGACAAAAATTATTTAGAACTTGTAGGATGGAAAAATTGAAAGTGCCATTTTCTGGCTATTTGGAACTACTGTCGAGTTTGTATTGGGTCAAGCGGCATTGCAGAAGAAAATAAGATGCTTAAATTTTAGGTCAGGTGAGAGTTGAAGAGGTTTTAAGTTCTTAAGAACATAGGCTAAGGGAGAAGAAGAAGGAATGGAAGGTGAAAGCTTGCCCATAGTGAAGGAGGCAAGTCCAGAGAAAAGAGAGTAGAGACACAGAGAAGGGGTGGGGGGTTCTTGCCCTCCAGAAAAGCAGAGAAGGGGTTGGGGTGCAGAAATAAGGGGTTGGGGCACAGAGATAAGAGGTCAGGGCATGGAAATAAGGGATCGGGGTGCAGAGATAAGAGGTCGGGGCATAGAAATAAGGGATCAGGGCACAGAGATAAGAGGTTGGGGTTCCTTCCCCTCCCCCAGAGAAGCGGGACTTGCTGCTAAGGGTGAAGGACCAAGGCAGGCATCCCTGCATGGTCTGACACCTCTGAAACCTGGGTGAATAATCAGAGAGGCATCCCTGCAATGATTAAACACCAAGGGAAGGCTGCCTTCCCTAGTCCGTGACCGGCGCCGGAGTTTTGGGTCCATGGATAAAATGTGTCGCCTTTGTCTCTACCAGAAAATGAAAGGAATTGAAATTAAGACAAGGGAGAGATTGAAGTGTGGCGCCAAGATTGAAAGGAGAAAGAGGTTGAGGGATAGTGAGAGAGGTTGGAGAAGAGAGTAAAAAGAGGCCGCTTACTGGATTTAAAATTGGTGAGATGTTCCTTGGGCTGGTTGGTCTGAGGACCAGAGGTCGTAGGTGGATCTTTCTCATGGAGCAAAGAGCAGGAGGACAGGGGATTGATCTCCCAAGGGAGGTCCCCTGATCCGAGTCACAGCACCAAATTTCACTCGTGTCTGTGTGAAGAGACCACCAAACAGGCTTTGTGTGAGCAATACAGCTGTTTATTTCACCTGGGTGCAGGCGGGCTGAGTCTGAAAAGAGAGTCAGAGAAGGGAGATAAGGGTGGGGCCGTTTTATAGGATTTGGGTAGATAAAGGAAAATTACAGTCAAAGGGGGGTTGTTCTCTGGTAGGCAGAGTGGAAGTCACAAGATGCTCAGTAGGGGAGCTTTTGAGCCAGGATGAGCCAGGAGAAGAAATTTCACAAGACAATGTCATCAGTTAAGGCAGGAACAGGCCATTTTCACTTCTTTTGTGGTGGAATGTTATCAGTTAAGGCAGGAACTGGCCATCTGGATGTGTACGTGCAGGTCACAGGGGATATGATGGCTTAGCTTGGGCTCAGAGGCCTGACATTATCATTCATAATAACCAGAACTTTATATTCTTAACTACAATTATTAAAGATTTTATAGGTTACAATACACTGAGATATTCCTTTCTCAAAGAAGCCTTTAATGTTATCCCAGAATTAAAATATATTTTTGCAAAATAAAATGTTTATCAAGTCTGCCAAAAAGAGAACCAATTATTTGGGTTTCTCTCTAGGGTTTTAATAAATTCCTTTGATACCTAGTCAAAGCAGTTGAGCATCCTCACATTGAACAAAATGAAAGCAAGGAAGCGATCAATCTCATTTCAAAAGTGAACAAACATAAAAATAATTATCTTTTCAAATTTTTCATTTTTACATTTTGCAAATAAGAATAACCTTTCTTACGTTTCTTACATGTTTCTTATTTCCTCAGTAACTAAAAAATCATATTTAGATACATTTATTACCAGTGAATACTTTTTCATAGTTTTAATCACATTGATTTGTTGAGAATTATCAGAAAACATAATTATTCAGATAAGGAATTGTGAACAGTCTTATCGATTAATACGTTCCCAGAACATCAGTGTTTTAGCAAATAAGATGTTATTACAGTTAGCACATTGTTAGCCTCACTAGATGTCAGTGTAGTTCTCACTAAGTAAATATTTTATATAGTTCCTCAGTAGTGTTGAATGAGAAGATGTTTTGCTTTAGAACTTAAAGATTGAGAAGGTGGAATAGTTGCAATAAGTGTTTGTGGTACATTAATTCCAACATCCTCCTCTGATGAAAGCACATAATTGGTAAATTTATACACATCAACACAGAGCCACAAAATATTCCAAGGATATAAATAATTATGGATTCATAGGATACATTGTGCTTCCTTAGTCACCAATGTATTTTCCATAGAATGAAAAGTCTTACTGTACATCGTAATATACTGGTCAGCCTTTTAGGGCTTTTCCCAATTGCAAAGGGAGCATGGTTACTCCTCCTGCTAATACCTACCTACCTATGCCCTCTCAGCATGTGCCATGAGAGGGCAGCACTGAGATTGTCTCCAGCCCAGGAAGCAGTGGGCACTGTTTAGTATGGGTTGGCACTTAGGTTTTTATGTGGAAGCATTCAAGTCAGGCTGTGGTGATATATGTTCTCAGAGTCTACTGTAGTATCATTTTAGTGCTTTTATTACAAGTCATCAAACACTGTATCTGAGAAACATGAGGATAAATTATGGTACATTCAAAAACTGCTGATAAATAACAAAGAAGAGAACAGGGTACTTTGGGAATATAAGGCCTTTTGCATGAGAAATGTTTTGTGCTAGCTATGAGTGAATTTTCTACATGCAGAGAAGTTCCATTTGGTCCTCTGAACTGGTTAACATTTTCTTGATTCTTTGCTTAGTGTAGCAAATAAAATTCTGTTTATTCTTTTTGAGAGTTCCCAAAATATCTTTATTGATTTGGATTTTGCTTTTTCACTTTATTTTATAGTTGATTTTAAGTTTCTCTTGAGTAAGTTCATGAGATAGCCATATAAAATGGAACAATGTATTTGTAATAACAAATATTATACATGATATTTTTTGGCCAGCCCAGTTGCACGGTCAACTGAGAAAGTGGAATGTATCACTCTCCTCTTAATTCCTTTTACATATTTTTCCTCTGGATCAGAAACTGTTACCTTCTCATATCCAGAAAAGTATTATAAAATGATACATTGAGATCATCTGATTCCCTCTTTATTGTGATTGTTTCTTTAAAAGAAAAAAAAGCAAAAAGGGGCCATGAACTTACAAAGAAAGTTTTAAAGAATACACCAAAAATTGTTAAAACAATAAATGATTTCATCAAGGCTGCAGGGCACAAGATCAATATACAAAAATTAATTATATTTTTATATACTTGAAATAAACAATCTGAAAATGAAGGAAACAATTCTGTTTACAATAGCATCTAAAAGAATAAAATATTTAAAAATAACTATAACAAAAGAAGTGTAAAACTTATACTCTGAGAACTATAAAACATTACTGAAATAAAATACAGAAGATCTACATAAGTAGAAAAACAGCCCATGTTCATGGACCAGAAGATTTTAATCTTGTTAAGATAATAGTGCTCCTCAAATTGGTCTAAAGATTCAGTGCAATCTCTGTTGCAACTGGGATTCTCTAGGCCAGTTGGCTTCTTTGTACAAATTGGTGAGCTGATCCCAAAATTCATATGGAATTGCAGGGGACCCAGAATAGCCAAAACAATCTTTAAAAAGAAGAATAAGTTGAAGGCCTATCAAATTTCACAACTTCCCAATTTCAAAACTTACAATAAAGTGATGATAATCAAACATATGTTACTAACAGGGATAAACATCTAGATAAATGGGATAGAATTGAGAGTCTACAAATAAATCTATATGTCTTTGGTCATCCGAATTTAACAAGGGCACCAAGGTTATTCAATAAAGAATATTTTTTAAACAAATGGTGCTAGGATGATTGTATATCCACATGTAAAACAATGAAATTGGGCCCTTACCTCACACAATATAGAAAAATTAACTCAAAACAGATCAAAGATGTAAATCTAAGATGTATGTACATATAAATCTATTAAACTCCTAGAAGAAAACTCAGGGGTATATCTGCAGGACCTCAGATTTGACAGTGAATTATCAAGTGTAATTCCCAAAACATGAGCAACAACAACAACAAAAAATTGGTTTTCACCAAAATTAAAATTTTCTGTGCTTCAAAGGATGCTATCAAGAAGTAAAAAAACAACCCATGGAATAAGAGAAAATATTTTCAAATTATATATCCCCTATGTAACTTGTATCCAGAATATGTAAAGACCCATACAACTCAATAATAAAACAAATGAACCCAATTTTAAAATGGGCAAAGAATCTCAATAGACATATCTCCAAAGAAGGCATACAAATAGACAAAGCACACGAAAGATTCTCAATATCATTAGCCATCAGAGAAATGCAAATCAAAATCACAAGGAAATAACTCTTCACACCCCCTAGGATGGCTGTATTGAAAAAAATATAACAACAACTTTTGTCAAATGTGGAAAGAAATTAGATCTCTCATACATTGCTGGTGAAAATGTAAAATGATGCTGTCACTTTGGAAAATGGACTGGCAGTTCCTCAAATTGTGACACATAGAGTTACATGTGTCCCAGCAGTTCTACTCCTAGGTATATACCAATATAAATGAAAATATCTAGCTACAAAAAACTTGTACACAAATGCATTATTCATAATAGCATTATTCATAACAATCATAAGGTAGAAACCTAAATGTCTGTCAACTGTTGAATAGATAAACAAAATGTGGTATAAAATGCGGCATATCCATACAATTAAATGTTATTTGGCCATAAGAAGCAATGAAAATACAGTAGTTAGTGATAGATGCTACAATAAGAAGGAAACTTGAAACCATGAAACTATTATGCTAAGTTAAATAAGACAGCCACAAAGGACCACATACCATATAATCCCATTTATATGAGATGTCCAGAATAAGCAAATCCATACAAACAGAAAGTAGATTAGTGATTGCTCAGGGCTGGGGGTGATGGGTGGGTAGGAGAGTGATAGCTAAAGGGAAAAAATGTTCTGAAATTGACTGTGGGGGTGGTTTCACATATCTCTGAGTAAATTAAAACCATCCAATTCAGTGAATTTAGTGGGTGAATTCACATACCTGTGAATTTTATCTAAATTGTAAAAATAAAACGGAATGTGATGCTCTAACCAGCATAGGCCCAGGCCGCATGCTTCTGAGGAAGAAATTCCACCTGAATACTTGGGCTGTAAATAGGTCATTTTCCTGGGAAAAGGATGAATAGATGCCAGATGGTAAGAAGGGTGAAAGTCTACTACACATGTCTGCGAGATCAGTAAGGGATCTGGTCTTTGCAAAGGAAGGTTATATTAGAGCTCAGTTGAGAAGAGAAAGGGAAAGGGACTCAAATTCATGGTTAAGGGTTCTGTGACAGGTATCTATACCTTTATTAAAAGACATGTACAGGAACGTTCATAGCAACACAGTTTATTAGCCCCAAATATCCATCAATATTTGAACAAATAAATTGTGGTATATTCAAAATGGAATACCATATGGAAACAAGAATGAACAAACTACAAAAGCACACAATATGAATGAATCCCATAACCCTAATATTGAATGAAAAGAGTTATTCAGCCAGACGTAGTGCCTCAGGCTTGTAATTCAGCACTTTGGGAGGCTGAAGAGAGTGGATCACTTGAGGTCAGGAGTTCGAGACCAGCCTGGCCAACATGGCGAAACCCCATCTGTACCAAAAATACAAAAATTAGCCAGGCAGGATGGCGCATGCCTGTAATCCCAGCTACTTGGGAGGCTGAGGCAGGAGAATTTCTTGAACCTGGGAGGCAGAGGGTGCAGTAAGCTGAGATTGTGCCACTGCACGCCAGCCTGGGCAACCAAGTGAGACTGTCTCAAAAAAAAAAAAGAGTCATTAACAGACAGACAAACTATATGATTCCATTTACATAAAGTTCAAAAATAGGCTAAATGAATCTATTCTGTAGGAAGATAGATTAGTATATATCCTTGTGGGGGGCTGTGAATGGATGAATGGAGGAGAGGAATGACTTTGG
Source organism: Pongo abelii (assembly GCF_028885655.2). Taxonomy (NCBI): domain Eukaryota; kingdom Metazoa; phylum Chordata; class Mammalia; order Primates; family Hominidae; genus Pongo; species Pongo abelii. Next base: position 156,068,988 of record NC_071985.2, on the reverse strand, counting down.
GGTGTTGACAGTGTTCCGTTTCTTGATCAGGGTGCTGTTTATATGAGGTGTTCACTTTATGAAAATTCTTTCAGTTGTGCACTTGTTATTTACTCACCATTCTCTATGTAAGTTAGACTTTGACAAAAGTGAAATGAAAAAGAAACTAAATAGCCTTGTTGTTGCTTACTTTCCCTAAAGATAGAGAGCACATCGTGTTTATTTCTAATGCTTATTCAAAGGGGTAGAGACTCTGAGGAAGGATGAGGTGGCGGGATAATCACTGACAAGAGTCAGAGTTACGGGGCTATTATTTCCTGGGCATGGAAAGGATAGACCCCTTCCAGCCTAGCCATTTTATTCTTATTATCTTGGAAGCAAACTGTCCAGCTGTTCTTCCTAATGTCAGGTTAACAATGATTGTGGTCGTTCCCTGCTGCATGGGTCAGGCTGTGAGACACCCTCCCCTTAAATTTACGTAGAGACAGAAGGTATAGAGGGGTGAAAATGGGAAGGGAACAGTGTATTTCTCCACTGTGTGCTTATGTCCAAATCGGAAACCAGCCTTATTCTTGCTCATTAATTATTAAGGAAAATAATTTTTAACTATCAGGACACTGTTCTTCAAATGGTGATTCGGTGAAGGAGATTTTCTTTGAGTTCTGTGAAATACTAAAACTTCTATGTGTTGATAATGACTAAAAATATATTTTCCACTTGTAAAGACAAAACTTCTGTATTGCAAAGTTATTTTAATAGAATAAAATCTTAGTTTCTTGAGTCAGTCTTTTGTAAATAGGGGTCCATGTATAAACTATCAAGAAAATATTTCCAGTAAATGCACTGGGGTATGTTTAGGTTTATTTGACATATACAGGAATATTTGAGGGAAGGGAGCAATAAATTCATCTCTTTAATTTGCTGCAGGCTTTCCTTAGAGGGAGTGCTTTTTTAGCTGGTGTTAAGATGGAGAAAGGTGCCTTCTATCATGCTATTGCTGAATTCCCTGCTCCAGAAACATGCAGAACGTTAGCATGACCCAACTGCTTGAAAGCAAACAAGATGCTCTTGTCTTAAAAAGCATCATTTCGGAGGAAGAAAAGCCATAATGAACCCTCCCTTTTTCTTTTTCTTTTTCTTAACTGAGGAGTAGCAAATGGTATTTAAGCTGTTATCTGGCAACAAAAAATTTCAAGTAATGTTTTTTAAAAAAGACTGCCAATAATTCCTTCTGCTAGGCAGTGATATAGCTGAGTTAAAAGCCCTTTCGAGATGGAGAATATGACAAGAAAATTTGCACACCCCTAACCAAAGTGGGCTTTCCAAGAGCTAGAATAAAGCCACTTCATTAAGGTTTCTCACACTGGTGTTTTTTGGCAGCATTTTTCAAGGATCATGTCCTCCATGGGGGAAATGAAGTGGCAGTGTCTTTCCTGACTGTTGCTAAAGGTGAAGTAAGAATTTGAATTCAGAAAGGCAGTTAAAATAGTATCTGAACTTTTGAACTTCCTGATCAGATAATTATTCTTGAAACTCTGTATAAGATGGAAAAGAGAATTAATGCCTCTTAAAGTGTTTAATTTTAGAGGAATATCATTATTAAATAGTACTCCTTCTACAATTTTTTGATTGTTGAGTACAGGCATGACAAGAATTAATAAAGATACTTCTGATTGATAACATGGGGTATAAACAGAAAGTTCTCTTAAATAGGAAGGTGTATATGTTTGGAAATTGGACTTGTCTCTTTTGCTTAGACATGTGTATAAATTAATGCGAGATATTTGTCTATATCTCAACTCCAGGTCTCCCTCCTGCATATCCAACTACTTACTAGACACATCCCCTTGAATGCTCCGTAGGTACTTTATTTCAACATATTCAAAATAAAACTCATCATCTCAGCCTTCTCCTGCTCACCCACCTTGGCCCTTTACTACTGTTTCCTCATTCTTTTTTCTATTAATCATTGTTAAGCCAGTTTCCAAAATCAGGCATCTAGGTATCAACCTTGGATTCTGCCATCACTGATGCCACACACCCCAATAGGCCACTTCTGATATATTTCCTAAATCCACTCACTTTCAGCAACCCACTATTGCCCATCTACAGGGGACCACTATCATTCTACCACTTGACTCTTTCAACATTCAGCTAACAAGCCTTCTTGTAGCCCTTCACTCTTTTGCCTCCTTCAAGCCATTACCACGAGAGGGATCCAAGATTCAACTCTCCTTTTTTTTCATTTCTATACCAAAACCATTCTTTGGGTTTCTGTTCTTAGGATGAACTCCTCAACATGGTGTGTAAGATTCTATATACTCTGATCTTGACCCTGCTTAGTACTCTCACTGATGTGAAGCCTCCTGTTCCTATTATCTCTGAGAACACCCAACCCTGCTTGTTGGCAGCAAGGGACAGAAAAAGCACTTGAGGCAGCAGGCTGTCAGATTTGCTAATAGTGAAACCCAACTCATAAAAACCAGCAAGTCCAAGCAAGGGCTCTTTTTGTGAAGTAACAATGACAAGTAGAACAGACATTTAGTCAGTTTTCACTGGCTGTAACTGTACTAGTGAGAGAAAGCCCTGCTCCACAGTTTCTTGCATCACTACACTCTGGGAAGCCCCGGTACTTTACCATGCAAGTGAAACGCCACATCATCTCACTCTTTGCCGTGAGTTTAAATTCCTCCAACTCTATCCAAGAGTCCACGTTCCCCTATCCCTGGATGCCATGTGTTTCATTGACATGAGTTTTCCTCCTATTAAGCATGGAGAGGTCTTATAAATGGCGCTGTGAGGACAGATGCTTGCACTTTGTCTTGACCTCTGCTTCAGTGAGTGTATTGTAGCTACATCCTTAGCTCATTTTGGTTTTAGTCTCAAGATCATCCCAGTCCCCTCCTCTATATTTGGTTCATGGTTTCATATATTGTTAACCAGGAATGCTAAAAATATTAATTTGGTGCATGATATTTATGGGAACACTTGAGATGTTTCAAGCATGCAGGACCACCTGCAGAATCTCTGGAAGGGTTTATTTCCTATGTGCACAATTAGCCCAAAATCTTTTTAATACAATAGATTTTTTTATGATATTCTCTATTACTTACCTTTTACCATTTTCCTTATCCCACCTGTGGCTCCAAGCAGACTAAATTTCTCTCAGGTTCTTATTTTTGTTGTGCTCTCTGTCTTAGTATTTTCAGGCTGCTATAACAAAATATACCATGAACTGAGTGGCTTATAAACAATAGAAATGTATGTCTCACAGTTCTGGAGGCTGGGAAGTCCAAGATCAAGGCAGTGGCAGATTTGATGTCAGGTGAAGACCTGTTTCCTGGTTCATGGATGGGGGCTTCTCACTATGTCCTCACACAATGGAAGGGGCAAAGCCGCTCTCTGGAGCCTCTTTCATTCATAAGGGTACTAATCCCATTCATGAGGACTCTGCCCTTACGACCCAACCACCTCCCAAACGCCTCACCTCATAACCTCATCACATGGGTGATTAGGTTTCAATATGTGGATCTGAGGGGGACACAACATTCAGATCATAGCAGTTTCTTTCAAGACTTTTATACAACAGGTTGCCTCCAGATCACAAGGCTCTTACCCCTCTTTTGTGCTTGGCTAATTTATAACATCCACTTAGACCTCACTTCCTTCAGGACACCTAGATTAGACCTTTGCCTGTGTGCTTCCCTAGCACCTTCCACTCCCTTCACATAGCACCTAACACACTCTGTTGGGTTTCTCTGAGGTATGTAAGCTCTGTAACAGCAGAGTTCCTGTCTTTCTTGTTCATCCTTGCATCTTCAAAGCCTGCCACATTACCTGGCCCAGAGCAAGTACTTAAAGATCATTTGTTAATGAATGAATGAATAGATTTTTCCATTAATCATCTAATTAGTGAATTTACAATTCTATGCAATTCTTTGATGCTCTAAGAAATTGAAGTTTTATTTTCTGAAGTTATATATTAGTTTTATTTCCTAAGGAATTTGATTTATCCTTACTTTAAATCATCACTACCCAGTGGTTATTATAGCTATGCTGCCATATGGTAAAACACATGAAGCATCTAATATTGCCTTAAGAAAGCTGTTTCACAGTAAAAACTCTTCAGGCCTTTCTCTCGGCACTTTTCATTTTATGTTGAAATTATTGGTGTTTGTATCTCTCTTACCTGTAAGACATTAGGTGCCTCAAAGGCAGTGACCATGTGTTATTCAACGTTGTATCCTCACAACCTTGGATCTAGTGCAGTGTTGGAAGTCAGTAAATGTTTATATAAATGCTTAAGATAGGCCAGAATCCACATCTTGGCTCAAAAACTATATAACTGCCAACATCTGTCTCTGTACTTACACTCTCAAAGCCTCAGTTTCTACATCTGTAAAAATGGGGAATCTGCTGTTATAAAAGATCATCTCGCAGGGTTGTTATGAAGTATTACATACAATATAATATAAATAAGGAACTCAGCATAGTGACTGAAACATAGGAATTATGAATAAGCTAGGATGGGGATAAATCTAAGTTCCTTCGTGAAGACGTATGGTGGGTCAAAATGTTAACTTTTCACTGTCACAGGCTGGCAAGACACGGACTTAGATCTAGTAAAATTGTTGCAAAAAGAAAGCAGAGAGGCAAACTTTCCAACTTTTATATTAAGAATATTTGTCTGAAATATAAAACAAAGTGAGAAATTCAATGCAAATAAAATACACTACAGGAAAATTTATAGAGTGCTCAAATGGATGAGTTGCATAATTTGTCTTATGAATATTTACTAAAAGCAAAATAAATTGGACAAATAATATTCTCAGACTGTAAATCATCGAAAATGATATATACAGTTGGAGAAAAGGACAAGAAAATCATAGCAGGACCTGCTCTTTCCTAATTACAACTCCATAGAGTTGTCTATAGTGTGCTTGTTTTTCATTAATTTTGTGATTATCCTTCCCTTTTCTTTAAAATAACAATAAGAAAACACCAAGGAAAAAGGTTCTGTAGTCATAATATGCTTAGGAAAGTCAAGATGTTAACATTCACATTCTAGGACTGGGAAACAAATTTTAAGGCAAAAGAACTTTACCCTTAAGCCTTAAGCCTCAGGTCTCCCAGTGTAACCTGTTTCAATTTGCTGAGACTAAGGTGTTTGGCTGGATTGTTTGCTGTTGTCTGGTTGAGTTCATCTTAAAGTAGTTTCTATTCTTGTATGGGTTTGTCTGACAATTTTCATATCATTTAGTGAGAATTTGTATTTTTTTCAATTGTTGCCTATTCCTCTGTAATTATTGTAATTGCATCTTATTATATAATTTGCGTAAATATATGCAATCATGGAATTAGAAAACGCGGGTGGTGATATGCAGTGTCACAATTGCAGTGGTTAAAGACATGTGATTTTTTTTAATCTTTGAAAAAAATAAAAGCGAAGTAAATATTGTAATTTCAGGGGAAAGCATTTTAGCTGTCTAAAACTGATTGCCCAGAGAAATCAACCAAACATTTTTATTTAGACATAGATAAGAGGTTTCATATTTTTGACTGTTCTAACTCAGAGATTTGGAAATCTTAGTTTTAAAATATCAGTTTGATGACTGCTCAAATACTTATAAAGTTTCAATATTAACTTTAAACTATAAAATACTGAGGATCACATGCTTCTAATGATACCTTTTCTGTAGGTTGTTATCAATGTGAGTTTGAATAAGCATTTATTAATACTGTGAATAAGATGCATATTATCAATATTAACATCTGCATCCATACAGTTGGAGATATTTATGTTGATGTAGATAAAGACACAGACAGTGGTAATTTATATGCCTTTCAAAATCCCAGTGACTATAAAATTCTGCTCCTCTGACTATACGTTAGGTAAATGGTATATTTAAATAAGTGGTCAAGGCCAAAACAAAGAGCATAATTCAAGTTCAGCACCCACTGCAGTTGTAGATGATAAAAATGAGGCATTCATCAAGCTAACCCTTTTGCCTCTAGAATTTCATGTGCACTGAGAGAAAAGTCCATTGATCTACATTCAGCTCTTAAAAACTGCACTTGCTGTTAGAAGACAGAACATACACTCACTTAGGAAAAACTTCAGGCTGATACTGCTAAGATTTTAACACATTTATAAAACTTCCTTGGTGGTAATAATAATCATTTTTTTCTATTTGAGAATTTGGAATGTTAACAGAAAACATGTTTTCTACCAATATAAAGGTAAGAGTGATCTAGCCATCTGCATTTAAAAAAAAACTCATTGAAATACTCCTGTAGAATAGATTGCTCACTTTTCCTTGCTTTTGTAGTTCATGGTTTTTAGGAAAAAAGTATCTTTTACCTTTAAACCAAGAAGGGAATCCAAATTTTGATTGAAAGCACTCCTGTACCTGGGTTCTCTTAAGTGTTTCTGAGACACGAGTTTGCAGGTAGGAAGCTGGTACGGATGACACAACTGGGAGGGATGGGACTAAGCCAGCCTCATCCAGCTACATGCAGCTGCTTCGCCTTTGTCTCTAAAGGACTCATCCCTTGTTCCATATTTTAAAAACAACCACGCATTTACAAAGAAATTCTCAATCTTCTTGTTTTCTCTTTAATTCTCTTTAAAGGAAGGAAAAAAAATTCTGTATGCCCTATTCAAATGCTATATACTGGTCTTAGGGACTGGAACTGAAAACTTTTATGATCAAAAAATTTTCTCCTCTAGTTGTCATTCTAAATTTTACTTTATTTTTTGATGTAGGGATGTTTCTTTAAACATCAAGATTTTAGTTTCCACCAGAAAACTAATGAATTATTAAAGGATGGGAACTTGAAGTAATCTTTAGTGCTTAATAAGGAGAAACCACAAGGCTTGAATAAACTGTTCCATATTTCTCTTTTAATGCTCCGTTTAAAATCTAGATGGTGTGTCATAAGCCTTTAAAAAAAAGGATTGTGTTTACCAATATAGAATATGAGGTTTTTGTTTCTTTTTAGGTATTTTTCTTGCAATTAGGATATTCTTTGATGTTACCATGGCTAAGGCTTCATGTTCCAAACAATGAGTTTTTTCTTATGTTTGGTTAAACCAAAATAATGTTAGTATAATTTCCCTGTAAATTATTCTTTGTTGATAATCAGTGTTAATGCCACTAAAAATTGAGTATAAATATCAACAAAGTACATTGGTAAGTGATTAACAGGACAAATGAAAAGAAAAATAGAAATTCTAAATAGAATTGCTATACTTCTCCATAATTCATTCCTCCTAGAATAACTCCCTCAGGGTGAATGAAAAGTCAGGTGGGCAAAGCTGTGAGCTCCACGTCCTTCAACTATACAAGTTTTGATTTGGAAAAGGAAATTTTGACCTCATTATTTCACCCTGCCTTGAACCAAGTTTTTATGCATCTACTTTATTATTGCTCTTTGCATGTACATTAAAACAAATATTTTATTTTGACTTTAACCTAGAATGAGCACTACAGTTATAAGCAATTGACACAAGATAAGCCTAAAAGAACCAAAAAATACATAGAGTAAGATTCGTGATAGACAAAAACTGACTTGCTGGCAACATTAAACATTGCTAAACCCAAGCAATGAAAAAGTAGGCTAAATATTGTCAACAGTGTCAAAATGTTCTCTATTCATTCATAATCTATTATTGATCTATGATAACTAATAAATCTGTACACTGTGATTCATGTTTTTGGAAAATTGAACTCCCAACTTACACACAATATTCCAGTTGCCTCTGAGGAATGAGGTTATAAATAATTTAAAATTTTGGTGTCTTGTTTTTCTTTAATAGAAAATTTATTGCCTAGGTATAGTAGTGTATTAGGGTTCTCCAGGAATTAAAAACAATAGGCATTATAAATAAATAAATATATAAAAATATATATTTATATTTATATGTGTGTATTTATTATAAAGAATTAGTTTATGTGATTATGAGGCTAAGAAGTCCTAAGATCTACAGTCTCCAGGCTGGAGACCCAGGCAAGCCAGTGGTATAAGTTCTGATACAAAGGCTAGCAGGCTGAAGACCCAAGAAGAGACAGTTTTTCAGTTTGAATCCAAAGGCAAGAAAAGACCTATGTCCCAGCTCAACAGTCAGTAGTAGGTGCTCCCTCTTACTGGGACTTTTGATGCTATTCAGGTCTTCAACTGATTGGATGGGGCCCACTCACATTAGGGAGCAGAGTAAGCTTTACTCAGTCTACCAGTTCAGATGGTTGTCTCATCCAGAAACACCCAGAATAATGTTTGACCAAATGTCTGGGCACTCCATGGCCAAGTCAATTTGACACATAAGTTAACTGTCACACTAGGTAACATATGAAGAATTATTTTTTAAAAAGTTAATCAGCTGAGTGGAAATTACCATCTTTCTAGAAAATAGAGTTGGAGAAGAGAATGAAGCTGACTGATAATGTGCCTGAAATCTTTTTTCTGGCTTCTATTCCAGTCTGAGAGTGAGGTAAAGAAGAGATCTCTAATCAAATGCTTCTAATGTGTGAGTCATTTTTACCACAACATCAGTAATGGAAGAGAAAGTCAAAAGAATGAGGCTTCAGGACAGGCGCAGTGACTCACGCCTGTAATCCCAACACTTTGGGAGGCCGAGGCGGGCGGATCACAAGGTCAAAAGATTGAGACCATCCTGGCTAACATGGTAAAACCTCGTCTCTACTAAAAATACAAAAATTAGCTGGGCATGGTGCCACATGACTGTAGTCTCAGCTACTCAGGAGGCTGAGGCAGGAGAATCGCTTGAACCCCGGGGACAGAGCTTGCAGTGAGCCGAGATCACACCACTGCACTCCAGCCTAGCGACAGAGTGAGACTCCATCTCAAAAAAAAAAAAAAAATGAGGCTCCAAGCTGAGCACCTAAGCACCAAGCAGTCCTCATCCTTCTCACTGCTTTGGAGTTTGCCAGATTTGGGTACTTTGATCCCTAGGGAATAAACACTCCTTAGCTGGACAGCAACACAAATAACTCTTAAATGAACTGTGTCTGTTACACACGCACAGGCACACATAGAGTTTCAATGGGGTTTACTGAAATAAAGTGGCCTCTACACTGAAGAATTGTAAGGACTGTATTCTATCCATTTCCTGTTTACTTCTCCATTATTTTGTATTCATAGGTAAGGTTTACTAGCACATCATTAAGATACTGTAAAACAGCATTAAAATCCTACCTTTTAATTTCCTCAGGTAAGCGCCTCTCTTCTTGTCTTAGCAATGCCTCGGTTCTCAGGCCTTGTTTATCTTCTCTGTAATTGTGAGTGAGGAGCTTTCTGAACTGGATGACTGCCTCTGATTTTACCCCTTCAAATTCGTCTTCCTTGCAGCTGATTGATCCCTCTGAAGAACAAACATGATCATGCCCTCCCAACTTAAACAGCTTCCAGGCCGCCTCAATAACGTGAGGATTGAGGGAAAAGGCCTCAGCCTGGCTCGGACAGTGCCTCCCCGTCTTGGGCTGCTTGGCTCCTCTCCTCCCATTCAGCCTTGTTACTCTCCAGAAGTACCAAGCAGCTTGTAGGTTTTCAATGCCCCAAGGAATGTGTGCACCATTCTTCACACTGTTCTTGCTCCTGAATGTCTCCCCACACACTGAAAACCTCCACCTTCTTCCCTTAATGGGTTTCGATTTAGTCTTCAAGGCATGGCTCAGGCATGTTCTTTTCCCAAAAGTTTTCTCTGACACTCCCTCTGTTAAAGGACAAGGTGCCTTTCCTCTGTCTTTTGGAGGAAATTTATCAGTGATCGCGCTGAGCATATATCCAATAGTCTCATCTCCTCAGCTATAAAGTCTTTGGTTTTAGAACCTGTATTAATTCATCTTAACATCCCCTGTGCCTAACAGAGTCTAAGTGCTGAGTAAATGGGGGCTGAACTAAGCTAAATTCCAAAGATCCAGCCAAGAGTTCTTAGTTACTTAAAAAACAAACAAACAAACAAACAAACTTCTGACCTTTCTTCATTATAATCTTGGCAAATCAGAATACCCTTGCCCTAAAATAACTGTAATCAAGGAGTTGACAAGTGATAATGAGAACTGTAGTATTACTACACTAATGAATCTTTTAGCATTGTACAAGAAATAATAGAAAAATCCATAACCAGTTTCACAGAGAACTGCTAATAAAAATCAGAGAAAACACTGTAAATATGGCATTAAATAAGGTAAAAAGCTGGGCTGAAGCTTAAAGATGGAAATATTTGCAGAAAACTAAGGCAGTGAGAAGTGATGTCCTGTATCATGTTTTGACGTGTTATATTCATCTTTCTGGTAATGACTTTATTTCACATGTAAATTAGGAAAAAGGGAAAGGAAAGCGTATCCATATCATTCATGTCCAGGGAAGGAAAGTGAAGTATCTTAGAACAGCTTCTCGAGTCAGCTCTACATAGCTGGGCTTTTGAAGTGCTGGTGAATTTTTTTAAATCTCGCCTTCTACAAAGAAATAACAAAGCTTAGAAATTTAAAAATCCAGGCTACTGTCAATTCTGTGATTTTCCATGAATCTGTCTCATTATTCTTTGACATCTTAAAAGAAAACAGCCATGTGACTGATAATCCTTGGTGAATTTCAGATGCATGTGCCATAGAAACTGTGAAGAAATTTAAATCTTAAAGTACTGATCTTTGGGCTTCTTAAAAAACCTTCCAGTTCAGATATAATGTCTGACACTGAATAATCAACTTATCGACTTTACTAAAAATGGCCAGTACCCCAAACTAACACTGTAAGTTTACCCAATTGGGAATTTTAAATTGTGGTTTACTCTGAGTGCTTCATAGAAGTTCCCACTCTTACCTCCTTCTGAAAAGTTTTTTATGAATAGTCACATGCTGTGTACCTGCATTACCTTCTTATACTGGTCACAATGCATTGAATCAGGGAACAATGGCTGGCCCAAAGTCAGCCTATGGGCTAATCTTATAAGTAGATGTGGCCAATCTGGCATTTATACTGGAGAGTAACTGACAAGCCAATCAGATACTCTCTTGAAGAGTTTGAATATGGAAGCACAAATAATAGAGTAATGCCCAAGCCCCCAAACAGAAAACATATGGTGGAAAGTAGAATAGAGAGCTCAAGGTGGGTTGCTGTAGTGTAAACCATCATTTAGTCGTAGTTAAGGCACGGTCATGAGAATAGGAAATAGCCATAATGAATGAGAAGTGAACTGCTAATGGCAGAGAATGTAGACTACCTGCTTGAGAGATTTGGTGAAGGAAAGCAATAAAGTAATATTTTAGTGGGAATTATGCCTGAGAGACTTTATTTAGAGTAGACTGGTAGTAGGAACAAATTTAGAGTCTAAGGCATAGCTTGAAGACGAAAGAAAAAGGAAAGTTACAAATGTGGCGTGGCCACAGAGGAGAAAACTGAAATCAAACTGGGAAGACAGAGTTTATCCTTAGAAAGAGGGAAAAGCACCCTTTCTCTGACACAGAAGGAATGGAGAAAAGATCGTGGAAGACACTAAGAACTGGAAAGAAAATGAGTGAAAAGGGGCTCTTCTTTTCCTCTCTTGGGAATTGATCTTCAGTACAAAGAAAAGTAAGAAATACAAAACAAGAAAACAACAGAGAAAAATCAATGAAACAAAAAAAAGATTCTTAAAAAAAGTCAATAAAACTGATAAACCTCTAGTAAGACTCATAAAGTTATAAAACAAGAAGACAGAAATCACCAATAGCAATAATAAAATAGGGATTTCAATATAAATTCTGCAGCCATTACAAAGATAATGGGATACTGTGACCAGCTTTACATTCATAAATTTGGAGAAATAGACCAATTCTTTAGAAATTACAAACTACCAAGCCTCGGCCAGAATAGTTCTGTAACCATTAATGAAATTGAATTTGCAACTGAAAAACTCCGGAGGTATGCAATACTAATTCACCATTTGAAAGTCAATAAATCATTAACAGAGTAAAGGAGAAAAACATGAGTATCTCAATTGACACAGAAAAGTATTTGACAGTATCCAGCACCCATTCGTGATAAAAGCTCTCAGCAAACTAAGAATGAGAAGGGAAACTACTCAACTTGATACAGAACATCTACACAGAAACCCTTACAGCATGTATCATACCTAACAGGGTAAGACTGAATACTTCCCTTTAAGATCAGGAACAATGAAAGGACATTTGGCATCATTCTTATTAAGTATGGTACTGGAAGTTCCAACCACCGAAATAAGGTAAGAAAAAGAATATAAAAAGCACATGTATTGTAAAGGAAGAAATAAAACTGTTTCTATTTTTAGATGACACGATTATTCTATTTAGGAAATTCCAAAGAATCTACAAAACAAACAAGTACTGCTAGAACTAATAAATAAATTCAGTATGATTAACAGGATGAAAGAACAACATGCTTAAAGCTATTGCATCTCTGTATTCCTACGATGAACATGTGGAAATAGAAATTTAAAACTTAAAACATTTACAATCACTCCAAAGTAAATGAAATACTTAGGTATAAACCTAACAAAAAAATGTACAGAATCTGTCTGTGAAAATCACAAAATGCCATAAGAGCAATCAAAGATCTGAATAAATGGGGAGACATACTGTATTCATGGATCAGAAGAGTCAATATAGTAAATATGTCAGTTCTCCCCAAATTTATCTATAGATTTAATGCAATTCCTATCAAAATACAAGCAAGATTTTTTTGGAGCTTATTCTAAAATGTATATGGAAAGGCACAGGCCCAAGAATGCCTGAAATGATCTTGAAAAAGAAACAAAGTGAGACTATTCACTCTACCTGATATAGCTACAGTTATCAAGATAGTGTGGTATTACCAGAGGTATAAACACATAGATCAATAGAATAGAATGGAGAACTCAGAAATAGACCCACACAAATATATACAACTGATTTTTGACAAAGGTGCAAAAGCTTTGCATAAGAAACTTTTCAAACCAGCCTGGGCAACATGGCGAAACGTCTCTACTAGAAATACAAAAATGAGCTGTGTATGGTGACATGCACCTGTGGTCCCAGCTACTCGGGAGGCTGAAGAGGGAGGATCACTTAATCCCAAGAGACTGAGGCTGCAGTGAGCTGTGTTCACACCACTACACTCCAGCCTAGGTGACAGAGTGAAACCTTGCTTCAAAAAAAAAAAAAAAGAAAAGAAAAGAAACTTTTGAGAAGAAAGTAAGAATAGAGGAATGAAAGCATTTTAAATAATATTGGTGCAATTGAACATCCATAGGCAAAAAGAAAGCCTATAAAAGGGCAACTTGAGGGATCCTTATGGCAATGAAATATTTTCTATCTCAACTGGATCAGTGTCAGTACCCTGGTTATGATATTGCAGTATACTTTTGCAAGATGTTACAATTGGGGAATACTGGTAAAAGGCATATAAGATCCCTTTGTATTATTTATTGTAACTGCATGTAAGTCTAATTATTGCAAAACAAAAAATTGCTTTAAAAAATTAAACAATATTACCTAATAAAAAAAAAGAATGAGTGGACAATCAGGAACAGAGAAGGAGACTTATAGCCATTGGACAGGGTTTGGAACAGTCCACGTGGAAGGTACTTGTTCGTCAACTGGAGATGAATAAAAGGATTACCCACAGCCGAGCAGTGTGGCTCACACCTGTAATCCCAGCACTTTGGGAGACTGAGGCTGGTGGAACACTTGAGGTCAGGAGTTCAAGACCAGTCTGGCCAACATGGTGAAACCCCGTCTCTACTAAAAATACAAAAATTAGCCAGGCGTGGTGGCAGGTAGCTGTAATCCCAGCTACTTGGGAGGCTGAGACAGGAGAATTGCTTGAACCCAAGAGGCAGAGATTACAGTGAGCTGAGATTACACTGCTGCACTCCAGGCTGGGAGAGAGAGCGAGACTCCATCTCAAAAACAAAAAACAAAAAAACAAAAAAACAGTTCCATCACTAGTCCCACTGAGGTTAGATCTCATGGATTTGCAGCAAAACAATTAAGTGTATTTGGAAAAGCATGATCTCAAGACATGATGACTTCATATCACATCTCGTACATACTATACTGATATTCACAGAAACTATAAAGTATCAGCTCCAACACCTTAAAAATTAATGGACATTCCAAAGAAAATATACAGCATGCACTTTCCTGAGCTTTTGCAAATGCATCAAATGAAAGTTCTATTGAAAATATGGTCAACTAAGCACAGCATGATGGTACAAAAAATGCGATGCCAAAGAGTAGGAGAGACAGATTTCTGCTGGGTTGTCTTAATCTGTGAGTGTGTGTGAGTGGGTGAGTGTGTGCATCTATGTAAGTTGAGGCATAAAGAAAGGACCTTTACCTCCAGATAAAGAAGTAATATTTCTATCTACAAAGCCCATAAACCAGATTCTGTTCAGTAGCATTGTTTTCCCATTCCACTAAGCCCTGCCATTCCAATTTCAACTGCGAGATGTGAAATGCAGCACATTGAAGAGATACTCTAAAAGTATCTAGAGATCATGCTTCTATTGGGAGGAGAAGATTAATTTGACTTAAGTTTCTGGAGAGCAGGTCCATTTTGTGCATCTTAATATCCCCTCCACATTTACTTTTATGTAAGAACACACAAGTATCTTCTGAGTGACTGGATGAGTACACTCCTTTTAATGAGATCAAACTTTGCGTCTAACATTTATCGGACTTAATGGAGGATACCAAGGCATTTAATATACTGTTCTTTCCCTAAAATATTCATATCAGAATTTTTGCCTGTCCCTTTTTCTCTACAATGACAACTTCACTGAAGAATTAGTTCAAATGTGTTTCTTTATTTCCTCACATACTTTCATATATGTACCAAAGTTGCATCTACACCATATCCTTGGTGTACAATGACTGGAGCATCCACAGTTCTATGAGCTCAAACACCTAGGGTTTCAGACCAAGGGCAATTTCAACTTAGGTATCCAAAAGCTTCCAAGAAACCCTGAAGAAATGTATAGTCCTTTGTGTCCAAACATTTCTGACCTGTACAGACCCATGAGCAGCAATTAGATTTATTTTTCAGTGTTTTGAAACTAAGGAGAGTAAGTAATTCTGGATGGCCTGGTGTGTTAGTCTGTTTTTGTAATACTATAAAGGAATATCCGAGTCTGGATTATTTATAAAGAAAGGAGATTTAAGTGACTCACCGTTCTGCTGGCTTCACAGGAAGCATGGCACTGGCATCTGCTCCTGGTGAGGGCCCCAGGAAGCTTACAATCATGATGGAAGGCGAAGGGGGAGCCAGCGCATCACATGGCAAGAGCAGAAGAAAAAGTGAGGGAGGGGGAAGGTGCTACCTACACTCTTTTAAACAACCAGATCAGTCTCATGAACAAACAGCAAGAATTCACTCATCACCAAGGGGATAGCGTTAAGCCACTCATGAGGGATCTGACCCCATGATCCAATACCTCCCAGCAGGCCCCACCTCCAGTACTGGAAGTCACATTTCAACATGAGATTTGGAGGGCACAAATATCCAAACCGTATCACCTGGGTTTCTTAAAGCAATCTATTTGAACTTGCCAATTCAAAGCCAAAGACATAGTTTATTATTACCATCAGAGTCACTCAATCTTGAAGATGATAGGGCTGAGAGGACCAGAGCTGAGTGCATTTTCCTTCCTTTAGTCATCACTGCACTGAAATTATGAACAATTAAAAAGAGTGAGTTCTTTGCTTTAAAATTTCAAATGACAGAAGCTCTCATGGAAATGCCTTCAGGAGTTTCAAAGCCTCCATCATTAGGTGCAGCCATCCAAGGCAAATATTTGATACTTCATGAAGAGAAGCAATAAGAAGATATGTCTGTCCTACAGGATACATTCCATAATGGATGATAATGTTTCAAATATATATATATACAAATAAAAACCTAGATTCTAAGTTTTTCAGGTGTTTCATTAGTAAATATAAACATTTCTTCCATCTCTTGAACTGTGGGAAATACAAATTTCCTTTTCAAAGACTCTGTTTTGCATTTCTCAACATTACAGAGGCAATATTTTAAAAGGTAACTAGTAATAAAACTCTCTAGAAGAGATGGCTAGGACCTAGAAGGACATTTTGATCCATAAGCCAGCAACACTGAAACCAGGACTTTCAACCTACATGCAGCTCTTTAGGTACCACTTGCAGATTTGATGAGCTCTGTGGTTACAGAAACCTGGCCAAGTTCGCAGAACTCTGACAGCTCCATGCCTCCCACTCCAGCTGAAACACTTGTGGGAAAACTGAGCAAATGGATCTGCCTTGCAGGATCAGAAGAAGTAGGCACCAGCAATTCCATGGCTCTTCTCTTCCTTGTTGTTTTATTTTTCTTGTTATGAAATAAAGCAAAGTAACACAAAATTTATAAAGTACGAAGCAAAGAAAATTTTAAAAAGTAATGAACACTCTAAAAGAGAAGTCACTTATAATTCCACTATCAAGTGTGAATCACTTTTATCTTTGCATATAAATCCTTTGCGAAAGTTAAAATAGCATGCTTATTTAGAAAATTCAACTATCAACCATTGCTAATCTATTGGTGACCACTCGGTCATCTCTTTATTCATACCTACACACACAGGTATCTCTGTAATTTATGTAGGGGTCACTCTCTATATCATGCCTTGCATCTGGCTCTTTTATTCAGTTGAATTTCAGAGAGAGCTTTCTATTATGAAGAAATATTTAAAAAGTATTTTAATTGTTACAGAGAATTTCTTTAAATGGACAGATAGATGTTCTAGAATGTATGCAGCTAATCCCTCATTTATGAGTGTGTAGGTTGTTTCTAAGTTTCTCTTCTCAAAATAATGCTTCAGTGAAGCTCCTTGTACATGCATTCTTGTGCTTAACCTAATAGCTCCTTGATATAAATTTCTAGAAGAGGAATTAGTGGTTCAGTTTTGACATGTATTTCAGGACTGCCAAAAGAAAGGTTGTGAGGATGTATGCTGTCACTAGCAATACAGGAAAAGATGGATTCTCCATACCTTTATCAGTATTACTAATATTTCTCTAATTTTCTAGGAGAAAATGAAATATTAACCCCATTTGTTAGGTAAAAATGATGGGCCATTTTTACTGGTAATTTTTCATTAATAGTACAATCAAACATCTTTTCAGATATTCATTTACCATTTTATTTCTTTTGTGAACTGCTCATTTTTAAATTGTGATTTTCATCTTATTTAAAATTGCTTTGTAAAGGTTTACTTTATATTATAAATATACACTTCATGTCTGTCATGTATTGCAAATATTTTCCCAATTTGTTATTTGTCTTTTGATTTATGATGTCCTTTTACTGTATACAAGTTTTTTAATTATGTATATATTTTAGCACCTTCAAATAACACCTAGTACATAATTTCATATTTGGCTTTTGCATTTTTAATATTGTATTGCTTTTGTTTTTCCTTGTTATTCAGAGTTCTAAAAATATTTTCATTAATATATAAAATATATTTTAGGGATGTACCATTATTTCCTTAACATTGGCTATATTTATATTTCTCAACACTAATAGTGCTGTATTGGAGGATAGTGAGGCGATGAAGAAAGAGAAAGATACAGAGAGAGAAAGAAGTAGCTGTAATTCAAAACTCTAGTAAGAAGAGAAAAAAGCAAAGTGAGACTGTTTCCTTTATCACTATTGGGAAAGGGACAAAGAGTTAGCAAAGGCCTGATTGTGATATCTTGAAAAAAATGATGAGAGGCATGTTAAGAAAAAGTAGCCCTAGGGGAAAATTAATAATTCTTTCTTCTGAGTGGCAGAGGACTATAGCACATTTAATTTGTGTGTTTTAGTAGACTTATAATTTTAATTAAGCCTCTGGGTTTTTTCTTTGTGCTTGTCCCTTTTGTTTTAATGGGACATGAGGTCTTTTCTTTTTTTCCTTATTTGTAGGGTCCCCAGTGACCTCTGTTGAGTTTTGTTACTCTTGGCAACAATAAAATGTATCTATTCTCTTTAGGTTTGTCTAATAAGTGGCATTATTGCATTATTCAAGCATTTAAATTTGATTGATGAGTTTATCCATAAGGTTGTTCACAAATCTGTTAAAGTCATTTATTTTTGATTCTGATATAATTGTGCATGCCATTATTAATGCTGCTTTCCAGAAGAGTAACCATATGTTGTAGGGCCTAATTTCAGGTTCAAAATGGAAAGTGGTGATCTTCTCAATGTGTGATTTATTGGAGGAAAATGGGGACAATCTGGGAGTACGTGGTTGGGAGGGAACCCCCAGATAGACTTCATGTTACTTTGCTGTTACTCAACAGTTTGCATTGTGGGACTTCCAGTGCCAGTCAGGGTGAAATATAGTTTCATATTTTACTACCACCTCTATTGTTTCTCTCTCTTTTCTCTTCTAAGACCAGGGAATAGAACATAAAGGTCGACAGCTTTATCCTAATCTGAATTGTTTTGAATACTGCACTTGTATTTTCATCCTTCATTGATTTTTAATGCAATGTGATGTATTATAGCCATATTCATTACGGTGTGCTGCACCAAAATTATGCTTTTGGAAGTGTGGCTTTTAATAAAAGGAAACACTTGTGATTATTTGTGCCATATCAGCTGTGTCACAAGTCCTTAATATATGTAATTCAGTAGGGGTTCTTTTCCCAGTTTCATAGCAATAAAGGTAGCACATTGGCTCCATTGCCTTACTTAGGTTTCAGAGTTGTTTTGAAACATTAAGGATTCTGATTTTAGTTTCTATGCCATTTCATTTACATCAGATGAGTGAGTCCACCCCAAAAAATGAGTTGGGTACATATTTGGACAGCTACAATAAGTGAGAAGGGTGCCTTATTTTGCAAATGGGCATGTCTACTCCCGCCTAGCCTCATCATCTGTCACCTTTGCTCTTTAGAATGTGGCTTCTTGCCACCCTCACTCTACTATCCCCACCCTCTGCCTGAAGCTGATTAATCACTTCCAAGGCTGTTTAGGTTCTGTTCCACACCCACACTGTAATGTTAATGTATCTGTCTCCCTTATGTGCACTTTAAGGACAAGATCCGGGCCTGTCATCTGCATTTCCTCCAGAGCTTGGTGCTTACCATAGGGTCCAGCACAAGGTAACATTTAATGGATTCAATTAAGTGAGCCCAATGTCACCATCTTAACATATTGAACCATTAATACATGGAATTGATTGTTAAAATACAGAGGCCAGCTTCCTTCAAGCCTTCCTTTCTTTCAAAAATATTTGTTGAATACTTGCTGTTTTGTGGATGCTGTTTTAGCACAGACAACATAATGGTGAGACGATAGAAATAATCCCTGGCTTCAGAGAGTTGCAATCTCATGAAATAATTCATTAGTCTTGTTTCTCCGATTCACATCCTTTCAAGTTTCGGGTGGGGAAAACAAATCAAATATCCCCTCATATTAAAAAAAGTAAACTAAAATACTGCATGTGGATGGCCAGGTGGAGTGACTCATACCTCTGCTCCCAGCATTTTGAGAGGCTGAGGCTGCAGGACGGCTTGAGCCTGGAAGTTGGAGACCAACCTGGCCAAGACCATGAGACCTGTTACTATAAAAAATTTAAAAAAAAGAAGGGCATCGTATTGCATGCCTGTAGTCCCATCTACTTGGGAGGCTGAGACAGAAGGATCCCTTGAGCCGAGGAGTTTGAGGCTGCAGTGAGCTATGATCATGCCACTGCACTCCAGCCTGGGCAATAAAGTGAGATCCCATCTCTAAGAAGAAAAAAAAAAACTGCATCTGGAACTTTGCTACTTGGAGCATAGTGTAGCAGAGATGCATGGTATAGAGCTATGCTGTGCATTACAATAGCTGCTAACCACATGTGGCTGTTAACACTGCAATGTGCTAGGTCTGAATTAGAGGTGCTGTCACTGTAAAATACATAACAGGTCTTGAAGATTTATATATTAAAAACTGTTCATCATCTCAATAATTTTTAGACTGATTATATGTAGAAATAATATTTTTGTAGTTTGGATTTAATAAGATATTATTAAAACTGGGGCCAGGAGTGGGGGCTCATGCCCGTAATCCCAGTGCTTTGGGAGGTCAAGGTGGAAGAATCACTTGAACCCAGGGGTTCAAGATCAGCCTAGGCAACATAATGATACCTCATCTCTACAAAAAAATAAAAATTGAAAAATTAATTACACTTGGTTCTTTTCATATTTTTGTGGGATTACAAGATAAATTTTGAAAAATAGATGTAGCTTGTGTTTGTGGCTTGCATTATTTTTCTATTTGAAAGTCCAAGTGTAGAGTAAGGCACAGCATAGACTGGAGGCACATTGCATCACTTCAAATCCTGATCCTTCCCCCTACTCGTTTTGTGGTCTTTGGCAATTTACTAAATCTGTCTTTCATTCTTTGTCTTGTCATCTTGTAAAATCAAGATAGTGACAGTACCTAACTCAAAATATTGTTATGAGGATAGTTTATATGTCTAAATCATTTAGAACAGTATCTGGCATAGAGTGAATACTCTTTAAATGTTTGTTGAATAAGTAAATAAACCCACTGGTCATGTGCATCTTCACCCCAGTAGGTAGAATTATCAAAGAAGTAATGCAGTTTTTAAGTAGCAGTTTTGTGAATAAACTGTATTTTTCTAGGAGCAATAGTAGCAATTGTAGACTGACATGGTGAACATTTTTGATGGTTTATTAGTTTAATTCCCTTCTCCCCACTTTCTTCCTCCCCCCAGAACAGGTGGAAGGAAAGGAGCAAAACTCAAATAAATTAATTACATTACTCTCTAGTAGGCTTTTTGGGAGAATGATTCTGAAATAGATGGCAAATCCAGAATTTTTTTCTTCACATTATGGCAGTTTCCTGTTACTTTATGTAGGTAACTTGAAAGAAATCTAACATATGAAAACTCAAACTTCTACTTTAGGGAGTGGATTCTTTGGATCCATTGAAGAGCATTGTCAGCAGCCATCCAGACACCTCCATGTATTCATGTATTCATTAACTAGAGAAGAGACACTTTGAAGTCAATCAAAATTTAAAATATTTATGAAGCTTATATATAAAGGGAAAATATATTGGTTGTGGCAGAGAGACTCTTAAAGTGGCCTCCAATCCTTGTCTCCTGGTGTTCACACCCTTGTGTGGGACATTCCTCTTGCAAGTAGGCAAGACCTGTAACTTGCATAACCAGTACAATATGGCAAAGAGGATGGAATATTCATGATGAAACATATGCAATAACATGACATAAGATGGTAGCACCCATCCTTCTGGAGTTTCTCCTTTGCTTGATGGCTTTCATAAAGTATGCAGCCCTGTTGGGGGACCTACATAGCAAGAGACTTCTGGCAGCTTCTAGTGGCTGAATGTGGCCTCTGCCAACAGCCAACGAAACACTGCCAAGAATTAAGTTCTCCCAACGACTGGATTAAGCTTATAAGTGAATCCTTCCCCAGTCAAACCTCTGATGAGACCACACCCTGCCAACACCTTTATTTCAGCCTTGTGAGACCCTATCAGAGGACTAGGTATAGTAGTGCCAAACTCCTGGCCCACAATAAGTATGTGTTCTTTTAAGCTGCTAGTTTGTGGTATTATTGTTATTCATCAATAAGTAACTAATATACTGGCATTTTTACTTGCCCAAATTTAACTTCCAAGCATATTTTATGGCAAAAGCAAGATATATGCATTGAAATTATTGGGTGATTGTTCCTTTTCTTCTTTTTACTAGCATCAGAGGGATTTAAGTGTACAATACTTAGCAGTAGAATCAGTCACTATATTTATAATATTTCAAAGCATTTAAAACAGTATACACACCAAAGACTTTAGGTTGGCAGATGATGATTCAGTTATTCATATGTTGATCTGATGTAACTATGTTTTTAGGAATGTATGAGACATATATTTGGGTTTCTGAAGACAGATATGAACTGAAGACAATTTTTTCAAGTTATTAGCATCTTCCAGGTGGTAGTTGGAATATTGAAATGGATTAAATCACCTGATCATCTGTAGACATTAAAGAAGGCTAAGGACACAGTCCCCGAAGTAACAACATTTAAGGATCATGCAGAAAAAGAATCAGCAAACGAAAAAACAAACAGGAAGGTAAGGAAGATTTAGGAGAGTGATATCAGAGATGGAAAGAGTTTCAAGATGAAGAGAATACCAAAAAGGAGAAGCAAAAATGAGACCTGAGTTAATTGGATTTAGGAATTAGGAAGTGACTATTGACTTTAGCAAGGTGGAGTGGAAGTTGGATTTCAGTGAATCACTAAGTTAGGAATAAAGAAGTAGAGGTGAAATATTCACTTAGATAATAACTAAAGGGAGACATTGAACTAAGGAAAGAGTTGTCCTTAAATGATGCAAGAGGTGTTTATGTCTGTCGGCCTTGACAAGTTACTAGAAGAGGTTATCATATGGGAAAGGAAAGGAGTAATTGTTAAAGTGAGGTCCAGGGGGTTGAGGAGGAATATGCCGAGTGATATCTTAAAGAATTAGCCTGAGATGGAATAGAATACATCTTTCTCTGACTAGAGGGGAGGAAACTAGCCTACATGGGGAAGTAGATGCGTCACAGGTGGGGGGGATAAGTCAGAGAATGCACATGTCTTCAATTTTCCCATTTGCTGAGAGTAACTGGGGTAGGGTTGAGTAGGGCTTCAGGTAAGTATGTAAGTAGGTAAAACTGCTGATGGCAATTAGAGGGAAAGCTCACTAAACACAAATGAGAGTCTTGCTGAGTAGAAATGAACTTCTAAGAGGCATTGAGAATTTCACCAAATCTGAAAGTAATATCATTATGAAATCTCCCTTGGAATTAAAGGTGAAGGGATTTTGGTTTGTGTCTAACGAAGTGAGAAACCTGAACTTGGGAAATACCCTGCAGCCCCACTTCCAAGCTGTTGCCAAGGCCATCCCTCTTGCACACATGCAGACTTTGCTCATGCCTCTTGGCTGACAAACTAGGCTTGTGTTGTATTTTACCTTAGTATAGTTAAAGGAAGAAAAAATTAGGATTAGTTCTTCAGATTGGAAGTAAGGAATTCCATATGTAGGAGATACTCTTTGCAATGGGGTGTGGCATGCCCACTTTCTTCACTAGACAGTGTATTGCGGCTTTGCTTTCTATATATATATTGGAAATATATTTTCAGTCACCATCCCTGTTTTCCCCCAATTTAAGTGAAACAGGCAAGAGCCATCCCTCATCGTTCTCTGAGACTGGTTCTTTTGGAAACTGCACGCATTATAATTCTTAGGGGTAACTTTTTTAAAAAAGAAGAATCTAAGACCATAAAACTGGAATTGTTGTCCATTTAATTTCTTAAATGGAATCCTGAAATTTTGTGTCTAGGGAAATGGTCTATAAAAAAGGCATCCTCTATATCTAGATGATCTGTGTGTGGGTGGAGCACTGGCAATGGTTACTACAAGGGTCAACATTCAGATCTTCTGAAATTATTACAGCAGTTTATTCTTTCACTTAGTATAATGATCAAATACCTCCTATCTGCCTGGTACTATTCTAGGCTCCAGATAAGGACCCCTGCTTCAGGGAGCTAACATTGTTTTATGCATGCAGTGGGGAAAAGGAAAGAGAGTGAACCTGAAAATAAACAAATATAATATGTTTAAAAAAAAGATACATTGAATCATGTTTAAGTATGAACAAATTAAAATGAAGAGAGGTGATAGACAAAGGCTAGGAAAAAGAGGCTGGCTTTAGACACCTAAAATCTACAGATTTCAGAAGATTTTTGGGTTGTGACCAGACAGCTAAACAGTCTGTGAGTACCTTGGCAAGAACATAAATGGCGTTAAGAACTGCTGTGTCCATATTTTTGAAAAGCTGACTCTAAGTCAGGAGAAATAAGTATCTTCTGTGAACCCGGGAGAAGAGACGTATCCTTGACATTAGCTGAGGTCAGTATGGCCAGTCAATTCTTTTCTCTGCCAAAAAAAAAAAAAAAAAGCCCAGAAAGCGAGGAAAACAAGAGGGCAAGGAGCCTCATAGATGAGGAAAATCATATCTTTAAAATACAGTTTCTTGTTGATATATAATCCTCTTACTGCACTGGCAACAGGACTGTCTCCTGCCGCTCCCCCTTTGTCTTACATTCTTAATCAGTTGATTACATACCACTAAAAATACACATAATGCCACTTCCTCCTTTCCTGATCACAGCCACAAACCTCCATTTTCCTTTTTCGTTGTTGTTTGGGATTTTGGTTCTGAACTTGTGTTTTTAACTACATTTAGACTCTGGGAAATGGAGGTTTCTGAGGTTACCTTTGAAAAATCTTTGAGTGACAGGCTCCCTTTGGCCACACAGAATTTCAAGAGTGGAATAAAAAATGTGGATTCAGTTCAAACTCCGGTAGCTTTTTTCAACTCAGAAATGGAATCTGGCTTTGACTAGCCCCAGGGAATGTAAACAGAACCTTACCTGTAATTAACCTATAGCTTCTCTTGTTCTCAATGCAAATGGAGTTATAATTGTATTTCTCTTAGTAGAACAGAAAGCCTGTGTTTCAGAGGGGAGCTGGCAGTTGAATAGAGGACAAGTTATCTGTCTAACTGTGACAGCTCTCTCCTATCTCCTTCTAGAAAAGCTGAATGATAATAAAACTGTAGTTGCATTTGATGTAAGACATATGGTAATTACTATAATAATATTATCACCCGGGTTCTGCAGTGGCTTTGTCAGTGAGGTGCAATTTCACATATTGTCTGCGATAAAATCCCCGTTTTTGGTTATTGATAGCAATGCCTTTCTCAAATGTTATAGGTATTTTGTGACAGCTGCGAAGTTCCTGCTTCATATCCAGGTAATTGGGTTGAGAATAAGGCCTGCATGCTAAAACCTGTCGATGTGAGAAGTAGTGAAAGCCCAGGGAGTACTGTGAATATTTTGGTAGTTATTAACAGACTAAATGGGAAGCCTTTTCTAGTCAGTGCTTCTGAAGCAATCCTAGAGAGAAAGAAAGAAAAGAAAAGAAATAAAGGCAATCTCCTTTAGAAAGCCTCTGTTGGGTCTTCAATGACGATTTGCAAATTTTGAACTAATCAATTATATTATGAATCGATAGATAATATTTAAAAGCTATATACAGATTCACAAATTAATTACTTTCATGTCATTCTGCTATTGATTGTTTCATAAGTCAAATTTTACTTGGCTTAATTACTGGTTTAATAGAAGTTATTTCAGCATAATAATTATGTGAGCATGTAATAAACATTTTTATTTATTTGTCACAGAAGGAATTGATTCTATAGTATATTAGCCTGAGCTTAGCTGTATATATTTAATTTCCTGGCTGTTTCCAGGGAACTGAATTTTGAAGACACTAACAGCATGTTAAAATGGACTACTATAAATCCTTTTTTGGAAATACATGGGAAATAAATAATAAATAACGACAGTGCGTCAAAATGATTTTATTGCTTAGATTAATAAAAGGAAACTAATACAATGTCTGGATAGGGGAAAAAATCAGATTATGGGGTTTTTTCCTTGTTAATGTTATCCCTTGTGCAGAATTCATTTTTCAAAAATCCCACCAAAGACCCATAAAACAGTGAGCTCTATTCCAGAGTTATTGTTTAGGCACCAATAATCAGTAGTGGCAATATTCAGTGAGTATGGCAGAGCATACTCTTGTAGAATCAAATAAATATGTATATGTAAAGGTGCAGATTGACAAGTTAATTCTGCTATGAAGTGCTAAATAACTAGAAATAATGTTATTAATTTGGGGATAAAATTGGTGTTGTATTGGTTGGTTGTTATGATTTAAATTCCTTGATTAATTCCTTTTTTTCCTCATAAGGGGAAAATGCCCAGTTTTTGAATAATTGAACTGCAAAGTTAGCACAAAAACTGAATACATTTGGCCCTAGCATTTGTAGAAAAACACTTGGGATTTCTATAAAAAAACCTATAGCAATGTGGTAATTTAAATCATTTTGATGCAATTCAATTCAAGGATTACAATTATTAAAATCCCGCAAAGTCCAGACACTTTCTAGCCCTTGGGATACAGTGATGAACAAAATTAGGTTCTACTTCTATGAGCTTACACTGATTAGGCATGGCTTCTGTGCCAGATTATGTGTATAATATAACGTCTCAGGTATACTTGCTAATGACACACCAGATGAAGATGAGATTCTGAGCGGCCATTTGTTAGTAAGAGAAAGAACCAAGAATTAGCTCCTGTTTGACTCCCCAAGAACTCTGAACCCTAGTGTAGCAGAAAGATTATCTTCTGCAGAAGTAAAAATATTCTGGATTTCCCAAAAGAAGTTTGCTAACATAACAGGCAATAGATACCTCTAGTTGGGTGGCACATTTTGCACGTTTGTTAACTCACTGTATTATTTCCTTCTCCATATTTTTCTTTGACTGTTTTCCAGGGGTCTTAGCATTTTTACATTCATCTGAAGCTCACTGTATAATTAAGATATTATGCCTTTTTCATGTGTACTATAACTAGTGTTCCCACCTATGATTTTCTTTATTTTGTTAACGCATACCTTTTTAAAGCAAATATCTGATTCATTGTCTTTAATTTGGAGCAACAGACTTATCTTCAGATGGAAGTAAAAACTCAACTTGTAGCTTATTTGGTTGTTCATAGTCTAAAATGTAGTATAAAAAGGTGTACCCCAAGAATAATGGCCAATGTGAATGAGCTTTTCTTCTTGGAGAGAAGATCATGGGCCAGTTTCACAGAAGGACATACTTTCTTTGAAATTTTATACACATGTGCTATTGAAATCTGAAAGAGAAGAAATATTTTCTATGGCATAGTTCCCTTTGTAGGGTCAACCCTTAATTTACAGAACATTATTATAAGATAATACAATGGTGTTTGTGAGGTTGTCCAAAGGGAATAAATTTTATAATTGCTTATCTTTTGAAATTGCATTAATTGTTGAACTACTGATAATGAAATTTAGATACTAAAGATTTTTTCTAAGGCAGAGGTTATGTGGTCATGTGGTGGAAAGAGCATTGGACTTTGGACTTTGTACCAGAGGATGTGGGTTTTCACCTAAAAATGAGGATATGAACCTGATGATACTAAGACTGAAAAGACAATTCAAGTCAGGAGACTGGAAGAGAAGCAGGGCGTGTGTGTGTGTGTGTGTGTGTGTGTGTGTGTGTTAGAAAGGGGAGCTGTAAGAGACATATTTTGGACATATTCCTCAGAGATGCCATGTTGAGATGTTTTGTAGATAACTGAATATCATCTACCTCTCAAGAGAGTGGTATGAGCAAGAGAATATAGGTCTGTTAACAACATAGCAGCACTAATAGAAGCCAAAGAAAAACAGATGACTTGGGGAGAAGGTGTGAAATGCAAGCCCTAAACTGACCCTGCAGGTGGTTTTTATTATTTTCCTTGTTGTTTCTTTGGGTTTTTGATGTTTGAACATACATCTTTTCTCAAAGATAAAAGTTTTGCAAAATCACACCATAAAAATAATAGGACTTATGGGGAAAATTGGGATGTGACAGATCACTCAAAACTCATAGATGTGTAACCATAACACTAACAAAAATAACAATAACCTTATTAAATTATCAGCACCGTTAAAAAGCATGTTAACTTCCTGATGAAGTTTTTAGAAGGAAAATATTTGATACCTTGCTGGAAGATGGTGTAAGGAAGGGTTGAGGCACCTGAGTTATAGAGGAAAGAGCAGAGGCAAACACTCAAGGCACTTCCAAGTCAGAATACATGCACACATAAAGGAAGGATGGAAAATGGATGCAGTCAGCTGGCTAGTGCACTTTGGGCTCAGCTGCTGTTACTTGTTGGAGCAAGATGTTAGGACTGTGAGAAAAACCACTGTGAACCTGTACCTCACACTGATGTTAGCCCCATTGTTACCAGAGGAGCACATGAAAGAAACACTTTTCTTCTCCTCTGACCTGCCTGGCCAAATAATATTTATAATTCATTACTTTCAGTAAGGACAAGAGAACAGAACTTTCTGTATTCCAATTTGAATGCCTTTATAACTAGGGTATCAATATCTATTTGCCACGAGCTCCACCATGCTCTATTGTCTTACATCCCCTCATCTCCTATCCATTTCACACACGTATGTTTCCTGTCTTTTTTCTGTTGGATTTAGTTTGCAGGCCCTTGTGTAGGGAAGAAAAGAACTTAGAGGAAAAGGTTACATTTAAGGGCAGGCTCTAAGAACTGATCATTAGAAAGGTAGAAAGAGCATCGAGAAGAAAATGTTAGATTGGAAACAAAAGGAGGAGAGAATCTCCGAGTAGAGTTGTGAGTATAAGATCCTGAAGAGAGGTCCATTGAGATTATGGCATCTGTCCAGTAAGACAGCACTAGTACCTTTGGTAAGAAAAGTTTTCATGTGGTGTGGTGAAGGCAGAGCCAGGCTGCCATGCCAGGGAAAGGGAGCAGCAAAGGATGAAGAAAGGAATGTGCTCCACTCTTTCAAGAAGTTTGATGTGGAAAGAAAAGAGAAAGGAGGACTGGCTGCTTTTATAGGGAGACATGCTGAAAGAGTTTTCTTTGTATGGCAAGGAACACTTAAACGTATCATTTGTAGATGGAAGAGAAGTAGCTACTGGGGAGGAAAAGGGAAATGATTGAAGATGAGAGAGCAAGAGTAAGAGAAGAGACTAAATAGAACAACTCTCCAGAAAGCTTATTTCCATTACATAATTCACTCCACAAATGTGGGCTCATCTTTGTTGCATTTCTAGCTCCTTCTGACTGGAAGTGTGATTTCTAGCAATATATTTATAGAATCTCCTCTGCCCCCCTTCAAACACTTTTCAATAAATGCTCCGTGTGGTTCATTTGTAAAGCTATCTCTACTGTAGTAGTTTCTACCAGAAGGCATCTGCAGTTAATGCAATTCACCAAGTCGGCATGAAGGGTTGAATCCCTGGAACAACAACTAGGAATTGTTGCAGGCTATTTCTGCTGTGACACAGCCCTGAAGTGGCTAGCAGATATTCAGCCTGAGTGGACCCTCTTTATTACTGATCTATTGCCTGCCTAATTGTGCTTAACATTCCAAACATTATTAATTTTTAATTATTTACATTTAATTATCTGTATTACTTAAGCATTCGAATTCCACAGCTAATGTTCTCAATGAAATATTTACTAAACAGTCAAACCTCTTGGATTCCACTGAATTAAATGTTTTCAATTTGCAGCAAACCTTTCCTCCAGGAGGCATTCTTTGCACTCTAGTGTTCTGGAGGTGGCTGCAGTCTGGGTGGTTATGTCTTCAGCCTTACCATCCTTTTCATCTCAGGGACACTGTCAACTCTAATGGGATGGATTGCTCTGCTTGGCATTAGTATTAGGAGGTTGAGTGCCGTTGGGACACTCATGCCATCTCTCTTCCCACTTCTCTTCTGTTAGGGCCAGAAAATGCATTAACAAGGAGGCAGTTCTGGTGATAGGAAAGTGAAACAACATTATTGTGGTCAAAAGGCAGAGGCATGATGAAAACTAATAATAGCTCCGACAAGAGATGATTACTCACAGCTGATCAGCCAGAAAGCTTTTCCAGAGCAAAATCAGGACCCACTGTCAATGGAAAGGCTGTTTCCAGAACAGAGGCCAAGGAAACAGGATTATCCACCCCAGCATTCCTGACATGAATATTCTCACCTCTATTATCCTTTGTACTGAAGGAGGGGGCCCATGGTCAACAAATGTGAATTGGTTTCAGTTCATTTTCTAGGAGTGGAAATGGACAGAATTGTGCTAACGTACCTATAATCACTAACGGTGTCTCCCTTGTCACCAACTACAAATTACTGAGAGGGTTGATGTTGTGATCTGTACGCATATAGTGGTTAAGACTGAGGGATATACATTAGACCTTCATTCATTCCACAACCATTTACTGATCACCTGCTGTGTGCCAGGCACTGTGCTAGGCACCTGAGACACAGAATACAGCAAGACAAACATCGTTGCTTCCTTTATGGAACTTATAGTCCAGCAAATATGAGACTCCCTGGATTTGAGTCACAATGGCTGCCTCCTAGTTGAATGACTTTGGGGAGCTTACTTAACCTCTTCAGACCTCAATTTCCTTATCTTTAAAATCAGAATAATCATAGTACTTTCCTCATAGGGCAGTTATGACTATTGAATTGTTGCTATGTGAATGCATGTGAAACTCATAAATCATAAGATTGGCACTTACAGCTTGTTTCACTGGGTTGTAGATTAGGTGTGCATGTATGGTTTCACTAAAAGCTTGTACTTGAGGCCTAACAAAATTAGCAATTTAATTATGAGTATCTAATAAATACTATAATTACTGGACACAACTCTAAGTAGCAGAAGATATGGCCGGGGCGAGGAGACAGATGTTAGAGAGTACAACTTTCTGAGTTTGGGTAACAAGTAGACACATTAATCTTATACCTGGTATGAAATAAGCGTTCAATAAATGTTTGTTGTTGTTACAGTTGTTATTATCATTATTAGGCCTTGAGGGCTTCATATTAAGCTGAAATTCATGTGAGTTTGTGCCTAGTAATTAAAACTGACATAATGGAGCACTGGTGTGGTACTTGTAGGTGTCAAATAGTAACTGTTAGCTGATGCACATGTGCACACCCACACAAGCACATACATGTCAGTGTGCATTTTTATTGCAGGCTATTAAAAGCATTTGTTAACTAGAAGGGACCTTAGAAATGATATAGTATGGCTCCCTCAGGATGATGAAACTCGAGATCTGGAGAAAGGGAATCAACTTGCCAGGCCACACAGTGAGTGGTAAACCAGGGACCAAAATCTGGTTCTTTGCCCCAGCTAGAGAAAGTCTGCTGGACCCCACCCTGCCTCTCTTCTAACTACTTTACATCATGTGCAATAACAATGACAGTAAGTAATATCCACACCCCGCTGACAGTCTGCAAACGCCTTTCTCTTTCATGGCAAGCTGAATTAGAAGCTTTGGAGTATACTGATTTTGCCTTCTCTGTCTCACCACCTTCCTGCCACCTGTCTTTTTGCATTCCTGATGAAAATAAAACCCAAATGCATAAATCATATGACTGATAGTCATAACTGGTTTCTTTAGATTGCTGTAGCTAAGTTATGCATGTATAGATTCACTGAAAACTTTTTTTGACACCTCATAAAATTAGTATGTAAATTGGGGGTAAAATTGAATACCCCCAATTTAAATTACTGGGCACAGTTCTAGTTAGACACTATTTGGAGACAAGGCTTGGAGACAAGATGTAGCCAGGGTAACCAGATGTCAGGATTAACAATTCTGTGAGCTTAGGCAATGGGTTCAATGTTTTGAAATTCCTTGTTCCCACAAGCCCCATAAATACTACCTTTGTGCCTTCTTAAATACAGTGTTTTGCTTAGCTGTTTGCATCAGGCATGTAAGAGGCAGCAATATTTAGAAAGTTAGAGGGCAGCACCTTCCAAAATGGACCTGAATTTACCTTTTTATCATGTTTTTCTCCTGTTGAGGAGTTCACATTATCACTTCATCATTGATTATTTTTGTGTGAGGTAATCCACAGAGTTTTGCTTGAACCCCACAAATTGAACTAAGAGAACTAGCTGCTGTTCTCACTTGCTACAGTGGGTGGCTCCCCAAAAATATCCCACCTCCTAATCACTGGAACCTATAAATGTAGCCTTTTTCAGAAAAAGGGTCATTGCAGATATAAAAAATTTAAGGCTCTTCAAATGAGATTATCCTGGATTACTCAAGTAGACCTGAAATCCAATGACAAGTGTCCTTATAAGAGACAGAAGAGAAGAAGACATGGATACAGAGAAGAGGAGAAGGCCATGGGAAGACGGAGGCAGAGATTGGAGTGAGGCAATCACAAGCCAGTTATGCCTGGGTCACCTGAAGCTGGAAGAGGAGCCTTCGGAAGGAGCCTTTGGATGGAGCAAGGCCTGGCCAACAACTTGATTTCTGATTTCTGGCCTCCAGAACTGTGAGAGAATAGATTTCCCTCGTCTTAAGCCACCAGGTATGTGGTAATTTGTTACGACTGCCTCAGAAAACTAATACACCTGCCAGCTGCAAGGTGGCCCTTCTCTGAATGCGAGGTGTTAGAAGGGACTGTGTCTCTCAGAGTCAATTCTGAAAAACATTACTTGTGTGGGTGAAGAGATAGGTGGGCCTTAAATGGCAGAAGGAGTGAGTGAGATGAAAGTATGGAGAGGCCAGACACGAAGACACTGGGGTGATTATTTATGTATTTTTCTGTACGGGTGCATCACTTCTAAAAGTATTGTTCATTTGTTTGTTTTCACATACATGCTTCCATTTATTCCCTCTTCTCATGTACGTGGTGGAAGAACACTCAAAATTGGCCTTTTGTCTTCTAACCTGTAACATAAGAACAACTTGAACTTCAGAACCAGCCATTTCAGCACGCAGTATTCCTGAAATTGGTTTTAGTTATTTCAATTAGGTATTTAAATTAGCATTTGTTTCTATTTACCATTCATTCTCACACATTGGTCACATGAAGTGTCGATGTTCTTTTAGGTTTGGGAAGTTCACTTGCAGTAGATAAATCAGTCACCTAAAGGTTACTGTCCAAAATCACTGGAGCAGTTGATACCGCCAGTATCCATGACTGAGTGCATTCCTTCATTTGGTCTATGGAGATACTTATCAAGCCCTGTGTGTGCCAGACACCGTGTCTGGTGTAAAGTGAACAGTGCGGCACAGAACAGATATGGTTTGGCCCTTCTGGAGCTCTAAGCACAGCAGCACGTCTTCTAGATCTCGGCTGACTCCGGACTTGGCGTTGCCCAAGATCTCTTCAGGATCTAACTGAGTTGGTTTTGTCTTAGACTCTTCTCTCTCCCAGGCTGAATTAGAGAAACAAGACTCCAAAAGGCAGCTGGATGAGGTCATCTATGGGTTTCTGGGGACATGGGATGATGCATTTGGCAGAAGTCCCCTCTCCTGTCATTCTCCACCTCCATAGACATTTAGAACAGCTCTGTCCAGCTGCATATCTAGACAGAATTTGACTCGACATCCACAGCATCTGATTTGTACTGAATTTGCCACAGATACATAGAATCTGAAGTTTCCCTTCTAAAGGGGTATTTTGAGCCATAACAAATTCCATGAAAAACAACTCTATGTCCTCCCTAAGTGATAACAATATTAAGAGTGGAAATTGTCACTCACAAAGAACTTGACTAACAAATTCCTGTTCTTTCTTACAGGCAACTTTTGTCTCCTCTCCTTCCTTTAGCCACAGTTAATGTTTGCTGAGACGTAAATTCACCCTCCACTGCTCTAAATATATTAGAGGTATCAATTCATTTGTTCTTCCTACAACCAGAGATAGGTGCTCTTATTCCCATTTTACAAGTGAAGAAACTGAGGTAAAGTTACTTGCCCAATTTTCAAGGACATTATGGATAAGAGCTGGGACTCAAATTCAGATAGTTTGGCTCTAGGGTCCACAGTCTTTACCATTACGCTAGACTGGCATCACAGAATCAGATCAACATGCATTGTTAATCTATCTGTGACTGATGGTTGTTTAGCCAATCAGTAACCAAACTGCAAAGAACCAGAGTTCTTCGACTACAGGTACTAATCTCTCTACTCTGAGCCATGTAAAAAAATAATTGTAGAAGAGAGGGAAATTAAGAATTAAAGTGTGGGGGTATTGCATTGAAGCTGCACATTTACGTGAGTTAAGAGTCCCTGATCACAGAGCACCCTCTCCAAACCAGCCTCCCATCTCCTGAAAGATGAGACCCCACTGACTGACTTCGACCACAGAACATGCAACCTTTGAAACATTTCCAGAAACAATACAGTCCTTCATAACAGTGTAGGAATGAAGCTATCTAATTCCGTGTATCAGCCATCAGAGGTACAAGTGACATGAAAGTTTAACTGGAATCTTTTTTTTTCCTTATTTCTCAATGCATACTTTGCACTTTTAATTCAGTATTGTGTCAAGTTCATACATCTAATTCATGGAAACTACTTATAAAATATGAAGACACATTAGCAACTAAGATTTGGTTAATACACATTTCAAATGTTGTTGGATTTCTTTGGAGTACAACAATAACTAAATGTTGCATTATTTAACAAATGTTGGGGTGTGGGTTTGTGCACATAGGGTTCCCAGCAGGTAATTTATCTAGTAATCATGTCCTGATGAGCACAAGGGCCCTATTACAGGCAAATCAAAAGAGGTAGGACTATGTCCCAAGTGTTGCTTCTCTTACCCCAAGGTTGCCCAATGCAATAGTTTTCATCCTGGTACATGCAAACATGTTTCCTCTAAGGTGCAATGCCAGAAACCTAGAGGAAAATGTGTCTTGGTTTTATCTGAGAAAACTGGCAACAATTCCTTTGGAATTGATTCCTTTTCTTTTTATTATTTTAAAGAGAGAATAGATGGTTATTATACCACTTACGCAGCTAACAGTTTGTAGGTCAAGATGACCTAGAGCCAAGAAATGTGATATTCATTATGATACAGCATGAAAAAGAGAAAGTTTTGTTTGCAAAGGATTTTTTTATGAAGTCACAGGCCCAAGGGAGATGAGTACAGAAAGCTATTTAGGGTACCAAGAATAAATTGGATGGCCCCCTCTCTATTCCCTTTTTTTATCCCCTTAATTATTTATTCTGCAACTTCTCCCTCAACAAGTATGTAAGTCACATTAGGGCCGGGATTTTTATTTATTGTGGCATCCCCAGTGCTGGTATGTACTCTGTATTAAAAATATATTAATGAATGAGTGAGTGAATGAATGAATGAATTTCATCTGAAGAATGAGCCTTCCAGACAAATTCCTTGTTAAAATAAGCCAGCACATTGTCTATAAAGCAGCTTCCTTGATTAAGGGGCAAGGTCTCAGGTTAACATGAAATAAGAGTTTCTGATTTCAGCATCCAGCCAAATGATACTGTTCTTTGGAATGCACTCTCGTCTTCCCTCCACTAGTTTTTCTTCCCTAGCATTTGTTTTGGATCTGTAGTTACAGCATTTTCTGTTCAGAATTCACCCGAGGGAAAAAAAAAATGTGTTTTGAGTAATACTCACTAAGGTGAAAATCTGACCATATTTTGAGAAATAAGGGGTTTGGAAGCTCAGGACAGACCATTCCACTGCTCTCTTAGGGACATTGGGCTGCTGGAGCCTGGCCCAAAGAAGGTCTTCTGGGAAATCAGGACTGAGTCTGGGCAATGCTAGAGTCAGCGGGTAAAATGGCTTTGGAGTGTGGCACACACAGTAAGGCTCTGTAGAACCCTCCATACTGATCTGAGCCTGGCCTGATCTAGGAGTCATCTAAACCTAACAAAAGGCATCTAGAGGACTTGGGGTTAAGGCCGAGTTATTCTTCAAGTACGTAATTATGGTTGCCAGTAAAATGAATTTCATGCTTGAGGTGATATTTGTGGGAGAAAAAAAAAAGGAAGATTAAAAAGACTGTGTCAAAATAGTGTTTTGATTAGACCAGAAGCATCATTTTAGAAAATGCAAAATAGTAGGAATGCAATAAAACAAACAAACAGACAAAACCCAAACAAACAAAAAATGCTCTGGGCATGCCTTTCAGGAATGAATGATGAACCAACGTCATAAATCATCCCCCTCTATTCCCTATTTTTCAGGTGTTATGTTTCTCTATTTTGTAGACTTTCGTGTTCTACATTGTGAAAAAATAACTAATGCACGATCCCATATATTTAAGCTTGTATGATTACATTTGTCATCTTTTTAATTTGTAGAGGATATTTAATTTACTCTTTTCTGGAATATATGATAATCCTGTGCTTTACTTTCTCATGAAGAAGAGAGAGTAAAACAATAAGCACCTTGGTTTAAAAAGAACTAATTAGCAAGTTTCCCTCCGATTCTCCAGGCTTATGGCAAATAACTTTCTTCCTGACAACTGAACGTTACATCCCAACCTCCATTAGTCTTGATAGAAGTCATGCATTCTCTCCCACTTGCTGTGATATAAGAATAATTTTTCCTCTGAGTAGAATAATGGTTGTGAAGTCATTTAGGTAGTCACAGAAAAAAATAGCCTTTTATTGTTGTTGTTGGGTTTTCTTTGATTCCGGGAATGAGGCTAAGAGAAACCTTGTTCCATTTTACCATAAATACTATTAATCCAGAGATGAGTCCTTAGTGTACAGAAATGATTGACTTGCATTTAAATGAGTGAATATTCAGAGTTCCTAGACTCAGATAAAACATCAAAATTATCCAGTGACCATGGCTAAATTTTAGAGTTAACTACTTAGGTGGCCTAAACAAAAGCTTGTATTTTCAGCACACCTACCATATGAAAAAAAGACTTAAAGCTACCTTCCACCATTCTGATGTAAATTAGACACTGAAAGTATACACTTTATCTCCACTATTATTGATTTATTCATTTCTGACCTCATTCCCAAGACAGCTCACTCATTTCCTCCACCAGGTCCAGGACCAATATCTTACTTTAAGTAAAAAGTTTTCACTCAGAAAAGTCTGGTTGACTATTATATTTGACAAAGTAGAAAATAGAGTTATGGTGCTGTTTTAAAAGAACTGGGGAGGTCTGATTCCCAATCTGCATAATAAGGTTGTCTTTAGCACTGTGCATTAGCAGCAAGTAATTACCTCCAACTAGAATGAAATGAGGGTCAAGAATGGTTCCAAGTAATGCAGTGGAAGTGTTACTTGCTTTATTGAACATGCTAATACAAAGCTGTATTTGAAAGAGTCAAAGAAGAAAAAATGCCCCAAACCCAAATTGCCTTATGAGCTTTTTCACAAGAGCAGTCCAGAGTGGTCTGTAAATGATAAATTTAAGAGTTGCAGTTGTTTAGTTTTACCACTTTAAATTAATTCACCTAAGAATTTAAATGATTTTGGGTTTCTGCTTTTGTGTCTAAATTTAATGATGCATTCTGTGAATATAAGGATAAACACACACAGATTTTTATACATGTAACTGACCTATTTTCAAATAGGTGTGCCTTTTCCTAAATAGAGAGATTGATGTCCTACCAGATTACAAATTAAGTAGATACAATTTATGTGGTTTTAGTATGTGAAAGTATTAGCTGATTCTAATTTCTTCTTGTGAGATACTAAGCGAATGAAACATACTTATTAAAACTCAAACAAACTGTTATTGACTTATAGTCATCCACAGTTCTAATCTGGATGAGTGACGATTCAAAGTCATAACAATAATTTTTTTATTAGCAGCCAATTAGCTTTGAGAACAAAAATGCAATCAGCTCCAGAATTCATACATTTTTTTCTTTCATTAGACATCAACCAACCAAAGTTTAGGGTGAATATATTTCATACATCTAGGTCAATAATAATACAAAGAATGCTGGCCTAATAGCAATATCTTAAGCTTTTTACCCCACTAACATACAGCAGAAAGCATGTAGAAAATAAGCTCTTTCAACGAAATAAGTAATTAGAAACGATGGATTGTTCAGATTTAAATTTGATGATAATTATTTTAAAATGACAGAAGTATTGAAAGTTTATTATTCAAACCACCTTAAAAGTTTTTCCTAGTATACACTACAACAACAACAAAAGGAACATTACAAAAAGCTAAGACTTTGAGAGGCCAGGCATGGTGGTTCACACCTGTAATCCCAGCACTTTGGGAGGCTGAGCGGGGGAGGATTGCTTGAGCTCAGAAGTTTGAGACCAGCCTTGGCAACATAGAGAGACTCCATCTCTAATAAAAAATTTTAAATTAGCTAGGTGTGGTGGCATGTGCCCATAGACCCAGCTACTCAGGATGCTGAGGACGCTGAGTGGGAAGGATTGCTTGAGCCCAGGAGTTCAAGGCTGCAGTGAGCTATGATCACGCCACTGTATTCTAGCCTCGGTGACAGAGCTTGACCTTGTCTCAAAAAAGGAAAAATAATAATAAGACCTTGGGAAATTTTTGAAGCAGAAGAGAAAATGTGGGCATATGTATAACTTCCCCTCAAATCCCTCTATCCTATGCTGACACACTCATATTCCTAAGAAAGATAGCCGGAGAGGATTGCCAGACAAATGCAAACTTTTTTTATCCTGCAGAAGTTTCCTGTCTTGCATTTTTGCCTTCTTGTCATCCTCAGATGAGATGAGCTTAATAGATCAGAAAAGTCAGGATACAGTAGGCTATGTTCCAGTAACAAATAAACCCCAAAGAGTGAATTGTTTAACACACTAAGTTTATTCTACACTCAAAGTCCAAAATGAATCAGATGTCCTTCTTCCATCTTATAGCCTGCAAGGTTGCTGTGTCAAGAAAGAGAGAGCTAAAAGTTTCCATGAGGCGTGTCTGTAAGGGCCAGGTTTAGAAGTGCCTTCTGAAACCCCCCACCTTTGCATGGATCAGGGCCTAGCCATGTGATCCCAACCTAAGGCAAGGGAGATTGGGGAGTGGGTGGCCCACAAGAGGATGCGAAGTGGATCTTACCACCGTCTCTGCTGCAGGAGACCTTCTAGCTCCCCTAAGCTCATCTGGCTTAACAGCCAGCTCTGTTTTCTCTCCTCAGGGCTGTGCTGAGGGCCCTCTGATTCTCCAAACCAACATCCCTTCAGAGAAAGAGAACGTTCAGTGAAAGAGGAAGAGAGAGAGATGGAATGACAGCACTAGCTCTCATACGAAGTCCCAAAAGCATGAAATTCCAGAATGGAATTCATTCTGCACATCATTTTCTTCAAGTGGGGAGAGAGAGAGAGGTACGGGAGTGGGGACAGAGAGAGAGAGAGAACTATTGAAATAAGAATTTACCCTTATACTTGGAATAAGTAAGAATATAAATAAGAATATCCTTCTCACTCTATTTTCCTTCCTCCCACATAACTACTCCCACCATAGTGAATATGATAGAGTATATATCTGATTTCTTTACTCCAAAAAGATACCAAGAACCTTAAGCTTTCTTTCTGAGCCACTCCTCACTAAGCTTATCCTCATTTCTTAAAGTATAACTATAGCTGGGCCATTTTACATTCTACTGAATATTCTGTGACACTGTGGTCATCAGCATGAATGACACTTTGGGAACTCATCTAACCAATATTTTGGATGTCTCCCAACTGCCAAGTCTTGTACTAACTCCATCCTGAGGCTGTGCTTCTCTCAAAGAACTTGTGGTTTAGCTGGTGTCATCCAAATACTGACAGATACATTACGGGAAACACAGCTACTGTTGCTTGTAACCCACACCCTGAGGTGTGCTGCCGAGTATGTGCTCAGCCACACATCACACACAAAAATGCCTTCTGAGGTACCAGTTGCATACCGCTCTAGAGTAATCACATCCAAGATGGGATGGCACATACATTAAAGACCAAAGCTTTGCTCTTCACATGGGTGTTAAGAACTGGGAATTCATTTCTTCCCGAGGCCAACTCTCACAGTCTTGATCTGTCAGAACTTACTGGGGTTGAGGAGAAAGATGATGTTCTGAACATGGCCTGTTTGGGCCTGTTTGGGACTCAGTTTTGCCATCAGAGATGTTCCTTGCTGGCAGTGGCACTGGCCCACAACGGATAGAGCTGGCGTGAGGAGTGGAAGCTGTAAACCAGGACACCAGAAGTTGCCCTTTTTAGATCCAGCTCTTCCACTAACTCACTCTGTGACCTTGGAGGTGTCCTTTTGGCCTCTCTGAGCTCCAGTTTTCCTCATGTGTAAAATCAAATGTTTGGACTAGACAAGGGCTCTTTCAGCTGTGACACCCTGTTATTCTGGGCATCTGTGTTCCTGCCTCTGTAATTGAGGTCATCAGTCCTATGTCATACTGGGTCTGCCGGGAGGATGAATTGGAGCAGAGTCACCAGGTTGATCAACTCGAGAGGCATCCCTCCCACAGTGACTCACCAGGAGAAAAACCATTAGACCCATCATCTCTGGGACTTGTTGACACTGATTTTGGTTTTTTTCTATAACTTCTAAATGCTCACAAACTGAAGAAGGCAATAACCCTTTTTCAGTCAGTGCAGCTACCAAAATGGAATGAAAGTACCTTTGCACCTATCGCTGAGCTAGCCTCTCCAACATGTACTCAGCCCATTGCCGAGGGAGTCTGTGGGTTTAGAGAGAGGACTTTCTAGAAGACAGAGCACTGCCTGTCACTGGAAGCCCAGCTTAGCATGAGGGGACTTGTCACACAGTACTGTGGAATTACACACCTTTAGAGCTGCCAATAAGTTCAGCCTTCTCCTCACCTTCACACAGATTTCTTCACACACATTTTGCACACAGGGAAGTGAAGCCCAGAGAGGTTGATTAGCCCAAGGTCATGCACGGTATGAAGGACTGAGATGAGAACTGGCATCTTCTGACTCCTGACTGTTAGGCCAGTGCTCTTGCACTCTACTGTGCTAAATAATTCATAGACACATGAATCTGGTATCAAGAACAGTGACATGATAATGGTACAGCCAATAATGGTAGTTACATATACCACATATTTATTTTATATGTATATAATATGTGTATTATATATAATATATATTCTTTAGTCCCAACTTATAGGTAAGAAACTGAGACACATAGAGATGAACTAATTTATTCATTTGGTGACATATAGCTCAGTTGTTCCATTGAAGCAATTTTTTAAGTGCTTTTCATGAGCAGGCATTAAACTAGTCACTATGATGGAATTTAGAGATAAATTAGAGCTATGCCCTCAAGGAGATGATAGTAATGTATAACCTAAGCCACGGACATGGGTAACAGTTATATAAGGGAGAGATGGGACTGATGTCAGAAGAGAGAGCTGGCTAGATTTGGGGAAATTCAAAGAAAGGGATGTATTTTTTTTTCCAGATTGAATGGGTTAGAGGAGGAAAGACAAGGGTAGAGGTAACTGAACTGAATCTCCAAAGAAGTGTAGGTTGTAGGGCATAGAATAGGGAGTGAAAAGCCAGAAAGGGCCAAAAATATCTGCATGAAGCCAAACAGCACATCAGTTAAGAAGTTTGTTCTTTGACAAGTGCGCAGCCACAACCAAGGGATAGCAAGTGTAAAATGTTTAGTAGTAGGTGAAGACCGGGAATGTGACTAATCTCATGAACCACCTGTGATAAAGAAATCTTTGCTTTCTGATTTTGTTACACCAAAAAGAAAAAAAAAGAAAAGCCATTAGAAAACTTGTAAACCTGGTATCTAAACTACAAGCAAATTGAAACTGACCCAGCTCACTGTTAAGAGTCTCTTTGTGAGGAAAACTAGAGCATTTTCCTGTAAAGTCAACAGCGTTTACAGTTGTAATAGGCCATTGATTCTGAATACACAAATCTGAACAAACCATGTATCAAATCAGTCTCCCTGAAAGATGGCAGCTGCAAAAGGTAAAAGCCAGATGCAACAGAGTTAACCTCCATCACCACTTTAAAGAGGAGCAGAGCTGTGATTGTCTCCACTGAAGAACAAAATGAAGATTGGAGTTAAGCCAGTGTTGTGCTGGTAAATATTTGAACACTGGCTCTGTTTAAAAATGTGTGTGTGTCAAGGACAGAAAACCAAACACCGCACGTTCTCACTCATAAGTGGGAGTTGAGCAATGAGAACACATGGACACAGGGAGGGAAACATCACACACTGGGGCCTGTTTTGGATCTGTAGTTATTGGGAGGGTTAGGGGAGGGATGGCATTAGGAGAAATACCTAATGTAGATGACAGGTTGATGGGTGCAACAAACCACCACGGCACGTGTATACCTAGGAAACAAACCTGCACATTCTGCACATGTACCCCAGAACACGAAGTATAATAAAAAAGATAATATTTTAATGAAATATTAAAATTAAACTGCCAAGAATGTATATTTAAAAAGGTGTGTGTTTAAGTTTATTATTAATTTTCCCAATAAAGAGCACATAATTTACGAATAACAATAAAATGTTCAGTATTCTTTGTTCTAAATTCCATGTACCCAATTGTTTCTTTAAGAATGTTTTTATTGATTTTTGCCAAATTATTTTATCTATAGCTAACCTATGGGTGCAACTGATGAATGAATATAGTCCCAAAATAATATGGTTAGTATTTTTTGTTACCTTAGTAGGTAAGAAGAAGGTGAAACCAAAAAGACCTGTGTTGGAACCTCATTTGCTCCTCCATAATATTAGTAACTTCCTTACTGAATCAAATAACAGTTTTCAAATAATAGACCACCACTATTTTTCCAGTTTTGTGCTGCTCATGATGTAATGTCTACAAACACAACACACTTTGAAGTTTAATATGTAGTATTTACATTTTCTCCATCCGTTTCTAATAAACAACAGTATAGCAAATCAAGTCCTGATTGGTGGTGTTTGCTTATTTCTATGATATAAATACTTCCTTACAGCTGGTTTCTAGCTCCCAATGAGATATCACTGAATGAAGAGCTGGAAAGAGAGGTACAGTAGCAGGCCTTATATAACATTTTCACTATTATGCACTGAATATGTGTGTGTGTGTCCCCAAGTCTATATGTTGAAGCCCTAACCCCCAATGTGATGGTATTTGGAGGAGGCTCCTTTGGTAGGTAATTAGATTTATGTAATTAGGTTTAGATGAGGTCACAAGTGTAGGGTCCCCATGATGAGATTAACGACCTTATAAAAAGAGACCAGAGTATTCTATAACGCTGTAGTTAAATATGAACAGAATTAACAATAATACACAGATTTAAATAGCTAGAATGAAAATATTGAATGGTCTCAACCCAAAGAAATGATCAATGTTTGAGATAATGGATATGCCAATTACCCTGATCTGATCACTGTCCATCATGTATATTGCAACATCACTATGTACCCCATAAACATGTACAATTATTATGTGTCAATTTTTTAAAACTAAAAAGTTTAAAAAATTAAAAATAATTGTAGAAAATAAAAACACCATGGTCACAAAAAAATAAAAATTAAAAAAGAAACCAGAGTTTGCACTTGTGCACCCCCTCGCCTGCCCCATCACCATAAAGGAACACCCTCCCTGTGCTTCCTCTTTCTATTGTTACCACTTACTCCCCATCCTCTCACAGCTACTAATCTGTTCTCCATCTCCATAGTTTTATTTCCAGAATGTTATAAATATAAAATTATACAGTACATTAACTTTTGAGATGACTTTTTTCACTAAGAATAATTCCCTAGTTTCGTCTATATAGTTGCGTGTATCATTCCTTTTATTTCTGAGTAGTATTCCATTGTACAGATAAACCAGAATTTGTTTAACCATTCACC
This sequence comes from Pongo abelii, assembly GCF_028885655.2. Classification (NCBI taxonomy): domain Eukaryota; kingdom Metazoa; phylum Chordata; class Mammalia; order Primates; family Hominidae; genus Pongo; species Pongo abelii. The sequence continues at coordinate 156,025,719 of NC_071985.2, read as the reverse complement.
CATTGATAGGCATATGGGTTGTTTCCAGTTCTTTGCTGTTATCGATAGAGCTGCCATAAACATTTGTGTATTTTGTATATAGATTTTATGTGAATGTAATTTTTCACTTTTCTGGGATAAGTGCCTAAAACTGATTGCTGGGACATATGATTGGTGCAAGAAACTTCCAAACTATTTTCCAGAGTACCTGTATTATTTTACTTTCCCACCATCATGTATGAGAGATCAAGCTTCTCTGTATTCTCGCCAGCATTTTGCGTTGTCACTGTTTTTCATTTTAGCAGTTCTAATTGCTATGTGCTGATATCTCATTGTGGTCTTAATTTGCATTCTCTAATGGATAACGATGTTGGACGTCTTTTTATGTGTTTATTTGCCACCCATATCACCTCTTTGGGGAAATGTTTCCTCATGTCTTTTACCCATTTTCTTTGGAGTTTGTTTCTTTACTATAGAGTTTTGAGAGTTCTTTATATATTCGAGATGTAAGAACTTTGTCAGATATGTGGTTTGCAAGTTTTTTCTCCCAGTCTGTAACTTGTCTTTTCATTCTCTTAAAAGAGTATTTTGCAGCATAAAAGTTTCAAATGTTGATAAATCATATATCAATTTTTGGTGTCATGTCTAAGAACTCTTTACCTAGATTTACATCCTGAATATTTTCTCTTATTTTTAAATGAAAAGTTTTATAGTTTTATATTTTCATTTAAATCCATGATCCATTATGAATTAATTTTTCATGTGGTATGAAGTTTTAAATCAAGGTTCATTTTTCTGCCCATTGGTGTCCAATTGTTCCCATGCTGTTTGTTCAAAGTTATCCTTTCTCCAGTGAAATTTGTGTTTTTAATATAATTCATTTCATTATAAGTTTTAAAAATAATGCCTGTGAGTAACAACTAGCTCACAAAAATTTTACAATCAGTTCTGAGAGCCAGCACAGGGTGGCTCCAGCACTTTATTGGTTTAAACTATATTGTATGTTATTGATTAGGAGGGAAAATGCAGTCATAGGGATGGTTAGAAATGATGAGCGTTTACCTAAATGCCCATCAGTGATAGACTGGACAAAAAAAAATGTGGTACATGTACACCACGGAATACTATGCAGCCTTAAAAAGGAGCAAGATCATGTCCTTTGCAGGGACATGGATGGAGCTGGAAGCCATAATCCTTAGCAAACTAATGCAGGGACAGAAAACCAAACACTGCATGTCCTCACTTATAAGTGGGAGCTGAATTATAAGAACACATGGACACATGTGGGGGAACAACCCACACTGGGGCCTGTTGGAAAGTGGGAGGGGAGGGAGAGTATCAGGAAGAATAGATAATGGATGCTGTACTTAATGCCAAGGTGATGAAATGATCTTTGCAGCAAACCACCAGGGCACACGTTTACCTGTGTAAAAAATGTGCGCATTCTGCACATGTACCCCAAGCTTAAAATAGATGCTGAGAGGAAAAAAAGAAATAGTGAGTGTTTGTAAATAAATACATATGTAAAACATTATAAGAACATAAGGGCCCAGAGGTAGCATTAGTATCATCTTGTAGAAAATTAAAACTCAGGTTTGAAACTCACATTTTACTAGCCTCAGAGGGAGGAAGCAGGAATGGGATGTAATTCATGCTATTACTTTGAAATTGCTTAATTAATAGATTATTTTCAAACTAACTGGGTGGCCAGGAAGCTTAGTAGAATAATCACGGCCTCTGTGGTCAAATGGAGCTGGGTCTGAATCTTGGCTCTGACATTTACCAGCTTTGAGGAAATGCCTTATTCACCATCAGTTTCCTTTAGTGTTAAAATGGAGAGAACTCCAAGAATCAAAAGCTATGTTCATTAATTTAACAAATACTTGATGAGTTCTGGTCTATGGAGAAGGGATTGGGGGATACAGCAGTGAGCAAAACAGTCAGGATTTTTGCCCTCAAAGAGTTTACAATCCAGTGAAGAGGTGGACAGTGAACAAATAAGCACATTGGTGAAATGGTATTACCATTGTGATAAGTGGCATGAAGGAAAAAAAGCAGATGTAGTGGTTTAAATAGACAAACCCAAAACTTAGCACTTTTCCCAGCACACAGAGTTTTCTCAGTGGTAGCTATTCATATTATTGCAGATTAGGGTAAGATTAATGTGGCCCAGGCAGAGGTTTGGAGGCCTGTCTGGGGACCTGACCACTGTCATCTATGTTGCATATTGTAATGCTCATTTTGCACATCAAGCTGAATTGGATGTGCTTCCAGGTCCTCCTCTTACTCTAAAAATCTGTGTCCCTTAGGTATGTCAAGCAGGGATTAGTTTAATTTCTTACAAAAGGTGAGGGTAAATTCAGCAATCAATATGGTAGTAATTGCGTCAGTTGCTATATGTGTTTACATTTTAATAATGTTTTTCTGTGATATTCCCTACTCATTATGCCTTTTTTAACATGGAGTAAATTATGAAAAAAGACTTAGGGAGCTAGAATCCTAGGACAATGAGATGACTGCTGAAAGTGTTTACCAACTTTACTTCCAACTATTGGCACACATTGAGTTTTGTTTGGAAGTAAGTTATTATTAATCAATGTTTTTTTGTAATGAAGTCCATAAATCCACATTAAATACACATCCAAACTTGTTGAAGTCCTTTTGATTTTGCATATTTTCATCAGAATAATTCACTAAACTCAATCTGAGTCTTTTTCATGTTAAGTTTTTGCTGATTTTCTACTAAGCGTCCTCTGACTTATTGAGCAACCAGTGCAGCGTTGGCTGCCTGGGCAGGGAAGGAAACAGCAGGGGCTATGCAGGCACCTGAGTGATTCTGCTTCTTGGCTGTTGTTCTTATGGTTTAAAATAGAAGGAATAATCTTTTCACCACTGTCTCCACCGCCTCCAGTTTTCAGTGGGAAGATGAGGAGTAAGAGGTACATGGTTAGTTATTTTCTGTTTCCCTTCTCTAATTTCTTTTATTATCAAATTGATATTGCCTTATTGTAGGAAATTTGGAAAATAAAAACTACAAAGGGGAAAATAAAACTTATCTGTAATGTTACTGTTAGCAGTCATCATCTCCCATACTTTGAAACCGGATATGATAACTTCATAATTTCAGGGTTAAACTCTATTAAAATCCCTACTTCTGCCTCCACAGCACTTTGAGACTAATGGAGGAAGCCATATACCTAAGTAAGGCCCAATATCCAGGAAAAAAAAAAAAAAAAAAAGCACAGGTAAGGGCCATATAATGCTGTGTTGCAGGAACTATTCTAAATACACTGCAAATATGTTTCTTACAACCACACTCTATGGGTACCATTATTACCCTCATTTTTCTATAGTCACAAAAGCAGTAAGAGGTAGAACCTGAATTCAGGCCCAGTAACACTGGCTCCAGAGTCCACAGGCTAACAAACTTTGTAATACTAAAGAAAGCTGAGTAACCATTTCCAACTTCCCTCCTCTCCTAGCTCATTCTCTCCTGTGGGAAGCCAACACTTTCATTGTTTCTTTGTCTCACTCATGGCCCAGTACTGACTTTGTTCCTATTTTGACTTGTTATGTGATGTTGTCTGTCACTCCTGTGAGTGGAGGAACTGTTTTGTCCCAGTATCCTCTTTCTAGAACTTTCCCTCTACTCACTTCTACTGAAGGCCAGCTGTATTTCCATGACCTGGCAATACAACTCACAACCATCTCCTCCAAAAATCTGGTAGTTTTACACAATAACCAAAGTCACATACAATCTTTAGCATAGATTCGGGGAGGAGGGAGGGAGATGATTAAGTGTGGTGTTTAACATAGGGTCATGGGGTCGGGGAAGTTTTGTGAGGTCACTGAGGGGCCAACGACTCCTTCAAACCATCAAGGAGATAATCTCTATTGATTGGTGTATTTTTCTTGAATTTTTTTCTATGCACACACTTTTCTGAAGTTTATTTTATTTATTTTTATTTTACCCAACTTGTGATTTTGAAATGACTCAAACCTGGAGAAAAATGGAAAGTATTTTCACTGAAGATTTTTTACCTTTACCTACTATATTAGTTTCCTGGGACTGCTATAACAAATTACCACAGACTGGGTAACTTAAAACAATGTAAATGTATTGCCTCACAGTTCTGAAGGCCAGAAATCTTAAATGGAGGTGTCGGCAGGGCCATGCTCCCTCTGAAGTCTCCAGGAAAGGATCCTTTCCTTTTCCTACCTTCTGGCGGTTGCCGACAGTCCTTGGGTTCCTTGGCTTGTAGAGACATTCCTCGAATCTTTGACATCACATGGCCTCCTTCCTCATGGGTCTCTCTGTTCCTCCTCTCTTCTTATAAGGAATGCAATTGTATTGGATTTAGGGCCCACCCTAATTCATATGACCTCATCATAATTTAATTACATCTGCAAAGGTCCTATTTCCAAATAATGTTACATTCTGCATTTCTGAGAGGACATTAATTTTGGTGGATATTATTTAGCTCAGTACACCTGTAGTCACCAATTGTTAACATTTTGACACATTTGTTTTATTTTTAACTCCAACTGTCCACCCACTCACCCACCCATCCATCCTCACACACACAGATTTTGTTAATCCATTTGAAAGTACTAGACACGACACCACAACCCTAAATACTTCAGCTGCTGGTATCTATTAGGCAAAATAACATTTTCGCTACATAACCACAATACTACTGTTATCTCATATTTAATATGAATCCCATAATATCTGATATAGAGATCGTATTCATATTTCCCCATTTGTTCTAAAAACATTCTCGATAGCCGATGGATTTTTTCCCCCACAAATCAAGATTGAATAAAGGATCAAACATTGGACTTATTTATTATTTCTCTTTAATCTCCTTTTAGCTAGAAGGAGGTTTTTTCATGATACTCATATTTTTGAAGAGTCCAAGCCAGTTGACTTTGAGAATGTACCATATTCTGGGTTTGTCTGATCATTTCTTCATTATTAGATCAGATTAAGCATTTTTGAAAAGAATTCCCCGCAGGAGACACTGTCTACTCTGGTTGCCTGACATCCTGAGGCTCACGATGCCCGTTTGCTCTGCTGGTAGTGATGCCGCATATGACAGCTTTGCTGGGGTGGCAGCAACTGCTTATCTGCACAGTCACGCACATTGTTTCCCAGTTCTTTCAACTCTCGCTTCACATCGTCTTTTTATTTGTCCTTTTTTCTTCAGAGCTTTTGGATTTCTGATTAGAAGTGTTTAGGAAATATCTAAAAGTGTTTTTTTGTATACATTTAACTCAGTCCGGCAGTAGTGTTAGTTTTCTTCCGCTATGTAGTTGTTTGGAGGAAAGAATTTTCACCTGCTGAAATGTTTTGACTCTCATTTTCTAAAGTTTTATAGTGGCTTTGTGGGGATGTCATCTGCTGTTTTATGTTTTAATTGTCTTGCGTTTTCCTGTACCAACAAAACCAGATGATTCTGTGTAGACAGCAATAAGGTTTTGGAAAGACTTAATTGATTTCTTGGATCAAGAACACTGTCTTCTGTTGATACAGTGAAGTTTTTTTTTGTTTTTTTTTGTTTGTTTTTTAATAGTAGATGGCACATTTTGTGTGATGGGATGGGGGTGGTAGTGTGCTGTCTCTTCTTCCTGAACAACCCTTAATTTCATGATCATGGTATCTCCCCTGCCAGGTAAGTATGATGTCATATGGCCTCCTTCCTCATGGGTCTCTCTGTTTTGAATGCTTACTTTCTTTTTCTGCTTCACCATCTAGGCTCCAAGGGTACCTCCTCTCCCAAAAAAGCCATGCCTGGACCTGCACTCTCAAGCCTCCTCCCCTTGTACCCCAGTAGCTCTGATCCACCAGGTCATTGACCTTTCTGTCTTTATCCTCTCAGGTGTGACATTTTCTTACCAGGAATAATTTTATCTGTGCTCTTCTACTTGCTAGGCCCCGCTGCCTCCTCCTCTTTCCCGAGCATTCTCTGGCTGACTTTTGGCTCCAGCAAGGCCTTCAGCACTGGCTCTGCAGGTGTCAGATTTTTATTTCCCCACCTCTGTGTAAATTGAGATTTGTAGCATTCTCAGTCTCTTAGTTATGTTGTAGACAGGGGTTATTTGTGGTTTTATTTGCTCTCCTTGTTCATCTCTGTAGGTTTCAGATAACATGTGTGGAGAGATCCATATTTAGTTAATGTCTAGAAACTCCAAGCCTGCGTATATTTATTCTTGCTGCTTTGATGTTTTGATGTAAATACAATTGTATATTTCACATTTTAAAAGTCTGACATGGTATAGAATAATTATATCTATCTTTTTCTCTCTTTTTGTGGTTTGCTTTTTACATTTAACTCTTTAATTCTTCTGGAATTATTCTTTGCTTTGGCTCGTTTATCTACACCTTCTGTTCTTGCCTATGGGCACAATAGAACATAAGGAAACATGGCCTACTTTGCTTAGCAATGGACAGATGCTTAGAGAAATGAGGGGCAAGCTTTGGCCTTGTGCAAATGTGGTGGATGCTTGCTGAAGCGCAGAGTGGACAGGACCAGGGATGACCTTACTGCGAGTTTCTTAAGAAGGTTGAGTGTCGGTCTCTTGGCACTTGAGGCTCTCATTTCTGCAGAGTTTTTCAAGAACCAATGGCCCATCAAATATGGCTGCTTGTCAGATGCCTCAGAACAGCTTTATGGCTTGTCACATTCTTAGTCACTGGCTTATGCCCCAAATTCTCCACTAACGTTTCAGCTTCTAATGAGCAGTGACTACTTCCTTGTCTCAGAGGACATCCAGCTGAAGCCTTGCCCAAAGTGGGTTCTCAGAGACAATTCAGTCACCTTTGAAAGCTTCTATCCTGAGATAACAAAAGGTGTTACAACAAAAGCAGTGTATTTTCCTTTGGAGACGGATAAGAAAAGAAAGACACCTGAGCGGGAGTGGGTAGAAGAAGTGCTATGCAGCCTCTATGAGGCCTGACCCTTTGACAGCCTCAGGTCCTCTTCATTTTCCTCAAGAAGAGCTGAAAAAAAGGAAGCCTGTCAATACCCCACTTTTAAATATACACTATGTTGGTATATTCACCAGTAGCTATCAGGGAAAATTCAGCCAGATATCGGGAGAAATTCACCCCCGATATTTCACGTAGTTTCTTTTCTATTTTCCCTAAGTGTCGGCCAGTCTGAAAAATAAAGGGACAGAGTACAAAAGAGAGAAATTTTAAAGCTGGGTATCCGGGGGAGACATCACATGTCAGCAGGTTCCGTGATGCCCCCCAAGCCATAAAACCAGCAAGTTTTTATTAGTGATTTTCAAAAGGGGAGGGAGTGCACGGATAGGGTGTGGGTCACAGAGATCACGTGCTTCACCAGGTAATATAATATCACAAGGCAAATGGAGGCAGGGCGAGATCACAGGACCACAGGACCGGGGCGAAATTAAAATTGCTAATGAAGTTTTGGGCATGCATTGTCATTGATAACATCTTACCAGGAGCCAGGGTTTGAGAGCAGACAACCGGTCTGACCAAAATTTATTAGGCGGGAATTTCCTCGTCCTAATAAGCCTGGGAGCGCTATGGGAGACTGGGGCTTATTTCATCCCTACAGCTTCAACCGTAAAAGACAGCCGCCCCCCAAAGCGGTCATTTCAGAGGCCTACCCTCAGGGACGCATTCTCTTTCTCAGGGATGTTTCTTGCTGAGAAAAAGAATTCAATGATATTTCTCCCATTTGCTTTTGAAAGAAGAGAAATATGGCTCTGTTCTGCCTGGCTCACCGGCAGTCAGAGTTTAAGGTTATCTCTCTTGTTCCCTGAACATTGCTGTTATCCTGTTCTTTTTCAAGGTGCCCAGATTTCATATTGTTCAAACACGCATGCTCTACAAACAATTTGTTCAGTTAATGCAATCATCACAGGGTCCTGAAGCAACATACATCCTCCTCATCTTACGAAGATGATGGGATTAAGAGATTAAAGTAAAGGCAGGCATAGGAAATCACAAGGGTATTGATTGGGGAAGTCATAAGTGTCCATGAAATCTTCACAATTTATGTTCAGAGATTGCAGTAGAGACAGGCGTAAGAAATTATAAAAGTATTAATTTGGGGAACTAATAAATGTCCATGAAATCTTCACAATCCACATTCTTCTGCCATGGCTTCAGCCGGTCCCTCCATTTGGGGTTCCTGACTTCCCGCAACAAGCAGCCACCCAGATCCTGCCCGAAGTTGCCCATAAAGCACTTTTGGAGAGGCTAGATTATGGATCCAATTAAGAATCCCTGTACTGCAAATTCTAAAGGTCTGACCTAGAGTCCTGTGAGCTATCCTGTTTACAATTGTTACTAGCAGCACACACATGTCGCTGGAATGCAAAGAAGAAAGAAAAAAAGACAAGAACATGAAAATTGGGTGATGTCAGCTTCCCTTGGATAAAGCCCATCAATGGTTTTTGTTGTCTTGGGGTGAGGGACAAATCCTTAATAGAACTAGTATGATCCTCCATGATCTGCCCATGCCGCCTTCTCCAGCATCATCTGCTACTCCAACTCCCTTGCTGCCTTTGCACCAGCTCCTGGCCTCATTTCAGTTTCTCAAACATTCTGAGCTTCTTTCCACCAGAGGGTGTTTGCATATGCTGTTCCCACTCCCTTGAATGCAGCTACTCCCTCTTTTTCCTTAGTTAATGCTTGGATATTTTTCAGATCTCAGGTGAAATTTCACTTCTTCAGAAAGTCTTCCTTGATTGCCCCTGTTAAACACGCATTCTTATAGCAACTGGTATTTCCAGGGTATTTCTTGCAGTTGTAATTTTACATCTTTTGCAGGGTCCTTTTACTAATAATGTTCTTCTCCCTACCCCACCAGGCTACAATTTCCATGAATGCAGAAAAAGAGTTTATTTTTGCCAACCATTGAAATCCATGTGCCTAAAATAAAGACTGGCCCACAGAAGATGTTGAATAAAATGTTTGTGGTATGCATGAATGAAGTGATTAATGTAAAGCAACTGCTGAGGGCTAAATGTCCAAAGTGAAACAAACACTGAACAATCATGTAGGCAGATAAACAGTTGGCTGATTTTTTTTAAGAAGTCATTCTTTGGTAATCTCTGACAAAGATGCTGAGACAACTGAATATATACATAGCTGAGAGACAGATGGAATAACTAAGATGAAAGTTGAGGAAGAAGATTGAAGAAAATATGATAAAAAATTCAGAGCTACTTGCTGGTTGTGTCTGAAAGCAGTGTTCATTTCTAGTCATATCGCTGCCATAAGGAGTTGAAAGACAGTGAGGAGAAGAGCCTAAGAAGGGCAGCATGGATGACCCCAGATTAAATGTCAAGCCACTCACAGAAAGTTTAGAGACTTACAGTGGAAAGTCAAAAGGACTCGAAGGAGATGTAATTACAGATCCAAAGCTCAATGACTGTATGTGATAATGTCACCTGCTTTCATTTTAACAGAGACCTATTTACACAATACAGATGCTAAAGTGCAGATTTGGAAAATTCCAAATAAATTTATGAAGGGTTTTTTCAATAGCAACAAAAGGACCTAAAAGCATAGGGTAGTGGAAGGTATTAAAGTTGCTATGTGAGAAGAAACACTTGAATCTGTGAATGAATTCTCTTTCTTTCGCTCTCACTCTCTGTCTCTGTCTAGTGCATGTGCACACACATTTATATTTTAAGAAAAGTATTTTTAAAAGGAATCTAACAAAGAGATGGTGTTAATTTGGATCTTTTAAACCAAAATACTACATATTCATTTTGCATTTTAATCAGATTTTTTCATAATCTGAAAGATACAGATATATGGCTGCTGTTTTCCATTCATTAGTATATTCTATTGACTCCAAAAGTAAAGGGAGATTTATAATTCTTTACTGTTTACCAAGAGCATTGAAGGAAAAAGCTGAACATTGACTTTTTTATAGAGTTGTTTACTTCATATTGGTATGGAGATGGAATTGGCTTCTCAAAGCATCATTCTTGAAATATATCTCTTCCTCCCTATAGAAAATTTGTGCATAGGATTATTAGGGACATTTGTGGAAGATCTGGTGAGAATAGAAAAGCAGGGAGGTGGGAGGATGACTAGGAACAGACTGAGCTAAGGCAGGGTTAAGTGAGACCCTGATAGTAAAGAGAGATTGCCTGTTAGCTAGAAGTTATTGAATTACTTATCACATTAAAGAATGTGGCTAAAGGCTCAAATAGCCATATTTTTTCCAGCTAGAAAATAAATCAAATTTAACATGACCAGCCCATGCTTTATTGATAATAGACTAAGATCACATAGCGAGTGCTCTGGCTAACAGGATTGCTACGCAGTTACTACCATTGCTATTACAGCAGATACAGTTCTGCCTGCAAAGGCACCATGGAATTGTGCATGACCAAAGACTTGAGTTGTCCTGAATGTCTTTGACCTTGAGAAGAGGAGATAAATGGGACTGAGCAACATGGGGACTAAGGAAGACATTCAGGACGGACCTGAATTGAAGAATAGGGTATCCAAATCACAAGCCTGGTCTGGTTTAGGTGACCATCACATACAGAGTGGATTGGGAGTCTTAATTTAGTAGGTAGGTGGAGGCTGCCAGAAGCACTCAGGCTGCTTCTCGAAAGCAGGTGAATACTTTGATTATGTCCTCTTTTGTCCATTTCCACCTCTACATTTGTGGTAGACAGAACAAAGGTCCACAAAGATATCCATGTCCTAATCCCCAGAACCTTTGAATGTGTTACCTTACCTTACCAAATAATTTGCCGTGACTTACTAAAAGGGACTTTGCATATGTGATTAAGGTTAGGGGCCTTGAGATGGGGAGATAATCCTGTATTATTCCATTGTGAACCCAACCTAATCATATGAATCCATAAAAGGGGAGAACCTTTTCCCCCTGAAGTTGAAATCAAAAAGAGATGTGCCCACAGAAGAATGATAAGAGAAATGCAATGTTTTTGAAGATAGAAGAGGGGACCATGAGCCAAGGAATGTGTGTGGTCTCTAGAAACTAAATAAAGAGAGGAAATGGATTAGTTTTTGGAGTCCTCAGAAAGGAACACAGCCCTGCCAACACTTTGATCTTAGCCCAGTGAGGCCTGCTTTGGACTTGTAACCTACAGAACTTTAAAATAATAAGTTGTATTGTTTTAAGCCCCTGTATTTGTGGTAATTTGTAACAGCAGCTATAAAAAAAATAATAAAGTCTCTTAATCCAAGTTGCCAACGCCACCTGTCTGAAGTACTTACTGCAGTAATCTTCTTACGGGTTTCCCTGCTTCCAGTTCTGTCCTTCCACAACCCACAATTGTTCAGAGTTGTCCTCTTGAAAAATACCAGGTCAGTGATATTTCGTGGCCCAAAACTATCCAATGAATCCATGGCCCATAGCATGAAACCCGGAATTCTAAATGGCCTCTTTTCAACCTCTTATCACACTACTTTCTCTCTCATGGGCCCAGAAGTTCCCCCTCAGAGATAAAGTTTCTGATTTTTATAATTGCTTGCTTGATTTTTTTTATAATGTGATTGCCTATGTATAATTTGATTTTGTCAGTTTCTTAAACATTATATAAGTAGGATAATACAGTAACTATTTTTTATAATTATTATACTTTAAGTTCTAGGGTACATGTGCACAATGTGCAGGTTTGTTACATAGGTATACATGTGCCATGTTGGTTTGCTGCACCCATTAACTCGTCATTTACCTTAGGTATTTCTCCTAATGCTATCCCTCCCCCTGACCCCACCCCATGACAGGCCTCAGGGTGAGATGTTCCCCACCCTGTGTCTAAGTGTTCTCATTGTTCAATTCCCACCTATGAGAGAGAACATGTGGTGTTTGGTTTTCTGTCCTTGGGATAGTTTGCTCAGAATGATGGTTTCCAGCTGCATCCATGTCCCTGCAAAGGACATAAACTCATCCTTTTTTATGGCTGCATAGTATTCCATGGTGTATATGTGCCACATTGTCTTAATCCAGTCTATCATTGATGGACATTTGGGTTGGTTCCAAGTCTTTGCTATTGTGAATAGTGCCACAACAAACATACAAGTGCATGTGTCTTTATAGTAGCATGATTTATAATCCTTTGGGTATATACCCAGTAATGGGATTGCTGTGTCAAATAGTAATTCTAGTTCTAGATCCTTGAGGAATTGCCACACTGTCTTCCGCAATGGCGGAATTAGTTTACACCCCCACCAACAGTGTAAAAGCATTCCTATTTCTTGACATCCTCTCCAGCATCTGTTGTTTCCTGACTTTTTGGTTATCGCCATTCTAACTGGCGTGAGACAGTATCTCATTGTGGTTTTGATTTGCGTTTCTCTGATAACCAGTGATGATGAGCATTTTTTCATGTGTCTGTGGGTGCATAAATGTCTTCTTTTAAGAAATGTCTGTTCATATCCTTTGCCCACTTTTTGATGGGGTTGTTTGTTTTCTTCTTGTAAACTTGTTTAAGTTCTTTGTAGATTCTGGATATTAGCCCTTTGTCAGATGAGTAGATTGCAAAAATTTTCTCCCATTCTCTATATTTCCCATTCACTCTGACGGTAGTTTCTTTTGCTGTGCAGAAGCTCTTTAGTTTAATTAGATCCCATTTATCTATTTTGGCTTTTGTTGCCATTGCTTTTGATGTTTTAGTCATGAAGTCCTTGCCCATGCCTATGTCCTGAAAGGTATTGCCTAGGTTTTCTTCTAGAATTTTTATGGTTTTAGGTCTAACATTTAAGTCTTTAATCCACCTTGAATTAATTTTTGTATAAGGTGCAAGGAAGGGATCCAGTTTCAGCTTTCTACATATGGCTAGCTAGTTTTCCCAGCACCATTTATTAAATAGAGAATCCTTTCCCCATTTCTTGCTTTTGTCAGGTTTGTCAAAGATCAGATGGTTGTAGAAGTGTGGTGTTATTTCTGAGGGCTCTGTTCTGTTCCGTTAGTCTATATCTCTGTTTTGGTAACAGTACCATGCTGTTTTGGTTACTGCAGCCTTGTAGTAGAGTTTGAAGTCAGGTAGCATGATGCCTCCAGCTTTGTTCTTTTTGCTTAGGATTGTCTTGGCAATGTGGGCTCCTTTTTGGATCCATATGAACTTTAGTTTTTTCCAATTCTATGAAAAATGTCATTGGTAGCTTAATGGGGATGGCATTGAATCTATAAATTACCTTGCACAGTATGGCCATTTTCATGATATTGATTCTTCCTATTCATGAGCATGGAATGTTCTTCTATTTGTTTGTGTCCTCTTTTATTTCGTTGAGCAGTGGTTTGTAGTTCTCCTTGAAGAGGTCCTTCACATCCCTTGTAAGTTGGATTTCTAGGTATTTTATTCTCTTTGTAGCAATTGTGAATGGGAGTTCACTCATGATTTGGCTCTCTGTTTGTTATTGGTATATAGGAATGCTTGTGATTTTTGCACATTGATTTTGTATCTTGAGACTTTGCTGAAGTTGCTTATCAGCGTAAGGAGATTTTGGGCTGAGACAATGGGGTTTTCTAAATATACAATCATGTCATCTGCAAACAGGGACAATTTGACTTCCTCTTTTCCTAATTGAATACCTTTATTTCTTTCTCTTGACTGATTGCCCTGGCCAGAACTTCCAACACTATGTTACACAGGAGTGGTGAGAGAGGGCATCCCTGTCTTGTGCCAGTTTTCAAAGGGAATGCTTCCAGTTTTTGCCCATTCAGTATGATGTTGGCTGTGGGTTTGTCATAAATAGCTCTTATTATTTTGAGATACGTTCCATCAATACCTAGTTTATTGAGAGCTTTTAGCATGAAGAGCTGTTGAATTTTATCGAAGGCCTTTTCTGCATCTATTGAGATAATCATGTAGTTTCTGTCATTGGTTCTGTTTATGTAATGGATTATGTTTATTGATTTGCATATGTTGAACCAGCCTTGCATCCCAGGGATGAAGCTGACTTGATCATGGTGCATAAGCATTTTGATGTGCTGCTGGATTCAGATTGCCAGTATTTTATTGAGGATTTTTGCATCAATGTTCATCAGGAATACTGGTCTAAAATTCTCTTTTTTTGTTGTGTCTCTGCCAGCCTTTGGTATCAGGATGATGCTGGCCTCATAAAATGAGTTAGGGAGGATTCCCTCTTTTTCTATTGATTGGGATACTATCAGAAGGAATGGTAGCAACTCCTCTTTGTATCTCTGGTACAATTCAGCTGTGAATTCATGTGGTCCTGGACTTTCTTTGGTTGGAAGGCTGTTAATTATTGCCTCAATTTCAGAGCCTGTTATTGGTCTATTCAGAGATTCAGCTTCTTCCTGGTTTAGTCTTGGGAGGGTGTATGTGTCCAGGAATTTATCCATTTCTTCTATATTTTCTAGTTTATTTGCATAGAAGTGTTCATAGTATTCTTTGTATTTCTGTGGGATCGGTGGTGATATCCCCTTTATCATTTTTATTGCATCTATTTGATTCTTCTCTCTTTTCTTTTTTAGTAGTCTTGCTAGCAGTCTATCAATTTTGTTAATCTTTTCAAAAACCAGCTCCTGAATTCATTAATTTTTTGAAGGGTTTTTTTGTGTCTCTATCTCTTTCAGTGCTTCTCTGATCTTAGTTATTTATTGCTTTCTGCTAGCTTTTGAATTTGTTTGCTCTTGCTTCTCTGGTTCTTCTAATTTTGATGTTAGGGTGTCAATTTTAGATCTTTCCTGCTTTCTCTTGTGGGCAGTTAGTGCTATAAATTTCCCTCTACACACTGCTTTAAATGTGTCCCAGAGATTCTGGTACATTGTGTCTTTGTTCTTATTGGTTTGAAAGAACATCTTTATTTCTGCCTTCATTTCATTATTTACCCAGTAGTCATTCAGGAGCAGGTTGTTCAGTTTCCATGTAGTTCTTCAGTTTTGAGGGAGTTTCTTAATCCTGAGTTCTAATTTGATTGCAGTGTGGTCAGAGAGACAGTTTGTTGTGATTTCTGTTCTTTTACATTTGCTGAGGAGTGCTTTACTTCCAACTATGTGGTCAATTTTGGAATAAGTACGATGTGGTGCTGAGAAGAATGTATATTCTGTTGATTTGGGGTGGAGACTTCTGTAGCTGTCTATTAGATCCGCTTGGTGCAGAGCTGAGTTCACGTCCCGGATATCCTTTTTAACCTTTTGTCTCGTTGATCTGTCTGACATTGACAGTGGGGTGTTAAAGTCTCCCATTATTATTGTGTGGGAGTCTAAGTCTCTTTGTAGGTCTCTAAGTACTTGCTTTATGAATCTGGGTGTTCCTGTATTGGATGCATATATATTTAGGATAGTTAGCTCTTCTTGTTGAATTGATCCCTTCACCATTATGTAATGGCCTTCTTTGTCTCTTTTGATTTTTGTTGGTTTAAAGTCTGTTTTATCAGAGACCAGGATTGCAACCCCTGCTTTTTTTTGCCTTCCATTTGCTTGGTAGATCTTCCTCCATCCCTTTATTTTGAGCCCATTGTGTCTCTGCACATGAGATGGGTCTCCTGAATACAGCACACTGATGGGTCTTGACTCCTTATCCAATTTTCCAGTCTGTGTCTTTTAATTGGGGCATTTAGCCCATTTACATTTAAGTTTAATATTGCTATATGTGAATTCAATCCTGTCATTATGATGTTTGCTGGTTATTTTGCTGTTAATTGATGCAGTTTCTTCCTAGCATCGATGGACTTTACAATTTGGCATGTTTTTGCAGTGGCTGGTACAGGTTTTTCCTTTCCACATTTAGTGCTGCCTTCAGGAGCTCTTGTAAGGCAGGCCTGGTGGTGACAAAATCTCTCAGAATTTGTTTGTCTGTAAAGGATTTTATTTCTCCTTCACTTATGAAGCTTAGTTTGGCTGGATATGAAATTCTGGTTGAAAATTTTTTTCTTTGAGAATGTTGAGTATTGGCCCCCACTCTCTTCTGGCTTGTAGAGTTTCTGCCAAGAAATCCACTGTTACACTGATAGTCTTTCCTTTGTGCGTAACCCAACTTTTCTCTCTGGTTGCCCTTAACTTTTTTCCCCTCATTTCAACCTTGGAGAATCTGATTCCCTTCCAAAATGGCCGAATAGGAACAGCTCCAGTCTGCAGCTCCCAGCGTGATTGACACAGATCATGCATGATTTCTGCGTTTCCAACTGAGGTTCCTGGTTCATCTCAGTGGGACTGTTGGACAGGAGATGTAGCCCACGGAGGGCAAGCCGAAGCAGGGTGGGCTTGCCTGACCCAGGAAGTGCAGGGGTTCAGGGAATTTCCCTTTCCTAGCCAAGGGAAGCCATACCTTCACCAAAGACTGTACCTGGAAAAACAGGACACTTCCGCCCAAATACTGTGCTTTTCCGATGGTCTTAGCAAATGGCACACCAGGAGATTATATCCCACGCCTGGTTCAGCAAGTCCCACTCCCACGGAGCCTTGCTTACTGCTAGTGCAGCAGTCTGAGATCGACCTGCAAGGCAGTAGCCTGGCAGGGCGAGGGGCATCCGCCATTACTGAGCCTTCAGTAGGTAAACAAAGCAGCCTGGAAGCTCAAACTGGGCGGAGCCTACCACAGCTCAGCAAGGCTTCTGCCTCTGTAGGCTCCAGCTCTGGGGACAGGGCATAGCTGAACAAAAGGCAGCAGAAACTTCTGCAGACTTAAACATCCCTGTCTGATAGCTCTAAAGAGAGCAGTGGTTCTCCCAGTATGGTGTTTGAGCTCAGAGAACGGACAGACTGCCTCCTCAAGTGGGTCCCTGATCCCCGTGTAGCCTAACTGGGAGAGACCTCCCAGTAGGGGCTGACTGACATCTCATACAGGCAGGTGCGCCTCTGGGATGAAGCTTCCAGAGGAAGGATTGGGCAGCAATATTTGCTGTTCTGCAATATTTGCTGTTCTGCAGCCTCTGCTGGTGATACCTAGGCAAACAGGGTCTGGAGTGGACCACCAGCAAACTCCAACCAACCTGCAGATGACTGTTAGAAGGAAAACGAACAAGCAGAAAGGAATAGCATCAACATCAACAAAAAGGACAAAAAAGGACATCCACACCAAAACCCCATCTGTAGGTCACCAACATCAAAGAACAAAGGTAGAGAAAACCAAAAAGATGAGGAGAAACCAGAGCAGAAAAGCTGAAAATTCTAAAAACCAGAGTGCCTCTTCTCCTCCAAAGGATCACAGCTCCTCGCCAGCAATGGAACAAAGCTGGATGGAGAATGACTTAGACGAGCTGACAGAAGTAGGCTTCAGAAGGTCGGTAATAACAAACCTTTCTGAGCTAAAGGAGGATGTTCGAATCCATCGCAAGGAAGCTAAAAACCTTGAAAAAAGATTAGATGAATGGCTAACTAGAATAAACAGTGTAGAGAAGACCTTAAATGACCTGATGGAGCTGAAAACCATGGCACGAGAACTACATGACTCATGCACAAGCTTCAATAGCCGATTCAATCAAGCAGAAGAAAGGGTATCAGTTATTGAAGATCAATTTAATGAAATAAAGCGAGAAGAGAAGTTTAGAGAAAAAAAGAGTAAAAAGAAATGAACAAAGCCTCCAAGAAATATGGGACTATGTGAAAAGACCAAATCTATGTTTGATTGGTGTACCTGCAAGTGACGGGGAGAGTGGAACAAAGTTGGCCAAGCAAGGCAGGCCAACATTCAAATTCAGGAAATACAGAGAACACCACAAACATACTCCTCGAGAAGAGCAATCCCAAGACACATACAGTAACTATTTTTTTTAGTATGACTTTCACTCAACAGTATCTTAGAGAATCATGTGTTGCATGTAGCTGGAGTCTGTTCATTTTCATTCTAATAACTCATCTTTGAATTCTTTTTGATGTGTTATGTAATTTGTAGCACTACATAATTTGTAGATGATGTGATTTACAGATAATTGCATCATATATAAATAAGAAAATATTTGTTTTTTTCCAAAACTCCTTTTATTTCTTGTTCTTTCTTGATTGCACTGTAAATGACCTCAATTATGATAGTGAATTAAAATGGTAACAGCCACTGTTTTTATCTCATTCTCAATTTCAGAAAGAAATGTTTCAGAAGGTCATTATTAGGCATGAGCTTTGTTGAAAGTTACTTTTTGCTTTGTTTAGATTTGTAGATAGCATTCCTCAGAGTAAGGAATTTCTCTCCTGTTAGCTAAATATTTGCAAAATTAAAAAATTAAATGTTTGCTAAATAGGGTGATAGACTCATGATGCATCATGATGTCTTATTTAAGGGGAACATGTGGGCAATCTTAGTTTCATGGCCGTGAGGTAGGAACCAGATGCCAGATACCGTTCAGTATAGCTACCCCCAAGTGTTATGGGCCCAGAGCGAGGAGAGTAGCACTCTTGTGTGGGATATTGATTTCACGGAGGATGGTGAGCAAGAAACCACTAAATATTTGCTAAATATTTTGGCATGGATGAATGTTGAAATTTATATAATGATTTTTCTATATTTATTAAGATGATTATATCACATGATTTTTCTCTTTTAATGCTATGATCTTACAAAATGGTTTCTGTTCTTTCCAATTCTATATTTTTCCCTGTTTTTGCCTTTTGTTCAATTGATTGCATAGTTTTTACTATTCCATTTAGTCCCTCTATGAGCTTATAAATCATATACTCTTTCAGAATACTCACATTAGCATACAGTTGGGCAAAATCATCCAACACATAGCCTGTTTTGTATTGAATACTGTACTGAAACTGAAAAAAAGGATAGTTCTATGGGTAATCGAAGTATAATTTCCACTGAGTCAGTATCACTTTCACACCATCGTAAAGTCAAAAAATCTTAAGTTGGAGATTGTCTGTAGACACATTGTTCAAATATCAGAAAGTGTAAAACATTATACAATGAAAAGTCCTTTTCCTGCTTTAGACCTGCATTCATCCAGTTTCCATCCCTCTCAACATAATGTGTAACTTTTTAAAGTTTTCATACTGATCTTTCCCGAAATATTTCATGCATATGTAAGTCAATATAATCATTTCGTATCAGTCTGTTCTCACACTGCTAATAAATAAATACCCGAGTCTGGGTAACTTATAAAGGAAAGAGGTTTAAGTGACTCACAGTTCCACATAGCTGGGGAGGCCTCACAATCATGGTAGAAGGCGAAGGAGGAGCAAAGTCACATCTTGCATAGCAGCAGGCAAGAAGAGAGCGTGTGAAGGGGAACTCCCCTTTAAAACCATCAGCTCTTGTGAGACTTATTCACTACCATGAGAACACCATGGGAAAGACCCCACCCCCATGATTCAATTGCCTCCCACCAGGACCCTCCCATGACACGTGGGAATGATAAGATCTACAATTCAAGTTGAGATTTGTGTGGGGACACAGCCAAACCATTTCAAATATGTTACTACTCTTCCATTTTTATGTAAGTGATACATACTTTCACATGATTATGCATCTTCCTTTTTACCTTATATCTTTAAAAGCATTTCATAGCTACACATAGAAAAATCTTTATTTTTTCAATAATGTATACGTTTGTCCCATATTATATATTATACTTAATTAAATCAGTCCCTTACTTATAACATTTTGTGTTGTTTCCGATCTTTTGTTTTTATAAACCTACAAACATAATACAGATGTCATTTTGCACATGAGAATTATTATCTGTAGAATAAATTTCTGGAAGTGGAGTGCTGAGTCTACAAGCAGGTGCATCTGTCATCTTGATAGATAATGTCACTTGCACTCCATATGGGTTGTACTATTTTGCACTCCCATCATCAATAATTGAGACTGCTTATTTTTACGTATCCTCACCCACAGTGCCTAATACTTTTACATTTTTGTCACTTCGAAACTAAGAACGATAATTCTGTGTAACTCTTTTTTGTAATTTTGAGTGAGAGTGATCATATTTTCATAAGTTTAAGAGAGATGTGAGATTGTTCATCTCTTTTGCCCATTTTTCCATTGGTCTGTTGGTCTTTATTGAGCAAAAAATGATCATTCTCTAGCAAGGGTATTAGTCAATTGTCTGAACAAATGTTTCTCCTAGTTCATGAAATGTATTTGAATTTTTTGATGGGTAGGGTTTTTTCTGCTTTGTGTTATTTGCTTGTTTCTGGCTTTGTTTGGTATATAGGCAATTTTTCTTTGTATATGGTAGAATTTTTCATAATTCCTACAGTGTTGGTGTTCTTCAGACCAACAGAACCAATAAGATATATATAATTATATAAAGAAACTTATTTAAAAGGAATCAGCTCATACAATTAAGGAGGTTGGAAAGGCCAAAATCTGAAGGATGGCCTGGCAGGTGACAGACTCATGGAAGAGTGGATGTTGTAGTTCCAGTCTGAAGATTGTCTACTGGCAGAATTTCCTCTTACTCAGGAAGCAGTCAGGTTTTTATTATTATTATTATTATTATTATTATTATTATTATTATTATTCAGGCAGGTAATTGGCCCATCTACCTTATGAAGGTTAATCTGCTTTACTTGAAGTCCACTAACTTAAATGATAATCTCATCCAAAAACACCCTCATGGAAACATCAAGAATAATGTTTGACCAAATATCTGGGAACTGTGACCCAGTCAAATTGACACATAAAATTAACTATCACACTACCCTTTATGGCTTCTGAATTTTTGTGTCTTTTTGGAAGATCCACCACTCCAAAGTTATTTTAAAAATCCCATTTTTATCTCTAGTGCATTATGATTTCATTTTTAATATGTGTATCTTTAATTCTCATGAAATGTTTCTTGTATGTGTAACCAGACTCAATTGTCCAAATATTGTGGATTGAATATAATCATGATCATCTTCTTCTGATTTAAGATGCTAACCTTTTCCTAAAGTTTCATGTGCATTTAGATATCTTTCCAAGTTTTACGTTCTGTTTGGATTGATTTATTTGCCTTATTATGCAACAGAACCGTACTGCTTTAATTACTGAATATTTATAGAATATTTTAATTTCTGATAAAGTTAGTCTTTGCTCTCTTATTTGGTTTCTTAACTACTCTAATATATAAGAATAAAAAACCAACTAATTTTATTACACTAAAATGTCATGTGCCATATTGGTGTATTTATTAGATTCAAATTAAAATTACAAATTAGTGAAGATTGACATCTTTTTTAAATCTTCATTTCTAAAAATGTAGTATGTCTTTTCATTTGTTGAAGTATTCTTTTGTATTTTTTTCACTTTTTTTTTTTTTTTTTTAGAAATAAAGCCTCGCTCTCTCACCCAGGCTGGATTGCAATGGTGCAATCATAGCGCCTGAAACTCCTGGGCTCAAAGTGATCCTTCTACCTTTGCCTCCCAAGTAACTAGGACTATAGACATGCATCACCACACTCAGTTAATTTTTTAAATTTTTTTGTAGAGAAGAGGTTTCTCTTCCCAGGCAGGTCTCAAACACCTGGCCTCACGCAATTCTCCCACCTTGGTCTCCCAAAGTGTTAGGTTCCAGGCATGAGCCACTGCGCCAGCCTTCTTTTGTATTCTTTAGAGCTGTTTCAGAAGCTTCTTTCTTCTTAATATAAGTCTATACATTTTCTTGGTACATTTTTGCATAGTTATTTTATTATTTTTGTTGCTGTCATAAGTGTGGGTCTGGTGTGAAGGTTATTGAATTCTGTATGTTAGTTTATAACCTGATACATTTCTGCATTTTCATACTGCTTGCAGTATGAAATATAAGATATACAGTCTTATAATTTCTTCTCTTTTCCAATTTTTATATCTGTAAGTTTTTTCTTTCTTTCTTTTTTTGAGGCAGAGTTTTGCTCTTGTTGCCCAAGCTGGAGTGCAATAACATGATCTCAGCTCACTGCAGCAACTTGCGCCTCCCGGGTTCAAGTTATTTTCCTGCCTCAGCCTCCTGAGTAGCTGGGATTACAGGCGTGCACCACCATGCCTGGCTAATTTTTTGTATTTTTAGTAGAAACGGGGTTTCACCATGTTAGCCAGGCTGGTTTCGAATGGCTGACCTCAAGTGATCTGCCTGCCTCAGCCTCCCAAAGTGCTGGGATTACAAGTGTGAGCCACCGCGCCCAGACTTTTTCTTAAAATTTCATGAGATTCTAAGTCTAGTACGTTATTAAATATTAAAGTTAATACTTAATATCCTTTCCTTATGAGGATACTTCTAGTATTTCTCCATTAATTTTAACACTAGCTTTGGGACAGAAGTGGATACATTATCCCATAGTTAAGCTACTATTCATTGATGATTGTTTTGTTGAGTGTTTATAAAGAATGGATTTGGATCATTCAAATGATTTTTTGTATCTATGGAGATTATTGTATTACTTTCCCTTTTGACCTACTGAAATAAAAGGTATATCTATATATTTCTTGATATTGAACACCACCTTTCCATATCTGGAGTAAACTGCACATGGTGAGAGTGATATTTTTAATTCAGCAGGGTGAGAATGTTTAGTGAAGCATTATACATTCAAAAATTTGAAATAATCTACAGGTTCATTAACAGATAAATTGAGGTACTTTATTAGGTGGATATATGTAAGTGGGATTAATATTGTATGTGAATGGAGATTAACAGATTATAAACATATGTAGCAAGGTAGATAAATCTTATAACTTTGCATCCTCTGCCCCCTCCCAAAAGAAAAGCAGACACAAAAGAATATATACTGTGTGATATCATTTGTATAAAGTTTAAACAAGAGAAAATTTAAATGATAGTGTTTAGGACTGCATATTTTAAGGAAATAATTATCATAAAAGTCAAAATATCGGTTACCTTTAAAAAACAGAGTGGGACTGGGCACGGTGGGTGGCTCACACCTATAATCCCAGCACTTTGGGAGGCTGAGGTGGGCAGATTGCTTGAGATCAGGAGTTCCAGACCAGCCTGGGCAACATGGTGAAACCCCATCTCTACTAAAAATACAAAACTTAGCCGGGCTTGGTGGCACATGTCTGTAATCCCAGCTACTTGGGAGGCTGAGGCACAAGAATTGCTTGAAGCCCAGAGGTGGAGACTGCAGTGAGTTGAGATTGCACCACAGCATTCCAGCCTGGGTGACAAAGCGAGATCCGTCTCAAAAAAATAAAAAATTAAAATTAAAAAATTAAAAAAAAAGACAGAGACAGAAACAGAAAGTGATTGGGCAAATGAGGGACTTCCAGGGTGCTGATATGTTTAAATTCTTGACCTGGGTAGTATTTGCAAAAGTATGTGCTTTATAATAATTCATGGAGTTTTACATTTATATTTAATGTATTTTTCTCCATATGTGTACATTGCATTATGAAAAAAATTTAAAAATTATTTGCTTATAATTTATTTAAGATTTTCACATCACTATTCAGGAGTGAAGATGTCTATAGTTTTCTTCTGTTTTTATTCTTTCTTTGAGGTTTGATATGTTGATTATATAAAAAGAACTTGAAGATTTCATTATTTGTCTTGGCTCAGATAATGTTAAAAATCACTGTATAATTAACCATTCTTTAAAGATTTAATAAAAGTTCCCTGTGCCTTCATCTGAGCTTGTTGTTTTTCTTGTTCATTGAAGAGATAAAGATTGTAAAATTTGGCCCATTTAGGTTTTTGCAATACTATGGGTCACATTTGATAAATTATGTTTTCTTAGAAAATTGTCTATTTTATCTAGGTTTTGTATATTTGCATCAAAATAAATAAAGTAATCCTTTATGATCTTTTAATTTCCTCTATTTTTATAGTCCCCCCCGAGCCCCCTTATCATTTACTGGTTGTGAATTTGTACCTTCTCCTGTTCCTCCTTAATTAATGAAACTAACAGTTTTGGGATTTTTTTTTTTTTAAGAACCAACATTAGCCTTTCTTTATAAATTTATCTGATGATTCGTCTAATTCAATCCTTCTCAAACTTTGATCTCTATACAAATCACCTGGAGACCTTGTTAAAATACTGATTCTGATTTAGTGGGTCTGAGTTGGGGCCTGAGATTCTGCATTTGTAGCATGTTGCCAGTGATCCCAACATTGCTGGCCCCTACTTTGAGTAATAAGGTTCTACCACATCTATTTATTCTTTTATATGTTTCTATCTATATTAATCTCTTTCTTCACTTATTTTTCTAATTTCCTGAAATAGATATTTAATACATTTCTTTTCATTCCATTTTATTTTTCATTACTAAGTTTTTTATTTATAGTTGACATAATAATTGTATATATTTATAGAGTGCAGTGTTAGGTTTTAATGCATGTATACCTTGTATAATGATCAAATCAGGGTAATTACCATATTTGTTACTTTAAACATTTATCTCTCTTTGTGGAAATATCATACAAAATCTTCTCTTTTTGCTGTCTTGAAATGTATGCAACATTGTTATTCATTATAGTTGCCTAGCTGTGTTATATGACACCAGAACCATTCTTCTTGTCTAACTATAACTTTGCACCCACTGACCAACCTCTCCCCATCATGCTCTCCCCTACACCTACCTTCCTCAGCCTCTGATAACCTCTACTCTCTATTTCTATGAGGTCAACTTTTTTAGAGTACACAAATGAGTGAGATCATGCAGTGTTTGTCCTTCTGTGCCTGGCTTATTTCACTTAACATAGTGTCCTCTAGATTTATGCTGCCACAAATGATAGAGTTTCATTCTGTTTTATGACTAAGTAGCATTCCATTGTATACTATTCCATTCTATACACCACATTTTCTTTATCCATTCATCGTATGGATAGGCATTTAGATTGATTCTATACCTTTGCTATTGTGAATAGCACTGCAATAAAAACAGGAGGGTAGCTATCTCTTTGACACAAATGATTTCATTTCCTTTGGATATATATAATAATGGGATTGCTGTATCATATGATAGTTCTATTTTTAATTGTTTGAGGAACCTCTGCATTCTTTTCCATAATGGCTATATTAATTTACATTATTACCAACAAGTCATAAGAGTTCTCCTTTCTCCACATTCTCTCCAGCATCTGTTATTTTTTATCTTTTTGATAATAGCCATTCTGACTAGGGTGAGGTAATAGCTCATAGTAGTTTTGATTTGCATTTCCCTGATTATTAGTGATATTGACCATTTTTTGTCATATACCTGTTGACTATTTGTATATATTCTTTTGAGAAACATCTCTTCAAGTCTGTTGCCCATTATTAATCACTTTGTTTGTTATTTTGTTATTGCATTGAGTTCCTTACATATTCTGCATATTAACCCCTTGTTAGATGCATAGTTCACACATACTTTCTCCTATTCTGCAGGTTGTTTTTTCACTCTGATTTTTTTTCTGTGCTATACAGAAGCTCTTCAGTTTGATGTAATCCCATCTGTCTATTTTTGCTTTTGTTGTCTGTGCTGCAGAAATACTCAACAAAATACTAGGAAACCAATCTCATCAACACATTAAAGAAATGATTTACCATGATTGACTGATTCATCCCAGGGATGCAAGGATGGTTCAATATATGGAAGTTAGTAAATGTGATACATCACATTAACATAACCAAGAATAAAAACTCTATGTTCATTTTAATAGATGCTGAAAAAGCATTCAATAAAACTCAACATCCTTTCATGTTAAAAACTCTTAACAAATTGGGTATCAAAGGAACATGCTTGAACACAGTAAAGGCCACATAGGACAAATTCACAGCTAACATCATACTGAACAGGGAAAAATTGAAATCTTTTCCTCTAAGACTTGAAACAAGACAAGAATGCCCACTTTTACCACTTACATTCAACACAGTACTGGAAGTTCTAGGCAGAGCCATTAGGCAAGAGAAAGAAATAATGGACATCCAAATTTGAAAGGAGAAAGCCAAATTGTCCCTGGTTGCAGATGACATGGTCATATTTATAGAAAACTCCAAAGATTGCAGCAAAAAACTGTTAGAACTAATAAATAAATTTAGTAAATTTACAGAATACAGATCAACATATAAAAATTAGTAGTATTTCTGTAAACCAATAGCAAACTCTCTGAAAAAGAAATCAAGAAAGCGATTTCATTTGCAATAGCTAAAGAAAAAAACCTAGGAATAAACTTAACTGAGGAGGTGAAAGATCCCTATAGTAAAAACTATAAAACATTGATGAAAGAAATTGAATAAGACACAAAAAAAATGGAAAGGTAACCTGTGATTATGGATTGGAAGAATTAATATTGTTAAAATGTTCATATTACCTAAAGCTATCTGCAGATTCAATGCAGTCCTTATGAAAATACCAAAGACATTCTTTACAGAAATGGAAAAAAAATCTTAAATTCATATTGAAATGCAGAAGACTCTGAACACTCAAAGCAATCTGGAGCAAAAAAATAAATAAATAAAGCAACAGGTATCACACTACCTGATTTTAAAATATACTACAAGGCTATAGTAATCAAAACAGCATGGTACTGACATAAAAACAGACATATAGAATAATGAAACAGAATAGAGAATCCAGAAATAAATCTATGCATTTACAACCAACTGATTTTCACAAAGATGCCAATAACATACATTGGAGGAAAGAGCAGCCTCTTCAATAAATGGTGCTGGGAAAAGTGATTATATTCAGAAGAATGAAACTAGACCCCTACCACTCACAATATGCAAAAATCAACTCAAATTAAGACTGTAATGTAAGACTGGGCATGGTAGCTCAGGCCTGTAATTCCAGCACTTTGGGAGGCCAAGGCAGGCAGATCTCCTGAGATCAGGAATTCGAGACCAGCCTGGCCAACATGGCAAAACCCTGTCTCTACTGAAAATACAAAAATTATCTGGGTGTGGTGGCAGGTGCCTGTAATCCCAGCTACTTGGGAGGCTGAGGCATGATAATCACTTGAATCTGGGAAGCTGAGGTTGCAGTAAGCCAAGCTTGCACCATTGCACTCCAGCCTGAGTGCAATGTGTGGGATAGAGTGAGACTGTCTCCAAAAAAAGACTGTAATGTAAGACCAAAAACTATGAAACTACTAGAAGAAAATATAAGGGATATGCTTCACAAAATTGGACTGAGCAAGGATCTTTTTAATAAGACCTAAGAAGGACAGACAACATAACTATTTTATTTATTAATAATTTATTAAATAAGATTAATTTTAAAAATTAAGTTATGAAATTAATGATTTATTAATATACATGTTTCTATGAATTTCCATAAGTCCTGCTTTAATAGTATGTAGTAGGTTTTGACCTACATACTATGGTATTTTTATGATTTCTTTTTCTAGATATGTTGATATTTCAGTATTTGTACCCTCTCTGAGCTAAGAGTTGTTATAACAGAAAACTTTTTAACATTTAGGTGCTATTGACCATTGTTTTCTGAATTTTGTTAATTTCTCATTTTTTGCATTGATCATACTGTTTCTACTTCTTAAAATTTATCGAAGTTTTCTTTGAGGCCTAGTGGGTGGTTAATTTCTGTGACTGTTACACAAAAAGGTGTATACTTCATTATCAAGGTATATTTTGAGGCATATCAATTAGACTATATCTATGTCATTTAGCACTATATATTTTGCTGCTTAGTACTTCTACATCTTGACTAATTTTTCCCACTGGATGTGTCAAAAACAGAAAGAAGAAAATTAAAGCCTCCTTTAAATGGGGGAAAGAATAGGTTTTTCAACAAATGCTACCTGGACAACTGCATATCCATATGAAAAGAAGGGAATGGAACCATCTTTCCACTCCATACACAAAAATTAACTCATAATGAATCAAACAGCTAAATGTAAGAAATAGCACTATGAAATTCTCAAAAGAAAATGTAGGTATAAATCTTTATGACCTTGATTAGGTATGGATTCTTAGATGTGATACCAAAAACAAAAGCAATATACGAAAAAATAGAGAAAGTGGAAATAATCAAAATTAAAAATGCTTTTCCTTCAAAGGATACCATCAAGAAAATAAAAAAATTACCCAAGGATTTGGAGAAAATTTTAACAAATCATACATGTGATAAGGGACCTGTATTTAAAATAATATGTAATGAAAAAGAGGGGCACATTCCAAGATGGCCAAATAGGAACAGCTTCGGTCTGCATCTCCTAGCGTGATCAACACAGAAGACAGGTGATTTCTGCATTTCCAACTGAGGTACCTGGTTCCTCTCACTAGGACTGGTTGGACAGAGGGTGCAGCCCACAGAGGGCGAGCTGAAGCAAAGCGGGTGTCGCCTCACCTGGGAAGCATGAGAGGTGGGGCGATTTCCCTTTCCTAGCCAAGGGAAGTCGTGACAGACTACCTGGAAAAATGGGGCACTCCCGCCCAAATACTGTGCTTTTCCCAAGGTCTTAGCAACTGGCAGACAAGGTGATTCTCTCCTGTGCCTGGCTCGATGGGTCCCACACCCACAGAGCCTTGCTCACTGCTAGAGCAGCAGTCTGAGATCAATCTGCAAGGCCGCAGCCTGGCTGAGGGAGGGACATCCAACATTGCTGAGGCTTAAGTAGGTAAACAAAGCAGCCTGGAAGCTCAAACTGGGTGAAGCCCACCACAGCTCAACAAGACCTACTGCCTCTAGACTCCATCTCTGTGGGCAGGGCATAGCTGAACAAAAGGCAGTAGACAACTTCTGCAGACTTAAATGTCCCTGTCTGATAGCTCTGAAGAGAGCAGTTGTTCTCCCAGCATTGCATTTGAGCTCTGAGAACAGACAGACTGCCTCCTCAAGTGGGTCCCTGACCCCCTTGTAGCCTAACTAGGAGACACCTCCCAGTAGGGGCCGACAGACACCTCATATAGGTGGCTGCCCTTCTGGGATGAAGCTTCCAGAGGAAGGATCAGGCAGCAATATTTGCTGTTCTGCAATATTTGCTATTCTGCAGCCTACACTGGACATATCTAGGGAAACAGGGTCTGGAGTGGAACTCCAGCAAACTCCAACAGACCTGCAGCTGAGAGACCTGACTGTTAGAAGGAAAACTAATGAGCAGAAAGGAATAGCATCAACATCAACAAAAAGGACATCCACACCAAAACCCCATCCATAGGTAAACAACATCAAAGAACAAAGGTAGATAAAACCACAAAGATGGGGAGAAACCAGAGCAGAAAAGCTGAAAATTCTAAAAATCAGAGCACCTCTTCTCCTCCAAAGGATCACAGCTCCTCGCCAGCAATGGAACAAAGCTGGATGGAGAATGACTTAGACGAGCTGACAGAAGTAGGCTTCAGAAGGTCGGTAATAACAAACTTCTCTGAGCTAAAGGAGGATGTTCAAACCCATCGCAAGGAAGCTAAAAACCCTGAAAAAAGATTAGATGAATGGCTAACTAGAATAAACAGTATAGAGAAGACCTTAAATGACCTGATGGAGCTGAAAACCATGGCATGAGAACTTCGTGAAGCATGCACAAGCTTCAATAGCTGATTCAATCAAGTGGAAGAAAGGGCATCAGTAACTGAAGATCAAATTAATGAAATAAAGCAAGAAGACAAAGTTAGAGAAAAAAGAGTAAAAATAAATGAATGAAGCCTCCAAGAAATATGGGACCATGTGAAAAGAACAAATCTATGTCTGATTGGTGTGCCTGAAAGTGATGGGGAGGATGAAGCCAAGTTGGAAAACACTCTTCAGGATATTATCCAGGAGAACTTCCCCAACCTAGCAAGGCAGGCCAACATTCAAATTCAGGAAATACAGAGAACACCACAAAGATACTCCTCAAGAAGAGCAACCCCAAGACACATAATTGTCAGATTCAACAAGGTTGAAATGAAGGAAAAAGTATAAGGGCAGCCAGAAAGAAAGGTCGGGTTACCCACAAAGGGAAGCCCATCAGACTAACAGCAGATCTCTCAGCAGAAACCCTAAAAGCCAGAAGAGAGTGGGGGCCAATATTCAACAGTCTTAAAGAGAAGAATTTTCAACCAGAATTTCATATCCAGCCAAACTAAGTTTCATACATGAAGGAGAAATAAAATCCTTTACAGACAAGCAAATGCTGAGAGATTTTGTCACCACCAGGCCTGCTTTACAAGAGCTCCTGAAGGAAGCACTAAACTTGGAAAGGAACAACTGGTACCAGCCACTGCAAAAACATGCCAAATTGTAAAGTCCATCGATGCTAGGAAGAAACTGCATCAATTAACAGCAAAATAACCAGCAAACATCATAATGACAGGATCGAATTCACATATAGCAATATTAACTTTAAATGTAAATGGGCGAAATGCCCCAATTAAAAGACACAGACTGGAAAATTGGATAAAGAGTCAAGACCCATCAGTGTGCTGTATTCAGGAGACCCATCTCACAGGCAAAGACTCACATAGACTCAAAATAAAGGGATGGAGGAAGATCTATCAAGCAAATAGAAAGCAAAAGAAAAAGAAGGGGTTACAATCCTAGTCTGTGATAAAACAGACTTTAAACCAACAAAGATCAAAAGAGACAAAGAAGACCATTACATAATGGTAAAGGGATCAATTCAACCAGAAGAGCAACTATCCTAAATATATATGCACCCAATACAGGAGCACCCAGATTCATAAAACAAGTCCTTAGAGACCTACAAAGAGACTTAGACTCCCACAGAATAATAATAGGAGGCTTTAACACCCCCTGTCAATATTAGACAGATCAACGAGACAGGTTAACAAGAATATCCAGGAGCTGAACTCAGCTCTGCACCAAGCAGACCTAATAGACAGCTACAGAACTCTCAACCCCAAATCAACGGAATATACATTCTTCTCAGCACCACATTGCACTTATTCCACAATTGACTACATAGTTGGAAGTAAAGCACTCCTCAGCAAATGTAAAAGAACAGAAATCACAACAAACTGTCTCTCAGACCACACTGCAATCAAATTAGAACTCAGGATTAAGAAACTCACTCAAAACCACACAACTACATAGAAACTGAACAACCTGCTCCTGAATGACTACTGGGTACATAACGAAATGAAGGCAGAAATAAAGATGTTCTTTCAAACCAATGAGACCAAACACACAATGTGTCAGAATCTCTGGGACACATTTAAAGCAGTGTGTAGAGGGAAATTTATAGCACTAACTGCCCACAAGAGAAAGCAGGAAAGATCTAAAATTGACACCCTAACATCAAAATTAGAAGAACCAGAGAAGCAAGAGCAAACAAATGCAAAAGCTAGCAGAAGGCAAGAAATAACTAATATCAGAGCAGCACTGAAAGAGATAGAGACACAAAAAAACCCTTCAAAAAATTAATGAATTCAGGAGCTGGTTTTTTGAAAAGATTAACAAAATTGATAGACTGCTAGCAAGACTAATAAAGAAGAAAAAAGAGAAGAAGACTCAAATAGATGCAATAAAAAATGACAAAGGGGATATCACCACTGATCCCACAGAAATACAAACTACCATCAGAGAATACTATAAACACCTCTACAAAAATAAACTGGAAAGTCTAGAAGAAATGGATAAATTCCTGGACACATACACCCTCCCAAGACTAAACCAGGAAGAAGTTGAATCTCTGAATAGACCAATAACAGGCTCTGAAATTGAGGCAATAATTAATAGCCTACCAACGAAAAAAATTCCAGGACCAGAAGGATTCACAGCCAAATTCTACTAGAGGTACAAAGAGGAGCTGTTACCATTCCTTCTGAAAGTATTCTAATCAATAGAAAAAGAGGGAATCCTCCCTAATTCATTTTATGAGGCCAACATCATCCTGATACCAAAGGCTGACAGAGACACAACAAAAAAAGAGAATTTTAGATGAATATTCCCAATGAACATCAATGCAAATATGCTCAATGAAATACTGGCAAACCGAATACAACAGCACATCAAAAAGCTTATGCACCACTATCAAGTCAGCTTCATCCCTGGGATGCAAGGCTGGTTCAACATACACAAATCAATAAATGTAATCCATCACATAAACAGAACCAATGACAGAAAACACATGATTATCTCAACAGATGCAGAAAAGGCCTTTGGCAAAATTCAACAGCCTTCTTGCTAAAAACACTCAATAAACTAGGTACTGATGGAACGTATCTCAAAATAATAAGAGCTATTTATGACAAACCCACAGCCAATATCAAACAGAATGAGCAGAAACTGGAAGCATTCCCTTTGAAAACCAGCACAAGAAAACGATGCCCTCTCTCACCACTCCTGTGCAACATATTGTTGGAAGTTCTGGCCAAGGCAATGAGGCAAGAGAAAGAAATAAAGGGTATTCAATTAGGAAAAGAGGAAGTCAAATTGTCCCTGTTTGCAGATGACATTGTATATTTAGAAAACCCCATCATCTCAGCCCAAATCTCCTTAAGCTGATAAGCAACTTCAGCAAAATCTCAGGATACAAAATCAAGTGCAAAAATCACAAGAATTCCTATACACCAATAACAGACAAACAGAGAGCCAAATCATGAATGAACTCCCGTTCACAATTGCTACAAAGAGAATAAAATACCGAGAAATCCAATTTACAAGGGATGTGAAGGACCTCCTCAAGGAGAACTACAAACCACTGCTCAACGAAATAAAAGAGGACACAAACAAATGGGAGAATATTCCATGCTCATGGATAGGAAGAATCAATATCATGGAAATGGCCATACTGCCCAAGGTAATTTATAGATTCAATGCCATCCCCATTAAGCTACCAATGACCTTCTTCACAGAATTGGAAAACTACTTTAAAGTTCATATGGAGCAAAAAGAGCCTGCATTGCCAAGTCAATCCTAAGCAAAAAGAACAAAGCTGGAGGCATCATGCTACCTGACTTCAAACTATACTACAAGGCTACAGTAACCAAAACAGCATGGTACTGGTACCAAAACAGATATATAGACCAATGGAACAGAACAGAGGCCTCAGAAATAACACCACACATCTACAATCATCTGATCTTTGACAAACCTGACAAAAACAAGAAAAGGGGAAAGAATTCCCTATTTAATAAATGGTGTTGGGAAAACTGGCTAGCCATATGTATAAAGCTGAAACTGGATCCCTTCCTCACACCTTATACAAAAATTAATTCAAGATGGATTAAAGACTTAAATGTTAGACCTAAAACCATAAAAACCCTAGAAGAAAACCTAGGCAATACCTTTCAGGACATAGGCATGGGCAAGGACTTCATAACTAAAACACCAAAAGCAGTGGTAACAAAAGCCAAAAGCCAAAATAGACAAATGGGATCTAATTAAACTAAAGAGCTTCTGCACAGCAAAAGAAACTATCATCAGAGTGAACAGACAACCTACAGAATGGGAGAAAATTTTTGCAATCTACCCATTTGACAAGGGCTAATATCCAGAATCTACAAAGAACTTAAACAAATTTACAAGAAGAAAACAAACAACCCCATCAAAAAGTGTGCAAAGATATGAACAGACACTCTCAAAAGAAGACATCTATGCAGCCAACAGACACATGAAAAAATGTTCATCATCACTGGTCATTAGAGAAATGCAAATCAAAACCACCATGAGATACCATCTCACCCCAGTTAGAATGGCAATCATTAAAAAGTCAGGAAACAATAAATGCTAGAGAGGATGTGGAGAAATAGGAACACTTTTACACTGTTGGTGGGAGTGTAAATTAGTTCAACCATTGTGGAAGACTGTGGTGATTCCTCAAGGATCTAGAACTAGAATTAACATTTGACCCAGCAATCCCATTACTGGGTATATACCCAAAGGATTATAAATCATGCTACTACAAAGACACATGCACATGTATGTTTATTGTGGCACTATTCACAATATCAACGACTTGGAACCAATCCAAATGTCCATCAATGATAGACTAGATTAAGAAAATGTGGCACATATACACCATGGAATACTCTGCAGCCATAAAAAAATAAAGGATGAGTTCATATCCTTTGTAGGGACATGGATGCGACTGGAAACCATCATTCTGAGCAAACTATCCCAAGGACAGAAATCCAAACACCACATGTTCTCACTCATAGGTGGGAATTGAACAATGAGATCACTTGGACACAGGGCAAGGGAACATCACACACCGGGGCCTGTTGTGGAGTGGGGGACTAGGGGAGGGATAGCATTAGGAGAAATATCTAATGTAAATGATGAATTGATGGGTGCAGCAAACCGACATGGCACGTGTATACCTATGTAACAAACCTGCACGTTTTGCACATGTACCCTAGAACTTAAAGTATAATAATAAAAACAAATAAGTAAACAAAAGCAATAATAAGAAAATTTTTAAAAAGTAACTATTACAATTCAATAATACAAAGACAAATAACTCAATTTTAAAATGAGCAAAGGATTTCAACCAACATTTCTCCGAAGAAGATATAAAATGTTAGCCAAACACACGGGAAGATTTTCAGTGTCATTCATCATTAGGGAAATGCAAACACAAATCACAATGAGATATCACTTGACACCAATTAGGTTGGCTGTATTCAAAAAGACAAAAAATAACAAGTGTTGTCAAGGATGTGAGAAAATTGGAACCCTCATACGTTGCTGGTCAGAATGTAAAATGTTGCAACCTCTTTGAAAAGCAGCCTGGCTGTTTCTCAAATGATTAAGAATAGAGTTACCATGTGGTCCAACAATTCTACCACTTGATATCTACCCAAGAGAAATGAAAACATGTCCACACAAAAGCTTGTGTATGAATGTTCATAGCAGCACCATACACAATAGCCCAACAGTGGAAAAAACCCAAATGTCCATAAATTGATGAATAGATTAATAAAATGTAGTAACCCAAATAATGGAATATTCATCAGCAATAAAAACAAATGAAGTACTTGATGCTTTTGCCTCACAACTCTTAAGATTCTTTCCTTTGTCTTGACTTTAGATAATCTGATGACTATGTGCCTAGGTGATGATATTTTTGCGATGAATTTCCCGATGTTCTTAGAGCTTCTTGTATGTGGATGTCTAGATCTCCAGTAAAGCCAAGGAAGTTTTCCTCGATTAGTCCCTCAAATATGTTTTCCAAACTTTTAAATTTCTCTTCTTCCTTGGAAACACCAATTATTCTTAGGTTTGGATGTTTAATATAGTCCCAAACTTCTTGGAAGCTTTTTTCATTAAAAAAAATTTTTTTTTCTTTGTCTTTGACAGATTGGGTTAATTTGAAAGCTTTGTCATCAAGTTCTGGGGTTCTTTCTTCTGCTTCTTTGATTCTGTTGCTGAGACTTTCCAGTGCATTTTGCATTTCTTTAAGTGTGTCCTTGATTTCCAGAAGTTGTAACTGGTTTTTATTTATGCTATCTAGTCCACTGAAAATTTTTCCTTTCATATCCTGTATCACGTTTTTGATTCTGTCACTATCTTCTGTGTCCTTGCCAATATTTTAATTAAATTATTCACTCTATGGTCAGTTATCTTCACTTTGTTTTCTCTGTGAAGTTATATTTTTGTGCTCTTATTAGAGCATTTATATTTTTATTATATTAGTTATCTTTATAGTTATAAATTGATCTTAGTCCTCTGGTGTTTGTTTATTCTTACTAGTTATAACTGTGAATATTATTATATTTCTTCCTTTTCTCTCCTTTTATCTCTGGATCCAGCAGCGTACTGATTTTAGTCAATAATTTCTTTTCTGGTGTTTGCTTTGATATAACTGTGTTTCTGATTTATGACTTGATTTGCCAACTTTAAATGAAATCCTTTGACTTCCAGCTCTTTTAAATTAAACAGTAAACACATTTTCTCATCATTTCAATTTCTTTCCCTCTTCTCCTCTCAATGTTTCAGTTATGTTGTATCTGCCACTCTAACTCACATTTTTCTAGTTTTAGTGGTATTGTTAAATACCCTCAATCTTTTCCCCAAACTTATTGATTGACTGAATTTTGTCTTTTATTGGTTCCCACAAAAAGACAACAACAAAATAATATTGCTCCAGTTTTTGAATTCTTATTAAAACTATTGTTTGTAGCCCTTATACTTCAAGAAGAGTTTGCATATATATTCCTATCTCAAAGTCTCTTTGCTTGAGAATCTCATGGGATTGTATCTGGTATTCAGTGTTGCTGTGTAAAAATAGGAAGGCAGCCTGAATTCTTCTTTCTTGTAAAATTGACCTAATCTTTTCACCTGTCTGCCCAAAGGATTCTTTATCTTTGAAGCCCAGCAACTTTCTTGGGATATGTCTCATTGGTCATTCTGGGTCTTTCTTTATTTCTTCTATTCTATCACACCAACTTTCTCATTCTCAACCTCTGTGAATCTACTGTGTTTTTTATACTGTCTGATTCTTTTGCCCCATTTTGTTTTTATTTCCTTAATTCTTCTATTTTTTTTTCTTGGACTACGCCTTTCCTTAGTTGTGCAAGCTCATATCTTATCTCTTCCTGCTATGATACCACACTTTCCCTGAATTATTCCATTACTGCATTATATATCGTCTTTCATCCAGGTGATCACTTTAATTTGAAGGATTTTGTTTCCTCCAAATTCATGGCAAGACATTTGTTCATAACTTTCATTGGTATGGTAATATTTTATAGAAGGATGTACTTTATTAATACATTTTTTGCCTTTTTTCCCTTTTGTCTTGGAGTATAGATATAATTTTTATTATTCATTTTTGAATGGTTTTCATTTTCCTAAACTCTGTATTTATAAGGGTTTTCTTGAGACAGGACCAGGTCAGCTTTCCTGTCTAGCATGCTTGCCCAGTGCAAAGGTTCTTCTTTCCACAGTCTCCACAAAGATAGAACGCTTCTCAAAAAAATGTGCCTTGTCTTTCCGAATCTTTATTTGGCCTTGCTTCTTCCTTTT
The DNA here is from genome assembly GCF_028885655.2 of Pongo abelii. NCBI lineage: Eukaryota > Metazoa > Chordata > Mammalia > Primates > Hominidae > Pongo > Pongo abelii. Next base: position 155,989,032 of record NC_071985.2, on the reverse strand, counting down.
TATGAAATTCATTGTAGTCCCATTGGGGTAGAAGGTCACCTCCTGCTTCTGCCACACTTTTGCCAGCAAGGGGTACAGCTTCTGACTCTCAAGACATACCCATCACTTGCAGGAAGGAAATTGTTAGTAGTGTGCTCTGAGATCTGCCATGGCTGGTCTCCTACAACTAAGGTCTTGAGATCTGTCTTTAGCCTCTCCCAAATTCTTCCCAGAAGATTTCAGTTGCTTTTGGAAAATCTTAAATGTATTTTAAGATTTAGGATAAATACTTAAAAGTATTTAAACTCTCTCCTGAAGTTTATTTAACAACTGAGTTTTTGTTCTAAGTTTTCCATTCTTTATTTGCCTTAGGGTGGTTCCAGGGAGAGAAGTCTGAAGAAGGCTGCATGACGCAGCCATGAGTATACACTGGGAGTTTCCACTCCATCCCCAATCTCCACCAAAAAGACGGTGCTTCTGAAGGTATTTTTTTCCTTCTAATGCCTTAGTTTCTTTATACAATGGCCAAAAATAGTACAAGAATATCTTCATGGCAACTACAGGCATTCCTCATTGTATGGCAAGTTGATTTATGGAACTTTTCCACCACAGAATTGATGGTTCTGAGCGTGAACTCAAACAGCAGCTACCTGAAAATCCAGACACATGGGGTCTTATCCCCCAGTCTGTCAGTTCTGTCAGGGTGAAATGTGCACCTTCTCAGCCTTCTGCCGTCTTTGGTGCTCATTGCTAAATGGTTGAGTAGAAATGCCTCAGAGGAATCATCTTGGTGCTGGCTCCAAGGCTCTGTGCAGTCAGCCAGGCTATGAAAGAAGGCAGCCTGTGCCTTCTCCAGACTCATTCCTGCTCCCTCCTCAACCTAATCTTCCTGAATACACTCTCCATTCAAGAGCCGACGGAAAAATGGATCACTGACAAATAATGAATTATTGTACAAAATAACCTCTTGCTGGCAACTGGGCAGTTTGATAGCAGACTCAAACTGGGTGATTTGAGAATTTAATAAAGGGACTACTAATTCATCCTATGCTAATATGAACCCTCATTTAGGGATGAGAGAGAGTAGCCAAGGGATAGTGCAGTAGTTGGGGATTTATAAATGGCAGAGAGCTTTTACCATTTCTTGACCTGGAGGGGCTAAATGGCACAGGAAACTCCCAAGAGTATTGCATAGCTAGGGCTTCTGGAAAGGAGCTTCAGCCTTCAGTAGTGGGCTGTAGGCTGTATAAGCAGGGAAGTAAGGAAAAGAATCTCACCCTCTCTGTATTACCTTCTCAGCTCCTGCCAGTGCTTCTCATGGGCCAAACCAAATCAAAAGCCAGATAGCAAATGGAGTTACTTGATCAAGTCCTTCTCCTATGATGGGGGGAAGACAGTGGATCTGGAGGGGCAGAAAGAAAATAAACAACCCTACAGGGATCCACCAATTACTTGAACAAAATTTCAAAGCTATTTTATTCTGTACCTAACACATTGCAAATATTGTTGGCTTGCGGAAAGCAAATACAAGATTATTCTAAAGAAAACATTAAGCCTGAGGCCATATATCAATTACAAGGTGAATTTTAGGGCTCAACACAGGTATATATCATCAAGTTCAAATGAACAAATGCCTGGATTTGAATGCTAAGGCATAGGATTATTTCAATATGCACACACTGAGCATTTTCTGAAAATCATCAAGCTTTTATTACCATTTTATCCTAAATCCCCTGACCACTTCTCATTCAATTTCCATGAACAGGCCTCCTCTTTCCACCCTTATTTTAATCCTGGAGTTTCCTAACTCAGCCTTCTCGTCTGCTAATTCTACTCCTTCTCATAGACAGGTAATTTTTTCTGTTCTTTGACATCAGTTTCCACATCTTCTCTAGTGAGATTTCATACTATTTCTTTAGCTCAGCCCTCCCTTATGGATTCCCAGCCCATAGAACATAGCTGCCAACTGGACATTTTCACCTGTATGCTTTATAGACATCTTAAATCATGTTGAAAAACTAACTCATTATCTTAAGCATTCCCAAACAACCTTCTAACTCACGCGTGTGTGCGTGCGCACAAGCACATACACACACACACACACACACACACACAGACACCCTGCCTATTCCTGAATTCTCAAACTTTTTAAATATTTTATGGCCTTCATTTTTGTTTTCTAACAAAAATAGATAAATGTATGAATGGAATTTTTTTTGGGCAGAGGAATAAGTAAATATTTTTAAAATTTCTTCAGTGTTTTCTACAATGAAAAGGAAATCAACAATTTCTATAGTCTATGTGGGGGTCAGTTTCCCAAACCCATGACCCATTAGTAATCATCAACACCTTATCCCTGGTGTCCCATATCCCAGTGGTCATAAATTCATGGTTAAGGCACATAGCTCATGTCTTCCCTCCTTGGAACTGTATGCCCACGTCTGGCATTAAAACAGCTATTTCTTGAATGAATAACTCTATGTCTTTTAGCTCTACCCTCTAACTATCTCCACTGCCAGCCCTGCTTCATCTGATTTTAGTCAATAATTTCTTTTCTGGTGTTTGCTTTGAGGACCTATGTCAAGGTCTGCTGCCACCGCCTTCACATAGGTTCTCAGTGTCTTTTTCCTATAGCACCAAAGGGCCTTCCAGAGGCCTTCCTGCCTCCAAATATTCCCTCTCTAATCCTTTCTCTTCACTGCAGCCAATTACCTTTCTAAAGGGCAATTGTGGTCCCTCTTTAATTTAATTTTATTTTATTTGAGACTGGGTCTGGCTCTGTCACCCAGTTTGGAGTTCAGTGGTGCAATCTTGGCTCACTGCAACCTCTGCCTCCCAGGCTCAAGCCGTCCTGCCACCTCAGCCTCCCAGGTAGCTGGGACTATAGGCGCATGCCACCATGCCCAGCTAATTTTTCTATTTCTTTGTAGAGATGAAGTTTCACCATGTTTCCAGGCTGGTCTCGAACTCCTGAGCTCAAGCTATCTGCCCACCTCGGCCTTCCAAAGTGCTGGTATTACAGGCGTGAGCCACTGAGCCCATAAATAATAATAATAATATAAAACTCACTACTTCTGCCTTGCTGGCTGGGCCACAGATGATTCCTGTGTATGCACACACTTGCATTTGCAGGTTAGAGACAAAGTATGTCCACTCTAGGTTCCTGCTGCCCTTGAGCTACCTTCCAGTTTGCCACCTCCTATCTACAGGACTAAGACCCAAGTCCTTAGCATGGAAATCAGTTTTCCTTTTCAGCCTCATTTCCTGCCTTACCCATCCACTCACTTAGAACTTGGATTCTTCAACCTCTTACAGTCCCCTAAAATGTTTTCTGTGTGCCATGCCCCTTTTGCCTTCCCCAGGAGTTCCTATTTATGCTTCAAGAAGCATCTCAAATATCACTCCCTCCATGATGCCTTTGTGAACTCTCTAGCATTAGCTGCTCCTTCCTCTGATGTTGTCCTATTTTGTCTATCTCTATGCTGTGCAATAATTACATCTTTACATTTCTGTTGGCCCAGCACAAGCCCTACAGGCCAGGGCTGTATCGTAGTTTTTCTTTGTCATCCCACCCATCAGTGCAAAATTTGGAAAATAGCAAGAACTCAATCAATAGATGCTAAACTAATGAACACTTTATTAGCCTACATTTATGGAGCATTCTTGGTACCCATTAAACAGTTTCATCTCTCTCATATCTCAGTGTTATGTTTCACTGCAGCTTTCCCTAAGGAATTTTGTGAGAAATATGGAGTATTGCAGCACTATTCTTTGGTCACATGGGAGTTTAATTCCTATTTATACTTTTCTTGTATTACTAGAAATAATGACTGTAACTACTGATCTGGCAAATCTCTGAAATTTCTTTTTAAGGAAATTGTTATTGTTGGAGAAATTTGCAAAGCCTGACTCTACCAGGGCTCTATTCCTCATATCTGAGCAGTTAATTCTCTACTACGTTATGTTTAGCTTTTGGCTCTGGAAACACTCTTTGAATGCCTCCTTTGTGCAGATTTATCCAACTGTCTCCTCTTTCTTTCATTAAGCTTGCCCTGTAAAGCCATATTCCTTCTGTTTTCAATTGTGAATTTATTTCCTCTGGAGCTTTCTGACTTAGAATCTATTTGAACTTCTATAGAAACTTTGGTTGAAAAGGAAAAAAAGAAAAAAAGGGCCTATTTTTAAAGGTTTTCTCTTTCACCTAATATTAGAGGGGATTTCTCTGTGATTAAACAAATTTGTTATAAAGTAACACACACTGTGAAATATCCAAACAACTACAATGTCATTATAAATATATTTTTCTTATCAGAGAAGGCAACAGGCAAATCAGCCACTCTTGCAAGGTCGTATTTCACAGAGACAGCTGAATTCACCCACTGTTGAATTATGTTATGAAGCCAGTGATTTAGTATTGTCATCTATTTTGATTGACACCAAAAGCCTTCCAGGACAGTAAATGTAAAGACGTTAGAAGAAAATCATTTACAAAATGGCTTGATAGTTCATGTTAATGAGTTTTAAAGTGCGGTATAACAACTTAATCAAATCAGACAGCTCCATAGAAGAATTAATCTGGTCATTGGCTCTCTTTCCAAAATGACTTTGTTTTACCGAGTAAGGTGAGAATTTTTCTGTGGCTAAAACATTCACAACTAGATTCTAAATGACATGGCCTGGGATAAGTTATGGATTACCCAAAGTTTCTCAGGAGTTATTTATATTGTGGCCTCTTGTTAAATGAGATGCATGTCTTTTCTGAAGTTTCATTTTAATGAAAGTGAAAGAAGAATATGAGTGACATGTATTAAAGACCCCGAGCCCACACTTAAAACCTCAATTTTGGATAACTTGTGTGTTACCTTTTAGAAATTAGAGTGACATTGAGATGCTATTATGGGTCGCCAACAGAAGGGGATTCAGAAATATCTCCATACTGCCCCAGACCACAGCAATAATTTCCTGCAATGTCAAGAGAAAAACACAGGACAATAACCAGTTGAAAGCAGCAAAGTTCTGCATTATTTTTTGCTGTCCTCTTCTCCCAAACTCTGGAGGAGATTATTAGAAACGTAGTATCTGCCCCTGTAGAATTATGGGCTTACGCTAAGACTAGAGACCTAAGGAGACTAGTTTCTTGTCTATCCAGGCTCAAACACCAACCTCTTTCATGCACTTCCAGACTGAAGTTGTTTCTAAAGTCAGCTTTAAGGAGAAAATTACATATAATCAGAATTACCCTCAGAATTCATAAATCACCTTCCATTGGTATAGATCACTGTCTCTTGGATTGAGCAGCAGATTAAGTAGTCAGATTGCATTTAGGTTTACATTATATAAAATTTAATATGTTTTGGCTGGGCGCGGTGGCTCACACCTGTAATCCCAGCACTTTAGGAAGCCAAGGTAGGAGGATGGATAGAGGTCGGGAGTTCGAGACTAGCTTGGGCAACATAGCAAGAACTCATCTCTATAAAAACTTTAAGAATTAGCTGGACACAGTGGCACATGCCTATAGTCCCAGATACTTGGGAGACTGGGGCAGAAGGATCATTTGAGCCCAGGAGTTTGAGGCTGCCGTGAGCTATGATCATGACACTGCACTCCAGTCTGGGTGACGGAATGAGACCGTGTCTCTTTAAATACTAAGAATCACCTTCAGAATGGCATTGAAAGGCAGGAAGTCTGCCAGGCAGTGCGTGAGGGAAGAGCAGAGTCATAGACTCTACCTCAGACTATCTTACTGACAGACAAATTACAGGTACTTTTAAAATCAGTCTTTCCTTTCCTTCCTCTCTCTCTCCTTTTCTCAGCTTTCTGTCTCTCTCCTAGAGTTAAATTTTCATGAAAAAGAAAAATAATGTGAATTATTTGTGTGTTAAATATGTATAACATTTCTATATATTTATATTATTAATATGACCAAATAATATAATATTTGCATTATTAATATTTATTTAAAACCATCAGCACACGCTTAGAACCTCCGTTTTGGGTAAGGTAGTTATTATCACCATTCCTATCTGACATTTATTTGTGTATTTGTTCAGTGTATATCTGTGTCATCTATGAGACTGTGGGGTTTATGAAGAAAGGGACCATGTCTCTTTTGGCTCACCATTTCATTCTCATGACTAGCATGGAGCCGAAGAGGAGATGAAAACATTTTTATCAAATGAATGGCTAAAGGAGAGAGACCATTAGACATTACTGCCTTTGGAAGTTCTCTTAGTAACTGTGGCTCAATCATGTTGCAGTGTTATAGACACCTTTATAATTTACAAAGAGCTTTCACAAACATGGCCTTATTATAAAGGTGACAAGCATGATTGTCCCCCACACCAGTTTGCAGAAGAAGAAACTGAGACTTGGAGAGGCTAACCAACTTGTCCAAAGTTACACAGCTAACCTATGGCAGAACTAGGTCTTGAACCCCTGTCTTCTAACCCTGAGCCAGACCAGTTGGAGTTCCCCATCCCCAGTGACCTCTCCTACATTTATGGGGATTCTTGTGTATCAGAGTTTGTGACTCTGTGCCCGTGTAAGGCAGTGATCACATCTTATCCCTCACAACAGAGATGTATTAAGTGCCTACTATGCACCAGACATTGCACAAACTTCCAGGACGCAAACATGAATGAGATGTAGTTCTTGCCATCAAAACAACTCACAGTCTAATGCAGCATAGTGTTAAACATGTACATTTCTAATATACTGTTGAATATGTTTGTGGATGAAATCCTATCCTGCGTGCAGTTGCAATAATATGCAGGTTAAATGGAAGGAAAAGCAAGGCTTGCTGGTTTGCATATACATTAACAATTATTAGCTCAAGTTCGAAACAAGATTTTAACCATTCTGCAAAAGTGTTAAGGAGTGCATATTTGCAGAACTGAGGCCAGGAGGCTTAAATTTTAGAAACAGCTGTGGAACTCCTTTCAGTATGTACAGTTGGAAGGAGGCTGGCATTGTCAGGGAGTAGCTCTGGAAAATACAGGCAGTGAATATATTTTATCTTTTCCCTTATTTCAGTGTTAGTGTCCCCATAGAATTCCAAGTGAGAAAATAACCTGCGAAGGTGTGAGGTGGGAATCATAGTACAACCAAGCAGGTGAGATCCTCAGAGATGAAAGGGAAAGAAAATGGCACTTTAATGCATGAGAGTAATCTTCCAGGATTTATACCAGGATGTGTTATATTTTAACAAGAAGAGTTCCCAGAAGGGTCAGTTTCAGGAACATCACATGAACCCCTGGAGAAAAGTAAGTGGTTGATTGGCTGTCACACTTACTGTTTCAATATGCTGGGTAAAGCAAAGCGAGGAAAGGTGAGGTCTCACCAAGTGCAGATTACAAAACAAATGCATTCTTTGTGTGCTTTTTTCATAGTAGATGACTTTGAAACAAAAAGAGAAAAATAAACCTGTTGAGTAGAAACTTGGTAAGTAAAACTGAGTGATAGAGGATTAGTTTTCACATGTAGGCAGTACACAGAGTTTGTACAGTTTTGTAGTTACAAGACAGGATAGAATGAATATTTAAAGAGAAGACTGTTAGGAACAATGGTTCAGAAGGATGAAGGAACTCGATGAGGTTGTGAGGGATCGAGAAGGACTGTTTTGCTTGAAACATGGAGTATGGCAACAATGAATGAGCCTAATTTTGAATCAAAATGACCTGAAAAACTTCTGTAGAAAGTTTCCAACCAAGCACTGCTGTATTATGGAAGATCCTGCCATATGGATTGAAGCTTTTCTAGAACTTTTAATAGACTAGCCCTCGTAAGTAAGATCCAGGCAACCAAATTACTACTCTTTGAATGCTATTGTGGGTATCATGTCAAGATCCAATGTTTTCTTTCCACGTTATACTAAAGAAATGAAACTTAATGTCTATAGTTCAGGTTATATTTGAAACTTTAATAGTTCTAGATTGAAGCCAGCATAAAAACACTGTGTACTGAGCATGGTGGCTCACACCTGTAATCTCAGTCCTTTAAGAGGCCAAGGCCAGAGGATCACTTGAGGCCAGGAGTTCAAGACCAGCCTGAGCAACATAGCGAGACCCCATCTGATATGGTTTGGCTCTGTGTTCCCACCCAAATCTCACCTCAAATTGTAGTAATTCCCATGTGTTAAGAGCGACACCAGGTGGAGATCATTGAATCATGGTGGCAGTTTCCCCTATGCTGTTCTCATGATAGTGAGTTCTCATGAGATCTGATGGTTTTATAAGGGGCTTCCCCCTTTACTCAGCACTCATTCTCCCTCCTGCTGCCCTGTGAAGAGGTGCCTTCTGCCATGATTGTCAGTTTCCTGAGGACTTCACAGCCATGCAGAACTATGAGTCAATTAAACCTCTTTTCTTTATAAATTACCCAGTCTTGGGTATTTCTTCATAGCAGCATGAAAACAGACTAATACAGTAAATTGGTACCAGGAGTAGTGGATCACTGCTGAAAACATACCCAAAAAATGAAAATAAAAAATTAGCCAGACATGATGGCATGCTCCTGAGGTCCTAGCTATTCAGGAGGCTGAGGCAGGAGGATCGCTTGAGCCCAGGAGTTTGAGGTTACAGTGAGCTATGATTGTGCCACTGCACTCTAGCCTGGGTGACAGGGTGAGACTTCGTCTCTAAAAAAGTAAAATTTAAAAAAAGAAAGACTCCATAAATGACACTTTAAAGGGAAAAAATGTTTATGACAATTACATTGTGTATTCAAACAAAATGTATTCTTATTTCATAACCAATGAAAATCTGTGTTGACTGGAAAAAAAGATTAATTATGGTCACTGAGAAGCAGAATGTGAAGCATTATTTGCAGGAAAAGAAAACCTTAGTTTCCTTCACATGCCACTCACATATTGGTATTTTCTCATTATTAGAACTTACATTTTTTTAAGTTCAGAGTTTTAAAATTCCCCAGAGACTTCTGCAAAACCTGAACTATCATTGAGTAATCCATCAAAAATCCAGAGGCATTAAAAGTTCCATGACTAATATGTGTGAAATGTTTGAAGATGAAACTCTCTTTTGTAATTATAGACTGCAGAATGTGGAATAGTTTCTGCCATTTGAATTACCTACCTGAGGATACTACTTGAAATTTCTATCTTCCGTAAATAACAGTCAGCCTCTTATAGAAGACAGGCAGTGTTTTCATACCTGGAATAGAAATTATTTTAGAATCGTTTCCATGCAACATTTTTTCATTATTACTAAGATCTGGTGACTATGAAAGGAAGTAAACTTACACAGCTGGCTCTTTTCAGACAGAGCGATTCAATTTATTCTTGTTCCAATACTGTAGGAAAATAAAAAGGTTAAAATTACCTTTTGGATTCAATGTGGTATTTTCCCTAGATACCTAAACAAATGGAAGACAGTCAGCTTTCCCAGCTTTGGAATAGGGGACAGTAAGGGATTTCCCTTGTAGCATGTTGTGTTTTATCTGAAAGCTGGTGCTTTTCCGTAATTAAAAAAGGGATTTAGATACTGAATTTAATCCTTAAAATGGCCAATACCTTGTAACTTCTCCAGATATTTCCCTGGTTCATCTAGAGGCAAGAGACTTACTTTAATTCTGATCTAATATGTACCTGCCTTTTAATTATGTGTTAAAACAATCTGGGAGATGGGATGGTTTGGTACAAACTTGCTCCTGCTGTGGAAACGGTGACTTGGTTGATCTAGGTTCTGGTCCAGAAATGTGCAGGTTTGGGTTTTTTATGATGGTAAAATATACATATTATAAAATGTACCACTTTAATTGTTTCTAAGTATACAATTCAGTGGCATTAAGTACACTCACATTGTTGTGCAACCAATACCACTATCCACATGCAGAAATTTATTGTCATCCCAAATTGAAACTCCACACTCATTAAACAGTAGCTGTCTGTTTCCCTCTTCTCTCAGCCCTTGGTGACCACTATTCTACTTTCTGTCTCTATGAGTTTAACTATTCTGGGTACCTCGTATACATGAAATCACACAGCGTTTGTCCTTTTGGGTCTGGATTGTTTCATTGAGCATGTTTTCAAGGTTCAGCAATGTTGTAGTTTGGATCAGAATTTCATTGCCTTTCAAGGCTAAATATGTTCTACTGTATGTTATGCACATTTTGTTTATCCATTCCTCCATTGATGGGCATTTGGGTTGTTTCCACCATTTGGTTTTTGAGAAGAAAGATGCTATTGACATTGGTATACAAAATTTCTTTGAGCCCATGCTTTCAGTTTTTTCTATATATATCTAGAAGTGAATTGCTGGATGATATGGTAATTCTATGTTTAATTTATTGAGGAATTATCATACTATAGGAATGTGTAGTTTTTTGTTGTTGTTGTTGTTTGTTTGTTTGTTTGTTGAGACAGGATCTCCTTCTGTTGCCCAGGATAGGCTTCAGTGGCATGATCACAGCTCACTGCAGCCTTGATGTCCCAGGCCCACGCAATACTACCACCTTAGCCTCCCAAGTAGCTGGGACTACAGGTGCATGCCACTATGCCTGGCTAATTTTTTTTTTTTTTTTTTTTTTTTTTGAGACAGAGTCTCACTCTGTTACCCAGGCTGGAGTGCAGTGGCATGATCTCGGCTCACTGCAACCTCTGCTGCCCCGGTTCAAGCAATTCTCCTGCCTCAGCCTCCTGAGTAGCTGGGATTACAGGTGCCAGCCACCACGCCTGGCTAATTTTTGTAGTTTTTTTTTTAGTAGAGACGAGGTTTCACCATATTGCCCAGGCTGGTCTCAAACTCCTGAGCTCAGGCAATTTGCCACCTCAGCCTCCAGAGTGCTGGAATTACAGGCATGGACCCCCATGCCAGGCCAGAATGTATAGTTCTTAATCAGCATTCCAGGTGATGTTATGATCAGATAATTTGAGAAACATTTATTTGTCAGTTACCTATTGCTATGCAACCAACCACTCCAAACAATTAGTAGCTTATAACAACAACCATTTATTTAGCTCACAATTATACTAGGTGGCTCTTCTAGCCTGGGCTGGGTTCTTCTGGTTTCTGTTGGCCTAGCTCATGTTTCTGTGGTCACTTGGCTGGTCATTTGGGTGCTGGCTGTTCTCAGATGGCCTCAGTCATATATCCGGTGGTTGCTTGGCTATAGGCTGAAGCAATGGAGTGACTAGGCCTAGAACCTTTCCTTGTTTAGTAAGCTAACCCCAGCTTGCTCCCAGGGTGGCAGGGTCCCAAGAACAGCAAGAGGGCAAGCTCCAGTGCATAAGCTCTTTTCAAGTCTTTGCCTATATTATGTTTGCTTGTCCTATTGGCCAAAGCAAGTCACCTGGCCAAGCCCAGTGTCAGTATAGAGGGCACTACCAAATGGTGTGGACACAGAGAGGCAGAAAAAGAGCTGAGACCATTACTATTATTATTCCACCACAACTTAACTGCTTGATTCAGTATTCTGATGTGAACTCAGGGTTATCTGAAAACTTTCTCCTGCCCTAATAAATCCATGAATGGAGCATAATCGTGTCTGAAGTTGCATAGAGCCCTCTGAACCACATGCCCCAGCACCTCTACAACACTCTCCATTTGAGGGTTCATTCGTTAATTTAATAAATACTTATTGTGAATCTACTGGTGTCTGGAACTCTTCTAGGACCTGGGTATATAGCTATTGACAAAACAGTCCAAGTTCCTCTTCTCTAGGGACTTACATTCTACTGAAAGTGGAAAAGTTTTAGGAGTGTGAATGAATGTTTGGATCCCTAGCACATATTCAGGAGGTTTTGTGGTTGTCATTGTTGTTTAAAGAGGAAGAAGCTTGAAGAATGTTCTTTATTCCCTGTTCTTCACCACTATGTAATTTCACTAATATTTGAGTAGAAAAAAATATTTTGGTTAATTAGAAGTTCCAGGTATTTAAATGCCAGAAGGCAGATGCAAACCTGTGTTAGGATACGAGGATTGACTTTTAATCCTTATAGCTTGGTGCAGAAGTAACCGTGGCTTGCTGTAAGGGCAAAAGCCACGATTACTTTTGCACCAACCTAATACAAGACTGATGGATTTGTTTCTCACTTCCTTTATGCTTCTGCAAGGCTTTGTGGCTAAGACTTTTGGCCCCATAGCTACCTGAGGGAGGGCCACTGATCTTTACAACTCAAAGGGCACTGAAGAATCACACCCAGCTGAGCAGTGATGGATGGCTACAACAGACATTTTCTTTGGATACTTCTTTATTTTATTATTATTATTGTGTGTGTTTAATCCTATGGGAGTATACCAGCATTCTATATTTTTAAAGTAGCACTAGTTTGTTGGAAAATTTGACTTTTATAAACTGAAACTGTATGTCATCAGTACCTGGAGATGAGATGGGTTTAATGTCCAGCTGGTGCTCAGAGGGGCTGGGACTCTCTGCATGGGTTAGTTTGCCAACTAAAACTCACTCATGCACAAGAGCTTTCATTGAACAACAGTCAAGCTTTGCTTCAGTGTAAGCAGGTATTTCAGTGGGGGAGAATTAGGAGACAGCATGTAGTAGTATTCAAATTAGGATCTTTAGAGTCAGACGGATGTGTCTGTTACTAGCCTGGACCTTGGACAAATGACTTAACCTCTCTGAGTCTCAGTTTCTTTATCTATAAAATGGGATAATAACACTATCTGCCCCATGAAAACTGGCAACACTAACAGAAAGCATGAAAAGCTTGTAGCATAGTGCCTGCAGTGGACACTTGATTAAAAATGTTAGCTAAAGGCTGTTATCTTTTTTTTTTTTTAGGTGGAGTCTCACTCTGCCTCCTAGGCTGGAGTGCAGTGGCTCAATCTCGGCTCACTGCAACATCTGCCTCCCGGGTTCAAGCAACTCTCCTGCCCCAGCCTCCGGAGTAGCTGGGATTATATGTGCCCATCACCACACCAGGTTAATTTTTGTATTTTGAGTAGAGACTGGGTTTCACCATGTTGGTCAGGCTGCTCTCGAGCTCCTGACCTCAGATGATCCACCCGCCTCAGCCTCCCAAAGTGCTGGGATTACAGGCGTGAGCCACCATCCCTGGCCTAAAGGCTGTTATCTTAATAAATGCTGTTCTGATCTACAGTTACATCACCACAAACAGGTGCCTTTGGCCTCGCCCACAGTGCCAGAATCTGAACTACAGGGGAGTTACTCTTTGAACCACCCTAGCACCAATCCTAGCTGAGAAAAAGACATTTATGAAACTGATTTGCCATTTGTGTGTAGCCAGTCAGGAATTCCTACTTGGGCTCTTGGCCACTATTTGAGCAACTTTTCTGTAACACTGAACCATAGAAGCAGCCCATCCACCACCACCACAACAATAAAAACTAGCACTTACACTAGCACCTTACCTGGAATGATTTTAGAGGTGTTAAGAGAGCCCTACAATATCTCCTGTGTAACTTTCCACCAGACTTTATGGATGAGCCAACTACCAAGCTGTAAATTGATTGAATCTTGTATTTTCCTCTTTGGACTTAGCTGGGCCCAGTGAGAGTTTTGTTGGGAGTAGATTTTGATGGATGGGAACAGGAGTTTCATGAGGTAAGAGGAGAAGAGAGAGAGAATTTTTGTTCATGGGTATAGGAGCCATGTAACTTGTATAATTTCACCATATACATGGCATGCAGGGAGAGGGTGAAATGTGCCCAGGTTGGCAGGGGAAATTGCAAGGCTTTGGTGTTGGGGAGAGCACAGAGATAAAGAAATTAGGGGTAGGAGAGGGATCCAAAGGGGAAATGAAGGAGAGTGAAAGCCAAACTTTTCAGCTGAGTTACATGACTGACATCAACTGTAACACAGGGTGGAAAAATCCCATCTTCCTGTCCTCCCCCATGTGACAGGAAGCTGATCTGCCTTCTTGGATTTATTTCCTTCTGGGGCTGCATTTCTCTCCTTGCGCTTTGTCTCACCTCCTACCTTGTTATAGGCGATATTTCTCCCCCTGAGGAAATCATAATTCTATCACTGTGGAAACTGAAGTGTCTTCAGCTTTCTTACCAGTCTTAGAGTATTTTCTTAGGACAAATTGCCAATTTCCTCTTTTATGGAAAATACTAAAATACTTTTTTTTAATAGAGTGACCTTGATACTTTCCCATTTGCTATTCTTTCTAATTTCTAGACTGGAGCTAGAAAAATTGAATGAAGTTGTCAGCCTAGTGGCAATAACCACATTAAAATGTTTCTCTGAAAGTCTTTGGAGCAGAGTCCTTGGGCATTTTTACCAGTGACCATCCATGAAGTGACAGCACTATAGACACACGGTTTTATTGTGTCCAGAGAACTTTCCACCAGCCCTTCTGGTATGATTTACTGTGTCTGTCTTATCCAGGCCCTAACACAGGGCTTGGAGCACAATCAGTGATCAATAAGGTTAACTCAGTGATAGGGCAGATGGTCATTGATTTAAAAATAACAACCTTGGGCCGGGCAGTGGCTCACACCTGTAATCCCAGCACATCAGGAGGCCGAGGCAGGCAGATTACCTGAGGTAAGGTGTTCGAGACCAGCCTGACCAACATGGTGAAACCCCATCTCTACTAAAAATACAAAAATTAGCCGGGTGTGGTGGCACACACTTGTAATCTCACCTACTCAGGGGGCTGAGGCAGGATAATTTCTTGAGCCTGGGAGACAGAGGTTGCAGTGAACCAAGATCGTGCCACTGCACTCCAGCCTGGGCAACAGAGCAGGACTCTGTCTCAAAAAAATAAAAATAAAAATAAAAATAAAAATAACCTTGCCTCATACTGTTGGGGTACACACTTCCAAGAAGTGACCCTTGGCAGCTTTGGGAAGCTCTGAGACATGTTCTTCCTTGGAGTAGTCCCTCTCAGCCTGCGACACTGTCCATCTAAATCTGTGGCACAGGTTCTCCAACTCTAGGAGGCCAGGAGGCGCCATGTCTGACAATCGTTTGACCCTGTGGCTCCAGGACACCCCAGCACTCTGGACTAAAGACTGGACCACTCCACTCCTTAAAGACGTTAAGGATTGCGCTCTAATTAGTTTGGAAGTGGAATTTCTTAGACTATTTCTAAAAGCAGCTGCAGCCTGGGGACAAATTGACTAAATTCACCAGTTCTCCTGAAAATGATATTTGAAAGGAAAGTTGAGCTGCTTCTATCTTCCCAGAGAAATCTACATGTCATTCAGATGTTGGAGACCCTCAAGAGGCAGAAATGTCTTCATCCCCTGCCATTTGGGTCCTGACTAAAACCGTTGATCCTTTTCCTTGAAGTCTGAGGTTCTGCTGTTGGCCTCTGAAAAGCAGGGGACAGAATATTCTGGCAGACTCTGGCAAGTAGATGACCCCTTGCTGGGAGTAAGCTTCAGCCTTTTCCAAGGTCTGACACAACAGAAGCAGTAACATGAGAGCAGCACTTAGTAGGACATTGATGATGAGGCTAATGAGAGCTTTTGGCCGTGAGAAACACTGCCTCCCCAAGCAGCATTCAGATATGTAGAAACAGTCTTGTTTTGCGTGCCTTGGTGCCTCAGGCCTGTACAAGGTCACCAACACATTCAAACTGGAGTGGAGAATTGGGGATGTAAAAATGTGATTGCTGAAGGTAGCACTATCATAACCCCTGGAGTCATCGAGTGCTCATTTGCTGCTAGGGGACAGAAAAGCCATTAGAGATATTCCCTGGGTATGTAGCCCAGTTATTTTTGTTTTTTAACATATATCCCAAGTGATTCAAGAGCATGACAAGGTTTGGGAATTACAGTCCTTGAGCACAATCTCCCATTGGTACTTTATAAGGTTATACTTTAGACTAATTGAACTTGTTTTATTTTTATTTTATCTGTAATGATATTTGATATTCATTTTGTATATAAAATAATTTTGTTTTTATATTTTGTATATGTAATATGTAATACAACATAATTATTTTGTTAGTAATATTTTTATTTTATAATATAGTGAAATGATAATATAGTAACTGCATATAAGTACTTATTATATACAAGATATTGTTCTATTATAATACAATACAATCATTTTGATAGTAATATTTTTATTTTGTAATATAGTGATAATGATAATAATATAGTAACTGTGTATGCAAGTACTACTTATTATATACAAGATATTGTTCTGAGTGCTTTTACATACATTATCGCAATTAATCTTCACAATGACTTTTTGAAGGAGGTGGTATTATTAACATCATTTTACAGATGAGAAAAGACAGGAACAAAGAAGCTAAATGATTTGCCCAAGGTTCCATAGCGGTCAAGTGGTGGAGCTTGAATTTACACCAAGACCTGGCGATTCTCGAGTCTGAGACTTTTGAGTCTGAGACTTTTAACTACCACACTGTGCTGATCCAAGTGACCCGAAGCTTTAGGAAATTTGATTAGAGAGAGTTGCATCACTAGGTAACAGAGAGATATAAAAAGTCTGTGGGAAGGGAAAGAAAGATGCCTTCTCTGCAGAAATAATGTTTAAGAGTTTTTTGAGCCTTAAGTAAATTAGACCATCTGTTTGTGGCCAGGAACATACTCAGTGGAATAATGTCCCAGCCAATAGAAAAATAGATTTTGCAGAACCCCAGCAGTCAGTTGCTGACATGAGTATGGAATCCACAGGAATTCCAGGTCACCCCTTGCTCCGGAAATAAGGAAAAGCACTAATATGAAGTAGATCTTGGCTTCACCCAACCTGGGAGTGGGGGGAAGTCTGCCTCTGAATGCCAGAAAAAACCTAGGGATAGTAGGGGACACGCAATGCAAGCAGATTCCTCAAATCTCCGCTTGAAACCTAGAAAGCTTCGCTATGTATTCTGCACTGACAGGGAAAGACAGGTCCTAATTGGATTGACTGATCCTTCTCTTGGTGGGAGAGGCCTTGGCCTTTGTGAACCAAGGAAGAGATTTTTATGACAAACTTTTCTAGATGCTTTTTAGCTAAAGAAGATTATGAGTGAATTAGAAAAGGGATTTATAATGAAATCTGGATTAATTTATTCATTCATAAACATTTATTAAGTGCTTTGGCTGAATTAGGCAGTACTCTAGGGGATACAGAAATGAAGAAAAAAATGGTTCGTTCCCAAGAATCTTACAACTGAGTGGTAGAGACAGACAGCAAAACCAGCAACAGCTTAATGTGGTGTTTCCATAGACATGTTTGAGAATCCCTATGGTCTATCAGGCAAGGGCACTTTAAACTTCTTTTTTTTTTTTTTTTCTTTTTTTTTTTATTATTATTATTATACTTTAGGTTTTATGGTACATGTGTGCAATGTGCAGGTAAGTTACATAAGTATACATGTGCCATGCTGGTGCGCTGCACCCACTAACTCGTCATCTAGCATTAAGTATATCTCCCAATGCTATCCCTCCCCCCTCCCCCCACCCCACAACAGTCCCCAAAGTGTGATGTTCCCCTTCCTGTGTCCATGTGTTCTCATTGTTCAATTCCCACCTATGAGTGAGAATATGCGGTGTTTGGTTTTTGTTCTTGCGATAGTTTACTGAGAATGATGATTTCCAATTTCATCCATGTCCCTACAAAGGACATGAACTCATCCTTTTTTATGGCTGCATAGTATTCCATGGTGTATATGTGCCACATTTTCTTAATCCAGTCTATCGTTGTTGGACATTTGGGTTGGTTCCAAGTCTTTGCTATTGTGAATAATGCCGCAATAAACATACGTGTGCATGTGTCTTTATAGCAGCATGATTTATAGTCCTTTGGGTATATACCCAGTAATGGGATGGCTGGGTCGAATGGAATTTCTAGTTCTAGATCCCTGAGGAATCGCCACACTGACTTCCACAAGGGTTGAACTAGTTTACAGTCCCACCAACAGTGTAAAAGTGTTCCTATTTCTCCACATCCTCTCCAGCACCTGTTGTTTCCTGACTTTTGAATGATTGCCATTCTAACTGGTGTGAGATGGTATCTCATTGTGGTTTTGATTTGCATTTCTCTGATGGCCAGTGATGGTGAGCATTTTTTCATGTGTTTTTTGGCTGCATAAATGTCTTCTTTTGAGAAGTGTCTGTTCATATCCTTTGCCCACTTTTTGATGGGGTTGTTTGTTTTTTCTTGTAAATTTGTTGGAGTTCATTGTAGATTCTGGATATTAGCCCTTTGTCAGATGAGTAGGTTGCGAAAATTTTCTCCCATTTTGTAGGTTGCCTGTTCACTCTGATGGTAGTTTCCTTTGCTGTGCAGAAGCTCTTTAGTTTAATTAGATCCCATTTGTCAATTTTGGCTTTTGTTGCCATTGCTTTTGGTGTTTTAGACATGAAGTCCTTGCCCATGCCTATATCCTGAATGGTAATGCCTAGGTTTTCTTCTAGGGTTTTTATGGTTTTAGGTCTAACGTTTAAGTCTTTAATCCATCTTGAATTGATTTTTGTATAAGGTGTAAGGAAGGGATCCAGTTTCAGCTTTCTACATTTGGCTAGCCAGTTTTCCCAGCACCATTTATTAAATAGGGAATCCTTTCCCCATTTCTTGTTTTTGTCAGGTTTGTCAAAGATCAGATAGTTGTAGATATGTGGCATTATTTCTGACGGCTCTGTTCTGTTCCATTGATCTATATCTCTGTTTTGGTAGCAGTACCATGCTGTTTTGGTTACTGTAGCCTTGTAGTATAGTTCGAAGTCAGGTAGTGTGATGCCTCCAGCTTTGTTCTTTTGGCTTAGGATTGACTTGGCAATGCAGGCTCTTTTTTGGTTCCATATGAACTTTAAAGTAGTTTTTTCCAATTCTGTGAAGAAAGTCATTGGTAGCTTGATGGGGATGGCATTGAATCTGTAAATTACCTTGGGAAGGATGGCCATTTTCACGATATTGATTCTTCCTACCCATGAGCATGGAATGTTCTTCCATTTGTTTGTATCCTCTTTTATTTCCTTGAGCAGTGGTTTGTAGTTCTCCTTGAAGAGGTCCTTCACATCCCTTGTAAGTTGGATTCCTAGGTATTTTATTCTCTTTGAAGCAATTGTGAATGGGAGTTCACTCATGATTTGGCTCTCTGTTTGTCTGTTATTGATATATAAGAATGCTTGTGATTTTTGTACATTGATTTTGTATCCTGAGACTTTGCTGAAGTTGCTTATCAGCTTAAGGAGATTTTGGGCTGAGACAATGGGGTTTTCTAGATATACTATCATGTCATCTGCAAACAGGGACAATTTGACTTCCTCTTTTCCTAATTGAATACCCTTGACTTCCTTCTCCTGCCTAATTGCCCTGGCCAGAACTTCCAACACTATGTTGAATAGAAGTGGTGAGAGAGGGCATCCCTGTCTTTTGCCAGTTTTCAAAGGGAATGCTTCCAGTTTTTGCCCATTCAGTAGGATATTGGCTGTGGGTTTGTCATAGATAGTTCTTATTATTTTGAGATACGTCCCATCAATACCTAATTTATTGAGAGTTTTTAGCATGAAGGGTTATTGAATTTTGTCAAAGGCCTTTTCTGCATCTATTGAGATAATCATGTGGTTTTTGTCTTTGGTTCTGTTTATATGCTGGATTACATTTATTGATTTGCATACATTGAACCAGCCTTGCATCCCAGGGATGAAGCCCACTTGATCATGGTGGATAAGCTTTTTGATGTACTGCTGGATACGGTTTGCCAGTATTTTATTGAGGATTTTTGCATCAATGTTCATCAAGGATATTGGTCTAAAATTCTCTTTTTTTGTTGTGTCTCTGCCAGGCTTTGGTATCAGGATGATGCTGGCCTCATAAAATGAGTTAGGGAGGATTCCCTCTTTTTCTATTGATTGGAATAGTTTCAGAAGGAATGGTACCAGCTCCTCCTTGTACCTCTGGTAGAATTCGGCTGTGAACCCATCTGGTCCTGGACTTTTTTTGGTTGGTAAGCTATTGATTATTGCCACAATTTCAGCTCCTGTTATTGGTCTATTCAGAGATTCAACTTCTTCCTGGTTTAGTCTTGGGAGGGTGTATGTGTTGAGGAATTTATCCATTTCTTCTAGATTTTCTAGTTTATTTGCGTAGAGGTGTTTGTAATATTCTCTGATGGTAGTTTGTATTTCTGTGGGATCGGTGGTGATATCCCCTTTATCATTTTTTATTGCATCTATTTGATTCTTCTCTCTTTTTTTCTTTATTAATCTTGCTAGCGGTCTATCAATTTTGTTGATCCTTTCAAAAAACCAGCTCCTGGATTCATTTATTTTTTGAAGGGTTTTTTGTGTCTCTATTTCCTTCAGTTCTGCTCTGACTTTAGTTATTTCTTGCCTTCTGCTAGCTTTTGAATGTGTTTGCTCTTGCTTTTCTAGTTCTTTTAATTCTGATGTTAGGGTGTCAGTTTTGGATCTTTCCTGCTTTTTCTTGTGGGTATTTAGTGCTATAAATTTCCCTCTACACACTGCTTTGAATGCATCCCAGAGATTCTGGTATGTTGTGTCTTGGTTCTCGTTGGTTTCAAAGAACATCTTTATTTCTGCCTTCATTTCGTTATGTACCCAGTAGTCATTCAGGAGCAGGTTGTTCAGTTTCCACGTAGTTGAGCGGTTTTGAGTGAGATTCTTAATCCTGAGTTCTAGCTTGATTGCACTGTGATCTGAGAGATAGTTTGTTATAATTTCTGTTCTTTTACATTTATTGAGGAGAGCTTTACTTCCAAGTATGTGGTCAATTTTGGAATAGGTGTGGTGTGGTGCTGAAAAAAATGTATATTCTGTTGATTTGGGGTGGAGAGTTCTGTAGATGTCTATTAGGTCCACTTGGTGCAGAGCTGAGTTCAATTCCTTGGTATCCTTGTTGACTTTCTGTCTCGTTGATCTGTCTAATGTTGACAGTGGGGTGTTAAAGTCTCCCATTATTAATGTGTGGGAGTCTAAGTCTCTTTGTAGGTCACTCAGGACTTGCTTTATGAATCTGGGTGCTCCTGTATTGGGTGCATATATATTTAGGATAGTTAGCTCTTCTTGTTGAATTAATCCCTTTACCATTATGTAATGGCCTTCTTTGTCTCTTTTGATCTTTGTTGGTTTAAAGTCTGTTTTATCAGAGACTAGGATTGCAACCCCTGCCTTTTTTTGTTTTCCATTTGCTTGGTAGATCTTCCTCCATCCTTTTATTTTGAGCCTATGTGTGTCTCTGCACGTGAGATGGGTTTCCTGAATACAGCACACTGATGGGTCTTGAGTCTTTATCCAATTTGCCAGTCTGTGTCTTTTAATTGGAGCATTTAGTCCATTTACATTTAAAGTTAATATTGTTATGTGTGAATGTGATCCTGTCATTATGATGTTAGCTGGTTATTTTGCTCGTTAGTTGATGCAGTCTCTTCCTAGTGTCGATGGTCTTTACATTTTGGCATGATTTTGCAGTGGCTAGTACCGGTTGTGCCTTTCCATGTTTAGCGCTTCCTTCAGGAGCTCTTTTAGGGCAGGCCTGGTGGTGACAAAATCTCTCAGCATTTGCTTGTCTGTAAAATATTTTATTTCTCCTTCACTTATGAAGCTTAGTTTGGCTGGATATGAAATTCTGGGTTGAAAATTCTTTTCTTTAAGAATGTTGAGTATTGGCCCCCACTCTCTTCTGGCTTGTAGGGTTTCTGCCGAGAGATCCACTGTTAGTCTGATGGGCTTCCCTTTGATGGTAACCCGACCTTTCTCTCTGGCTGCCCTTAATATTTTTTCCTTCATTTCAACTTTGGTGAATCTGACAATTATGTGTCTTGGAGTTGCTCTTCTCGAGGAGTATCTTTGTGGCGTTCTCTGTATTTCCTGAATCTGAATGTTGGCCTGCCTTGCTAGATAGGGGAAGTTCTCCTGGATAATATCCTGCAGAGTGTTTTCCAACTTGGTTCCCTTCTCCCCGTCACTTTCAGGTACACCAATCAGATGTAGATTTGGTCTTTTCACATAGTCCCACATTTCTTGGAGGCTTTGCTTGTTTCTTTTTATTCTTTTTTCTCTAAACTTCCCTTCTCGCTTCATTTCATTCATTTCATCTTCCAGGGCTGATACCTTTTCTTCCATTTGATCGCATCGGCTCCTGAGGCTTCTGCATTCTTCACGTAGTTCTCGAGCCTTGGTTTTCAGCTCCATCAGCTCCTTTAAGCACTTCTCTGTATTGGTTACTCTAGTTATACATTCTTCTAAATTTTTTTCAAAGTTTTCAACTTCTTTGCCTTTGGTTTGAATATCCTCCTGTAGCTCGGAGTAATTTGATCGTCTGAAGCCTTCTTCTCTCAGCTCGTCAAAGTCATTCTCCGTCCAGCTTTGTTCCGTTGCTGGTGAGGAACTGCGTTCCTTTGGCGGAGGAGAGGTACTCTGCTTTTTAGAGTTTCCAGTTTTTCTGCTCTGTTTTTTCCCCATCTTTGTGGTTTTATCTACTTTTGGTCTTTGATGATGGTGATGTACAGATGGGTTTTTGGTGTGGATGTCCTTTCTGTTAGTTTTCCTTCTAACAGACGGGACCCTCAGCTGCAGGTCCGTTGGAGTACCTGGCCGGCCATGTGAGGTGTCAGTCTGCCCCTGCTGGGGGGTGCCTCCCAGTTAGGCTGCTCAGGGGTCAGGGGTCAGGGACCCACTTGAGGAGGCAGTCTGCCCGTTCTCAGATTTCCAGCTGCATGCTGGGAGAACCACTGCTCTCCTCAAAGCTGTCAGACAGGGACATTTAAGTCTGCAGAGGTTACTGCTGTCTTTTTGTTTGTCTGTGCCCTGCCCCCAGAGGTGGAGCCTACAGAGGCAGGCAGGCCTCCTTGAGCTGTGGTGGGCTCCACCCAGTTCAAGCTTCCAGGCTGCTTTGTTTACCTAAGCGAGCCTGGGCAATGGCGGGCGCCCCTCCCCCAGCCTCGCTGCCGACTTGCTGTTTGATCTCAGACTGCTGTGCTAGCAATCAGCGAGACTCCGTGGGCGTAGGACCCTCTGAGCCAGGTGCGGGCTATACTCTCCTGGGGCACCGTTTCCTAAGCCCGTCGGAAAAGCACAGTATTCGGGTGGGAGTGGCCCGATTTTCCAGGTGCCGTCTGTCACCCCTGGAAAGGGAACTCCCTGACCCCTTGCGCTTCCCGAGTGGGGCAATGCCTCGCCCCTGCTTCGGCTGGCACACGGTGCACTCACCCACTGACCTGCGCCCACTGTCTGGCACTGCCTAGTGAGATGAACACGGTACCTCAGATGGAAATGCAGAAATCACCCGTCTTCTGTGTCGCTCACGCTGGGAGCTGTAGACCGGAGCTGTTCCTATTCGGCCATCTTGGCTCCTCCCGCCCCCCATACTTCTTAAGGGTGGGAAAATCAGTGCAAAAGAGCCCCCAAAGAAGGAGGCTTTGCATTATGTCACAAAGTAGTTGCAGTTGCCCAGGCTGATATGCAAAGACCTCCCTGGCAGAAGGAGCAGTGTGTGCACAAGAGGACAGAAGGCAAGGGCACCCCACAGTCCTGCAGGTGCACGGTGAGCAAACAGAACTAGCCAGCTGGTCCCCCAACTCATGTCCTGTATTGGCGGAATCTCCACACCCAGCTCTACAAACTCAAGAATCCCAAGCCAGGGTCTGGGTCTCAATATGAAGTCAGACTCTGTTTCTGAAGCCTACTCTGTGATTCTATGCACAATTTCATGCTAATATTCACCTGGACAATGGAAGGCATGAAAAGCCATTCAGCCTCGTTTGTGAAATTAGGATTGTCAAGGAAAGGGGCTGATACTTCTCAAGTAATCAGGCATGGGGCTAAAGGCTTTCTGAGTTTTGGCCAGAAGGTTGTTGTTTAATTTTATGTATCATCTTTATTATGAGCTTTCTCACCTAACTGTTGCTGTCTGTCTTAATCACTGAAAAGCATACTCTCCTAACCTGCGTCATGTTATGATTTGTTTTCTCCTAGTCTCATATTTTCTCTGGATGAATTTCATCCCCAGTGTGAGGAGAAGCCATCCCTAAATCCTAACGCTACGTTGTATATTTCTAAGCACTTGCCTCAAGGCCCCACTCCCAGCAGCTATTGATCCCTGAGAGACTATTACATTTATTTGCATTGACACGGTGGCTCACCACCTTAAGTGAAAGGATAAACAATTAATGTCCCAGCTCCTGGAAGTCGGATGGCCTTTCTGGGATGCCATTAAGACTTGTCTTGGAGAGGGCTATTTAAAGTAGCTGCTCAGACTGAGCTTTAACTAATTATTCAATCAACGATTTGGCAGGTCAGTCAATGGGAAATGATGTACAGTTTGCTGAAATTGATCACACTTCATTTCCCATCAGTTGTAAAGCCAAATTGTGGGTAAAGTCATAAGTAAAGGATCATTGCCTGCCATTCTTAGGACCATGTTTCCCTATCCCTTCCACTTACTTAAACCCCAGCCTCATCCATAAAGACAAGAGAATTTTGCACTTACAGAGGGAATCAGTATAAAATGTTTACCACCTTCTGAGATGGAAGGGGAAGGAAGAGTGTTTTCTATTTCATAATTGACGTGTTGCAGCCACATAATCCTCTAACCTTTTCTGGCAGCTCAGATATGGAGGCTGGATTTCAAATCCCATGATCCATTATGCATCACTTACTTCCACATCTATTACCATTCCGTCAGCCAAATGACAGGATTCCCCATCAGGGCCTTTGACTGTGTGGGGCTCTTCAACTTTATGCTGGCGGATAGGCATGTGGAACTTCATACATGGGTGATTTACAGACAATTAGCAGAAGGCAATGGCAGATTAAGTGTAGCTTTTCTGACAAATTATGAATAAAGAATGGAAAAAGGAAGGTCCCCCCACCCGGGCCCTGCCCAGGAAAAGGCTTGGAATGATCCAAGCAGTGAATTTTATGACAGTAACTACCACCCTCTCAGAAGATGCAAAATGGAATGTGTGCTTGTCCACATTGACTGGCAGCTTCTGAAACCAATCACCGGCCCAGGTCAGTAGAGCCCCAGTGGTAGGCCAATGGATCATGCAGAAAGCAGAGACACAGACTCAGATTTCCACATAAGCTTCCTCCCCCGCTTTGTTCTCCCAAGCCAACTGGCCTTTTTTCTTGCACACTGGGACCTGATAAAAGCCTCTGGGACTTGAGATGAACCACTAGAAAATAATCAGAATGGAATTTTCTGGGAAATGTGGCCATATGAAAAAATGATCACTTTTTCCTCACAAGGATTTGCAAAGTGGAAAGAGTAGGATTTTAAAATCTGTATTTTGTAGCAGAGAAAACTAAGGTTTAGAAATTTGAATGACTTCCTTAACAAATATTTATTGAGAACTTACCATGTGCTAAGCACAATATTAAGCACTGAGCTTACTCGGTATTAGTCAGAATTCTCCAGAGAAACAGAAACAATAGGACACTCGCACACAAACACACACACACACACACACACACACAGAGCTTTATTATGAGAAGTTGGCTCATGCAATTACGGAGGCCGAGACATCCCATGATCTGCAGATTGCAAGTTGGAGACTCAGGAAAGCCAGTAGGGTAAATCAGTCCAACCTGAGACCCAGGGGAGCTGATGATATAAATCCCAGTCCAAAAGCAGGAGAAGATGAGATGACATGTCCTAATTTAAGCACTGAGGCAGAAAAACATGTTGTTAATCCTTTCCTTAACCTTTTGTCCTGTTCAGGCCCTCAATAGATCTGATAATGCCAACCACACTGGGTAGGACCAGCTACTTTACTGAATCCACCAACTCAAATGCTAGTCTCATCCAGAAACACCCTCAAGACACACAAGAAGTAATGCTTACTCTGTGAACCCTGTAGCTCAGTCCTCACAGGGCTCACAGTCCACTCATAAATATGTACATATATTATGTATTAATAAAAGTTGTTCTAATTGTTTTAATTAAAAATGAAGAGCTAGTAGTCTAGTGGAGGAGACAGACCTGAATGCAGGCAAAAATGATACAAGGTGGACAGAGTTGAAATGGTTGAAGTGGAAGTGCTTTGGGGGTTCAGAGGAGGGGCACCTGCCTCAATTTTGGGGTGGCAGAGGGTCCAGCAAGGTCTGTGCTGAGGAAATGACATAAGGCATCAAGAACAAGCAGGAGTGAACCAGATGGATAAGGCTTTTCAGGCAGAGGGAACAGCATATACAAAGCCCCAGAGGCAAGACAGGGCTTCACAGGCAAAAGGTTAGAGCCCAAAATACAAGGAGGAAAAGGGGAGAGTTGGGCTGGAGAGACCCGGGGGCCTGTTTGGGGAGGCGTGTGTGAGCTTGTAAGTAGCTTTCTCCTCAGAGCCAGCCCTCTGGTCCCAGCATCCTGAAAGGCAGGGGGCTCAGCTTCAGCTCTAGCCAAATTCGCCCTTCTCCATCTCCTCCTCCTCTTCCCCTCAAATATCCTTCACCTACCCCCACATCCCTTCCTTCTCCACTCCTCCCCCTCATCCTCCTGTATCTCCTCCCTCTCATCCTCCTGTAGCTCCCCCTCCTCCTGCATCTCCTCCCCCTCATCCTCCTGTATCTCCTCCCTCTCCTCCTCCTGTATCTCCTCCCTCTCCTCCTGTAGCTTCCCCTCCTCCTCCTGTATCTCCTCCCCCTCCTCCTCCTGTATCTCCTCCCCCTCCTCCTCCTGTATCACCTCACCCCCTCCTCCTGTATCTCCTCCCCCTCATCCTCCTGTATCTCCTCCCCCTCATCCTCCTGCAACTCTTCCTCCTTTCTCCACTCCTCCTCATTCTTGCTAGAAGGAAAAAATATTTATTTTTTTATTGATACATAATAATTACACATATTTATGGGGTATGTGTGCTATTTTGAAATTTTCCTTTCAGTCACTGTCAAGCACTTCTGGAGGTAATGCCTTTTCTACAAAGTGCACAATGGTCATTGCACACTCAAACATCCCCCAGCCCCCTGCCCCCTGAAAGAAGGCCATATGGGCTAAGTGATCTGATCAAAGTCACTTGGTGCTAATTAGAGACGGAGCTGGGATTTAAGGCCAGGCTCTCTGTCCCAGCTGCTTTCATTGTGTAAACTAAACGCTGACTTGGCCTCTTTGTATGTCACTCAAAAAACTCACTGGGATGCACACCCTTTTAAATGACATCTTTTTCTTTTTAGAATTGTTTCATGTTGGAGAAAATAACATGGTTCTCAAGCCTTTCAACAGTCCTACATCCACAAAAGGGGAAAGGGACACTGCACTGAAATTAGAATCTTCAACAACTTCTTCCATCTTTCCTTTTTAATTGGGTGAAAGTAATGTACTCATAATTATTTGAGAAATGATGTGATAAGCCCCATTATTAAGACCTCTTGTTTCTGAGTGACATGAGCAATTTAAAAGGAAGGGAAATTAACAATGGCATGAATGGTGCATTATGTGCTCCAAGTTCGGGTACAATCATTGAACCAAAAGAGAGGGGGCAGGAGAATGAGACTGGGCTTTCTTGTAATATCTCTGAGTTGGTGAGCATGAAGGGAGAAAAAAAGCCTAGTCCAAGCTTGTGTTTCAGACTCTGTAATCAGGAAAAGGCAAAAAAAAAAAAAAAAAAGTAAAGACATAATATCTTTCCCTTCCTTCTCAAGCAGTAAACACTGGGGGACACTTGTAGTGAGTGCATCTGACATCAATTTCTATTTCTTCAGCATCGGAATGTCAATGAAGTAGAACAGGGGATGTTTCCACAAGATATTAAGATGACAGACAGTCTTAGTCTCTGTTCACTGGAGAGTAGAGTTGGTAGCTCTCCAACTGGTATGATTTTAGGGGGTGCAAATACAAATGCCTAGGGGAACCAGGAAGGAGCTCTCCATGGGCAAGGCTGGCATGGGTGAGGGTCAAGGGCACGGGCACATGGCCTCTCTGC
The DNA here is from genome assembly GCF_028885655.2 of Pongo abelii. NCBI lineage: Eukaryota > Metazoa > Chordata > Mammalia > Primates > Hominidae > Pongo > Pongo abelii. Next base: position 155,961,284 of record NC_071985.2, on the reverse strand, counting down.
ACGTCAGGGCTGCTTCTCCGCTCTGCATGACTGTCATCGCAAGCAAGAGGGACCCAGGGATCCAGGTCCTCTGAGTTTTCAAGGGAGGCCAAAGAATTCTAGGTTTTATGTTTATGTTTTTAAATGACAAAGCTCCTCATTTTGAAATGTTGCAGTGCTGTTGACACATTACTAAATAAGGTTTCTGTCCTTATGTTGTAGAAGGAAAAGTAATGGTTTGCTGAATATTATTAAAAGTTCTTATGTAGGATTTTGTAAATCTCAATAGTATGAGAAAGAATGAATGTGAGACAGGGATTTGGTATTAAATATTAAATACAAGTCTTCAGAATATGGAGGTCGTATTGCAGAGATAATATGTAAAGAGACATAATATAGTACAATGGAAAGAACACTACACGTGGGATGAGAATTACTCAGGATGTCCACAGACAAGGGCTTCATTAGCCCTGCCTCAGTTTCTTCATCTGGAGAGCCAAAGATTCGATTCACAATCTATCTAAGCTCTCTTCTAACCTTAACCTTGATGACACCCCTAGACCCAGACCGAAATCCATCAGAGATCCTCCATTGGCGCTGAGCAGTTTATGTTTCATTCTGAATGATGGAGTTCTCTTCCATTAGGCAACTTCAGGCAAGAAGAAGAAGATTGTATCAGGGGTTCACAAAATAAAGAAAAAAGAAAGCAGGAAGGAGAGTTCTAGAAAGAGCCACCCTTTAGAAAAATTCTGGTGCACCTTCATCTTCTCACCATCACGATACCCCCATTTTTGCTTCTAAGTCTTTATAGATCATAAGTCAACTTCCTACCAACAGTTAAGAATCTTAACAACAGTTAGAAACTCAGAATCCTAGCAGCACAGCCATCTTCTGAGTACTCACCATGCACGAGGCACTGTGCCAGGTACAAACATTCATATTCCTCACAACAACCCCAAGTGATAGGTTTCTAGAGAACTGTTACTGTACACATCTTGCAGATAGAAGAACTGGGGCTGAGAAATGGAAAAGCCATTTGTGCAAATCCACACAGCCAGGAGGAGGCAGATCACCCAGCACTGACTCCACAGCCCTTGATCTTAATCACTCCCAAGAGGCTGAAACATGTGCTACACCAATTGGGCTCTGGGAATCTGGCCTCAGTTTAAATCCTGCGTCTGCCACACACTGAATGTCCTTGAAAAAGTAATTTAACCTCTTTAAAGCCTCAGTTTTCTGACCTGTTGTTGAGAAGAATGAAGTAACTGCCACAAGTTTTGAGGATTAGTGAGCTCTACGTAAGGGATGTCAGGTACATTATAAGCGTTCAATAAATGGTGGTGATTATTGTTATTAGTCCACTATCATTCTCAAATATCTTGTTTCTTACTGAACTGCTAGGAGTTGCAAAACCATCCTGTTAAGCACGAAAAGCAAGGAAGCCACTTAACAGATGCACATGGCATTTCACAAGGGAGTCAGAGACAGGGGCTAAGAAGGGACTCAGATGGCTTCAGCCCAGCTCCTAGCTGACTGAACAGATCACTTCCTTGAAGCCTCTAGAGGAAGCAGTGAAATGATATCAATTCCCCTGAGCTTTGGAAGGGAAAAAGATTCTATCTTGCTTAAACTGTTCTACTGTATAGAAATCATATGCTTTAGATGCCGGGGCAGGGGGGATATACCCCTGGATCTTCCCAAAGGTCATTTGTTGCAGGCAGAGGGATTAAATACTTACCACTGCTTGCTGGTATGGAACACTGAAAACACATCTTCTCTCTAGATAGAATATATGAAACAAAAAGGAGGCTTCCTTCTGCCAGTTGAGGGAAACTGTAGGGCAGTGCACTTTGTTGTCACTGTGGAAGTGCCTGGTAGAGCAGGTGACATTGGGCAAGAGAAAGCCCTTCAGTGCCAGATTTGTTTTCGTCACTGTTCTCATCATATTGTGGTGTGTTCTGTTCTCATCATATTGTGGTGTGAGACTCGCAAAATCTCATGCATTCTCACCACGGGAGCCTGCATCTTCATTGCTGAAGGGAAGTGGAGAGCTCAAAGCAGTTCATGCAGGCAGTTCCTCCAAAAAGTTCCCCAAACTGTCTGGAGCATCATCTCATTCTCCACTTCAAGTTAATTCCAAAGGCTGGCCTGGAGGAACTTCTGCACAGAATTTATAATTAGCCCAGCTTTGTGGAATAGTCAGGCCTGAGTCCTTTGTTCACACTGATATGAGTAGCAGAAGGGTTTCTGCAAGTTCTTGCTCAGTTGCAATTGAAGTGTTTAGGCGGTTAGTTCTTTCTGCTAGAAAACTCACCTTGGGTGTGCCTGCCACTCTGGAACATGTCTTCAAAAATGTGCTTTGTCACATTTAAATATTGATGTTTTGTTCCTAGTTACGGAAATATAGGAGTGTCTGTCTGATACTTCATTTCTAACCCCCAAATTCCTATCTTATACTTTAAATTGCCCTGAAAATCAAAAGCCCTTGGAATCAAACTCCAGATATCCAGCCACGTTGCCAACACACTACTTTAGCAAAAGATCCAGAACATATTTTACATGAAAACCTGTCAGACTGGTTTTTTATTATAAAAATAATGTAAAGAATTGAGCCAAGCACCCATGTTATTCTGATGACAAAGAAAACTAACTGTGCTAATAACACTAAGCAAAGTCTTCAGCAATCACTCTGAGCTGTAAATTGGGCATGCTTTTTTAACTGTGGAGCCTCTTTATGAGGTATATGAAGATAACAAGCATGCTTTTGAGGGCATTCTTGTGTAATTGACATTTTTTAAGTGCCAAGAATGTGGTTCTAAGAGACATTTGAGACTGGGGTCTTGCACTCGTTAGGCAGTCCAAAGTATTTTTAGCTTCCTTCTCATTGGAGAGCTAGCATTTGGGGCGTAGGGAGAATGAAGCTTATGCCATGTTTTTGTTTCCTTTGTTTGTTTGTTTGTTGGGGAGTGCGGGGATACAGGATATCACTTTGTCACCCAGGCTGGAGTACAGTGGCACAGTCTCAGCTCACTGCAACCTGCACCTCCCAAGATCAAGCGATCATCCCACCTCAGCTCGCCAAGTAGCTGGGACCATAGGTGTGCACCACCACACTCCTCTAATTTTTGTATTTCTTTTAGAGATGAGGTCTTGCCATGTTGCCCAGGCTGGTCTTGAGCTCCTGGACTCATGAAATCTGCCCACCTCATCCTTCCAAAGTGCTGGGATTATGAGCCTGAGCCACTGTGCCCAGCCTTACGCCACGCCTCTTACTGAATGCACCTAGTAACAAACTACCCCAAACTTGGTAATTATTTATTATTATTATCTCTCAGAATTCTGAAATTTGCAGTTAGATGGAGGCTGAGGCTGGAATCATTAAAGGCTCCCTTACACCTCTGGGGGCTGATGCTGGCTGGTGACTTGCACCTCAACAGGAGCTATAGGCAGGAACTCCTACAGATGTCCTCTTCTTTTTACCCGGGGTTCCGCACAGCATGGCTGCTGGTTTGCAGCATCAAGCATCCCAAGACAGAGAGCCAGGCAGAAGCCACATCACCAATTCTAATCTAGTCACAGAAGCCACACAGTGACACTTCCCACTGCATTCTGTTCTTTGCAGGTGAGACACTAAGATGAGCCCATATTTAGGGCAAGGGAAACTAGATTCTACCTCTTGATGGGGGAAGTGTCAAAGAATTCTAGGAGATGAAAAACTTCAAATCAGTCTTTTTAAAAAAAGTAGTCAAACCAGTCTCTTTTTAAAAAAGTATTCAAACCTTTCTTCCATCCCCTGCTTGTAAACTCACATCCTGAGGAATAATGACTTGAATAATTCTACCAGAATCCAAGAAACCAAATTGGTTGGGGGCAGGGGTATGTTGCTTTTGTTGTTTCCAAGATGAAGTTCTCTGTGAAACTAGAATGTGGTTCCACTTATAGAACCCTCTGGAATTAGCAAATGATTCCCAAATAGTACAGGTAAGACTCCTGAGTATTAATGACTTCATTATATTTTGTTGCCGCCGTACTTCAAGTCAGGATGCTTGGTGGCTTGGTGTGATATGTGTGTGTCTCCTCCCATCCTCCTTAAGATAAGCAATAGGCAATATCCAATTGTGTGAGAACCTGCATTGTTCACATGAGACTTTGTCCTGGATAACAGCTCCTGTTCATCAATATGATACATTGCACTCTGACTTTCTACTTCTGTCTTTCTTTGTGGATATTCCTTTCTCCTCTCTGATTGCTTTTTCTTCTTAGACCATTACTCTAGTTGATAGTGCCAGGTTATCATTGAATCCCATCTCCCTCTCCAATAAGCCTGTGATTGATACTAATCTTCCTCATGAGACACATTTTATAGGATGCACATTGGAAACCACTCTCTAAATCTTAGCTTTCTATGTGCTGACAATTTACAAGGTTGCACCTCACACACATCTCAGGAGGCTTAAGGGGAAATTTAAGAGCCGTGTAATCAGACCTCCTAATAAGAACAGAAATGCCTTTCATACACAGATGCTGTCATGCAATTCAGCAGTCTGTGCTGCACCCCTGTTTGTCTTTTTTTCCCCCAGCCAACAAAATGCACATCTAGGGAAGTGCTATCTGGGAAGTGGCCAGTTCCTAGAAGCCCAGCATGAATCATTTCTCTCTTCTGCAGGAGAGTACCCCTGCCCCCAACCAATTTGGTTTCTTGGATTCTGGTAGAATTATTCAAGTCATTATTCCTCAGGATGTGAGTTTACAAGCAGGGGATGGAAGAAAGGTTTGAATACTTTTTTAAAAAGAGACTGGTTTGACTACTTTTTTTTAAAAAGACTGATTTGAAGTTTTTCATCTCCTAGAATTCTTTGACACTTCCTCCATCAAGAGGTAGAATCTAGTTTCCCTTGCCCTAAATATGGGCTCATCTTAGTGTCTCACCTGCAAAGAACAGAATTATTCTAATGAAAGCTTTCGCTTGCCATTGAATCCATAAAAGCAGAAAATTAAGGTGGTTGCAAACACCTCTCTGAAGCAGAAACCTTGCTTTATAATATACCTGCACCTTTCCTAGCAAAACTGAGACCCCAAGAAATTTATAGACACAGGATGTTACCCTTCCAGTTTAACACATGCTTTGGCATTGAAATTTTGCCTTTCCAGACCCAAGAAAGTATTTTGTGAAAAGTTTTAATTTCTCACGTGAAGTTTGTACCCCTAAAATATGCCAACCAAGAAAGCCAATATAATGCAGTATTTGCTTACAACAATATTAGATTCAGTGTGTCCTTTAAATGAAGGCTTGTGTCCAGAAAACAGAGGGAATCATGGGACTCAAAACTTTAAAGCAACCTAGGCTAGATTAATGATTTGATTATTAGTTTACAGGAAACTCAAAGGAGGATGCTGTGGTCTTTTATACCTCAGTAAGGTCACACTATGGACCAGTAAAGTTTAAGCATTAAGAAACTGGGTTCGTTTTGCATTTTAACTTAAAAATTCAGACCCAGTTATATCTATTGTGAAAAAATAAATATTTAACAACTTGGGTTTTCTTGAATTCATTCCCAATTTTGTTCTCACCTCTGAAAATGGGATACTTCTTTGTATTGGCCCTTTTAGGAGAAGTGACATCTCAGACCCCTCCTGTTTTTCTTCCTCTGCCATCTGTGTTCTTTATGGATATATATTTCTTGGCAAATTTGGTGTCATGGGTCACATTGTGTCTCCCCAAGTTTGTACATGGAAGTCCTAATTCCCATTACTTCAGAATGTGACTGTATTTGAAGATGCAGGATGTACTTAAGGAGGTAATTAAGTTGAAATGAGACCTTTAGAGAGGCCCTAATTCAATATGACTGGTGTTCTTATGAGAAGAGGTTGGGACACTGCAAACACAGGCCAAGGGACCATGTGAGGACACAGTGAGAAGGCAGGCCCCTGCAAGCCAAGGGAAGAGGACTCAGAAGAAACCCAATCTGCCAACGCCTTGATCTTGGACTTCAGCCTCTGGAACTGTTGCGGGGAGGGATTCTGTTATTTCAGCCACGCAGCCAGTGGTATTTTGTTATGGCAGCCTAGCAAACTAATACATTGGGGATTTCTCCTGCATGTAATAGAAACTCATTTTTCCGTATAACAAACTAAAACCCCCTTGCACATCCCTAGGTGCATGGTGACAGTGGCATAAAGGTGTAATACTCTCCACGACTTAGTTTCAGGGCCACCAGCACCAGGCAGAGACTGGAACCCGATAAGTGCCATTGAAGCTCTTCCAACACGGGTTCCCACTGAGAGGCAGGCAGAGCAACTGGAGGTTTGTGCTGACAAAGCGGCATGGAGCTATAACGTCCAGAGCCACTCAGAACTGCAGGATGGCACAAGTCAAGAAGGAACTGTGTCAGAGCAGAGCTGAAATCTCGGACAGCTCAGAAATCTTGGCACTGAAGGAGGCAGGAGCCTTCACAGTTAGATTGAGAGTGGGCAGTTTTTTCTCTATCTGTTGCACTTTATTATATTGTTTTTTAAAATTATTATTATATCCAGCACCACAGGGAAGGGTGAGGCTGAGCACAGGGGCCCGGTGGAACTGGGCCATTGTAGAGCCAACTAGAAGAGTGTGAGCTACAAAGCAGGAAGAACAGTTTCTCCAAGGGGCCGAATGGGGGGAGTCATTGGGGTGCCATGAGCAGGTATCCTGTGCTGATGCTGGCAGATTAAGCCCGCATGGGTTTGCTTCATATTTTAACTTCAAAATTCAGCCTCATTTATATCTACTGGAGAATATACACATGAATAAAAGGGTCACTGTTAAGGAGACAGATCTGAGGGAGCCCGGATAACAAGCTGCAGCCAGGCCCCAGGCAGCAGAGGAAGGGTCTGCTTGCTCTGTGTGGGCCTGGAAGCCTGGGAGCTTCCCAGAAGCCAGGACCACAGCTTTATTCCAACACCCCGCAGCTGACCCAATGTGCTCCCCACAGAGAATGTTCTCGTAAGACCTTGTACTTTTCTTTCAAAGCATTGGCTGCAGTTGTAATTTTGCATTTGTGCAATTCTTTGGTTAATATTGGTCTTCCCCACCAAACTGCATGTTGGTGACGGCAGCTGCGGCTGTTTTACTCTCCACTGTATTACTCTCCCTGTACCTAAGGTGGTCCTTGGAAAGAGCTGACACTCAGGATATTTCTTGAATGAATGAATGAATTGATTCATGTTAATATCACCTCCCCTTCTCCAAGTACTCAGAATCTTGCTACTGGTACAGGAACTTATAAGATGCGTGGAAGGCCAAGGACAGGAGACAGCATCTCCCAGGGGCTCACTGAAAAGCCTGTGCTCTTTTCCAGCCTCCGGGCCTCAGATTGCAGGTGGCTCCAGGCGGGCTGTGGAGCATCTCACCTCTGCCTAGCACTGTGTGCTCTGGATGGCCAGGGAAGGTCTCCAGGGCAGGATCTGATTCTAGGGATTTCACAAGGGACTTTGATATGTGAGACCGAGAAGCTCCCTGCAGAGAACAAAGGGGCAGTGTGGACTGCCTGTGGAGCCTGAGCCAAGATATGATCTGTGCCTAAGAAGGCACCATGGGATGGCTATTCAGTAGTCCCCAGTCCTGCTCTGGAGCAAACCAAGATCTAACCATCCACAGAGCACCAGAATCCCCAGTTGGTCAGTTCAGGGATTTAGAGAAGCTTCCTTCCTCCCAACTCCATCTGCTGTGACCCACCTTCCTTAGTCAGCCCCTCACCAGGCAGGTCCTCTTTCTTGCCTCTGCCCTTTCTACCTTCTTCTGTATCCTTCCCCCAGTCCCAGCTCTCTCTCTGTCTGTGGATTCTCTTTGTCCTGGGTATAGGCATAAACACAATAGGCATTAAGAGGTGCTGGAAAACCTGATTGATTCTGAAGTCTTGCACTCCCCAGCCATCCTATTAAAAATTTTAAAATACCTAATATTCCACCACCATTACCCCTTTTGGCTTTAGAAATTACATTCTTACGCCTGGACACAATTTACTTTGTGAGAATCAACTCTCTCTATGAACCTGAAATAGTCTGTTAAAAATGGATCATGAAGCCCAGGTGCAGTGGCTCACGCTTCTAATCCCAGAACTTTGGGAGACCAAGGTGGGTGGATCACCTGAGGTCAGGAGTTTGAGACCAGCCGGGCTAACATGGTGAAATCCCCTCTTTACTAAAAATACAAAAATTAGCCAGGTGTGGTGGCAGGCGCCTGTAATTCCAGCTACTCTGGAGGCTTAGGCAGGAGAATCACTTGAACCCAGAAGGTGAAGGTTGCAGTGAGCCGAGATCACACCACTGAACTCCAGACTGGGCGACAGAGCAAGACTGTCTCGAAAAAAAAAAAAATGGATCATGGAGTAGATCAATTTTGATCAGAAAATGTCATTAATAAAGGTCTGGAACATGGGGTGCATCTGTAGCCACATGGGATCCTTGGGTGGCCAGTAGGCTGTGGTGGGGTGACCAGTTGGGGGTCACATGGTAAGGATGCTTGGAAGAAGAAAGTGAGAGAAGGGGGTCAATGGAAAGACATAGGTCAGTGGGCTTACGGCCCCATCCACTGTGTCGGGTCATCCAGTCCCACTCAGGCTCCCTGCCTCCTGCTGCCCCTCCTCCAGGCAGTCTTCTCCCCTGCAGCTACAGGGCCCCAGCTGCCAGGCCCCAGAGACCCACCCACCCTCCACGGGTGGGAAACATGAACACAGGCAGGTCAGCTCAGTGTTCTATCACAAAGCTCACATACACAGGGAGGCCCAGCCTCGTCCAGGGCTGATTTCAGGAAAGAAGATTATTCTCCAAGATTTTCTCTTAGGAGGCAGCGCCACAAAATGGAAGAGGAACTGACTGGAAGTTCTAACCTGAATTCTAGTCTTGGCTCTGGCAGTAACTCACTGGGTGACCTTGGGCAAGTTCCTTCGGCTCCCAGGGCTTCTCTTTCTTCCATGGCACTTAATGTGGTTTATTTTAAAGGTCGTGCATGCTACCTTTGACCTGTTTGCTGCCATTTTCATTGGAAAAAAGAGCCCTGGGAGATATGATTAAGGAGAGAGTCCTGGCCTGTTAGCCAGGGGAGCCCTCCTGCCCAGACCCTGTAAGCACTCTGGATCACCCTCCGCTCCTCTTATGTTAATTTCCTCCTCTTTCTCACCCATCCTGCTGTCTCCATATGAGGGCACAGCACGGCCAATTGCATTTAAAATTGCCTTCTAAAAGGCACACATATGCATCCTGTCTGGGCAGACTTTGTGTGGGGCTGGGACTGATTCATCTCAGGGGCCTAATTCCAGCTTTGGCACTGGCTTGTGGAGGTGTCATTGAGAGGGGTTCAGAGGGCTAAGCTTACCAACCCCCCAGAACAGGGGAAACATAGCCTTGGCTCCATGTGCCAAGCAGCAGCATAATATGTGGGGCTCTGCAAAGTCAGCAGAGAAAGGACAGCAGGTGTCAACCACTGCACATGTTTTACTTATTTATTGATTTACAGTCCATCTTCCCAGTTTGTATGCAGCCTCCTTCATAGTAGAGATTCAGCCTCATTAGCTGTCTCTGGCATCCTTAGCTTGCAGAATGGTGCCTGGAACATAGTGGACCACTAAGGAACACTTTTTGAATGAATGAATGAATGAATGAATAAAAATGTGTTGGGTACAAGTGTTGTGCTGTGGAACACACTCCTGGAGTCTGGCTCCTGCCCCACAGGCTTGTCCCTAAACTGATGAAGAGCAAGGCAGGCACTGCGCACAGTGGTTTGGGTCATCAGCAGCCCAAGAATGTTTTCCCCAGTGTAGGTGCTCCCCCAAGTTGATGGGAGTCTGGGATAGGTGGTGCTGACAACAGAGTTTCTTCACCTCCACTCCAAAGACAGAAAGCAACGAATGTTAATGACAGAAGCAAGCAGCAGGTGCCAGTGCCAGCTCCACTGCTCAGTGCTTCTGGATCCTTTCACAGTTCTGTAATGTACTCAATCCCAAAGGTATATCTCCTGCCTTCTAATCACTTACAACAAAAATACGTGTTGCCCTTTATACCAAAGATAAATTGAAAAGTGTTCAGGTTTCCTCCTACTTGGGCTTATGACCCAGTCTCAGAGCACGGACATTAGGGGGCAGTGGTGAAGTATACTTTCCCATTGGCCTCTTCCAGTTGCTGGAAGTGTGAGCTTAAGATGGGTGACCATTTATTGAGCGTCTACTGTGTGTGTTGAAAACTGCGCCAAGCTCTGTAAATAAGACAACATCCCAAGGCAAGGCGACTGCAATCTCCTGAGAGATGCTGGCAAACAAACCACCATTATAACCGAGTTGGAGTAATTCAGGGCAGAGATGGTGGAGGGCTAGACTGAGGAGCACAGTGGGAACTGGGAGACGCAGAGTTGAGAGAAATTGAGGGTTATGAGACTTAATGATTGATTTGTTGAGGAGAAGGAAATGGAGGGTTTAATGTGACTCCCAGGTTTCTGGCATGGGAAGCCAGGTGGGATTATAACCTTCACTGCATGGAAGACAGAGTGGCAGATCTGGGAAGACTGAAGTTGAGTTCAGCTTTAGATGTGTTTGGTGGTGATGCTCTGATGTGCCATCCAAGTGGAAAAGCTCATTAGGAAGTGGAATTATTTAATACCAGATATCATTTAATGAGTCGGGGGGGTGGTTTATTGTTTTAGTATTTTTAAACTTCAATAGTGCTTTAGAGAGATATGTCCTCTTGTGTTTGACAAAACACTGATTTGCAGTTCCGGTATCCCTCCTGAGTAAGTCTTATTTTTGAGATAAACATCACATCAGCCCCGAGTACAACTAAAAATGAGCTGGGCCAGGGCAGTGGGGACTGCAGTCTGTCAAGGCTCTGTATTTAACAATGCCTTTCTCCAGTGGCCTCTGCCCTGTGCCTCCCACACTGTCAGCTCTAAAGGATATTTAGTCCTTGCAGCCTCAAATTCTTTAACCCTTCTTTGGCCTCTCAAGACAAGCCCTGGGTATCACTGAAACCTAAGGCATGTCCAGAAACAAGCACAAAAGAAGAATGTGACCACTACTGCTTAACCTGGCCAGAGAAATTCAGTAAGTCTTGCACCTGAAAAACCAAAACAAAACTTCCTAGCAAATCAGGTTCCCACAATCAAAGGGTGGAAAATTTCACTGGAGGTTGGAAAAATGATCAGAGCCTCTTCAAAACTTCAGGACATCAAAAGACCTCACTGTACTCTTACTAGAATTCAAGCTGGAAGGAAACATCGTAGTCCTTCAAGTGACACATGAATGAATGGAAAGCTGAAACCCACTTTCTGCAGCTTCAGAAATTCATATTTTTATTCATTCAACCAACATTTATTGAGTGTCTTTTATATTTAAAACACTTTGTGGGACAGTGTGGGACACAAAGAAAAAGAAAGTTATTCTGCCTCCCAATGAAATGACATACAAATGGCTGAGTTTGGTGAAGAAATAACTGCAGTGAGTAGTGGGGTTTGCTGATAGCAGTGGAGGAGGTGGAAGCTCCTCTACAGATTAGGTCATTGAACCCTCACAGCTTTATGAGCTCGGGTCTAGCATTACCATTATTTTATAGGTGAGGGAACTAAGACACAGGGAAGTTGAGAAATTTTCCCAAAGTCAACAGTTGGTAAGTGATGGGATTTGAACCCAAGCAATCATTATTAAAGATAACTCTGCTGAATAAGTAGCCTTTACATAGGACCTGGAATGTTGGGTTGGCTGTCAAAAACTGCAGCTGGGACAGCTGGGAGTGCATTCCAGATGAAGGCTATTCTAACGGGAAAGGCAAGGACAGGGTACATTTGGATACGTGGGTGGTGGTCCAGTGTGGGCATGTGTAGAGTTCTTGAAATGGATCACTGGAAAATAAGCTATAAAGGGGCACTTTTAGAAATATAGACTTCTCTCTTTAGGGATGAGGGGGTTATAGAAGATCATTACGTTGGAGTGACATGATCAGAACTGTACTTTAGAAAGTACACATGACTCCTGCACTCTAGCCACTTAGTACAATAAGTGGAAAAAAGAGAAAGTTTCTTGGCTTCTGAAACAATGAGTATAGTTACATTGCCTGCTGTCACAAAGGGATCCCCAAAGATGTGTAATAGCTCAAAAATGACAGCTTTTGTCTTGTTCACATGGTCAAAAAAGTGGGAGGTTCTACTATGTCTCATTCAAACCATGGTTCAGGGACTTGGTCTCCTTCTGTTCTTTGGCTTTGTCACGTTCAATGTGTGGCTTCCAATGTTACTGTGCCATGTGTATCAAGGTGTCAGAAAGGGAAAGAGAGTGGAGAAGACAGTTGCTTCTGAAGTTTTCCAATGACCTCTGCTCTTGTTCCATTAGGAGGCACAGGGCTCTCCCTAGAGGCATGCGGACTAGAAACGAAGTCCCTGACTGGGCAGCCACTTCCATCTGTGACTCCATACTGTGGAAGGGAAGCATGAATTTTGGTGGAAAGTTAGTCATCACCATCATACCTGAGTGAGGAAAGAAAAACATATTTACCCTTCAGCAGTAACTTTTCAAAGTAGTCTGGCACCTCATTTTGAAGCCTGGTTGAGAAATGAGTTTTACGAGCAAATGAGGCTTAAAACAACATAAGCACAGTCCCGTTTAGCATCAAATCTTATTTGTCTAAATTATTGTTGAAGGTTCCAAATTGATTTTATACTTTCCTACCTAAGTGAACAAAACTTAATTTAAGCTTTTCTTGATGACTTAGGATCACCATTATGAATGTCATTTATGGGAATGCAGTGTGTTGTATACCAGCAGCTTTTGAGTGGTGTGGAAATGTTAGTTCCTGGGCTGAATGCCTCCTTAATTCTAGGCTGTTCCATTAAGTCTCTTCGTTAACCTCTTGGGTCCCTTAGAATTTTTACAGTCACCGTGTGTTCTCAATACCTCCAATTTCTATGTTTCTCTGCTTTCTGATTTCTCCTCCATTTTTATTATTTACTAACCCATTCATGTAGGTTTTCTTTTTTCTTCTTTAAGACTCCCCAATCCTCTTTTCTTTCCAGTCCTTCCACTGATTTTGTTTTGCATATTATGGTGGAAAGAGCAGGCACACATGTGGGAGTGGCTTTGGCCTCAGCACTGACACTAGCTGTGCCGCAGAAACTATGACCTTGAGCAATTTAACCCCTGAGCCCCTGTTTCCTCAATATAAACTAAGGCAGTAATATGGATCTTACAGGCTTACATTGGGGTTAACTGAGATGCTAGTAATAGTATAAAAATTCATCTGTAAAAATTGATCGTCATTATGACTGTTATTTTGGCACTTGGACCTGGTTTTTATTGTCATCGTCAATAGAAATAGAAAGAGTCCATAGGACTCCAGGGAGTTGGAATCCAGACATGAACAGAGGAAGAGCTAGAATACTTGAGACATCTCTATGGAGTGGACAGCTGAAGCCATGAGTCAGTCTCCTGAAAGTCTCCAAGAGGTTATAGATCTACTAATGTGCTTAAGCAGAATCTCAAGAAAGGTCTAGTATAAATGGATGAAGCCATAAGAGGAATATCAAGAAAAGACTGGATAAAAATATTCCCTGTTTCTAAGAAAAGAAGAAGTTTTCTAAACCTTGAAACTCTTTTAAGCTATCAATCCTATCTGCCGTCATTCACTCCCAGCCTTCTTGAAGGAGCAGGGGGCCTCCATCTCTTCTTACCAGTAATCTGCTTCTTGTATTTTACAATTCCTTGCCAAATCTGGGCAGAGTCAGCGGAGTGAAGGCAGTTGGGTCTGGGCAGTCTGCCTAAGAAGTTCCATTACATAAACAGTAGGTGCTTAATAACTTGCATTGTGCACATAAAAGGGAAAAAGAAGAAAATGTGATTTTTCACTGCTACAGAGTAAACCATTCTGTAGCCCCAGAGGATGCATCATGTTTAGCAAGATTAAAGCAGGTGGCAAAGTCCCTCCCCAGTGGGTACATCACAGCTAATGTCCATCAATGGTTAGCAAATGAGTAGACGGTGCCTGTGTCAATAATCCTGTTTCTACCCTCATGCTTTATTTATTTAACTAATGGCTGCCTAGCTGGTAGCTCATCAAGATGGTGTTTACTGAGCTTGGCAAAGTGAAAAAATATGATTTTGTTTACTCATGTGTTTCCAGCTGGGGTGCTGAGTTGTTATCCAGGCAGCTGATGACCGTCCTTCCACTCTCAGAGCCCCTAACACAGGCAGTTCAGTAAACAAACCATCAGCTTGAGAACCAGAGCATCAACACTGCCACAATCTGGTAATTTGCTACTTGGCAGTCGTCAGTGTCCAGAACCTCAAATGATGACTCATTCTGGAACCTCCCTTATACTTAGATAATAAAACAAATAGAAGTCAGGTTAAGTGTAATTGGTTTAGTTTGAGCTATTCAGTTGTTTATGAGAAAAATGAGTATTTGCTCCAAATTAAATATTTGATTTGGGATAGATTTCTCTCTTGCTGTATACTCGCATGTAAAAATAGAATGGAAACCCAAACAGAAAACCTGTGAGAGACTATCACTCTGGAATGGTTCTCACACATGCATTAACTAATTTAGTTATTTGTACAGCAAATATATAGTGAGTACCTACTGTGTATTAAGTCCTGGGGATATTGTGGTGACTTAAACCCAACACAAACATGAACCTAGTTCTTCAGAACCTTGCAACTTTGTAGAAAAGAGAGACATTGAATCAATGATTGTCAATATGATGAGAATTATAAAGGGAGAAACAGGGTGCTACAGTAGTCTTGGAGTTTAGGGAAGGATCCTCGAGAAAGTGATGCTTTGAATGGGAGATGAAGGAGTTCCAAAAATCATAGACAGGGAGAAGCAGAGAGGGTAAGTTTAAATATTATTATTATCTCAGTTAAGTCACAAAATAACTCTGCGAGGTCGGTATTATTGCTCTGGTTTACAATTGAGGATACTTGGGTTCCAGGGGAAGCACGTGCAAAAACCTGAGGCCAGACTTTATGAATAGTGCCACTTGGAGCTACAAGGTCGAGCAAAGGCAGTGTGGCTGGAGTAGAGAGGAACCATGAGAGGCATGAGATACAGAGGGACTTGCCAAGGAGTTCCTAATTAAAAGTGCATTTTAGAAAGCCCACTCTGACTGGTATGGAGCATGGATTGAGGTGGATGTAGGAGGACTGGCTTTGAGGCATGGCAGTGATTGGGTGAAAAAGATAGTGAGTTGAACCAGGGGTGGAGTCAGGGGAAGCAACCTCAGGAAGATAGAAATGATTAACGTCAACAGACATACAGGAGGTTGGGTCAGCAGGGTCAGTAAGTGGCTGGATATGAGGGGAGAGGCACTGGCAGATTATTCCACATGGCTCTCTTTATATCTGTAACAATTGAGCCATAATAATACTAATAGCTACTCCTGAGTGTCTACCATAGTCATTTTATAGATGAGAAAACTGAGACTGAGAGTAGGGAAGTACCTACCAATAGATGACTGAACTGAGATCTGAGCCCCAGCCTGACTCCCAAGCCAGTGCTCTCTCCACTCTAACACTACATTTATGATTCTGGTCAATTCGATATTTTTCTCATTTGGTTGACTGAAACCTCAGATTTTTTCCCCCAATTTAATTCAGCTATATATACAACTCCAAATTCTCATAATTCTTTTGCATTTGACCATTAATTCTCAGTTATCTTCCAGATTTCGAGCCATGCTATGTTTATCTTCAGGCCATTTCAAACAGCAGAGGCCAGAGAAGCCAGTTTTGTGGAATCGGGCTTGTCGGGCCACATTAAATATCACCTCACTCTAATGAAAATGCAGGTTTTTGTTTGTTCTAATGAGCGCAGGGGGCCTTTATGTCCAATCTCTTCCTAGAGGAAGTAATTGCATACAAGTGACCTTTGAAGGAAATCACATCAGGGAGTTATTTGAAGGCACTGAGGTGAGTCAGTGCGTAACATCAACCAATGTACTAGCATTTCAGAAAAGAAACAAATAGGCTTGTCCCACTGACAACTCATCCATGCCCCCTTTGGACAGAGGAAAATCATCTACTGCTTGCTGAGAAAGTGAGGCACTGAGGCACAGAGATTTCTTTAACTATTTCTTGAACACCTGCTGTATGCCATGCACTGTGCAGAATCGCTGCCTTATGGCACTCCTGTTTTAGTGGCAGTGAACAGACAATACAGAAATTTTTTAAAAAGTTTAAATCATTAAAGATTTTGATAATTACCATGAAGGAAACAAATTGGATCATGAGAGGTGGTGAACTGTACCTCAACTTCCTCATCTAGTTAAAAAGGAGAGAATGGTGGAACTTGCCTCTCGGGGCTGTCTTCAGGACTAGCTTAGATAATGTATGTATTGGGCTCAGAAGAGGTCCTGGCACATTAGTTGAACACTTAGTCAGTGTTATGTGTGGTTAACATCGTTGTCATAGAATAAGTGGGGGAGGCAGTCAGGAAGGGCCTCCTGGAGGAGGTGACATTTAAACTGAGACCTGAGAGATGAGGAGCCAAGCTTATGAACAACTGGGAAAGCAAAGGCTGGAGACCAGAGAAGGAATGCTTACTGTTTCCCAGGAACAGAAAGGAGAGGGAAATCAGCCGGGCCGGAGAATAGGGAGTAGGGTGGGGAGTGAAATGAGTGAGGACCATGAGGCAGACAAGATTCCAACCAGGTAATTAACTCAGTTTTACTCTATAAGCCAGGGAAGGGAGTGGTGTGAGCTATTGAAACCCCACTCTGGCAGCTGTGCAGAGAATGAACTGAAAGGTGAAAGCTGCAAGACAAAGGAGGAGAATTGCAAAGTTGAGGCACTGGTGGGAGGGTGTTAGGCAGAGGGTAGCGACCTTGTTGGTGGCAAAGTATTAGTTTCTTAGGGCTACCAGAATAAATTATCACAAATCGGCTGTGAAAAACCACAGAAATTTACTCTCTCACAGTTCTGGAGGTGAAAAGTCTGAAATCAAGGTGTTGGCACAGCCTTGTTCCCCCTGCAAGCTCTAGGGAATGATACTTTCATGCATCTTCCAGCTTCTGGTGGTTGCCAGTGAATCCTCCGTGTTCCTCACCTACTAGATGCGTCACCCCAATCTCTGCCTCTGTCATCACGTGGTGCTCTCCCTGGGTTTCTCTGTTTTGTGTCTCTTATAACTTCACCGGTGACTGGATTGAGAGCCTGCCCTCATCCAGTATGACCTCACCCTGACTTACATCTCAATTACATCTGCAAAACCTCTGTTTCTAGATAAGATCATATTCACAGGTACCAGAGAGTAGGGCTTCAACTCTACTTTTGAGGGAGGCAGAAAACCCACAACAGCAAGGTGAGTCCTGACTGTCCCACCTCTAAGGGGATGTGCTGGCTTGAAAGTAGCCCCCCATGGCCCAGTTTCTGGGGTAAGAAAAACCCCCAGCCATGAACAAAGGCATTCAGCATCTTTCCTGTATTTGGGGGTTGAAATGCTGTATAGCTATTCCCAGTTGCTTATTCCAAATAAGCAGGCAGGTGGTGCAGAGGAAGGCAGCCTGCAGAGTGAGGGCAGCATGTCAAACAAGGGATGTTCCTTCTTATTTGTCTGTTTCCTTAAAACCACTTACACTTCTAGGCTGCAACTTAAGTGTACTATTATTTAATGATTCCTTTTCGGTGAGTACCCAGTGACTTTGAACAGTCTATGGATACAGGTGGATTTTCTTGGATTTTTAGAAGTGAGGAGACTTGGGGTTCATCCCCGATGCTACCTTTTGTGTATGGTTTTGAACAAATCCCATAGCCCCCTGAGCTTCGGCTTCTTCTGTAAAATGAGGATGCTGGCCCAGCCCAGTGGTTCTTAACCTTGAGGATGAATCAGAAGCACTGGAGGGCTTGGGAAAACACAGATTGCTGGGCCCCATCCTGGAGCATCTGATTCAGAAGGTCTAGGGCAGTGCCTGAATATTCACATTTCTGGCAAGTTCCTAGACTTTGTTGTTGCTGCTGGCCTGGGAACCACACTGTGAGAATTACTGGCCTAGATCATCTCTGAGATTTCTGCAACAATATTATCCCATGAGTCTATGAAACTAATTTTAATGTAAATGACTAGATGAAGTAAATTTTCTAACCTTAGCTAGCAAAATTTGGATTCCATATAAAAATATGTCCCAGCTACTGCTCACTCTATTTTTCACTTTGGGTTTACCTCTCTAGACTTAAGGGTGTTGTACAGAGAATAGAGAGAGGGGCCATTTAAACAACACCCTTAAGTGTAGAGAGGTACCCAAATTTTGCTAGCTAAGACTAGAAAATTCACTTCATCTCCTGTGGCTAGGGGGGCCTCCACATACAAGGCTCCCAGAGAAGTCAGCTGAATGTTGGCTTGGAGCTCAATAGAATCACTTAGCTTTGGTGGCACTTATTTAGGGTGGAGGGTGGGGCATAGTAGATGCAATTGAAAACCTGAGAATAATGGCATAAATAGGCCATGAAAAGATGTTCATCATTAGCCACTTGGAAAATGCAAATCAAAAGCACAGTGAGGTGCTTCTTTTCACCCATTAGAATAATCAAAAGAGACAGTACTAAGTGATGACAAGGATGTAGAGAAATTGGAACTAGTGGGTGGGAATGTAAAATGGTGTAGCCACTTTAGAAAGTAGTTTAGCAATTTTTCACAATGTTAAACAAAATTGTCATATGACCCAGTAATTCTCCTGCTAGACTTCTATTCAAGAAAAAAATGAAAATGTATGTCCACATAAAAATTTGTATGTGAATGTTTATAATACCATTATTCACAATAACCAAAAAATGGAGACAAATCCAATGTACATCGAGTGATGACTGAATAAACAAAATGTGGTATGGACAAAAATAATCAAAGTACTGACACATGCTAGATACATACGTATATATGTACAAGATGACGCTGAATTTTGATGAACCTCAAAATTACTATGCTAAATGAAAGAAGCAAGACATAAAAGACTATACGTTTTATTGTTCCATTTATGTGAAATGTCCAGAAAAGGCCAATCTTTAGAGATAAAAAGTAGATTAGTGGTTGCCTAGGGCTGGACATGGAATGGACAGTGACTATAAATGGACATGAGATTTCTTTTCAGGCTGATGGAAATGTTCTAAAATTAGGTCATGCTGATGGTTGCCCAACTCTCTAAATATACAAAAAAAATTATTTTTAATTCATGTTTTAAATTGAGGGATTTTATGGTTTGCAAATTCATCTCAATAAAGCTGTTAAAAATAATTTTAAAAATAGAATGGAATTAAATTAAAAAAAACAAATGGGATTTCCTGCACCTCCCTCTGAAGGTCATTTAGTGCTGAAGGTGGTTATGACATATGCAGATTCCAAATACTGGGCTTTAGAAAATATTATCCTAGTTACCCAGTCAGAAAATATCAGGAACTGCTTACTGGAAGAATGGGGACACTTAAACACAATAAACACATCTATTTCACATTCCTTATGTGCCAGACACTGTGGTTAAGTGCTTTACATGGCTTATCATTCACTTATTCTTTGCAAAGCATATTTGTTGAACAACTTCTATGTGCTGGGCACTGTCCTTGGTGCTGAAGATACTGTGTGACTAACACAAAGTCCCTCCTTCCAGGGAGCTTAAACATGTAGATGTACAAAGATTATTTTAAGATTATTTTAGGTAGTGATACATGAATTTAAACAAAAACATGGATAATGAGAGGTAGTTACAGTAGGTGGGAAAGGGAACTAGTTTAGATTGAGTGGTCAAGGAAAGCCTCCCTGGGGAGGCGGTCTGAGGTAACACATGGAAGAGTCATCATGCAGACATGAGGAGAAGAGTGGCTTGGGTGGGAGGAATTGCTGACATAAAGTATATCAGACAGCAAGCAGTAGAGAAATGACAGTGTAAGCAAGGGAGAGTTCCGTACAGGATGATGCTGAAAGGATACACAAGGATAGAAGCTGCAGATCTTGAGAGCCATGACACAGAGCTCAGTTTAAAGTTTGGCTTTTCATGGAATAGTACACAGCCATGAAAAATGAAATCATGTCCTTTGCAACAACAATATGGATACAGCTGGAGGCCATTATCCAAAGTGAATTAGTGCAAGAACAGAAAACCAGATGCCACATGTTCTCACTTATAAGTGGGAACTAAGCATTGGGTGTTCATGGACATACAGATGGCAAAATAGACACTGGAGACTACTAGAGTGGGGAAGGAGTGATGGGGCAAGAGTTGAAAAAACTATTGAGTACTATCCTCACTACCTTGGTGATGGGATCATTCATGCCTCAAAACTCAGTATCACACAATATACCCATGTAACAAATCTGCATGTGTACCCCTGCATTTAATAAAAGTTAAAATTATAAAAATAAATATAAAAATAGTTTGGCTTCTTATTCCAAAAGCAATAAGAAGCAAATAGTAAGATCTAAGCAGGTGAGTGACATAATTTGATTTACATATTAAAGGGGACCCTAGGATCTACCTAGGAACAGAAATATAAAAGATAGAATAAAAGAAGTGAACTTAAGAGCTAAGAGTGCTGCAGGAACTACAAGACAATGGTGGCTTAGATGAAGATGGTGGCAGCAGGGATGGTGAGAAGTGGTAGGATCTGGGGCATATGTAGTAGGATAGACCCAACGGGATTGTCTGAGTTGTAAAGGGCAGAGAAAAAGAGGTATCAAGAAAGATCCTTGAATTTGGGCTTGAGCACCTGGGTAGAAGGTGCACCATTACTTGAGATGGCAAAGCTTCCCTTTGAGTTTGGCTTTACTATTTTCATGTCATAGATGAAAAATGGGGCTCAGAAAAGCTACGAAACTTTGCTTCAAATTACCTATCTAATGAGTAGAAGAAGCAGAGTCAAAGTCAGTGACTCAAAAAACTATCTTCTAAACTGCTCAGTACTGCCTTCTGCCCACGGATTTCTTGCATCCTTAGCCAGCCAGTAGATGGAATCAGATGAGGTGGCATTCACTGGGTGGAGACAGGAAGACTTCTTGGCAGTGAAGGCTGGTGGGTGAGCTTGTCATAGAACAAAAAAGAAAGGAACAGCTTGGAAGAGTAACATTTTTCTAGTGAATCACATTAAATAATCAGCATGGCTTGTACCCAGTGTCAGCCTGAACTGAGATTGACAGCTAATAAAAGCACAGTAATTACAGGAAAACATCAGATTGGAAAGTGCAGAGATTCTTGAAACACCTGAAGCCATTTAATATGTCTTATGTTTGCTCCAGACCAACAGGCAGCTCCCAGAGCAAGACTGGTCTCATTACTGAGCTAATGGACATTATGCTCTGAGGTACTTTTGCCTCTGCCAAATGTATCAGAATTTTAAAAACGGAAGCCTGATATTGCCATGCTGCAAATGTTTGCAAGGACATCGCTGAGTGTTTTAGGTGTCAAGTTTAATTTGAGTTGGCCTGGCCTATTCTCTTAAGGAAGGCTCCAGAGCAGTCAGCCAGGTCACAGGGAGAATTCCTTCTGCTCTTGCTCTTCAGGCTGTGACAGAAATCAGACTTTGATTCCCTGAGCACGCTTCCCAAGAAGGGATTGCTCCTGTCACCACAGCCCAAAGGAGTTAGTTGTGACGAAAGTTGTCATGCTTCCCTATTCCACTATTGTAGGTATGTTTGGGGGTTTTGTTGGTAATGGTGCTGGTTTTTGTTGTTGTTGCTGGGGGCGGGCAGGGGTGATGGAAGGAGAAACTCATTCACACATTCTAAAATATTCATGAGTCCTCCTCTAAATTCCAGATAGTGTCTTAGATTCTGGGATGATGGCAAATACTTAAAATTATTAAAGCACAAAAGAGACAGCAAAAATAAAATGGTAAGATCTGAGTGTGCATGCACATGTGTGTGTGTGTGTCTGCACACTCCCTCTAGAGACCCCGCCCACCTGCCTCCCACTGGCTCCTGTACAGCATGCTGGCTCCTGGGGGCCTGGGCTGTAGCTCTGAGCATCAGCAGCCTGGAGAACAGTCACTCCTCCATGTGCTGTGCATTTTCCTGGGCATTTTTCACCTCACAACAGCTCTAATGACCTTGGCATCAAGCTCTTACTGGGGATTAATAACTGGCTGCGCTTAATGGTCCTTACTGTGTCCTGGGCCATTTTCCCAGCCAGCCATTAATTCCAGGCAGTGCCCTGGACTCTGGTCATTATGGTTCCCTGGGCTGAGAGGCTGCCCAGTGGCAAATGGCCGCAGCCTCCTCTGCAGACAGAGGTTTCCACAGCCTACCACCCTTTCTCTTTGTGGCATCTTTACCAAGGCCTGGGGTTTACAGCCAAATGATTGGTTATGGCATCACATTATGTCTACTTTGTATGTGTCAGCAGGTAGGTTTCTCAGAGGATAGATAAGGCAGGGGGTTGGGTTTCATTCACTCATTTATTCATCCATCTATTCAGTATTAATTAAGTGATTTTTCTTATGAGTCAGGATGGAAGAGAGACTACTAAGCTAGGAGTGAACTAAGATAGATGCCTATGTTTCCTAAGAAGGAACGGAGTGTCTCACCAAATGAGGCTTTAAGGAAAATGTTCCAAAGAATCGGGGAGGCTGAACACTATGAGGAAAAAGTCAGAGAGAAGGCCTTGCTCTGCGGAGAGCCCGCTGGAGCCACCTCCCCTCTTGTGTCTTCGGCAGTACATCATCTCCCAGGCCGATGGGCAGAGATTCAAGTTCACCTCCCCGTGTTCCACTTAGTGATTCATCAACCCAGCATCTGAATGCTTAAGGGAAGAACATGTAAATATTGCATCAGGAATCTTGACTCACCAAGGCATGAATATTTCCACCCATATCATTAAGATACTAAAGGTTATAATGGTACTGAGAGTGCGGGAGCATGCTTCTCTCAGAGGACTGTACCAAATCATGAGAAACGGGGTCATACAATTTGTACAATTTTTCACCATTCTGCCTCCTAAGATATCATCAGTCCCCCTGAATACAAGAAACAGACTTCATTTTGTCCTTTGGAAGTGGGTCAGCCTTTAGTACATGCTCTTCTCAGCTGCTGGAATTGTAACATTACGTTTAGAACAGCTATTGTCATTTTATTGGCACCCCTTACCAAAAGCACCTAAGGCATAATTCAGATTTCGATATTTTTTGCATTGTTTGATGCATCTGCACAACTCAAAGAACGAGTGTTAGTGTCTGAGGTAATCAATACCAGAGCTCAGATTTCTCAGGTAGCAGAAATCAGGAGGGTGGCTTTTTGGGACTGGGTCAACCTGGCATGTTCTGGTGGTGCTCACTAATCACAGAGGGTCAATATGGCAAGGTCAGGAAACTTGGCCTTCTCTGAAGGAGTGTTCAGCTGGCCTGCTCTGGGCAAAGAGAAAGAGAGAGCGCCAGGTCCTTGGAAGGCCCCTAAGGCGGTGTGTTTCACCTGCCAACCAGTCTCTGTTCTGAGAATCGAAGCAGAATAATTAATTAAGGGGAAAGAGATGCTTCTGGGACCTTTCTTCAGAATGTTTTCCCTAGTAATAATGACTACAATAAAATTACAGATCCAACCGGAAAATTCAGGATAATTCTAGGTGAGCGTGATGAGAAAAAGCAGCTTCCCATGGCCTCAGGGTCCACTGGGATGAACTTACAAAGTAACCTTATTAAGCAAATGTGCTGAGTTTCACAGAACTTCAGGAGTGTATTAAGTCCTCAGTGAAGGTCTTTAGAATGAATGAACAAATCAATGTTGTCTGGCCACAAGTATTTAGTGTCAAAATCAGTCCTGCCATGCTCCACCATCAACCCTCTATCAGTTCTTTGCAGTCAGCTGTGATCTCTACTTCCTCAATCCAACCACAATCACACTCTGTC
Source organism: Pongo abelii (assembly GCF_028885655.2). Classification (NCBI taxonomy): domain Eukaryota; kingdom Metazoa; phylum Chordata; class Mammalia; order Primates; family Hominidae; genus Pongo; species Pongo abelii. Next base: position 155,937,483 of record NC_071985.2, on the reverse strand, counting down.
ACTTCTGTTCAGCTGAGACTATTTTGACCGAAGTCATCAAATCCAAAGCACATTTCCCAAGTCTTGTTTTACTTGTCCTATGACACTCTTGACTACTTGCTCCTTTTTAAAATTGTCTCTTCTGCTGGTTTCCATTACATAATCCTTTCCTGGTTGTTCTCTCACCTCTCTGGCTCTTCTGGACAGGCTTAAATGTTCCCTCATCTTTGGTCCCATGGTTCCTTGTGCCTAATTGCATTATAGCACTTACAGCACAGTCCTGTCATGGTTTGTCTGGGGGCACCCTCAACATGGACTGTATGCTCTTTTATTGTGTTATTAAGGTTTGTGCAAAAGTAATTGTGGTTTTGGCCCTTACTTTTAATGGCAATTAGTTTTGCGCTAACCTAATATCTGTAGCACCAGGTTCAGTGCCTGGTACGTAATAGGAATTTCACAATTGAATAAATTATCATGGAACTCTTCCCTCTTCATCATTTATGTATGGGATGTGCAAGTAAAATAAGGGAAAGGAAAGTTAAGCATTTCCTCCATTTTTTGGCCACTGAAATTGCCTCTCATCCCAACAGTTCGCCCAGGGATTCAGGACTCCTTACTCCAGGTTTCAGTAGTTTTCTGAGGGGAATAGTGGCCACTTTCTGGACATCTGGAATGTGGCACTTCCTAAAGAAGGTTTGGTCTCAACCACATTTCAGCATCATTTACTTAATGTTCTAGTTAGATGAACCTATTTCAAATGATCCTCCAAGGAATGGAGGTATTTGGTAGAAGATTCTTGTCACTTTACTGTATCCACTGAGCCCAGTGCCCTCAGAGTGGTAACAACAGTACTGATTAAAAAATAGCATCACTGAGTTTCTAAGAGGCAGGAAAGAGGCAATGAGGTAAGAAAACATCCCATGACACTGATTCTGCTTATTCTACTGCACTGTGTTGGCATCATGGTGAATCCCTTTGTCTCTGCAGTCAGGTTTCTTGGGTTCAAATTTCAACACTGCCACTGCCTTACAGTGTGATCTTGAGCAAATTGCTTCATTTTTCTACCCTTCAATATTCTCATTTGTAAAATGGGAGTGATAATACACTATCTTAGAATATTATTTGAAGGATTAATGGAATTATATTTATAAAAAATCAGAACAGCGCCTAACACAGTTGTGGCTGAAAAGCACTCAATAAATATTAGCTGACTGGCCACTGTTTTCCTTTGTGCCCCCAGCTTTGCTGTGCTCTCAACAGCCCCTTACTCAGACTTCAGCAGAGCCTCCACTCCTCATACTGTGTCACACTGTATTGTCCTCCTTTACTGACCACTGTCCCTCACTAAAGTGTAAGCTTTCAAGGCTATTCACCCCATTTTTGCATTCTGACTGCCTAGCACAGTGCCTGTCATGTAAAAGTAATTAGATGTTGGGGGAATTATGAGAATTTGCAATGGTAGAACCTCCATTTCATAAGCCCTGCATCAATTATAAACCCTAAGTGTTCAGTGCTGGTGTCATGAGTACTTATTGTACAATTACTTTATGGACCCCTGCATTCTCTTCTAAATGGGTGATAGGGAAAGCTGGACAAGAGCAAAAGGCTCCACACTGACCAATAATCCTAATAGCACCTAACATTTATTGAATGATCACTATGACAATCCTATGCTAAAGGTTCAACCATATGCAGTTGCTATTTTTGCAGGCCAAATATTGGCAGTTTCAAAGGGCTCAATCGAATACTGTATCTATCTTAATTTTTTTTATTCTACCATAGTAGAATGAGGTTTTAACCTCAGTTAGAGATGAGAAAACTGAGACTTGTGGAGGTTAGTGTCTTACCAAGGTCCCACAGCTAGTAGGTGGCGGAAGCAAGGCTGGGACCATCCTGCTACATCCCAGAGCTGATGCTTTGAGGCATCACATGGCGAGGGAAGTTGGCTGCCCTCAGGTGCTCTCAGTGTAGTTCTGAAGACACAGCCATGTCTCAGGAAACTCCCAAAATAAACACAAAACTGAATATATGCAGTACTAAGTTGGATTCAATTTCCTGAGACAGTACAGGAAGCCAGCATGTCCTGTTCAAAGTTAACAGAGAAGAAGGGCATAGCCTCTGGAAAAAAATCTAACAATGCAACATCCCTTCAGAACATCTTGTTATTTTCTTGTACATTTGCTGGCCTTGGCCTCAGGCCCTAATGACATTATCTTCAAACAGCAACTAGAAATATTGCTCATTAAACATGAACATGGGAATGTTTAATTTGTTAGGATGTAGGTGTTTTGAAAGCAAATCATTGGTTCAGGGCATTGAACTGAGCGCTGCCATTGGAGTTGTCTTTGGTGAACACCATGTCCTGGCCAGAACTTTGCCAGGATGCGTGTTCACTGCAGATGAGAGAAGGACCTAGGCCCTGCAGTTCCTAGATGGGGTCTGTGGCTCTGAGCTTGAGGCTTTCTTTATGTTTATGAAAATGAGACAACTCAGTTTCTCTCCCTCATCCGTTAAAACAGAAGAAGCAATCCTAATGTCACTTCAAAATTATGGCCTCTAAGGGGTTACAATCAGCATGTCATTTCCCATACGATGCTTAGATGATGTTTATTTAGGACAAACATATTTGTACAGCATCCAAGAATTTTAATCAATGTTTAATTTTCAATAAGGTGAGTTAAGAGCATCATAACTAGTGTCACAGCAACTTGCAGGACAGTCTTTGCTTCAACTTGGGAGTAACTTTGGACTCAAAAATACCTAGTTTTAAAAGCTGGAAGTACGATTTTATTACTGGCTAGGAATAAAGGGCAACTTTGGAGAAATTTGTTAACATCTCTATGCTTAAGTATCTTCATCTGTAAAATGACCACGAGAGCAACCTTGCTGGGTTGATGTGTCGATTTGGTTATTTAATATCAGTAAAGCCCTTAGTTCAATGTTTGACAGGTCAGTGCTAGCTCCCTTTTGCTCTTGTCCAGTGTTCCCTGTCACCCATTTAGAAGAGAACGCAAGAGTCCATAAAGTAATAGCAGAAGGGATATACTCTGACATGACGGGGAGGAGAGAAGAGATGGGTGCCCTTCTTCCAAGGCAGGGAAGTAGCCTGCTGGTGCTGAGTGAGGGTTAAGCCCTTTGCCCCTGACAGTGTCCTTCTCCCCCTGCCTTCCAGCCCCTGAAAATGCACTGCAGGGACTGTGCCCTGGTGACCAGCTCAGGGCATCTGCTGCACAGTCGGCAAGGCTCCCAGATTGACCAGACAGAGTGCGTCATCCGCATGAATGACGCCCCCACACGCGGCTATGGGCGTGACGTGGGCAATCGCACCAGCCTGAGGGTCATCGCGCATTCCAGCATCCAGAGGATCCTCCGCAACCGCCACGACCTGCTCAACGTGAGCCAGGGCACCGTGTTCATCTTCTGGGGCCCCAGCAGCTACATGCGGCGGGACGGCAAGGGCCAGGTCTACAACAACCTGCATCTCCTGAGCCAGGTGCTGCCCCGGCTGAAGGCCTTCATGATTACTCGCCACAAGATGCTGCAGTTTGATGAGCTCTTCAAGCAGGAGACTGGCAAAGACAGGTACAAAGGCACAGGGAAGAAGATGCAGGGGAGGGTGAGGATAAGTCATCATTGGCTGACTCACCCAAAGCAAAGCTTTTGCTACAGGTTTTTGTTGTGGGCTCCACTTCTCATGTCATTGCTAGAGTTCACTTGTAGGGTCCTCTGCGTGACTGGGCTGCTCAAGCTGACTTTACAAGACAAAGTGAAAAGAAGCATGGAGATAATTATATGGATATTTCAGGGCCTTATTTTTGAGGAACAGGCTACACAGATACTGGCCTTCATTGGTTAAAAGTGCTTCATTGGTTAAAAGTGCTTTATTGCATTTCAGTTTACTTGCATAAACCCTCACCAAAAAAAAGTATATGGGTTTATTTTTTTCCCATTCAAAGGCAAACATTTATTTAGTCAACCAATATTTATTGAGTGCCCACTACTCGCTCATCACTGTGCTTGGCCCTGGGGAAACAGTCAAACACAAGTATATAAAGTCTTGGACACTTACCAAGTAGTAGCCAGTGCACTGAGGGTCTTGTGAGGCAAGAAAATGGTGCTGTAGATGTGCCATGGGCCCTAGCCCATGGAAACCCAAACTGTTAGCTACAACTCCATATTAAGACACGAAATCAATGTAGTGAGGCACTGAAAGATTTTTTTTCTAAAGTAGTGGGAAGAATGGGATAAAATGGAACAGAGTAGAATAGAAAAGACATTATCAGCATTCATCCCACATAGTAAGTTAGGTAAGGTATTGTTTCATGAAACTTTTATTTCGGTTTGATAGAGATGGAGATAGATGGATAGGGATTTCTTCTCAAAGTGATGAAAATGTTCTGAAATTAGTGGTGATGGTTGCATAATCCTGTGAGTGTAAAATAAATATCACTGAATTACACACTTTAGAAAATGAAATTAAAACTCTGTGTGTGTGTCTCAATCATGATGTAAAAATGTATTTTTCACTATAGGTTGAAAGATTTGGAAATTACTGGTCTGGGAGATAAGGAAAAGACCTTTTCGAGGTCTTTCTCGAAAAGATGTACATAAGCTGAGACCCAGGGCAATAAGTCTTGGATAAAGTAAAGGACCTGGGGAGTGGGAGGGAGAAATCTCCCTGGAGGTCCAGGGAATCAGGTGTGAGAGAACATGCAGTGGGTTGGAGAAAAGCCCCCTGTGGCTGCAGTCAGGAGAACTGGGGAGTGGGGGTGACACAAGGTGAAGAAGAGAGGTGAAAAGATGTCAGCTGGACAAATCTAGGTGAAGAAAGGACAATGAAGAATCAAGGGCCACTAGAGAGTACAGCTCTGGGTTGGAACTCTGGCTCTGTCACTCTCTAGTTGTGAGGACCTGGACAAGTTATCTAACCTTTTAGAGACTCAGTGACCTTACGTGTGAAAAGGGAATAGTGACTACTAATCGCTGGATGGACTGGTCTAATAATCAAATTGCCTCATTTCCTTAATTCTAAAACCTGTACTGTTATATGTTTATGATGTAATTTACCCTCTTACAAAAACTGTTACTGAGTCAATTGCTTATCTTTAAACTAAAGGAGAGCCAGACTTAGTGGTGCATGCCTATAATCCCAGCTACTTGAGAGGCTGAGGCAAGAGGATGGCTTGAGCCCAGGAGTTCAAATCCAGTGTGAGCAACATAGCAAGACCCCCATCTCATAAAAATTGTTTTAAATAAAGTGATATGATAAATGCAATAAAGAATATAAAGTAATAAATCCATTCTTTGGCTAGCAGCTCATTATTAGAGAATAGTCTCAAAGAAAGACTTAAGTCCAGTGCCCCCAAATTCTTTGTGTGGAAGAGCTAGATAGCTTTTAAATCCTAGAAACCTTGTGACTAGTCAAGGGCTGGACCAGGCAGGAGGCATGGGTCTGGTGGAGGAAGGAGGAAGAGCTGGCTGTTGGCACTGTGGCCTTCCTCCCTGGAAGGCCCAGCAGACTCCATGGGTAGCCCAGCCAGCAGATCACATTGGGGATTCTGATGATCATCGTCTCTAGCTGCCACCAAATCCAGTCATGCATTGACCTTTGCAACTCGCAGATAAGGGAGGCTGTCACTCATTTGAATGAGTTATTTAATCAAGAAAACATTTTATAAGGAATCAAGAAGGAGGGGAGTTATTTAGTTTCATTTTTTACTTGTTGGAAAATTTGAAATAAGTAGAAACCATCTCAACAGAAAACACTTTTCTCTTTTTAGTTTAATGGTTGGTTGCTAAATAAGTATTCCTAAAACACTGCCGCAATGTTAGCTATTTAGTATAATTAAATATTGTTCTGGACTCCTTGAGAAATCATTTTAAGCCGATAAGTTAGATACTAAGTCATCATACCCTTTGGCCACTCAGGAACCCATCTCACAGCAAGGCATATCCTGCTCAATAAATTCACTAAATTCTGGCCAATGAGAAGCTTTTTCTCACCAGGTCTTTCTGGCCGGTCGTCCTGGCTGGTAGAGAGGGAGCCAAAGCTTTGTGGAGTGGCTGGTGGGCCTCTTTCCACAGACATCCATCTGCCAGGGTCCATGTAGTCCCTACTCAGGGGAATCACACTTATGAATGTGGAGGATGCCAGAGTACACTGCTGCTTCCAGAAACTTTGTGCCTCTTGCCTTCGGGAAACAGTCTTAAAGAAGCCAATACTCTATTGACTTAATATTCTTAACCTGTAGCCTGCTCCAAGCTAAAAGAAACAAGTCAGAAATGGCCATTCAGGACAAAACTATTTCTGTAAATTAAAACCTAAAACATTTAGGGTGTAATGGTATTTCTCAATGTATGCTTTTCTTGAAACCCAAAAAAACAGTAGCATATGAAACATAAAGTGCAGAATATCTAACTTGCAGATCTCATGATCAGGACTTTCCTTTTGGGTGAATATTTTGAAGAAATAGAGTCATTTAATAGATTGTGATTGATAGAAGTTTCACCCTCCTTAAAAGTGGAGAAAAAAGTGGCTCAGGAACAATCTGCAATTAAGAAGCATGACAAATGACTTAGATGGCCAAGTGGTATCCTTTGATATTAAAAAGTAACTGTACTTGAAAATAACTTTATAATTGAATAAGGGTACATTAGGAAAATATGATTCAGAACCAATATTATAGTAATTAGATAAAGGAAGCATAAATGAAATAACTGCAGGAAGAATATTTCCATAGAGATTATAAATGAGATTCTGGTGGAGCAGAAAGTCCCTTAATTGTAATTTAGTGTGCACTATAGAATTATCAGCTCAGTGTGTTTCATCATATAAAAGAATATCTGATAATTTTCCCTAATAAGCACATGACAGCTCTTCATATTCTTTCATTACAGCTGATTAAGTGTAAAAACAGTAGATATTCCTTTGTTAGAAAAAGAGTTCAACAAAGAGTTTTAGAAAGACAGCACCAAGTGTTGCATTTCTATAGCACATGACCCCAAAAGGCTGTTATTTAGGAAGTCTGGGGAATTTTAAAAGTGTCACTTTAACGAACTTTTCACTTTAGTTTCTTTCGTCCTCTACCTTGCACTTTTCCCCATTTTACCCACAAAGCCTTTTCCTGTGCAGCCACATCCTCCTGTATTCAGGCTGTGGTTTATGATCTCTACTACATCACATAAAACAGAACCAGAGTTATGGGAGAGTTTCTGCCCCTGGAGAAAGCCCCCTTTGGTGTGTCCAATAGCTCTAAAAGCAGAGGGAATATAAGTGTGATTCCCAGATTAGGCTCCTGAAGCTGTAAGTGAGCTGTCATCCTCTTCCTGGGTTCCACATCCTCCCAGTTATTCACTCACCTGGATTGGGTCTAGAACACATGGCCAGTGCGTTGTCGCAGCCCATAGGTGAAAACAGCCTCTAACTTAAGGGAAGCCACTTCCTCTTCTTACCCTTTGCCATTCAGTCAGCTCTTCTCCATTCCAGCTCCTTCATTCTCAGAGGTCTTATGAATATATAGCTTTAGTGAGAAAGAAGGAAAATCATTAATACCTATGTAAGCTGAAGGCTTCTGAATTTCATAATTCCTGCCCTGCTACCCCTACACAGCCCCCAGTAGCAGAGTGTTGGAAGAATTTTCTTCATGGTTGCTAAAAAGCACTGAAAAGAATGGTGAAATTATTTACCTTGTTTGCTCAACCTAGCAACTAAAAGAGGAAGAAGAGATGTCAATGTATCAACATACCAAACTTGGTGCTTTTCATGCATGCTTGCTCATTTAGCTCTCAAACAGCCCAGGGGACAGAGATTCCTATGCTCCTTTATAGATAAGAAATGAAGGGTCAAAGATCAACAATAACTTGCCTCAGGTCATCCAGCTGGTTATGATAGAAACAGGTAAGATTCAGCCCATGTTATTCCCATCTTTAGGAGCTTTTAAATATGCTTCCTGGGATGTTACTAGGTCAAAATACAATGGAATAGGGGAATGAATGAGCAAAGGGCTTAAGAAATAGAAAGTTGAAGCCATGATCCCCAGGGATAACTAAGCCACCCATGCTGTCAGGTATTGGACAAAATGAAGGACTCCTTAAAAATGTCCTCTCTCTATTTTTCTTTTCTATTTTGGTCCTTATATGAAATGAAAATAATGATGCAAACTGATTGACAGAAGGTTTTCCTTCTTCTCAAGGATGGATGCTACACAGTGCAAGTAGAAAAGCCTTCCTGTACCTCTGTTATTCACATCACAAATGATGCTATGGCTGGGCAAAGTCAAACAGTCTGACCTTGGGGATAAGGTGTTTGAAACTGGCTAATGAGGCATGCCGTAAGCACTGAAGGAAAAGTAAAAGCAGCAACCCCCGAAGAACTGAAATTAATATCCACAGTAGTGTAGCATGGTAGGCTGAGTCATTCTCACAGGGTCAAATTAGACCTTGGTGTTATGTCTCCACAGTTATCCTAAGGTGTAGCATATGGTAGAAGCTCATTACAGATGTCTGCATGGGAAAATTAATGAATGGTGGGGTGCACCAGTTCATTCCTTAAATTTTGTCAATTTTTGGTCTCCTAATAAAAATTTTCTGATATGTAAAATGAAGCAAATGTTCAGTTAAATATAAGCATTCCTGTGGCTCTTTTCCTCTGGTCATTAGCCCATACCCAAATGACTGTACCCTTCTTACGGAAAGATATTCAATCAAGATGTTGGTGTTAGTCTACTTGAAGGCAAGCTTTCATCCTAAGTTCAGTCAATCAACCAATTGATTAATAGACAGATAAATACATGTGCATGTTTATTTATATTTAATAAGCTACTAATTATCTAGCCTGTTTGGGGAACAAGGAGAATTTCTAGTTACTCAAGTGTTCTCGTTAAGAAAGAGTTGTTAAACAGGGACTGTCATAAGAAATTGAGTTGTGGTAACATACACTTAAACATTGAAACACTGATCATCATCTTTGATGATGCAGAAGTCCTTTGAGCATCTTTTATTGTCACAAATTCAACATGAGCATTAACATCAATTATGATTGTACTGTGGAATATGGTAATGTTAGTAGGAGATGTCAATTTGGTAAAGTTCCAGATATTTACCAAATGGAGGAGAGAGGGAGAGACTCTGTTTATAGTTAGCCTTACTCCAGGAAAGAATTAAAGATGGTAGTGGGTATAATGGTTACTTTACCAGCTTGCAGACTTAATTATTGTTCCTTCCAGGAAGATATCCAACACTTGGCTCAGCACTGGCTGGTTCACAATGACAATTGCACTGGAGCTCTGTGACAGGATCAATGTTTATGGCATGGTGCCCCCAGACTTCTGCAGGTAGGATTTATTCTGCAAGTGTAAATCATCAGCCGTGTTGTGCAGGATTTATAAATATCTGATTCTGAATATCAACCATGAAACATGTCTAACTGTCTTCTTGAAGCAATTAATTAGCATGTCCCAAGTTCTCATTCTAGAAACAACAAACAGCATTTAATTATGTTATATAAAATATTGAAAGTTTTTGTTTGTACTGCAGGAGAATAAATCCATCTTGTGGGCTCCATTTATCCTCTGAATATTTATCAGCCAGAAGTAATGCAATAATTGGCATAATATTAACGATGAACAAGCATTAAGAAATATTAGTTTTACTCTCATTTCAAAGGAATGTGATAATTTTTTAATGAATTAAAGAGAGCAATTCCTTTGACAGTGAGGCCTTTTTTCTAAAATTAAAATATTTCTCTGAGCCTCCTTCCCTTGCCACATCAGTGGCCTGGGCTTGCACTTCTAAGGCCAAAAGCACAGGCATAATTATTTTGAGGTGTCACTTTAAACAGAACATGCACACATCTCTGTTGCCACCTTAACTTTCCTCCTGGCATGTGCCCAGGCAGAGTTCAGGGCATACCACAAATGCACTCAGCAACTGGGCCTGATTTTTGGAAGCCTGCTTGAAAACTCACCTGTAATTTAAAATGGTGAGGCCAGAAATTCCAGAAAGTACCCTAGTTTTTGGGACGTGGACTCAATCCTGATTTTCAAATGGCAAAAGCTGGGGTGGGGGACATTTAAAACTTGCTTTTTAAATTGTGTGCTTACTTATACTATCTGGTGTTTTATTTGTTTATTTTTTCTAACAATGCCTCAAAGGCCATGAGTCTTTAGGCAAAAGCTGCAATTTGGAGGTTTAAAGCAAAGATGAGAAACAGCATCTAATCATCCCATTACCATTTTGCCACTTTTCTCTCTTTTTAACCCAAAGATCCAACACAGCAACAATACTAATTGATATGGAAGAGTCAGGCTGCAAAGGAGGAGAGAGAGGTACAGACAGAGCAGACCTTTGATGTAAGTTCAGGGTCAAAAATGCTGGGGCTAGGCTGCACAGGTGTAAAGCCTGGCCTGGTCACTTACCCACCTAGTATGACCTTGAACAAGTCACTTAATGTTTCTAGGTCTCAGCTTCCTCATCCATAGACGTGGATGTGATAATAATAGACTCTGCCTCAAAGGGCTGTAGGCAGAGTAAATAAGCTAATACATGTGAAATGCTTGGAACAGCGCCTAGTAAGTACATGGCAAGCACAAGGCAAGTTAGCTTGGCTCCTCACCCAGTGCTGCCTCACTTAATTCACTGGCCCTGGGTCCTCGTTTAACAATCTATACACAAAAAGTAAGTTGAATGGCATAAAAAGGCAAACTGCCTCCTCAAACCAACAGGCTAACAGAGACAGTGAGAATGGCACTTATGGGCATGCAAAGAGCCATCAACATTGATGGTTATACAGCAGATATAATTATGCAATATTGCCATTAGGATGCCAGAAAGAAAAAGCATGAATAAATTGAAATGTTAATGACTTCAAGTGTTCAAGGAAATATTCCATTTATTATGGAAAACAAATGAAAGGCAAGTTAACCTGTCATTTCTCCTACTCAGAGTTAGTTCATCATGACTTCATGTACGGTAGGATGGAAACAATTTATGGAAAACACAAAGAAATTAAGATAATGTCAATGCATTACATATTGCCACTGGCTCCGGGTTTCTCTTCCTAAGCTATCATCCCCAAAGCTTTGATAGTTGTTTGCACAAGACGGTTTCAGCAAGAACTCTTCAAAAGGACCCCTATGCCCAAGTTCTGTCAGAGAAGTGGAGAGTGTCATCTGGACGAAAGGTTCAGTGCTGGAGAGAGCATCCTGCTCAGTCATAAAGCCTATTTAAGAAAGGGTAAGAAGGAAGACCAGGAGTAGCACAGATGGATTCTCCAGTTCCATTCATCTGCATTTCCAGGACATGTTGACTGGACCACCAGGCATCCAGTTTCGACTTGTTGGGTCTTGAGGCTTGTTTTCCTTGTTTGTAAAATGGGGATAAGAAAATAAGAAGATGAACAAGCAGGTCATGGTGAGAATTAAATGAGATAATAGATGTAGAGTGTTGGATGCAGTTCCTAGCACACAGTATTCAGGAAAGAGTATCAATATCATTAATATTAATAAGATATGTAAAATAATTTATATTATTAATATTATCCCAAGCACTTGAGAGTTTCCCTGAAAGATACCAAGAATTCTGAGAGGGGGGCTGGGCATGGTGGTTCACAACTGTAATCCCAGCACTTTGGGAGGCTGAGGCAAGCAAATTGCTTCAGCTCGGGAGTTCAAGACCAGCCTGGCCAACATGACGAAACCCTGCCTCTACAAAAAATACAAAAATTAGCCAGGCGTGATAGTGTGCACCTGTAATCCCAGCTACTCAGGTGGCTGAGGCATGAGAGTCGCTTGAACCTGGGAGGCGGAGGATGCAGTGAGCCGAGATCATTCCACTGCCCTCCAGCCTGGGCGACAAAGTGAGGCTCTGTCTCAAAAAAAAAAAAACAATTTTAAGGGGGGCTTCAAAGACACAGCTTCTTGCCTCCTGGAGGCTTATAATAAGCCTTACCCATGCCAAAATGTAAAGAACACAGCAAAGCCACTTACCATGTGACTATAAAAAGATGCAGCTTTTGCAATCTTCATCTAAGAGTTAAACTAGTCTGTAAACAGTACCTTCCTCACCACCAGAGAATGAAAAAGCAACTAGTAGGCTAGTCTGCTATACATCTGACCATTCCCTCTTTTATCTTTATTTTGAAAGAAGCAGAGAACTATTTGGGGCTGAAAACATGGTGCATGTATCATGAGCTCTATGGCTTAAGGAGGTAAGCTATCACCAGGGCCAAAAATGGTTGTGGATGGTTTTGTGTGGTAGCAGAGCTCACACTGGCTGGGCCCACTGGAATATAGCCTCCCTGAGGGCAGAGTTCTGTGTGTTTACTTCAGTGTTGTAGACCTAGAACACAGGACAGTAGATATTTACTCTCCTGGCATATGGCAGATACTTCATAAATATCAAGGGAATGAATGGCTGTGTCCTCTACTCTCCGTAGTGCTATAGTAAAGGGTTTTGTGTATGGATAAAAATAGCCATTTCTGCCTCTCAGAAACTCTGACTTTGAGAAAGTTACCTGACCTCACTGAGCCTTAGTGACTGATATTGGGCAAGCTACCTAATGCTCCATCTTAGAAGCCTTACCCACAAAATGGTGATGACAATTATCATATAAACTCTCTTGCATTGAGAGTTTATATGATAATTGCATGAAGTCATAGATGAGGAATGCTTAGCAAAGTCTCAGGGCCTGTTCAGTACACAGAAAGTTATGGGGTGAAGGGATTCACTGATCTGCAGTTGTGGATACTCATTGGCGCATTTTACAGAACTGGCATTATGTGGCCTCCAGCTCCTTGCAGGACATCTCATGGGCTGCTCAAAGTGTGCCTAGCCTTTCTATAGCTTCCCTAAAGTTCCCAGTGTCTCACTGCAATGAAGAGCTAGCCACATGGAGCCAGATTTCAGCAGGCAAAAGGAGAGCCAACTCTTCAGTTTGGGCAAATTAACCATTTCAGACCATAAGACAAAATTAGTACCCTCAAAAAAGTCACTAACTAAATAAACCACAAGGCTTTTATTCATTCAGCTAACTCATGTTGGGTACCAGAGAGGTAATCAGAGATAAATGAGACAGGGTCTCTGCCTTCAGTTGTCTGAGACTCAAGTGACCACAATTAAATCATGAGGTACAGAAGGTTACTCAAGGTGCCTGTGGGAGAAGATGTTCACTCTCTGCCTGTCAGTAGCATCTGACCCACTGAGCTTTATTGGACCATCTGTCTCCAGCTTTCAAACTGGACTCAGAGAAGTCCTTGCATTCCACTGATTCTATCAGGTGGCACAGGGATAAGGAGCCAGGACAACAGGAATATTGGACCCTTCCACCCCACTTGGTCAGGGGCAGACCCAGTTGGCTCTGTTTGCATCTGGACTATTGTATAAGATTTCTTTTCAACAAAAGGGCCTTTGACAGATAAGAATTTTAACAACCTCTGGTCTAAGACACAACCATGATGCTTTCCAATCTAAATCAAAATCTTTCACACTTTTCAGGAGAGTTGAATCATCACCTTATTATTGTCCCAAAGAGAATGTAAGCTGTCATATGCATGGTGTGAGGGAGTGGAGGCAGTGGGGCAGAGAGAGAAGGGCTAAATTATATCTTGGGGGAGCAAACAGCCAAGCAATCCGTGAGTGCCTGATCCCCAAGGAGAAGTGTAGGTAGCCTGGAGAGTCATTTCCCATCAGGTGTCCTGGAGGTCTGTCTTCTCATCTCACCCAAAGGGCCTGAGTTACTTCTAGGAGTCATTCATCGGCAAGAAAACTTCTAGTATCCCCTGAAAGTATTAAGCCCATGGACTTCTTAGGAAGAAAGATAGCATCACATTCACATTTAAAACCCCAAGTGGAAGTGGTGGACATATAAATGGCCATGGTGGCAGATGACAGACATATCTCATTCAAGATCTGGCAGAATCTAACTGACTCAAAGTCATTTGAATGGCATGCAGCATCTTTCATTTGGTACTGTGATGGCCTCCTGGACTGCTCTCTCCATCTGTTGTCTTCTTCCTCTCCAAACATGACTGCCTTAATAGATGACAAATCTGACTTTGGAGAGTCACTTAAAACTCCTCAGTGACTTCCCAAAGCTTTCTGAGCAGAGTTCATATTCCCTAGCTTAGCACACAAGACCTTCAGGATAGGGCTTCTGCATACCACTTTAGTCACATCTTCTCTACTGATGCAGATTTATGTGTTTATTTGTTTATTCAACCTTACTGAAAAACTCATAAAGGAACTCACCCTGCAGACACCTGTTCTTATGACCTCAGTTTGGACTGCGCATCCCCTACTTCCTTAAGCTGGCTGGTTTTCCACTGGCTCTTTACTAATAACATTAATGGCTGATATTTGTTGTGCACATACTTCATGCTGGCTCTGTGCTTAACATGAACACATGCATTATTTTCTTGAGCCTTATAATGATCTTATGAGGTAAGCATCATTAATATCACCATTTTACATAGAAGGCTTAAAGACATGAAACAGCTGCCCATGGTCATAGAGCAAATAAATAGCAGAGCTGGAATTCGAATGCGGTCTCCAGGGCTCAAGAGCCAATGCTCTTAATCCTTCAGTTCATTGTTTCAGATACAGTGGCCCTTCTTTCTCAGCTCTCCTTAGCCTCCTGTCTGAGTCAGACCTACTGGGCCCACTGGGCCTCCCTCTTCCTCTGCCTTGGCCCATCTCACTGATTGGTTTGTCCATCTCCTTTGTTTGACTCTAGGCTCCTTAAGAGGAGGGCCCTGTCTCAATCCACATTTGTATCTTTAGCACTTGTCATTGTGTCTGGTATAGAGTGTATCTTCAGTATATATTAATTCAGTGAGAAACAAAAATAAGCCCTGTCCATGGGGATGTTTAAGAGATTGATTCTAAACATTATTACTGCAAGACCAAAAGTGCCAGGCACATTAAAACTATAACTAGCAAATTCAGATTTTGAGAAGTCAATGGGGGCCACCTTGTTTTATTTTCAGCCAGGGCCAGCTCTGGGTACTCAAAGAGGGGCTCAGGCATCAGCCCCCACCCTGCCTGTATCGCCAGACTTCAGGCACATCAAAGTTGAGAAAGCTGGAGAAAATTAATGCCATTTTGCACCAGAAACAGCATCAAAATATATTATTCTGTGGACAGTGGACTCTTAAATCACGGCGTATCCATACTGTAAGCCAAATTCATTCTCTCTAGATGGCCTATAAATTGCGTGAAAAGATCTGTTGTCGTTGCTTTCCAAACTAAGTTATGCTAAGTATTTAATCTCATTTTCTATTGTAAATTATTTGTGATAATAATGGGCCAAGCATTTAAATTCTACCTAATAATCTTATTTCTGGTCATACTTAGCACATTACCAAGTTTACAACTCTCTGTTACCCATCATTTCTTGAGTATTAATTAGCGGGGTAATGATTCAGAGTGATCACTGTCATGGAACTAAATTAATATCTCATCTGTAATGTGAAGGACATCTCAAAGGTATCGTGAATATCAGAGAGTTGATGCTGCCAGAATTATTAGCTAGCGAACATTAATAAAGCTGCCAGCCTAACAGGGAAAGTTCTTACTTGGCGACAGTCCACCGGGTAGAATCAGCTTACTCACAGAAGATGGGTGTGGAATGGCAATGCCACCCATGTGGTTTACGTTTTATGAAGTAGACTTAAAATATATGGTTATGTTTCTCCCAGGGTGAGGGTGGGGCTTGGGTGATTCACTGTGGCTCTTTGTCCCATGAAGGGTGGGCAGCTGCAGGCTCTTGGTGCTCCATGCGCCCAGACACACAATGCTATTCCATGGGCTTCCAAGGTATACAGCTCTTTTCCTCCCATAAGAAGATCCAAGGACCAGAAATCAAGGCAGCAGAATAAGGGTGGCTCAGGGCACCTCCAGGACTGTGACAGATGCTTGGGAAGGACTGCTGCAGGAATGTTTTCTTCTCAATGCCTCATAGTGTCACCAAGCCCCCAGTGCAAGCCAATTGCAGAACAACCTAGCAGCTTCACAGCTATTAATTCAACTCTATTCTCTCTATTCTTCAAACATTTCCTGAGTACCTACTATATGCCAGGTACTGCACCAAGAATAGAAATGTGTTTAAAGAGAGTGTCTAAGAGTTCTAGAGACAGGCAAAGACACCATTCTTTCCTCAGGATATTTGCAGCCTTCTGCATAGTCCAGCCCCAAACCCAGTGGGCAGGGTCAACCTAGATCACACTATAGGAGAGAAAAAGCAATTTCTTTTCCTCATCCATCATAGGTTCTTTGCTGAGACTCCTAGGACAAAAGACAGATTAACAAGAGAAAAGCATACACATTTATTTAATATAAATTTTACGTGACACCAGAGCCTTCAGAAATGAAGAGCCAAAGAAACAGGGAGACCTCCTTATTTTTATGCTAAGTTTGATGAGGAAGTGGAGAGCTGTGAAGAAGTAGGATTGGACAAAGCAGGTGTGATCTAATGGTAATAAACCAGGGTGGGTGGGGGGAGGTAGCAAGGTCTGTTTGTTCAGATTCTTTTGCCATTTCCTTGTCTTTGAGGATAAGGATGTTCATTTCCTCCGGATATACTGAGGGTACCTCTGGAATGAAGGTTTATGATCTGCTTTAGATGAGGGCAAAGAAATCTTTTATGAACTGCATCAGAGGAGAATGGTGAAGGGAGGTGAAAGTGAGCTCCCTGCTTCTGTTGTTTCCTCAAATGCCAAGGTACCATATTTTGGAGCAACATGTCCTAGAGTTCACCCAGAAATGGAAGTGTCTTCCCTTTCTTGTTAGGGTTATGAGGTTTTTTTCAGTTGTAAAACTTAGCTTTAGAAGAGTCAAAAAGTGGAACATTACAAACCCGTTGCCATTAGCACCGATGGGCAGAATTGTACATGAGCACAAAGCCTCTGTTTAACACCCTGAGCAGCTTGCAAGCACCACACATGGGGCTCCTCTGTAGCAAGAGCTCAGAGGAAAGCGGCAAGGACAAGCTGCTTTCAACCACACACTGTTGATGCCAGCGAAACCTGGGTGCCATTAGTACAGAAACCCCACCTGGGGGACAGGAGTTTTTCCAAGACACAGAACCTCACTCATAAGAGTACAGAGTCAACTGGAGTCAACTAGCTTTGGTCCAAACCTTGGCTACAAAACTTCAGTTTTTCTGTGCATGAGTTTCCTCGTCTGCAGAGTAGGGGTGCTAATAGTAGCTCTCTGCTATAGTTTGGATATGTTTTATTTGTTCCCACCAAATCTCATGTTGAAATTTGATCCTCAGTGTTGGACGTGGGGCCTAGTGGCAGGTGTTTGGGTCATGGGGGCAGATCCCTCATGAATAAATTAGTGCCCTTCCTGGGGGGGGGGCATGAGTGAGTTCTCACTCTATTTGCCCCCAACAGAGCTAGTTGTTAAAAAGAGCCTGGCACCTCCCCCTTTCTCTTCTTCCTCTCTCGCCTTGTGATCTCTGCACATGCCAGCTCCCCTTCACTTTCTGCTAGGAGTGGAAGCAGCCTGGGGCTCTTGCCAGATGCCCAATCTTGAATTTTTCAAGACATCAGAATCATAAGCCAAAAAAGCCTTTTTTCTTTATAAATTACCCAGACTTGGGTATTCTTTTATAGCAACACAAAATGGACTGACACTCTCTTATAGGGGTGTTGTGAGGACTAAATAAGTGAGTATATGTGGAGTGCTGAGCCCTGTGTTCTGAGCTGAAATGGTCAAGTCCAGCAGCTTGGATGGACAATAAGTGAGGTTGTGTGCTGAAAGCCAGGCAGTGGACTGTCTCCCTGGGTGTCAGATGCTCCCTATCAAATGGGAGCTGCAATACTTGCCTCAGAGGGCTGATGAGGATGTAAAGGAGATCACATCAGTTAAGCACAGAGGCTGAGCAGGTACTTACAAAATCAGTTGTCTCAAACTTGGCTGCATATTAGAATCTCAAAGAGTTTTCCACCATTAGAATCTTCTAAAAAGCTTTGTTGTTATGATATGTATTATTTTAAAATATATGTTTATTTTTGTTTTAAATAATTTTAGAGTTACAGAAAGGTTGCAAAAATAATACTGAGAGTTCATATAACATTTATCCAGTTTCCCCTAATGCGGATTTGCATTCCTATGGTTCAATGATCAAAAGTAAGAAATTAACATGAGTATAATGTTCAGCTAAACTACAGGCATTATTGAGATTTTTACCAGTTTCTCTACTAATGTCCTTTATCTCCTCCAAGAACGAATCCAGGTTCCCTTTGCATTTATTTATCAGGTGTCCTTAGTCTCTAAATCCATGGCAGTTCCTCAGGCTTTCCCTGCATTTCATGACACTTTTGATGAGTACTAGTCATGTATTTCATAGAATGTCCTTCACTTGGGGTTTATCTAATGTTTTCCTGTGCTTAGATTGAGGTTATGCATTACTGAGAAGGATGCCACAGAAGCCATAGGCCCTTCCCAGAATCTCATAACAGGAAGTATGTGATGTCCATATGTCTTATTACTGGCAATGTTAACCTTCATCACTTGGTTAAGGTAATGTCTGCTGGGTTTACCCACTGTAAAGTTACTATTTTTCCCTTTGTCATTAATAAATAACTTGGGAGAGATACTTTCAGGTTATGCAGATGGCCTATTTCTCCTCATCTTTTTCCCCATTAATGTTTGTTCATTGGTTCATCTTGCCTGCGACAATTACTGCAACGTTCTGAGGATGGTTTCCCAGTCCCTCATTCTTTCTACATTGTTTACTGGAATTTTTCTGTCATGAAATGCTGTTTCTTCTCCATTTATTTATTTATTTATTCAGTTATTTATTGAAATTATCATGGACTCATGGATATTTATTTTATTTTATTGGTTTTATAATCCAATACTGACATTGTTTATTTTGGTTCAAACCTAAGACACTTTCTAAAATACCTGTGCCTGAGTTCCTCTCCAAGTCATCTGAACCAAAGTCTATGGGGATGGAGCATAGGTATTTCCTTAAAGCTCCCCAAGCACACTAAATGTTAGTTCCCTCACTCTCCCCACCTGCTTCCTCTAAAAAGAAAAAAAAATTCTTCCTCACATCATTCTGCAGGGCTTGTTCTCAAACTGGCTGTCAGAGTGTGGATGGCAGGCTGCAGCCACTTGGGGAACTGGCTCTGTGGTTATCTCCATTCCTGCCTCCCCAGCCCACATATCCTTTCCTTCAGCTCACCGGGCCCACAATGGGAACTTGAGCACCAGAATTTCTTTTACAACTGCTTCCTCGTGTAGAAATTCTGCTGAGGTTTATTGTAGTTTTCACTGAGGTCAGGTGAAGGAAGAAAAAAACTAGGGCAGCCTTTAGAAAGTCAGGTTTGAGAAAAGACCCAAGGAAGTATGACCTTCAGCTAGGAGTGTCTTTCTAAATAGCATAGTGAATTTAGTGAATTCCAGCTGATGGCAGGCTCACAGCTGGGGGAGATGTTCCTGCAGTTTCCAGCACTGCCTTCCGAGTCCCAGAAAGCACTTTTCTGCTGCTTGGACAGAGTTTTAACATGTGGAAACAACTCGCTTACATGAATAACTTACCTTGACACCTCTGAAATCACAGTAACCAAATATGTAAATTTAATTCTCCTTTTAGGGGATCAATATGGAGTCAGATAAGTTTTTTTTCCAAAGAGATGGTCTTCCTGAATAAGGAAATTGATCCTATAGCGTCTTTAGTTGGTTTCCAATTACCCCCTACTCCTAGGTGCCAAATCAATCTCATGATATTTTTAGAAACCTAATTGTTTCTTTAGTCAGATTGATGCCAATAAAATGTCCAAAACTTAGATGAATCAAATTTAAAAAGTGATTTGTGATGGAATAAAAGCTTAACCCCAAGCATACCATGACAACATGAAATTGGCATTGTTCCCCCAAATTATGCCATGTGAATATGGGAAGATATGTCTCACAAATTTTTATTTCTTTCTTCATAGTGGTCAGCTTCAACCTGAATTTTTGTTAGCAGGCATTTTCTGTGTTGAAAACACCTTCTATTAAAATTTTAATGAGATTCCAATTTCTAGGGTAAGTAAATTAATAAAATCTGCAATAACTAGTCAGGAAAGGATCCAGTGTTTCACTATAGAACATAGAGATAATTCCAAGACAGGCATATTAGAGATGCAAAGTGTTAATTCAGCATAGCATCCAAACCAGGATAAGGAATGTTTAGATGCTGCATGACAAAAATAAATCTCTCTTCCTGGAAGAACTTTAACCTAAGAGGAGAAACAGCTCAAAGGTTTATTGTTGTCAGAGCCACAAACATGACACCCCTCTTGATAAAAGACTTCGATCCCTGACCCCAGTAAAGTTGCTACTCTAAAAGCTATTTGTGTATTGATCTCCTCTGAAGAAAACGAATAGGTGTCTGGCAGGATGAGCATCTTTGGGAAACCAAGTTATTATACTTAGAGGAGAGCCCAGGTGACCAAAGTGGGAACCCTAGGGCATCAGGCTCTGAAAGATGATTTGCAAGATGCTGGGAAGCCTGGGCCTTTTCTCTTCTTAGTCTCTGCAACAAGGCCAGCTGCTGAGCATAGCTCAAATTAGGAAAGTTTGTCTGCCAAGAAACCTTGACTAATCTTACCATTCATTCTTCAAAAGACAGAAGAGGTGGGGTAGACTGGCCTGTTTTAGAAACCAGTCTGAGACCAAGACTCTTTAGTGCATAAATATTTATTAACCCTCAAACAAGGGCACCTACCACCCCCACATGTTAATCCTGTGCACACCATCTTGAAGAAATGAGCCAGTACTTCCTGTTTGAGGCTGAGACAGAGATATAGAGGCAGAAAAACACTCAGAGACTCTCAGGCCACCAAACAAGGACTGAGGATGTAGAGTTTCTGGACTAAAAGACTGTAGACTTTGAGTACATAGGCCCTCTGAAGCACCAAAAGAAAAATCGTGGCCTCTTGCTTGCTGTCTTCCTTTTTCTCCCATAGGATCAAACTAGGATCATCAACTTTCCATACTCAGAGAATAAATTTGCTGTTTAGCTGCTAATTCCATATAAATTTAGAAGTTTGCTGTTTAGCTGCTAATTCCACATAAATTTCTTTCAACAACAGTATTTTTAAAATTATTTATTGAGCACCTACCAGGGACTGTTCCAGGAATAAGACAAAACACTGCCCTCATGAACACCCAATAAACAAGTAAACAGCAACAACAATTCCAGAGAGCAATTGATGCTATAAAGAAAATGAATTCAAGTGAGATGAAGTGAGGGGAGCAAGTGTCAGGTAAGGCCTTTCAGAGAAGGATATTATTTGAGCTAACACCCAAAGGTGAGGAGTGAACTCAGAGAGGGTATTCCAGGCAAGTGACCACCATCAAGTGCAAAGGCCCTGAAGTAGCGATGAGCTTTGTAGAGTTGACCAGAAAGGCCAGTATGGTGGGAACATAGTGAACAAGGCTGGGTAGATTAGGAGAAGACTTAGAAGAGGAGCCACATCATAATGCATCCCAGCAGCCACGCTCTCTGTATAACTGGAAGCCTCTGGAAGCTTAGTGGAGTGGGGAATGGGAATGACATATTTTGTTTTGGTAATACCTCTACGGCTGCTTATGGTAAATAGACTGTAAGAAGAGTGAAAACAATACTACTGTTGTGATTTATTAATATGTAGGGTCTAAATCTGAGGAGACTGAACGTTCTGCAGCTCATTTTCAATCTTTTTGATGAAAATGATGGTCACTGATTTTATTTCACAACCTCAAAACCTCTCCACTTCCTTATTGTGTAATCAGAAAAACCATTTGTTGAAACCCATTTAACTAGAAAATACAATTTGTGTTTATCAGCTTATTAAAGATAACACCTTACCTCAATCAGTCAAACGAAAAAAAATTTTTTTGCTTTAATCAGTTATCTCAATTTCCTCCTACAGGGATCCCAATCACCCTTCAGTACCTTATCATTATTATGAACCTTTTGGACCTGATGAATGTACAATGTACCTCTCCCATGAGCGAGGACGCAAGGGCAGTCATCACCGCTTTATCACAGAGAAACGAGTCTTTAAGAACTGGGCACGGACATTCAATATTCACTTTTTTCAACCAGACTGGAAACCAGAATCACTTGCTATAAATCATCCTGAGAATAAACCTGTGTTCTAAGGAATGAGCATGCCAGACTGTAATCCCAGGTATTCACTGCATCAGACACCGAGACCCTGAACTTCCTGAGCCACCAGACAGGAAAGAGTAGCAGAAAACAGCTTCACTCCTCAGGAAGTACCATGGACAGATGCCTACCGGGCATGACAAAGCAGTGCAGTTGAATTGTAAGGAAAAATTCCGGAATTAATGCATCCTAATGAATGTTGTCCCCTTCAATGGCATTACCTTAGGAGCTGAATATTCAATTCAGTTATACCACTATGACTAAAAACAGTTTGGATCTCTTAGTATTGCCTTTGAAACTGCAACATAAGCAACTCAGCAATATTAGTTGCATTCCTTTATGGAAATACCATGTCAAAGACGTTTTTCTATCAAGTTGTATTCTTTCCTGTTCTATAACCTTTGTCATCTGTTAAACTGTGTATGTGTGATTTGTAAAAAGCAGGCTGAAACTATGGACATGATTTCTGAAGAGCACATCTCCACTGACTTTCATAAAGCAAATGTCTAATATTTATTGAGAGTTTTTTAGTGCAATCTGGGTCAGTATTTTTATAGATTACGATTATGTGGTAATTTATCCTTCCTAACTCTTTAATCCTGAATGATGGTTAGAAATGGCCTAGAATTAGGTTACTCTGTTCACAATGCTCATTGTTAGCATGCAATTGGTATTTGACTTGGAAGTGTTGTGTTGTATTTTTTGAACCCCTAGGCTTCAGGAAAACTGCTCTTTTGTAAAAAGAATAGCGATGACATTTTCTAATGTGCAGAAATGTTCCAAAAGGACAAAATTGAAAACCAAAAACTATGTTATTAAAACAAAAAAATGCTAACAAGAGAAATTTAAAGGTAGTTTTCTTTAGTAATAATTTATGTAAGTGTCCTCTCTTGAGCCCTAGTTTCCTCTTTGGCAGAATGATGTCACTGTACCAGACAACCTCTTAGGTTTCATCCCAAATCTAAACTTGTGGCCTCTTCTTGACCCATTTGAAGACCCTGCACTTGGAGTGATGGGGCCCCAACAGTAGCAGGAACTTTATTTTGGGGAGCCTTATCTACATTCATATGACTTATCTCACTCTTGTGGTTAAAACTGCACTTCTTCCTGGGTTCACATGGGCTAAAATCTACCCCCTGCTCCTCTCAAAGCATCACCATCCACCTCTTCCCCAGCCTCTCAACACAAAAACACAGGATACACACACACACACACACACACACACACAAAAGACATACTTCCAAGGGGTTCCCTGGCTACAAGAGCAAAGAGCTGCCCTTCTGTGAGGAAAAGAGACTACAAAGACATGCCCTATCATTCAACTCATTTACGTTATGAACTGTTTAGACTCACTACAAATCTTCTTAGATTATATTCATTACCATTCCCTGGTCCGAAGGAGTATAAAGGACTTATTTTAATCAGAGCCAAGATAAATTCATATTATAAGTTTTTATTTAAACAAATAATATTGTTCAAAAATAGTCTCATAAATATACTAGTGTTTTCTTTACACATGACTTAGAAGGCATTAGTTTCTCTAATGCCAAATTTGAAGGCACCAGCAAATATTATGTATGAAGACTGACATTGTTTTACAGACATGACCTGACTTGTGATTAAAGAAGTTTTATTGCATTACCACTTCTTTTCCCTTTTCTTAATTAGCACGCTAACTAGTACTATTAATTACATAGAGTATTGTTGTTAAAATGCAAACACAATCAAGGTACTCACATAACATAAACAAAGTTGATATTGTTGTGTGTGGCTTGGGCTGTTCAAAGCCACTAAGATTGAAATGGCTGTCCAAAACATACTGGAATATGTTCTTTAAGTTTTCTCATAGTTTTTAAAGGGACTATGAATTTTATTCCAACACATTGTCTTCCACAGCATGGACTCTGAACACATCATATTTTATCAACATATGAAAAAGTGTATTAATTTTATACAATTTACTTATAGGCCACCTTTATAATCACTTGAAGACGTTATGTTGTTCAAACATAAGTGGCTCCTTTGACAATTTCTATATTTGTGGAAATTTGGAAAGGCATAGTTTCAACATGTAAGAATGTAATTATATTGCCTCATCTAATAATATCTCACATATCTGTCTATCTTCAGATGTTAGATTTTCTTTATTAAAAAAACCATCATTGTAGCTCCATCTTGTTTGTAACTTCTCCCTCTCAAATACTCAACAGAATGAAGAGGCCAAATTCTGAAAATCCTGGCTTCACTGGGAAATGTTTTAAATCTACATGTAGCTAGGATATGTGATTTCATATTTTTTAAAAATGTGACGTAAATAAGTGTAAAAAATTACCACTTGCAAAGTGGTTTTATTACAGCATTAAAGAAAATGACTAGAATTCTGATAGATTGTGCTGATGAACCTGGTTGTGGGCAACTGAATTCTTGTCTTGCCACTACCATTTCATGACTGTCATCTTAACACTATTCAACACCATTAAATATAAACTCTGATATAAAAGATGACTACAGAACCATGTTTACAGACCTTGGTGATTTCAGTATCTGATTGTGTTTGATGCCTAAGTCATACTCGTTATGTTACATACCTTTTTCCTCTCTCCCAGCTGTGTCATCAGCTCCCTCCTGGCTTTTAAGACCACAGTAATACAATGCCACAGCTGGCCAATCCATGGCTTCTGTTATTTCAACACAAGAACATTTGGCAGAGGCCATTACAATAGATAGCCATTATGGGCAAAGATACAGGAATTTGCAAACAAAATCAATCACTTCAAATGGCCCATAAAAAGAGGAATCTCAGATTTAATATTCTACAGTAAATATTCACCCAAGAAAGCATACATTAAAAGAACATTAGGAGGTAAATATTCAGCATGCTGCGTGGAGACTTAGCTGTGTGATTTCCATTACCGTTAATGGGCGTTTGGCAACTAAGTCCCTGTGCTTTGCTAACCCTGGTGTGTACTCCTAAGGGCTACACATAAAACCTGAGCAATTCAGGGACTTCTGAGGTCATCAGATTTCAGAGTAAGATCTTTTCTTTAAAAAAAAAAAATAGATGAAAGCAAAACACAACGTACTGTACCTAAAAGAGAAATTTGTGTGGTCTCTCACAATCCTTAGGTTACTGCCAGATTTGTGTATCCTTTGTTTTCTGAAGTTCTCTCCATTACTGATCTATTTGAATGACATGAGAATGGAGCGAAATAATCTCATTATGAAATAAAAACTCCCCTCAAAAATTAAAATTACTGACTTAGAAGATGATGAATGCTAAGTAAAAGTAGAAGGAGAAAGCTGAAATTCTATTAGGATTAAGACAGTGTTATTTAAAGGCATATGCTCCCATTTAGTACCTGCCTAAATATTTGCCCTTGTGTAAGAGCAAACTCATTTCAGAAATATATCCTGAATTCCACCAGGGTGATAGTTCAAATTGTTAAATAAACCTACTCTGAAAGAAGGGTCCATGTTCCTATTCTCTCTCTGCAGTGTTAGGAGGTGATGTTAACACTCTACAGGTTTTGTATCTGACCCAATCATTTCTTCCATTCTCATTGCTTCTCTCTTAAACCTCATTGTATCTCTTTACTGTCATTTTCTCCCGATTGTCTTCTTTTGTCTACAGTGTGCTCTTAAACCAGCAGTCTTTGGGGCTGTTAAGGTCTTCCTTGTAGGTTTTTAAACTAAAGATCTATCTGGGGAACAGATTTGGGGTAGGTCCTGCCAGAGTAATGACCATGGTAGGTGGGAGGAATATATCTGGCTACCATACAAGGTACTTCAGAAGTACCATTATGGTTTGCCCAGGGCCAAGTGGGGAGTGAAGAAGAGGGGTCCCCAAGACACAGACTTCAATGCTAAAACCAGGGAAGTCCTGGGCTCCATGACAGTGGCTCACCCTATCAGAAGGCCACCTCAAAGAGAACTATAATAATAAGCCCTGGGGGGCAGGATGTGTGAACAAATTGCCTAGGTGTTAGCACATGCCAGAAGGTACTTTGGAATGGAAAGAGGTGAGAGTGTCTCAAGGTTTAAAAATGAGCTCACTCATCCCACCTCTTTTGTAGCTCTTTTGTAGCTCACTCATCCCACCTTCTCAGGGTGTTGAAATGCAAATGCAAAAAGGCTGAAACCCTGTTTCTTTCTACTCAGTGCCCTAATATTATATACTACCTTGAATTGTCCTTTGTCTTTTTATGCATGTGTCCTGTTAGTCTAATTAGATGGTAAGCTCCTTGAGGGCAGAGACTCTTTCTCCTTTGTCTCTGCAGCCTGTACCTAGTATAGTGCCTTGCACACAATAGGTGCTCAATAAATGTCTGCTGTTGATGATGACCTCTTAATGTTGACCCACTGGATTAGTAATTGGGTATAAACACATCCTTCTATTTTAAAAGTACAAGAAATGCAATATGTTATGATACAGTAAAATTTTAAGTGGGTTTTTATAGGGTTAGTTCTTAAACC
The DNA here is from genome assembly GCF_028885655.2 of Pongo abelii. Taxonomy (NCBI): domain Eukaryota; kingdom Metazoa; phylum Chordata; class Mammalia; order Primates; family Hominidae; genus Pongo; species Pongo abelii. The sequence goes on along the minus strand of NC_071985.2, from coordinate 155,910,884 downwards.
TATAATGTTTTTAATCAACAGAGCTGACCTAGATTTCAGTAGGATAATGTTGCTGAATTCATTACATTTGCTAATCCCGGCTGTACTGAGCACACAGGTGAAGTAAAGTTCAGCAAGCTTTGTGTTTTCACTGTTAGTGAACTGCTTTTAGCACAAATTAAATTTAATATTGACAAATGCTATACCATCTGCAGAAAGGCGGAAGAACAGCTTGGGCTCTGACTTCTGTGGTTCAACGACAAAAGGAAGGCTAAAATGAGACAGGTTATAACCTGCTTTAAACTTGACAGCTTTCTAAAGCTGCTGGGAATCCAACTGGTGGTTATTGAAGGACTATAAAAATTAAGTATACATTTATCTTGAAAACGAAATGAAACAAACAAACAAAAAAACATTTTGTTTCCATGAAGCAGATCCAAAATGGTTTCATCTCTACCAGAATGTGAAGGGAAAGGAGAGCCCTTGGGAAAAGCTGTCCTCAGGCGGAGCATCGCAGGCTCCTGAATCACCACCTGGCCAGAACCTGGTGTTCAGTTACATCCCAGCTACAGGAGAGGGCAACAGGCAGGCAGTAAAGGTGAGTCAGCTGCCACCTTTACTTCTACAAAGGACCATATCATTCCCTTCTTGAGCATGTGGACACTCTAGAATTCCTCTTTCATCATCTACTCTTCCACATACTTATTTAAATGTGTGATCTCAATTTCATTTTTTAAAGCACAGGAAAAGGGCTAGAAGATACTAAACTGAGAAGAGTGCTTATTTCTAAATGGAGAGGATCACAGATTTTCTAGCATTTTCAAAATTTATATTATAATCATAAAATGTTATTTCATAAAATTTTAAGAATGTCTTTGCTCACAGCATAAGTTATCTGAAGGGTTAGTGTCTTTAGTCCTGTGCCATGTGACTAGCTCTTTAATTTCAAAACCAAATATAGGAAATCCATAAGATTGAGTCAAAATTTTTATAATTATACTCTACCTACTGAATATCTTCTGCGTTTTGCACAATGTCTTTTGTGACATATATGTTATTTCACCATAATCCTATTATCCCATTTTGCAGACAAGCAAACTGAAACTAACAGAAGTTGTGTGTCTGGCCCCCTGGGTGATGAAGATGAGAACAGACACATAGCATGTTTTGTACCGAGCATTCTTCTATGTGCTTCATGTATATAAACGCATTTAGTCCTCACAATAACCCCATGACATAGGTTCTTTTATCATTCCCCTTTACAGATGCAAAAATTGAGGTACAAGGCACTTCAGTAACTTACCCAAGGTCATGCCTCCATTAAGTGGGAAAGGCAGGTTAGAAGCCAAATGGTCTGTCTCTGGAGTGTCTGTTCTTTGTCACCATGTACTTCTTGGCAGAAATTTAATCCTATAGGCAACAATTTCTATTAGAATATTCATTATATAATATTCAATACACACCAAATAATGTGATGAGTATGTATATTATGAAGGAAACATAAAAAGAACATTATCACTACTTTTGAAGCTACCTGAGTATTTCTTCTATTGCCTTAAATTATTTTATTTACCATTTTCTTGCTTTCTAAATGGTTTTATTACATACAGATATTAGTTTTGTATATTTATAAACATTATAAGCCTGTTAAAATGTATATAGTCTTCTGAAACTTGCTTTTTCCCAAGATTTATCCATATCCTTTGCATATACAACTCCAGTTTATTTGCACTACTGTATAATGCCATCATGTGAATATACCATAATTTACTTTAATCCATTCTTTTAGTAAATATTTGGGATTTTTGCTTGTTACTAATATGTACAATGCTTGTATGAACGTTCTTAGAAAATTCTAGTACGTTTGCAAGAATTTTGTAGAGTGCATACCTAGGAATCAAATTGCTGAGCTATAGAGTCAAACAGTTCACATGTGCACGATATTGCCAAATCGTTTTCCAAAGTGGTTGGACATTTTATACTTATAACAGTAGTTGTCCACATCCTTGCCAACATTTGGTATTTCCAGACTGTAAATTTTTTACCAACTGGTGGATGTAAATTATATCTCATTATGATCTTTACGGGTATTTCCCTTATTTTTTATGTAGTTTAGCATTTTTTCCTATTGTTAATTCTCTATGAGTGTTACTTCATCTGTGAAAATGGCTATTCATCTTTGTTCACTCTTCTTCTGGGTTACTCTGCTTTTTGATTTAAAGAATTCTTAGTATATTCTTGATACTATTTTTGTTGATTCTATGTGTTATAAATATCTCCTTCCAATTTGTGGCTTGTCTTTTCTTTTTCTCTATGGTGCGTTTCAAGAAACAAAACTTTTACATTGTACTGTTTATGTCAATTTCATGTTTTCTATCTTACATCATTAGAGCTTCTTATTCCTTATTTAATAACTCTTCCACCATTCTTAATCATTAACTATTTTCCTATATCTTATTCTAGAAATTTTGAAGGTTTTGTCTTTCACATGGCAGTTAGGGATTTATTTGCTTGTATGATGTGAGGTAGAACTCACTTTTGTTTTTATATAGATACCAACTGTCCCAGCCAGCACAATTTACTGAAGAATTTGTTTTTCCCTAGTGATTTGCAATCAAATTTTCATATATATGTGGGAATTTATTTCTGCTCTCTGCAATCTGTTCAATTCTAATCAAATTGACTATCTCGTTACTAATAAAAATCATGGTCTTAATTACTATAATTTTATAATAAATCTTGATATCTTGTGGTAAAATTTCTTCCTCACCTTATTCTGCCTTCGGGGAATGTCTTGCTTATTCTGTTTTTTTGCTTGTTTGTTTGCTTTAGTTATAAATTTTTACCGAGGTAAAATTTTCATTCAGTAAGTACACAAATCTTATGTTTATAGATTAATGAAATTCTATATGTCTATGCACCTGAGTAACCACTACCAAGGTCAAAATGTGGTACGCTTCCATTATCCTGGAGGCTCACTCATGTCTCTTCCAGTCAACCTTTCCATCCAGAGTAACCATTCTGACTTCTATCCATGTAGATTTGCTCTGCCTGTTTTAAAATTTCATACAAATGGAATCATGTGTCATATATATATATATATTTTTATATATATATATATATATTTTTTTTTTTTTTTTTGGAGACAGAGTTTCGCTCTTGTTGCCCAAGCTGGAGTGCAATGGCACGATCTCACCTCACTGCAATCTCTGTCTCCCAGGTTCAAGCAATTCTCCTGCCTCAGCCTTCCAAGTAGCTGGGATTACAGGTGCGCACCACCACACCTGGCAAATTTTTTGTATTTTTAGTAGAAACGGGGTTTAACCATGTAAGCCTGGCTGGTCTTGAACTCCTGACTTCAGGTGATCCACCCACCTTGGCCTCCCAAAGTGCTGGGATTACAGCCATGAGCCACCACGCCCAGCCCATGTGGTATATTTTTATATCCAACTTCTTTCAGTCAAAATTATGTTTGTAAGGTTTATTCCTGTCAATATTCTTTCATTGCTGTGTAGTATCACATTGTACTAGAATTACTAATTCTAATATTGATGGTCTTTTGGGTTGCTTTAATTTTAGGGCTACTATGAATATAGTTGTTATGAACATTCCTAAACATGCATTTTGGTGGACTGTCTTGGTCCATTTGGACTGCTATAACAAAGTGCCAAAGACTGAGTGGCTTCCAAACAGCAGAAATTTATTTCTCACAGTTCTGAAGGTGAGAAAGTCTGAGATTGGGTGTCAGCATGTTCAGATTCTGCTAAGAGCACTTTTCCACATTGCAGAGCCATCTTCGCATTTTATACTCACCTGGCAAAAACATGGCAAGAGAGCTCTTTGAGGTCTGCTCAGGGATTCTTCAGGCCCAGTGCCCATTTTAATTTACTCCAACACACTGATTTTCAAATGTTAATACAAACTTGCATTAGTAGGAAAAAAACCCACTTAGTCATGATGTAGTATCATCCTTTCTACTTATTATTATATTTTAGCACTGTTTTTTAAAGGATTTTTTACAAACGTTTTCACAAGATAGCATGGTCTGTAATTTTTCTTGCTTGTATCAACTTTTTCAGGTTTTCATATCAAGGTTATGCTAGTGTCATTAATGGATTAGAAAGTGTTTCCTCTTTTTCTATTTTCTACAAGAGTTTGTGTAATGTTGGTATTATTTCCTCGAGTGTTTGAAAGAATTGAAGCCATTTGAAACTGTAATTTTCTGTGTGAAGATATTTTTAATTATAGATTCAGTATCTTTAATAAATACAGAAATAGATTTTCTACTTCCACTTCTGTCAGTTTTGGCAAATTGTGTTTTTAAATAAATTTGTCCATTTCATCTAAATGAAATAAAGTTGTTTGTAATATTCTTAGTCTCTTTTTAATTTCTGTGGGATAGCTTGTATATCTTTTTCTCTTTCCTGTTAGTGGTTCTCCCTGTCTCTCTCTCTCTGTTTAACTTGACAGGAGTTTCTTGTAATTGTTTGTTTGTTTAACATATCCTTGAAATTTTTATATTAATTAGTGTTTTCCTCCTCCTGTCATTGGGTTTAATTTGCTGTACTTGTTCTAGCTTCTTGAGGTAGAAGTTTAGATCTGTGATTTTTTTCATTCTTCTTGCCTAATATATGAATCTAGAGCTATAAATTTTTCTCTAAATCCTGATGTAGCTATATTTCACAAGTTTTGATATGTTGAATCTTCATTAACATTCACTTCAAAATATTTTAAAATTTCCCATGTGATTTCTTCTTTAATGCATGAGTTATTCAGATATATGTTGCTTAATTTCCAAATATTTTGGCATTTTCTAGAAACGTTTTAGTTAACTTTTAACTCTGTTCCATTGTGGTCAAACATCACAATAATACTCTGGCAAACAATACTCTGTATTATTTCCATTCTTTTTTTGAAATTTATTTAGACTTTTCTTAATGGTCCATAACGTTGTCTATTTTGATGAATATTCCATGTGTACTTAAAAATGTGTACTTTAGGCTGGGCGCAGTGGCTCACGCCTGTAATCCCAGAACTTTAGGAGGCCAAGGCGGGTGGATCACGAGGTCAGGAGATCGAGACCATCCTGGCTAACACGGTGAAACCCCGTCTCTACTAAAAATACAAAAAAAAATTAGCCGGGCGTGGTGGCGGGCGCCTGTGGTCCCAGCTACTCGGGAGGCTGAGGCAGGAGAATGGCATGACCCTGGGAGGTGGAGCTTTCAGTGAGCCGAGATCGTGCCACTGCACTCCAGCCTGGGCGACAGAGCCAGACTCCATCTCAAAAAAAAAAAAAAAAAAAGTGTGCTTTATTATGGTTGCAGATAGTAATCTTTATGTGTCAGTTAAGTTGATTCCTAATGTTGTTTAAATCTTTTTTATACTTAACTGATTTTGTTGTCTGTTCATTCTATCATTTACTAAGGGGAATATATGGAATCCTACAACTATTTCTCTGTGAATTCCTGTTTTCTTCTTTTAGTCTGACTTTTGCCTTGAAAATGTGTTGTTAGGTGCATACATATTTAGGATTGTTATACCTTCCTTTAGAAGTGATCTTTTTGCCATTATAAAATATATCTCATTATCTTTAGTAATGCTGCACTCCTTAAAGCCAATTTTGCCTGGCACTGGTATAGCTACACTTGCTTTTGTTAATGTTTTTATGTTTATATCCTTTTCTACCCTCTAATGTCCTTTTAATTTCGATTGTCTTACACTCTTTCATTTACATTGTTTCTCTTACAAACAGCAGTAATTTACTTTTCTTTTTTATCTTGTCCGATGCAAGATATTTTTACTGAACACTGCATTTTACTTTGACGGGTTTTTTCTTCAGCACTTGATGTCATTCCATCGTCTTCTTGTTTCCATAGTTTCCATTTTTATTGTAAAAATATTTATATACACACATATACATATATACATATGTCTGTATTTATACATATAAGTACCTATGCATTTATAGATATATATATGTACAAAGAGAGAGAGAGGGACGTTCTATCAGTTTTGTTTCTCTGAAAAATCTTGACTAATAGAGGTGATGTCTCAGGTTTCTTCACTGTAAAGTTACTCTTTTCCCCTTTGTAATTGTTAAGAATCTTGCAGGTTGATACTTTGAAAATATGCAAATATCCTGTTTTTTATCATACTGTCACTCACTTCTGTTAACATCCATTGATGATCCTTGCTGCAAAAATTATTACTGTGGTGTCTACCAAATAGTGATTTTTTTTATTTTCATCATCTATTCTATATTTTGTCTGGAATTTGGAGTTGTACTGTAAGGAAGAATCACCTCTTTTCCCCAGTTATTCAGATATTTCAAATTTCCAAATATATAGGACTTCATTAATCGTTTTATGTTGATAGCTAACTTAATTGCTTGTGGTTAGAGAATATGGTCAGCATTATGTTAATTGTTTTAAATATTTGAGACTCGTTTTATATAGTATATTGTCAACTTGTGCAAGTGTTTCATATGTATTTCTCTTTAATATTGGGGCCCAGTTTTCCATAATACACCCATTACATCAAGCTTGCTAATTGTGTTGTTCAAATATTTTATATTTTTACTAATTTTAGTCGGTTAGGTCAAACAATAATAGAAAAACATTTTTTACTTACCCAATATGACACTGAATTTGACATTTTTCCTCTATACATCTACAAATTTTTTTGCTTTAGTTATTCTGAGGTATATACAAGTTTTTCATTGTTTTGAAATTAGCTTTATCATTTGGTATTAACCACTTGTATTCCTAATAACAATTTTACCTTAAAGTTTGTATTTTTCTGTCATTAATACAGCTGAATGCTCTTTTTGTTATATTTTCTATGAATATCTTTAAAAAACACTTTTTTACTTTCAATCTTTTGTGCCCTTATATTTTAGGTATTTCTTATCAGCAACATAAGCAACATAATGTTTTTTCTTTCTGAAATCTGACAATCTCTGTCTTTTATTAGAAAGTTGACTTAATTTCCAATTTGGGGGAATTAATAATTTATTTAGACTTGTTACTATAACTTATTTTGCAATTTCCATTCATTCATTCTTCTTCTAAGCCTTGATCTCCTTTATTGCCCATTTCTTCTAACTGGTCATGTTTATTGTTACTCCACTTTTCTCTTTCTGTTAGTTTGGAAGTTAGATACTTTTTCTGCTAATGGTTACTCTTGAAGTGAAATTTTATCATATATACTTAACAACTTAAGAAGTTATATGACTAATCAATATCTTCAAATTCCTCCTCCCTGCCTGAATAATCAAGGACCTTAGAAACCTTTAATTCTCAATGATATCCTTCCTACATAAGTCAATTCTATATACTTCTTTTTCAATTCCACACATTAGAAATTAGTTTAATTTTATACACATTTTACTTGTTTACTTATTTTTTTTTTGCTCTCCATCCCTTTTTTCATATCAGAAATTTTCACTGTTTTTTCCTGTTGTTCTTAAATTCTTTAGAAGCTTCATTGACGAAGATTTATTTGTGGGGAAACTACCGCATTTGTATGCATGAAAATGTCTTCCATCCTTGCCTTGCTTTTCTGGATACACAATTCTAGGTTAATAGTGATTTTTTTCTCACCCGTTTAAAGATATTGTTCAATTATTTCCTGATTTATGTCACTGTTGAAAAGTCTTCTGTTGTTGCTTTATTATTCCTTTGTACTGTCACTAGCTGCTTGTGTGATCTTGTCTATCTTCGGAGTTCTAAATTTTCACTACAATATGTCTAGATATGGATTTTCTTTATTCTGCTAGTTAAGTAGGTTAATTCCTACATCTACAGAGTAACATCTTTTATCATCTCTGGAAAACCTTTAACCATGATCTCTTCACCTATTGCCTCTCCTATATTACCTCTATTCTCCCTTTTAGTACTCGAGTTAGATGCACATTAGATCTTCTGTTTTATCCTCCATGTTCTTAATCATTTTTCCATGTTTTTCATCTCCCCGTCTTTTGTGTCAAATTCTAGGTCATTTCTTCAATTCTATTTCCTAGTTTGTTAATGTTCTCTTACCCGGTCTACGCTATTATTTAATTCAATTCAACCCAGACCATCTGACCAATTCAAAGCAATATCCTTTGGCCCAAACCTGTATTTCTGTTAATACATTTTTTTAGGATGCAACATTCCTTTGTAGGCTTCTCGTCAGACACATATCTGTATAATCTATGTAAAATCACAAAATACCAAAGGAAATATACCAGCATAAGGGAGATTCAACAGAAATAACAAACAACAATTTAGAAATGTGAATTATTTATCAGATAAAGAATATACAATAATTACATATGGAATATTTAAAAATACTTAAAATGGATTTTTAAAAGAGCAAGTTGTCATAGGATCAACTACATTTCCCAGTAGCATCTCAGCCAGTTTGGGCTGCTATAACAAATCACCATAGACTGGGTGGCTAAAACAACAAGCATTTATTTCTCACAGTTCTGGAGACTGAGAAGTCCAAGATCACTGGTGCTGGCAGATCCAGTGTCTTGTGAGGGCTTGCTTCCTGGTTTAGGGATGTCATCCTCTTAGTTGAATCCCACGTTTCCTCCTCTTTTGAAAAGGGTATTGATCCCATTCATTTAGGCTCCACCCTCATGAGCTAATTATCTCTCAAAGGCCCCACCTCCAAATATCATCACATTGGAGAACAGGCTTCGACATGGAAATTTTGGGAGTGGGAGTGCACAAACATTCAGCCCATAGCAGCATCTTCTTATAATCCTGTATACTAAGCCACAGAAACCTCAACAGAAGAAACAATCAGCCTAAATAAAGAACTTAACATTTATCTATGTTAACTTTAATTGTACTGGTGTCAGCTTGTCAAAATAATTTTAATTCTGTCATCTCTTGGACATCTAATCCCTTATTGTTTGTGCCACATGTAAAGCTGATAAGCATATTATTAGGAGATGGTAGTCCAGCCACGGATTCCCTGCAGGATAATAGAAAGCTGCTAATTTGGATATGACTGATCCACCTGGTATCTGCTACTTGATCCAAAGCATATTTCACTTTATTTTACAAGGATGCAGTGGAAGGCTTTAGCAAACGTGTTGCTGAAATACAAACATTTTCCAACTATATCATCCCCCTGGCCTGTCACCAGCCTAAAAAGAAAATCAAGTTGGTACCTGGTGAGAGCTGCATTCCTTCTTGTAAGTTCTTGCTTCAAACATAGAATTTTCAAAGCCCTTTTTTGGTGTCTTCATTCATTTTACAGCATGATCCTTTCCTGCAGTATTCTATGATTTCAGCTTCCTCTTTTCTTGGACTGTGTTACAAACATATTCTTTTGCCTCTTGTGCCCACATGTTAGCCTCCTTCCTTTCCTGGATTTCAGACATATGAGTCTCATTTGAGCTGGCCTGGCATTTTTAATAAGGGATTAAAACCAGGCAAGATGTTGGGAGGGTTACCTTGATTTTTCTCATGCCCTGCTGTATTATTCCACTCTTACTTTGCTAATAAAGACATACCCAAGACTGGGTAACTATAAAGGAAAAGAGATTTAATGGACTCACAGCTCCACATGGCTGGGGAGGCCTTGTAATCATGGCAAAAGGCAAAGGAGCAGCAAAGCTACATCTTACATGGCAGCAGGCAAGAGAGAAGTGTCAGCAAAAGTGGGGAAAACCCCTTCTAAAACCATCAGATCTCATGAGAACTCACTCACTATCATGAGAACAGCATGGGGGTAACCGGCCCCATGATTCAATTACTTCCCACTGGGTCACTCCCACAGTACATGAGGATTATGGGAACTACAATTCAAGATGAGATTTGGGTGGGGACACAGCCAAACCATATCACCTGCCTTTTTGCTACTAGTACTTGTCATTTTTGAGTTTGTAACTAGATATGGATTTGACTGTTACCAAAATAAGCCATGCGGCTAATAGGCTCTTCATGAGACTAGAACTATCTTTTTTCACCAAATGCAAGATCTTGAAGGAGAGGCATCGCTAGCCAGGCTCACTCACAGGGTGAGAGAAGACCATATTAAACTGGCAAGAGATTTCACTGGGAAGAGATTTGTGCCACAATGTGCCAAATTGGGGTGTTAGTCCTCAGAATAAGTTTTTGGATTTTGGCCAAGTATTTTCAGTATAGACAGTATTGTCAGTAGCAGCAGGTTTCACTGAGGAGCCAGGACTGAAATTGAAGGTAAGCAGAGAGAAGCAAGCACAGACAAAGAGGAGGGAGACTCTCAGGGGTGGAGAAGAGAGCTTGGAAATAAAACTAGAAATCTAGGTTGTGGTGACATTATTGCAGACATTGAATTCCAGGCTAAAGGGTGTGGACTTGGTGACATTAGCAGGGTATCACTGAGGATCATTAAGCATGGCAGTCACATGAATAAAACAATGCTTTATGGAATTCTAGAAATATTAAAAAACTGTTATTTTAAAGAAAGACATCAAAAATGACTTCAAGTATAGATGTTTCAATTTCTTTAAATTACTCCTTGTTCTCAGCATCAGTGTCTCTAATGTAGGAGAGAAACGAATCTTGCATTTTAGTAATAATAAACCTGTAACACCAGATGTCTTTCACCATAGATTACCCATTATTCTTGCGTGTGTGTGTGTGTGTGTGTGTGTGTGTGTGTGTGTGTGTACAGTTTATTCTGTCTATAAAAGGCTTCTTCATTGAACAGGTGTCAAAACTGTTGGGCTTATGCTGGCACACAAATAAAGAATTGACATAGCAACAGACAAAAAAAGGATCCCAAGTTGTCTCATTCAACTCCAAAGGGACAGAGTCATTGCAAGCAGAGAGCAGGTAGAAGCTGTACGCTCCAGTGCAGCAAAAGACCTGTAAGCCAGCCCATCTCTCAAGGCCACTTCATCCTCCCTTCCCAGCTGTGTGACTCTCGATGACTTTGCTAAACCTGTTTTCTGTAAAACTGGGTTTCCCCCTAGCATTTCCATTATACAGCATTGTAGTAAAGATTAAATAAGCTTTGGGAGGCTGAAGCAGGGAGATCACTTGAGGCCAGGAGTTCAAGAGCAGCCTGGGCAACATAGTGAGACCCTGTTTCTACAAAAATACACTTTTTAAAATTAGCCTGGGGTGGTGGTGCGTACCTGTAGTCCCAGTAACTCAAAAGGCTGAGGTGGGGGGATTGCTTGAACATAGGAGTTTGAGGTTATAGTGAGCTACAATCGCACCACTGCAATCCAGCCTAGGCAACACAGCAAGACCTTGTCTCTTTAAAACGAAATTAAATAAGAATATATAAAAATCTGTGTAAACTCCAAATTTATGTATTGATTTTTTACCAGATGACTCAGTCCCAGCATGGACAGAGGTTGAACCTATTGCTCAAGATTCAGGCAACTTAGAGTCCCCTTAGAGTTTCTCTAAGAAATTGCTACATATTTCTGAAGACATCATGAGTTCAAAGTTGCTATGGCATTCTCCATGTTCAAACATCCATCTGCCAGATAAGCACTTTCCAATGACCCTCCTTTCTCCTGCCTTCTTTGACTACTTGTCTTTTAAGACTTGTTATTAAGTATTGCCTCTGATGAAGCATTTCCAGTTCTTACTGCACACAGCAGACCTCTCCTCCCACTGCACTCTGTGCCGATGTCTCTCCCAGCACTTTTTAAATGCCTTACTTCCCACACTAAACCAGAGCCTCCCTAGGTTCAGGTCTAGCTGGGATTCATATCCATATCCCAGCTCCAGCCATGGTGCTTGGATCCAAGTAGAGGTGCTTGGGAAAGAGGAAAAGAAATTATTTTACTCAACCTGAAGAGGTTTCTGTCACCCCAAACCCTCATCATAATCTAGCAGGTAATAAAAAATGCACATATGTAATATTGGATGGTTGGAATCAAGGTTCTATAAGATAGGGATGAGAAGAATTCTGACCATAGGGCTCTAGGGAGAGAGACCTCTGGAGCCTGTTTGGTGACTTAGAAATGTCTTTGTTTCATTTCACTTGTTGCAAAGTAATTGAACCATGTGATGAGACAGACTTCTGTAATGAGTTATATAACTATTCGTTTATTTTTTTCCAACAGGTGGTTTCTTCCTTTTTGAAAAGTAAAGCTCTCAGGAATTATTTGATCTTTGTTTGAAGCCAATTAAATATTAAAGGATCTCTCCCACCTTTGCATAAGTCAACAGAATGGAAAGTTTCATGGGGTGATGGGATAGAGGGGCACAGAGCTTTGGAATCAATTCCTCTCCTCTCTCTACACTCACTGCTACCCTGTTTGGCACTCCATTAACTCTTGCCTGGAATACTGCAATCTTCCAGGATTGTCTTTCTCCAATGCAGTTCTGTCCCATTTCATTAATGCAAAGTTAATCTCCTACGGTGCTAATTTTACTTAAAATCTTTCTCAGAATTCTGACTAGCTGTTAAATTTAGTTTTCAGTCTGTAGCCTGGAAATCAGAACCCACAGGCTGCTTTATCAGCTCTCGTCTCATCTCTCACTGCTCCTTAGTGTGTGTACTGAAGCTCCAGCTACACCAGATGACATAAGGTGGCCCCTGGCCTCACTCGTGCTGCTCCTTCCACCTACAGTGCTGCCCCTGTCCCATGCCTGCTGCCCATTGACAAGGCTTCCCCACCACAACTTTTTTTCCTATCTCCATGCTGCATTTGAGGCTCAGTGGAGTAAGCACCTGCCCTTGGCAGCCCCACTTCCATTTTCCCATCTTCCAAGTCACAGTTCTGTCTTTATTTTCTTTGAAAAATCAGTCCCCCCACTCTTAATCATGTGGGAGCTCCAGGAGTAGGCCCTGACTGGCTTACACCTATTGGCATATCCTGTCTCCCCAGACACAATAATTGGTTCAGGAATGAGAACATGACCCTAGGCAGAGATATAAACTTTTCCTCCAGTTCATGGTGCTTTAGGGTTTGGAACTATTATAGTCATATTTGCGACCACAGGGGGAGCCACCTTGAGAATGGGGACATTTCAGAGAAGCAGAGCTGAGAGATGCATCTTAGAATATCATTGAGTCCTGGATCAAGCTAAGCCTGAAGACAAATGTTTCCTAAACATTCAATTATGTAAATAAATTCTACTTTTTATTTAAGGATACTCGAAATGGATTTTCTGTAGCTTCCAAAAAAAATTATGACCAACAGATACTCTAATTTAATGGCATGTAGAAACCCTTCTAGAGCTGTCTTCACCAGTATCCTGGCTCCCCATCCCCTATTGTAAGTACCTTACAGATAAAAAGTATTTATATCTCATATATGTTGGGGGAACAAAGATACGATGTATAGACCAGATCGGCAATAGGGAGTAGTAAAGTGCATTTTCAGTACAAAGATGTTGTAGTGATTCTACCACCCTTTTGGGCACTTTCCTTGCCTGTGGTTCTCTATGCTGTCATTGAATTGGCTTGGTAGGAATCCTGGAGTTGCTAATGTAGGTACATATAGCTGGGAAGCTGTAAACAGAACTATAATACAATAGAATACAAGAAGAAAAGATATGCTATTAGAAGAAAGAGTATTGTATTGTGAAACTGTTAATTATATAGATACATACACATATGTGTATTGGGATACAGTGTTAAATGTATTTCTTAGTGTGGATGGAAGTACTTTTTTTTTTTTTTTTTTGAGACAGAGTCTCACTCTGTTGCCAGGCTGGAGTGTAGTGGCACAATCTCGGCTCACTGCAACCTCCGCCTTCCGGGTTCAAGCGATTCTCCTGCCTCAGCCTCCCGAGTAGCTGGGACTACAGGCATGTGCCACCACGCCCAGCCAATTTTTGTATTTTTAGTAGAGATGGGGTTTCACCATGTTGCCCAGGATGATCTCTATCTCTTGACCTCGTGATCTGCCCGCCTCAGCCTCCCAAAGTGTTGGGATTACAGGCATGTAATCCCGTGCTTGGCCAGCAAAATATTTTTAAAAACCATTGCTCCAGTTCCCATGAGACAATTCTGTAACACACAATACAAAAGAAAGTAACAGATGGCATGATATTAGAGAGGGTATTTATTTTACAAAATTTCTTTTTCAGTTATATAGATATATACATATATGTATGTATTGAGTCACTATATGAAATGTACTTCTTATTGTGGGTGGTAGCCCATAAGTTTGAAAACCACTGACTTGCTCTCTACCTGTGGCCTGAAATATTACAGAACAGTACGATTGTCTAAACTACAGCCAGCAATGTGAGGAGAAGAAGGAGAGTCCATAATAACTTCCGCAACTAGAGCTGTGTAGGCAGGCAATATATCTGTAGAGTGACTCCTGGGCTTCCTGACAAGCAGTGAAGTGCTTGTCTACAGGACTGCTTGCAGAGCCAAGGCAGACAGCAGAGCTGGCCAAGCCAGGGTATGTATCTTTCCAGCCTGTTTCCACAGCCAACTCCTCAAGGTATCTAATTAAAGGCCATGCAGACATAGGAGACAAGAGCCTTTGGAGAAAGAGGAGCTAGAATAGGTTAAACATTTTGAACTGCTTGCTACCTTTGGCTTTGGCCTAAAGGAACCCTGAAGGATGCTTTGCAAAGAACCTGGCCTCCAGAATCAAAAGTACAGAGACAATCTACTGGAATGTGTGGCTGCTTTAGTATTTGGAGAATAATAATAAGAAAAGCCAGACGTCTTTAAAAAGCAGGTAATTTGCTTTTCAAAAAAATGTTTGCTCTTCTCATGTTTTAAATTGTTCAGCTCTTGTCTTCTATATTTAGGTTGTTTTGTTCTCTAAATGTTTAGCACTTAGAGAATGTTATATTCGTTTGACTAGATTTTTGCTTAGTTTTTATCTTCCTTTAAAATGTTTCAGCTACCTGGCTTACTCTTTCTATTCCATTTAATTTTTTCCTCCATTGTTTTCACTTGAAAACATTGTTTCCTTTTCTCCTTAAGCTTTATTCGCAACCATATCCTCGAAATTCTACGTTTCTGATTTTAACATCTAAAATTTTAATTCTTTTATCTCATTTTTCCCTAGTTATACTTCTAATTTCTGAGTTCCTGGTTTTCTTTTTTAACCCGTTCAGTGTGTTATCTGTATTCCTTTTATTTGATTTTCTTATTTCAACCTCAATTTTTCTCCTCCACGTTTGGTTTTCTTGGTTTATAAATGTATTTTCTTATTTGTAATTTTAATCATTATGTTCCTTGTATAGTGTACATTTATCAGGCTGACAAGCGACAGAAATACAAAGCTTAGGCTTTTAACCTCTATACCATTCAGGCTTAATCTGCAAACAGCTTTGTAGCTAACTAAACTAGAACATTTCCTACACCGATTGGCCGCTAACATGTTTTTTTCTTTTTTGATCTATCTCCCTTCTTAGCAGGGTTACAGGAGGCTCCTCCTGCTCCTGAATCTTTCCATTTCCTGTACTTGTCAGAAGAAGCAAGGAGAAGCTGCCTAAAGCTAGAAGAATTCAGGGTTATTAAAAAAAAAAAAAAAACAGTCGCTCAGACTCTTGTGGGATAGCTTTCACATATATGATAGGTCTGTGCGTCATATAGACCAGCTCCAACTCCCAGAACGATATCAGAAGGTGGTGCCTTTTCACGTCTTTCTTTTTTTAACTTTTATTTTAGGTTTGCGGCTACATGTGCAGGTTTGTTACCTAGGTGAACTCGTGTCACAGGGATTTGTTGTACAGAATTATTTCATCACTCAGGTATTAAGCCCAGCACCCAGTAGTTACCTTTTCTGAGCCTCTCCCTCCTCCCACCCTCCACCCCCAAGTAGTTCCCATTGTCTTTGTTGTTCCCTTCTTCATGCGTTCTCATCCTTTAGCTCCCACTTGTAAGTGAGAACATGTGGTGTTTGGTTTTCTGTTCCTGCATTAGCTTGCTAAGAATAGCCTCCAGCTCCATCTATGTTCCTGCAAAAGACATGATCTCATTCTTTTTTATGGCTACATAGCATTCCATGTTGTATATGTAACACATCTTCTTTATCCAGTCTATCATTGATGGGTATTTAGGTTGATTCCATGTCTTTGCTATTGTGAATAGTGTTGTAATGAACATTCGCATCCCAGGGAAGCCTTCAGAATTAGGGAAGGTGGTCAAGAATGGGCTCTGACCCTTTGTTCATCTCTTTTGGAGAGAATCAGACTTTTCCTTAAACCCAGAGGAATAATCTGAACAATTTAAATGACCATGGCCAAGAATTTCATCATGTAATACCATCTAGTTTCTTTAAGGACTTGTATCAGTGAAAGTCCAGTCAGGACACAGAAATCACATAGTCATTTGAAAAAAGAATTAGAGTAAAGGGGCAGTTGCTAGTGAGAGATAACAAGTACTCTAAAGAATATAGGAATGGCAGGCATTCTCTTGAGCTTTGCTACTTTGGAGGTCTTCGCCCCCAAAAGGGGGAATTCATTAGGAGATAAACAGTAATTTCACTGAATTTGAAGAGAAGATTGCCAACTGGTCATTTGAGGCTGTTTATGTCACTATACTAATGGGCCAAAAATAAGGAGTTGCTTCACTGGCTGGAGTGATTGATCCCAATTACCAAAGGGAAATTGAATGGGCAGCCCCCTCCCCTAGGACTGAGCCAGAAGTCCAAGGAAGAAGCCAACTCCTCCCAGGGCTGAGATCAGACATCGTTGGAGATGGCATGGCAAGGCACACTGGCAGAGAAGTTCACTGAAGTGTCGTGTCAGTGGAGCTTGCTGGAAAACTGCCCTTTGGAGTGCTAAGGTCATATCCTCAGGGAGGAGCCATGTCTCAGAACTCACTGAAAAGCCACCTGAAGGAATGTGGGGAAAGTTGTCCAGAGGAAGGTGCCCTGTTAGCAGCTCTCTGCAAGGAGGTATGCTGGGGGAAGATGTTCATGAGAATGTGCCCGCCATCTGCACGTTGCTTAAAATGGCTGGAACCAGTTGCCTGAGGCAGCCATTCAAGTGAAGATGCTTTGCTGGTAGCCCTCCCACTAAAAAGTTGTCCACAGTAAGGTGCTCTGTGCTGCCGGCCACTGGGCACTGCAGAAAACACAGAGTGTGTGCACACACACGTACTCTCTCCCTCTCTCTCTCTCTCCCTGCAGGAGAAGATCACCAGAAACAAGAAGAAAAGCTCCTTTCTTCTGTGATCCTCCAGAACTGTCTATTGACAAAGCTGAGCAACATGTTCACTGTAAAGAAGAAATTCTTAAAGGGTTCAGCTCCATTATCATAGAATGGTAAAAAGTGGATTGGGGGTTGAGACAATGAGTTGATAACTGGGAACAGTACATTCCTTTAGCTACTCATTTTCCATATTTACCCTTCACTCATGTGAGTTCTGTACAATGAAGCACTCTGTGTTTCCACCTAACAAGATATTGCTATTCTCACAAGTGAAGAAATTCTCATCCTTCACAAAATAAAGAGATGCATAGTCCTAACCATCACTGTATCCATGGGCAGCTATAGTCATCACTCCTCAAATTCTATCATAGTTTCATTGATTATTTTCTTGCCTAAAGACTATTATGTACGGTTAAGCACCAATAGTTTGTGTAAAAACAAAAATGGAAAAAAGAGAAACAGTCTACACACATAAACATATAATAGCCAAAGAGAAAATACACAAAGCCACTACAGTCCTCATTTCAGTAGCTGGGCACAAGGCCATAGTTGATACCTCTGGCTTATATTTCTTTTGTCCTTGGCCAGAAGCTCAGCAGGTCAATTCTTTATCCAGTAGAGGGACCTAAACCCTCCTTCAGAAGGGTAAAGTCCAGTCATCTGCCTTTTTATTTTTTTTTGGTTGTTACAAGAACTGCTAATGGGCACCCCAGATAATCCCCTGGATTCCACATAATCCTCCTTCTCCCCAGTGTGTAGCAGCAACTCAGTTTCCCTTTGATAATTGAGATCAATCACTCCAACCAGTGAAGCAACTCCCTATTTTTGGCCTGTTGGTTTAGTGACATAAACAGCCTCAAATGACCAGGTGGCAATGTTCTCTTCAAATTCAGTGAAATTGTTGTGTCTCCTGATGAAAGCATTCTCCCTCTTGGGGGCAAAGACCTCCAAATTAGCAAAGCTCAAAGTTTCCATTGGATTTGGCAGTTCCATCACCGATAGCAGTAAAGAAAATCATTTCAGGGGAGTAGTGGGAACAGAAGCCAGATTACAAGGGGGGTTTACAATGAAGAGGAGGCAAGGCAGGGAAGCCAGTAAGTGAATGCAGCCCACTCTTTCAAAAGAAAAGCTATGAAATTAAGTAGAGGAGAGCTCTGTAAAGCACTTAGAAGAGGACACAGGATTTTGAGAGGAATTTTTAAAATGAGGAAAACTTACACATCTTATAAAATTCAAGGGGAAGCTCTTCTATGTAAAAAGAAATTGAAGGAAGAGATGAGTAAACAAGATCCCAAAAGGGATGGGATCAATAACTCAAAGCAGAGGCATCTCTGCCTCAGTCTCTGAGCCCAAAGAAGTGGGGTAGGGGTGTGATGGGAGAAAATAAAGGCAAATTTGTAGGAGGTGGAGCAGGAAGTTGAGCTGGTTACCTTCTCCCAGTTTAATTTTCAGATTACAAAGCAAAGCCTTTTGATGAAAGAACTAAGTTGGTAGAGCAGGAAGACTGAAGAAAATGCACAATTTTCAAAAGAACAATAGTGGAAAATAGAGAGGGGCAAGAGATAGAGAAATCTAATCTGGTTATCTATAAATCATGACTCAAATTTTACTTCCTCCTTGATGTGTGCTCTGCCTCTTCAACTGATAGTAAATAAAAGATTAATAATATATCTATATAGCAATTAAAAACAGAAGTTTCTCTTTAAGTGCCTGTCCTATAGCTCTTATACAGTACTCGTCATTTTCTGCTATGTAGTTTTTTTCCTTTCTAGAATCCACTTGTAATTCTTTAATGAATTAGATTTTTGTATCCTTCATAAGCATCTACTAGAGTGTGTAACTCATTAACACAGTGTTTCAATAACTAATTGTTATACAACAAACCACTCTATACTAATGGAGTAAAATAACAATTTTTTGTAATTATTTCTTTCATGGTTCTGGGGATAACTAAGTGGTTCTCACTTGGGGGTCTCTCCTGTGGTTGCAGTCAGGGAACATCTGGAGGCTCCTTCCTGCACATCTCTGGAGTGTGATGTTGGCTCCTGGCTGGGACCTCAGCTGGGGGGCTGCCCTCCACAATACACATATGTGACTTCTCCATGCGGCTTGGGCTTCCTCAGGGGATGGTGGCTGGGTTCTGAGAGCAAGTGTCCTAGAAAAGAGCTGGGCAGGTGTTATAATCCTTTTTATGATCTCTGAAGTCATGCAGTAGTATTCGGTAACACTCTATTTATTAGAATTAAGTCACTAAGGCCAGCCCATATTCAAGGGGCGGGGAGTTTAGACTCCACATCTTGATGAGAGGAGTGTCAAGGGATTTGAAGATACTACACATATAAATGCTAATTAGCTGCTTGTTTTAAGCATTTATTACATTTTGAAAAAGCCTCAGAAAGAAAGAGAATGAGAGTGGTGCACAGTCTTACAAGGTCTGAATAGAAGTCAGGAATAATGCTAAAGAGTCAATTAACCCATAAAAGATGCTATCCATGGCTGCTTATTTCGCAAGTGTTTGTGATCTTCTTTTACAATCTCTTTTTAGGAGACAAAATTGAGCTATTTTGTCTAGAAAGTTGTAGTAGGTCAGTGCTTCTCCTACTTTACGGGCACACAAACTCCTGGGGATCTTGTTAAAATGCAGATTCTAATTCAGTAGGTCTGAGGTGGGGCATCACATTCTGCATTTCTAGGAAGCTACAGGGGGGATACTGCAGCTCCATGAGCCACCCATTGAACAGCAAGTTAGCAGAAAGTAATAAGGGTAACTGCCTAACTCCTGTGATCCCATCCTTCTCTGGGAGGAGCACTAATGGGGTATGCCACCAGAGGTCCTTATGGGCTTACAAGACCTTAGCCCTCTGGCCTGTGAACCCGTGATGCCAATAAGGTTAATCTATTCTTCCATAAGACTTGTAGAACTGGAATTAAAGGAAGACAGTAATTTACCTCTCTCTTGTGGTAGAAGCATGGGATATGAGGCTCTATCCATCATGTGAGAAAGCCAGTTTCCAGGAGGAATAAAGGGAACACAGAGAGAGAAAGAGTCCAGGTGATACTCCCGTGCCTGATGAGGCTCAGACCTGACCCCACTTCTGAAAGATTATACAAAATATCCTAATATTCTTCTGGCAAATTCCCCTCTTGGCCTAAATTTGTTCTACTTGGGTTGTTATCATTTGAAACTAAAAAAGCTCTAACAAAGGGTAGGGAAAGTAGGGGATATGTTCTCTTGGCAATGTAATGCTCACTGTTTTGCAGTACTAGATTATTATCCAGACGTCTACAACCTGAGGGTGAGGAAAGACTGTCCCTTAAATCATGTTAAAGGTATGTTCCCAACAGAGTGGACTGAATATGAAAAAAGAAGACAGTGGAACACTAAGGCTGAGGGAAGATGAGAAAACCTCAATCTACCTAAAATAGGAGAAAAATCTAGAAAAGGGAGGCAAGAGAGCCTATGGATTAAAATTGTTGGATAGTATCAAAAGAAACTGTTACCCAAAACTTAGGCCTGCTGAAAACAGATGGGAAAAGGACAGTCTAAGAATAGCAAAGCTAATGTTCTCTAAAGAGTGACCAGACCCTGGGCCTGAGTGGAAGTTAAAAGCAAGATAGTCCTGCCCAGCAAAGAACAAAACATTGACTTTTCCTATATGTCGGACACTGTGTGATTTGCTTTACATTTATTTTATTTTATTTTTTTTGAGACGGAGTCTTACTCTGTCGCCCAGGCTGGAGTGCAGTGGTGCAATCTCGGCTCACTGCAGGCTCCGCCCCCGGGGGTTCATGCCATTCTCCTGCCTCAGCCTCCCGAGTAGCTGGGACTACAGGCGCCCGCCACCTCGCCCAGCTAATTTTTTGTATTTTTAGTAGAGACGGGGTTTCACCATGTTAGCCAGGATGGTCTCGATCTCCTGACCTCATGATCCACCTGCCTCGGCCTCCCAAAGTGCTGGGATTACAGGCGTGAGCCACCGCGCCCAGCCAATTTGCTTTACATTTACGACCTTATTAAATGACTGCCCTAAGAAAGTTTCGCTCATGTCCATCCCTGAAACTCTAGCACAGTCAAAGCTGGCACTACCATAGTCAAAAGACAGAAAATTGAACATGAGTCATATCATGTGATTCCCACCTGGCAGACCCTATGACTGGGTATACCTCAGCAGGCAAATCTCAGAGTCCTCTGAAGTCTCTGACACTGCAAGCTGTGCAAGTGACACAAGAATGACACTGCCAACTTTCCATGTTTGGAGTAAATAAATTTTTAATAACCAGTTTCTTGGTTACAACTTCATCTATATAAATCCCCTTATTCTAGGATCTACACAGTTAAACCTAATATTTCACAGCACATTTCCAAAACAGTACATTTTTTACACTAAGAAAAAAAAATAAAAGCCTGGTTACCACCAAGGTGTATTGTCCATGAATTGAAAGGCTTTCCTATTTAAGTAGCAGGTACATGTGTAAATAGGGCAGGCAGCAACAGAACAGCAATATTGGAGAACGCTTTCTTTGTAGTAAATGCCCTTGAGTATGAGATGTGACAATGAAGCAATAAGGCCAATTCTATAAAGCAAAAATGGATACTGATCTCGTTATTTTATAGCCATACCTTGTAGTATGTTTATAACATATTTCTTTCACATGTTAAAACAGTATCTACGAAAGATGGGCTTAATTTTGGTAAAGTCAACTGAAAAAAGTTATATGTTAATGCAACATTTGTTGTAAAGATTCCAGAAACACAGGAGTCAAAATTTCAAATTATGATTCCCACAGTAACTGTAACTCTGGTATACAACATACATAATGGAAGAAATGTTATCAACATATACCATAGTAGAAAATACTCAGTAAGCAGAAACAAGCTGAGTTATGCTTCTTGTGGGAATCATCATTTTCAACTAGCTGGGAATATATAAGAATCAAAACCATAAATGCATGGATTATTTTTTGCATTTAATTCTAATTTTTCTTGATCCAATTTAATCAGCTTTGTATCCAAACTACATTCTCCTTTCATAAACTGCAAATGAATGTCTTTTGTAATTTTAAAATCCACATCATTTGATTTCTTTTTCTCACACAGGCTGCCTTTGCAGGATGACATCATTATACCCTGTCCCTCCCTGAAATGTCAGGACACATCTGCTGGGATTCATTTATCTACATTCCTTTTCTCTCTGAAGGACACCATGGGGGAGGAGAAAAAGAACAGCAAAGAGAACAAGAATCACATTGAGTAGCTTAGAAATCTACATAAGTGCACTGTGACCATTAACTTCCCCTTTGGTATCCCCCTAAGCCAACATAAGAACAATAATGCCACCATATATTTACAATTTCCAAAGTGTTTAGTCAAAATATTATCTCATCTGATTCTCACCACAACACTGTGAGAAAGGCAAAAACAAAACACCTTTCTGTTGTTCAGCTTTTGTGACTCAAGTAGAATATATTTAAGGATTTGTTTTTATGTTATTGTTTAAAGTGTAGGCCATTTAATTGCACTGACAATATTTCCTAAACATACTCATCTACCACATGCAGAGGATTTAGTTATTATGAAGGCAGAGTATGCTCTATGTAAAAAGATTATGGTTATAAGTGAAACATTTAACATATTTTAAGCTTTTGGCTTTAACTATATTCTGAAGATTCAATAATGAAACAGAGGAATAACTGCCCTTTGAAATTCTGCCGAAGTAAAATTTATCCTGAATATTTTATCCAGTATTACTTTTCCCAGTTTGGTTTTAACTAAAAAGGGCACCTTCTACAACCTCTGAAGACAAATCCTTTTACTTTCTAGCAGTCTTTACCCATCAGGGTATGTTTCATGATATTCAAACTAAATTACTTTGGCTCAAGAACAATCATAATTTCTTTACCACCCTAAATAGCTCCACCTCACCGTGGTGTCCACGACCTTGTATGAGTGTCTGGAGAGCAACAAGGTCAATCTTTTTGTGTCTCAGTGCTACTATAATCAGTCTATTCAATTGCAAGTTTATTTTCCCTTCTTTTCATGTACAGAAAGATCCTTCACATAATCAGACAAAATTTTTCTTCCTCATTTATATAAGACATCAATAAAAAGATCAATTAAAATAAAGATTCAGAGCTGGCAAAAAGCCTCAATATCATTTGTTCTAACTAGGGAGATAACACGGTCAATCCTTCGCCTGTGAAAAGTATGACAATCTTGCATGCAATTAAAAGGTAATATTATAAGTGCAAAAGGAAAAACAAATCTTAAGGAATATTAATTTTAGGAGGTTTTCTTATGGAGGAAGAGTTGTCTTAATGTTACCTACAATTATAAACAAAATTATAAAAAAAATCTTCGCACTGAATAAAGATGAACACATAAATTCTTGCATAAAACAGATAAGACACTTGAAGGTATCCCCCCAGACATAAATACTGAACTTTTAGGCTTTTCCTCTACTCATATGCAAAAGTTTGAAAAGAAAAAACAACATCAGGGGTTGGTCATAGCACAGTCTCAATATTATTTCCAAACTAAAATGTCAGTGATGGGGATATGAGCTCTTGCATCTTACCAGAGACCAGAAAAGGGGCTTACTGCCTTATAGGATACATCAGCCAGACATGAAGGCTAGGCCATAAGCGTACATTTTCTTCACAGGTCCATCCACTTTATGGGATTTTTCTCAGGGAAAGTATAGATACAGCCAGTGGGCAAGGAGGTTTACCTAAAACAGAATGAAATAAAGTCCTTGTTGGCTCTCTCCTTCAAGGTGGAAAATGAAGAGGACATGACCAATTCTAGAAGATCACAGAACGCTTACAAATGAAAAACAATGGGGTATGTTTCTCTTGAGCAGTCAATTTGTGAAATTATCAAAGGTCTAAAATTTCCCAAATAAACTGGCAACATACAAGGTCCTGGAGATTGTCAGTGCCATAGATTAAAAAACCAATTTTTCATCTTTGCTTTTAATTAAAGCTGCAGGATTCCATGAGTGACCAGCAGTAAAATATTAATACATTAAAGAATAAACCAAAGGAAAACGTTTGGTACAATGTAAGTGGTCCAACAATAGAAGACTGTGAAATGAATTAAATATTCATATAATGAATACTATGCAGTCATTCACAATGTATTTTTGAGAGGGAAAAGGTTGATAATACATTGTAAAATAAAAAAAGACATTACAAAATAGTATATTCCATATGATCTCCATATTGGGAAAAAATATGTGCATAAGTCAAAAGATTGGGAGGATATACAAAAAATAATTAACCGAAGTTACTTCTGTTAGTGAGAATTTAATGTCTTCACAATTTTTTCTTTTCCAAATGAAAAGGGGATAAGCGGAAATTACTATTTTCAAAAACAATCAATGTATTCTGATCTCTTTGTCTCATTTGCTTTTATAATACACAATATACAAAACTGGAATATATTTAGTGCCATTAAGCAATTGCATTAACAATTATTTTTCTTCAAGTTATAAAATTAATTGTTGATTCAAATTTAGTTTCCTTATTTCCAATTCACACAAGAGAAACACATTTTTAAAAATATATAATGACATAAATTATTATCCAAGTTTGCAGTCTTCCATGCATTCTTCATTCATCATCAAGTCTAAAAAATGAACTTCATATGCTTAATTCCATAAGTTTTGAAGAAAACCATGATAATAAGTGCCCATAATCCCAGAATAAAGCCCCCAGGAGGATGCCAGTCTTTCAGCTTCGGTTTCTGCAAAACAAGAATAACATAATAAATTTTATAACAGGTAAATAATTCAGCAATCAATAAAGCAAACATTGATGAAAAAGATAAATTTCACTGGTTGTGCTTGAATGGGGACTAGTTAGTCAAATTAAACACATTGGGATAGCAACAATGGTAAAGACTTCAGACAGGGTAAATATCCCACAGGGTAAACTGTTTCCTAACAAAGATCAGTTTCAGCTTATATTTTGTTTCCTCAAAGAGTCCTTCCCTGACTACCTAATCATACCATCTATCCTCACTCAAGTTACTCAGTAGCCTAACAGTCTTTCTCACTTTGGATTTATATATTCATTAATTTGTCAGTTTTATCTATCTCTATTAGACTGTAGTTCCATGAGGGTCATCTTATTATATTCCCAGCATCAACCTGCCATAATG
Organism: Pongo abelii; assembly: GCF_028885655.2. Taxonomy (NCBI): domain Eukaryota; kingdom Metazoa; phylum Chordata; class Mammalia; order Primates; family Hominidae; genus Pongo; species Pongo abelii. The sequence goes on along the minus strand of NC_071985.2, from coordinate 155,885,666 downwards.
CTTGCCATTCAGGAGGCATTCATATGTGATACTGAGTAAATCAGTGGAAGAACAAACGCTACCCAATTCCATTCAGCTATTCAACACACACTTGTTTGAGGGCCAGTGCCTTGGGTCATGTTTTTCCCTTGAGGTAGAATGCTCCTTAACCTATTAATTGTGCCTATTCAAAACTCACTAACTCAAATGCCTCCTCCAGACTCTCCCACCTGATATGTTATTTTCTTTGAGTTCCCATAGTACCTGAACTATAACTCCTTCTATTGTTACTCCTATTCACTATTATATTTATCTTTATCATTTATCTCCCTGCATACTCCCTGGGATCAAAGTCCATCTAAGTCAATTTTTTATCCCCCTTTTCTATTCCCCACCCCACAAGTGTCATGTATGCTTTTTTGTCCAGCAAGACCAGTCTTCTCCATTTAGTTGTCATTTCAACAGCTATATTACAGCCTTGTAATTGGAAGTTTGTGACGATCTCTTTTCTACTTACTGAATTACTGGCCAAGAATGTAATGACAGTTATGATATTAGAATCATATTTTAGACTATAGGGGAGAGAAATAGTAAGCTAAAATTTGCTTGAGTCATCATGTATAATGTCCATCAATTCAAAATTAACTTTTCAAACTAAAAGGAAAAAAAGCTACCTCAATATTTTAACTTGAATCATAATGCTAGAGTTTTCAGAGCTTTTAATCAAATGCTTAATATAAACTGACCTACCAATGTTTAAAGTGGTTACATTCCATCTTCATTCCTATGCTTACCCTCAACCTCTACCGGTCCGTCCAGAAAACTCCCTCAAAATTTATCCCAAAATATTAAATCCAATTTTCCTCATGTTATTTTCCACTTAAGAGTCTGCAGTGGCTTCCACTCAACAATGTGTGATGATAATGGCAAAAGTCCTTGCCCTCTAATATCCTACAAGATGGTAAGTTCAGTGGTTCTCAAACCATTTCTAATGGCAAAGCTCTTGGAAGTTACAGTGCTTTCTGTGCAATACTGTGACAAATCTTAATTCAATTCCAGTAGAAAATCTAGAATAATTAATAAAAAGCAAAGCTATATTAAAGATAAGTAATATAAACATCACAAGCATATGTCAATGAAAAAATAAGTGAGTAAACTAAACAAGACTACTGCTCAGTTTTTGTCCTGTTTATTTTCTACTAGTCAAACAATTTGTAATTCACACAAAAGGGCTGAAAACGTTTAAGATCTAAAACTACTTTTCCACATATCAGGAAAAGATTACCATTATTCATTATTAGTGGAAGCACACTTTTATACAACCTATAGATATTCCCTGAAAGCCCAGTTTAAAAGCACTGACCTAGTTTGAGAGATCAGATACTGATTTTCCCTAACAACTAGGAGTCCCTGATTTATATGGCATTTAAAAACACTCACACTTAGGTTACTACTGTAGAAAAGTTAAATACATATTGTCAAAATCTGGCACCAATGTAAACTCTTAACTAAGGAGAACAGGCTATAGACAATTGTTCCATAAATCCAATTAATGAACTTCACAGCTAAAAGAGTTAAGAAGGCATTTAAACCAAGTCATGTTTTTCAAAAAATGGTGAACATCATTTAAGCTCTACATTCATTAGAGATTATAGAAACAATAATCAAGTAGTTAATAGCAAATCTTAACTCTGCAGCTGTAATAACTCCAGTTACTTTCCAATGAGATGGACTCCCTGAGGTTGTAATTTTACTATTAGATCTTAAAATTAGCAGCCAGAAACAGTTGCCAGAGACAAGACAACTATGGAAAAAATAGCATCTTTGAAAGTAACTATCATTTTTCCAAAGATTCAACAACTAGTCCTGGCAGCTATTTCGACCCATTATTCTACAGGCTGGCATGGAGAATTCTGGAGGCACTTCATTCTGGTCTTTCAACCTCCTTGACAGGTATGTGTTTCACATCTAGACCACTGATGGCCAGGGTAGGAACAAAGAGAAAGTCAAAGTGCTATTTCTCCAACAGCAAACTTTAAAAGTAACAATGGAGGACTAAGAAATATATGTAATTTCTGCAAAATTATAATGGAACAGTAAACTTATTCACATGATAACACTGCATAAGCTACCAAAAGCAGCAAATCCTGGCCTTTCAAAACTACTCTTTGCAGTTTCTATGTTTTTTAATGTTCATTCAATACATTTTCTTGATTAATAAAAAATGGAAAATGCATTATGAACTAAATGCACTTTGGACTCAGCTTAAGAAAGTATCTGAATAGAATCCCCTAGTGCAGTCTCTCCCACCTTCTCACAATAATCCATACAAAGGCACAGAAAAAGACAACAGCACACCCTACCAAAATTCAGTTAACCTCTGATGAGAAATCTCTGACAGTTTCACTATCTGAAAGTCCCAGAAACAAGGATTAGAAACAAATTAATGGTAGGCTTAGTTTTCTGTTTGGTATACACCATGCAAAGGCTTGCTTTGCTCTGTGAAACACAATACTTCTGCAGCTGAGTAAGGGACTTTAGCTCACTCCTTTTTTCCACCTGCTGTTTAACAGACACAGTGCTTATGCAGTAGAAAGATGGATTTATGAGGCAGCCAGAGTTGTGTAACTCATTCCCAGTTCCCAGTGGCACACCTCTTTATATGTCCATTTAAATATAATTCCCAGCAAACAATATGACAAAAGGGTAGAGGGGCACTGACAATGGTTCACTGCTTCCTGGAAGGCTTAGTATCACAGGAAAAGCTCTGCAGAGACCAGAAAATGCAGGGAAAATCCTGTTAGTAGTACATGTTTTAAAAATATGGTTTTTTTTCCATATACTTCACCTTTTTTTAAGTGCCCCAAAAAACAGGCATAAGAGGCATGGTAGCAGATGATCCTAGTTTAAGCCACATTTAGAGTGGTCTAAGAACCAGTCACTTGGAACCATATAACAACCTATTCCTCAGATACAGATTTGAGAAGGCATTTAAACCTAAGTGGATAGTGAAAACCATCCACACACTCTGTTGGCAAATACCAACAGTGTCCAAATAAAAAGGAAAAACTGAGGTGGGCTCTATGAGGAAAAATACTCCCAAACATGAGAAATAAATTATAACCTGAAGATGCAGAGAAGATCTCTCTGAGAAAAATTTAATAAGGAACCAAAAATTAATTTTAGACAATTTTTATCTGGCATGGATTTGAATAAAGATTCACAACCAACCAAAAATGAAAGAACAATATAAAGAGAAAAAGAATACATGATACAAAGATAACAGGCTGAAATAAAAAGGGAGCTGGATGACATAACTTTGTAACAGCAAAATTAAAATCCACATTTACAAGGAACATAGTGTTCTAAGCACATCTTCGAGTCCTTCATTCATCCAATTGTATGTTAGATTGATGGGCAAACATGGCCCTAATTACCCATTCTTGGCTGTGTCCATACCCTCTGCAACGTGACTTTATAGAAGCTGTCATCAAGAGGTAGAATCTATATCCCTATCCTTTGAATCAGCAGGTCTTATGACTTCTTTTGGCCAACAAAATGCAACACAAGTAACAATGTCCCAGCTGTAAGTTAGCCTCAAGAGGCTTGGCTTGCTTCTGCTGTCTCTCAGACCTCTTCCACCACCAGGAGAAAAAGCCTACACTTCCAGCTACAGAAGAGCTGAGCTTCCCTCCAGCTAATAACCAGCCAACTATAAGGGCAAAACCATCTAACTAATCGAGTTGACCACACCACAAACTCATGACGGAGCCTAACTGAGAACAGAACTGCTCAGCTAAACTCATCATAAATTGCCAACCTGCAGAATTGTGAGCTAAATAAATGACTGATGTTTTAAATTACTAGGTTTGGAGTGGTTCATGATACATCAAAAGTTATGAAATATATCCACAGCGGTGACAATTAACATGAAGAAAAGAAAAACCCTGATCCTTTATCACCATAAAAAAACAAAAAGTTCCCATCTCCATACTTGTAGCTTCAGGTTTTCCTAACAATGGCATAAGAACAGCATGAGGGCAGCAAATCAAGCCCTCAGTTTAGTGGAGATGCAGTGCTGCTCTCCTCTAGCTCTCCTTTATAGTCTTCTGGAAAGAAACTCCAATTGCACCATGCCAGGAATTGCTTTCAAGGAAATGACGGTGACGCGGGGGAATCTAGAAACTAACTCATCTAGCTTCCCTTTTGCCTTCTTCCAACTGAAGTCTAGATCTGAAGTTTGGTTCCTCTTCCCTTTAAAGTTACCAATTAGAGGTAATCACATGTTGCACCCGTGCTGCAGAAACGCACACTACCCAAGATCTTTATGTACCTTTTTCCATGATAAATGTGCAAGGCAGTTAATGTAATCTAGAAAATTAAGGATGATTTGTTTTCAACTATGATTTGGGTTTTAACTGAAAGATGACCACAGTTTTTCCTTAATCGTGATTTTAACTTTCCTGTGATAAGAACACCCATTGTTAACATTATTAGTTAACATTACTCTGGAATTTGTAGCCAATCCAGACATAACATGTAGGAAGGGAAAGTAAATTTTCATTACTCATAGATATTATTATTAGATATCAAAAAGCTCCATAAAATCAATTCTTACAATTATTGAGAACAAAGGGCTCGGATTTCATACAAATATTTTTAAAAATCATTATCTTTCAAGTATGTCAGCAAATATGAGTCAGAAAATAGAAAAAAATTTCATTCACAATAACAATAAAAAAAACTATGAATACCCATAACATGAGATGTAAGGTAAACAATCTACATTACTCTACAGAGAGGGGTAAACAGTCAGAAATATTAAAAAATATATATAACGCTAAACAATAATGTGATTCTGATGCAAGTGTAGAAAGACGAATAAAACAGAACAGAAACTAGGCAATCAGTCCAGTATCCCAGGATTTAGTATATTATAAAAGGGCTATCACAAATCAGTGGGAAAGGGAATAGTAGTCCTACTGGTGCTGTAACAATGGATTAGCATTTGGAAACAAAATCAATTTTGTTCCTAACCCAACACTGTAAACAAAAACACACTTTACATGGTTCAGAATTAAATGTAAAAATAGAAGAAGAAGAAAAAGAGATAAAATGTAGGAGAATCTGTATGATAAGGGTATTAATAAGCCTAAAAGCAGTGTGAAAATAAAGAGAAGGTAGAGGAAACTTTTTTTTTTTTTTTGAGACAGGGTCTTCGTCACACAGGCTGGTGTGCAGTGGCATGATCTCAGCTCACTGCAGACTCCTCAATCTCCCAGGTTCAAGTGATCCTCCTGCCTCAGCAACCCCCTCAAGTAGCTGGGACTACAGGTGTGTGCCACTATGCCTGGCTAATTTTTGTATTTTGGCAGAGACAGGGTTTCACCATGTTGACCTGGCTGGTCTCAAACTCCTGAGCTCAAGCAATCCTCCACCCTCCTTGGCCTCCTAAAGTGTTAGGATTACCAGGGTGAACTACCATGCCTGGCTGTAAAGGGATTTTTACAAAAGTTTTTGGAAAGATCTGTATTTCAAAATGTATAGAAATCAAATTAAAAGGCACATAAATGGAATTTATGACAGAAAAGGGGATAAATTCAATACATGAGGGTCTCCCCCAAATCAGTAAGACACGAGGGTATATCAATAAATGGAACAGGGAAATATTTTCACAAAAGAATAATTACAAATGGCTAACACTTGAAAAAAATCATTTTTCTTCATCATAAACACAATATATTAAGTATTTCTTTCTCTTCTTACAATTAAACCAGTAAATGTTAATAAGGACAGTCAACTTTCCTGGAAAATAACCCATTAACATATTTAGAGGTCTTTAAAATATTCATTTATTCTAATTCCTAGGATTTGTAACACTTCTAGGATCTATATTAAGGAATTGAGAAATGCTCACAAAGGTTTTCTTCTCAGTGGCTACATAATAAAAAACAGGAAGGAATCTATAGTTACATAATACAGGAAACATTGTACATCAACATATTAATCAATAAAAATATTTTCAAATAATTTTAATGATTTGGAGATGCTTATACTAAAATAATAAAATGGAAACAAGATGCAAATTGAATCTGAAATATGATATTTTTCTATAACAATATTCAAAGAAGGGAAATATACTAAAGTCTTAGTGTTTTTCTGGGGGAAGCAGGGATACAGTTGGTTTTAAATCTCTTCTCTATACTTACCTAAGCTTTTGAAAATGTTTTCTATAATGAGTATGTCTTACTTTAGTTATTTTGGGGAGAAATTTGATTATGCAGCAAAAATTTGTGTTGAAAGAATCCACCTAGAAGAATCTTCATATATTCCTTTCCAAATAGGAGAAACACTGCAGCAACACTGTTTATTACTGACATCCAACTTTAAGAAAAAGTAACCCAGATAGCATAACAGCAACATAATGTAATAAAGTCCTTTTTCAGTATGTGTTTAACGATATTGCTGATATATGACAACACTGCTATTTTTAAAACAACTATATGTAACCTTTTAGACATTTTACAATGATTTTACTTACAATCAAGTGACAAAATTGGTATAATTATTGCATCTGGCAGTATAGCTGCATTTGAGGTAAGTTCATATTAAAGTATATCTTGTAATTTCATTTGTGTCCATTAGAGCTTCTTAAAAAAATGACTGACTTTATGTAGTTAAGGTACTCTAGTGACTGACATTAAATGCACTCCTCTTTTTTTAAACTTTCACAATAAGTTACAATACAAAGGTGAAAAGCGTACATAAAACACAGCAATATGTTATAAGCAAACACTTAAAAGCTTAAGGGCTACCCTCTTATTGAAATGCCTAATATTTCAAATTTAAAAGAGAGGTAGCTAAGCAACACTGTACTTCCAATTTCGAATAGTATTCAGTTTCCCCCTCCATGTTGCTAGGAGAACATTACCACATAACTTTCAAAATAGTTAACAGAGCACAGATCTAAGTATTAAAATTATGTAAAAAGAAAAAACTTAGGATTTGAAAACTGCACACATTTATTGGGAAGCAAATGGAAAATTTCCAAGGTTTCAATGAGATTCTTAAAAGTATAATGAGCATATGAGTTCAGTTAAATTGTATTTTAAGGACAGAAAGAAAGCATAAAACAATCTACTAAGGTTATAGTTATAATTATTTCAGAAAATAGCTGTGTTCAACTATTTAATTAGTGGTGGTTTATTAGTATTTCCAGTCTATCTATATCCTTTATATAAAATACAATTTGTATTCCTCTAATTATATTAATAGTATAAGTCAAACTGTGGTAGGCAGAATGTAAGACAGCTTCTAAGATTCCCTCAACCTGGGATAAATGCCCTATATAATACCTATCCCTTGAGTCTGGACAAGACCTGTGAATATGATGGACTATCACTCCTATGATTAGGCTGAATTATATGGCATATGAGGGATTCTGAGGATATAATTAAGGCACCTAATCAGTTGATTCTCAGTTAATAAAAAAGGAGATTATCCAGGGCATAGGGACAGAGGTGGGAAATAAGGCACTCATCTAATCAGATGAGCCCTTTAAAAGGAGGTCTAGATATCAGAGATTGAAGTTGGAAAGATAGATATATTCGAAGTAGCCAAGATGCTCTCCTGTTGGCCTCCGAGAATCAAGCGGCCGTGTTGTACAGTGCACCAGACACAGAATGGCAGACAGCCTTTACAACTGACTGACACCCTCAGTCCTACAAACACAAAGAACAGAATTCTTTTAATTAGTAGGCTTGGAAGAGAAACCTGAGCCTCAAATAAGATTACAGTCCTGGTGGACATCTTGATTAAACCTTTGTGAGACCCTGAACAGAGGAACTAACTAAGCTATGCCTGGACTCCTGACTCATGGAAAGTGCGAGATAATAATGGTTTTAAATCACTAAGTTTGTTATACAGCAATAAAACTAATTCACAAACAAATCTGCCAAACCTGGATGAATAAACAATACATGAAACTATTTATTACATCTGATACTAAAAAATATGCAAGGAATCTACTTGCATTGTTGGCAGAGTTCCTTGGGTGGAATAACACTTGAAGTTATGACATTAACTTTATGTTTTAAAAAAATAGAAGTAAAGAAAAATAACTGAATTCTTCCTAGTCTTCCATACCTATTTATTATTCTCTAAGACCTACCTCAAATTTCACCTCCAGGTTAAGTCTATTCTCATACCCCAGTAAGAATTAATTTCTTCTTTTCAGGGCACTGGTGATATTTGGTTTATTATCTCACACTACAGTTAATATATGGGTGTGATTCTACTACATTTTGATCTGTTTATGATACCTATTTTTGAACCTGATCAGGTCCTCACAAGCTCTGGATACAACAGGCCAATTTGTCTTAGTTATGTATTATTTTCCTCTTGAAGACAAGAAATATAAAATACTCAAATATAAACATCATCTATTAAATGCCAATTCATTAATGTTCTTGGTTTTAGGATTTAAGGAAAAATTAAGAATTATAGTGATCAACTGTATAATCTAATTTAGGATTCCACAGTGAGAAGTCATAAGTTAAAAAATATTCTTTTGGCCAGGTGCGGTGGCTCACACCTGTAATCCCAGCACTTTGGGACGCCAAGGCGGGCAAATCACAAGGTCAAGAGATCGAGACCATCCTGGCCAACATGGTGAAACCTCATCTCTACTAAAAATACAAAAATTAGCTGGGCATGGTGGTGCACGCCTGTAGTCCTAGCTACTCAGGAGGGTGAGGCAGGAGAATCACTTGAACCCAGGAGGCGGAGGCTGCAGTGAGCTGAGATGGTGCCACTGCACTCCAGCCTGGCAACAGAGTGAGAATCCATCTCACACACACAAAAAAAATTCTTCTAAAATCATGTAAAAGATAGATTCCAATGGAGGAGGTTAAAAGACTTTCCAAATGGGCAAAGTAACTACAGTTGGTGAAAACATTCAAAGGTGGCAGCAAGACCTGTTGTGGTATTCCATTCAGTGGATCTCATTTCAATGTATTACTTCATCGTGCAATTAATGAAATCCAAGAATCTCCACAGGAGAGGCATCCACTGAAGAGGCATCCAGGCTTAGTTTCCTGGTAACCACTCCTAATTATTTGGATTTTATTATATTTCTAGAGGCAACACCCTCCAAAATTGTGAGTGGTATGCTTTAAAATTGAAGATTATGGATGAAATTAAATTTGCTAATCCATTGACCTTAAAATAGTGAGATTATACTGGATTATTTAGGTGAGCCCAATAGTATCACAAGTGTTCTTCAGTGTGGTAGAAGGAGGCAGAATAGGGAGAACAAGAGTAATGACAACCTGAGAAGGGACTCTGGCTGACTTTGAAGGTGGAGGAAACGGGTCATGAGCCATAGGATGTGGGTGGTCTCTAGAAGCTTGATAAGGCAAGGAAACTGATTCTTCCCCCACACCCTCCAGAAATGACTGACATCTTGATTTTAGCCCAGTGAGACCCCTGTTGGACAGCTGACCTTCAGAACTGTAAAATAATACATCTGGGTTGTTTTAAACCACCAAATTTTGGTAATTTGTTACAGCAATGATAGAAAACTCATACAACAGCAGAAGCTTTTGATGCAGATAGTCCAGATGTTTATTATATGTTTACATTTCAGTTTTTATATTTAAATTTCCAAGAGCTCTTTCTCAAAGAAGCTTTTTTTGTTTGTTTTATACCATCCTAGTCTTCTTTAGTATATAAAATGAGTCAGATGGCAATGGCATTCTATCTTTAATTTACTTTGAAGAAAATAACTCATCCTAGGATTCAACATTGAGGGTGAAAGAAAGAGGGAAGGAAGCAAGAAACCAAAGTCCAGTTGTTTGTGTAAATGCCCTTCAGTTTGGATCTTTCTGATGTTTTCTCATGATTAGATTCAGGTTATGCATATTGTTTGTTTATTAGAAATACTTTGTAAGTAATACTGAGTCCTAATTGTATCACATTATGAGGCGTACAATATCAGTTTGTTCCATTATTGGTGATGTTGGCTATGGTGGCATCCTTCAAGTTATAATACAATAAAATTACTATTTTTACTCTTTGTAATTGGTAAGTAATTTATGGGACAATAATGATTTTCTTTTCTACTCAAAAAATGTAAAAGAATTTGAAGTTCAAAGTAAATGAATATATTTTTTAGTTCTTAACTGAGAAAAATAACCCACAGTCCCCTCAAATAAATAATAAAACTTCATTTATCAACAGTGTCTATCAGTGTCTGTTTAGGGGTAATCAGAGTTATGCTTCCACCTATGACAGATTAAATGCTAAGGAATTATCTGCCCATCTTGAACAATTAGAAAGTCAGACAAAAGGTAATAAACAATGGTTTTCAGACATTGGACAATTTGCACCAGTTTTCTGATCCCTGAGAAAAACGAAACAAATGAGTCCTTTAATTGCCCCAAGCTCATTGGCTGTAGGCAGTTTCCAAACTACAACACAAGGAAAGAGACCCAAACACAGCCTGGCAGTCTTCCTGAGTGGAAGAGACACAAATTAGAATTCAGGGAGGTTTAGGTGGTTAGAATTTGCAGGATAGAAGAGGAGGGAGCTGCACAGAAAGAAATACACGAAGGAGCTCCAGAGATCTGCAGAGGAATCTACTTGCATTTTTGGCAGAGTTCTAATCTATGCATGCATGACAAGAAACTATCTATAGCTGGTAGGAGGAGAAAAAATATCAAAAGGCCAAACAATTCCCAAAGCTTCTTCAGGGTTGGGAATCGTTCATGTACACACTTGGAGAAATGGACAGACCTTGTAAGATACAAAAGCATCAGGTCACAGCTTATAGTGAGGCTAAATCAGGATAGTGGTGCTATCTTAAAAAAAAAAAAAAAAAAAAAAAAAAAGACTGCTCTGGATCTGTTGGTAACAACTTAAGAGCAATTCTTAAAGTGATCAAACTTACCCTCAAACAAAATTCATCACTCACTATATAAATAAAACAAAAATCTAAAGTCCAGCAGCTAACAGCAACAAAAAAACTAAAAACATCTAGCATCCAATTTAAAAATCCAGGCATGCAAAAAAGAGATATATGACATACAGCCAGGAGGAAAAACAATTACTAGAAAAAGACTTATGAAAAAGATGATGATTTCAATGGACAGAGATCTGAAAGCAGATATTTTAAATCAAATGTAAAGAAAAACATGAACATATGAGGAGAGAACTAGAATATTTAAATAAGACCCATATAAGATCTTGAGATAAAAAATATGAAATTTCATTTCATATGAAATAAAAAATACATTGGATGGAATTAACAGCAGATAATACACTGGAAAAGAAACATCAGAGAACAAATAAAATAGCAATAGAAATTATTCATAATGAAGCACAGAAGAAAAAGGGCACAGAAAAAAATAAACAGAGCCTAAATAAGCTATGGCAAATATCAAGCAGGATAACATTTGCCTAATTGGAGTCCCAAGTAGGAAGGGATAAAAATATCTAAAACCAATAACGACACAGGATTTTCTCACGCCTTCACCAAACTCGCAACAGAGGCACCGTGTTTACTCGGCCCACCATGCTCAACCCCTTGTGGGAGGGAACATGTGAGCAAGCGAGTGTGGGATCTGACTGGCCGTTCCAGGCACTGGCAGGAGAAAGCTCCATGCAAGGCCAACAGCAGCACCCAGGTGAGGGTGCCCACGACTCTGAAGCCCCAGAGTGGGTGTTACAGTGTTCTATTAGTTCTGCCATCTGTAGACAGCAGTGCGTTAGCAGCTAAGCTGGCCCCTTGCCTCAGTGCATGGAGCAACGGGGCGATTGCCCTCTACTAGCGAGGGTAAAAGGCTGGTGTGAGAGCCTTTCTAGGTACCCATGCTTGGTGGGTCCTGAGCTCTTGTCTGGTGTCCAAGAAGAATAAGGTCGTGTAGACAATTGAAGGACGGTGAAGGTAGAGAATGTTATTGAGCAATGAAAACAGCTCTCAGCGGAGAAGGGAGCTGGAGAGGGGACAGAAAGGGCACGTCATCTTCCCTGAAGTCAGGTTATCTCTTCTTAAGTTCAGCCGTCTCCCTCGAAGTCCAGCCATCTCCCTCCCTAACAACTGAGTCTGGGGTCTTTATAAGCACAGGATGGGGGGTGGGGCAGGCCATAGGTAGTTTTGGAAAAGGCAACATTCGTTTAGTAAAAGGCATTATTCAGAAAGAACCAATTGGGAGAGAGCGGGCAAATTTTGGGCCATGGGTTTCAGGCTGTTTGCTTTTTTGGCTTGAAGGTGGGGTTTCACTGGGGACCCACCCCTATCTGCCTAGAATTTCTCTGTCTCCTGCCTCTATCAATAATAGCTGAAATTTTTCCAAATTTCATGAAAACTAGAAACTACCAGATCCCTAAAGCTCAACACCAAGCAGAAGAAACACAGAGAAAACTACACAAAGGGACAGCATAATCAAAACACTGACAATGACAGAGAATATCTTTAAAACAGTCAGAGAAAAAGGGATTTGTTTTTACACAGCAGTGTTCACTAAACTACAATACACATGCTGGACATCTGTTTTTATAACTAAAGTTTCGTTGGAACATAGCCATGCTCTTTCATTTACACATTATCTATTGGGGCTTTCACACTATACCAAAAATTGAGTAGTTGTAAAAAACACCATGTGGCCCACAAGCCTAAAATATTTACTATTTGGCCCTTTAAGGAAAAGTTTGTAGTTCCTTGCTACGGAGAAACAAAAATAAGAATGACTGAAGCTGGGCTGTCAGAAGCCATGGAGGGCATAAAACAATGGAAAGACATCTTTAAAGTGCTGAAAGAAAAACTAAAAATCTTAATCTTGAATTATACGGAAAATGCACCAAGTTAAGAATCCAAAAAGTACATTAAAACTATATTTTACATGATATCAAAAGAAAACCATCAACACACCAAAAATGAATAATGCTTGTTTCCAGTTATGCAAATATTCCTAAATGGGCAAACAGTTAATGGGACAAGTTTTAAATTTACTGTAACAGGATTTTGTTACTTTGCTACTTAAAAGGTAAATTCCAACTCCTTGTTTTTAGGCAGAACTTCTTTAACTTCTTTAATATGGATCTCTCAAGAGAATCATCACATGCTTTCAAGTGTAAAAGGAGGACTGGCATCCTCCTTCTGAGATACATAGGCTGAAGAACAAATCATTAAGCCTTCCACTGTGCTTAAATGAAATCACTCTTGGGAGAAAATAGTTAATTACAGTCAAATTAACTTTTTGGAACACTATTTACTTGTATTAAAAACGATCATAAACAACATTCCTTTTAAAATAAATTATCTAAAGTTTGAAAAAGTATTTTTAACAAAAGTAGTCACTTTTAGTCATGGTAATCATACAAATGTTTAACATATTTGTACAACAAAAATGAATCTTATAATTACTTTTCCCATGCTCTACTTATAATGATCTTTCCCATGGATAAAGGCCCTCTATGTGGTTTACTCAATGACAATACTCTGAAACAGTCCTTTTCTGCTTCTATATACTAGTTGAAGACAGCACACTAATGTTTATTGTCTATTATAATCATTACTTGATAATTTTAGTTATACTAGATGCAGCTATTTAGCACAAGGAAAATGTTTAGCATCTACATATCAATATATAATTTATACATCTCTCTCTAGCAATGTTACAGATAAAATAACACTACCCTTTAAAAGTAAACATTAATTTATTTGCATAGAGATGTTTATAGTATTCTCTGATGGTAGTTTGTATTTCTGTGGGATCAGTGGTGATATCCCCTTTATCATTTTTTATTGCGTCTATTTGAGTCTTCTCTCTTCTTTATTAGTCTTGCTAGTGGTCTATCAATTTTGTTGATCTTTTCAAAAAAACAGCTCCTGGATTCATTGATTTTTTGAAGGGTTTTTTGTGCCTCTATCTCCTTCATTTCTGCTCTGATCTTAGTTATTTCTTGCCTTCTGCTAGCTTTTGAATGTGTTTGCTCTTGCTTCTCTAGTACTTTTAATTGTGATGTTAGGGTGTCAATTTTAGATCTTTCCTGCTTTCTCTTGTGGGCATTTAATGCTGTACATTTCCCTCTACACACTGCTTTAAATGTGTCCCAGAGATTCTGGTATGTTGTGACTTTGTTCTCGTTGGTTTCGAAGAACATCTTTATTTCTGCCTTCATTTCGTTATGTACCCAGTAGTCATTCAGGAGCAGGTTGTTCAGTTTCCACGTAGTTGAGCAGTTTTGAGTGAGTTTCTTAATCCTGAGTTCTAGTTTGATTGCACTGTGGTCTGAGAGACAGTTTGTTATAATTTCTGTTCTTTTACATTTGCTGAGGAGTGCTTTACTTCCAACTATGTGGTCAATTTTGGAATAAGTGAGATGTGGTGCTGAGAAGAATGTGTATTTTGTTGATTTGGGGTGGAGAGTTCTGTAGCTGTCTATTAGGTCTGCTTGGTGCAGAGCTGAGTTCAATTCCTGGATAACCTTGTTAACTTTGTCTCGTTGATCTGTCTAATGTTGACAGTGGGGTGTTAAAGTCTCCCATTATTATTGTGTGGGAGTCTAAGTCTCTTTGTAGGTCTCTAAGGACTTGCTTTATGAATCTGGGTGCTCCTGCATTGGGTGCATATATATTTACAATAGTTAGCTCTTCTTCTTGAATTGATCCCTTTATCATTATGTAATGGCCTTCTTTGTCTCTTTCGACCTTTGTTGGTTTAAAGTCTGTTTTATCAGAGACTAGGATTGCAACTCCTGCCTTTTTTTGTTTTCCATTTGCTTGGAAGATCTTCCTCCATCCCTTTATTTTGAGCCTATGTGTGTCTCTGCACATGAGATGGGTTTCCTGAATACAGCACACTGATGGGTCTTGACTCTTTATCCAATTTGTCAGTCTGTGTCTTTTAATTGAAGCATTTAGCCCATTTACATTTAAGGTTAATATTGTTATGTGTGAATTTGATCCTGTCATTATGATGTTAGCTGGTTATTTCACTCGTTAGTTGATGCAGTTTCTTCCTAGCATCAATGGTCTTTATAATTTGGCATGTTTTTGAAGTGGCTGGTACTGGTTGTTCCTCTCCATGTTTAGTGCTTCCTTCAGGAGCTCTTGAGAGGCAGGCCTGGTGGTGACAAAATCTCTCAGCATTTGCTTGTCTGTAAAGGATTTTATTTCTCCTTCACTTATGAAGTTTAGTTTGGCTGGATATGAAATTCTGGGTTGAAAATTCTTTTTTTTAAGAATGTTGAATATTGGCCCCCACTCTCTTCTGGCTTGTAGAGTTTCTGCCAAGAGATCCGCTGTTAGTCTGATGGGCTTCCCTTTGTGGGTAACCCGACCTTTCTCTCTGGCTGCCCTTAACATTTTTTCCTTCATTTCAACTTTGGTGAATCTGACAATTATGTGTCTTGGAGTTGCTCTTCTCAAGGAGTATCTTTGTGGCGTTCTCTGTATTTCCTGAATTTGGATGTTGGCCTGCCTTGCTAGGTTGGGGAAGTTCTCCTGGATAATATCCTGCAGAGTGTTTTCCAAGTTGGTTCCGTTCTCCCTGTCACTTTCAGGTACACCAATCAAATGTAGGTTTGGTCTTTTCACATAGTCCCATATTTCTTGGAGGCTTTGTTCATTTCTTTCTATTCTTTTTTCTCTAAACGTCTCTTCTCGCTTCATTTCATTCATTTGATCTTCAATCACTGATACCCTTTCTTCAAGTTGATTGAATCGGCTACTGAAGCTTGTGCATTTATCACGTAATTCTTGTGCCACGGTTTTCAGCTCCATCAGGTCATTTAAGGACTTCTCTACATTGGTTATTCTAGTTAGCCATTCGTCTAACCTTTTTATCTAAAAGAAATGGATAAATTCCTCGACACATACACCCTCCCAAGACTAAACCAGGAAGAAGTTGAATCTCTGAATAGACCAATAACAGGCTCTGAAATTGAGGCAATAACTAATAGCTTACCAACCAAAAAAAATCCAGGACCAGACGGATTCAGAGTCGAATTCTACCAGAGGTACAAGGAGGAGCTGGTACCATTCCTTCTGAAACTATTCTAATCAATAGAAAAAGAGGGAATCCTCCCTAACTTATTTTATGAGGCCAGCATCATCCTGATACCAAAGCCTGGCAGAGGCACAACAAAAGAGAATTTTAGACCAATATCCCCGATTAACATCAATGCAAAAATCCTCAAGAAAATACTGGAAAACCAAATCCAGCAGCACATCAAAAACCTTATCCAACATGATCAAGTGGGCTTCATCCCTGGGATGCAAGGCTGGTTCAACATTCGCAAATCAATAAATGGAATCCAGCATATAAACAGAATCAAAGACGAAAGCCACATGATTACCTCAATAGATGCAGAAAAGGTCTTTGACAAAATTCAACAACACTTCATGCTAAAAACTCTCAGTAAATTAGGTATTGATGGGACATATCTCAAAATAATAAGAGCTATTTATGACAAACCCACAGCCAATATCATACTGAATGGGCAAAAACTGGAAGCATTCCCTTTGAAAACTGGCACAAGACAGGGATGCCCTCTCTCACCACTCCTATTCAACATAGTGTTGGAAGTTCTGGCCAGGGCAATCAGGCAGGAGAAAGAAATAAAGGGTATTCAATTAGGAAAAGAGGAAGTCAAATTGTCCCTCTTTGCAGATGACATGATTGTATATTTAGAAAACCCCATTGTCTCATCCCAAAATCTCCTTAGCTGATAAGCAACTTCAGCAAAGTCTCAGGATACAAAATCAATGGGCAAAAATCACAAGCATTCTTATACATCAATAACAGACAAACAGAGAGCCAAATAATGAGTGAACTCCCATTCACAATTGCTTCAAAGAGAATAAAATACCTAGAAATCCAACTTACAAGGGATGGGAAGGACCTTTTCAAGGAGAACTACAAACCACTGCTCAACGAAATAAAAGAGGACACAAACAAATGGAAGAACATTCCATGCTCATGGATAGGAAGAATCAATATTGTGACAATGGTCATACTGCCCAAGGTAATTTATAGATTCAATGCCATCCCCATCAAGTGCCAATGACTTTCTTCACAGAATTGGAAAAAACTACTTTAAAGTTCATATGGAGCCAAAAAAGAGCCCACATTGCCAAGTCAATCCTAAGCAAAAAGAACAAAGCTGGAGGCATCATGCTACCTGACTTCAAACTATACTACAAGGCTACAGTAACCAAAACAGCATGGTACTGGTACCAAAACAGATACATAGACCAATGGAACAGAACAGAGCCCTCAGAAATAATACCACACATCTACAACTATATGATCTTTGACAAACCTGACAAAAACAAGAAAAGGGGAAAGGATTCCCTATTTAATAAATGGTGCTGGGAAAACTGGCTAGCCATATGGAGAAAGCTGAAACTGGATCCCTTCCTTACACCTTATACAAAAATTAATTCAAGATGGATTAAAGACTTAAATGTTAGACCTAAAACCATAAAAACCCTAGAAGAAAACCTAGGCAATACGATTCAGGACATAGGCATGGGCAAGGACTTCATGACTAAAACCCCAAAAGCAATGGCAACAAAAGCCAAAATTGACAAATGGGATCTAATTAAACTAAAGAGTTTCTGCAAACTACTATCAGAGTGAACAGGCAACCTACAGAGTGGGAGAAAATTTTTGCAATCTACTCATCTGACAAAGGGCTAATATCCAGAATCTACAAAGAACTCAAACAAATTTACAAGAAAAAAACAACCCCATCAACAAGTGGGCGAAGGATATTAACAGACACTTCTCAAAAGAAGACATTTATGCAGCCAAAAGACACATGAAAAAATGCTCATCATCACTGGCCATCAGAGAAATGCAAATCAAAACCACAATGAGATACCATCTCACACCAGTTAGAATGGCGATCATTACAAAGTCAGGAAACAACAGGTGCTGGAGAGGATGTGGAGAAATACGAACACTTTTACACTGTTGGTGGGACTGTAAGCTAGTTCAACCATTGTGGAAGACAGTGTGGCAATTCATCAGGGATCTAGAACTAGAAATACCATTTGACCCAGCCGTCCCATTACCGGGTATATACCCAAAGGATTATAAATCATGCTGCTATAAATACACATGCACACGTATGTTTATTGTGGCACTATTCACAATAGCAAAGACTTGGAAGCAACCCAAATGTCCATCAGTCATAGACTGGATTAAGAAAACGTGGCACATATACACCATGGAATACTATGCACCCATAAAAAATGATGAATTCCTGTCCTTTGTAGGGACATGCATGAAGATGGAAACCATCATTCTCAGCAAACTATCGCAAGGACAAAAAACCAAACACCGCATATTCTCACTCATAGGTGGGAATTGAACAATGAGAACACTTGGACACAGGAAGGGGAACATCATACACCGGGGCCTGTTGTGGGGTGGAAGGAGTAGGGAAGGTTAGCAATAGGAGATATACCTAATGCTAAATGGTGAGTTAATGGGTGCAGCACACCAACATGGTATATGTATACATATGTAACAAACCTGCACATTGTACACATGTACCCTAGAACTTAAAGTATAATAATAAAAAATAAAATAAAATAAAATAAAATTATGAAGAAATTAAAAAAAAGTAAACATTAATTATTTCACAAGACTAAGATATCTATTGGCATATTTTAAACTAGAAACACCTTAGTTAATCAAAACTAGGTAACATGGATACTATTCTGTCTTCGCAAAGTATTAATAGCCTTGGATATAGAATTGGTAAATAAAAAAGATACACAAAATCAAATAATTAAATACACTGATTAGGCACTGCTAAATATATATGAATGTAGATTAAAGTAAAATAGTCTTTTAAAGGTAAATCTGTGTTTATCTAAGAATGATCAGAAATTATAATCTGAGATAACTGACACAGTAATACACAAGTTACCCACCAAACATCACTGGTACGATAAAATGAAAGTTAACCGTGAATGTTAAAAATCTGTAACTAAAGATATTGATTCCTTTAATATAAAATGTGACTTTTCTGACATGCATATACCAGTTTTAAAGAGAATGATAATCTTAACTCTTATCAGGAAGCACATTAAGGTGATTTCAGGTCAACTTAGATGGCAGATTAAATAACTCCTAGTTACATTATTTCCATCAGCTGCAAGTCAGTATCTAAACTACTGCCGAGAATATAGCATGAGACTGAAGGGAACTGTGTTTTAATTTGTCTCTATCCAGTCAGTTTCTGTATCTACATGAGAAGAGATCCCCCGTTACCAGTGATACTTCTGGTAATGTTTTTGGTGGATCCCTGGATTTCAGTGATGTTAAGACAGGCATATAATAACAAATTGATAAAAGTAACAATGTATTTTCCTCACTTTTTTCTTTTATCAATTTGTTATTATATGCCTATCTTTTTCCTTCCTTTAACTAAGATGTTAACTTACCTTATTACGTTGTAAGTCAAAACCATCCCACTAGAAAAACAGGATGTGTTGGGCATGAATAATTTCATTCTATTTTCTTCACTGTATAATGCACCTTTTTTTCCCTGTACAGTTTCTCTACCTTAAAAGCAGGTACAAATATACAGCTAGAGAACCAAGAAGCACCACTTTTCCATTCCCTGGAGCTGAAAAGGGCCCATTTTCTCACTTTCAGTACTGCTTACCTCAACTTCCAGAAAGTCAACATTTATTAAAAACCAACAATCCTCCAGCAAAGCATACATATGCCCCTAATACTATGGTTTACACTTTGCCCTTAAAACAAATACAGTTAAAAAAACCTAATCATATATCAGATGCTACGTGATACATTTTGGCATAAGGGACAACAGAAAAAGAAAACATTCTTCATATCTGGCATATTTATAAAATTACAATGAATTTTAAAGGATCAAAACTCAGTTTAGAAGAGTCATTATGATTCTATCATGTCTTATTAAAATCAAAATCTATTATAAAGCATATTTAATGTCTTTAATATTCATTAAAAATTTTTAAAAGAAAAATTTATTACATATTATTTGTGAAGAAGCACCAAAAACTTTTCTGAAAGCCTCTTTCTTAGTAACTAAGTTGATGAAGATATAATAGAAAGGGAGAAAAGTTAATTACTACCAAGTATCTTAATATTCAAAGCAATACGAAGGGTCAAATGTCTAATATTCTTAGGGACGTTTGCGTTCTAAATGTGATGAACTCTAAATTACTATGACTTGTGAAGATGTGTATCTGTCTAGTTGTTTTTAATTACTAATTGTTTTAGTTGTATGTAGCTAATTCTCAAGTATTCAAGGTCCACTCATAAGTTAATGCTTATCAAGGCTCTTTGACACTCATTTTTCTCACAACTTTGGACATTCCACTATGAGCTCCCCACAGTAGTGGGGAAGAGATTAAAAAAAAATAGTACAGGCAATCTTCAACCAGTGAATGAGTTATATTCTAAACATTCTCCTTATCATCAGTTTTATGTAAATTAAAAATGATTTTATTGAAAATCGTGTTATGAATGGTGGCTAGATTATCCAGATAGTTCACAAATGCCTATTAAATTCTTAAGGCCATTGCACCATTTAAACTACATGGAACCTCAGAATAGGTGACCACATAGCAAAAACTTTCTCTTTTCAAGTGAGCCATCCATAGGCAAAATTTTAAATAAGCAAAGCTAATCTTTAGCACTCTCCCCTATCATTTTTTGAACCCACATCTCTTCATATCTCTACATGTCTTAAACCCTCTTTGGGAAGTCAAGTGCAGCTGGGGTGAAGAAAGCAATTGCAAACAGCACTGAGAAGGTGACTCTCTTTAGCCCATTATCTAAATAAATGGATACTCATTTGCTGAAGAATTTTGAACTAAATCTGCCGATATTTATTCTTCCAAAATACGTTTTCAATTAATCAGAACATGAATTACACCTGTTGACACCTCCTTCATCAAAATTTTCTGGAGACAAAGCCTTTGTGAAAAAATGTTCATAAGGAGGAAGTATAACACAGTAGTTAAGAAGAGAAATTTTGGAGTCAAACAGACCTAGAATCAAATACTGGCTATCCCACTTATAAGATGGATGATCTTAGGCAAATTATTTAAACTATTCTGAACCTCAGTTAATTCATGTATAAAATGGGAACAATTTCATCAACGGTACTAGTTATTTTTGGGTGATCATTATCATTATCAACTGTAAAATATGTTTTGCACCTATTTACAGTTGTACAACAAAAACGAAAAGAAACAGATGCTTCCTCAAGTATTCCTAGTTTAAAAATCTTTATAAATTTGGTGAAAACAGGTATCTGTTTCTGCTTGGGAATACTTATGACTAGTGACACAATTTCCATTTCTATTATAGAAATTTCACATATCAGAAAAGGGATGTAATGACAAATTTGTAGGTGGACCAAAAATTTTCAAACTTAAAAGTTGATAATTATTAAAATGTTGATTGTCATTCTCAAACAGCTTTACCCTTGCATTTATTCCTTGATAAGTGACATTTTTGGAAGGGGCTGTAATAAGTTATAATATGAAAGCTGAGGTTAATTTATATTAATTTAAAAACATATCTGATATTAAGAGATTAGCCCATGACCTTCAAAAAGTTTAGTTTTCATTACTTGCCTTATCACTTGAATAAAAATAAATGAAAAATGTATTATTTTTCACTAGACATCAGTTTTAAAGTTGCTATGGTTAGGGAAAGCTCTACAAGATTTTAAAGCAATATAAGTCAGTCCTGAGGCAGACAGAGTGCTAGGGATTCAGCATCCTTTTGATGAGTTTCCAGATATTGATAATTCAATATGCACATTTTTTAAAAGAAGGTGGCAGAGATTTCTACTTGATAGACACTTCAGTCAACCTTTAGTAAAGTCAGCTGTAATGGGGTAGGTATTACTGTAATGGAAAAACACTAAAATGCCAAAATTGCAACAGTGGAACAACATGAAGAGTAATGATAAACAAAAACAGAAGAATTGAAAAATTACCACAATCCACGTCATATAATGTAAGGAGCTAGAATTACAGAGCCCAGGACAACATTTCAGAATGCAGAAGAGTGAGAAGAGATTCTCAACTATACATATTTTGAAATATCCCAATTATAAGAGTAAGAGGCTTATTATACAAATAAAATGTTTGTGTATGGGCAGAGACTGCAAATAATTCAAATTACCTGTACTGGTCCTCAACCTGAGGTGGTACTGTGTTCCACAGGCAGGGAGGAGTTCAGAAAAGGTGAGGGCATTTTTTTTTTTTTTTTTAGCATCACAATGACTAAGCAGTGCTATTGGCAACCAGTATTTGGAAGGAGAAGGGATGCCAAACATCCTGCGATGCACAGATCAGTCCTGCACAATGAAAGAACTGTCCCATCCAAATACCTAGAATACTCTCAAAGAGCAGCAACGGACACACCAGGATACTGTATGAACTGGTTACACTGGAAAAAATTATCTCTAGGATTAAAAAGGAGTAACAAAGAACAGATGAAACAAGACTTTGCAAGATAATCTTCTATGTTTTAAGCAAGAGTCTTGCAGGAGACCCCAGTACTTCTCTCCAAGAAACTAAATCTGTAATGGATACACAGCTCTAATCTTTTGCGCAGCTTATCTTAAAAAAAGAGAATAGTAAGGTGATACTGTACCACCATCATGTACAGTGTGCAGAGGGGCATTAAAAATGGAAATCTTGCAATCTACTAATCTTATCAAAATATTAAAGGATTTGTAGGAGGTCTTGTATCTGAAATAGGGGGAAACAGAGAAAGCCTAGAAGATGGTTAAGAACACAGTGGGGAAAACAATAGATATTTCTCCACCAAGACAAGGTATTCACTGATATATAACATTTGAGTAAGTTAAAGTTTTTTAAAGCATACATGGGTTTATGGCTTTGTTTACACGGAGCCTCTGCCTTAGTGGAGGGACCTAAATACATGAAGATAAAATTGACTCATAATGGTGACTCCCAGAATTGAATCTCTCACACATCCTTTTTTTTTTTTTTTTTGAGACGGAGTCTCGCTCTGTCACCCAGGCTGGAGTGCAGTGGCATGATCTCGGCTCACTGCAAGCTCCACCTCTCCGGTTCACACCATTCTCCTGCCTCAGCCTCCCAAGTAGCTGGGACTACAGGTGCCCGCCACCACACCCGGCTAATTTTTTTGTGTTTTTAGTAGAGACGGGGTTTCACCGTGTTAGCCAGGATGTTCTCGATCTCCTGACATCGTGATCCGCCCACCTCGGCCTCCCAAAGTGCTGGGATTACAGGCGTGAGCCACTGTGCCTGGCCGAATTTCTCACACATCTTAAACCCCAGCAGGCAAGCATCTACCAAAAGGTTTCTAAACAAGCTGTTTAAATGTGTCTCTGTGTGTGTGTGTGTGTGTGTGTGTGTGTGTGTATGCTTGCTTAATATAAGAAGCTGAGATAGTAAAGATAAATTTAGTGTCACAATAGAAATAACAGTCATCAGGACCAAGAACAGAGAGACTCCTGGGAGGTTTAAGTTCAGTACTTAGTTTACTGAGTTCACACCATACTGCTGATGCCTTTCATAGCATAGTACAGTCGAGTAATCATATTAACAGTCGAGTCATCATACTTACCATCACACATTTTTGTTA
Source organism: Pongo abelii (assembly GCF_028885655.2). NCBI lineage: Eukaryota > Metazoa > Chordata > Mammalia > Primates > Hominidae > Pongo > Pongo abelii. Next base: position 155,862,027 of record NC_071985.2, on the reverse strand, counting down.
AATAATTGTTTCATAATTATAACTATGTAACTATTGTTTGAGACATAAAATATTGATAATATATCTTTTCTTGTATTAACATAACTTTTACTAATGAAACTAATAGTTGCTTCATTACCCTGTTCACTTAACTTTCTGTTGCTCTAACTAAATCTACTCAACTTTAAAACTTCTTTTAACACGGTCAGACACATTAGATAATTTGCCACCATTCCACTGATTGCAGACACCCATCTTGGAGTCCTTCATTGTCTTGCTCCAATTTGTACTCTTTACTCTTTAAACTTCTACACAATTGTCACCTCAGGATGCACTTCACCATAAACTTGGGAATTTCACTAGCATCTCACCATGATGGCACAATCTCTTGTGCCTTGGATAATTTCCCCTCTGGATTTTTGGTTTGCTCTTTCATTTAATGAATCATATCTCAAGTAGATTCTTGACAAAGGATGAATAAGAAAAATTATCTATTGAGACGTGGAATGATACTTAAACCATAATTTGGAAATGAATAGAACCTTAAGTTGGAAATGATTTTCTCACATAATTTTGAAGACATCACTCCATTGCTTTCCGGTTTGACTGGTATCTTCGGGGAGGAATTCCTCAATCTTCTGCTAATAAAATATAAGCCTAAATTCCAGTGTTCTGAAAGCTAAACAGGAGGAAGACACTTTGGAGGAAGACAAGAGGGTGTTTCTCTTTGGACCCAACCTCTGAGGTGCCTGGTACCTACCTTCCCAGAGTTCTGCAGTATAAACTGGCTGGTTCTTACAGGGCTCCCGCGTGATAGAAGTTAGGGCTCAGCTTTTCCACTCTGCTAAATTGGTTATCATTTATCCAACTACTTTTCTCCTTCCAAATTGTGTTACCACTCTCATCTGTCACTCTCTTTTCCATTTTCTTTGTCTTTTGGCGTTTATCTATTTTTATGTCTTTGTTTTCATTTCAGTAGTGTTCTTCAGGAGGATAAAGCATAAAAATATGTCTTCAACCTGTCATGCTTAACTAGTTTATAAACATACTTGCAAATGTTGGTACCAATTACCACAGTGTCCTCAATTTATGCCAATTTATACTCTCCTCCAGTAGTATCACTGCCTCAGGCATCACTGAGTATTACTACTTTTCATATATTTGCTTGAAGTTAAAAAAAAAATGAAATTTTCTGATAAAAAACAATTCTAACATCATTAATGAACATCAACATGTTTTTTATCAGTTTATTATGCTCTGCTATTTCAACTTTTGAGCATGTCTGTGTGAGTCTATGTAAGTTCATTACGCTGTTCAGTTTTTTTCTTGTCATTCTATAAGAGCTCTTTTTATATGAAGATGTTAATTCCATGAGGAAAATATTTTTCCACTTTGATATCTGCCTTTTCTTTTCTTTCTTTCTTTTTGATACAGGATCTCATTCTGTTGCCCAGGCTGGCATATAGTGGCGTGATCACAGCTCACTGTAACCTCAAAAACTCCTGGGCTCAGGGTATCCTCCTGCCTCATCCTCCTGAGTAGCTACGATTACAAGTGCCCATCACCATGCCCGGTTAATTTATGGTTTTTTTGTAGAGATGGGGTTTCACTCTGCTGCCCAGGCTGGTTTGCCTTTTCATTTCGATGTATAGAAATTTTACATTTTTACAAAGTCAAATATATCAATTTTCCTTTGTAGTTTTTGCCACAATTTTCATGCTTAGAAAGTTCTCATCCAAAAATTTTGCCAATATACTTTTCTAATTGTTTTGCCATTTCGCATTTTTTGCATTAAGTTTTAATCCTATTAGAATGTACTTTTCCATGTATTATGATGCAAGAACATAGCATCCCACTCCAGTAGTTAATCAATTGTCTCAGCATAATTTATTGAATTATGTTTTAATTTCCCATTGATCTGTGATGTCAACTTTATCATTTATATAAACCATATACGTATTAGGGTATCTAGGTTTGTGATGGTTAGTACTGAGTGTCCACTTGATTGGACTGAAGGATGCAAAGTATTGTTCCTGGGTGTGTCTGTGGGGGTGTTGCTAAAGGAGATTAACATTTGAGTCAGTGGACTGTGAGAGACAGAACCACCCTACACATCAAAAGTCATTATGCATATAAATATTTCTTATCATGAATTGGAATCCATAAAGTTTGAAATTCACTCTTCCATGTGTTCCACTGATCCTTTTGTCTATTCCTTTGTCCATATAATATTCATCTGATTACAGCTGCATTAGGCTAATATTCTGATATCCGGTAAAACAAGTGCCTCTCTTACATACTTTCTTTGGTTATTCTTGGACATTTGTTCTTCCACATAAATCATGTGGTCATTTTTTCCTAACATTAAAAAAGAAAAACTTGTTTCTACTCTAATTAGAATTGCTAAATTGGGAGAATTTACACTTATACTTTCATCATGTTGTTTACTTGGTATGTCTTTCTGTTTCTGAAACACAGTACTTTCCATAATTCTTATTATACAGGTCTATGGTTTACTTGTTAAATCTAATTGTAATTATTTTATAGTTCTCTTCACTGCTGTGACAGAAAAATTTTCCCATTTTCATTTCTGTGTGTTTACTGCAAATACAGAGAAGCTATCAATTTTATTTAAGAAGCCAATTTTATTTGGCTATCTCATCACATTGTCTTATTAATTTTATTACTCATAGCCTGAGTCTCCTGGGTTTCCTAGGTATACAGTCATATTTTCTAGGACGGCTAGAAAAATGGTAAATAATCTGACAGCATAAAATGGTAGTAGTGAGAATCCTATCTCCTGATTGTAAAAAGCAGTTTAAATATCACACACAAGACATGAATTACTGAAATGACTGATGCTCATTCCTCTCTCTTCTATTTCTCAAGTTTCTCCTTCTGTTTCAGCCTCTGTCCCTGCTTTGAAAGCCTCCATCTCTCCTGCAGCTTCTAAGCTGTGCTACTAGTGAGAGTCCTTGGCTTCTGGTGCCTGGGTAGTAGGGAAAAGAGGTGGTCCTGGCTTTCAACATACCATTAAAAATACATTATCGATCCATTTAGAGATATGGATACACAGTACAAAGCAAGATGCTAAAAGAAATATCAAGAAACTGAGACTGTCCAGAAAGATGATAAAATAGGATATATAAGACATAAAAATAAGTAACTCTATCTTAAATAGAAATGACATGAGCTCCTAAACAGGTGTAGGTAAAGTATAAGATTATTTCTCATGAAAATAGTTACAGGGGGAGATTATACACTACAATAATGCTATAATTTAGATATAGATCAAAAAGCTTTTGTAAAACTAGATGAACCTAATTATCACATGTATTACTGTTCTCTTAGGAAAAAAGTTGCATGCATTCATTCATTTATCAAGACAGGGTCTCACTCTGTCACCCAGACTGGAGTGCAGTGCCACAATCTCAGCTCACTGTAGCCTCAATCTGGATCCCAGGCCCAGGAGATATTCCCACCTCAGCCTCCCGAGTAGGCAGGACTACAGGCACGTACCACTAAGCCCAGCTAATTTTCTGTATTTCTTGTAGACATAGGGTTTTGTTATGTTGCCCAGGCTGGTCCTGAACTCCTGGGCTCAAGTGATCCACCCACCTCGGCCTCCCAAAGGGCTGGGATTATAGGCATGGGGTACCACGTGCCCGGCCAAAATTTGCTTTTAAATAACGGACTTAGCAGTTAATTTCTGGCAACATAACTCTTATGTTTCTAAAAGACCAGTTGGACCAGCTAATGGTAACAGTCCTTAAGTTGTAGTACTGTCAAAAAAGGGAAATAACAAAAGGAATAAATGAAGAGTCTGCTATTAACAATGACGTATCCTGACTACTCTTTAACTGAGAACAGAATTCATTTTATTCAATAAAAATAAAATACATAAATTCCTATTGTGTAAAATTTCTTAAAGATAGGTATTTAGTAAAATCAAGTGCTACTGAATTTTAATATAATGTTTGTAATTCAGTGTTAAAATTAACAAAGTCTCTTGTACTGCCAAAAAAATCACAATCTAAAATTTTCACCAGGGTCAAAAATTTTTTACCTTGGAATTCACACAGTGTATAACAGCCAAATGCAGCTGTTACATAAACCAGGTAGTTTATTGGTTCATCCATGCTATAAAAATATTACTGACATTTCATCTGGTCAACCATCTTAAAGGTTAATTCTTGTTTCCTCTTTCAGATTTTATTCTAGGTGAACTGTTCTGGGCAGATTCTATTTACCCATTCTGAGCAAACCACAAACTGTTTCATTGCTCACTCTTACTGTTAAGAACATATTGACTTGCTGCCTGCTCTGCTGTTTAATTCATTTATGCTGAGAGTCAGGCATGAAGACAGAATTTTAAATGTGACATTTGCAGACTGTTAGGTCATTTAAGCTCTGACAACACTAGGGAATTCCTGACATATAAACTGGACCTGATTACCAAGCACAGACGAGCTTCCCAAAGGTGCAAATTTCTGATCATTTTTTGTAATTTCTCACAGAATTGCAATACTAAATTCTAATGTCAGTGAAAAATATATATAGCCAACATTTTAAAGTAAAAGCCTGTTTCTTTTAATAAAGTTATAACTGGCACTTCTAATCAATACCTATCAGCTAAATAAAAATTATTTTGATGGAAAAAGGCATATGGAAAAACGAACAATAACAATCAACATTCATAACAATTCTGAGAAACTCTGCCATTTAAGGGCTTTTAATATTTATTATAATATGTAAGTTTCTGAAATCTCTTCTAGGTCTAAAGGCTATAACTCTAGTCAACAGAACATTTAAAATTATTAGATTCTGGCCCAGCAGGGCAGAGGTCATATGCTGTCAAATTATAGTACAAAGTCTAAGCTTACATGCTTACAACACTGCCTTCTCAACGATTACAGTTATGTAGAAAGGATGATAAAATCATTATAATTGGAAATGAACAAATTGCCCACATAACATGCAGAATTATACTTTACAAGGGTTGGTGATTTGGCGGGGTAAAGGGTGCAGGGCAAGATTGTTTTCTCTTTTTAGTGACTCCAAAAAATTACACTCAATGATATTTTTGCAGCTCTTTTTCCTTGTCACTAAGTACTATACACAATGGGTCAAAATGAAAGTTTTCTGAAATTAAATTTTATAATTAAATAATGCAAAAAAGATAATCCTTATTTTATCCCATATTTTATGTAAGTAAGAATTCTAGTGTTAAACAGCAAGTAGCCTTTTAATATCGTGCTTTGAATGGGACTTTCAACTGTAATAGGGGTAGTCTAAATAGGGATAGACAGCCCAGAATGCCTTTCAGCTATAGCACATTGATTCTGAAAAACCTAACAAAAGCAATTACTTCTCAGCGATTAAAAATCTTGTTTCCTTCAAAAGAATAAAATGAAATGCAAACCTGGTGTATTATCTGAGCTACAGGAAGTTGTTCAGCATATTTCAGAGGTTCCATTAGTTCTTCATCCATCTGGTCTTCCTTATAGCTGGAAAAAGAGAATTTAAAAACACAAAGCTAAGGCAAATACTATTTTGAAATATAGCAAATATTTAAATATGTCAAATATGAAATATAGTAAAATGCATATATTTAAGTTTTTGAAATAATCAGTATTTATCAGTAATCTTTGAAACACTACCATTGAAAAATTTTAAATGACTATAAAAGTATTCAGACTACATTAAGTAACTATGCATTAAAATGAGCTAGCATCACTTAATGTTCTCAGATCCTGTCTTTCTCTGAGACAAAAATGTTTCAGAATTCTCTGTCCAAAAGAGGGTATTTCTTTCATAGCACTTAAAGGTCTTCAAAACCTGGCTCCAACCAAACTCAAGCCTCATCTCCAGCAACCCTTTCTCTACTTAACAGTCTACTGTTTTAGTTATATTTAACTACTGGCCAAACCCCATTGGGCCTTGCACCTCCAGGAGTCTCTCAGTTTCCCCATGCTGTTATATCTGTTTGGATCAACCACCAATTCTTTATTTATTCTTCTTTTTAATATATTAATTTGTTTATAGCCATCTAGGTATATTATTTTCACTTCCTTGAAGATGAAGCCCATGTCTTCTTCTTCTTTGTATATCGAATATTTATCAAAAAGACTCAAATGTTTGTTGACTGAATAATAAATATATGAATAAAATGAAATAAAAATAATTCTGAGAGGTTATTTTATATAGACAATATTTCTAATATCTACATGTACAATGAGATACAAATCTGATATAATCCATAGCTAGGACAATATGAAACAGTAAATTTAAAAACTTTTCAAATGAAGAAAATGTAGTATAATGATTTTTAAAATTATTGACCCTTTCAGAAATAGCAAGTAAACATTTGATTTCAAGACAATAAAACCTAAAAACATTTAAACTTCCTTTTGCCTTTTCTGTGAATTACACATCAGCTTATCAACTTAAAAATTACTAAACTTTAATTATCTTGAAAAATAAATGAAACAAGATTGGCTAAGTCTCTAGGGCTTCAGTTAAGGAATCTAATGAGAACTCTAGAATCTCTCCCATGAAAAAGGCAGATATACAAAAAAAGACAAAATTTTTCACATGATTTAAGAGCTTCAAGAACCTCTTATCTAGGTAAAAGTTTGTGGATATCTTGCAGAATTTGCATAAAAATAACTAGCTTAATTTGAGAGAACTTTGAAGATTCTCACTAATGATGAAAAAAAAAAACTGCTTCAAAACATGTTTCACAGAGACAGAAAGTAGAATGGTGGCTGCCAGGAGCTGGGAGGAGGGGACACTGGGGAGTAACTGTTTAACAGGTAGAGGTTCAGTTCGCAAGATGAAAAAAGTTCTGGAGATGGATGGGGGGATGATAGTTATACAATAATATAAATGTATTTAATGCCACTAAAGTGTATACTTAAAAATGATTAGAATGATACGTTTTATGTTATGTGTTTGTTATGGGCTGAATTGTGCCCTTCAACAAACCCCAAAATTCACATTTTGAAGCCTAACCACCAGTACCTTAGAACGTGACTGTATTTGTAGACAGGGTCTTTAAAGTAGTAATTAGCTTACATGAGGTCATTAGGGTTGATCCTACTCAAATATGACTGGTATCCTTAAAAGAGGAGGAGCGCAGGACACCGAGACAGTAAAGATCACATGAAGACACTAGAGGAAAATGGCCGTCTACACGTCAAGGAGAGAGACCTTAGGAGAAATCAATCCTGCTGACATCATCTAGCCTCCAGACTAGGAAATACATTTATGTGAGGAATTACATTTATGTTGTTTAAGCCATCCAGTCTCTGGTATTTTGTTATGGCAACCCTATCAAACTAACATCTATTAGCATTAGATATTTTTACCTCAATTAAAAAATAAACTAAAGTAAATACTCACTGACCAAAAAAAAACACAACTTGCTTTAAAGCATTTCACAGTGTATCTTTTAAAAGTTTATTTACATTATGTATAAAAAACACATACAGGCAGGGCACAGTGGCTCACACCTGTAATCCCAGCACTTCGGGAGGCTGAGGCGGGTGGATCTCTTGAGGTCAGGAGTTCAAGACCAGCCTGGCTAACAGGGGGAAACCTCGTCTCTACTAAAAATACAAAAATTAGCCAGGTGTGGTGGTGCACACCTGTAGTCCCAGCTGCTTTGGAGGCTGAGGCAGGAGAACTGCTTGAACCCAGGAGATGGAGGTTGCAGTGAGCCAAGACTGCGCCACTGCACTCCAGCCTAGGAGACAGAGCAAGAGTCTCAAAAACACACACACACACACACACACACACAGCAACAAAAGAAAAAACAGACAAACTGTATAGACATCATCAAATTTTAAGACTCTTTTGTTTCAAAGGACACAATCAAGAATGAAAAAACAGTCTACAGAATGGGAGAAACTTTTTGCAAATCATATAACCAAAAAGGGACTTGTATTAAGAATGCATAAATACAACTCAAGAATAAAAAAGCGAACAACTCAATATTTTTCCTTCCTTATCAAGGACATTCTTAAGCGCAAATGATGTATTTTTGTTTGTTTCTTTTCTACTGTGGTCAATGGTGGGAAGAATACAGTGACCACTTGTGCAGTTTGATTCCAGTGCCTTGATTCCTGTTAAGGCATCAGCAGTTTTAACAAATATCTTCTGAAAAAATAAAATCACTCACATTAATTCTAAGAGTATAAAATAAATATGACAAAGTCACTCTTCATTGGCTATTCCAAAAATCTAAAACAATGTCTAAGATGAAATACATTTTTTTATCACAAAATGTCTCTTACTCAATATAAAAGATATTCTTTAGGTATATAAAAATATTTGAAATCTGGCAATTTGTTTTGAATAACTTTTTAAAATGCCATGTAGCTGTTATGAAAAATTCCAAACGTGTTTCTATATTTTTTATATTATTTTCGCGGGATCATTTAAAAGTGAGCTGCAGATATCGTGACAGTTCACATCTGAGTATTTCAGCAAAATGTTTATCAACCAAGGATACGTCTGAAATGTTTCTTAATAACTGCAGCACTTTTTCCAAATGCAATTCACAAGTAATCTTGAGCATCACTGTGGATATACGAGTATTTTACTTATCCAATGTTTCATAATCAATTAAAATGATTACTCATTTTTATAATTTCTTAAAAACACATGTCCATTGCTTTCTTGCTTTATTTTGATATCAAGAAGTGTGATGCTAAATTGGTTCTATGTTAATTATTTTCATTTTTAATTACTTTTAATTTTTAAATTACTAATTTATTGACTTAGAAGCTCAGGCGGCCTTTATTTTCCCTTTTGTTTTAAGGTCTAATACTATATCTTAAAAGTTGATTGTTATAGATCAAGTTTCCCAGGTACACAGGAAACAGGAGTCCTTTCAGTATGGAAATTCAGATCTCATTTTATTTCAAAAAAAGTTTTACTATAACTTTAAATACCATATCTGTTAATTTTCCACTTGTTTCCTAGTTCAAGGTGTTGAACTAAATATATGGAAAATTCTCTCTTTCTGATCCTTTTTATTTCTCTTATTTCAGTTTATTTCCTTGGCTTTTTCTATTCTTTACATCTTTTACTGAACTTTTGGAATATCTATCTTCCCTTGTCTACCTTGTAATTTACTTTTCATTTCTGAGATGATTTTTGTCTTTTTTCACCATTTACTTTCCCGAGTTCAGTCAGCTGCTGTTTCACATATCTTCCTGTTTGTCCATTTCAACTGTGAGTTTTTGAATGTCTGATTCATGGTGTCCTTTCATAATGCAATTGCTTGTTTAATATGTTATTCGTGTTCAGATGTTTCATTTCAGTTTTCCTGTTTCGTAATTTTTCTTTGATTTCTTCCCTTCCTTTGTATTTGTGCTTTCATTCTGTGTGTGTGTAATTTACTAAGAAAGTTTGATTTTAATTTTGTTTTATACTTATTGTAACTTTGTAAAGGTGCTGGCTTCTTTTTCTGTTGAGGATTATTTGTATTGGCTTTTTTAGAATCAGCAGTAACAAGTTATCTTGCAATGGAGGGTGAACAGAGGTAAGCTGACTTACTAGGTTTCTCAGTTCAACAGCACCCTCTTCTGTGGCTTCACTGAAGTGTAGTTGCTTTAATAAGTGGCACTTTTTGTGGTGGGAGGGACAAGATTTGTCTTAAAAAAAATTATCTTGTTCCCATAGTGCCCTTATCTTCAGCTGCTTTCTTCTTTCCTTTCACCACCACAACTCCAAGGGACACCACAGCCCCACTCTGTCCACAAGGTGTCTTCCATTATCCCAGAATTCATGCTTTCCCAAGATTGTCACCTTAAGGTCATCCATACATTCTAAGCCCCATCTTGCAAATCATTATTAGTCAGGTCTCTGACAGACCATATGTAATTCAGAACGAGAAAACTACAAATATTAATTTCAATTTACACGTAGCAGCCATCCTAAAGGAACCTGAAACTTTTCTCCTGTAAAATGGTAAAGTTCTCTTTTCTTAAAGTCATCCAAGTGTTCCTTTTACTTAACATTTTGAATCATTTCAGAAGCCCCCCTAAAAGAATGTTCTTTTTCTATGATCTCTTTCCAAGGTCCTTCACTAAGAAAATCTACTTAAATAACTTAATAAGGGAACAATTTCTACATGGAAAAAGCTGTGCATTCCTTATTTTGCTTTACTATTTTTTTAAATAGAGTTTTTGTAGAAGACAACACATGATATTTGCTTACTTTATAAAAGGATTTTGACTCCAATAGAGTCATACTACCATCTCAAATGAAAAGGCAATTAAAATACTGTCCAAATCCTCTGCATAAATAAAATACTCCTGGCAAATTATGAAGCCTATGAAGTTAGTCTTTACAATCCCCCTGTGCTTTCTGTATCCTTGTTCTCTTTCATGTTTATCCAGTGCCTGAAAAATCTTTCTCTTCTGTGCTATCGAAGTACTCCTAAAATAACACTGTAAAATTATTTACTGTGTCCATACAGAAGGTTCTCTCTAACTCAGAAAGAGTAAAGTTTATATTCTATAGTGCCACACTAAGATCAGACAATTCACGTATAAAATAACATACAGCCAGGTATGATGGCATGTTCCTATAGTCCCAGCTACATGTGAGATTGAGGAGGAAGGATCATTTGAGCCTAGGAGTTAGAAACCAGCCTGGGGTACATAGTGAGACCCCATCACAAATAAATAAACATAAAATTACATAGTTTATTTCAGGTAGAAGGCCAAAGCATCTTTCCAAACAGTGGAAATAAAGCCAACAAAACGAAAAAGAAAGCAGAGACACTGTGCTATGCTAGATACAAACTAAAAATTAAGAATATCAATAAATAATTAAAGACACATCATCTAGAGTAATCTAAAATCATTAGGAAGAAATTCTCTACACATACCAAAAATAGGAAGGAAGCCCAATAGTTAGTATAACCTGTTTTGAAAATGACAGCTCAAAGAAGCACTTGAAACTAAAAGGAAATAATAAAGAAATCAAATTAATTTCTTTTTACAATCTTTGGAAAAAAGGATAGAAAAATTCACACTCCTAAACTGCATTTTTAAATGTTCAAATAGTCACATAATAGATAACACATATTGTACAAGATATAATTGACAAACCTGAAAATTTAAAGACACTCCAAGTGAAGAAAACTGAAGTTTACTGGTCAATGGAGACAAACACAAAATGCTATTACGAATTCAGAAAGGTCCCAAGAGTCACTAAAGATTATTTTTGTGACAACAGGTTATATAGCAATGAGAAAACAATCTAATACATTATTTCTCTCAAAATGAGATCCCCTCCAAACTCCCTGCATCACTATTTTTCTAATTATCAAACTAAAAACTTGTGAGAGAAGATATGAAAATAGAACTTCAGTTAAAAGCTACTTTAAAGAGCACAAGAAAGATGGTAAGCCAGGGAAAAAAGACATGATATGAGGCAGAGAATAGCAAGTTAAGTCCAAAGACAACTAAGGTTACACTAATTTATGGCCCAACTGTTGAAACACATCTTATTTACTGTCAGTTTCCAATGCAGTATAAAAATGCACACACCAGTTAAATAAGAAGACCTGCCAAGCAACTCAGTAAAGCTGATATAATAAAATCCAGAAAAATAAACTCTTGTTCTCATTTGAGAGACTTTACAAGTAACTTCTTGTATGGTAAAAATTATGGGCAGGCTTTCCAGAAGTTCACACAACCAGCTAACCTGAATGCACAAGGAACTATCTGTGTAGAGTCAAAGGCAATTCTAAAATAGTAGTGTAGAGTTCTGGGGGATGTCAGAGAAAAAACTTTGTCAAAATTATTGAGCACTTACTCTGAACTCTACTAAATCTATCAGGAGTTAATGTATATTGTTCCAGTCATTTTATTTTGCTTTTACATACATATTTATATACACATGGAATATACATAGAATATCTACAAATCATTTCATTAATAAATTATACAGTATAATTCAGCCACTAGCTTTTTTCATTCAAATGTGAGGTCAAATGTGACCTGTCACCTGTTTCTGTATGTCCTGTGAGCTAAGAATGGCTTTTATGTTTTTGAATGGTTAGAAAAAATAAGTCTAAAGAAGAATAACATTTCATGACTAGTGAAAATTACACAAAATTTGAATTTCAGTGTTGCACTATAACAGCAGAGTTGCATATTTACAACTGAGACCATATGGCCTATGACCTACAAACGCTTTAAATATTTACTATCTGGCCCTTTACAGAAAAAGTTGCCCAACCTATACATTAGAATAATTATTTAGAAGTGGACTTGCTGGGTCATAAGTTATGTACATTTTTAATTTTGCCAGAAACAAGTAAATTGCTATCCAAAATGGCTGTATCAATTTATACTGCCACCAGAAATGCGTTAAGTTCCCATTTCCTTTCATCATCACCACTTAAATTTTTACAAGAAATAGTATCTCATTGTTTTAATGTCCATTTCCCTTCTAAAATCACCTTTAGGTGATCACTAACATGAGTCTTTTCCTCTTCTTAAACTGTATTTCTTTTTTCTTCTATTTGGTTTGTCTTTTAAAAAATTAATATGTAGAGTTATTTCGATAATCTAGACAGAAATTCTTTGAAATAGATGTTACAAATAACGTCACCACACTTTTTCTTCTCTTTTAACTTTGCACTCTTTTTTTTGCTATATATGATATTCTATTTCGTTAACCTTTGACAATCTTTTTTTATTAGCTGTAATTTGAGTAGTGTGACACTTTTCCCTACTCCTAAGCAAAAAAAAAAAAAAAAAACGATATTCTGCAATAATTCTGATGTTTTCTTTTTGCATTTTTATCTTTAATCCATTTGTATTTTGTTTTTACGTACAGTGTAAAGGGGAAATCTAATTTTATTTGTTTCTCCATGGCAAACCAATTGCTTCAACATAGAATTTTTTGACTTACCTATCCTTTCCTCCAAGTAAAACCATATCTATCATACATATATTGTTATGCATGAGTCTCTTTGGGGGCTTTATAATATGTTGTATATTTATTTACCTAATCTGAACCAATATCACATTATCTGAATCATCACAACTTTAAAATAGAAAATCCTGGTTTCAAATAGACTAAATGCCCCTCCCACCAATACTGTTCATTCTCCTTAGTCATCCAAATGGCTTTGGCTTTTTGTTCCTTTACTAGTCCACATGAATATGATAGCCAGCTTATTAAGTTCCATGAAGAATCCTAGAAAGGCAGAATGTAGTAATAGTTAAGAGAGCATACCTGGAGTCAGACAGCTAGCACTTCCACTTATGAGTTATGTGACCAGATACAAACCTCTCCACATCTGTAGTCACATATAAAATGCCTACATACTCCACAGCTGTTTTGAGGATTAAACAAGTTAATAAATTCAAAGTGCTTAGAATAGTGTTGGGTATTTATTAAATACTGGAAGTTTAAGAGAAATTGAATTGTATTTATTTACAGATAATTTAGATAAAATTACATGGTAATTTATTCTTCTCATCCCTAAACATGTTCCACCTCTCCATTTATAGGTGTTCCTTTATGATCTATAATTAATTTTATTTTGTCTCCATAAAGAAGATATACATCTTTTAAGATGTATAATCGGGTGGCTTATAGCTTTTGTTGCTTATTTTGTATTAATATATCTATAGATACATGCATATATATATCTATTATATATAAATAATATAGGAATATATACTATTGATTTCCATGTAAGGCTCTTTTATCTGGCAATCTTACTAAACTCTCTCATTAAATTTAATATTGGTAGATTCACTTAGATTTTTCTATGATATAGCATCTGTGAAAAAAAGGAAGGGAGAGTTCCTGATCCTCACACCTCCTATTTCTTTTCCTTACTCAATTAGTTGAGACATTTTGTGCAGTAACAAATAGATGGGATTATAGCATGTATTCCTATCTCGTCCCTGATTTTCATCGAAATGCTTCTATAATTTCACACCATATAAAGTTTGCTGCTAGCTTTAGACACATTCCCTTTATTATCTCCCATTTATCTGCAGTGTCTAAGCCACAATGCCTTTTTAAAAAACATTATCATTTATGATTAATGATTTTATTCAAATGTTTTTTCTGTATCTACTGAAATAATTACAAAATATTTCTCATTTAATGTATTGATATGATGAAATACACTAGCATATTTTCTAATCCTGAATCATTCCTGTAATTTTAAGATAATTTCTATTTGGTCATGAAATGTTTTTATTTATACATTACTGAATTTGAATTTTATTTAAGATGTGTACATCTGTGATCACAAGGGAGGCTGGCTCTCTATTTTTTTCATTCTCTCTTTGTCTAGTTTTGGTTTCAGAATTACATTTGTTCCACCGAATGAGGTAGGAAGCTTTTTTATTCTGTTCATATTATGTCAGCACCTCAAGTGGTTAATAAATGTCAAATGTAAAAACCATCTAAGCCTGCTGTCTTGTTTGCAGTTTGTTGGGAAAGGGTACGTGTTTTATACAATTAAAAAAGGAGCAGTGTCTTTCAGTTGAAGGCTTAATTTATTTCTTTTACTTACTTTCTTTCTAAATCTAAATATTACGTTAGCCACCTCCAAAGTGATTTTTATATCCTTATACTGAAAATGTCTCATGTAAATAGCACATTTTTAGGATATGTTTTTAATTTAGTATGACCACTTTTTTCTTTGAAATAGGGTACTTGGTCCAATTATATTTAATGTAATAAGTGATATAGCTGGATTTACAACTACTATTTTCTATCTCCCATCTGTTTGAATTTCCTTTTTCTTCTTTTGAATCAGCCAAATATTTTATTACATCTTTTTTTCTGCTATCAACTTGATAGGTGCATTTTTACCATTATCTTAACAATTACCTTGGACATTAGAACACCCAACTTGGACCTGGTAGTCTAATCAAACTGTTCAACATTACCATTTCTTCAATAATAGTAGTACCTTACAACACTTTGACTCCATTTGTCCTCCTGCCTTTGACCTTATTATTGTCATATATTTTAATTCTACGAATACTTTAAACTCAACAAGATTGTGGGGTTTTTTGTCTGATTAACAGTCAATTATTTTAATTGACATATTTACTGATTCTGGCTCTCTTCATTCTTTACTGAATTTTGTTGTTTCTCTTTATAATCATTTTATTTCTGGCTGAAGAATTTCATTTAGTTTTATTTTATTTCAAGTGCATTGGCAACAAATTCTCTGTCTGAAAAACATTTTGATTTCATCTTCATTTATGTAAGACATTTTTGCTGTGTAGAGAATGATAGGTTAAAAGTTTTCTTCCTTTCACCACTTTAAACATGTCATTCTATTGTTTTATGGCTCTCATTGTAATATGTCAGTATTAAAGATAATGTCAGGCTTTCCTTCTCTGTCAGGCTTTTAAATTTGTTCTCTATGTTTTTTCAGTATTTTGACTATGATGTGCCAAACTGTGGTTTTCTTTGCATTCATTTTGCTTACAATGAATTAACTGAATATGTGGTCCGATATATTTCATTAGTTTAGGAAAATGTTTATTATCACTTCAAATATTGTCTGTTCTTCCTTATTTTCAATCTGTCATCTAGTTTGGGACGTTATTTACACGCATGTTGGACCATTTTTCTGTGTCTAACATGTCTCATACTCTTTTCTGTTTGTTTTTTCTGTGCTTCAGTTTCAATATTTTCTATTGTATTGTCTTCAAGTTCACTAATTCTATCATCTTCTGTATCCAGTTTGCTGTTAAGCCATCAATTGAGTTCTTAACTTCAGATACTATATTTTTCAATACTAGAATGTTCATTATTTTAGTTATACTCATATGCTCTGGTGAAACTCCCCACCTTTTCATCTATTTTCAAGAATATTTTTCCTATTTTCTTGAACATCTTAAACATAGTTATTTTAAAGTTTTTATCTACTACCTCCAAGTTCTGGATCACTTCTGAGTTTGCTTCTATATTCTGTTTTTTGTTTTTCTCTTGGTATATGATTATGGTGTACTAGCAATTTTTAATTGATGGGTGTAGGAAACTGCATACTTAAGAAAGGTTATATACAGTGTTATTTTCCACTTAAGAAGGTCCATGTGTTCCTCTGCTGGGCAGTTAAGAGTGATACTCT
This sequence comes from Pongo abelii, assembly GCF_028885655.2. NCBI lineage: Eukaryota > Metazoa > Chordata > Mammalia > Primates > Hominidae > Pongo > Pongo abelii. Next base: position 155,845,907 of record NC_071985.2, on the reverse strand, counting down.
GATCACTTTTACTCATTCAGGGACTGAGCTGAATTTAGACCACCTGAAAATTTTGATAAAACTAATTCATTACACCTTAATATGGCCCTATTCTAATGGTGAGGCCCTTCAAGGTTTTCAATTGAAAGCCTGACAGGTCTTTGTCTCAACACAGAGAGAGTAAGACTACAGAGATTCCACTATACTTTTCAAAGGTTTCTGACTTACATTTTTGGACTATTGTCCTGCACAGCTTAAGAATTTGGCATGCCAGCCTCACTGAACTGCCAAAAGCTGTACTGATCACTCTGTCCCCGTTAGTAACCCTTTAACAGAGGCCAAGCCCAAATTCTCATCTATAGCGCAGAGGTATGTGACTTTTCTATGCAACTAATCACCTCAATCATTATAGTATGAAAGCAGCCATGACGATATGTAAATCGATGAATACGGCTGTTTTCCAATAAAACTTTATTTTAAAAAATAGGCAACAAGAAGATTTGGCCCATGGGCCATAGTCTGCTGACTTCTGCTTTTGCTGCACCTGGAAAAAGCAAGTGTACCCAAGAGAAAAAAGTGGCTAGAAACTGTCAGCATTAGTTCACCACAATCTCCACAGCTGTCAACTCTTACCTGGTACGTTCTTAAGGGGCTCTCATCCTGAAGATGTTTATCTCCTCAGTAATACAAGACTAGTAAATTCATAGCTCTGGTTATCAGATGTTTTTTGCTTAGTAACTTAGCTTCCCTTTAGTTTTAGAATTTGGCAAGTATTTTGAAAGGAAAATTGGTAATATGATTGAGGCAAATATCTTGAAAAGGAAAGTTATTTTGAGTGAATGACAATTTTGTCACTCTAGCCTAACACAGTCACCGAAAATGTTGCTGGTGAAATTTCTCTATACTCTAGCAGTGGCCCACTGCCAAGCCGATTCTCAACCTTTGGTCTACTCCCAGAACTGGCAAATGATTACAGAGAAAAATTGGCTACAGATTCTCAGCTCATCTCTGAGAAGTTTCCCCAAATCTAGATTTTTAGATTCTCAGTCCTCATTGCTTCTACATCTGATATTTTTAAAAATACGATTTAATCTGCCTTTCCTAATTGTTCTTGGTAAGCTCATAAGCCTACTGCAAATTATTTCATCCTGTTCAGAAGTAGAAATTGTACACTACTACTTTTGATATTTTCATTATCACTTAGTCCCAAGTATTTTTTTAATTTTCATAGGTTTTTAAATATTATTCTAAGAATTATTCAAAGAACGTTTTCAAATTCCCAAACATATGTTTTAAACAATTCTTTTTTACTCATGATTGTAACTATTAAACTGTGATCCGAAAAAAAATGCTCCTTAAGATTCCAACACTTTACGTTATTAAGACTTACTCTTTTGGCCTAGTATTGGTTAATATTTGTAAACATTACAGTTAGTCTTAAAGAGAATGCTTATTCCCTAATTGTTCAATCTCTTGGCTCAAGTTTATTGATTATGTTGCTTACATTTTCAATTTTAAAACTTTTGGATGGATCTTTTATTGGTTTCTGATAATGTAATACTGAAATATTCCATTACAATGATAAACTTATCAACCTGTTTTTTAAATATGTAAATTTTTGTTTTAAATATTTTGTGGTTATATTACTAATTAAGAGTTTAACATGCTTTTCTCTTCCTGATGAGATAAACCTTTACTTAGTTACCTTGCTTATGATTAATAATGTTATATGCTATATACTCTATGCACTATGTACTATGTGTATACACATATATGTATATGTACTATGTATATATTTTACACTATAAGTATTTAAGCTTTCTTTTGGTGAGCAGTTGCCTGTAATCCTTTCATTTTCAACTATTTAATACCATTATATTTTCTGTCTGTAGTTATGCCTCTTTTTATCCTAATACAGTATTGTTATAAACTATTATTATTCACTTATTTAAATTGTGATTAAAAAATTATCATTATTTCTCTTCACTCCTTTACTGCCTTCTCATTGATTTTTTAATTTCATTTTTTCTCCTGCAATGTTTCTGATCTTATTTCCTCTATTTCTATTCATTTATTAGTCACTCTAAAAATGTAAACTGCATACTTTCCTCACTGTCTAAAGCTATTAAAATTTACAACCCTTTTCCCAAAGGAAAAAAAAAAGCTGAAACTCCAGAATACTTTAACCAATCACTTCCTCTTCTCTTACACAATGTTGTTATTAAATACATTAATACTTTGGTTTATCTTACTCCCCCAAATAATTATTGTCATTGTCATTATCATCAAAATTACAAAATATATTCAGTTTTTGCTTAAATTTACTCACATTTTACCAATTTATTACAGTGTTCCTATTTACACTCAGACCTCTTTTCTGGTTCATTTTCCTTTTTCACAAAGTGCATCCCTTTAGGTATTAAAGTGTTTTGATACCAAACACTCTCAGCTTTTGCATGTTTGAAAATGTCCTTATTTTTCATTCAGTCTTTAATGGTAGTTTAGCTAGCTTAAATTCTAAGCTAATAGTAATTTTCTCTCAGTACTTTATTGGTATTATTGTAGTATCTTTTGGTTTCCACTGTTGCTATTAAGATGTTTGCTGTCAACTTAGTTGTTACCCATTGTAGATACCATTTTTCTCTTTGACTGATTTTTAAATCTCTTATGTACTTAAGGAGTTCTAAAATGTTCACATGAAGTATATACTCTCTATATTGTGCTTTGGATTTGTTGAACTACCTTCAAAATGCAAAAGTATAAGCCATTATCTCTTATAGTGCCTTTTGCTCATTCTATATTTTCTTCTCCCTGGGACTCTAATTAGACATAGCTAACAGTTTCCAATATTATCTTCATGTCTCATAACCTGTCTTAACACTTTCCATCTCTCTGTCTATATTTCATACTGAGTTATTTCTTTAGATCTATCTTATTTTACTAATTCTCCTTTCAAGTATGAGTAATCTTACAAAAATCATTAAAATCTTTTACTCTTTCCTGTATCTATTCATACCTTTTTGAGATACAACTTTGTAGCTCCTTCTAAGAAAAGATATAGTCTGTTTTTCCAGCCCTTGAATTTTACTTGGATTTGTGGTTCCTTCTGCACAACAGGATGCAACAAGAATAACAGGGTTCCAGTTTCAAATCTAGGCCACAAAACGTCTTGCATGCTTTTGGGACCCGTGGATAACCTCCTGGAGGATAAAGGACCACATGGGGGCTGAATCAACATTAAAAGCCCCAGAAATGTGAGATAGTATAGCCAAAATCAGAAGTCACTCACGCAACCCAAAGATGACAAATTCTGAGAAAGCACAATATAAACTAGAAGAACCATGAAGGTTGAGCCCATCCTAAATTGTCAACCCTCAGAATCAAAAGCTAAATATGTGGTTGTTATTTAAAGACATTAAGTTTTGGAATGGTTTGTGATGTGTCAATACCTCAATAATATGTCTACTATTTAATCTGTTTATTACATTTTTAATTTGAATAATTGTGGTTTACAAATATGAAAGTCTATTTGGCCTTTTCCAAATGTGCCTCATCATTCTTTATCATGTAATCCTTGTGTAATCCTTCATTTCTTTCTTTTATTTTTATCTTATTTTCCTCTTTTATTTGTATTTTATTTTATTTTATTTTATTTTGAGACGGAGTCTTACTCTTGTCACCCAGGCTGCAGTGCAATGGCACAATCTTGGCTTGGCTCACTGCAACCTCTGCCTCCTGGATTCCAGCAATCCTCCTGCCTCAGCCTCCTGAGTAGCTGGGATTACAGGTGCATACCACCACACCTGGCTAATTTTTGTATTTTTAGTAGAGACAGGGTTTCACCATGTTGGCCAGGCTGGTCGCGAACTACTAACCTCAAGTGATTTGTCCACCTGGCCTCCCAAAGTGCTGGGATTACAGGAGTGAGGCACCACGCCTGACCCCTTTTATTTCAAAAAATAATTTAAATGGTTATTTTGTATTTTGTAATTGATAATTCATATATCTAATGTTCTTGTAGGTCTAATTCTCCTGATTATTCTGTATTGTGGTAAGCAAAATTCTAAGATGACCCTCAAGATTCTTATCCCTTGGTGTTCATATGCCCTGTATTGTCCACTTTCCTGGAGCACAGGCAGGACTGTGAATAAGATAAACTTCACTCCTATGATAAGGTTATGTTATATGACAAAAGTGAGGGAATTTTGCAAATATAATTAAGGTCTGAAATCAGTTCACATTTAGTTAATCAGAAGGACTGTCCTGAATGGGCTTGATCTAACCAGGCAAACCATTAAAAGAGACCATGCCCTTCCTAAAGTTAGACAGATTCAAAATAGGAGAGACTCTACTGCAGGCTTTGAAGACACAAACAGCCATACTGTGAACTGCCTTTGGAGGGGCCATGAGGCAAGGACCTAAGACAGCTTATAGGAGCTATGGATAGTGTTTGGTTAATACTCATAAGAAAATGGGATTTCAGCCCTACATGTGCAAGGAACTGAATTTTGTCAACAATGAGTGAGCTTGGAAGAGGACGCCAAGCCTCAGATGAGACCACAGTATCAGGTGGTCTTTTTCGGCCTGTGAGACTTTAGGTAAAGGACCCAGTTAACCTGTACCCACACTTCCAACCTACAGACACTGTGAGATAATACATGGGTGTTGTCTTGCACTGCTGAGTTTGTGGTAGCTTGTTATACAGCAATAGAAAACTAATGCTCTCATGGGATTAGCTTGCTTTCTCAAATTGTCTGTAATTTAAGAACATGAACACCTTAATCCGTGAGGATCCTGAGGAACCTCAATTGAGAATGATTCCTAAATCGAATTTGAGTTTGCTTCTGTCTTGCTTTGGGTTGCTATCAATCTAGTATCACTTCAACTGAATTGCTCAACTTTAAATTTCTTCGGCCAAGAAGGTTAACCATGTTAAATCACGTGAGAGTATGACTGATTACATATTCCCAGGGAAGCCTCTTTTACCCCCACATCTCTAGCCAAGGCAAGAGAAATGTCCTCATTTTCTTCCCCTCAGGCTGTTAGATTTTATTCCAGCCCACTCTCTGATTGAGGGTAAAGCCTTAGAAGTTAATGGTTTTATGCAGAGGTCTTAAGCTCAACTGTCAACAAATGGATCCACAGTCTTTTCTCTTAACCCTCACACAAAGCCATTCTAACTCAAAACTCTAGGTTTCTATATTAGTACATGTTAGGCAGTCGTGCCTTCCACATTCATTCGGCACTTGAGTTTTAGCATCTATGTGTTTTTTCCCAAGAGATTTCCCTACTGTTGAGCAAAGTGGAGCTTCCTCTGTTGCAAGCCACTGTTCAGCAATAGGCTCCTGCGAATACTTTCTGCTACTAGATTAAAAGGCCAATAGCAGGATAAGGCACACGGTCCCCTGTAAAGGTTTCTTTAGATGAAGGTGCAGCTGGAAACACCATGGGTTGGATCAAGAAGGAAATTACAATCCTAAATCACGTGAGAGCCCTAAAGCAAGAAAGGGCTCCCATTGACACTCCCTCTTTTTAAAGTAAATCTATACTGTCCTTGCAAAAGGAGACAGTCTGAGCTTGCTGCCAACTGCTCAGGGAAGCTGCATGTTTAGAATACCAGCTGTTACTATCTAGAAACACTGTAGGAATTAGAACCCATGTAGTCCTTACCACTGAATGAGGGGGTGCCACCAGCTCTGCTTCAATCTGGAAGAAGCCAGCAATGCTATTCATCAAATGTTGTTTGTCTCTACACACTTACTTTCTTGGCAGCTCAGCTAAGTATTTAAAAAGATCTTTTTAAAATACAATTTACAGAGCATCTAGGTATCTTGTAACAGAATAATTTTCAGAAAAATCCTGTCAACAACATTACAAAAGTGAAGTCAATTGATTATTCTTTATTATTAACTTCAAACCATCCCTCTAAACTCATTTACATTAATTTCTTGTTCTGAGAAAGTGAAATGTTGTATCTCATTCTAATATTACAGGGTGTTCTTTTATTGAGAAATGTTTCCTTCTAATGAAATGTGAAACTATGAATGCCAAAGGCTACTAAATTCAAGCTGTATTTTTATATCTGATATAGTTTAGACATTTGTCCCTGCTCAAATATCAGGTTGAACTGTAATCCCCAATGCTGGAGGTGGGGCCGGATGGAAGGTGTTTGGGTCATGGGGGCAGATGCCTCATGGCTCAGTGCTGTCTTCACCATAGTGAGTGAGTTCCCACAAAATATGGTCGTTTAAAAGTGTGTGGCACCTCCCCAGTGCGTGCTCACACTCACTCTCTCTCTTTCTCTCTTGCACTCTCTCCCAAGCCCTCCCCTTCCTCCCTCCCTCTCTCTCTTGCTCTCACTCTCTCACTCTCCCCCAACCCTCCTGCCCTGCTCACTTACACTTGCTCCTGTTCTCATTCCTATTCTCACCATATGATGTGCCTGTTCCCCATTTGCCTTCTACCATAATTGGAAGCTTCCTGACGCCTCCCCAAAAGTAGATACCCCTATGCTTCCTGTACAGACTGCAGAACAATAAGCCAATTACCCAGTCTCAGGTATTTCTTTATAGCAGTGCAGGAACGACCTAATACAACATCTAAGGTAAAAGTGGGTTTTTTCATATTTAGTGTTAACTCATGGGAACATCATGTACTCTTTTATTACCAGAAGTTACCTAATTTCTGGATATTCAAGTTTTTACTATGTCTAATTTTCAAAGAAATAGCAGAAAAAAAAAACAAAAAAAAAACTACATTTGACACTAAAACCATACAAGATTAATTTTAATCATTTTCTATGATTCAGAAGATATGTATCAGTGTTTTTACATGCAAAAGAGAAATCATTGTGAACATCACTTATTTTTTAAAGCATAAGTTAGAGCTTTCCCTTTAGTTAGATATAAGCTTTTAAAATATCTTGCTTATGCATACCAATTACAGTAGTCACAACTTTATGTCACACCGTATAGTTCTTATCACCTGTTTCAGTACCTTAAAGGAAAAGTACCAAAGATTACTATAAAGCATGCAATCTTTAAATCACCTAAGAGAAATATAAAATACTATTTTCTTGCTCCATCTCTCAATATACATGCTCTAAATATACACATCTTCGCATAAAGAAATAAACATTATAAAAATTAGATATATTAATTTTAATAAAACCCAGTTTAAACTGCTTACCAAGTATCTCTGAATCTCTGGCTGGCAATATAGTTCAGGCCAAGCAAACTAAGTCCATTACTACTTGCAGTGTAGTACAATATAATTCTCAGCCAGCACACTTAGTTATCATGTGACATAGGTATTTTAAAATCACATACTAAGAATTCTTATATTTCATTATTTTGTCTGCTCTTTACTTCTCGGGAAATCATACTAGAATATATTAATATTAGAAGCTGATGCCATCTGATAAGGAACAGAGAATGGCTCTTAATATTGAAGTTAAAATGAAGGAATTGAAAAAGGCATTCCATACAATATAAGCTGCACGCTTACCTTAGTGAAAGTACTTTCAGAATAGTAAGTCACAATTTCATGAAATTAAAGAAAGTACCAAGTCTGGAATATCTTTGAGTATAACAAGAACTTTGTGTATAATGAATGCATTTAAAGCAGAGAAAGATGGAGCATAATACAGCTCGTCAATGTTGGTAAGTCCCCTGATTTTCCTTTATTTTTATGAGAAAAATAATTTCAAAATGAAAATCTTTAATTACTTGATAGTAATTTATCTATAACATCTGTAGAAAAACATACTTTAAACAATATTTACTATATCAATTTAATAAAAGCTCACACAAATAACCTTACTTTGACTTTTTAGGTCCACTCTGGTGTTATTCAAAAAAGTTTTATCATTAAATTTTGATTCTTTTGATTAAGCCCTGAGAAATCAGTTTTCTAATAAATAAAAGTTAACAGCTGTGACCCAAAATTGGTATTCAACATAAAGGATATCATGAGCAAAGACCACAGGTCCGTATCATTTACCAGGTCCATTATTCCCCCACAATAAAAGCCATAAATAGTTCAATACTAATATTGCAATGTCAGAATGAGTATTTAAAAAGACTAATAGGCTATAATACTGAATTAACACTAGTAAGATAAAAACATAAAGAAATAGGCATAAATCCTGAAATTGAGTTGTTTTTTGTTTTGTTTTGTTTTGTTTTTTTAAGTCAGCTACACTGGTAAGTATGGGAAAGCCAGGCTAATAATAATTCCTGTCAGAATGAGCTATAGATGGCATGGCTGATAAAAACACAAATCAAGCTATAGAAACAGAACTATAATACACCAAATAAAAATGGCACTGTATTGCTCATTGTATCTCTTGCACTGGAGGAAGACATCAATATGACTGTGATGAGTTTTAGATGGCACACTTTTAAAAAGGCATTGACAAAGTATGTTCATTTTATATACACTACCTTCAATCTTCAGAGTAACTCAGAAGGTAGAGAGTAGATCACCCTATGACAGATAAAGTATGTGAGTCTTAGAGAGATTAAATAAGGTACTGTATTAGTCCATTTTCACACCACTATAAAGAAATACCCAAGCTGGGTAATTTATAAAGGAAAGAGTTTTAATTGACTCACACTTCCACATGGCAGGGGACACCTGAGGAAACTTACAATCATGGCAGAAGGCAAAGGGGAAGCAAGGACCTTCTTCATATGGTGGCAGGAGAGAGAAGTGCAAGCAGGGGAAAGGCCAGACACTTATAAAACTGTCAGATCTTATAAGAACCTACTCACTAGCACAAGAACGGACGGCATGGGGGAAATCACACCCATGACCCAATCACCTTCCTCCTTCTCTCAACACACGGGGATTACAATTCCAGATGAGATTTGGGTGGGGACACAGAGTCAAACCATATTGGGTACCCATAAAAAGCAAAATTTGAATGCAAGTCCATTCATCTCCATGCTCTTTCTACTAGATCATGTTGCCTTAAAAGTTTCTTCTAGCACTAGGAGGGAGCAATTTGGCCATACTTCACTTGTAGAATATTTGAAAACCCGGTAGCAAGGCACACCATATGCCAACAAAAATGGACATTTCTGAAATGGGATTACAGATTTATATATTAAGGTAAATGTATTTTCCTTCTTGTTTTACCTAACAGCTACAATCCTAAAGGGTTATTACATAAATCAATTTTTAAAATGGAATACACTTTCTCCAATGATAAGCTAGAAATAAAGATTGCCTTATTACTAATTAGTAATAAATAATCCTCACACACAAACACCCCTTAACTTTTTTTGACCCTTCAATTTCTTGGTCAAGTATTTAATAACATGGAAACTAATATTTAAAAATATGCCATAAGTATCTGATAGATTCACCTATTTCATAGATAAAATTCCATATTGTTAGGTTTTTTAAAGCCTACACTTACATACAGAGAGAAATTTTTACCATCCTTTATAAAAAATTTTTGTGACCCAAAATTGGTATCCAACATAAAGGATATCATAAGCAAAGACCGCAGGTCTGTATCATTTACCAGGTCCATTTTTCCCCCATAATAAAAGCCATATAAAAAAAATTTACATATAGAGAGAAATTTTTACCAACCTTTATAAACTGACAATTCAATATCAAAATTATTTTTCTCTACCAGTTGCCTGAAAAAACAACAATCATAATTTATTTGAAAGTATAACCTACCTTGATCTCCAGCATTTAAAAAAATTACAGTTCCCTATGTACAAATATATGATACTACTGCCATCTTCTGGTACAACACAATTTCCCAATTCTGTATAGTATTTCTATAAATGAGAATCCTCCAAATATGAAATAACTAGTTTATATTACTGAAAGCAGAATTGATAATCAGCTAAATGGCTAAAATGCAGTTCAAATAGAATTCTAGCAATAATTAATTTTTATCAGTGTGTGAGATAAGTTCTTTCAATAATACTTCACACTTACTGAGTGCTTCACTATATTTGAGGCATAGAATTAAGTGCTTTCTAAGCAAAATAAAAATTACTTTAATAACTATCTGAGGTAGAGTTATTATTCTCATTTTACAGATGCAGAAACTGAGAACAGAAGAGGTCCAGTAGTTTGCTCAAGGTTACATAGCTAGTAAATGGCAGAGGATCTGAATTTAGGAGCTTATTGATTCCAATGACTTTGCTTTTATCATTATATTGTAATATCCCCTATAATGTCAGATAGTAGACAATAAGTAAGTCTGTTAACTCATTTAGAATGGTAAGATTTAATTTAGTGGAGTGGAACAATAATATTACAATTAGTGCGAAGATCAGAAGAGTCACATAAATCAAAAAGACATAAATCAAAGAACTAAAAGAAAGGTCACATAATTTATTTTTCCATATGATACAGAACTTATCCTCTAAAAATCCAAATGGATTTGCCTCTAATTGTTTTATAAATATCATATGATTTGTAGATTTTATACAATCAAAAAGTTTAGGTGCTATACATTTAGTGTTTAAATTAAAATTAACTTTGCTTTGACATATTTAAAAATATTAATAAACATTAGTTGGAAACTACTACTCCTAGTAAACATATTTGCCAATTTATATTTAGAGATGTTTTATTAACACAAAGGGATACGGTACTATGTTGTGCTATACTATTTATATATACTGATTTCTTAAAAGTCATAAAGCAACTCAATTAATGTTTTTGTTAATTACAGATAGGGCAGTGAAATAAACTGCTAAAAAAACAAAAACAAAAAACTACCCATGATATGACCAATCCATTTTGAAACTATAACAATAAGAACTTTATACATATGCAAAATGACAAAATGAGTAATTTAATTATGTTTTGGTGCCTTTATAAATCAAATGAATCACATCTAATTTCTGAAATTTCATTTTAATGAGCTTTTGAATAACTGAAGTGACAAACAGCTGTAAATAACAATATAAAATAAATGACAAAATAAAATGCTAAGATAATGTGGAATTATACTGATGAGTAAATTAATCACTTTGAAAAATATAGTAACATGTAGAAAAGTAAAGGAGAAATCCTGTCAACTGTTACTTGAACCATTTTGGTGAATTTTTGGTTCATAAAGTTTTATAATTGTATCAATTTACTATGAGCAATTTTAAGCGAATCATGTGATCATAGTTTCATATTCTTCACAATCAATTTTACCCGAATCTCAAAGAGATGTTACTATTGAATATGTAAATTTAACTTTTGATTTAATTTCCTAGTAAATATTATAAATAGACTAGAATCCATATGTTCAATAATATAATATATACTATAGAAGGTCCTTTACATTTCCATATAAATTTTGGAATCAGCTTGTCAATCTCTACCAAAAAATAAAAAAATAAAAAGCCTGCTGGGGTTTTTATTGGAATTGGGTTTACCCCAAATCAATAAGATCTCAGAAAAACAGTCAATATAAAATCAATTGTAATACTTCTGCATTTGAGCAACAAACAAACGTAATGTTTTAAAAATAACATACAAAATGCTTAGGAATAAATTTAATAAAATGTGTAGGAAATATCTACAATAAAACAATATAGAGAAATTACACGAGATCTAAGTAACTGTAGAGATATACTCACGGATTGTGAGGACTCAATACTGTTAAGCTGTGATACAGCCCAATATAAAGTTAATTCAATCCCAATCAAAATCCCAGTAGGCTTTTATTCTTTTTCTTTTTTTACTTTAAGAAACCTACAAGCTGATTCATAAACTTATATGAAAATGCAAAGAACCTAGAACACTGAAAACAACCTTGAAAATGAAAAAAAAAATTTGGAGGACTTATAATTTCAGGAGGTTCTATAAAACTACAATAATCAAGAATGTAATATTGGTATAAAGATAGAAATATTACAATGCAACAAAATAAAGTCCAGAAATAGACCCCAAAAACATGATTTTTTGACAAAGGGATCAACATAATTCAATGAGGAATAAATACAGATGCTGCTCAATTTATGATGGAGTTATGTCCCAATAAACTCACTGTAAATAAAAAATACTGTAAATTGAAAATGAATTTAATACCATGATAAACCCACTATGAAGTCAAAAATGATAAGTCAAACCATTGTAAGTAAGTTGGAGACCATCTGCAATTTTTTCAACCAATGTTACTGAAATATTTGGATGTTCATATGGAAAAAAAAATGAACCTTAAACCCTACCTCACACAATACTCAAATATTAACTCAAAATGGATCACAGACCTACACATAAAAGCTAAAACTATACAACTTCTAGAAGAAAACAAGAAAATCCTAATGACCCTGGTTAAGCAAAGACTGCTTGCATAATAGGTACTAAGCGTAAAGAACAAATAAGTGGATTTCACCAACATTTAAATTTCTACCCTTCAAAAGACATCACTAAGAAAATGAGGCTTGGCACCATAGCTCATGCCTGTAATCCCAGTGCTTTGGGAGACCCAAGCAGGAGGATCGCCTGAGGCCAGGAGTTTTAGATCAGCCTGGATAACATAGCAAGACCCTGTCTCTACAAAAAAATGTAAAAGAGGCCTGGCAAGAGGCCTCACACATGTAATCCCAGCACTTTGGGAGGCAGAGGCAGGTGGATTGCCTGAGCTTAGGAGTTCGAGGCCAGCCTGGGCAACACGGTGAAACCCCGTCTCTACTAAAATACAAAAAAATTAGCCAGGCATGGCAGCATGCACCTGTAGTCCCAGCTACTCAGGAGGCTAAGGCAGGAGAATTGCTAGAACCCAGGAGGTGGAGGTTGCAGTGAGCCAAGATTGCGCCACTGCACTCCAGCCTGGGCAACACAGCGAGACTCCGTCTTAAAAAAAAAAAAAAGTAAAAGAAAAATTAGCCAGGCATGGCAGCTTGAGCTTGTAGTCCCAGCTACTTGGGAGGCTGAGGTGGGATGATCACCTAAGCCTGAAAGTTCAAGGGTACAGTGAGCTATGACTGCATAGGCAAGAGAGAAAGATCCTGTGAGGGAAGGTGAGGGAAAGAAGGGAGAGACAGGGAGGAAGGGAGGGGAGGTGTATTAGTCTGTTTTCACACTGCTGACAAAGACACACTCGAGACTGGGAAGAAAAATAGGTTTAATGGACTCACAGTTTCTCATAGCTGGGGAGGCCTCACAATCATGGCAGAAGGCAAAAGGCGCTTCTTACTTGGTGGCAGTAAGAGAGAATGAGAGGGGAGCGAAAGCAGAAGCCCCTTATAAAGCCATCAGATCTCGTGAGACTTATTCACTATCATGAGAACAGTATGGGGGAAACCACCCCCGTGACTCAATTATCTCCCACCGGGTCCGTCCCACAACACATGGGAATTAGGGAAGTAAAATTCAAGATGAGATTTGGGTGGGGACACAGAGCCAAACCATATCAGGAGGAGAAAGGAGGGAACAGGAGGGGAGGTGAGGGGAGGGGAGAAAAACTCACACTAGGTAAGTTTCTTCTAACCCACTAAGATAAAAGGTGAGTGCTTAGAGTTCATAATGTCTTAGATTCTGTTTTTCCTTAGGTAATTCTATAGAATTTAGACTTCTACAAATTTGGTAACACTAAAATGTGCAAAATTTTTACAGTCACAACCTGGAGGATATCTTCCTAATACAGAAAAGATACAAAACTGGTAACCTCAGTAAAAGGTTTGCTGACACAGAATTACCACCAGATTCTAAAAAACCCAACTCTTTGAAGAGGAAGACAGTTTATCTGTCTGCATACTTATCCAAAGCCAGCCTATGTATACTACGATGAAGCTGTTTAAAATCAAGTTACCTAAGCAAAGCTTATTACAATCAGTCCTTATTTTACCTCATCTGCTCTTGCAAATAAATTACAACACAATTAGTAAGACATACGCAGAAACAAAGGGTTGTTACTATATAACTTTATCTTACTTAACATATCTAAGTTTCAGAAGACACATAAAAACAATTCTTATTTCATATAGGTACTCCCAATCAGTTTTATGTAGTAAAGTTCTCCATCATATCTGATTTTACTCTAGTGTACTACACAAAACATAAAATATGAATAACCGAACCAATAGACTCCATTGTTTCCCTAATATGTGTAGAAAGTATTTCTGTCAATTTTAATAAGTGTATTGATAATTTAACCTAAGATTTTTTAAAATGCATATATACTCCAGCCTATAAATTCCTTAATAAAATAGTTTTTTATGATATCTGATCTCTCATTATATACTTAACTCTAAATAAACTTTGGATTGCCATTCATATTTACATGCAAATAGCACCTACATACAATGAGATAATCTTTGTAGCATCTATGTAAAAATTCCTGAACCATTGGGAGCCTGATTCTCATAAATTAACTGAATAAAGTACACCTATAATTATGAAGCCATCTGGTAAATAGCAACATTGTAAATAAAATTTATTTATAAACACTAGAGGGTGCTCTAATTCAACAGTGCTTGGTATCTGGCTGTGATATTTAAAGTAATTTTCTCCTTGATTAAAAACAACAATCTTCAGCAATGACAATTTTTGCTACTGTGCTAATACATACAAATAATTTAAGAGCCAAAATTCCATTCTTCCAGAACATATAACAAAACAATTTGTCAAGATAGGCAATATAAAAAAATGCAAATTGTGACATGAAAAATTCAAAATGTTGTGGGAGAGGGAGTTAATGTGTACAGGTTTTGGTTTGTTTGTTTGCTGCTTTTCTCTTTTTTGGTGATTTAAGTTACGTTAGTATCAGTTTTTGGTTTTTTTTTTTTTTTTTTTTTTTTTTTTGAGACAGAGTCTCGCTCTGTTGCCAGGCTGGAGTGCAGTGGCGCGATCTCGGCTTACTGCAGCCCCCGCCTCCTGGGTTCAAGCAATTATCCTGCCTCACCCTCTTGAGTAGCTGGGACTACAGGTGCGCACTGCCACGCTCGGCTAATTTTTTTGTATTTTTAGTAGAGACGGGGTTTCACCATGTTGGCCAGAATGGTGTTGATCTCCTGACCTAGTGATCCGCCCACCTTGGCCTCCCAAAGTGCTGGGATTACAGGCGTGAGCCACCACGCCCGGACATATCAGTTTTAAATAACTTATTAGAACTATATGATTTTTAATGAACCTAATGGTAACCACAAAGCAAAAACCTATAATAGATACACTAAAAGCAAAAAGCAATGAATTAAAACATACTACCAGGGAAAATCATTTAATTGCAAAGGAAAATAGAAAAAAAGGAAGAGAAGAGTTATAAAATAGCTGGAAAACAAATAACAAAATGGCTACAGTAAGCCCTTACCTATCAATAATAATACTGAATATAAATTGACTAATTCTCCAATTAAAAGACATCATAATTAAAAGACATGACTAGCTGGATTAAAAAACAAGACCCACCTATATGTTGTCTACAAGAAATTCACTTCACCTATAAAAATACAGATAAAAAATGAACGAATGGAAAAAGATATTTTATGTAAATGAAAACCAAAAAAGAGCATGAGTAGCAATGCTTATATCAGATAAAACAGACTTTAAGTCAAAAACCATAAAAAGAAACTAAGAAGGTCATCATATAATGATAAAGGAGTCAATTTAGCAAGAGAATATAATAATAGTAAATATGTATATACCCATTGCAGTATTACCCAAATATAAAGCAAATATGATTAGATCTAAAGGAAGAGGCAAACTGTAATACAATAATAGTATAGCACTTCAACACCCCACTTTCAACAACAGACAGATCATCCAAGCAGAAAATCTACAAAGAAGTATTGGAGTCTATACTCTAGACCAAATGGACCTAATAGACATTTATAGAACGTTTCAGTCAGCTGCTGCAGATTATACATTTTCCTCATCAGCACATAAAACATTATCCAGGATAGACCATATGTTAGGTCACAAAACGAGTCTCAACAAATTCAAAAAAGCTGAAATTATTTCAAGTATCTTTTTCTGACTATAAAAAAAACCTAAGAGTCAATAACAAGAGGACCTTTGGAAAACTATGCAAATACATGGAAATAACATTCTCCTGAATAACAAATGGGTCAATGGAGAAATTAAGAAGAAAATTTAAAAATGTCTTGAAACAAATGAAAACACAAACACAACATATCAGAATATGGGATACAGCAAAAGTAGTATTAAAAGGAAAGTTTATAGCAATAAACGCCTACATCAAAAAGAAAGATTTCAAATAAACAGCCTAACTATGCAACTTAAAGAACTCAAAAATCAAGAGCAAAACAAACCCAAAATTAGTAGAAGAAAAGAAATAAGGATCAGACTGGGTGCAGTGGCTTACACTTGTAACCCCAGAACTTTGGGAGGCCAAGGTGGGAGGATAGTTTGAGCCCAGGAGTTCGAGACCAGCCTAGGCAACATACGCAGACCCCCATCTCTACAAAAAATAAAAACAAATTAGCCTGGTGTGGTGGTACATGTCTGTAGTCCCAGTTATGTGGGAGGCTGAGGCAAAAGGATCGCTTGAGCCCAGGAGTTCCAGACTAGCCTGAGCAACAGAGCAAGACCCAATCTCAAAAAAAAAAAAAAAAGAAAGAAAGAAAAAGAAATTGAGACTAAAAAATATATAAAAGATCAACATAGCAAACTGTTAGTTTTTCGAAAATATAAAATTGACAAACCTGTAGTTAGACTAAGAAAAAAGATTAAGAGCCCAAATAAATAAAATCAGGGATAAAAAAGAAAACATTTCAACTGATACCACAGAAATACAAAAGCTCATTAGACAATATCGTGAACAAGTACATGCCGAAAAAATTGGAAAATCTAGAAGAAACATATAAAATCCTGGACACATACAACCTACCATCATTGAACCAGAAAGAAATAGAAAATCTAAACAGACCAATAATGAGTAACAAGATCAAAACAGTAGTAAAAAATCTCCCATCAAAGAAAAGCTCAGGACCTGACAGATTCACTACTGAATTCTGCCAAACACTTAAAGAACTAATACCAAGTCTACTCAAACTATTTCAAAACACTGAAGGAGGGAATACTTCCAAATTCATCTATGAGGCTAGCATTACCCTGATAACAAAACCAGACAAGGCCACCACACACACACATAAAAAATCTAAAGGCCAATATCTCTGATGAACATAAATGCAGAAATCCTCCACAAAATACTAGCAAACTGAATTCCACAGCACATTAAAAAAAGACCATTCCATCATGATCAAGTGGGATTCATCCCAGATATGCAATAATGGTTCAATACATGCAAATCAATAAACATGATACATGATCAACAGAATCAAGGACAAAATCCATATGATAATTTCAACAGATGCTGAAAAAGCATTCAATAAAATTCGGCATCCCTTCATGATAAAAACTCTCAACAAACTGGATTAGAAGGAACATACATCAACATGATAAAGGCCATACATAACAAACCCACAGCTAATATCATACTTAATGAGGAACAACTGAAAGACTTTCCACTGAGATCTGGAACAAGATAAGAATGTTCACTCTCATCACTTCTATCCAACATAGTACTGGAATTCCAAGCCAGAGCAATTAGGCAAGAGAAAGAAATAAAGCGTGTCCAAATTGGAAAGGAATAAGTCAAATTATCTTTGTGTGCAGACAACATGATCTTACACTTAAAAAAACCTAAAGAGTCCACCAAAAAATTCTTAGAACTGATAAATTCAGTAAAGTTTTAGGATATAAAATCAACATACAGAAATCACTAGCATTTTTATCCAACAGTTATCAATCTGAAAAAGGAATCAAGAAAGGAATCTCACTTGCAATACCTACCAAAGGAAAAAATAATCTAGGAATAAATTTTACAAAGATCTCTACAGGAAAAACTACACAAAGCTGATGAAATAAATTGAAGAAGACACAAAAAATGGAAAGACATCCTACGCTCATGGATTGCACGAAATAACATTGCTAAAATGTCCATACTACCCAAAGAAGTATATTTATTGATCTATACATATGCAATCTCTATCAAAATTCCAATGGCACTTTTCATATAAATAGAAAAATCAGCCCTAAAATTTCTATGGAACCACAAAAGACCCAGAATAGCTAAAGCAACCCTGAGCAAGAAGAGCAAAGCTGGAAGCATCATACTATTTGATTTCAAATTATACTACACAGCTACAGTAATCAAAACAGCATGGTATAGGGATAACAACAGACACATAGACCAATGGAACAAATAGAAAACTCAGAAATAAATCCAAGCACTTACAGCCAACTCATTTCCAACAAAGGTGCCAAGAATATACATTGGGAAAGGACACTCTGTTTAATAATCCTGCTGGGAAAACTGGATATCCATATGCAGAAGAATGAAACTAGATCCCCCTCTTTCACCATATCCCAAAATCAAACCAAAATGGATTAAAGACTTAAATCTAAGACTTGAAACTGTGAAACCACTAAAAGGAAACAGTGGGGAAACGTTCCAGGACATTATTCTGGGCAGAAATTTTTTAGGTAAAACCTCAAAAGTCCTAGGCAACAAAAGCAAAAATAGATAAATGAAATTACGTCAAGCTAAAAAGCTTCTGCATAGCAAAGGAAACAATGTTTAAGGTGAAGAGACAACATACAGAATGAAGGAAAATATTTGCAATTCATCCATCTGACAAGCAATTAATAATCAGAAAATATAAGGAATTTGAAACAACTCAATAGAAAAACAAACAAACAAACAAACAAAATCTAATTATAAAATGGGCAAATCATCTGAATAGACATTTCACAAAAGAAGACAACAGGTATACGAAAAAACGCTCAAAATCACTAATCATCAAAGAAATGCAAATCAAAACTACAAGATATCATCTCACCTCAGTTAGCTCATAAAAAAGACCAAAAAATAACAAATGCTGGCAAGGATGTGGAGAAAGGGAACACTCATACACTATTGGTAGGAATGCAAAATAGTACAGTCATTATAGAAAACAGTACAGAAGTTGCTCAAAAAATTAAAAATAAAACTACCATATGATCCAGCAATCCCACATCTAGCTACATATCCAGAAAAAAGGAAATCAGTATACTGAAGAGTTATCTGCACTCCCATGTCTATTGCAGCAGTATTCACAATAGCCAAGGTATGGAATCAAGATGTGTCCATCAACAGATTAATGGAAAAGGAAAATGTATATATACACAATAAAATGTTATTCAGCTATAAAAAAGAATGAAATCTTGTTATTTGTAACAACATGGATGGAACTGGAAGTTATTGTTAAGTGAAATATGCCAGGCACAGAAAGACAAACATCACATATTCTCATTCTCATGTGGGAGCAAAACGAGTGGATGTCAAGGAGGTAGAGGGTAGACCAGAGGCTGGGTAGAGAAAGTGTTCGGAAGGAGAATGAAGAGAAGTTGGTTAAGGAGTATAAAAATACAGTTAGATAGAAGATATAAGTTCCAGTATTTGATAGTATAGTAGGGAAATTACTGTTAACAATTTATTGCATATTTCAAAATATCTAGAAAAAAATAGTAATGTACCCAACACAAAGAAAAGACAAATGTCTGAGGTGATGGATAGCCCAGTTACCCTGATTTAATCATTAAACACTGTACACAGGTATCAAAATATCACGTGTACCCCAAAAATATGTACAAATATTATATATCAATAAAAAAAGAAACTGTTGTAACTAGAATCAAAGAAAAGCATCTTGTGCCAGTGTTTGAATTTATTCCTACAACATTCATAAGCTCAATTACAAATCTTTGAAATTTTGAAAATTGTTGTAATTGTATATATTGCCATTTTTCAATCCAAAAAAGTTCCCTATAGTGTGAGTTTCTAATAGATAGCAACAGATAATCACAAATAACAAAGTTTCATGGCTAACAACATATGCCATTATATATTTCAAGAAAGTAGCTATTGACTGACCCACTATTTATTTCTAATAAAGTATTTTACCTTTAAAAATGATTAGAGAGAAAATAAAACAAATTATAAGTATTTCTAAAATTCACATACCCAAAGTGAACCAATGTCTCTCAACTTCCTCTCTCTTACAAATGTCTGTACTCACTCACTGCTCACTCACATACAATTCACTCCCCAAGGCAGTACCTCGTTTACACTTCTCATTCCTTTCCCTAATGTTACCAGGAGGCCTAACAGAAAATTATGGTGCTGGGATAGCCAGCTATGGGGAAAGTTTCAGGCCTTTGTGGCAAGTATGAAACTGAACCACTAGCAAGATTCTCTTTTGGAGCTCCAACATAATCCTAATGATGATCTTAGTTTCCACTAATATTGATAGTTTTTGCCTATAAATCTGAAAAGCATACAGCCTACATAAAGCGAAGACTGGGTATGAATGTGTAATTTTACTTATAAACACCAACTTTTTCCTCTTAATACAATGTTTCAAAACATGTACAAATTGTGAGACTAGTATTCTATTCAAATAATGGTTTACGATGAATACCTGCTTTCCATGATTTCTGAATCCTGTTGCAATTTAATAGTCTCTGTTGTAATTTCCACTTTCCGTACACTTCCAAAGAAATCAGTTATCAGTACATTTTTAGGATCCCTCTGAAAAAGATCAGTGCGATGTCCAGGAGTAGACACACACAGACTTTTGGGACACACCTGAAACTGAAAAAATATATAATAATATATGCATGCATCCACACACATACCACATTTATTAAATCCAATGACATAATACACTAAACTATAGTGTATTTTTAAAACTCTCCCAACCTAAAGAAGCTATGTGCTCTAAAGAGCTTAAAGTTTCATTCCTATCATAATGCTTGGAATTTAAAGAAAACTATACAGACATTAGGACAGTAATAAAAAGGTAGCTGGCCACTGTGGGAAAAGGCATACTCACTTTTTTGCATTATATGCTTCAAAGTGTATTGTGAACTCTTAACTCTAAGAACTCATACTCAACACGATGAAAAGAGAATTGCTCTTTTTCTTTGTCTGCATCCATCACAGTGCAGTGCTCTACTAGAGTAGTTTTCAAACGTTTTGTAATCATACCTCTTGATTCAAACTTTAAATTCAAATGAAGTAGTACATGGAGCCCCAATATGTAAAAAACATTTAAGTGGAGTTGCTCTGGATTTTAGAAAACTGAAGCACAGCCTCTCTACTGCATATCCTCTTGCTCTCTGTTGTACTCCTATGTACCATTTTATATATCAAAGCACTTTCTTAGTTTATATATGAAAATAAGCCCAAGCTACCTCCACAAATACTCCAGTGCTCCAAAGAATACAGTCTGAAAAACCACAACTTCACTGCAAAACAGACATGACAGTAATTTTTCTGTTAATCTTATCTCTGATACTCTATGTCAGTGAAATACCAAGGACAGACATACATTCACTCACTCAGCAAAGCATAAAAAGTGTCTATTACATATAATTCAGACTGTTACTTTCCACTGAGGATACAAAGATTGATAAGACATGATGCTGTCCTCAAGGATTTAAGTCTAGTTACAGATGAATAAACATAACAAGGTAGAAAAAAAAATGATAAGTGCCACTTCAGAAAAGGATAAACTTCTTATAGTTTGAGGATGGGAAAAAAACAGAGAGTGAAATTCAAGCTATTTTTTTTTCTTGAAGGAAAACGAGGACTTACTGGTGGGAAATAAGAGCATTCCTAATAAAAGAGCAGCTACAGAGATGTGCAAAGCAAATGATTTAGTTTGGCTGAAGCACAAGATATATGAGGAAAAATATTATAGGCCTGCCAGGAAGGGTCCAGGCACACAGCACCTATCCACCTGTAGAGATAAGACTGTCTGCATTGGCAATCACCAATATGAAAGCAGAAAGGTGGAGAAGGGTAGAGCAGCTACAATTTATAAAACACAGTGTTCCAAGCACTGTGCTAAGCAGTTTGCAAATATTCTCATTTAAGCCTACCAATAACTCTGAGGTATACAAAAGTTATATCTCCACTTCAAACTAAGGCTCAAAGAGATTAAGTAATTTACCTAATACCACACTGCCAGCAATCCTTGTTGTCCGTATTCAGGAAAGCAGTACAAGGAAACACAAAGAAGAACTCAGGATACAAAAGGAAAAAAAAGTAAAATGCCAAACAGGAGTAACAGATAGAAGACTGGAGAAAAAAATGACAGATAAAATAAAATAAGCAGAGATAAAGTTGAAGTCCCAAGAATACTGAAGATCTCTTGGGTATTCCTGTATGAACAACTTGATGGGCTGTCCTAGGTACCAGCAGAAGAAAACGTTTAAGAGTATAGTCAAATGGGCCTGGGAAACACTGAATAATATTATCTTATTCTTTGCTGCCAAAATAAACATACTTCCCCTTATTATGAAGTCACTCCTTTCTTTAAGAATTTTTATCATATCAATCTGATTTCCTTAGCTCACATAACACAATGACCCACAGGTCCCACATTACTCAGTTTAATTTTCAATAATCTCCTTCAATTACGAATGTCCACACTCTAGCCAGGCCATTATCAAAGATAAGAATCATCTATTATTCCAACTTCTGTGTATCTGCACATATTCTATTTCCTTAGTACATGCTATACCTCTCTTCCTTCAAACCATCCTTCCTTCAAGCCATTATCAAAGAAAAGGATCATCTATTATTCCAACTTCCATGTGTCTGCGGGTATTTTATTTCCCTAGAGTATGATATACTTCTTCTCTTCCTTCAAACCTGTACTTACTTTTCCAAGAAAAAGTTATTACTAATCTCTATATTTAAAGGAACCATAAAAATGTGCATTGTTGTCATGTCCTTTCATTCATTTAGTAGATATTCAATGAGCATCTACAAATAAACCAGGTACTGTAATTAAGTTCTGTGGAATGTAAGATGAATATAGCATGGTCCTTACACCTCATATTCAAGAAGCTCAAAGCCTTGAGGAAACATCACAAATATAAACAACTACAGTGCAATACTAAAAGTATAATAAAGGTACATGGCAAGAGTTATATGTTCACAAAGGAAAAAGAATTACCTGGAGGATCCAGACATTTCACATAACAAGTAACGCTTTATAAATGTGCTCTTCAACTGTTACCAATGACACTATAAATTTTTAAGGGGCTAACACCAGGTCTTCAAATTTTGCCACTCCTAAAGCAACTAACATAGTACTGTGAATACAGCTGATACTCAACAAACTTTACTATACATATATACTCTAATAGAAAATAGGTATTATTATACAATTGAACTAGAGATAGGTTAAGTCACTGCCCCTGTAAACTGTCAGAAAATGAATCATTCTTATTGAATAAGATTACAATAGTCATCATTAAATCTTAAAAATAAAGGTGGTAGGGTAAGATGAGATATTAGTGAGGAATGTTTATTAAAAACTAAATAGCAATTATGAGCAATAAAAAAATTAGTTTCCTTAATCTTTCCTGTATAATCAATAGTAGTATTTTTTAAACAATCTTTAGATATTCAATGTGCAAGGTAAATATATTTAAACTTTTGAGATAGCATGTCATGCCTTACATAAATTATAAAATGTACAATCCAAAAATGAGAACTTTCAAATTCAAGTAATTGGAACTTACGTGACTATAATTTTTTTTACAGTTAAAGTAGCATTATCACAAGTTTTAATATTCAAATTCATATCAAGATTTAATAAACATCAACATATATAATCTTCAAAATGAAGTTAGAAAGTAGTTGATATGGTTTGGCTATGTCCCCACCCAAATCTCATCTTGAATTACAGCTCCCATAATTCCCACATGTTATGGGAGGGACTTGGTAGGAGGTAACTGAATCATGGGGGCAAATCTTTCCCATGCTGTTGTCGTGACTGAATAAATCTCACAAGATCTGACCGTTTTATAGCGGACAGTTCCCCTGCACATGCTCTCTTGCCTGCCACCATGTAAGACGTGCCCTTATACCTCCTTTGCCTTCCACAATGATTGTGAGGCCTCTCCAGCCATGTGGAACTATAAGCTCATTAAACCTCTTTTTTGTTATTGTTTTTTTGTTTGTTTGTTTGTTTGTATTGAGACAGAGTCTCACTCTGTCACCCAGGCTGGAGTGCAGTGGCACAATTTCAGCTCACTGCAACCTCTGCCTCCCAGGTTCAAGTGATGCTTCTGCCTCAGCCTCCCAAGTAGCTGGGATTACAGGCATGTACCACCATGCCCAGCTAATTTTTGTATTTTTAGTAGAGACGGGGTTTCACCATGTTGGCCAGGCTGGTCTAGAACTCCTAACCTCAAGTAATCCGCCCACCTCGACCTCCCAAAGTGCTGAGATTACAGGCATGAGCCACTGAGCCCAGCCTAAATCTCTCTCTCTCTTTTTTTTTTTTTTTTAAATAAATTACCCAGTCTCGGGTATTTCTTCGTAGCAGTATGAAAATGGACAAATACAGTATTGGTACCAGCAGAGTGGGTTACTGCTATTAAGATACCTGAAAATGTAGAAGTAACTTTGGTACTGGGTAACAGGCAGATGTTGGAACAGTATGGAGGGCTCAGAAGAAAACAGGAAGATGTGAAAAAGTTTGGAGCTTCTTAGAGACTTGTTGAATGGTTTTAACCAAAAAGTCCAGGCTGAGGTGGTCTCAGATGGAGATGAGGAACTACTGGGAATTGGAGCAAAGGTGATTCTTGCTATGCTTTAGCAAAGAGACTGGCAGTATTTTGCCCATGCCCTAGAGATCTGTGGAACTTCGAAATTGAGGGAGATGATTTAGGGTATCTGGTGGAAGAAATTTCTAAGCAGCAAAGCGTTCAAGAGGAGACTTGGGTGCTGTTAAAATCATTCCAGTTTATGTATTCACGAAAATATGGTTTGGAATTGGACCTTATATTTAAAAGGGAAGCAGAGCATAAAAGTTCAGAAAATTTGCATCCTGACAATGCAATAAAAAATAAAAACCCATTTGCTGAGGAGAAATTCAAGCCTGCTGCAGAAATTTGTGTAAGTAATGAGGAGTCAAATGTTAATTGCCAAGACAATGGGGAAAATGTCTCCAGGGCATGTCAGAGACCTTCACAGCAGCCCCTCCCATCACAGGCCTAGAAGGATAAAATGATTTTGTGGGCTGGGTCCAGGACCCCCTGCACTGTGCAGTCTAGGGACTTAATGTCCTGTGTCCCAGCCACTCCAACTGTGGCTAAAATGGGCCAAAGTACATCTTGGCGCATAGCTTCAGAGGGTGTAAGCTCCAAGCCTTGGCAGCTTACACGTGGTGTTAAGCCTGAAGGTGCACAGAAGTCAAGAACTGAGGTTTAAGAACCTCCACCTAGATTTCAGAGGATGTATGGAAATGCCTAGATGTCCAGGAAGAAGTTTGCTGCAGGGGCAGGCCCTCATGGAGAACCTCTGCTAGGGCAGTGCAGAAGGAAAATGTGGGGTTGGAGCCCCCACACAGAGTCCCCAGTGGGGTACTGCCTAGTGGAGCTGTGAGAAGAGGGCCACCGTCCTCCAGATCCCAGAATGGTAGATCCACTGACAGCTTCCACTGTGTACCTAGAAAAGCCACAGACTCTCAACGCCAGCCCATAAAAGCAAACAGGAGTGGGGCTGTACCCTGCAAAGCCACAAGGGCAAAGCTGCCTAAGGCCATGGGAGCCCACCTCTTGCATATGTGACCAGGATGTGAGACATGGAGTCAAAGGAGATCATTTTGGAACTTTAAGGTTTAATGACTGCCCTATTGGATTTCTACATGGGGCCTGCAGCGCCTTCATTTTGGCCAATTTCTCCCAAGTGGAACAGGTGTATTTACCCAACGCCTGTACCCCCATTGTATCTAGGAAGTAACTAACTTGCTTTTGATTTTGCAGGCTTATAGGCAGAAGGGACTTGTCTCAGATGAGACTTTGGACAGTGGACTTTGAGTTAATGATGAAATGAGTTAAGACTTTGGGGGACTGTTGGAAAGGCATGATTGGTTTTGAAATGTGAGAATATGAGCTTTGGGAGGGGCCAAAGGCAGAATGATATAATTTGGCTGTGTCCTCACTCAAATCTCATCTTGAATTGTAGCTCCCATAATTCCCACGTCATGGGAGGGACTCGGTGGGAGGTAACTTAATCATGCGGGGCAGTTAACCTCATGCTATTCTCATGACAGTGAGTGAGTTCTCATGAGATCTGATGGTTGTATAAAGTGCAATTCCCCTGCACACGCTCTCTTGCCTGCCGTCATGTAAGATGTGCCTTTGCTCCTCCTTCACCTTCTGCCATGATTATGAAGCCTCCTCAGCCATGTGGAACTGTGAGTCCATTAACCTTCTTTTTCTTTATAAATTACCCAGGCCCAGGTATTTCTTCATAGCAGTATGAAAATGAACTAATACAGTAGTTCTATCAAATTTCACAGCCTATAGTAGTGGGCTTCAGAATCTTAGAGTAAAACCCCCTTAATAAATGAGAATTTACCTAAAAGATTTATATATGATTAAAGAGATCAATGCAAAGCTGCTTGGCTGAAGTGCTAGAGGACAGAGCCCTGTCTACTCAGTCTCGCCTTCATTCTAAGTCCCATGAAAGCAGGAACAGCATCTGCCTCTTTCATTAGGACCAGCCTGTGCTTGGCACTTAGCAAACACTCAAGAAACATTTGTGAAAGAACAAACAGACTATAAATTAATGGAGAAAAGAATGAAAATCATTGACACATAGTAAATTATCCAGTCTAGGATTGTTGTTTCAAGCTTTTTGTTATGCCTACTTTAAACAGCAACTTCAAAGTAGATTTAATTAAAAGAATCAGCACAAAAAAATTCAGGAAAAAATATCTAAATTAAATTCAACAAGCCTTGTCAAATGACTATACTATAAATTGTAGGGCCCACAAAAATATGTAAGAAAAGGTCTCTCTTTTCCAGGAGTTTCCCATTCAGTGAGAAAGACTTACATTCAATTAGTAAGGTCAATAAAAGACTGTGGTAAATGTTACTAACAAGAAATGAAGGTCTATGGAGGCTCTGAAGAAAAACAAGAAATTCCCACAGGGAAGAATTCAGGGAGACTTCCTGAAGGAGATACAATCTGAGGTGGCCCCTGAAGAATATGTAGAATTTCAAAAGTTGAATCTAAAAAAAGTACATTTCTGGTAAGGAAAAGAAAATGAGTAAATAAAGGAAAACATCAGGCCTTTTGTAGTAGAGAGACAGAGAAATACTAATATACAGGTAAAAGGTAGATATCAAACAGTTTTAAAAGCTATAATTCAACACATAAAACAAGATCCTCTAGGAGTACAGGGAATAATACACTTCTTTTCACATTAAGGTTAGCATACCTATGTGCTATAATCAAATCAAGTGAATACTTACAAGGTCATTCATATTAGTTTGGCTAGCTGGGTTAATTTCTTCCAAAAATTCCAAGACATAAAATGTGTATCTATCCATAAGATGGACTCCAATTGCAGGATCAGGTTGATGCTATGAAAAGGGGAAAAAAAAAGTATTTCTAACAGTATCATTATAACAAAATGTTTTAAATGTAACCAAAATTTCCTTCTAATGTATTAGTCTAAGAAAGAACAGACATATTCATAAAGCATTTAATTGGTTTCAGAAATAGCTGCACATTCCAAAGACACAGTTCACAAATGGGGAAAATGCACATACCGAGAGTGAATCTTCTCCCACTTGACTACTAGCTAGAGCCATTATGTTAGGAGAATAAAATCGCTCATACATGGATGCTCCTTGGCAAGTATCAATAATAAACAGTAGCTCATTGTAGCTGAAAGAAAAATGATAACATCTTTGACCAGGATCATGCTGTAAATCATACACTAATATTTCTACAATACTTTCATAAGATGTTTAAATCATATCTTAGTCATTTCATTAGCTAAAAGTTTTCAGCAGAATTCCCAACAGAAATTTGACCTTAGAAAAGTTAAAGGTATAAATTTGTCCAAGGAAACCACAGTGAAGATTGCTTGTGCCCAAGGTGGCTGCCCCAGCTCTTTTCCCTCTCCCTTGTCTATGCCATATAATTCAGAATCTAAATGAATATTCCATTCAACAAGCACTATTTGGCACCCATGCTGTCCTAGAAATTGAGCTAGGTTCAGAACAAGAAGTATGACTTAGTAACTATACTCAAAGAGCATAAACTCTAAGTGGAAGACAGACAAACATACGACTAAATTGGAATGTGATGAGTACTATAAATATATATTGAGTGCCTACGATGTGCCTGATATTATGCTGGAGATACAATAGTGCCTGCCCCCATATAGCCTAGGGTCTAACAAAATCAGTGTTGAATGAACACTGAGAAAGGGCTAAGGAGAACTGCAAAGAAAAGCAGATCAGAGAAAGGTGATGCCCAATATGGACAATGAAGGATGTTATTTTGTATTACAGAGAAAAGAAGATAACATTCCAGCAGAGAGAAAAGCACATAATGTAAAAAAGTATAAGTGCTTGGGAACAGATCTATGTAGCTAGGATTTAAAGTAAATTTGGGAGAATGGAGGGAAATTGGTTTCAAAAAGGTAGAATAGGTTCAATTTGTAAAGGATACCATATGAAGTCTGGATCTTATCCTATAAGTTTGGAGAAACCATGAAAGGTTTTTGTTTTTGTTGTTGTTTTAATGAAAGAATAATATAATCAGGTATCTACTGCACAATAAGCTGGCTAACTGGCAAAAGTCAAAGCAGAGAGAAGACATGTTTTCTGGGAAGTTTTTTCTCAGACACTGGGTCTAGGTAAACAGCTAACATGGAACCTAGAAAACAAAGCATTGAATCTTGAACCACAATATCATCCAAGAAAGTGACAGGAGGCACAATTAATATGACACATTTGTTCTGTGGCAAAATATGTGGAGGCTCCTATGCATTAGAAACACCCAAAGTTAGGAGAGGTTGTGGAGTAAACAAGAGAGCAAGCTCTAGGACTGAACCATTTGGGCATGAATCCTAGCTGTGTCAAGTTTGGCAAGTTACTATTAGCTGTGTAAAGTTCGGCAAGTTATTTAATCTTTCTGCGCCTCAGTTCACTCACTTGTAAAAAGGGAATGATAATAGTATCTACCCCATAGAGCTGTAAAATTAAATGAGGCAACAGATGTAAAATACAGTACGCAGCCCCCAGTACACATTCTATAACTGTAAGCTATGAATGAGACATAATCAGTGCCTAGTAAAAGCTTCCTCTTCAACACTTCCACACATTGCTTATGCTTTTATTTTAACATTACAGTATTTATTTTGTAGCATCATTGTGTACATATTTCTCTTTTCCATTAGATTGTAAACACTCTGAAGGCAGAATAAGCATCATATTCCACTTTCTGCCACAGGAACGGAAGATAGCCTATAAGTGTTTATTGAAAGTAATCAAGTTAAAAGTTCTTTCACTTACAGTCATATGTATGACAGCTTCCAACTAAAGAGATGCTTAGCAAGGGTTACTAACAATCATCCTTAATGTGAGTTAAGTTACAAATTTTATGCTAATCATAATTTCAGCGATTTTTTTCCGTAGAAGAAATATGTCTATCCCATTAGGCGCCAAAGAATGAGCTAGAAAGAACAGGTACAAGTTGAAAAATAAACAGATGTTCATAATCTCCATAATAATAAGTAACTTGGTTGGAGGGACACTTATTTCCTCTAAAAAAAGATGCTAAATAACAAGAGATGGAATCTTAAAAGGTTAACTATTTCATGTTACAGAATAACTCTGTTTTTCTTTTAAAAACAACCCAGTTCAGAGGAAATAACAAATGTAAATGTAAAAGAGTCAAAGAAATTGTCAAAATAAGTTAAAAATCTTAAAAAGTAAGAATTACAAACCTACTAACCATGTGAAAATTAGGTATGAATATAGCTTATGAAAAGAAGTAATTTGCTAATTACCGTCTTTTCTGCCACATTTGTTCAAAAGCATCCGCAAGTTCTATGTTGGTAATTTCTTCAGAATCTTGAAATTTCAAGAAACCATTTCCACCATGTCCTTGTATAAAGAGTAAGAAAGATCAACAGATATATTTTTAATGCAAACTGCATATATCTAGATATATACATTTACTTAATTCATTAAATTTTGACATCACTTATTATTTTATACTCTAAAATGTATACTATGAAAACAAACAAACTGAATTTTCTACTATGCCAATTAAAAAGAGAATGACAGACTACATAAAATAGCAGATATAATATCTTTAATAGGGTTTCTAATATTCAATTACAGAAACCTATATTTATGCTCTTCCGCTGGCTCCATTATTATATCAGAAATGAGTTTCCATTCACAAAAATGCTTCAAATACCAGGCAAACATTTTTGGTGAGAAAGAAGCTGAAGACACTAGCCAGTCCCACATTTTTACTACAAGAGGTGGACCAGAAGATTGTGCTATTTGTATGCAATCTAGAGGCAGGCTGTCTGGATTCAAATGGTAGCTATGCCATGTTAGTTTAGGAAAATAATTTAATATTTCTATGCTTCAGTTTCCTCAGCCATAAAGTGAGAAATGTATCTGCAACACTATCATTAGCTTACTTATACAGTTGCTTTGCACAGGTTTTTAAAAGGTACATTCCACTGGGCATGAAAGTAGAAAAAAAAAAACTAGTCTCCCCACCTTCCTCCTGGATACATGCAGCCCTGCGAGCTTACAAGTGGTTAGTTGACTATGCCTTTGTGGGAGAAAAAAGTATCCCTCCCTCCCATTAGAATACAACCCTGTGGTAGGGCAGATTGCTTAGTAAGTGTAAGCACATACTAGATTTCAGTTCCCACTTAACCCTCTGGCCAGATTCTTGGGTGCACTATACAACCCACAAAACCACATACACCAACCATGAATATTAGCACCTAAGTCAATGCACTGCTGTGAGAATGAAATGAGTTAATAGCCACAATGATTTAGAATACTGCCTGACGTATACTATGCCTCCAGAAATATTATTATCATATTATCATAATTATCAACCCTTTTATTCTCTTACAGACCCTGGCAACTTCCTACAAAAGATCAGGTAGTAAATATTTTTGGCTTGTGAGCCATATTGTCTCTAGCACAACTACTGAACTCTGCTGTCATAGTATGGAAGCAGTCATAGAAACTGTGTAAACCAAATGGATACAACTGTGTTTCAATAAAACTTCCAAAACAGGCAGCCAGTTCATAGGCCATAGTTTATCAAATCCTATCTTCAACTACTGGAATTTGTTCCAAGCCTGCAGTTATCCTGAAAGAGTTCCAACAGAATCAGGAAACAAACAAAAAATAATAATAATAAATCCTTTAGTTTAGTACATCAAATAAAGCTAAGCTACAAAAAACTGCACTTCATCTTGTTTGCCATAAAAGCTTGAAAATTCCTTGTAATTTTCAGATACAGTAAAATAAAATTTTTCCTGGCTTCATTAACTCTATTGAGTTAATTTATAAAGTTTATAAATTGAGTCTTGGAAGTTATAAATAAATGCAACATGATAGAGAAAAGCGACTAAGTAGGGGTCATTAACTATCTTGACATGTGATATCTAAGAATCATTCTGCACCTGTTTTATCATCAGTTGAATGGAATGCCCTCCAAAAAATTTATAGAACATCTTTTGATTAACATTCATCTTTACCGCATACTACTACAAGACAGGCAACTGGTGATAAAAAAAAAAAAAAAGCAAGAAATATATAATCAATGACATCTTGGAATTCAAAATACAGTGAAGGCAACAGATACCCAAACAATAAAGTAATAGTAAGTTAAATGCTATGAAAGAAACTAAAAATTAACATGGGCATGCATAGAGGAAAGTCCAGACCAGCCAAGGAGAAGAGAAATTATCTTTGGATAAGAAAAATATAAGAAAAATATTCATACCTATTCTGAAGGAGAAAGCAAAAACTATTAATAATAACACTGGGACAACAGGTGTAAACTACAACTGTCCCAGGTAATTGGAAACATCAGTCACCCTAGACTTAGGAAGTCATGGAAGGAAGTGACTCCTGAGCTAAAACTAAAACTATATGGAATAATCAAGCAGGCAAAGTGGACTGAAAAGACGTCATAAGCAAATGCAAGAGTTTAAACAAACGTTTGAAGGACAGAACATTCAAGCTTGGAAAAGAATTAGAAAAAGTATTAAGAACTAAGACAAACTAAATAATATAGCTAAATCATTACATATATTATTATGTGTAATACATATGATAACTATATTATGGTACACTTTATCTCCAATATTCCTCAAAGTATAATCAAAAGACTGTTGTATCTCATATCTGAGGAGTATATCCACAATGCAATTTCATGAATCCCAGCCCAGATGAAAACTAAATAACAATTCTAAAATAAGGCCTAAGTATCTACAGTTGGTAATCTTCATGTACAGCAAAATTTGAGATGGAAAACCATTATAAAGTTTTAAGCAGAAGAGGGATAGATTTGCAATTTCTATTAGACACTTTCACAGGATGATTAGCAGGAGAACAAAACTGAAGGATGCTATAGCAGGACACCAAGCAAAAGGTGCTAAAGTTTACCAAGTCAATAGTAAAAAAATATAGAGATAAGAAAATCAGGAACAGCACAAAATGTTATACTGTTTTCAGATATCATCTCAAATAGTTCTACATCATGGAAAATATAACTACTTCAGAAACCATTTTAACCAAAAATCATTTCACGTGTTTAAATTTCTTTCCATTTGCCTTTCTTTTCAAAGAGTTTCAATATATTCTACTATAAAAACTCTAAATTATGAAATTACCTGTCATATAAATTAGAATATTGCTTCTATCATCAGAAAGAAGACGTTTTGACCGAGGAGTACTAGGTGGGATCCTCCCAGTTAATACCCGTAAAAAATTCTCCACAGTTACCTAAGGGTGAAAAAACCAGAAAAATCAGATGAAATAAAACCTGGGAAATCTTGACAAATTATTTTTTACTTTCAAAAATGTTTGTTCTTCTTTCTCCATATATTACTCAGCATCAACTGAAAATAAAACACCCAAAAATTATATAACTCAATTAAAATATATTCATTTAAACATATACCTCCAAATAACTTTGTTACTATTTTTAAAAGTACTAAAAACTAACAAAGAAGGCAGGCCATGGTGGCTCATGCCTATAAACTCAGCACTTTGGGAGGCAGGGCAAGAGGACTGCTTGTGGGCAGGAGTTCAAGATCAGCCTAAGCAACATAGTGAGACCCCATTTCTATGCACACACACAAAAAATATTTAAAATAGCCAGGTATGGTAACATGCTCCTGTAGTTCTAGCTACTCAGAAGGCTGAATTCTAGCTACTCAGAAGGCTCATTTGAGCCCAGGAGTTCACCACCGCACTCCAGCCTGGGCAAGAGAGCAAGACTATGTCTCTTAGAAAAAAACAAAAACAAAAACAAAAATAAGCAAAGTAAAACTACCTTGGAGAAAAATAAGTTCTGAATTTAAAACTTTAAATGCTATGTGAAGTGCTGCCTTTAAAAACTACTACAAAGCTGCAAAATTATTAATCTGGCTGGGCATGATGGCTCACACCTGTAATTCCAACTACTCAGGAGGCTGAGGCAGGAGGACCACTTGAGGACAAGTGTTCAAAAACAGCCTGGACAACATAGTAAGACCCCATCTCTGGAAAAATATATTAGCCAGGCAAGGTGGTGCACACCTGTAGTCCCTGCTACTCAGGAGGCTAAGGCAGGAGGATCACTTGAGCCCAGGAGTTCAAGGCTGCAGTGAGCTATGATATGGCCACTATACTCCTACCTGGGTGACAGAGCAAGACTCCAGCTCTAGAAAAATAAAAAATAAAAATTATTAATCCTTCTGCATAGGCAATTCTGTGGGAAGATACGAAATATAAGAATTTTTAAATAAATTCAACCACATTATTGCAGCTAATCTATACAACTACTTAGTCAATTATAGATTAACCACGAAATAAAATAGTTCCATGTTCACTACCTGGGTGACAGGCTCAATCATACCCCAAACCTCAGCATCACACAATATACCTTTGTAACAAACCTGCACATATATCCCCTAAATTTAAAATAAAGGTTGAAAAAGAAAAAAAAAAAGTTCCATACATATTTCCCCAAAAATTGCATATCTTTAATTTTCAAATGCACTTTGTTTCTCAGATTTTGTTAGTGGTATCTTTAACATGTAAAAAATTCATAACACTTTAAACGAGATTTCCCAATCTAGAATTTCTATCCCGCTGGGATTCTTTGAAGGCATATTTAAAGTTGTAGGGAGTAAAACACTGATTTAAAGCCAACAGCTGAGTCATATATTATGCATATCTACATTTAAAAAGTAGAAAATCTATCCAGTTTTCTTGTTCAACTATTCCCTAGAACATAAGTGTATAAATTGTATGTATACACATTTGTGTGTGTGTAAACTGTTTGATTTACATTTTTCCTGCAAGACAGCAAAATGCTAATTGTTTCAACAGGAATTCTTGTTGGCCAACAAGGAAGGAAAATGTTTGGCCTATATTTTCTTAAAATATGACTAAATAAACAAGTAAAAGGTCAAACATACGTATTTAATTCAATGAGCCAACATTTTTGAGTGCCTAACACCAGGCTCTAGGTACTTGCCAGCTATATGATACATAAGATATAGGCCCTCTTAGCTTACAGTCTAGGAGGAGATAGATATGCTTTTAAAATTGCTTCAAAAGTGGTCTAGGAACATACAGGAAATTGTGTCTTACTTTTGGTAGGCTTGGTAAAAGGGGAAGGATTATCTAAGAAGACTTCATAAAAGAAGACTTCAAATATTAAGCATATTCACAATCTTTTATATTTAAAATGAAGTTTCAAAGGGAGAAAATACAGTATAATACCATTTTTTACACTTACATTTTTATTTCTTATCACATATTCATAAAAAACACTGGAAGCATATTGAAACTATAGTCACTATAGTTTTTCCACAATTAATACAATTACTAAAACTAATAAACTTAGAATTTTAGGTCAAATATGAAAAATATACGTTTACTATAAAATATATTTACTGTAAAAGAAAGTTGACACATGAAACCTCACTATAATACTCTAACATTGAAGCCAATATAAAGTTTTTCTGTCCTAGATAAAAACATAAAATGTTCATGTTTTAATATTTTACTTATATATCATTGCCTTAATATGAACTTCAGAGAAAGTTACATCAAGGCTTCAGTGACAATTAAGTTTAAAGAAAAATAATAAGACAATTTTATTCTGCCATTGTTTTAGAGCTTAAAAGTAACAATGCCATTTCAAAAATGTGGCTAAAGAATTTACCTCATAACTTCTATAATCCACTTCCACATCATCTCCATACACATTTAGTTCCATATTCTTGTGACTAAACACTGTAGCTGGTTTGGGATTTCTAGGATTGCAGGCCATATCATCTGCAAGCATTAGGACAATGTGACTAGGGAAAAAAAAATCCAGTAAATGTATAATTTAGATAAAAGGAAAAAGTTAAACACAAATTTATTTGTATCATGTAGCTATTGTGTTCATTTTTCTCCTCCTTAGAAAAAACAATTTTCAACTACATAGTTGAAGCCACTTTAATTATTTTTTTCATATCCTTGTGTACTATATATTTTAAAGTAGAGAAATTAGTGCAATCTGGCATAAACTTATGAACAGAATTTCAAGTTATAATGTTTTTCCAAACAATGTATACTTTATGCCACATAGCAAAGGGAAGCTAAAGAAACTGTCTTCCTCAAGCATCAAAAATATTTTTTAGTAAAATTTTACATTCTCAAGACTTACAGAGTTCACATTAAACTATGATGCCCCAAAGAATTTAACTTTCAGAATCCCAAATGCTTGAGTATAAAAACATGCAACTGATCAGCAAGTACAATCAGTTTAGCACAACAGCACACCTCCAAGCCAATAACTCCTCACAAGATCCACAAATCCACTCCATTTCCCTAACACCAGCAACCACCATCTTCTGGCTAGATGCTGGAATAGCTCCCTACCTGGCATCCTGCTTCTACTCTCACCCTCTTTCAGTTCATTCTCCTAATAGCCCCAGAGTGATCTTCCTTAAATAAGTCAAATTATTAAATGTTCCCACTTAAAAGTTTCCAAGGACTCCCCATTATATCTTTTTTTAATTTTTTTTTTTCTGTTCACCTGCAGTTCCATGCATCCCCATTACATTTAGAGAGAAACTGCAACTCCTTACATCATCTAAAAGGCTCATATAGTCTGGTCTCTGTCTCTCCAACTTCAGCCTCTACCACCCACATTCTCTATGCTACCTCCACACTGGCCTTTCTGTTCTTAGAATATGCCAAGCCTTTCCCACTTAAGTGGCTACTGACCAAATTTAGACTTCACTCCTCCCAGATCTTCATATAATTCCAGCCTCAGCTATGGTACTCTATCTTATTGTGTTTTATTTTCTTCAGGACATCTATGAATCTGAAATCCCCATCATCTCCTATCACCACCACCCCCATTAGAATATAAGCTCTCTGAGGGCAGGGGCTATATCTGTCCTGTTCACCACTGTATCACTCACACTACATACTCGGGCCTGGCATATAGTATGTACTCAGTAAATAATTTTAAGTGAATGAAATGTTTTAATTTTTGCATATAATTTCTTTAGAAGGAAATAAAATCTCTCTTTGATACTTCTCATCTTCACTCTACCATTAAAACTGGTGAGTAACAATCAGGAAATTCTCCATTCTACCATATCTTGAGTTTCCCAAGCATAAGAAAAAATTAATGTGGCATACGTAATTACTTTGGCAGGAGACAGCAAGAAGAAAATGTTCTGCTACATATGTTCCAAATACATTAAAGTTCAAAACTGAAACATTATGATTTTTCTTGAAAATTGGCTAGATTTCTACTTTGAAAGTGTTCCAACCCTGTCACGTTCAAAGATCAGATCTTCATCTGTTACAGATTCATTTTCACAGAATAGTGAGTCATTCCTCTTAAAACAGAAAATACATCTTCTCTTCTTTAAAACTTAAGGAGATCACTAATTTACATTAAATAAATATCAATCATATATTCCTTTGTTAAGCAAGACTGAATTGACCTCCAAATGTCAATATAAAAATGAATATTTCTGGCCAGGCACGGTGGCTCATGCCTGTAATCCCAGCACTTTGGGAGGCAAGGCAGGCGGATCACGATGTCAGGAGATCGAGACCATCCTGGCCAACACAGTGAAAACCCGTCTCTACTAAAAATACAAAAAAATTAGCCGGGCGTGGTGGCGGGCGCCTATAGTCCCAGCTACTCAGGAGGCTGAGGCAGGAGAATAGCGTGAACCCAGGAGGCGGAGCTTGCAGTGAGCTGAGATCATGCCACTGCGCTCCAGCCTGGGCGACAGAGCGAGACTCCGCCTCAGAAAAAAAAAAAAAAAAAAAAAAAAAATTTGCAGGGATTTTTGTGTTCTACCCCCCTTTGTTTCATTTTTCTCGTGCACTTAGGTAGGAAAAAAAATCATTGGCTAAGTTAATCAAGGGAACCCAAGAGCAAAGCCAATATTTTTAGTAAAAACGAGATCCTTAATTTCTGAAGAACTGAGTTCTTTCTGGCTTATACATGCATAAATAAGTGTTAGGCCCCAGAAGCAGTGAAGTCTTACAGTAATGGTGAGATCTTACTAAATATAACTTACAATAGAACATTCCAAATGAACAACGCAGTGAAATGCATTTAAAACAATGAGGCTCCCAAATTAGTCTCATCTATGGATGCCTATCGATATGCAGAAACTTCTAAAAAGATTTCAATATTTTTATTTAAAGCACACATATTTTACTCTGGCCACAATGGAAAATACTAGAATTCAGGTCCCCCATAAAACTGGTTGGGCAGCAACTTGCAAAATTCAGATAATTTTGCCTGTGGTTCCATTATTTTCCTTTGTGATGCAGTTTGGCCCCTGGAACTATGGTGTGGTAAGCAGGGTCACTGGGGCTACTCAGGGAAGGGGAACCCAGAAACCTGACAAGCCAGCAAAAGAGCAAGAATTTCTTACCAGATTTCTCGCCTCTCTCTGTGCAAACTGGTTAAATGAATGGTAAAAATCACTGTTTATCTCCTCTGTAAAGTTTTAATTAATACAAAAAAAGGATTCTGAGGCTATTCTTAAGCTGTAGCAAATTTGGTGTCCTTGTCTTTCTGTATGGTTCTGTTATAAAGAGTACTTTAGGAATAGAACATAGGCTTAGGACCCCACAAGCTCACTATTCAAGACGGCCCAGCAAGCTGGTCAATAACAAACTTTGCTGCAGTTCCCTGAAACAAACAAAAAAACTGCCTGAGGTCTCCATCTTGTTTTGTCCTTGGGAGCTTAACCTTATAACCATGTGGTGGTACCTTCTCTTAGTCTCCGCCTTCCAGGGAAAAGGAATTTTGGGGTTCATGTCATAGCTAGATCCGAAAATTATCTTGAGCAGTTAAAAGGCTTTGCAAACTCAAAATCGACTGCTCTAGACTTCTGGGAAGAACAATGGAAGCTATCCAATATAGCTCAGTAGCTAAGGCCTTGTCTTTTTACAATGGTGGCCTGAGTTCAATTCCTGGCTTAAAGAATGAGTCCCTTCTGGTTTGATATCTGTATGACACTTACCATTTGTTGATTCTCTTCCCCTCCATAAACTGTATTACATTTTTCTTTCTCTGAGCGAGAAATATTGGCTGTTCAGCCTGGCTAAAGTGGGGTAATAAGAAATTTAAAAGGACTTTTATAAAGAGGGCTATAGTTAAAAGTCAGCTTAATTGAAAGCGGATATTCAAGCTCTAACAGCCTGGGACTCCTTGGGAAAAGCAGAGGAGGCACCACACACCATGTTTTGAGAAAAACCTCTGTTTTCCTCAAGAAACCTCAGGAATTAAAAGTGGATAGATCCCTCTCAAAATCAAAGGCTCTGTTCTGTTTTGTATTGCCTTATCTGATGTTTTTGACTTTGGGGAGTATCAGAAATGACTTTGCATTACAAGACAGCTTTGGTGTGTAATAACCAAGTAGGAAATATACTTTTAGGGATAGCTAATGGCAGTTATGGGGAGATACTCAGCTCTGCACATTTGGATCAGAGAAGCATGCTCTTGGCCACCTAGAAGTTATGGAAATGTCCCCACACACCACTAAGAGAGAAGACACCCATGGGAGCTGGGCTGATTCCCCCTTTATGGGATCCAGGATCTGATATAAAAATGAGAATGAGACCCTTAATTTCTGGAGATCTATTTTGACTTCCAGCTGTACCTGCTTATTATATTAGTCTGTAGAAACTGCATGTTCCTGGCCCTGTTCCTCCAAGGACTCCACCCTAAAGCCAGTAATCCGATTAAAACCCTTAAAAATTGGCAAATAAAAAATCTTACAACTACTGAATCTTCTTCTGTCTGTCTATCTGTATGGTTATGTATGTGTTCTGTGTGTGATGTTTCTATAAAACAGCTCTAATTAATTGGCTTGAAGAAAAATAAGAGCTTAAATCAAATGTTTGAAAGAAGAAACTGTAAAGCTTTTTAGTTCACATAACTTTAGTAATCTTTGGGAAATAAAAAATGTTAAAGATTATTGGTAAAATAAAGACATTTGTTCTTAATCAGGCAGGTCAGATATTAGGTTTGCTAAATGCTTTAAGGTCATAAACTGCTTTGACTTTTGAAAATTGTTCAATTTACCTACCTTGGAAATGACAGATTCTAGATAAGGCCTGGGGAAATGTGGAATTAGCCACGCCCTCTAGCTATGCAAAGAAGTTTATAAAGAAAAGAGATTTTATATAAGAAAGGATCCTGTACGGTAAATTCTTGTCCTAAACTAAAATAACTGGTTGGTTAAAAACAGGGACGCTTAGGACAAGTCAGAAAGTCCAAGTATGACGTAGGTGGTCTGTGTAAGTCATGAAAGGAAATTTATGCACCAAAGGTAAAAGTTGCTAAGAGTTACTATTATAACATGTAATTGAGACTACTGAAATAACAGTTTTACATGCAAGGTGTATAAGGAAAGTAAAATTTGTTTTTGGTAAAAAAAAATTATAAGAAAGCATGAGAATGTAAATTTTTGCCTAGTGTAGAGGGTTAACGGATTGTTTTAAATTAGATAAGACAGAGCTAAAGGTTGAGCAAGTTGTGGAAGGTTTGTAAAAATTAATTGTAAAAGAGATTCTGTGTGTAAACATATTGGCTACAGTTAAAGGGGTATTATTCAGTTTTTATGTAAAGTGAACATTAAAAAAAAAGCACAATAGGTTTTTCTTAGAGCACTGATCTGCTCTTTAACAAAAATTCTAAATAAAGGGTTATAAAAGGTTTGTAAGAATCTCACCTTATGGCCAAACTGATTAAGATTGATAAATTTGTCTATAAAGTTTTATTAAAAATTGGGGTTGACATTAATAGCAGACTTATGAAAGGGTGAAATTTGGCTCTCCCTGAACAAGATTTTCATGTAATATTAAAGCATAACAAAAAATTTTTGTTTCCCTTTTGAATAAACTAGGGAAAAAAGAAGGGAAAGACAAAAGACAGACAGTTTGGAAAGCTAAGTCTCCCCTCTATCAATGAGTAAAAGGCTTTTGCCTTTTTAAAAATTCTTTATCATTTTGGCTAAATGAATGACTATGGTGACCAGTAATTCTATTTCATAATATCAAGTGTTTAAACCTCTAACATATTTGATAGGCTTCCTAAAATCAAATTTCTGCTTCAAAATTATCTTTTCTGACCTCTAACTTTGCGATGCTACAGAAGGCCCCTGAAGAATCCAAAAGACAGG
Organism: Pongo abelii; assembly: GCF_028885655.2. Classification (NCBI taxonomy): domain Eukaryota; kingdom Metazoa; phylum Chordata; class Mammalia; order Primates; family Hominidae; genus Pongo; species Pongo abelii. The sequence goes on along the minus strand of NC_071985.2, from coordinate 155,805,144 downwards.
TAAACAGGATTATCTGACATGTTATTTGGGAAGCATTGTAAAAATAAAAAATAATGCTTAACCTTCTTTAGGTTATATTTTAGTGTATGTCATCAATATGTTCCAGTATTGCATGGGATTTCTAAAACTCTAATATGTCTAAGTAATGCTATCAATCATAATTATGGTTATTATGTTATTATAGACCACAGAAATTGTCCTTGTCAGCTGTGTTTTTAACCATGACTATTTAAAGTCACTTCCAGTTAATTGCTTAATGCTGCTGCAGTTTTTGAAAACTTCACAAGCACACAAAATCCTAGAATATGGTGTCCTTTAGGAGGTTCATGAAAGGATGGGAAGAACCCTGAAAAGCACTCTTGAATACAGGTTCCTGTTAACATAAGTCAAATTACCTATGATAACCCATCAGTTAGTTATCAGTGCTATACACCTAAATTGGAAAAAACAACTGGTATTCAAGATGACATAAGTCCAATGTCAAGCACGGACTCTTGGAGAACCAGAATAGCCACCTTGTCCTTCCTGAGTCCTTAAAGTTTTTGTTATTAAAAGTTATGCATTCCAAAACATCACAGAAAAGAGAAAATAATTCAAATTAAATATTGCTGTGGTAACTTATAACTTGCTAAAATAGTTTATAACCAATGTTTGGTTTGTCAAACCCATATTCATGGGAAAATAATCAAAGCTTCAGCTACATTTGGTTACCTGATGGTAACCAGATGGTTGGGCCACTTAAACATTTTATAAAGGGATTTCATTCAATTGTCATTTTCAATGCATGCTTTCTGGTTGTAAAAAAGCTCTCCCATCCAAGTGGGCTGACGTTATAATGTAGATTATTATGCTACAGTGTATTTTCACCAGGTAAAGAAAGCTTTTTATGGTTCACTGAGGACAGTCAACCCCTTCTGTTGGGAATAGGCCCCCAAATCTGCCATAAACGGGCCCCAAAACTGCCCATAAACAAAATCTCTGCAGCACTGTGACATGTCTTGAGACGGCCATGATGCCCACACTGGAAGGTTGTGGGTTTACTGGAATGAGGGCAAGGAACACCAGGCACACCCAGGGTGGAAAACCGCTTAAAGGCATTCTTAAACCACAAACAATAGCATGAGCAATCTGTGCCTTAAGGACATGCTCCTGCTGCAGATAACTAGCCAGGGCCCATCCCTTTACTTCGGCCCATCCCTTTGTTTCCCGTAAGGAATACTTTTAGTTAATCTATAATCTATAGAAACAATGCTTATCACTCCTTGCTCTCAATAAGTACGTGGGTAAATCTCTGTTCGAGGCTCTCAGCTCTGAAGGCTGTGAGACCCCTGATTTCCCACTCCACACCTCTATATTTCTGTGTGTGTGTCTTTAATTCCTCTAGTGCCCCTGAGTTAGGGTCTCCCTGACTGAGCTGGTCTCGGCACCCTTCTGTCTAGAACCCAAAGACTGGATATTCTGAAAACATCAGAGAAACACTGCCCATACCATGCACACTGCAACAAAACTTTGGAACCTTGAACCTTGGGTTCATAATCTCACAACTGGGAAAGATTCCTCCACACTCTTGGAACTGTACACCCATTTGGACCCTTAAGGTAAAGCTAACCAGGAAAGTTTCTCCCTAGAAGAAGATGGCATCTTTTCCCAAGATGACAGCTTTTCCCAAGATCACAAATCAAGACTTCTCTACTATCACGACACTCTTATCTTTGAATGTTTTTTCCTTGTTTATGCCTCTATGAACAATAGAAATAAAAAGGGGGTCTCTTGTGTGCACTTTGGGTATACTTTTATTTATGAAGGATTTTGCAGCCAGTCTTATATATAGATAACCTTATGCCTTGACAGATAAAAAATGAAGGCCCAATGTACATGATAAACTTTAATGGTATATACGTTGCCTCATAATCAGTCAGAAACAGAACATTGGTTCATTCCTCTTAACCCACATCACAGGTTAAAAAGAACATTGCCAGGAGGCCTTCATACTTCTAGAAGGGCATCATTTGTTAGGTCCTTTTTCCATGGTTTGGAGTAAAAACGGCAATGATTAGAAGTGTATCCTTAATGATAGGCTCTATAGCAAATTCTACTGTAATGTGTATAGTTACACAACAGACTTTAAATTCTCTTATGAAAGTTATGCTAAATAACACAATTGGCTACACAGAAAAGTATCTCTGCAGCTGCTGGCATTTGTGGTCTAGGAGAAATACATCAAACGTAGATTATAGAGATTCAGTTTTAGGGGATTAACGGAGAGACTGCTTAGTTAAGTGAGGAGACTCTTTAGCTCATTCTTTAATCTATTTGATTTTAGGTGATTTGATTTATGGGGACCCTGGGTAAGGAGCATACTCCAAACTCTTCATATTGTCCTCCTGATAGTCATAATAATAGTCTCCCTGGTGCGCTATATTGTCTCAAAGGTTTTAAATGTTTACAAGTCAGCCATCTCTAAAATGTCAAATGGTCTCTCTTCAACTGGAATGACAAGAGCTGAAAGAAATGTGTGACCATGAGGACACCATAACCTATGACTGACATGCTGAGACCAGAAAGCCAAAATGATGGTAACTGAGAGTGGCACTAATGCTGTAAGTTTTGGTCACACTCTCACCTAAGTGAGAACCTGACTAAAAAGAGGAAATTTTTTTAAACAAATTTATGGGTGGCCATTGTTTTGGACTGAGCTCACGCGCTAGGCCCCAACAGACCAAAAAAATGGAGCTGCTTGTGCTAAATGGGACAATAAAACTAAGACTTTAAGGAAACACACAAATCCTAGAACAGACCAGGTTTTGTGTTCCTCCTGTTAACAAGACATTCCAACATCAGGAGGTACCTTCTACTCACTCCTTGTTCCTACCTTTGCAAAACTCACTGTTCTACTGTTTCCCAGTGGGTTTCAAGACCAAATAAGTACATTTACGATAGTGACAGTGACATTAATGATTACAGTTTTGGTCAATCTCTCAAAATTGAGAAAATAACCAAAAGGGGGGAATTGGTAAAGTGAACTAAATGTGGTCTGAGAAGGACTCTGCTATATTTGAGTCCTTGTGGACAAACTGCAACCTAACTTAATAGGTAGACAACACTGAAAACCTAATTTAGGAGTATGCTCCTATAACAATAGCTGAGTCTTGACCAATCCCAGGGGCCATACTTCACTCTTACACTGCTGAGTGCTCAAACTGTGTTCAAATAAGGCAAACGCGGAGCTGTAACTAATCCAGTTGTTCCTGTTCCCATTTCCAATTTCTGTACTTCCTTTCCCTTTTTTTTGTCTATAAATATTCTTCCACCACATGGCTGCACCGGAGTCTCTCAGAATCTACTGTGATTCTGGGGGCTGCCTGATTCATGAATCGCTCATTGCTCAATTAAACTCCTTTAAATTTAATTTGGCTGAAGTTTTTCTTTTAATACACTATAAACGTAATTTGATGATATAGATAATGTCTGTTCATAAAGGTATGTTGTACACTATGTAATTCATAATTTCCAGGTTCTATTTACTGTTCAGGACAATCAGATATTATATTTACATAAGCTTTTGCCAATAAACATTCTTTGAATGCCATTTATCATAAGGTCTTATTTGATAACTCAAAGTGTCTTTTTCACTTGAATACCAGGTCAGCATCACAGCAGTTATTTAAATCTGCACTGAATAAGTATCAAGTCAATCACTGCTGAAATCAAGACTCAAAAAAAAAGCTACTCTGAAGACATACTACTGCATTCCTATAAATAACAGTAACAAAAAATCTTATTAAAATGACAAAATTCCCAAAATATCCCCAATAGATACAAGAATATGTTGTTTTTGTAGTTTGGCAAGCCTATTCTACCATGTGTGATGATTCAACTCACACTTTATTCTTTTCAAGCCCCTGCAAAACCTATTTCAAAAAACGCAGCATATGTAATATGACCTTCTCTCAACACAAAACCAAAAGAAAAAGTGGGCACTGGAATTGTATAGCAAGTATAGTTACACAGTAGTTATTTATGTAAATAGATTCCACATTTTCAAAATCATGCATTCCTATTAATTAGTTAAAAAAATGGGAGGGCACATACATATACATCTATTTATTTATAAGTCATACATATTTACTACTTTAAGTATATACAATAAATACTAGTGAAGTGTGAACCTCCAAAATATGAGACAGGTCTCAGTCAGTTTAGGAAGTTTATTTTGCCAAAGTTAAGGACGCGTGCCCAGGACACAGCCTCAGGAGGTCCTAACAACATGTACCTAAGGTGGTTAGAGCACAAGTTGGTTTTTATATATTTTAGGGAAACATAAGACATCAATCAACATATGTAAGATCAGCATTGGTTTGGTGGGTCGGGAAAGGCAGGACAACTAGAAGTGGGTGGGGGTGAGGGGGCTTCCAGGTCACAGGTAGATAAGAGACAAATGGTTGCATTCTTTTGAGTTTCTGATTAGCCTTTCCAAAGGTGGCAATCAGATACAGATTTATCTCAGTGAGCAGAGGGGTGACTTTGAATAGAATGGGAGGCAGGTTTGCCCTAAGCAGTTCCCAGCTTGACTTTTCCCTTTAGCTTAAGTGATTTTGGGGCCCCAAGATTTATTTTCCTTTCACAGAAGCATCATTTCTTTCTTCTTTCCTAGATAAAAACAAAGAAAACTGCTAATATTTTCTTCCCTTACCACTTTTTGGTTATTTCATCTAAATAGAATATCTGGATCATGCCTACATGATATTTTTAAGATCATCATCAATATAAAAGTGAAATTTTAAAACTTCTCAAAAAACGTAGTCAGGAAGCCCAATCTGATAAACATATATGAAGGGGAAAATAGCCTAAAATAATAAATAATTTCCCATTATTATGTTGCCCAAACACTGAAAAACCAGGTAAGCCCTTTATCAGGGCTGCTAGGCCATTCTTTACCTGCCTCCCTGAAATTCCACTGCAGCCCAATCATGAACTAGTGACCAGTAGGTAAAAAAAAATACACATTTCAAATCGATGAACAGTCTTTCACAGTCCTGGACCATTAGAGTGTGAAATTTCAAACAACACAACTTTTCATTTGTAATAAACTGGTATTACCTTAATAAAAAATTTTCACGGAATGAAATTTCAATAAATTGTATTGGATAAAATGTTTTTAAACTGTTCTCTTAAAAATGTTATATATAATAATATAATAATATATAATGTTTTCCACGGCCATGCCTAATCACATACTACCTTAGAGCATTGTTTAGCTACTAGAGCTAAGATCTCCAGGCTTATCTTCCAGAAAAGCATCATCCCAAGCTAGAATAGTAACTGAAATTCACACAGCAGGAAATATGAGGGTCACAGGAATCTTTGATGCCCTCTTAAATTTCTGGGTTTCTGCCTCATAGGTGTTGCTTTTCCTCCTGACATAAATTATTAAGGATACTCTGTAGATTATTGGTTCTACAGCAATGTATTAGGCCAAGCAAATTCAACAAGTCAAGCTAATTAGTAGCTTAATGCCAGGGTAAATTACCTTTTGGTTTTTCTTCCTCCTCCCTTCCCATGTCTTGAGGAATCTTCAAGTTAATAACTCTACTACCAATGCACTGTGAAATTCATCGTAATAAATCTACTAACCACAGATGCTTGACCATCAAGATTTTCTGAATTACTTTCAATTTGCCAAATGTTGAACAATTAGCATTCTTTGATACATGATTCCAGGTATTTTGTACTCATATTATCAGAAATAAAAACTGAAAAAACTGCACTGCAGACAATTACTGACAGTAAGACTCATCAGTAAGCAGACATGTTATCATAGAGACAAATTACATGAGGGTAGAGCTAGCTAGCTATAGGCTCATATATTTAAAGTTACATGTGGTTGAGTATAACGAAGATAATAGCTAACATTTATTGAGCACTCCTGTGATGGTTACAACTGAGTGTCAACTTGATTGGACTGTGAAAGGGCAGGAAGCATCCAGCAGGGGAGAAAGATGCAGTATTGGAGGCTAGGCCAGGCTAGTCTTTTCACATTATTCTGCCTTCTTTATATTCTAGCCATACTGGCAGCTGCTTAGATGGTGCCCACCCAAACTAAGGGTGGGTCTGCCTTTCCCAGCCTCAAATGTTAACTCAAAAGCTAAACCAAAGGGTTAATCTCTGGAAACACCCTCACAGACACACTCAGGATCAATCTATCTATCTATCTATCTATCTATCTATCTATCTATACACACACACACACACATATATATGTGAGTTTATTAAGTGTTATATATATTTGCATACTATTAGTTCTATCCCTCTAGAGAACCTTGACTACTATAGATTTTGGTACGAGGAGTGATCCTAGAGGAACAGAATATTAAGGATGGAGTTCTTTCATTGGTTTTGGGGTTTCTGGAGTTGGCTGCTTAATATGATTAGTCCCCAAAATGCTAAGGACTCTACTTCTAACAGTATGGAGAACACTGATAGTCCTTGGCATAAACTATTGTGACAGTTATGCAAAATAAATTCATTTGACACACCTGATTCCCTGCTCATGAGAGGCAAGGAGTTTAGTAACTCTATACATAATACCTTTGACCATATCTGGAGAACCAAGGAACATAATGAAGCTGGTTGGTTGCTCCTAAGCTTGGTGGACAAAGTGATGAAAAAATGATGAACTCAGGGATTCTGTCTCCCGGCTTCAGATACTGAGCCTCCCATCTGCTAAGATTGCCCTAACTGAGAGTCTTATCTCCTGTAGAGAAAGAGCTGAAATTGTGGAAAACAGACACAAGTTCTTATCATGCAAGTGGCTGACCTGTAATGAAAAATGCATGCACAGCCTCGCCAGGTGTCTATTGTTAAAGTGAGGGCATTGATTGGAAAAGAATGAGACTCTGCAACTTGGAATGGGAACATATGGAGGACCCAGATGAAGCTGGGGACACTGAGTTTGTAAACTCTGATGAACCTTTTTTGCCAGAAGAAACAGCTTCCCCATCCCCAGCAGTGGCAACATCCCCTCTCCGACCCATGCTGCCATAAGCCTTTCCACCTTTGTCTGAGGAGATAAATCCTGTACTGCCTGAGGCAACAGTAATGGCCTCCCCTGAGGCAGCTGTCAGGCAAAATAATGTTGACTCTCCTCAGGAGCCACCTCCAACACCCCTGTTTGCTTTCAGATCTATAACAAAAGTCCTGGCAGGCCCCTACAGGTGAGGTTGAGAGTGTGACCCATGAGGAGGTGCACTACACTTGAATTGCTTGAGTTTTCTAATTTTTATAAACAGAAATCTGGAGAACAGGCATGGGAATGGATATTAAGGGTGTAGGATAATGGTTGAAGGAACATAGATCAGGCTGAATTTATTGATTTGGGCCCACTAAGTAGGGACTCTCCATTTAATGTTGCAGCTCGGGGTGGGGGGGAGTTCTAATCGTTTATTTGCTTGATTAGCTGAAATATGGATTAAAAGATGGCCCACTGTGAGAGGTGGAAATGCCTGATCTCCCTTGGTTTAATGTAGAGGAAGGGACCCAAAGGATTAGGGAGATTGGGATAGTGGGGTGGATTAGTCACTTTAGACCTACTCATCCCAGCAGGGAGGATCCAGAAGATATATCCTTGACCAATGCCTTGCGAAATAGATTTGTGAGGGCAGCAACTGCATTTTTGAAGAGCCCTGTTATTGCTCTTCTCTGTATGTCAGATCTAACAGTGGGAACCGCAGTTGCTCAACTACAAAATTTAAATACAGTGGAAATAATTGGATCCCAAGGTGGCACGGGCCAAGTGGCATCACTCAACTGTCAAAGGCAAGGTAGGCATAGCTACTCTAATGGACAGCAAAGGCAAAGCGGAAATCAGAATATTCTAACTTGTGTAGAGCTCTGGCACTGGCTAATTAATCACAGTGTTCCTAGAAGTGAAACTGACAGGAAGCCTACTGCATTCCTACTTAATTTATACAAGCAGAAAACTTCAAGGTCAAATGGACAAAAGACTAATTTGAATTACAAAAACAGAGAATCATAGCCCCTCAATCAATTTGCAGACTTGAGCCAGTTTACAGATCCACAATCCCTGGGATGAAGGGGAGGCCAGGTCCCCTTGAGGAAGGACCTCACTACATAACCAACAGCTTATGCAGTGAATCTTTCTCCCATCCTTCCCCCAAGGAAACCTCCAGCCCTTTACCCGGGTAACTGTGCATTGCGGAAAGGGAAATGATCAGACATTTCAGGAACTACTGGACACTGGCTCTGAGCTGACATTGATTCCAAGGGACTCAAAACATCATTGTGATCCTCCAGTTAAAAGTAGGGGCTCATGGAGGACAGGTAATTAATGGGGTTTTAGCTCAGGTCCAACTTAAATTGTGTCCAGTGGATCCCCACACTCATCTTGTGGTCATTTCCCCAGTGCCAGAATGCATAATTGGCACAGACATTCTTAACAGCTGGCAGAACCCCCACATTGGCTCCTTGACTGGTAGGCTGAGCACTATTACGGTGGGAAAGACCAAATGGAAGCCATTAGAGCTGCCTCTACCTATAAAAATAGTAAAGCAAAAACAGTATCACATCCTGGAGGGACTGTGGAGATCAGTGCCACCATCAAGGACTTGAAAGATGCAGGGGTGGTGAGTCCTACCACATCCCTGTTCAACTCTCCCATTTGGCCTGGGCAGAAGACAGATGGATCTTGGAGAATGACAGTGGATTATCATAAACTTAACCAAGTAGCGACTCCAATTGCAGCTGCTGTTCCAGATGTGGTTTCATTGCTTGAGCAAATTAACACATCTCCTGGTACCTGGTATGTAGCCATTGATTCAGCAAATACCTTTTTTTCCATGCCTGTCTATAAGGCCCACCAGAAGCAACTTGCCTTCAGCTGGCAAGGCCAGCAATATACATTTACTGTCCTGCCTCAGGGGTATATCAACTCTCTAGTTTTGTGTCATAATCTTATTCAGAGAGACCTTGGTCGCTTTTTGCTTCCATAATATATCACCCTGGTACATTACATTGATGGCATTATGCTGATTGGATCCAGTGAGCAAGAACTGGCAAACACACTAGACTTATTGGTGAGACATTTGCATGCCAGAGGATGGGAAATAAATCCAACTAAAATTCAGGGAACTTCTACCTCATTAAAATTTCTAGGGATCCAGTGGTGTGGGGCCTGTCAAAATATTCTTTCTAAGGTGAAGGATAAGTTGCTGCATTTGGCCCCTCCTACCACCAAGAAAGAGGCACAATGCCTAGCGGGCCTATTTGGATTTCGGAGGCAACACATTCCTCATTGGGGTGTGTAACTCTGCCCCATTTATCGAGTGACCTGAAAGGCTGCCAGTTTTGAGTGGGGTCCAGAACAGGAGAAGGCTCTGCAACAGATCCAGGCTGCTGGGCAAGCTGCTGTGCCACTTGGGCCATATGACCCAGCAGATCCAATGGTACTTGAGGTATCAGTGGCAAGTAGGGATGCTGTTTGGAGCCTTTGGCAGGCCCTCATACGTGAACCACAGCGGAGACCTCTAGGATTTTGGAGCAAGGCCCTGCCATCTTCTGCAGATAACTGCTCTCTTTTTGAGAGATAGCTCTTGGCCTGTTACTGGGCTTTGGTGGAAACTGAACATTTGACTATGTGTCATCAAGTCACCATATGACCTGAACCGCCTATCATGAACTGGGTGCTTTCTGACCCACCCAGCCATAAAGTGGGTCGTGCACAGCAGCATTCTATCATCAAATGGAAGTGGTATATACGTGATCAGGCTCGACCAGGTCCTGAAGGCACAAGTTAGTTACATGAAGAAGTGGCTCAAATGCCCATGGTCTCCACTCTTGCCACCCTGCCTTCTCTCCCCAAGCCTCCATGGATGGCCTCATGGGGAGTTCCCTATGATCAGCTGATGGAGGAAGAGAAGACGAGGGCCTGATTCACAGATGGTTCTGCACAATATGCGGGCACCACCTGAAAGTGGACAGCTGCAGCACTACTGCCCATCTAGGACATCCCTGAAGGACAGCGGTGAAGGGAAATCTTCCCAGTGGGCAGAACTTCGAGCAGTGCACCTGGTTGTGCACTTTGCATGGAAGGAGAAATGGTCCGATGTGTGATTATATACTGATTCATGGGCTGTAGCCAATGATCTGGCTGGATGGTCAGGGACTTGGAAGAAGCATGACTGGAAAATTGGTGACAAAGAAATTTGGGGAAGAGGTATGTGGATGGACCTGAGGGGTCAAAAATGTGAAGGTATTTGTATCCCATGTGACAGCTCAGCAATGGGTGACCTCAGCAGAGGATTTTAACAATCAAGTAGATATGATGACCCAAGGCTGACCTGGTTATGGCCACTGCTGAGTGCCCAATTTGCCAGCAGGAGAGACCAACACTAAGCCCTCAATATGGCACCATTCCTTGGTGTGATTAGGCAACTACCTGGTGGCAGGTTGATTATATTGAACCTCTTCCATCATGAAAAGGGCAGTGGTTTGTCCCCACTGGAATAGACACTTACTCTGGATATGGGTTTGCCTATCCTGCATGCAATGCTTCTGCCAAGACTACCATCTGTGGACTCATGAATGCCTTATCCACCGTCATGGTATTTCACACATCGTTGCCTCTGAACAATGCACTCACTTTACAGCTAAAGAAGTGCGGCAGTGGGCTCGTGCTCATGGAATTCACTGTTCTTACCATGTTCCCCATCATCCTCAAGCAGGTGGATTGATAGAACAGTGGAATGGCCTTTTGAAGTCACAATTAAAACACCAACTAGGTGGCAGAGTTCTCCCAAAGGCCATGTATGCTCTGAATCAGCATCCAATATATGGTACTGTTTCTCCCATAGCCAGGATTCACAGGTCCAGGAATCAAGGGGTAGATGTGGAAGTGGCACCACTCACCATCACCCCTAGTGATCCACTAGCAAAATTTTTGCTGCCTGTTCCTGCAACATTATGCTCTTCTGGCCTAGAGGTCTTACCTCCAGAAGGAGGAACGCTGCCACCAACAGACACAACAACCATTCCATTAAACTAGAAGTTAAGATTGCCACCTGGACACTTTGGGCTCCTCCTACCTTTAAGTCAACAGGCTAATAAGGGAGTTACAGTGTTGGCTGGTGTGACTGACCCAGACTATCAAGATGAAATCAGTCCACTACTCCACAATGGAGGTAAGAAAGAGTATGCATGGAATACAGAAGATCCATTAGGGCATTTCTTAGTATTATCATGCCCTGTGATTAAGGTCAGTGGGAAACTACAACAGCCCAATCCAGGCAGGAGTACAAATGGCCCAGACGCTTCAGGAATGAAGGTGTGGGTCACCGGTTGCGGGAAGTCAGGGACCCCAAACAGAGGGACTGGCTGAAGCCATGGCAGAAGAACGTGGATTGTGAAGATTTTATGAACATTTATTAGTTCCCCAAATTAATACTTTTATAATTTCTCATGCCTGTCTTTACTGCAGTCTCTAAACATAAATTGTAAAGATTTCATGGACACTTATCACTTCCCCAATGAATACCCTTGTGATTTCCTATGCCTGTCTTTACTTTAATCTCTTAATCCTGTCAGCCGAGGAGGATGTATGTCACCTCAGGACCCTGTAATAATTGCATTAACTGCACAATTGTACAGCATGTGTGTTTGAGCAATATGAAATGTGGGCACCTTGAAAAAAGAACAGAATAACAGCAAATGTTCAGGGAATAAGAGAGATAACCTTAAACTCTGACGGCTGGTGAGCTGGACATAACAGAGCCATATTTCTCTTCTTTCAAAAGCAAATGGGAGAAATATCGCTGAATTCTTTTTCTCAGCATGAAACATCCCTGAGAAAGAGAATATGCGCCTGGAGGTATAGGCTTATAAGCAGCCCCCCGAGGTGTGCCTGTCTCTTATAGTGGAAACTGCAGAGATGAAATATATTCCAGTCTCCCATAGCACTCCCAGGCTTATTAGGAAGAGGAAATTCCCACCTAATAAATTTGGTCAGACCAGTTGATCTCAAAACCCTGTCTCCTGATAAGATGTTATCAATGACAATGGTGCCCGAAACTTCATTAGCATTTTAATTTCACCTCAGTCCTGTGGTCCTGTGATCTCGCCCTGCCTCCACTTGCCTTGTGATATTCTATTACCCTGTTAAGTACTTGATGTCTGTCACCCACACCTATTCACACACTCCCTCTCCTTTTGAAAATCCCTAATAAAATCTTGCTGGTTTTTGTGGCTTGTGGGGCATCACAGATCCTACCAACATGTGACGTCTCCCCCGGATGCCCAGCTTTAAAATTTCTCTCTTTTGTACTCTGTCCCTTTATTTCTCAAGCTGGCTGACACTTAGGAAAAATAGAAAAGAACCTACGTGATTATCAGGGCAGGTTCCCCGATAGTCACCCAACTAGGAAAAAAACCAAGACCTGCTAAGGTGCTTGCTGAAGGCAAAAGGAATACAGGATGTATAGTAAAAGAAAGTAGTCATCTATACCAGCTATGATCATGTGACCAGCTGCAGAAATGGGAACTGTAAGTGTCATGAGTATTTCCTCCCTCTTTTGTTAAAAACATGTTTGTGCATGTATACATTTGTACTTAGAAAATATCTTCAGTTTATTTCCTTTTTCCTTTATCATATGACATAAGATTTATTGACTTCATATCAGCACTTAAGTATTCTTAACTTTATACAATAGTACGTTTGGGTTTGGGATTGATGTGTTTCCAGTTGTACGAAGGATAGTTGTATTATGTTAGGCAAAATTATGACCTTATTATTGTCTTTATTTGAAGATTACATACAATCTCAGATGTGTATGGGTTAAAGTTGACAAGCGGTAGACTTGTGATGGTTACTGAGTGTCAACTTCATTGCATTGAAAGATGCAAAGTATTGGTCCTGGGTGTGTCTGTGAGGGTGCTGCCAAAAGAGATTAACATTTGAGTCAGTGGGCTGGGAAAGACAGATCCACCCTTAACCCGGGTTAGTACCATCTAATCAGCTGCCAGGGTGGCTAGAATATAAAGCAGGCAGAAAAACATGAAAGACTAGACTGGCCTAGGCTCCCAGCTGACATCTTTCTCCCATGTTGGATACTTCCTGCACTAAAACATTGGACTCCAAGTTTCAGTTTTGGGACTTGGACTGGTTCTCCTTGCTCCTCAGCTTGCAGACAGCCTATCGTGGGACCTTGTGATTGTGCGAGTTAACACTTAATAAACTCATATATATATATACACACACACACAGACACACACATATAGATATACAGATATACATATACGTATATACGTATATGTATATCCAATTAGTTCTGTCTCTCTAGAGAACCCTAATACAACTCGGTATGTCTCAAGTATTGCAGTCATAAAATAAGGACATTACAAGCATTATCTCATACACTATTTTTATGAGCTATATGTTACTATCATCTCCATTTTACAGGTTATGTGATGGAAGCACACACATGCCCCAGGTCAGATAGCTAGCAAGTAGTGGAGTTTGAATTCAAACCCAGATTTGTCTGACATGAACGTCTGCTTTTAATAACTTTGCATTATGCTGAAACTAAGGGAACTGCCATTTGAAACCATTTAATAGCCAGGCATAGTGGCTCATGCCTGTAATCTTGACAGTTTGGGAAGCTGAGACGGGAGGATCGTTTGAGGCCAGGAGTTCAAGACCAGCCTGGGTCACTTGGTGAGACTCCATCTCTACCAAAAAAAAAAAAATTAGCTGATTGTGATATCGCATGGCTGTAGTCCTAGCTACTCAGGAGGCCGAGGCGGGAGGACTGCCTAAACCCAGGAGATCGAAGTTACAGTGAACTACGATCATGCCATTGCACTTTAGCCTGTGCAACAGAGCAAGACCTTGTCTCAAAAAAGAGAAAAAGAGAAAGAAAAAAGGATTTAATAATATGTTTTTGTCTTAAGTTGATAATGGACTCTGATGATTAGGTTAGATACATGACCTCATCATTGCTGTTTAATATTTATGGCACATAATTAAAATAAAACAGGCTCTTGAAATTCTAAATCGAACCATCCAGAAACCTTAGTAAAAATTCTCAAAGAACAGCACTAGAGCATATAATTTCACCTGTAAATGTAGTAAGATACAAACAAAAATCTCAGTGCCTCAATTGTAAAACTAAGATAACAGAACTTCAAAGAGATAAAGAGGCTAATATTCTAGACAGTCTCCAATTAATTCCCCAAAGCCCCTGACTCATTTCTACAGAAAGGTATTGGGGCTGCATCCCGCTGCTGGTTCTTAGCCATCAGTTCTTTTCAGCCACCAGGCCTGCCACTTTCACTCTCAACCATGTGTACTAGTAGCCTACACCTTAAATCTTCACGGCTTCACCTCTACCTCCAAATATTCCCCAATGTTAATCAGTCTTCCAACAGCAGGAGAGGTGGCAAACGGCACAGCCACCTCACCGTTCCCTTCCCCATTCCTCTCAGGATTAAAATCAGTACAGCGTTGACAAGTTCTCCATCTCTTTCTTCCTGTTTCCCATTGCTTAACTCCCCACTAACTAGTTTACTAACTTACTAAAGCACACGAACCTCAGGCTTATAATTCAAATCTGTGCATTACATTACCAAAATTACAAGTTACTATATTTCTGACCATTTTGGATGGCTCACAGAAATAGTCAAAATCAAAAGTGTTGTAGTCATGAATGTCACTGATCTAGTGTAACTTTTTTTGCTAAAATGTATAGGACAAAATTTTTTAAAATCTTGATACATTGCATACAGTCTATCATAACTGAAACTATGTGCAATCTTTCACATATTCTCATGTTCAACAGAAATTTTACTTTTGTTATTTTTCCAATAATGATCTCTACTGACTTAGTCAGTCTCCCTAACTAAGCTACTATAATAAAAGTATTTTGGAACCTTGCTTAGCACCAAAAGATTTTAACAGTCTACATCTAACCTCTTTAGAGTGCTGCAAGCAATTGCCTAGAACTTGACCACATCTTGAATTATACATTTTGCCTAAAAAATGTATGCAAACATCACTAATATGCCTCTTATGATACATTTCTAGTGTCAAATGGCAACAAAATCAAAAGATCTTCTTAGTTTTCTCTAGGCGGAAAGCAAGATAACAAAGATATTCTTTTCATTAAAGAACTCATGTCTATTTTTCTTCTGAGGCATCACTTTTATCATTTTCTTAAAAATCTTTTGGCAATGGCCAGGCACAGTGGCTCATGCCTGTAATCCCATTACTTTGGGAGGCCAAGGTGGGTGGATCACCTGAGCCCAGGAGTTTGAGACCAGCCCAGGCAACATGGCAAAATCCTGTCTCTATAAAAAATACAAAAATTAGGCAGGCATGGTGATACCTGAGTAACCTCCCACTCATGCTCAGACCAAATTCTTAGAAACCATTAATATAAAACTCTGTGGAATATCTTTCCTCCAAAGAAATCAAATTCTATTCACAAATGTTAATTTCACTTGTCCCAACTACTCAGGAGGTTGAGGCGGGAGGACTGCTTGAGCCCAGGAGGTCCAGGCTGCAGTGAGCCGAGACTGCGCCACTGCATTCTAGCCTGAGATACAGAGCAGGACCCTGTCTCAAAAAAAAGAAAATCTTTTGGCAAGGACTAAACATAGGCACACAACACTAGTCGTGAAGAGTACTTTGCCACTGCTCTGCTCTTCGGTTTGATCATAAAAGCCAACTAAGACAAAAATTAAAGGGAAAAAATATAGAATGAGGACTGTCACAGATGAAATCAAATTAATTAGAAGATATTAACAAATCTCAAGTGTAATTCAACAATACATATATTTTAAAAGCAATATAATGGTGTTCATTCTCATGAATTTGATTTAACTATTACACATTAAATTGTTCAGGCACTTACTTTATCAATATTTTAGATTCCACATTGCAATAAGATTATGGAAAAGTAAAATTAAACTTTATGGAATAATGGAAACAAGATTACAGAATTAGCCACCAACCTTCATTTTCAGGGAGTAGAAGAAAAAATTGGTTTAAACCAGTTTTCTACCATATTGAATAATATGGTAGAGATGACCTGTGAACACATATTTTTAGTAGATAACCATATTAAAAATAAAAGAGAAGGCAGAGTTCTGGATAAGAAACTTTTAAAATTTCTTCCACTTCTAACATAGAAGTAGTGATTAAAATTTAGTCACAATATGCTAGAGTTAATGGGTATAGAGTACAGAATGGTGGAAATAAATACAGAATAAGTCTTAAAATACATTTAGGACTAAAATACATTAGTCCTAAAAACAAGCTCTCTTAATAAGATCTTTCTTGATTGTCCTTTGCTTCTTTTCTTTAGATATCCTGTATGGTGAAAAGTTGACAGGTTCTGATTAATATAGGTTTTACTTTCTAAAAACATATCTGAATTTCATGATTTGAAGGCTTAGAGATGGATACCACTTTAAATATGTAAGTTAACAGACAGATGTAAGGATTTAACATCAGAGCACCTTTTACTGAATTGAGTAACCTCCCACTCATGCTTTGGCCAAATTCTTAGAAACCATTACTATAAAACTCTGTGAAATATCTTTCCTCCAAAGAAAGCAAATTCTTTTCACAAATGTTAATTTATCCTTTTAATTGCTTTTAAAGAGATATAACAGAGTAAGGACAGTTTCCATCAGACTGTTAGCTGACAGTGTGGCATGAGAGTGTGTGTGTGTGTGTGTGTGTGTGTGTTTCTCCCTAAGCTTTGTTCTTTCTGGTGACAACTCAGGTAGGAGGAAATGAGAATTACAATGGCTGAGCAGAATATCCACCTTTGCATAGAAGTCTCATGCCACACTGGAGTTTGTGCCTTATGTAGCAACTCCATATATATAGTTTTCAGGGTGTCTAACAGGAACAGACTCAATTACAAGAATCATTGCACTCAGGAAAGCCCGAAGATATGTCTTTCTCCTCAGGCAATCATCATTTATTCATCCCAGTCCAGTTGTAGTCATCTAATAAATAAGGGAACATTTTTACCATAAGCAACATTGCCTGCCTTTATCGTATTTCCAAGGGAACAAAGTTAGAAAGCAAACACAAGTCAAATTCTTACACAGAAGGAAAGGGCTTTGTTAACCCTTTTCTATATTTTAATATTTATTCTAGTTATTATTTTTAATTGCAAGGAATCACTAAAGCTAGATCAAGAAAGAAGGAAATACTATTCTGGACACAAGCCCTGGCAAAGATTTCATGACACAGATACCAACAGCAATTGCAACAAAAACAAAAATTGATAAATGGGACCTAATTAAAATAAAGAGCTTCTGCACAGGAAAAGAAACCATCAGCAGAGTAAACAATCTACAGACTGGGAAAAAATGTCTACAAACTATGCATCTGAAAAAGGTCTAATATCCAGAATCTATAAGGAGCTTAAAAAAATTAACGAGTAAAAAATAAACAACCTTATTAAAAACTGGGCAAAGGACATGAACAGACACTTCTCAAAAGAAGACAAACAGCCAACAAACATAGGAAAAAATGCTCAACATCACTAATCATTACAGAAATGCAACTCAAAACCACAGTAAGATACCATCTCATGCCAGTCAGAATGACTATTATGAAAGTCAAAAAATAACATGCTGGCAAAGTTGTGGAGAAAAGGGAATGTTTATACACTGCTGGTGGGAATGTAAATTAATTCAGCCACTGTGGAAAGTAGTTTGGAGATTTCTCAAAGAACTTAAACTACTATTCAACCTAGCAATCCCACTGGGTACATATTCAAAGGAATATAAGTCATTCTACTTTGCTGTTACATAAGAGATATATAATATCAACCTAGGTGCCCATAAATAGTGGATTGGATAAAGAAAAATGTAGTACATAACACCATGAAATACTACACAGCCATAAAAAAAACACACAATTATGCCCTCTGCAGCAACATGGATGAAACTAGAGGCTATTATCCTAAGTGAATTAACACAGGAACAGAAAACCAAATGCCACATGTTCTCACTTATAAGTAGGAGCTAAACATTGGGTACACATGGACACAAAGAGGGAAACAATAGACACCAGAACCTATTTGTGGGTGGAGGGTGGGGGGAAGGTGGTGATCAAATAACTACCTATTAGGTACTATGTTTATTATCTGTGTGACAAAACAATTTGTACACCAAACCCTGTGATACACAATTTACCCATGTAACAAATCTGCATATGTACCTCCTGAACCTAAAACAAAAAGACTCGGTGACCTTCAGGTCATCAAGATTCTGGGCACTGAGAAAGGGAAAAAGAACAAAACCAACCTGATATTTCTGACTGGGAACCAGGTGGTGAAGTGGATGGAGAGAACTCATGAAACTGAAAAAGCACTGACTACTCTGCTTAAGTGTGGAGCAGAGGATCACGTGGAAGCAGTGAAAAAGCTCCAGAACTCCACCAAGCTCCTGCAGAAGAATAACCTGAATCTGCTCAGAGACCTGGCTGTGCATATTGCCCATAGCAGGAACAACCCAGACTGGTGAGGTGTGGTCATATTACACAGGAAGGAGGGTGATTCAGAGTTCATGAATATCACTGCCAATGAGATTGGGTCAGAGGAGACCCTCCTGTTCTTAACCGTGGGCAATGAGAAAGGTGCTGGGCTCTTCTTACTGGCAGGGCGACCTGCAGCTGTGGAGACCCTGGGGCCCAGGGTGGCTGAGGTCCTGGAAGGCAAAGGAGCAAGGAAGAAAGGCTGTTTTCAGGGTAAGGCCACCAAGCTGAGCCAGCGGGCGGAGGCACAGGTGCTTCTCCAGGACTACATCAGCACACAGAGTGCTAAGGAGTGAGAGCTTAGGGCGCTCACTTCCTGTTTCCACAGGAATCTTTTGGTCAATAAAATAGTTTGACTCAGACAAAAAAAAAGAATGACTATTCAAATGGCACACAGTTTTATGGAAATTCAAGAATAAGGCCTTACAGAGATTAGAACTCAAAAGTAGTTCTAGATATATCAACATTAACAACTGGTGGAACTTCACGGGCTCCAGTATTTTGCCACTAATGTGCTAATGTGACTAGTTATTCTGCAAACATCTGCTTCTTGCTTCCCTGCTAATAGGCTTATTATTCCTGTGACGTCTGTACACAAGTCATCACTAAAAATGGCTCAACTTACAAACATCTACTTTTTTATGACCTTTCATATACATACAGAATATATAGAATCTAGATTTTATATATCTATATATTTAAATTATATATATATATTTTTTGACTTTATTTTGCATTCAGGGGGTACATATACAGGTTTGCTACATGGGTATACTGTGTAATGCTGAGGTTTGGGGTACTAATGATCCTGCTACCCAGGTACTAAGCATAGTATTCAATAGGTAGTTTTTCAGCCTTTGCCATTCCCTCCAACTCTAGAGGTCCTCAGTGTTTATTATTCCCATCTTTATGTGCATGTGTACTCAATGTTTAGCTCTCACACTTATAAGTAAGAACATGTAGTATCTGGTTTTCTGTTCCTGCATTAATTCACTTAGTAAAATGGCCTCCAGCTGTATGCATGTAGCTGCAAAGGACATGATCTTTGTTCTTTTTATGGCTGCGTAGTATTCCATGGTGTATATGTACCACATTTTCTTTATCCAATCCACTGTTGATGGGCATGTAGGTTTATTCCATGTCTTTGCTATTGTAAACAGTGCTGCAATGAAAATATGAGTGCATGTGTCTTTATGGTAGAACAATTTATATTCCTTCGGGTAGGTGCCCAGTAATGGGATTGCTGGGTCAAATGGTAGTTTAAGTTCTTTGACAAATCTCCAAACTGCTTTCCACAGTAACTGAACTAATTTACATTCCTACCAACAGTGTAAAGGTGTTCCCTTTTCTCTGCAGCCTTGCCAACATCTGTTATTTTTCAACTTTTTAAGTCATTCTGACTGGTATGAGATGGTATCTCACTGTGGTTTTGATTTGCATTTCTCTAGTAATTAGTGATGTTGAGCACCTTTTCATGTTTTTTGGCCATTTGTATGTCTTCTTTTGAGAAGTGTCTGTTTATATCCTTTGCCCAGTTTTTAATGGGGTTATTTGGTTTTTGCTTGTTGAGTTATGTTCCTTATAGATTCTAGATATTAGACCTTTATCAGATGCACAGTTTGTAAATATTTTCTCCCACTCTGTAGGTTGTCCGTTTACTCTGCTGATAGTTTCTTTTCCTGTGCAAAAGCTCTTTATTTTAATTAGGTACCCCCTGTCAACTTTTATTTTTGTTGTAACTGCTTTTGAGGACTTAGCCATGAATTATTTGCCAAGGCCAGCATGCAGAATGGTATTTCCTAAGTTTTCTTCCAGGATTTTTAGTTGGAGATCTTACATTTAAATCTGTAATTCATCTTGAGTTAATTTTTGTATATGCCTTTTATGATCTTTCTAATGATAATTAACACTCTCACAGTAATAATAAAACTAGTATTTGGCATCATTAAATTAATGCCACGTCAGTTAATGCTAAACCAATGCAATCAACGTAATTAGAAAACACGATAGGCTGATTCAGGAGATTATATAATGAAGCAAAGGAGAACAAAGCTGGGAATTACAGCTGGGCCAGCCAACCAAAAATATTCACCCCTTTTAAGTATTGTTTCCCCTCTAAGTATTGTTACAGATGAAAAAACTAAGGCCAAAAGAGATTAATTTTTCCAAGATCCAAAAATGAATAGTGACATTCTCAGGCTATTTCCAGGTTTACTGAAGGCCTGGTGATACAGGAAGAAGTAAAACATGTAAACATGAACCTCAGGCACAGCGAAGAATTGTCTTACGTAATAATAGGTAGAACTTTAGGTGACAAAGCAGTTGTTCTACAGACTATTCTGAATTCCTCTGCCCTGTCTGATTTTCTTACTCTCTGCAGGCTGTGCCAACTGCTAAACTTCACAATCACCACGGTGAGAAACAAGGGAAGTAGAGAGGCAATGCAGCCACTCATGTTCTCATCACACATATGCTTTGTATTACTTCTTTGTTGATTTGATAGTAATCTGAGCAAAAGCAACTTAAGTAAAGTCATCCTTTTTGCCCATCTCTGAAGCAAGGCTAAACTTTGTGGTCTGGCCTAAGTCACTAACAGAACCACGATTTAAACTAAAGTGGTCTGATTCTGGGGCTTACATTCTGAAACACTATTAACTGTCTCCCATCTAAGTTGTCATATTCTTATGTTTACACAATCCTTGAAAGCACCTGCATTTTAAACTAGTTTATAATTTATTTTAAAGCAACCATTAAACAAAGTTTTTAACAAAGCCATTACAGGAAACCAAGTTATTGTACATTATGACATAAATATTAGACATAAGACATCAATAGGTTCACCTTATTAGGAATACGAAAGTGAAAATAAAAATAGTTTGCTGAGTTATCCTCAAATTGAAATAAATAGCTCTAAAGAAAGCTTACTACAGGAAAAAGCCCTGAAGATAGGCTACTGTAATTTTGGTAAAGTTATTACATTATTTATTAGTAAATCAAATAAAAATTATCATGCAGACATCAACTTCATAAAGCATATTGGCATTTATCTTTATTTTCAATGAATTGCTTTCATTTATCCTTTTTCTTTATTATTACATTTATTTACACTGATGAATTTGGCAACATAGTATAATATAATCTCAATACCCAATTATAGTATTAGGTCTGCCACTATGCAGTTGTTAACTGTAAATATCACGTTACCTCTCAATAATACATTTTTCTTATGTATAAAATAAAGAATTTATCTGCACTATTAGTTTTGAGGTCTTTAAAGATTACTTTTATTCCAAATTTTTTAAATATGAAAAGCTTTTGAAGATTAAAAAATGTTTTAAAGGTACAAAGATTTGAAAGGAAGAAAACTCATTGTTTGAAGATTTTATGGCTATCAAAGACAAAAATTTATAGTCAATTATTAGAATTAATAGGAGTTTAGCAAGTTGCTAGAACAATACATAAAAATCAACTGCATACACAGCAACAGAAGTTAGAAAATGTATTTTTGGAAAGGTACCATTTACAATAATAACAAAAAAGATAACTTTAAAAAGCTACCAAAGATGTTTATGGAGAAAAATTAGAAAATTATAAAACTTGAATGCTATTAAACCCATAATTAAATAGATAAACCTTATTCATAAATCGAAAGACTTAATACCAAAAAGAAGCCCCTTCTCTCTAAATTAATCTATAAATTCAATGAGAATCCTAACAGGGATTAAGAACTTGACAAACCAGTTCCAAAATTAATATGGAAGAACAAGACCTAAGAATAGGCAAGACCATTCTAAAAAAGAATAAAGCCAAGGAAATCAAGTTAACAGATATAAAGATAGTGACAGTAGTAAAGACATTGTGGTATTGGTGAAGGAATAAGCATCTTTCTCTTCAGTATCAAAATCTTCCTATTTACAAATCAATAAAGAAATTTCCCCTATGCTTCATAAACCCCATTCATGGTCTTGTTAGACTTGCAAATTGGTCCTACGTATGATCTAAACATAAGAGCATCAAGGTGGTGGCCAAACTTCTCCTTTTACCTTGTCACTGTTCTCCTCAGAACACATTTCAACTTCCTAACTATTCTAAATGTTTCTCTATTCTAGATATTATACACTTCTTCACAAGGAACATCATGTAGAGTGGCAGATCAGCTGCCAATATGTGAATAAAATGACAGATTGTTCAGAATACATAAGTATCCTTATTCAAACACTATTATTTATATTTTTAGGAAGTATTTTAGAAAA
The DNA here is from genome assembly GCF_028885655.2 of Pongo abelii. NCBI lineage: Eukaryota > Metazoa > Chordata > Mammalia > Primates > Hominidae > Pongo > Pongo abelii. The sequence continues at coordinate 155,782,326 of NC_071985.2, read as the reverse complement.
AACTGTTGAGAAGTGACAGGAGACAAGAGAAGAACATTCAAAGGCATGAGTTAAAATTATCTTCACAATAACTATGATTGTACATTGCAAATTATTCACAAAACTTATTGCAGGACTGAAAAATCATTTTGTTCATAAAAAATGAGACAAAAATCACCAAATATGATTATCAATATATTAAAATAACATAAAATAATAATATAATAAATGTAAAATATATTTAGAAATTTTAATAAATTAATTGTAATTGCATAAAAATAAAATCAGTGACCTCCCTAGTCAGAGCAATCTATGAAGTTCTACACACAGGGAAACAAAGGAACAAAAGATATTTAGATAAAAAAGAACACAAGATATTCTAGGTTTTCTAGGTTCCACAGCATTTACTTATATCACAGCTATCTTCTCCCCAAGAATTACAACAGTTAATATTCATGTAACATTTACAATTAGAGAATTATTTTAATATACATTATCTCATTTTATTCTTATGACACTATACAGATTGGTATAATTATGTGCACTCATCACTGAAATATCTTATTAAATTCTAGGTGTGCTAAATCACCAAAAATAGAAATGAAAGTAACCATGTAGTAGTTGTCACAACGAATCAACAAATGAAAATACTGAGTTGGAATTAATAAAGTAGTAGTTAAGGCCTGAAGGCTGGATGAAAATGTTGGATTTGTTAGAAAGGCAACAGAGTTACTGTAGGTTCTTAATTGTGGAAGTGAAAAGATGAAAGCAGTGTCTGAGAAATAATTCTAATAGTTATATGTAGGATGAGTTGGAGGGGGAAAGGGACTAGAAGCAGGGAATAAACAGCTACAAAGGGGTTGAAGTACAGAAGCATGTACCATAGCTACAATGTATATTGAAGTACATGAATACTGAAGAAGCATGAAGTACATGAAGCATGAAATAATAAAGTCTTAGACAAAAGTAAAAATAAAAATAGAAAAAAGTAAGAAAATGATAAAATCAGAGGCATTCCTTATATTTATTTAATATTAACTATTTTCGTACACCTCCTAGTCACCACATTCAACATATATACATTTTAGAATTTAATAAGGTATTTAATGATGAGTATGCATAATTATACTAATATCTATAGATTGTCATAAGAATAAAATGAGACAATGTATATTATATACATTTTAGAATAAGGTATTTAATGAGTGTGCATAATTGTACTAATATCTATAGACTGTCATAAAAATAAAATCAGACAATGTATATTAAAAGAACTCATTTGTTATAAATGTTACATAAATATTAATTGTTTTAATTTCTTGGGGAGAAGACAGCTGTGCTAAAACAGTAATGCTCTGGCCATAAAGTCAGAAGACCTGAATTCAAATTGTGGTCCTATTTTTATTAATATTTAATTGACCTTAAGCAAGTCATTTAACCACTCTGAGCAACCATTTTTAGTATGTAAAATGGGACATACAAACAATCTCTCATAAAGGTCTCAAGGAATAAATAAAATAATTCATTATAAAATTCCTAACACGGTCTCTGAATTATGGTGGATAGTGAATGTGTGTTACAGGAGAGGGAGGGGAATCCATATTGGCAGCTGTTATTGAACAGAAAGCCACAAGTATTTTTAAAGAAGCATTTTAAGGAATTACCATACAGTAAGATTGCTGAACAGCTTATTAATGCTCCACTTCAAACAATGTCCTCTTACTTATACGTAAGTAATAATCCACAGCAGCATCCACAGCAGCTATGCTGCCAAATCCACAGCAACATAAAGAGCAATAGGCAAAAGCTGTATGATCAACATGATTTAAAAAACAACAATAACAACAATTAGTGACTTTTTCTACTTACAGAAACATTACCAGAATTTACATAACTGACCAAATAGCTCCTACTTCTAATTCTAATATTTATTAACTGGGAAAGAAGTTAAAAGGGACAAAAGACAAAAAGGAAACAAATGCATCCTGAAGGAACTTAAATGGTAATACATAAGGTGAAGGGTGACTTGTTTTGGGCAAGATTCTTATGGATTTCTGATAGAAAAAAATCAATTGAAGTGCCCTGGTAAGATTGCCCCAGCCATAGATCCCTCAAGAATAAGTTAGAAGATAGTTCATAAAAATCAACTATAGCTGGGCACAATGGCTCACGCCTGTAATCCCAGTAGTTTGAGAGGCCAAGGTGGGTGGATCACTTGAGGCCAGGAGCGTGAGACCAGCCTGGCCAACATGGCGAAACCCTGTCTCTATTAAAAATACAAAAACACACCTGAAATCCCAGCTACTCAGGAGGCTGAGGCACAAGAATCCTTTGAACCTGGGAGGCAGAGGTTGCAGTGAGCCAAGGTTGCTCCACTGCACTCCAGCCTGGGCTACAGAGCAAGGCTCTGTCTCAAAGATAAAAAACAAGAAAAAAAAATCTACTATAGCTCAGCACAGTGGCTCAGTGCCTGTAATCCCAGCACTTTGGGAGGCCAAGGTGGGAGGATCACTTGAGCTCGGGAGTTTGAGAACAGCCTGGGCAACATTGTGAGATATCAACTCTACAAAAAAATTTAAAAATTAGCCAGGCATGGTGGTGCGCACCTGTAGTTCCAGCTACTTGGGAGGCTGAGGAGGGAAGATCACTTGAGCCCAGGAGGTTGAGGCCGCAGTGAACCGTGTTTGCGTCACTGTACCCCACCTAGGGCAATGGAGTAAGACACTCAAAAAAAAAACAATACCTGACTAAAAACAACCAGACTATACAGCACTGTTAGCTCAGTGCGGGTTGACAAACAAGATTAAGAGAATATAAGTAAATGGTATTCATAACAGTTTCCTTTCTCGTCTAGACTAATGAGGTTCTACTTAGCTATGGGTCTTTAGCACACTATTCATTCATTCATTCACTCTGCAACAACATACCAAAGAATGCACTGTGAGAAATACATAGTATAACATCCAGCTTTGAAGATATAAGATCAACACATGTAACAAAGTGCCAAAAGAGAGGCACAAATACAGTATTTATGCAAGAAAAACCAAGAAAGCTTTAGGGAATTCGTGGATTGAATCTGGACATCAGAAAACTAGAGGGGAAGGAGAAAGGAAAGAACTGCAGGTGAGCGACCAGTGCAAGGTAATGAAGGACAATACAGTGACTAGGAAGAAAATGGCTGGAGCATAAGAGATTGAAACTGAAAGATCAGAATGTCAGATTTGGAATCAGACTGCAAAAAGTCTTCAGTACCAGGATAAGGGATTTGAACTTTATTCTAAATAGTCTAAAAAGCTTTGAGTAAGGGGAAATAAAGAATAAAAGCTTTAAATTAGGAAGATTAATCTCACATAAGACTGAAATACAGAATAAGAAAAAAAAATAGTGTTAGATGGACTCAGAAAAGCTACTGGATTTTATAGAAACAATGCATCAGACAGGGATCACTACATAAACTCACATCCACCCAACCTGTAGTGGAGCTAAATTGTATTTTTAAAAACATTATATAGACATTTTACTCTGTGAACTAAATCTTTTGCACTCAGCCAAAAGAGAGTGACAGAGACAGATCATGTCTCTCAATCTAATAGTAAATGCATTAATTCTCTAGAGTAAACAGGAGATGGGAGCTATGATTCTACATTCCCTCAGTCAGCCTCAATTCCCATGTGCTTCGCACAGCATGCGGAACACAATTCTAGTGTTAAAGATACGTATATTTTTCATAAACGTGGCTCTAATCACAAGTAAAGCACTTTATCCAGTGTGCAAACGAAGAAAATAGTAATAGCACTGGAGGAAAAACTAGCTGTGGTAGACTTAATGAAAGACAATACTAAACTGTAATTTATGTGCTATTTGGGAAACTTTCAGGAGTGACTGTGGCTCAATGTTTGCTTCACATACCAACCTTAGAACCTAACCCTACTTAATGCCTTTTCTTCATCTTAATCATACTAAACATACTGAAGGTAGCTAAACAGGGATTTAGTCCAAAACAATTATTTGAGGGCAGAAAATTCCCAAAAATAATGAAACATTTTAGGAAGCTAAAACCAGGCAAATAAAAACAGAATCTCCATAAGGTTAGAGATTTGTGTGGGCACAAAGTACAAAAACCTCACCTGCATGGAACTTAGATAAGAAACTGGTCATACTCGAGCTAGAGAGCACTTATGAGGGTCTTATGAGTGTATCTTTGCATTTTCTCCCAGAACCATTAATAACCCTTTTCCCTGAGTCAATATTTTCAAATATTATAAAATTCTGGCAACCTATTTATTAAAATGTCTTTAATATCATACTAACATTTTCTAACGTTGGGGGAAGTCAGGGACCCCGAACGGAGGGACCAGCTGAAGCCATGGCAGAAGGACATAAATTGTGAAGATTTCATGGACATTTATTAGTTCCCCAAATTAATACTTTTATAATTTCTTATGCCTGTCTTTACTGCAATCTCTGAACATAAATTGTGAAGATTTCATGGACATTTATCACTTCCCCAATCATTACTCTTATAATTTCCTATGCCCGTCTTTACTTTAATCTCTTAATCCCGTCATCTTTGTAAACTGAGGATGTATGTTGCCTCAGGATCCTGTGATGATTGTGTTATCTGCACAAATTGTTTGTAGAGCATGTGTGTTTGAACAATATGAAATCTGGGCATCCAAAAGGAATACAATGGCTGCAATTTTCAGGGAACAAGGGAGATAACCTTGTTATCTCCTGACTAGGGCCCAACTGCCTGAAGGGCCGGACAGAACAGAGTCATATTTCTCTTCTTACAAAAGCGAATAGGAGAAATATCACTGAATTCTTTTTCTCAGCAAGGAACAGCCCTGAGAAACAGAATGTATTCCTAGGGGGAGGTCTCTAAAATGGCCGCTCTGGGAATGTCTGTCTTACACGGTTGTAGATAAGGGATGAAATAAGCCCCAGTCTCCTGTAGCGATCCCAGGCCTATTAGGATTAGGAAATTCCTGCTTAGTAAATTTAGGCAGACTGGTTGTCTGCTCTCAAACCCTGTCTCCTGATAAGATGTTATCAATGATAATGCATGCCCAGTGGGACATGAAACTTCATCAGCAATTTTAATTTCGCCCTGGTCCTGTGATCTCGCTCTGCCCCCATTTGCCATGTGATATTTTATTGCCCTTGAAGCATGTGATCTCTGTGACCCACACCCTATTCGTACACCCTTCCCCTTTTGAAATCCATAATAAAAACTTGCTGGTTTTGTGGCTCAGGGGGCATCACAGAACCTGCTGACATGTGATGTCTCCCCTAGACATCCAGCTTTAAAATTTCTCTCTTTTGTACTCTTTCCCTTTATTTCTCAGACTGGCCAACACTTAGGAAAAATAGAAAAGAAGCTATGTTGAAATATCGGGGGCTGGTTCCCCTGATATTCTAACACTAGACTAACACAATTTAGCGGATATAAATATTTTTACTTTTAAAATACAAACTGTGTTTGCTTTGCACAACTGATAAAATATTTCCAAATCATACATTTATTTACCCAATACTAGCTGAGCAGAATCTTTTCTATTGATTTCTATTTATTAAATAACAAATGGCTTAAATCACCAACTGTTTAAATCCTTAATTATCCCACAACAAAGACTTCATAAACACAGTTATAGATAAGCAATCATTTGAAACAGAAATAAGCTTTTAAATAACATTCTTCAGAAACCTAAGGACAAACCTACTAAACATAATATACAAAATATATCCTATTGCTATTGTCTATTCCTAAAAGCTCCTTCCAAATCTAACTTAAATCATTTAAATATATCTTAATGATTGACTCATACAACAAAGATTAATTTACCAAAGAAAAACTATTGCCAAGCCATGCATAGTGATTCTCTAGAAGAGTATGTCCAGTATAGACTCAAGAGCCATTAAAGACCAAAAGATAACTACATAGGCCTATTTGAGAAAAACCAATTGACAAATGACAAGAATTATATCTATACACTTGCTATAACAAATCAACCTCCTTCTCAGACTTAATGTAATTTTAAAATAGTAATATTATCTAGTTGCCATGATTTCCAGATGAAATATGGAAATTATAGTTTTGTCAGTTACTCAGACTGAAATGATCTATTCACAAAGACTGTAATATAACTTTGTTTCCTGAGTCATTCACTGTTTCCTTTCTGTTCCTGCAGCACTTTATGCATATCTCTTATTTGTTTTTACTGGAAGTACTTGAATCCTGAAAGAAGGTACTATTATTATCATGTAACAAATGAGAAACAAGCTTAGTATAGTAAAGTGACTTAAAGAAAAATCATAATTAAAGCCAGATTTCAAAGTCATATCTAACTACAAGGCTCTTTCCACACTGACTCACTGGTACTAAATAAATCAACCCTAAATAACTGAATTGACTACAGTTTCTTGCTATAGCTGCTTTGGTAGTAGGAAAAACAAACCTATCATGGACAAAACAAAGTAGAAGACATGCTCTGAGTGAAGGTGTGGGGATACTGTCTATTACCTGAACTCACTCCCTACAAGCAGGAAAACTCCCACTTTATGAGTCTTCATATAAAGCAAAGCCCATCTTCCTATACAGAGGCTAACAATGCCATATACTAGCTCTTCCAGTCACCCTGCAGCACAGACATGGGTGCTGAACCTAGACTTTACCAATATAACATTCCCACCAAGACCTCTATAAGAGAGACAGTAAGAAGTTGGGACAGCAAAGTTCGAATTTTAGCAGCAGGAGGCAATAGCAACATTAAGTTTCAAAAGGAAACAAACAGTAGCAGCTATGCAGTGGCTGAGTCTAGGCTTCAGCAATTTGCATCTCCATTATTGTCACCAGACTGTTTTAGGTCATTTTTTTGCTATGTCTCTTCTAATATCTAGGCTTCCTTGTTCCTGGCTATTAAAGGATACAACCTTCTCACTAATTTGGCAAGGTAATCAATATGCTTTCAATAAATTCCTTTTCCACTTGAATCAATAAGAATTGCACTCCATTATCTGCAATTAAAAACCCTGACTGAGCCATTTACTAATTAAATACATTACACTCAATAATTATATTTTATCCAATCTTTTTACCTTAGCATTTGTTCTTTTATATAATTTGTCATTATGGTCTTAAGTAACATCTAATTTATACATGGTAGTATGCTCTAATGACAACAATAAAAAATCTTCAAATCAGATTTTTTTTTTACCTTTTTCAAAAGTAACACAAAATACAAATATAACAACAATTATCTAAGGGTTATTTTCACTGAAGTTCAAAGTTAAGCTTTATTAAGGCTTCTTACCTGTCAGGAATACCTAGCCTCTTGACACTTCTATAAACGGAAAGCGTATTTGCAACATGTCGATAATTAAACCAGAATCGGGATGTACACACCTAAAGTATTAAAACAAAAACACAATTTTTATGCATCAAGGCTAACTATGGAGCTGCAGAGTATTTTTCTTTAAGCAAGATACAGAGATCTCTAAGAAACAGTATGCCATAATTCAGGCTTTAAAACAGCAAATACAAAAAATTGTCAGTAAAGGCCAGGCACAGTGGCTCATGCCTGTAATACCAACACTTTGGGAAGCCAAGGTGGGAGGATCACTTGGGTCCAGGAGTTCGAGACCAGCCTGGCCAACATGGCAAAACCCCACCTCTACTAAAAATACAAAAATTACCCAGGTGTGGTGGCATGCACCTGTAGTTCCAGCTACTTGGGAGGCTGAGGCATGAGAATCACTTAAACCTGGGAGGTGGAGGTTGCAGTGAGTGGAGATGGCACCACTGCACTCCAGCCTTGGCAACAGAGCAAGACTCTGTCTCAAAAAAAGAATTGTCGGTAAAACTAATCTCTCCAAAGAGAAGTCTTTCATAACTACTATTAGATTTGAAAAGACCATTCAGCTTAAGAGAAAGCATATCTTTGAGAAATTTAATCAAATACTGAACCAACTTAGTTATCACAATTTTTGTGACTCAATAACATTCCTATTTCTAAAAAATTAAATTCTTTAGAATCAAAGACAATGCCCATAATTTCCTCACAGAATAGAGAAGAAAATTAGCTACATAGGGTTATACAATATTTGTTTCATTCCACATTGCTTCCTTTATTGTGAGAAATGTAGGACACAGGATAAAACATAACATATAAAACAACTGTAAATGTACATAAGAGAGTGCATTATAAAGAAGCTACTGAACTCAAGAGAAAATTAGAAACAATCCAACCAAGTTTTATAGTTTAAAAAAATTCCTAAGAATTATATTAAAGGTGCTAGGAAAATCTAATTCCATGCCTCAAAAGTTAGTGTTGTTGAGAACCCATTCTAAGGTAAGCAAATATAGATTGGGGTTACTTGGTAATATATCTACCAAGCACAATCCTGGCTTCTATCACATGCCTGTGCCTTTAGTAGGTATAACGACAATTTTGAGAACAGCATAAGTGTTCTTGCCCCTGACAAACAGAAAGGAACTACATGGTTTTTTTAAATTAAGTTTTCAACCCAGAATCCAATCAGGAAAAGACTAAACTTTTGACTATATAAAAATGTAAAATTCCATACATCAAAAATATCATAAAATTCTGGCTGGACACAGTAGCTTACATCTATAATCCTAGCAGTTTGGGAGGCCAAGGTGGAAGGATCACTTGAGGTTAGGAGTTAAGGAACGGCCTAGGCAACACAACGAGACCCCCATCTCTACAAAAAAAAATGTAAAATTTAGCAAAGAGTGGTGGTTTGTGGTTGTAGTTCTAGCTACTTGGGAAGCTGATGTGGGAGGATCACTTGAGCCCAGGAGTTCAGGGCTACAGTGAGCTATGATCACACCACTGCACTCCAGCCTGGGAGACAGTGCGAGACCTTATCTCCAAAAACTACCTTTTTAATTTTAAAAAATAAAGTACAATTTATTAAAGTTTCACTATACTAATATGTAAAATATTGGACAAAAAAAAGAAAACTGCAGTTGTAATACAATGCTCAGTAATGTTTCTTTTTCATCTTTTATTTTTTACCAGGTTACTGAAATTGAAGAGAGGTTTGGTTAGAGGTTTCCCAGAGCAAGGAAGGCTTTCATGTGTGTGTCAGTATAAGCTAACAGTATTTTAGTTCCAAAAGATAAGCCCTTTGGCAATTGATGGTCTGCACATAGGCAGTTATTGCCTCTTGAACATGGAGGGGCTCCTAGTTTCCTGTAGAAAAAGTCTATCCTGTCAAATTGGTAGATGATGGCCTGACTCTCAATAGTTCTTACTTTTAAGTAGGCATTGAAATCCTCTCTCCTTATCTTTAGCAGTCTTTTCTCAGCAACTTCAGAAAAATTTCTTCTGAAGGGTAGCATATATAACAGGTTTTTTCTTGAAGAACAAGAAAATGAGCCATGAACCCATGTTACACTGTCCTATTTAATCACAATGCTATTATATTTAAAACAAACAAGTATAGAACCTGTAATTACCCTATTTACTTATAGGAACCTATAGATAATTCATTATCTATATTTTTATCAAATGTGTTTGTCAAATGATTCTCAATAAATTTACAAAGCCTCATTCATTTGGCGTCGGTAAGTTAATTATAGTCTTGCATGTTTATTCTGCACTTTAAGTTGAATTCCTCTATCCATCTCCTTTACATTCCCACTATATTCTTACCATTTATAATCCCCAGTTTTCTTCCTTTTCCAACATGCATTAGTGGCTTTGAGATGCTGTACATTCTCTGCTCCCTTTTTCACAAAATCAGCTTCCTTTCCTGCCTCTTTGAACCTATTCTCTATTTCCCCATTGTTTCTTCCAGTCCAACCCTTGTACATGTTTTTTCACTAAGTCAAACATTATATTTTCTAATCATATAAATGCCATTAAATGAAACTCTAGTAATGAAACTATTATCCAAATATTTTCCAAGCATAGGAAAAACAAATTTGATTATGTGAATTCTGTTTGAGGAATTAAAACTACAAATTTCTGAATCCAGAAAAATTAAAGATGATAATTCACACTAAGGTTGGGCAAAAGGCAGAAGAAAAAAAAAGGCCAATAAGCAGGCCTTACTAAAAATCAAAACAATGCAAATTAAAACAAAATTTAATGTGTTGACCAGCAGTCAAAAAGTTAAGATAAAAATTAAGAATACATAGCTGACTTGGATTTAGAAAAGGAGCCACAGTCTTTCTGGAGGCAATCATGCTCCATGACTTCACATTCTTACACTTAGGAATTTATCCTAAAGAGAAAATTAGTCAGGTCACAGAGTTGTGTGTATAAGAATGTCCAACACAGCCCTGTTTACAATAACGAAAAATTTAGATTCTAAATGCCCATAAACTGGAGGTTACAGTACATTCATAAAACGGAAGAAAATACAGCTTTTGGAAAAGATTATATATCTCCATACCTACTGGCAGGGAAAGATCCCTAAGATAATACTAAAGGGTTGCAAAATAGCAGGTATAATATGATCCCAATTATATAAAATCATATATCTATATATCTTTATGCTTATATATGAAGAGGGAAAGGGCTTGAACAATGCTCACCAAAATATTAACTCTGGGATGTGGGACTTGAAGCCATTTTCCCTGTCTTCTTTAATTGAGGTGAAATTCGCAAAACAAAATTAGTCTGCCTTCTTTAAACTTTTCTGTATAACTTGAACTTCTACAGTGGTCATTTATTATTTTTATAAGCAGAAAAAACAACCGAAAAATTTTTTAAAAGTGTAAGTAGAAAGTATCTATAAACTAATACTATAAATAAGAGATGCAATTAGTAGTTTCCGGCATTAAAATATTTCCACCTTTTATAAAATGCTTCCTTTAACAATAGCATTCCTAATTTATTCTTACATTTATTTTCAGATCACCACTTGACAGATATTCTGAGGACAAAGAATATTACTAGAGTATTATAGTTGATGTGGTCAATTTAAAATATAGCCAAATCAAAATAAAGAATTTCTGATATAAAATGTAAAAAAATAAATTGTATTTTCAAAAATTTGATTCACACAAATTTCTCAGATACATATCTAATGTGAACAGCAAGGTATACTTTTACAGTATACTTACCAGAACAGCCCAGTTGTTTGTATGGCCACTTCTAAAGAATTGTTCTGCTTGATCCTAAATAAGCAAAACAAATAGAAGAAAAAGGCACAATTTCTCAGAATAAAGACTGATAATGGACAGTTAAGACTCATGTAGTTTTTACAGTTGTAATAACAATCATCTTACTTAAGTTTATGAAGATTCAAAGAATCAAAAGAACTTATTGCTTAAGATACTATAAGGACAAAAGTCCTGAACTGGAAATCTGGAGAACTGGGTTTCATTCTTGGCTTAGACACCAATTAAACAGAGTAACCTTGATTAAGATACTTAACCTCCCTGGAGACTCAGTTTCCTCATGTGCAAAATGAAAGCAATGCCAACCCTTTGCTCTTTTCAACACCAATCACAGTGCTCTTTTAGAGAACTGTAAGATATATGTGCAAGAGCTTCTGCTTTAAAATATATTTAGCATTACTCAAATGAAAGCATACTATATAACTCATATCTTTCTATTTCCCATACCCTGAGAATTATTAAGAAAGTAGAATGTATGTTCAATTAAGAACATACAATCTGCTTGTTCAACATTTAACAAGGCTATTATTTAAAACTGCAACCTCGTCCCACCATTTTTCTTACTATGATTTATTTTTTCTACTGTGTTCATCATCTTGTTACATTATATATATAATTAACTTATTTATTATGCGTATTAATTGCCTGTCTTTCCCAAAACAATGTAAGCTTCAGTAGGGCAGGGGCTTTCATCAGTTATATTCAATGATGTATTCCAAGTAAGTTTGGCATATAGTGGGTTTTTAATAAATATTTTTTGAATTAATGAGTCCATGGTCCAAATGCCTTTACTGTCGGTAAACAAATCAAGAGTCTCCTATGGAAAACTGAAACCGCATGGTTGATAGGTTCAGAATATGGTAAGAAGGTATTACATAAAGGTTGTACTATAAAGTTGTAACTTTCAAAATCTCCTTTTAGGGTTGTACTCTGATAATTCCTCTATTAAAGTGATCACTCTCTACAGTGAGAAGGCAAGGTAAAAATGCATATGCCAGGAATTTAACCAAAGATTAATATTTCACTTTTAGTAAAGCCATACAGATAATTTTTATCCTCATGAATTGCTTGTGAGATATAATCTCCCTACATCCTCAACAAAAACAAAATTATCACTCTTTGAACTTCTCATAGACATCTTTTTAATCCTTTAATCATTTAATAGTCATCTCAGTTGATTCTCTAAAATCTCTGCAATTATGTTAACCAATTCTTTAATATTGGTCACAATATTAAAAATTAAAGATCAGACAAATGTGATACAACACCCATAAAGATTGCTGAGGTTTCTTTCTTTCTTTTTTTTTTTTTTCTGGAAGATATAATTGAAAGAGGAGGGGCTTGATTGCTTTTAAACATTTTATCTCAAACACAGACAGGTCTTTTCATATGCTTCTAATTTTCCATTCAGTCCTGTAATTGTGAATGACTTATTTCATGTCTTCATTCTACACATAAGTTAACATGCTTCCTGTTTAAAATTTCATTCAGTATCCATTCTTACTATGTTCTAGGTACTTTATTTGAACTCACCAATATAGCTGATTGAGCACATCCTCTAGCATTCTGCCAGGGACCATTTCACCCATCTATTAAAGTAAGTCTAAATTATATTTGCCATCTCAAGACACTAAAATTTTCTAACACCATCCTGACACCTAATGAACATGATTTTGATTATATATTAAAATAATAGTGGATATAAGCCATACTGACCTCAGATCAGCTCCCAAACATTAATTACTAGACCTGTCAGAACGTCTAGGTTCAAATCTGGGCTCTATTACTTACTAGGTGTATAAACAGGAAAGTTCCTTAACTTTTCTGTGCCTCCTAATCTCCATCTATAAAACAGTAATAATATTATCTGACTCAGAGAATGTAGGAATAGTGACTGGAACATACTAATAGACTGAAAAACATTAACAGCTTTAATTTTGAGCTAAAAAGAAAATTTCAGGGAGAATAAATTTAAACTTCCACTTGTACACACATCTGTACCTGTGTGCACAAGCGCACACACAAGTGTAAAGACCCAATTATTATATATGCTGCCTACAAGAAACTCACTTCACCTATAAACACGCATAGACAAAGTGAATGAATGAAAAAGGACATTCCACACAAATGGAAAACAAAAGGGAGCAGGAGTAGCTGTACTTAGATCAAAGACTTTAAATCAAAAACTATAAAAAAGAGACAAAAGTCACTATACAATGATAAAGGAATCAATTCAGCAAGAGAGCATACAATTATAACTATGTATGCACCCAACACTGGAGCACCCAGATGTATAAATCAAATGTTATTAGATCTAAAGGGAGAGAAGAGATCACAATACAATACTAGGTGGGGACTTCAACACTCCACTCTCCATTGGACAGATCATCTGGACAGAAAATCAACAAGGAAACATTGAATTTATTTTATTTTTGAGATGGAGTCTCATTCTGTCACCCAGGCTGGAGTGCAGTAGCACAATCTTGCCTCACTGCAACCTCCGCGTCCTAGATTCAAGCAATTCTCCTGCCTCAGCCTCCCGAGGAGCTGGGACTACAGGTGTGCATCACCACACCCAGCTAATTTTTGTATTTTTGGTAGAGACGGGGTTTCACCATGTTGGCCAGGCTGGTCTCGAACTCCTGACCTCAAGTGATCCGCCCACCTCAGCCTCCCAAAGTGCTGGGATTACAGGCAAACAGAACTAACAGACATTTACAGAACATTTCTTCCAACAATGGCAGATTACACATTCTTCTCGTCAGCACGTGGAACATTCTCCAGGACAGACTGACCAAGTGGTAGGCGCAAAACAAGCCTCAGTGAATTTTTAAAAATCAAAATTATGTCAAAAATCTCTTCTGACTACAATGGAAAAGAACTAGCAATCAATTAACATGACAAATTTTGGAAAATGTTCAAATATATGGAAATTAAACAACATGCTCCTGAACAACCAATGGGTCAAGGAAGAAATTAATAAGAAAATTAAAAATTTCCTTTAATACATGAAAATAGAAACACAACATAACAAAACCTATGAGATACAGCAAAACAGTACTAAAAGGTAGGTTTATCACAATAATCGCGTACATCAAAAAGTACAAGGATTTAACCTAATAACACATCTCAAGGTACTAAAGAAGAACAGACCAAACACAAAATAAGAAAAGAAATAATACAGATCAGAGCAGAAATAAACAAAAGAGAGTTAAAAAATACAAAAAAAGTCAATGAAGCAAAAAGGTGGCTTTTTAAAAAAATAAACAATATCAACAAACCTTTAGCCAAACTAAGAAAAAGACCCAAATAAATATATTCAGAAACAAAAAAGGAGATATTACAAATGGATACCACTGAAGTACAAAGAATCACTAGAGACTATTATAAACAACTACACACAAATACACTGGAAAACCTAGAAGAAATGGATAAATTCCTGAACACATACAAGCTACCATGACTGAACCAGGAAGAAAGAGAAACCTGAATGGACTGAGGCTGAGTAACGCGCTTGAAGCAGTAATAAAAGTCCCTCAATGAAGAAAAGCCCAGAACGGGATGGCTTCACTGCTGAATTCTACCAACCAGTTCTTCTGAAACTATCCCAAAAAAATTGAAGAAGAAGGAATTCTTCCCAATTTGTTTCATGAAGCCAGCATTACCGTGATAACAAAACCAGAAAACAAGCATACAACAAAAAAAAGGAAACTACAGGCCAATACCCGTGATGAACATAGATGCAAAAATCTTCAACAAAATACTAGCAAACTGAATCCAACAGCACAACAAAAAGATAATACACCACGATCAAGTAGTGTTAATTGCAAATCAATAAACATGATGTATCACATCAACAAAATGAAGGACAAAAAACATATGACTGTCTCAGTAGACACAGAAAGAGCATTTGATAAAATTCAACATCCCCTCACAATAAAAACTCTCAACAAATTGGGTATAGAAGGAACACACCTAAACACAAAGAGGCCATCTATGAAAACCCACATCCACACCATATTGAACAGGGAAAAGTTGAAATTTTTCCCTTTAAGAACTAGAACAAGACAAGGATACCCACTCTCACCACTCTTCTTCAACATACCGCTGGAAGTTCTAGCCAGAGCAATTAAGCAAGAGAAAGAAATAAAAGGCATCCCAATTGAAAAGGAGGGAGTCAAACTGTCCTTGTTCACAAATAACATGATCTTATATTTAGAAAAACCTAAACACTCCACAAAAAAACTCTTAGAACTGATAAGACTAATTCAGTAAAGTTGCAAGATTCAAAAATCAACAGAAAAAAATCAATGGCATTTCTATATACCAATAATGAACCAGTTGAAGAAAAATCAGGAATGTAATCCCATTTAAAATAACTACAGAAAAATTAAACACCTAGGAATAAATTTAACCAAGAAGTGAAAAATCTCTACAATGAAAACTACAAAATATTGATGAGAAAATGAAGAGAACACAAAAAGATGAAAATGCTTCCATGCATTGAATTGGAAGAATTAATACTGTATTGTTAAAATGACCACATCACCTAAAGTGATCTACAGTTCAATGGAATCTCTATCAAAATACCAATGATATTCTTCACAGAAATAGAAAAGCAATCCTGAAATATTTGCAAACTATTCATCCAATAAGGGATTAACATCCAAAATATACAAGGAACTCAAACTTATGTTAACGGCAAAAAAAAAAAAAAAAAAAAAATCCAATTAAAAATGAGCAAAGGATCTGAATAGATATTTCTCAAAAGACATACAAATGGCCCACAAGTATATGAAAAAATGCTCAATATCACTAATCACCAAGGAAATGCAAACCAAAACCACAATGAGATATCATCTTAGTGCCTATTATCAAAAAGACAAAAAATAACAAATGCTAGTTAAGATGTAGACA
Source organism: Pongo abelii (assembly GCF_028885655.2). Classification (NCBI taxonomy): domain Eukaryota; kingdom Metazoa; phylum Chordata; class Mammalia; order Primates; family Hominidae; genus Pongo; species Pongo abelii. The sequence continues at coordinate 155,766,275 of NC_071985.2, read as the reverse complement.
AAAGGGAATTGGGAACTCTTATACACTGCTGGTGGGAATGTAAATTAGTATAGCCACTATAGTGAACAGTATGGAAGCTCCTCAAAACACTCAAAATAGAACTACCATATGATCCAGCCATTCCACTACTGGGCATATATTCAAAGGAAAGGAAACCAGTAGGCCAAAGAGATATCTACACTCCATATTTATTGCAGCACTATTCACAATAGCCAAGATATAGCATCAACCTGAGTGTCTATCAGTAGATGAATGGATAAAGCAAATGTGTGTGTGTGTGCGCGCGCACATGTGTATATATAAAATGGAGTATTATTCATCCATAAAAAGAATAAAATCCTATCATAAACAGGTACATGGATGAGCCTGGAGGAAATTACATTAAGTGAAATAAGTCAGGCACAGAAATTTAAATTTTTTAATTTCAATATCACCCAAATATGGACATTTTTAAAAACTTGATCTCATGGAAATAGAGTAGAATAGAGGCTGGGAAGAATAGCAAGGTGACAGGGGGAGTACAGAGAGACATTCGTTAACAGATACAAAATTACAGATAGCGGGAATAAGTTCTAGCCTTCTATAGCACTTTAGAGTAACTATAGTAAACAATAATTTATTATATTTTCTCAACTACCTAGAACTCTTTTCTAAGTGTTAACTCTTTGTGTTGAATATTATCAACGCAAAGAAATGATAAAGTTTTGAGGTGACAGATATGCTAATTACTCTGATTTGATCATTTCATATTGAATGTCTCAAAATATCACACTATATACCACATAAATATGTACAATTATTGTGCCAATTAAAATATATATATTACAAAAAGAGAGGCATCGCTTAAAGAGAATACAACATTGGTCAGAAAGTAAAGTATCTATTTCTGGAGATTTGTGAAATATCATTAACAGATTTTAGAGTGTACATGTAACCCTCAAGAATATCAATTTTCATTAGAATATAATTTGCTGTAGTAATACAAGTTAAATCATATGTTAACTACCAATAGAGATGGAAAAAAACTGTGATCTCTGAAATTACTATGACTAGGATAAAATACACTTAATTTATCAAGGCAATAACATAGTATTTCACATTAAATGAAACTATAATGGGTTGTCTATTGTTAAGCATTGTTTCTGATAAATTATTGACATGATAAATATAGAATAATAATCTGAACAAAAAGTGTGTGTGTGGCATGTGTGTGGGGGTGTGTGTGTGTGTATTTTTCCCTCTCCAAACTCAACAGCTACCTGGATGTTAAAGAAAGCAATGCGCTACAGTGGTTAAGCCTTGATTTGGGAATTCAAAGACCTAAGCTAAAATGCAGGTCCTATCTCGCAACTGGCTGTGAAATTGGGGTAAGTCAGTTAGCCAAGTCATTTAGTCAAGTCTAAAGACTTGACTATTCTCATGTCTCTAATGTGCCTTCCACCTCCAAAGTTCTTACTTCTTTCAGACCTTACTGAAAAAATTTAGATGGCAAAACTTTTTTGTGGTTGTCTAGACAATACAGTCATTATAAAGTTATTCATTCTACATACAGTAAGTGGAGCACCTATTATGTGCCAGATACCATTAATATATAGTGACACAGAAATCACTAAAAAGCATGCTGCTTTCTCTCAAGAATCCAGAGTTCAATAAAGAGGAGCATGCAAACACATTACACTACAATTATTACATTCATTAATTCATCACACTCATTGGGCAACATGCCAGTCACTGTCCTGAGTGCTCCAAATACAATGCTGGGCAAAAATAGCCATAGTACTGCCTTCAAATAGGGTACTATCTAATTGGATAGATATACATTTAACGGATAAGGAAAGACACACAATATAATAAGAGTATAACAAAGGAACCTGACCTGGTCAGGAAAGTTAAAATCCAAAAGATGAAGAAAAGAGGAAATACAATTCCAGACAGAGAGGAGACAGCTCTAATGTGAGAAAAAACTTAAAGGTTTTGAGAAACTGAAAGCAAGTTAGCCTAACTAGAAGTTTGAAAGAGAAAGAAAAAATTTGAAGTGTAGTCAGGGCCCAAAAAATATGCAGGGTTTTTGTTTGTGGGTCATGGTGAAGAGTTTAGAGCAACATTAAGGTGATATTTTGAGCAACATTAAGGTCCCTGGGTGACATGATTGGAACTGCATTTTTAAAAGTTACTCTGGCTTCAATTTGGAGAACAGATTGAAAGGAAAAAACAATGACTCAAGGCAAAATATTTAGGAAACTGTTGCTCCTATCTCTAAGTGAGATATGATGGAATAACAGTACAAAGTATACACGGGTTATAGTAAATGAGTGCTGTATCAAGTGTACGAATTACAAGAGTAAAGGCAAAGGTAAGAGATAGGGAAAGGTTCTACAGAGGTTATGCCTTTACTGTATCCTAGCACATGAACAGAGGAAACACGATGTATAAAATACTGTAATGTGAAAAAGCACAGCAATTATGTAACTACAAAAAATAGTAATAGTATCCAAGATGAAGTAGTCAAAATTAGAATAAAGGAGGCAAACAGAACTTCTATTTACTCATATTTATGTTCTCTAAAAATTATGCTATATAAACACCGAATATATAAATTAACAGTAATTCATAAATATATATGAAGTTCATGCTCAATATCTTTTTTTAACTGATAGAGTGTGTATTCAAAAAGTTTGGAGACCACTGGTCTAAGCTCAAGGTGACCAGGTGGTGAGGAGAAGAGGTTCCAATACGGAACACTGGAAAAGTAGGCAAGAACCAGGTCATAACGTTTAGGCTTTATTCTGTATGCAATAGAGAAATATTTAAAATATTTCATCAGAAGAATAACCTGATCAGGCTTACATTTCGTGGAGACAAATCTAGCACCAAAGTGAAGGAGTATGGAGGCCTATGGAAAACAAGATAAAGTAATCGCAAGAGTCTAGACAAGAAGTGATCACAGCCTGAATTAAGTCAGTGGAACTGGAGAGGTGAGGGCAATTTTAAGAATTCAGATCACAGAATTTAGTGATAATTAGAATATGGGATAAAGAGATTAAGACTCTCAGGTTTCTAGCTTAGGAGCAGCACATATGGTTGAGAAATGCAGGAGAAAAGGGGTGCTTAGTTTTTCATTTCCTTTTTAATAGGCGGTATGATAAGCAGAAGATAAAACTTTGGACACAGATTTTCAAATGTCTCCTGACTATCCCGGCTTCTTAGTCAGCTGGATATGCAGGCCTGAAAAAGATACCAGACATCTAGATTGTAGACCGGGACTGAGGAATCAACAGAGTATGGTGGATAGTAAAAGCATTATAGAGCACCAGAACATCCTGTGTCCACGTTTAAAAATGGGAAGCTGGAGGAGCCCAGGATAAAACTAAGCACCCCTTTTCTCCTCCATTTCTTAACCCAGACGTGTTGCCCTAAGCCAGAAACTTGAGAGTCTTAATAAACACTTATATTTATCCCACGTTCTAATTATCACTAAATTCTACGATCTGGAGTCTTAAAATTGCTCTCACCTCTCCAGTTCCGTCTGACTCCTATCAAAAGAGGGCTGCAGCTGAGTAGTAGGAAAGCAGTTGCTGCACAGACATTTCACCAGCCTCTTGCTCGTATTTCACCTGCTAAGAACTGCACACATGTAGGAGCAAAGGATCAGGTCCTCCTCTGTCTCCGAGGGTTTCATTATTTTAATTCATCGTTTTAAAAGGATGAAACAGACCAACACTGTCCTAACCCGTGCCCAGTGACACCCTCCTCAAACCCAGCCTGGGTCAGCGGCTGATTGACTCCAGGAGGCTTCCCTCAGCTGCTGTGTATCGGACATCTGCTGGAGGGCTCACAGGCACGACACAGCCGGCCTCCCGGGGCTCTGTGGCCAAATGAGCCTGACTCCTACCTCGATATGACTAGCGGCCACGCTGCCGAAGGACAAGAGCAATACAGCTGCCAAGGTACTCGCAGCCCGGCTGAGGCTGTCGGTGACGGCCATGTTTGCCGGCTTCAGACTTCCAGCACCTGAAGGGGCGGAGGCAGTGCCGTAAAGTAGCGCCGTGGGTTTTTGCGACGCCATTCGCGCCTCTTCGAGGTGGCCCTCTGGTCCGGCTTTAGAACTCCGCGCTTTTGTGGAGCTCGAGAGTCCGGGGTAGCTGGGACAAGGTAGACCCAGGATATCGACCTTTTTATTTTTAACTGCATTTTCAGTTTGGAGGTTGTAAAATAGGTATAACATTTAAGAAAAAAATTTTGAAAGGTGAGCGGAGGAAAAACCCGTGACTCCTTAAACTTTAAAAAGTTATTTCTGTGTTCCCTTATTTCTTTATTTATTTTATTTATTTATTTATTTATTTTTTGCAGAGTGCTGCCAATTCTTTGAAAATATGAAGCTGGATGTGGTGGGAAGAACAAGCGTTTTGGCACAAAAAGATGATTAATTGGATGAACTGTAAATGGAAAACGTGGGTGGGCGCTGCAATTTAGAGGCTTGGGGTCTACTACATGGTGAAAGGTTTAACATGGGAAGCTAGTTAAGTTTTTGTTTCTTGAGTATCTTCTGTAATTATGGAACTAAAGCCTATCTGGAAGAGACACAGCTCGTGTATATGTATGGTCCACCATTCTCTTTATTATGTGCGTTCAGTTTTAATTTATGCATTTCATCTACTATGACAAACGTTTCCACTCTGCTTCCTCACAATTTTAACATTTAATGGTGAGATAAAATTCCATCCATTATTGATGCCTCAGCCAAAGTAATTGTCCCTCTACTGCACAATGCAAAGTTTTTAAGTTTTACTATGAAAATAATATTGTAAAGAGTATCTTTTGTGGGTTTGGCTTTTTAAATCTGTTGAATTATTTTGTTTGTATAATTTTCCTGAACTAGGAATTTGGGGTCAAGATATTCTAAAACATTTTAATAACTATAAATGATGTTGCTTTCCAAAATGAACAAGCTTACAGCGCTATCAGAATACACAATACCAAACCATACCATTTTTTTTTCCTTTAAATTCTTTGGTATGAAATGTTACCCTTGGTAACTATACTTATAATTCTTTGGTTACTATCAAGATCTGATGTCTTTCTTGTGTTTCTAAACTATCTCTGTGTCCTCTGATGTAAATTCTTTGTTTATATATTTATGTTTTGCATATGAATTTGAATAATATATTTATAAATAAGTAACATTAGCCTTTGCCATATTTTATGCTATTGCTTTTCCCATCTTGTCTCTCTTTTCCTTTTATTTGTTTCTTTTGCTATTGCACTTTGTGAGAGGTTTCATGCTATGTAGTCAAATTTAGGTTTTCCATTATGTGAATCCTAGAAAGTGAATACACTGCCAGAATATCTTCCATTTATTCATTAATTCAACAGATATCTATTGGATGCTGATGATTATGAAACAAAGTAGCAAAGATAAGAAGCCATTTGCTCATTCTGCTCCTTTGCCAGCAATATTTCACAAAGCCCCTGACTCCTTGACTGTGAGCAGCCTTGTGGAAGAATGCCTTGAAGACCATAAGCAGGATAGGGAACAGGGGTGCACATCTCTTGCCTGAATCACTGAATTTTTACAAAAGGTAAGTTCAGTGATCCTAGCCTTTGTCTCTTCCTGTACTTAAGATACTGTCGGACAAGATTGATGATTATGCCTCAAATTCATGACCAGATGTAACTTCATACTCACACTTTGATAAGACTTTACTTGTATTAACCCATTTTCATACTGCTATGAAGAAACACCCAAGACTGCGTAATTTATAAAGAAAAAGGCTTAATGATGGACTCACAGTTCCACATGGCTGGGGAAGCCTCACAATCATGGTAGAAGATGCAGGAGGAGCATGCAAGTCCAAAATCCAGCAGGGCAGTCAAATCTTAAAGCTCCAAAATGATCTCCTTTGACTCCGTGTCTCACATCCAGTTCACATTGATACAAGAAGTAGGTTGCCATGGTCTTGGGCAGTTCTGCCCCTGTGGCTTTGCAAGATACAGCCTCCTTCCCAGCTGCTTTAACAGGCTGGCATTGAGTGTCTCTAGGCACACGCTGCAAGCTGTTGGTGTCCCAGGCACACGCTACCATCCTGGGGTCTGGAGGATGGTGGCCCTCTTCTCACAGCTCCGCTAGGCACTGCGCAAGTGGGGACTCTGTGTGGGGGATTCCACCCCACATTTCCCTCCTGCATTGCCTTAGCAGAGGTCCTGCATGAGGGCCCTGCCCCTGTGGCACACCTCTGCCTGAACATCCGGGTGTTTCCATACATCTTCTGAAATCTAGGCAGGGTTCCCAAACCTCAATTCTTGACTTCTGTGCCCAATATCACATGTGAGCAGCCTGAGACTGCACAAAGCAGCAAGGCCCTGGGCCCAGCCCATAAAACCCATTTTTTCTCCTTGGCCTTCTGACTTGTGATGAGAGGGACTTCCAGGAAGTCCTCTTACATGCCCTGGAGACATTTTTCCAATTGTCATGGTAATTAACATGTGGCTTCTTGTTACTTATGCAAATTTCTGCAGCAGGCTTGAATTTCTCCTCAGAAAATGGGTTTTTCTTTTGTGTCACGTCATCAGGCTGCAAGTTTTCCTTTTATACTCTGCTTCCTCTTGAACGCTTTGCCACTTAGAAATTTCTTCCCTCAGGTACCCTAAATCATCTCTCTAAAGTTCAAAGTTCCACAGATATCTAGGGCAGGGGCAAAATGCCACCAGTCTGTTTGCTAAAGCATAACGAGAGTGACCTTTACTCCATTTCCCAACAAGTTCCTCATCTCCGTCTGAGACCACCTCAGCCTGGACTTCTTTGTCCGTATCACTATTAGCATTCTGGTCAAAGCCATTCAACAAGTCTCTAGGAAGTTCCAAACTTTCCTACATCTTTCTGTCTTCTGAGCCCTCCAAGTATCTAGGAAGTTCCAGAGTTTCCCACATTTTCTTGTCTTCTTCTGAGCCCTCCAAACTGTTCCAACCTCTGCCTGTTACCCGGTTCCAAAGTTGCTTCAACATTTTCCGTTAACCTTATAGCAGAGCCCCACTACCTCAGTACCAATTTACTGTGTTAGTCCATTTTCATACTGCTGTGAAGAAATACCCAAGACTAGGTAATTTATAAAGAAAAAGAGGTTTAATGGACTCACAGTTCCACGTAGCTGAGGAGGCCTCGCAATCGTGACAGAAGGCAAAGGAGGAGCAAAGGCACATCTTACCTGGCGGCAAGGCAAGAGAGCATGTGCGGAGGAACTGCCCTTTATGAAACCATCAGATTTCATGAGATTTATTCACTATCATGAGACCAGCAGGGGAAAAACCTGCCCCCATGATTAAATTACCTCCCACCGGGTCCTACCATTGACACATGGGGATTATGGGAGCTACAATTCAAGATGAGATTTGAGTGGGGACGCAGCCAAAACATATCATTAATGTAATTTCTGAGCACATTTGATGTAACTTCTTAACACATGCAGAGCAACCACCACCTATGTTTAAGCTATGGGGTGAATCAATGCTTTGGAGCAATATAACAAACTCTCTGAAAGATTCTCCCAGGTTGCAGTACTCAGTAAGACTTCTGAATAAAATTAACTTTAATTATTTAGAAGCCTGTTTTTTTTCTTTAGTTGACATAACGTATCAGGATATTGTAGCTGGAAATACGTAGGAGGTTATTGCTCTCACGAACCTTACATTCCAGTAAGGAAAACAGACAATAAGAAAAAAGAAAAATGAATACAATAAATTCTCATGGTGATACAAATAAGGTAAGATGACAGAAACTGAAGGGAGAGGGAGACACTACTTCAGTGGGGTGGTCAGTGAAAACCTCTGCAAAGGTCTTGTGAAATCTGAGACCTGAATGACAAGAAAGAACTAGCGATGCAAACATCTGAGGGTGGCACATTTCTAATATTTATTTTTTACTAGTTTTATTTTGTGTTAATTTTATGTTTAACTCTTTAACTATCTGGAATATATTGTGGTACAGGAGTCCCCCTTATCCAAGGGGGATATGTATCAAGCCCCCCAGTAGATACCTGAAATCACAGATAGCGCTGAACCCTATATGTACTATGTTTTTTCCTACATATATGTATCTATGATAAAGTTTAATTTATAAATTAGGCATAGTAAGGTATTTACAAAAATAATAATAAAATTGAACAGTTATAACAATATACTGTATGAATCTTACGTGAATGTGATCTCTCTCTCTCTCAGAATCTGCCATACTTACCTATTGCCAGACCACAGTTGCCCATGGCTAACTGAAATCATGGAAAGCAAAACCACAAATAGGGAGGGCTACTGTATATTCTATAAGATAATATGTGAATTGTCTATTGCTACATAACAAACCACCCAAAACTTTGTGATGTGTCCAAGCCCAAGGATGCAAGGTTTCCAAGCTTCCAGATCCCAAGGATACCAGGAAACAGGATTCCCGGGAGGCCATTGCTATAATGATCTACCACTATTTTTACCAAAACTGGTATTTGTATTAGGCTGTTCTCCCATTGCTGTAAAGAAATACCTGAGACTGGCTAATTTATAAAGAAAAGAGGTTTAATTAGCTCATGATTCCATAGGCTGTACAGGAAGCATGATGCTAGCATCTTCTCAGCTTCTGGGGAAGCCTCAGGAAACTTACAATCATGGTGGAGGGCAAAGTGGGAGCCAGTACGTCACATGGCCAGAGCAGTGAAAGAGGGGGGAGGTGATACACACTTTTTAAATGGCCAGATGTCAGGAGAACTCACTATCCTGAGGACAGTACCAAGGGAGATGGTGCTAAACCATTCATGAGTAATCCACTCATCCACCCCCATGATCCAATCACCTCCCACAAGGCCCCACCTCCAACACTGGGGATCACAACCCCACATGAGATTTGGGTGGGGACACAGATTCTGTATCAGTGTTGTTATTCAAAAAATTTTGTACATAGTCCTTACCATTCCCATTTCCTTGTGATACTCCTTTATTAAATTATTAGAAGAAATAGAATATTTCGGCTGGGTGCAGCCTGTAATCCCAGCACTTTGGGAGGCTGAAGCAGGTGGACCATATGAGACCAGGAGTTCTGAGATCAGCCTGGCCAACATGGCGAACCCCATCTCTACTAAAAATACAAAAATTAGCTGGGCATGGTGGTACGTGCCTAAAATACCAGCTACTTGGGAGGCCGAGGCACGAGAATTGTTTGAACCTGGGAGACAGAGGTTGCAGTGAGCCAAGATCGCACGACTGCACTCCAACCTGGGCAACAGAGCGAAACTGTCTCAAAAAAAAAAAAAAAAAAAAAAAAAAGCAGTATTCTAGGTATTCTGTTCCTTCTACACAACTATTTTGAGGCCAGTGCCATGTTAATTATTGTTGCTTTTAATATGTCCTAATATTTAGCCATTAGGGCTAACCATTTCACTGTATTTCATTTTTTACAAAATTATTGATTTCACCTGAAAATTTTCTAACCAAATTTTACACAAATTTGTTCAAGTTAAAAGAAATGCTACTTGGATTTTTAGTGGGATTATACAAAATCTATTAATAAGTTTAATAGAAACTGACATCTTTATATTTACTCTTCTCATCTGAGAACATGGAGATCTATTTATTTGAGAGATTTTAAAAAATTATTTTTGGCCAGGCACAGTGGCTCACGCCTGTAATCCCAGCACTTTGAGAGGCTGAGGTGGGCAGATTGCCTGAAGTCGGGAGTTCGAGACCAGACTGGCCAACAGAGTGAAACCCCATCTCTACTAAAAATACAAAAAATTACCTGGGCGTGGTGGTGTGCATCTGTAGTCCCAACTACTCAGGATGCTGAGGCAGGAGAATCGCTTGAATCTGGGAGGCGGAGGTTGCAGTGAGCCAAGATTGTGCCACTGCACTCCAGCCTGGTGACAGAATGAGACTCCATCTCAAAAAAAAAATTATTTTCAATAAAACTTTAAGCCACAGATACCTATGATTAAACTATTTCCTAAGTATTTTTAACATTTGTTAAAACACTTAATGTATTTTTTTATTTGGTAGGAAATATATAAAAATTATTATATGTGTGTAATATCTATAATATTCATTATATATTCAAATCAGTTATTGCCAATATACAGGTCATATTTCATGTCCAACTGTTCTTTCATTATTTTAATAAGAATTATTTTAATAATGAAAATTATTTTAATAATGAAAATTATTTAAAAACTTTCGTTCAACAGACCGGACTTTTCTAGTTCTACAATATCTGTCAATTATCTTTTTGTCCCTTTATAGTATTCTTTCTTGATTTCTTTTTCACAGCTTGTTATGGCTCAATATTTGTAAAGTTGATAGCGAGTAGCTTTTCTTATTTTGTTTTTGTTTTAAAATTAAGGTTTTAGCACCTTTTCATTAAGTTTATCATTAGTTATTGGATTAGAATACTCATTATCATGCTAAGAAGTAGATTTGTATTCTTCTTTGTTTGTTTGTTTGTTTCATTAAACTGCTGATTTTCAAGTATAGGATAGAGGCAGCTTCCTACCTAAATGAAGGACATGAGCAGTTGTAAACACGATTCAATATTGGAAATAATAATTCATTTTATCTGTGAATATATGAGATAGCATTGTTTATAATTTGTATGGTTAGAATTGTTAACCATAGTCTGTGTTTAAACTAGAACTCAAATTTAGTTATTCATTAATTTATTATTGAGATATTCATTAAGTGAGTTAAGACAATTTGGCAACTAAAACCAAATATGAGTATTTGATTGATCAAAATTACACACACACACACACACACACACACACACACACACACACGCATATATATTTCTGGCTTCTCTAATAAAAGTTTTTATAACTGACCCTCACAGTAAGTCATGCCACAAAGCCTATCCATGCTGTTTTTACTGTTGTTCTTCACAATTAGATCATTCTTTATTCTTGCCCCCTCCTCTTACCTATATCCCTTCCATATCTTCTTTTTAATTCTCTTTTTCCCTCTGCTTCCTTATGCACCAAGAACACAATTGTGTTACTCATTCACTCAATGAATATTTATTAAGCACTAACTATGTACCAGGTATTGTGCTAGGCACCAGCAATACAGGAGAGAGCAAAAATTGAACAAGTTCCCGGCCTTACAGAGCTCACACACAGTCCAGGGGAGCCAGACATTAATAATAGAAGCATTTATACAAATGTAAAAGTCTAATAGGAGACCACTTAAGAAAAATCAGAGTAAGTTTCTCTGAGGAAATGGACTGAGCTGAAATTAATGAGTTAATGAGGCAGATATGGAGAAGAGGTAAGAGCTTTCAAGGCGGAGGAAATAGCCCTTCCAAAGACGTGTGGCAGAACAGAGCTTGGCTTATTAGAGGAACTTATAGAATTACACTGGTCTTGCAGTTCAGAGAACAAAAGGGAGAGTGCTAAATTGCTAAGGGGAGAGGCTGAATTGCTAAGCAAGTGCCACCTCTCCCCACGGACTTGTGGGTCAGGTTAGATTTTGGTCTGTATCCTAAGGGCAAAAGAAAGCATCACAGTGGGAAAGATTATGTTGCTTCCAACGAGGAGAACTGGGAAATGCTTTAGGTACAGCATTTAAAAGGCCACTGCCACAGTCCAGGCAATGGTAGCTTAGACCAGAGTGTTAAGAGTGGAGATGAAAAGTGGAGGGAACCAATAGGGATTTTAAAATTACAACTCAAAGAACATGATGATGGATTATATTTGGGAAGTAAGAGACAGGACAATTTCAAGGACGACTTTTAGATATCTGGCTTGTACAACTGAATGCATGGCAGTGCCGTTTTTTAAAGCATAGGAACCACAGGAAGTGGAGCAGGTTTAGGATTTATATACAAGTGAAGTCTGGTTTAAATATTTATCCAGAGCTATTTGAAAGGAAAACTTACATAAACCTATTATAAATACTTTTGTGACTACTAAATAAATGTTGTTACAAAATAAAATAAGTGGAAAAGATACATTTAGTCAGGATAAGAATATAGACCCTGAGAGAGATTTTACAATATATTTTATACTATGTAGTTCAATTGCCATAGGCAAGTCTGTTTGCTACAAAAATCTGTGCCAAAACTATTTTATGGAAGCATTTCATATCTAACAGTCAAAATGTTTTTGGGGGCCGGGCATGGTGGTACACACCTATAATCCCAGCACTTTGGAAGGACAAAGCGGGTGGATCACTTGAGGTCAGGAGTTCAAGACCAGCCCGGCCAACATGATGAAACCCCATCTCTACTAAAAATACAAAACTTAGCCAGGCGTGGTGGTGGGTGCCTGTAATCCCAGCTACTCGGTAGGCTGAGGCACAAGAATCGCTTGAACCTGGGAGGCAGAAGCTGCAGTGAGCTGAAATCGTGCCACCGCAATCCAGCCTGGGTGACAGAGCAAAACGCCATCTCAAAAAAAAAAAAAAAAAAAAAAAAAATGGTTTTCAGAGCAAGGTAAAATTCAGTAAAAGGAAATTATATATGTAATAAAATACAAGTAGAAAAAAGTAATTAAAGCCAAAGGGCTTTCATTCTAGTGTATTTATACCATTTCCTTTCCTTGTATTTATATGTATTTCCTATCATGATCTTGATATTGCACCACCTTAAATTCCTTTTCAGTTTGGCCTGAAAGACTTTTCTTCCCTCCTTCCAGTGAGCCATTTAACAATAGTTTGTTATTCTGCTATAATCCATTTCCATCTCATGACCTTCTCATTAGCTTCAGACTAAGCCATAATAACATTGCTTCAATACAAGAATAGAGCAACTGCCCTTCAAAGTCTCATTTTTTGAAATCCTGTGCTATTATAAAATGCCATAATGACCTGAACATAAAGTCATGTCAAATGCTTTAGCAATGTAAAACTTGCTGTCTCATTAAGAGTATAGTCCTCCATTGTTAAACAAGAAACCACCAGCTCTGTTGGCATAAAGCCAATCAATAGAGAGTTTAGTTCTCCATGAGGCTGAGAATTTTCTACAAGTGCAATTAATTTTATTCAGTTGATTTTTATTCAGTTGTACATTGATTTTATTCGTTAAGCATCTTGTGACACTCTGAAATCCCAGGGACATTTAGTAGATATTTTAATCATACCACATATTGTAAAGTATGGGACATCCTGAAAGATCTCTCTTAGGAAGATATTAGAATAATGGAAAGAGTAGGGAGGAATGTGTGTGTTTTATAGAAAATTGCTAGAAATGTACCATGGTAGGCAAAATAATGGCTCCCTGAAGATGTCTATGTCCTAATCCCTGGAACTTGTGAATATGTTACCTTATATGGCAAAAGGGACTTTGCAAATGTGTTAAAGTAAGGATATTGGGATAAGGAGATAATAATGAATTATCTGGATAGGCCCAATGTAATCACAGGGGTTCTTTTAAGAGGAGGGCAGGGGGGTCAGAGAAGAGAAAGAGATGTGAAGATCAAACCAGTGGTCACAGTGATGAAGGGCCACCAGCAAAGTCATGTCTGTTGCTTCTAGGGGCTGGAAAAGACAAAGAAACTAATTTTTCCCTAGAGTCTACCAAAGGAACTCTACCAACCCATTTTGGACTTCAGACCTTCAGAGGTGCCAGATAATACATTTGCTTTATTTTAAGCCACTAAATTTGTGGTTACTTATTATGGTAGCAATAGGAAACTAATACAGGTACCTCAGCTGTTAGCCGTGGTTACCCCCTAGAGGTTTGGAAATGAAGATCAGAGTTGAAGAGGACTTTTATTCTCCATTCTTCATGTTATTTGAACTTTTATCATGGATTTATGTTGGTTTTATTATGGATCTATATTGCTTCTTAAATAAAAATAATTAAGAGCAAAAGTAGCTAATATTAAGTGAAAAGATAGTGTAGAAAATTGTATAAAGGGTAATTTTTCAACCATGAAAAAATAGAAAAAAATAAGAAGGAAACTTACTAAAATGTTATCCAGTTGTTTTTCCTGAGTATTAAGAGTGTGCATGTTCTATTTTCATTTATCCTCTGAGTCACTCAAGTTATTCATTAAGCATCTACTCTGTGTTAAAGAATGTGCTAGGAACTGAGAATGCAGTGGGGAATAAGAGAGACACAATTTCTCCCCTCATGGAACAAGGCAGATTAAACAGATGATCAGACAAATTATTAATTAATTGTATTGTAATAAGTTCAATATAGGCAAAATACAGGCTGAAATCATCATGCACTAAGGCAACATAACGTAATCAGGGAATGCTTTCCTAAGGAATTTCAGCTTGGAATTAAACGAGAATTTTCCAGTCAGAGACAGGAAATAAAATTTTTTACAAAGAGGACATACCACCTTTTTATCAGGAGAAAAATGAACATTTTAAATGTTTTTTTAAAAAAGAAATAACTAACATTTCTCAGTCCTTTTATATCTGGTAACAGCAGCTGCTCAGTGCTGGAAATGGTCTGCTCTTTCTGCTTGATTTAGCCAAATTCAGTTTAATGATCAGACTTTTTTTTCTCTTGTTCAAGCACTTCAGGCAAATGAAATATTTAAGTGAATAAATTGAGGCCACTAGACAAAAAAGTAAAATAATAATTGTTAAATATCTTCCTTATCCAGAGCTCACATTATTAAACTATTAGACCTAATACCTTTTGGTTGTCAATCTATCAAAAAAAGCTTGTGATAGGCCCTTAATATTGATTGACCTTGACAGAAATAAGACCCAGTGTCTTTGCCAGTTGAAGTTCTGTTTTATCCAACCAAAACTAAGAAACGCAAATGAAGAAGCAAAGAACAAGAATTATTTTGAAATTGACACAAAATGTATCACTAATCGAATTTTTCTCAAAAGAATTTCATAGATGAAATCTGTATCACTGGGTACTAAAAAGTAAGAATTTCAAATTTCTCAACTTTAGAATCTTCTCTTATAATTTCCAGATGAGTAATAATTTTCCAGATGATGGTTTGGGATTACTTTCAGCACAAGAGCAGGGAGAATAACATCTCTGTAATGAATAGGCACTAATGATTTCATAGTTAATGATTAACATCTCTGGAAAAAAAAACAAAATAAAAATAGAGAGCCTATTAATAAATGTCATGCCACCAAAAATCACTACGTGAATAATGTGTTAAAAATTTTATTTAATTGATCCTTTTTGTTTGTTGTTTGCTTGCTTTCCAGTATACTTATGTGCCTGTAACACTTAGAGCAGTAATGTCCTTTAATGAAAATCAGAATAAATATGACTATGTTTAACAAAAAATGTATCATAATGTAGAATTGACTTATAATAACAATGATACAATGAGAAGTTATGTACTGTTTATGACAGAGATTACCAGGTAAATTGCAAATAGAAGATACTATAAACATATCATTGAGAATGTCATGAAAATGAAATGTTTGAAGTTCAGATATTCTTTCTACAAATGCAATAAAATATTTATAATTTTTAATTGGTTGAATAGTGTTCCCCCCAAATTCATGTACTCCCAGAGCCTCAGAATGTGAGCAAATTTAATAATAGAGTCTCTGCAAATATAATCAAGGTAAGGATTAATATAAGATCATACTGAATTATGGTGGGCCCTAAATCCAATATCTGGTGTCCTTAATAAGAGGAGGAAAGGACACAGACATAAACAGGAAAAAAAAAAAAAGGCCACGTAAAGATGGAGGAAAATATTACAGTGATGCAACTACAACCAGAATGCCAAGGATTGCCAGAAGCCACCAGAAGCAGGAAAGAAGCAAATAAGGATATCTTCCCTAGAGTCTTCAGAGAGACCATAGACCTGAAACACCTTGATTTCAAACTTGTAGCCTCCAGAACTGTGGGACAATTAATTTCTGTTGTTTTAAGCAATCTAGTTTGCAATAATTTATATTGTAACACTAGGAAACTAATACAGGATTTAATATAGATAGCCATTTTCATAATCAACAAATATTTTTTAGAATTATGTTATCTGCACTCATTCTTCCTCTTTAACCTCTTTTATGGTAGAAAGAGAGATGGACAAAGAGAACAATTTGTTTTGTGATGTTTGTAACAGTCGTATTTGTTCAACAAAAATTTGAGCACTGAATCAGTTAGGATGATTTTGCCCATGAGTAACAGAACCCCTACTAAAAGTGACTTAAGATATAAGGTTATTTAATAAACTGACAAGACTAGCAGTCCACTGAAATCTTGTTTCAAAGTAGGTGTGCAAACGCAATGACTTCTTCAATAGCCCTCCTGCTCTGCCACCTCAGTATATTGGCTTTGGGATTCTGATTTGTTCCTCATGGTAGCAGAATGTCTGCTGAAGCTCCAAATATTATATACTTGTCTTTTATCAAGGAACACATTCTTAGTAGCCTCCTAGAAGACAGCTTCTAATATTTGATTGTCCAGGGTTTGGTCACATGCCCATTTCCAGACCAATCACTGACAAAGAGTACAGGATTGCTGGAATTAGTCAAGATCAATCACTGTTTGTCCAAGAGGGCTGGTAATGTTGCTTCAGAAAAGGAGTTAGGGTTCTTTGAGCAAGGAAGAAAGAATTGTCAGGTTAAAAGATATGCATATTTAATTTGAATAGGTGGAGCCAGATTGCTCTCTAAAAGTAAATCTCCATCTAAACTCCCACCAGAAGAGCATGAGGATTCCTATATCCCCACACTGGGCATTTCTCTTTTTTTTGTTTTTTTCCCATTCTAATAGGGGAAAAGTGATAGTTCAGATATGCATTTATCTGATTACTAATACTTTTGAGCATGTTTTCATATGCTTGTTAACCTTTCAGATTTCCTCTTTTGTTAATTACCTGTTCATACTGTTTACCCATTTTTAAGTTGTGTTTTCTATCCCTTTTTTGGTCTATTTGCAGTGATTCCTCACATAGTCCAGATATTTAATCTTTTGTTGGCTTTATATATTTCAGATAAGTTCTCCCCATTCTGTCCTGGTCTTTCAACTTTTTCTTTTCGGTTTTTTTTTTTTTTTTGGTTTCTTTTTGAGACAGAGTTTCACTTTTGTTGCCCAGGCTGGAGTGGAATGGCACAATCTCGGCTCACTGCAACCTCCGCCTCCCGGGTTCAAGCGATTCTCCTGCCTCAGCCTCCTGAGTAGCTGGGATTATAGGCATGTGCCACCACACCCGGCTAATTGTTGTATTTTTAGCAAAGACAGGGTTTCTCCATGTTGGTCAGGCTGGTCTTGAACTCCCAACCTCAGGTGATCCACCCACTTCAGCCTCCCAAAGTGCTGGGATTACAGGTGTGAGCCATGGCGCCCAGCCCTCAACTTTTTCTATGTTACCCTTCATTGAACAGAAATCCTTAATTTAATAAAATTAAAGTATGCATACCTCATGGAGTTATTGTTAACTTTAAATATGAAGATGTACCTAAACCTCTTGGCCATAGTCTTAAGTACAAAGTAAGAACTCAATGAATAAATCTCAAATATTATTAATTGTTATGGTTGTTATTCATTTGACCCTACCAATTCCAGAAGGATTGCAACTCTCTCTTGCTCCCATAACACCCTACATGTATTTCTATTATGGCATCTATTATATTATCTCACATGGTAGACAGATTGAATTATTTCCAGCCAAAGACATCAAAGGTCTTATTCATTTTGTAATCCTGTATTCCCACGATCTAGGACAATGCCAAAAGGTGCTTAATAAATGTTTGTTAAATAAATATACACACAAATGAATTTTCAAAGAAATTCAATGAATAAAGAATACTAATTGAAGAAAGGAATAACTCTAGGAATCACAGAATAATTTTAGATTGAAACAATGAAATAGAAAATATTTCCAAAGACACATCTGGTGAAAGACTTATCTAAAATATACAAGGAACTTATAAAACTAAGCAACAAGAAAACAACCTGATAAATAAGCAAAAGACCTGAACAGACACTTCACCAAAGAAAGTCTACAGATGGCAAATAAGTATATGAAAAGATGTTCAACATCATATGTTATTAGGGAAATGCAAATTAAAAGAACAATGAGATACCACACATACCTAGCAAAATGACCTAAACACTGAAATCCTAAACACTGAAAACATCGAATGCCAGCAAGAATGTGGAACAACAGGAACTCTCATTCATTGCTTATAGGAATGCAAAATGCTACAGCCACTTTGGAAGAAGATTTGGCTGTTTGTTACAAAATTAAACATAATCTTACCATATAATCTAGCAATTACACTTCTTGGTATTTACCCAATGAACTGAAAACTTATGTACACATGAAACCTGTACATAGATATTCACAGCAGCTTTATTCATAATTGCCAAAAGTTGGAAGCAACCAAGATGTCCTTCAAGGGATGAATGGCTAAATAATCTGTAGTACATTCAGACAATGGAATATTATTCAATACTAAAAATAAATGAACTGTTAAGCCATGAAAAGACATAGAGGAAATTTAATGCATAATTACTAAGTGAAAGAAGCCAATCTAAAAAGGGTACACATTGTATGGTTCCAACTATATCGCATTCCGGGAAAGTCAAAACTATGGAGACAGTAAACAGGTCAGTGGTTTCCAGGAGTTGGGTGGGAGACAGGGATGAATAGGCAGAAGTCAGAGGATTTTTGAGGCAAGGAAAAAGTTCTGTATGATACTACAATGGTGGATATATTTTATTATACATGTTTCAAAACCCAGAGAATGTACAACACCAAGAGTGAACCCTAATGTAGACTATGGACTTTCGGTTAAAATGATGTGTTAGTGTAAGTTCATTTATTATAATAAATCTACGGCTGTGGTGAGGGGTGTTGATAGTGTAAATGGTTGTGTGTGTGAGGCAGCAGGGAGAATATGTTAATTCTGTACTTTTTGCTCAATTTTGCTGTGAACACTAAACTGCTAAAAAAATTCTATTTAAAAATGAAAGACATCAATAAAAAGTACAGATCACGTGATTGTCACTAAAAATAGACAATTGGCAAGGACTAAATTAAGAGAATGAATCTTTTTTAAAAAATGACATGGTATATGAGAAAAAAGCAATATGAGTCTATCAGAAAAGTGGGGATATTTAAAAAGATAACTGTAGGATATATAATTTTATTTTGACTAAGTGTTATTGTAACTCCTAACAAATATTTTTAACCATGTCTGCTAACAAATAACAAGATGGATAGATTTTAGTTGCAAATAAACCAAGCAATTATATGGGGCAGTCAGTCAGTGAGAAGGAGAAGAGTAGAAGGGCATGGACCATCCGTGTGCATAATCATTACCTAGACCTTTGGTGCTGGCTATATAACAACACTTGACAGATTCATCAACTACTGAGAAATTGAGACTCACAAAATTTTTCATCAGCCTAAAACTTCTGCCCAATAAGGAACCTGAATTTACCCAAATGTTACTATTTACTTGCAGAGTTACATTCACCATTTTATATAGTTTCCTTGAACATATATGAATGAGCAAATGGTCATCCTTCATGCTTAAGGAAGTAAGGGGTTTAAATTTTAGTTCGATAGATTCAGGTTAGACATCAAAAAGAAATTCATGACCATAATGATTTTTAATGAGGTTGTGAGCTACCCTAATGGTTTTGGCCTCTTCAGCTGTCATCTAAAATTGTATTATTCTATGTGTATGTCTTAATCTTTCTATTTGTGCATTTGGCGTTCTTATTGTTTAAGGAGCATACCTAAAGTGTGGGGCCCCTTCTAAGGACCCCAAGACAAGAGTCTTAACTAGCAGTGTTTTTCTCAATTTTCTATTTGTTGAATTTCTAAACTTGAACCTAACAATCTTACATATAATCACCATAAATTACTATTTATGGAGGCCAGTGCTGAATACAGAATCACTAGAGCTCCTCATAGGTCTCTTGAGTCTGTTGTAGCATAGTGATTAAAGGGCAGCGACTGGAGTAAGGACTGCTTGGGTTTTGGTCTAAGCTGGACATTACTAGCTGTATCTCTTTGGGCAGGTTATATAGTCTTTCTGAGCTTTGGCTTCCTCATATATGAAATGGTAGTAATAAAAATGCCTATGTTATGATTTGAATGTGTCCCTCAAAGTTCACGAGTTGGAAACTTGATTCCCAATGCAGCAATGTTGAGAGTTCAGTCCTAATGGTAGGCGTTTTGGTCATGGGAGCATCACCTTTATGAGTGGATTAATGCCATTATTGCAGGAGTGGGTACATTATTGCAAGAGTGTTCTCCTTATAAAAGGATGAGTTCAGCCACCTCTCACTTTCTTTTTCTTGCACCCTTTCTTTGCTCTTCTGCCATGAATAATGCAATCAGAAGGCTTTCACCAGATGTCAGCCTCTCAGTTTTGAACTTCCCAGCTTCCAGAACCATGAGCATTTATAATGCTGTTCATTATAAATTACCCAGTCTGTGGCATTCTGTTATAGCAGCACAAAATGGACTAAGACAGCCTACTTCATAGAGTTATCTGAGATAATGCATATATACAAGCTAAAGACCTTAGCTCAGTGTCCAGTACATACTGAGCACTCAGTTAATACTAGTTATTGTATTAGTCCATTCTCACACTGCTATAAAGTTAACTGGCTAATTTATAAACAAAAGAGTTTCAGTTGACTCATAGTTCTGCATGGCTGGGGAGGCCTCAGGAAACTTACAATCATGGCAGAAGGCAAAAGGGAAGCAAGGCATGTCTTACATGGCAGCAGGAGAGAGACAGAGATCGGGGGAAACTGTCACTTTTAAACCACCAGATCTCATGAGAACTCCCTCACTATCATGAAGCAGCATGGAGAAAACCACCCCCATGATCCAATCACCTTCTACCAGGTCCCTCCCTTGACACTTGGGGATTACACTTAGAGACAGATTTGGGTGGTTACAGAGCCAACCATATCAGTTATTATTTTCCTCTTCTGTCCCCCATTTCCAGCTCTCTTCACTGTCTCTAGCAAGTTTGCTATCTTGTTCTCTCCCTGCCCTACTAGAACACCACATTGCAAGTCTCTGGGGGCAAAAATTATTCTGGTAGTCTGACTTGTATCTGCATTGCAAAATTTACTTCCACTGCCTTCCTGAGTTTCAGTTTGATGATTAATAAAATCATTTCTTTTCAGTGTTCTTGTTTTTCCCAAAACATTGAGGAAATCTTTATAAAATTCATATTAGTATTTCTAATATTTATATCAATGGAAGTAGGAAAATAAATAGAGTTAAGTTATAATTCACATGGCCAGACATCTCTCTTTGTATTAGCATATTCTGGCCAAAAAAACCCTAAAATTTTCATAAAAACTAGATCTTTTATAGACTTTATAATTTTATCTGTCAGTTCTGATGAAAAAGCCTAATCTTTTCACATGTGATTTCAAAAGCTTCCTTTCTAATAAGAAACAGATTGTTTTGAATAGAGAAGTACCCATCAGTGAAAGATATGTAGGGCTATAATGTCAGTTAATTTCTATAGCTGCAGTCTTATTGTTTAAAAAAATACAAAAATTACTTTAGTTCTTAAGGGCATCATTAAGTACAGAGGTCTCAAAACAAATTTAATGCGTTTTTACTCCTTTTGTTTTGTGTCAGTACTACAAAATGAATATGAATGCTTTGTTTACATTTTTTGTTCTCTTTACAGTTGGAGTTTTTTATCATTTGAGATCAAAGTCAATTTTTTAAATAAGTAAAATAATTTTTAATATCTCCATGTGGTACTCTTTTATTTTCTCCTCTTCTATAAAGGGATTTACAATTATTTATTCAAAAGAAGGTAATGAGGCAATTTTAAGCCAGGCTTAATAATTCAAGGACATAATTTTTAAAAGTTATCTAAAACTGACTTTGGGCATCTTAGTAAAAACCCAAGTCAGGCAAGATAAAGCACTTTCTGGCTAACTACTATGTGCCAGGCATCACAGTGAGCCCCAAGAATAAGAAACAGAACTGCAGTTCTTAGTTGCAAAGGCTCATTCTGCAGGAAGAGAGGCAGAGAGCAGCCTCTTGAATACATAATTGTTCAACAAGGTTTTAGAGCCATAATAAAGCTATATCTGAAGTCCTACTGGAATTCAGATAAATTGTTCATTCTAGTTAACGTAGCTAACTTTTTTCTTTATTTCTATAATGGAGACTAACATTAGCCCTATCACATAGGATTGTTAAAAAGGTTAAATGAAATAATAAATGTGAAGTGTTCATTACAGTGTCTGGCCTATGGTAAATTCTCAAGGAAAACTATGTCATTTTTTTTTAGTATTGCTATAATTATTATTAGGAGTCAGGGAAGACTTTGCTGGGGAGGCAACATTAGAACTTATCAGGAAATTAAAGAATAAGGAGTAAGAGGCCTGTTTGGAAGAGGCAAGGGGCATTTCAGGCAGATGTACAGAATCAGAAAAAGGCATGTTGTGAGCTTTTGAGGAAGGATGAGCAACCCAAGTAACTGAATCAGAGAGCATGGGCTTGAATAATAGGAAATGGTGCTCGTCTGTGAAGAACCATGTACTCTCTGCCAGAGTGCCAAACTTCCTCTTGTGAATAGTGCACAGCTATCAATTCAAGCAGCCTGAAATGGTGGCATGAGCCTGTAATTCCAGATGCTCAGCAGGCTGAGTGGGGAAGAATCTCTTGAGCCCAGAGTTTGAGACCAGCCTGGGCAACACAGTGAGACGCTGTCTCAAAAAAAAAATTAAGCAGCAGGGTAACATGATCAAATGTGTATTTTAGGAAGACAGCAATAAAGAGACTAGAAATAGACGATAATAATAGTTTATGTGAGAAAAGTAATGACTAATACTTAATGCTCATTATGTGCCTATGTTAATTGTTTACCATATATTTATGTGCATCAATTCTTGTAACAGCTTTATAAAGCAGATGTTATTATTTTGTCATTTTACATATGTACAACTAGGGTATACAGTTTTTATGTAATTTGCCTCAGGTTCCATGCCTAGTAGGTGTTGAAGCTAGGATTCAAACTCAAGTAGTCTTACTCTTGAATTTGCACACTTAATGAATATCCTTCACTGCTTCTCAAGTAAGCGTCAGGCTAGAGTGCTGGCAGGGTGGCCTGCACCTGTATACCAGCTGGTCAGGAGGGTTAGTCAGGAGGATTGCTTGAGCCTAAAGGTTTGAGGCTGCAGGGAGCTATGATGGAGCCACTGCATCCAGCCTGAGCAACAGAGCAAGACCCTGACCCTAAAACAAAATTTTTAAGCTACTTAAAAAAATAGGCTAAAGAAAAAAAGTAAAAATCAGAAAGGGAAGTTGTATTCAACAGAATTGACTAGCTTGTTTTTTAATGCCATAAAGACTTATTGGGTTCCTATCACCTGGCAACAATATTGCAGCCACAACAATGAAAAAACAATTTTAAAAAAGCAGCTACAACAATACAACAATGAAAAAACCATCAAAAAGCAATGAAAAGGCCTGTTCCTATAAAGTCTGTTTGCCAGTGAAGGAGCAGACAATATGTGGGGCAGAGGCACATTGAAGGGAGGAAAGGTAAAATTTTAACTCTCTCCCCTTAGGGCTTTTTGGCTAGGGCTGAGAATTAAATTGACATAAAAGAAACAAGTAGGAGAAAAGCATATAAATTTATTTAATACAAGTTTTGTGTGGCACAGGAGGCTTCATAAGAAAATAAAGACCCGAAGACCCAGTTAGAATCGAACACTTACATACTGAATTGGACAAAGAGTAGTAAATTATGAGACTGATGAGGCAAAGGGGCTTGGGCTAGGGTAGTTAACTGGGTAGAGAAGTGACTAGGAAGATAAGGGTTAGTTTAACCAGGTTTGTTTGTAGAGAATTCTCCCCCCTCAACTTACTGTTACTGAAAATAAGAATAGAACTTTCTTTCTGGTATAGGAGGATTTTTCCATTTGGGGGTTTTATCTTCAACTTTCAGGAAGAAAAAGGGGAGGATTAGAGCGCCTTTCTTGCAGCCACTGTTGTTCTTTTTCTAAAGTGCCTTTATATCAAAATAATCCTTATGCCAAAGTGGTATATTTGCAGATGGCATGTTCTGCCATCCTTCATTTCCCCCCTTTGAACCTTCCCCAAGAAGTTTCATAGTTCAGAAGCTGAGTTGATAGATTGCAACCTTACCTTACTGAAAATCTCTTACTCCTGGAGAACAGGTCAGTTCCATTAAACAAACAGTTGTGTTTCATTTTAGGAGACAATGTTGCAGGTGGGTTCCTACCAAAGTTAGGCCTCCATATGGTCCCAGCAATCAGGCATTTCTATGGAAACAAACAAACAAACAAAAAAATCTGTTTATGAGTCCAGAGGGCAGCCAGTCAAGAAGATTTCTAGATATTGGGCTCGAACCATCTTCTTTTGCGGTCTGAAAGTCTCTGGTGATGTCACCAGGTGATATGGGTGAACTTTCTGAGTAGTCCACACAGCAACAGGCATGAAGCTTGTTTATATATGAGTTTCTGTGGTGATTTCTATGAAGTTTACATCAAGTCATCCAGCTTCGGCTTGCAAGGCTTTGGGAAAGGGGCAGTTTTATTTTTCTGTGATTTCAAGTCAGACAGGTGGGAGAAAATTAGAAATGTTAGTTTGGAGAGTCATAGGCAGATATTGGAGGAAACTAGAAGAATTCAGGATATAGTCCAGTTTACAGAAAGATAACAAAACCTCAAAGACAATGAACAAGGCTAGAATTGAATTACTATAGTTTTCTATAGTGCACATAATTTTTCTGTCTATAGTCACCCTCATGTTTACCAAACATAATCACAGTAAGACTAATTTGTTTGTAAAATAAGTCTAGTCTCATTAAGTTTGGCCTGATTATTTAAATAAGCAAAGCAAGAATAGTGACTGGTCATATAGACACTTTTTAAATCTGCTTTGCTGGAACTTTTAATAAGGAATCTCTGATTAGACTTTTAAAATCCTCTCCATTCCAGACTCAGTGGTGCACGCCTATAGTCCCAGTTACTCAGGAGGCTGATGCAGGAGGATTGTTTGAGCCCAGGAGTTCAAGACTAGCCTGGGAAACATAGCAAGACCTCATCTCTAAAAAAAATACAATAAATATATATACATAAATAGTTAAACATAGAATTAAAAAATAAAATAAAGGCTGGGCACAGTGGCTCACACCTGTAATCCCAGCACCTTGGGAGGCCGAGGCGGGTGGATCACCTGAGGTGAGGAGTTCAAGACCAGCCTGAGCAACATGGAGAAACCCCATCTCTACTAAAAATACAAAATTAGCTGGGTGTGGTGGCGCATGCCTGTAATCCCAGCTACTCGGGAGGCTGAGGCAGGAGAATCACTTGAACCTGGGAGGTGGAGGTTGCAGTGAGCTGAGATCACGCCATTGCACTCCAGCCTGGGCAAGAGGAGTGAAATTTCATCTAAAAATAAATAAATAAAATAAAATAAAAATAAAAGCCTCTTCAAGCTATAAAGCTAAGCTAGGGACTTTGCATTAGACTTCACCTACCTATAGATTTGGGTGAATTCCTCATTTCTCAAGGCTCTCAAAATATTATGAGCCTCCTGGGCCTACCAGGAAGTGACGTTCCTTACTCACCTGTAAGGTTGGAATCCTTTGAAGCCAGGTACTAGTCTTTTTTTTTTTTTTTCTAAGTGGCTTTATTGGGTTCATAAAATCAACCTTAGTTCATTAAAACTGTCTGGTTATATCTGATCCTATGCATATAATTCTCAAATATGACATTCTAGTCAAAGCCTTGGTAATATAACCAATGTTTCCAATTATATCATGTTACAAAGAAAATATATTCTTATTGATCTTATATAAACAACTATATTGCCATGAAAATAATAAGAGTTTCTGAATTTTGGAGGGATCAGGTAGGGAATAGATAAATGCTTCAAATCTGTTTCCAAAGTATACTTTACTAGATTGCTGCAAGCTATAACTAGCTTAAATAAAAACAGAAAAAGTGTTCTTTAAATCTGGAAAACAAAATATTAAAGCATTAATATAATCGTTTAATAAAGTCATAAAAATAATAATCATCCACATCAGTTTATTTACTCCCACTAATTACTTCTTGTTCTGCTTAATCCTGGGTTAGAAGTTTTATGAATCAATCAGTTTATCCATTTGATTTTTAGAAATTCTTATCAAGCTCAGTGGTATGATCTTAAAGTTATCAGAAGCCTGCACTTGTCAAAGTCTTTTCCGTGAATTTCTTTAATGATAAAGCAGTTTTGTCTGTAGTTGATTTCAGGAAAACATCAGAGTAAAACAACTATCTGTGAATGACAAATGCTTTTAAATGGCCATGGTCAAAAATCTCATGAGAGACCATTACAATGCAATTGATAAGAAAATTTGGTTATTTCTGTGGCATGCAACATTTTAAGATAATAACTAGGATTATGACTGATGACATTATACCAGGACATATCAGATTTCTAGAAATTTTATATAATTTCTTTAATACTTACATTAATAATATATATTCCTACAAATAACACATAACCCTAATTATTTTAATATCTCTCTTTCAGAAAGATGAAAAACAAATCTTTTGAGATTTTCCAGGGGCCCTCTGGAAAATCCCAAAGTTACTTTGAGGTCAAAAGCACTTTAGAATTTGATCCTGGGAGTTCAAATGTTGTCAAAAATGTTGAAAGGTTTAAAACTCTTGATAAAATAGGATCACAGATCACTTTGAAACAATACTCAGTTATCTATTGTATTAGTCTGTCTGTGTTGCTACAAAGGAATACCTGAGACTGGGTTATTTATAAAGAAAAGAGGTTTATTTTAGCTTGTGGTTCTTCAGCCTGTGCAGGAAGCATAGTGCTGGCATCTCCTTCTGGTGAGGGCCTCAGGAAGTTTGCAATCATGGCAGAAAGTGAAAGGGGAACCAACATATTACATCATAAGAGAGGAAGCAAGAGAGTTGGTGAGGAGGGGGGCCGGCTTTTTAAAGAACTAGCTCTTGCATGAACTCATTACCACTCATTACCACAGGGAGGGAACCAAGCCATTTATGAGGGATCTGCCCCCACGACCCAACACCTCCGGCTAGACTCCACCTCCAACATCAGGGGTCACCTTTCTTTCTTTCTTTCTTTCTTTCTTCCTTTCTTTCTCTTTCTCTTTCTTTCTTCCTCTCTTTTTCTTTTCTTTTCTCTTCTCTTCTCTTTCTTTCTTTCTTTCTTTCCTTCCTTCCTTCTTTCTTTTTTCTGAGACAGGGTCAAACTCTGTTGCCCAAGCTGAAGTGCAGTGACACCATCTCAACTCACTGCAACCTTTGTCTCCCAGGTTCAAGCAACTCTCCCACCTCAGTCTCTCAAGTAGCCGGAACCACAGGCACATGCCACCATGTTCAGCAATTTTTTTTTTTATTTTTTGGTAGAGATGGGGTTTCACCATGTTGGCCAGGCTGAAGTGGGTCACATTTCAACATGAGATTTGGATGGGACAGATTTCCAAACCACGTCATCTATTTAACCATAGTGACAAAGATTTCAAAGACAAATACACAAAGTTGCATACTTGTAAAAATAAAACAAAAACTTTGCTCTTGTAATGTCTTTTGTGTTGTTGTTGAGACAATGTCTCACTGTTGCACAGGCTGGAGTGAAATAGTGCAATCATAGCGCACTCTAACTCTGAACTCCTGGGCTCAATTAATTCTCACATCTTAGCCTCCTGAGTAGCTGAGACTACAGGTGTGCACTATCATGCCCAGCTAATTTTTCATTTTTTGGTAGAGACCAGGTCTTGCTATGTTGTCCAAGCTGGTCTCAAACATCTGGCATCAGGCATTCCTCCCACCTCAGCCTCCTAAAGCATCGAGATTACAGGTATGATTCACCATGCCCGGCCTTCTTTCAATATCTTTTATATTTTGTTTTCTTAAGTAATCAAAGACCTGATAAGGACAACAAAGAGCACAAAAATACTATTTTGATAATTTGATTATTTGACAGGTAATGGAAACTCTTGTACAAAAATCAAGAAAACTTTGTTCTTTTAACAGAGAAAACACCAAATTCTAGTTTGCTCACTTGCTTGCTTGCTCTTGGCTCTCTCTCTGCCTCTCTCTTTTCCCACCTTTCTATATTCACTTAATTTTTGTCTTTTATTCTTCTCTTTTTAGAATTACAAAACAATCTTTAAATAACCTCTAAACTAGGACAAAATTATTCTCCTTTTCCGTCAACAAAATTCATCTTTTTATACCTCACAACTTATCTTGCCAAAAACACATCCTACTTTCATTACGTTCTTTGCATACAGAGTTTTGTTTCTTGTTATTTCCAGTAGTTTTATGACATATTTTTGTTCGAATTTTAACCTTAATAACGCTAATTCCCAGTAACAACAGAAATAAGCAATTGTGAACTTTGTGTTGTGTACTAACATTCTGTCATAGATTAGGCAAGTTGTGAACAAACCATTTCATAATTTCTGGAGGCATAGGCCTCTTTCGTAGCATAATTTTTTTAATGTAACAAGAACACATTATTAACAGGTCCAAATATCTTTTGTCTTTGTATCAATTAAGAAGCTCAAGTAGATGAACTTATATTCAGTAATTAATGTTTTGGTATTTCATCTTATTTGTAAATGATCTAAATATTCAATTAATATTTATCATTTAACTCAACTGAGTATAACTTTAAGATTTCAAATTTCCAAAAAGATTTTGAAAACTACTTTTAAGCAGATATATTTTTATAAAACATAATCATTATTATAAAGTTTATTTGTGAACTTTTATCCTATTTACATATATTTAATTGACTTATTCTTTAAAATTATGTTTCGATTACTCATGAAAATTCCATGAGATATTAGACAAAGCTAGTCTTCATTTTAAGCTCTTTTTCTTATTGGCAATTTTTATAACCTATTAGGCAACCATCAAACATCATTGAAGCAAATCACCAGAAAATTTAAACATATAGCTTTTCTCCCCTTTACCATCATTCTAGACATACATTAAGAAATTTACTTTTATTGTATGTTTTATTTTTAAGTTGAATTTATAATCTTAAAAACTCAAATGTCAAACAGAGATAACATGGCTTGTTTGACTAGTAATCCCAGGTAGAAAAAAATTGTATATTTGAATTATATTTGACAATCTGAAGACATGCCTGTTTTTATTAAACCAACAAACTTGAGCTAGCTTTATTTGCCAAAAATTATCCCACCTCATATGAGCTTGGAAAACATGTGAGTTAGTCTCTATATTTCTCTATATATAAGCATTTATGTTTTTTTCTTTAAGACAATTAAATAGAGCCCTTTTACAAGTTACTTTCGGCAATACCATCCAGGGGTAGAAAAAATATTATATATATCAACAATCACACTCATACATAAACGCACGGCCCAGATGCAAACAGAGATATTATAGCTTTCATTCTAAAATTTTAGCCGTGAAGCAGGTATAATAACACAGAACTCACTAGTTTATCACTAGTTTATAAAAGAAAAGTTGGTGCTAAACTGTGTTTCAGGCAGATGGAAAAAGTTAAGTTCACCTGCTCAGATACAGATGACTTTTTAAAAATATTTGTGGAGAGACTTTTAAGATTTTTTATTTGCTCTTGATAGGTAATCTCATGGAGGCTATGAACTAGATTGGAGGCAAGGAAGTGTTCCTCATGGTTCGGAGTTGTTTGGTTTTTAAACCACTTTTTTCCGTTGTTTTTTTAGTTCCAGCTGGGCTGGGCATAGAAATTGTTTTAGTTAACTCCTCAGATGTTTACATTGTGAAGACATAGTAAGGTTTACATCTCCAGGGGACTGAGAAAAGATGTGGGTTTTCTCCAAGAAAGAGTTTTGGAATATATTTGCCTATTATTAGGCATATAGGGCAATTTTTTCTTTTTCTTAAATATTTATATTATTTTGAGTGTAATGAGATGCTTCTTAGTGTTTCAAGACAGAGAGTGAATTGGTGTTGAGAAGAGGGGAATTGCTGAGGAGCAGTTGAGTATTATTTCAGAATGAGTGACTAAGAAGATGATGCTGTTTTTATCATAGATGGTGAATACAAATTGGGTTGTGAGGGCTAATAGTGAATTCAGTCTCGAACATTTAGAGTTTGAATTACTTACTTAACCTCCAAGCTAAAAACATTGGTCTACACTGACTTACTAGTAAAAGAGTCAAGGGCAAGCATCAATATTTGTAAGTCATAAGGTGATCCATAAGTGATGATTCCATAAAGGGAGCACCTGCAGATCAGAGCTTAGGCAGAGAAACATCAAAAGCCAATGTGAGGCCGGGCATGGTGGCTCATGCCTGTAATTCCAGCACTTTGCGAGGCTGAGGTGGGCAGAGAGCCTAGGTCGGGAGTTTGAGACCAGACTGGCCAACATGGTGAAACCCTGCCTCTACTAAAAATACAAAAATTAGCCAGGCGTGGTGGTGGACGCCTGTAATCCCAGCTACTCAGGAGGCTGAGCCAGAAGAATTGCTCGAACCTGGGAGGCAGAGGTTGCAGTGAGCTAAGATGGCACCACTGCACTCCACACTCCAGCCTGGGTGATAGAGTGAAACTCAGTCTCAAAAAAAAAAAAAAAAAAGCCAACCTGAGAGAAGCATTCAGTGAGGCAGAAGGACCAAAAGGGAGGTGGGAGGTGTGCTGAAGAAAACCGAGTAAGAAAAAAATTGCAAGGGGAGAAGGAGTAAAGAGAGTACATGCAACAAATATCAGAAAAGGAGAGGCCTGGGAATCAGGGCTAGATTTGGGGATTCCGATGTCATTATATCTTTGCAATTAAAAATCATTCAACATTTTCCGCAGAAACTGATGCAGAGCTTCATCAGTTTAATTTCTGCAACAACCGATAAAATTACTTACATGCAACTGGTATAGATAGATATTGTTTTTATATTTTATGTTTCTGTTTTATGATTATAACAATTCCTTGTTTAACTTCTTGTTATTATTTTGTGTTTCCAATAGAAGAGGTTCAATTAAGTGGTTGAAAAGCTTCAGGAAGAAATTTAAGCTAAATTGAAATGAGGGAGTAACATCAGCAAGATGATGAAATGGAAGATCCCCTACTATCACTCCCTCCATAAAAATACAACTAGAAACTACGTAAAGACAAGAACACAACCCTGAGTTCACCACAATTCAAGGGAGAATTGAAGAAACCTCCAGGGCCCTCAGAATTGAGAGAAGCTGTGACAGATAAGAAAAATGGCTGTTTCAGACATTGCAGCCCCCTCCATCAAGCTGGCATAATGCCGCTCATAGAGAATTTTCCTAGACTCATGGTTTCTAAGGTAAGAAGAGGGAGTTGGAAGTGGACATACGATCTCCCCACCAGTCTGGGAATCTTCTCAGGAAGCCCACTTCTGCCCCATCCCCTGGGAACAACTGGGAGTGTCAGAAGGGCTGAACAACTTGGGATGAACTGAGACAAAGTGTGGGACACTGATCATAGTGACTGGCATGTGGATCTTGGCAGTTACTCTTCACTCCAATCAGTATGGACACCAC
Source organism: Pongo abelii (assembly GCF_028885655.2). Classification (NCBI taxonomy): domain Eukaryota; kingdom Metazoa; phylum Chordata; class Mammalia; order Primates; family Hominidae; genus Pongo; species Pongo abelii. The sequence goes on along the minus strand of NC_071985.2, from coordinate 155,734,840 downwards.
ATTGAAGAGATTGGCTGGCACCATAGTGCTATAGGGGACACACTCTGTGAGAAGGCCTGAATCCCTGGCCAGATTTCAACAAAGACTAGGTGTTCCCATTGAGTCTCCACTGGACCAGAAACAACTAGAAACGTTGGGATTGAGTTCCAATGACTGCTTAAGTCTTCCACAAACTGGGAGACAGTGGCAGGGCAGCCATATAGCTCCAGGGCATTGTTAACTTAGTGTTCACTATAAGTCTTCCTCAGACTGGGAAACAGTGGCAGGGCAAAAGTTAGTTCCAGTGCAGTGAGTTAGTTCTGGTACTTACTATAAATTATCCCCCCCCCAAAAAAAAAAAAAAGAATATCAGCAGTTAAATTCTGATACTAAGTAGTAAAGGTCAAACACCACCAAAAACACCTTTAAGAACTGGAAGAGGTAGCTATCTCCTAAAATTTGCAGGTATTAAGGCAAAGCCACAAGAATTGTAAAAACTCAGGGAAATATGACCTTACCAAAAGAAATCAACAAAGCTCCAACAATGGAGCTAGAATATGTGAAGACCTAGGAAATGTTAAACAGACAATTCAAAATAATCCTCTTAAACAAATTCAGAGAATCACAAGAAAATATAGATAGAAAAAAAATAAAATTTGGAAAGTAACCCAGGAACAAAATGAGATATTTGACAAAGAAATAAGAAATAAAAACAAACAAATCCATTATTTCTAGGGTTTCTAGAAATAAAGAAACCATAACTAAACTGACGCAATAACTAAACTGAAAAACTCATTAGAAAGCTTCAACAGCAGACTTGATTAGAGAAAATATTAGCAAGTTTGAAGACAGCACATATGAAATTACCTAATCAGAGGAGAAAAAAAGAAAAAAGAATTTAAAAGTGTAAAAAAGAACTTTTTAAGAATTATGGCACATGATCAAGCAAACTAACCTCTGCATAGTAGGAATTCCCAAAGGAGGCAAGAGAGAAAAAGGCCTAGAAGGCATATTTAACAAAACAATGGTGAAAATTTCCCACAGATGGAGAAAAAGGACACCAGTCAGATACAGGAATCTTGGAGGTAATCAATCAAATTAAACCCAAAGAGGAAATCCCTAAGGCATATCATAATCAAATTAGCAAAAATCAGAGACAACAGAAATACTCAGTGCAGCAAAAGAAAAGAAAAATATTACATTAAACAAAGCACCTGTACAGCTTTCACTGGATTTCACAGCAGAAATCCTACAGGCCAGGTGAGAATGGGAAGCTTGAAAGTGCTGAAAGAAAAAAAAAAAAAAAAAACCTGTCAACCAAAAATAATGTGCCCAGCAAAGCTATTAAAACAAGAAGAGAGATAAAGACTTTCTCAGACAAACAAAAACTGAGGAAATTTGTCAGCATCAGACCTGTGTTAGAAGACATGCTAAAGAGAGTTCTTCAATCTGAAAGAAATGGATGCTAACATGTAACAAGAAACAATCTGCAGGTATGAAACTCATTGGTAAAAGAAAGAAAACAGACCAATTCAGAATACACCAATAGTGAAATTAGGATAAGTAAATGACCTATATCTTAAATATGAAGATTAAAAGACAAAACCAGTAAAAACAATAACTACAATTTATTAAGAGATGCACAATATAAAAAAAGTAAATTGAAACATGAAAAAGTCAAAATGTGGTGAGAGGATGGTATTAAAGTGTAGACTTTGTTGTTTCTTATCTTTTCTTTGCAATAAAATATGTCACTATCAGTTTAAAATAACTTATTATAAATATAAGAGGGTTTTTGTAAGCCTCATGTTAACCATAAAGCAAAAACCTACAATAGATATATAAAAATAAATAGCATGAAATAAAAATGTACTACCAGAGGAAATCACTTAACCACAAAAGAAGAGAGTGAGAGAGGAAAAGGGAAGAATTCACAAAACAACAAGAAGTCAAGTAACAAAATGGCAGTAGTAAACCCTTACTATGAATAATAACTTTGAATGTAAATGGATCAAATTGTCCAACCAAAAGACATAGAGTGGCTGAATGGATTTAAAAAACAAGATCCAACTGTATGCTATCTACAGGTACTTCACCTAATCTATGAAGACATTCACAGACTAAAAGTGAAGGAATGAAAAAAGATATTTCATGCAAATAGAAACCAAAAAGGAACAGGGATAGGTTTACTAATATCAGATAAACTAGACTTAAAGCCAAGAATCATTTTTAAAATGACAAAAAAGAAAGCCATTATATAATGATATAGAGGACAGTACAGCAAGAATACATAACAATTGTAAATATATATGCACCCAATACTGGAACACACAAATATGTAAAAAAGTTAACGACTTAAAGGGAGAGATTGACTACAATAAATAGTACTAGGAGATTTCAACACCCCATTTTCAGTGATGACCAGATCACTCAGACAGAAAAGTAACAAAGAAACATTGGAGTTAAAATGAACTCTAGAACAAGGGAACATAACAGATATTTTATATTATGTTATATTTTATTTTATTTTATGTTACAGATATTACAGAACATTCCATCCAACAGCTACAGAATAGACATTTTTCTCAACAGCACATAGAAGATTATCCAGGATAGATCATATGTTAGGTCCCAAAACAAGTCTTGACACATACTTTAAAAATCCAAATCATGTCAAGTGCATTTCTTACCACAATTATTCCAATTATTCTACCATTCTGGAATAAAACTAGAAACTAATTTTAAAAAAAGGAACACTGGAAATTGTACAAACTCATGGAAATGAGACAACATACTCCTGAACACTGAATGGGTCAATGAAGAAATTAAAAAGGAAATTTAAAATTACCTTCAGACAAATGAAAATGGAAACATGACATACTAAAGCCTATGTAATATATCAAAGCAATTCTAACAGCAGTTCTGTAGCAATAAATGCCTACATCAAAAAAGTAGAAAGACTTCAAATAAACAACCTAAGGATACCTCAAGGAACTAGACAAGCAAAAACAAACAACACTCATAATTCAGATAAAGCATCTATCTGAACAATACAAAAGATTGACGTAGCAAAAATTACATTTTTGAAATAATAAATGAAATTAACAAAACTTTAGCTAGACCAAAGAAAAGAGAGAGGACTCAAATAAATAAAATCAGAAACAAAAAAGGAGATATTACAATGGATACCACAGAAATAGAGAATCATTAGAGATTATTATGAATAACTATACGCCAATAAATTGGAAAAACTAGGAAAAAAAAGATTAACTCCTGGGCCCTTACAACCTACCAAGATGAAACCAGTAAGAAATAGAAAACCTGAACAGACCAATAACAAGTGATGAGACTAAAACAGTAATAAAAAGTCTCCCATCAAAGTAAAGCCCAAGATCTGAGGGATTCACTGTTGAATTCTACCAAACATTTAAAGAAGAATTAATACCAATTCTACACAAACTATTCAAAAATCTTAAAGAAGAAAGAATAGTTCCAAACTCATTCTATAAGGCCAGCATTACCAAGATACCAAAACTAGACAAATACACAATTAAAAAAGAAAACCACAAACCAATTTCACTGATAAACATAGATGCAAAAATTCTTAACAAATATCAGCAAATTGAATTCCACAACATATTTTAAAAGATCATTCCATCATAGTCAAGTGAGATTTATCCAAGAGATGCAATAATGGTTCAACATATGCAAATCAGTAAACTTGATACACCACACTGACAGAATCAAGAATAAAAATTGTGTGATCATTTCAATAAATGCTTAAAAAGTATTTGATAAATTTCAACATTTTTTCCATGATTAAAACTCTCAACTAATTGGGTATAGAGGGAACATACTTTAAAAAACTGAAGATGAATATGTGAAAAACCCACAGCTAACATACTGAATAAGGAAAAATTGAAAGCCTTTCCTCTAAGATCTGGAACACAGCAAGGATCCCATTCTCACCACTTTTTCAATAGAGTACTGGAAGTTCCGGCCAAAAAACTAGGCAAGAGAAAGAAAATAAAGGACATCTAAATTGGAAAGGAAGAATTCAAGTTATCTTTGTTCACAGATGACATGATTCTATGTTTTGAAAACTTTGTGATTCCATGAAGAAACTATAATAACTGATAAACAAATTTGGTAAAGTTTCAGGATACAAAATCAACATATAAAAATTAGTAGCACTTCTACATGCCAGTGGAAACAATCTGAAAACAATCAATAAAGTAATCCCATTTATAATAGCGACAAAAAATTGAAATAGCTAAAAATAAATTTAACTGAAGAAATGAAAGCTCTCTACAAGGAAAACTATAAAACACTGATGAAAGAAGTTAAAGAAGACTCACAAAAAATGGAATGATATCCCATGTTCATGGATTGGAATAATTAATATTGCTAAAGTGTCCATATTACCCAAAACAATCTACAAAGTCAATGCAATCCCTATCAAAATACCAATGATATTATTCACAGAAGAAGAAAAAAACAATTTTAAAATTTGTATGGAACCACTAAAGACCCCAAATAACCAAAGCAAACCTGAGAAAAAGAACAAAGCTGGAGGTATTACACTACCTGATTTCAGAATATACTGCAAGGCTATAGTAATATAAACAGCGTACTGGCATAAAAACAGACACTTAGGCCCAATGGAACAGAATAGAACATAGAAATAAATCCACACGTTTATAACCAACTCATTTTTGACAAAGGTGCCAAGAACATACTTTGGGGAAAGAACAATCTCTTCAATACATGGGAAAACTAGATATCCATATGCAGAAAAATAAAACTAGATTTCTATCCTTCACAATATTCCAATACCAAATATAAGGGATAAAAGATTTAAAAATAACACCTGAAACTATGAAATTACCAAAAGAAAACAGCGAGGAATCACTTGAGGACATTGGTCTGGGCAAAGATGTTTGGGGTAAGACTTCAAAAGCACACACAATAAAACCCAAATATAGACAAGTTGGATTACATCAAGCTAAAAATGTTTTACATAGAAAAGAAAACAATCTATAAAGTTAAGAGACAACCTACAGAATGGAAGAAAATATTTGCAAAGCATCTATCTGAAAAGTGATTACTAAACAGAATATATAAGGAACTCAAACAACTCAATAAGAAAAAAACAAATAATTCAATTTTTAAAATGGGCAAATGATCTAAATAGACATTTCGCCAAAGCAGACATACAAATGGCAAAGAGGAATATGAGACAAGTGTTCAGTACTGCTCATCATCAGGGAAATACAAATCAAAACTACAGTGGGATATCATCTCACCCCAGTTAGAATGGCTATTATCAAAAAGACAAATGCTGGCAAGGATGTGGCGAAAGGGGAATGGTCATATACTGTTGGTGGGATAGTAAATTAGGCTGCCTCTATGGAAAACAGTATGGAAGTTTCTTCAAAAACTTAAAATAAATCCACAATATGATCTGCTGAGTATATATCCAAAAAAGAAAATAAATCAGTACACCAAAGAGATACTGGAGGAAGAAGCAAAGCAAGATGGCCAAATAGAACCCTCCAGTGATTGTCCCCACTGCAGGAATACCAAATTGAACAAATATCTTTGCAAGAAAACACCTTCATAAGAAACAATAATCTGTTGAGCCTTCACAGTGCCTGGTTTTAATATGGTATCAAGGAAAGAGGAACTGAAAAGGATAGGAAAGATCGTGTTGCATTGGCTACACTACCCATCCCCCATCCCAGGAAATGCATGGAAAGAAAATCTATGTGCTTGGGGGAGGGAGAGTGAAGTGGTTGTGGGACTTTGCATTGGAACTCAGTGCTGCTCTATCACAGAGGAACCCAGCACAGTGAAGAATTCTGCCATTGCCCATGGAGGGAGAATATAGAATAGCCTCAGCCAGAGTAGAATCCTCTGTCCCAAAGAAGTTCCAGCTAGCTCCACCATGGACTCACTAAAGTGACCTGGAGTCCTGAATATATCTGAAAGGCAGGCAGGCTACAAGGACTGCAGTCTCTAAGCAAGTCCTGGTGCTGCACTGGGCTCGAAGTCAGTGGACTTGGGGTGCAGCAACCCAGTGAAACATCAGCTGCTACAGCTAAGGGAATGCTTCCATCACCCCTCCAACAACTCCAAGCAGTACAGCTCAGGTAGACTCCTTCCACTTGCAGAAAAGAGAGGGAAGATTACAGAGGATTTTGCCTTGCAACTTGGGTACCAGCTCAGCCACAATGAACTAAAGCATCAGGCAGATTCCTGAAGCCCCTGATTCCAGGCCCTAGTTTCTGGACAAGCATTTCTAGACCCATCCTGTGCCAGAAGGCAACCCAATACCCAGAAGGCAAAGACCAAGTCCTGGCAGGATTAACCACCTGATGACTAAAGAGCTGTTGGTCTTTGAATGAACATCAGTGATAGCCAGGCAGTAGTAACCACGGGCCTTGAGCAAGATATAGCACTATGCTGACTTCAGGTGTGACCCAGCACAGTCCCAGCTGTGGTGGCCAGGGAAGTGCTTGCATCACAACTCCCCCAACTCCAGGCAGCCTAGCATGGAAAGAGAGGCTCCTGTTTGGGGTAAGTGAGGGAAGAAAATGAGAGGTCCTGCTTGGTAATCCAGGGGATTCTTTTGGATCTTACCCAAGCCCTCTTTGAGCCTGCAAGTGTCACAGTGTTACTGGGCTCGGGGTGCTCTCTAGTCCAGATACAGCTGCAGTGACCAGAGACTTAGATAACAACATTCAATTCTCTTTGAATATCTCAAAAGTCTTCTCAAGAAAGATTGGTACAAACAAGCCCAGACTGTGAAGATTAGAATAAATACCTAATTCTTCAATGTCCAGGCATCAATAAACATCCATAGGCATCAAGACTACCCAGGAAAACATGACCTCACCAAACAAACTAAATAAGGCACCAGTGACCAATCCTGCAGTGACAGAGATGTGTGAACTTTCACATGGGGAATTCAAAATAGTTACTTTAAGGAAGCTCAACAAACTTCAAGATAATACAGACAAGGAATCCAGAATTCTGTCAAAAATTTTTAACAAAGAGATTGAAATTTTTTAAAAAATTAAGAAGAAATTCTAGAGTGGAAAAATTCAACTGACAAACTGAAAAATGCATCAGAGACTCTAAACAGCAGAATTGATTAAGCAGAAGAAAAAATTAGTGAGCTTCAAGACAGGGTAAATGAAAATATACAGTCAGAGGAGAAAAAAGTGAAATGAATAAAAAAGAATGAAGCATGCCTACAAGATATAGAAAACAGCATCAAAAGGGCAAACCTTAAGAGTTATTGGCCTTAAAGAAGAGGTAGAGATATTGAGCTAGAAAGCTTATTCAAATAAATAACAGAACTTTCCAAACCTAGAGAAAGACACCAATATTCAAGTATAAGAAAGTCATAGAACACCAGGAAGATTTAACCCAAATAAGACTATCTCAAGATATTTAATAAAACCTCAAAGGTCAAGGATAAAGGATTCTAAAGGCAACAAAAGAAAAGAAGCAAATAACATATAAAGAGCTCCAATGTGTCTGGCAGACTTCTCAGTGGAAACCTTATAGTCCAGACAGTGGCATGACATATTTAAAGTGCTGAAGAAAATAAAACTTTTATCCTAGAATAGTATATCCAGTGAAAATTCCTTAAAACATGAAGAAGAAATAAAGACTTTCCCAGACAAATAAAAGCTGACTATTTTGTCAACACCAGACCTGTCTACAAAAATGCTAAAGGGACTCCTTTGATCTGAAAGAAAGGGTTGTTAATGAGCAATAAAAAATTATCCAAAGTTACAAAACACTGGTAAGAGTAAGTACACAGATAAATACAGAATACTGTAACACTATAATTGTGGTGTGTAAACCACTCATTTACTGAGTAGGAATACTAAAAGACAAAACTGTCAAATACAATAACTACAACAAAGTTTTAAGAGGCAGAGTGTATAAAAAGATAAGAAACAACAAAAAGTTTAAAAAGTCAGGGAGATGGGGTTAAAGTGTAGAACTTTTATTAGTTTTCTCTTTGCTTTTTTGTTTTTGTTGTTTTTCTGTAATCAGAGTTAAGCTGTCATGAGTTTAAAATAATTAATTATAAGATATCATTTACAAGCCTCATGGTAACCTCACATTAAAAAAAAACCTACAACAGATACACAAAAAATAAACAGCAAGAAATTAAAGCATACTACCAGAGAAAAATCACTTTTACACAAAGAAACCAGGAGGGAAGGAAAACCAAAAATCAACCAGAAAATAAATAAAATGGCAGTAGTGCCATGTGATCCAGCAATCTCAATGCTGAGTCAGAAAAGATAGGAAATTGGTACATTCAAGAGATATCTTCACCCCAATGTTTCCTGCAGCACTATTCACAATAGCCAAGATTTGGAATCAACCTAAGTATCCATCAACAGGTGAATGGATAGAGAAAATGTGGTACATATACACCAAGCTGGTCCAACCCATGGCCCATGGGCCACACGTGGCCCAAGATGGTTTTGAATGCAGTCCAACACAAGTTCGTACACTTTCTTAAAACATTATGAGATTTTTTGTGTGTGATTTTTTTTTTTTTTAGCTCATCAGCTATCATTAGTGTTATTGTATTTTAAGTGTGGCCCAAGACAATTCTTCTTCCAATGTGGCCCATGGAAGCTAAAATGTTGGACACCCCCAAATGGAATATTATTTAGCCTGTCATTTGCAACAACATGAACGGAACTGGAGGACATTGCATCAGGCACAGAAAGACAAATTTTGCATTTTCTCACTCATATTTGGGAGCTAAAAATTAAAACAATGGAACTCATGGAACTAGAAAGTAGAATGATGCTTACCAGAGGCTGGGAAATGTAGCAGGGAGTAGAAGAAAGAGGGGGGATAGTTAATGGGTATAAAAATATAGTTAGAATGAATAAGACCTAGTATTTAATACCACAACTGGGTGACTTTATTTTTTTTAAGTTCAGGGGTACATGTGCAGGATGTGCAGGTTTGTTACATAGGTAAATGTGTATCAAGGGGGTTTGTAGTACAGATTATTTCATCAGCCAGGTATTAAGCCTAGTATTCATTAGTTAGTTTTCCTGATCCTCTCCCTCCTCCCACCCTCCGAGAGGCCCCAGTATGCATTGTTCCCCTGTATGTGCCCATCTGTTCTCATCATTTAGCTCCCACTTCTAAGTGAGGACACATGGTATTTGGTTTTCTGTTCCTACATTAGTTTGCTAAGGATGATGGCCTCCAACTCCATCCATGTTCCTGCAAAGGACATGATCTCATTCCCTTTTATGGCTGCATAATATTCCATGGTGTATATGTACCACATCTTTTTTATCCAGTCTATCGTTGATGGGCATTTAGGTTGATTCCATGTCTTTGCTATTGTGAATAGTGCTGCAATGAACACACACGTGCATGTGTCTTTATAAAAGAATGATTTCTATTCCATTGGGTATATACCCAGTAATGGGAGTGCTGGATCAAACAGTATTTCTGTCTCTAGGTCTTTGAGGGATCATCACACTATCTTCCACAATGGTTGAACTAATTTACACTCCCACCAACAGTGAAAAGCATTCCTTTTTCTCCACAACCTTGCCAGCATCTATTATTTTTTGACTTTTTAATAATAGCCATTCTGACTGACGTGAGATGATATCTCATTGTGGTTTTGATTTGCCTTTCTCTAATGATGAATGATCCACAACTGGGTGACTTTAGTCCACAATAATTTATTGTATATTTAAAAATAACTAAAATAGTAGAATTGGAATGGCACTAATATAAAGAAATGATGAATGTTTGAGGTGATGGATACTCCAATTACCCTGATGTGATTATTACATGTTGTGTGCCTATATCAAAACATCACATGTACCCCATAAATATATATACATATTATATACCCACAATAATTAAAAATCCATTTAAAAAAAAAAAGGCCTGGTGCAGTGGCTCATTCCTATAATCCTAGCACTTTTGGAGGCCAGGGTGAGAAGATCACTTGAGATCAGGAGTTCAAGACCAGCCTGAGAAACATAGCAAGACTTTGCCTCTAAAAATAAAAATAAAAAATTAACCAGGTATCGTGGTAAGCACCCGCAGTACTAGCTACTTGGGAGGCTGAGGGAGGAAGATCACATGAGTCCAGAAGTTAGAGGTTGCAGTGATCTATGACTGCACCACTGCAATCCAGCCTCAGCAACAGAGTGAGACCCTGTCTCTATGAAATTTTTTTTTAATTTACAGAGGTATCTGCACTTCCATGTTTATTGCAGCATTATTCACAATAGCGAAGATATAGCAGCAACCTAAGTGTCCGTCAATGGATAAATGGATAAAGAAAAAGTGGTATATATACACAATGAAATATTATTCAGCCATAAAAAAGAATGAAATCCTGTTATGTGCAGCAACATGAATGGAAGTGGAGGACATTTTGCTAAGTGAAATAAGCCAGACTCAGTAAAATAAATATTGCATGTTCTCATTCATATGTGGAAGCTAAAATGTTGATATCATGAAGAAATAAGCCAGATTTAATAAGACAAATATTGCATGTTCTTATTCACATGTGGAAGCTAAAATGTAGACATCATGAAGATAGAGAGTAGAATGATGGTTACCAGAGGCTGGGAAGGGTAGGGGCAAAGGGGATATGAAGAGAGGTTGGTTAATGGGTGCAAACATACAGTTATATAGAAGGAATAAGTTACAGTGTTTGATAGCACAGCAGAGTGACAAAAGTTAATAATTTATTGCTTATTTCTAACTAGCTAGAACAGAAGATTTGGAATGTTCCTGACACAAAGAAATGATAAATGTTGGGGGTGATGATTATCTTAATTATCCTGATTTAATCATCATGCGTTGTATGCTTGTATCAAAATATTGCATATACTCCCTAACTATATACAATTATTACATATCAATAAGATAAATAAACAAATAATAAAATCAAATTGGATGTAAGTGTATGTTTTCCAAGAGGAAATGGGGGAGGGGGTATGGTGGAGGTACTTCAGATATCTGAAAAGACAGATGTCCAAAAGCAAAAAGTAGTGGAGAGATGGTAATTAGACCAATTTAGTGGACTGGCTGAAGGTTCTTTTATGAATGTTGTTGGCAGTAAAGCTAGAAAGCTCATTAGTGACAGAACACAGAAGAGCTTACATGTAAGACTGAACATGTTTGTTTATTCTCCTGTAATATACAAACATATTGTATACTGTATATATACATGTTGTATATACAAACATGAGGGATCCTTACTTCACAGACTAGGAAGTAAGGAAGACAAAGAACCAAACTACCATTAATGTGAGGATGGTGTGCAGTAGATTGCGGGCAGCAAGGCAAGTTCGTCTGAAGCCTTTTAAACAGTTAGAGAGAGGTCAGGTGAGAACTAGTCTCTATCAAGTGGAAGTTTCATCAATCAAGTCACATCCAGAGTTGGGACAAGAGACTGAAAAACAAATACTCTTTAAGACACTTAGACCCAGAGCCAGGCTAGAACATCCAAAATCTATTTACCCATCTAAAAAGCAAGTTGAAATGTGGGAACCAAGGTGTACAGCCAAAACAGGGTAAAAGTAACTGAGAGATCCAGCCAGGATGGACAGGGCAGAAGGAGGCAACAGTAGGAAATTCCTAAGTCAGAGTGCAACTACTGGGCTAATAGGCTGCCACAGGCCCTTGGGGAGAGTCAGAATGCAGATGTTGCAAATATAAGAGATATTTCAAAATAATAATGCATGAGATTTGATGACTGTTAGAAGCCAAAAGCGAGAATAATTGTCAACACAGTGACCAGAAAAATGGTAATGCCATTAACAGAAAGGGGGAGGAAAGTGAGAGTTAGTTTTGAAAGGTGGGGAGAAGATGAAGAGTATGTTTTGGACATGTTACTTTGAGGTGATGCTAGGTCCTAGTAGAAATGTCTTCATGGTCATTGAAATGTGAGATTGGAGGTCAGGATGGTAACCAGGCATTAGTTTGTATAGATATACCACAGGATCATATAGAAATGCTTGAAGTTTCAAAAAGGCAGAGGGTAAGAAGGGAGAACAATCAAGAGCCAAAATCAGAATCTCACTATTTGGGACAAAACAGAGGAAAAAAAGTAGAAACAGAGAAAAAAGAAGTGACTGAAGAGGTAAGAAAAAACTTAAAGCAGACTGATAAGAAAGGTAGGAAGAAAATTAAAATAGATGAATGTCGTAGAACCTGGAGAGGAATATACAAGTGGCAGTGTTCACTAGGTCAGAGTAGATGCCGTGGGATAATAGCTTCAGGTACTTACCAATGTGTCTTCCAGTCCCTTCTACATCCTCATCCTCTGCCCATTCCCCAGCACTTCCTCACATAAGTAGCTCCCACTACTTGGTCAAGACATCATTGCCTCCAGGGGGTGGCAGAAAGAAATGGTCAACACTCATATTTTGAATTTCAAAGTAGGCTCTTGAAGTTAATAGGTTTTTGAGTTTTAAGAGACTGAGCTGTAGAACTGAGGTCTGGGATTTCTTCTTATAAAGAGCCAGAGTAATACGCACTTGCCATCCTCTCAGAAGTTTCAAGAGCAGAAGGAGAAAGCTTAGTCCCTGACAGGTCCATATGGAAGGTCTTTTTCCGGCCCACTCCAAGAACTGGTTTTCGGGAAGTGTGGTGGATACCAGGCCCACCATAAAACTTCGGGGGATTTCCATAAAGGAATTTGTGTCTGCTTCATATCTGCAACTCTGAAAATGAAACACAGATGACCTCAAAGAAGTGCTTTGAACACAATGAGAAGAAGTAGTGGGACAGATAGCCTGATGGCAGCTCTGGGTTGTTCATAGCCCCAAAGAGGGATGAGGCTGACCAAACCTTCCCTTCACTCCAGAGAATAAATTATACAAAGGAAACAGCCAGAGGCCCAGATATCTTATAGTCAATGAAGACCACATCTGAAGATACCAATGTGGACTGTGCAAATAGGAAACCAGATGCAGACCCAGTGTACGTGAGCATGCACAATTACCAGGCACCTCAGTAAATTCCAGAGCAGAATTCTCTGCTTATCCAATGCCATAACGCCATATGCGATGCCCCCAGTCCCTGCCCCCTTGCTAAAGGAGATGCCATCCTGGGAGAAGGGAAGAAAAGAAAGTGCTCTGAACTGGACTACATTTAAACCTAAATAATTGGGAAATTACTGTATTCTCCTGAGTTTACCTCAAGTAACAAGATAAAGCTTTCTGCCATCAGGAGGAAACAGGAGCTAGAAGTAGAAATTAAATTTAGTTATGGGAAAATAAAGTGAGTTGCCATTTTTGCACACAAGTATTTGTGTCTGTGAAAGTTGTATCTGCTACACATACAAGCCTAACAACTATTTTGATCCATGAAAAATCACAATATTCTATTTTTGATACAGACAAAAAAAGGCACAAAAATGCTAAAAAAAATTAAGGACAAAATTGTGCTTAAGCAGTATGTAACAGTGCTGCAGCATTATATATAAGGTTACGGGTGTTGGTGAAAAATAAATTTTGTATTCTGTTGTATATAATTGATACATTCACTCAGTTTTTATTACTGCTCTTCCAGCGATGGCTATAAAGGGTAGCAAATATCATTTGTACAGCTTAAGTATATCAAATACCATTCAATTTCTATTCTACGAATATGTAAATGGAATCTCCAAGAAACAAGTCAATAGAATGTTTTTGAAGCTACTTGAACAAAAGATCAATTTTTACCTCAAAATATCATATCGTGGAAGAAGGTGCTTTTAAAAATTTATTCATTATTTCATCTGAGGGATGTAATTAAAGTGTAGTGTAATTTAGACTAATGAAAAAAGCTTTATAAAGAAAATCTAACTCCATTTACTACTCTGAATTAATGTCATAGAATACTTATTAAGATAAAAGGAGCAGTGTGCTACTTCAGTGTCAAGCAGTGTTGGATTTAATCAATTTCAGATGTATACAAACCTGGCTTTCCCAAGCACCCCAACCAGATAGCAGAGAGGCAAGGGGGTGAGTATAGCAAAACTAGGTAATGAATGTAGTCTTTGGTGCTGAACTTTTACCCAGCAGAATTACTGAAATTAATCAGTTTTGCACTGCAAAATTTCTCAGGAACCTCAACTCTCTTCTATTGTAGTGTTAATTCCTTTATCAGACAGGGGACTTACTGAGAGGTTCAGGAAGTCTTTGTTCCCCACCATTTGCTCAAGAGTTCTAGTCTTAGCATGCCATTATCAATCTAGATAGATCCTGTCTAAATTTCTGATTAGTCCTTTCAGGTGTCCATTACAAAAAACCCATAATGGGTATGTGGATTAGTTCTACTTCTAGGTGCTTCCTATAGTAGACAAAATGTACTAACCCTAAAATACAAAAGGCATTTCCACTGCAGAAACCCAAAATCCATTCTCTGGCACATGCCATGATTCATGATTTATCAAAGCCTAGAAACTCATGCCTGCCAGGGGGCTCTCAGAATAAGACCACCATGCTCTCAGCCTCTACTTATCCAATGTCAAGTGTAAGGAGTGGAGGCGGGGAGACTTATGTCCTCTTGAACTCACAGTCTATCATCAGCAAACTCTTATTTTCTCAATCTCTTCTGTCAACATTTCTCTCACCTTCTTGCTTTACTGTAAACTTGGCTCTCCCCAGAGCCCTCTCATGTGGTAGCTGTTTTTCTTTCATATTTCTGAAAATATTGCACCTGCAGGTAACACAGAAGTAGGCGTCCTCCTTTTTTCACTCCAAATAATTCTCTTTTCATCCTCCCTAAAACTCTCTAACTTTGAATCTCATATCACCTGACTAGACAATACCATTGCCTCTTCTTGTTGCAGGCATCCACCAGATTTCATTTACAGCTCATGGTCACCCTCTTCAACATTATTACTGTCTTAATTCTTAGTGATTTCAAAATCCACATAGATGATCCTTCCAATACTCTAGCCTCTAACTTCCTCTACCTCCCCTTCTCCAGGATCCTGTTTATCACCACCATTGCTCATTCTTATGGTATATCTTAGACTTTAAAATTACCAAAAATTGCAACTCTTCCTTAACCTAAATTTCCACCATCCATCTTCCCACCACCATCTATTTACCTTCCCTCCCCTCCTCTCCCCTTTGCTGACAATCTCACTCTGCATCCAGGCTGGAGTGCAGTGGCACAATCTCTGCTCACTGCAACCTCCTCCTTTTAGGCTCAAGTGACCCTCCCATCCAGCCTCCCAAGTAGCTGGGACTACAGGTGTGTGCCACTACACAAGGCTAACTGTTGTATTTTTTGTAGAGACAGGATCTCACTTTGTTGCCCAGGCTGGTCTCTAACTCCTGGGCTCAAGTAATCTGCCTGCCTTGGCCTCCCAAAGTGCTGGGATTATAGGCATGAGCCACCACACTGCCGCTATTTTTCTTAGAACCCTGTCTCCAAAGATAAGATTTCTGACCATGTCAAAGCCAACAATCTACTGATTCTGCCACTTTTTCACTTTCTCTCACCTCATCAAGGTCCTCACAGCCCTCTTTCCGTAACTTAACGTCTGTGTTCAATTATTATAATCAGTTCTCTTGTATTCATGCTTACTTCATCATGCTTCAGCATGCAGCTTACAAGCTTGGCTAAAGCCTAAACCTTGTTAAATCCAACTCTCGATTGATAACATGGTCACATCCCATATCGAATCCATTATCAAACATGTCTTCAGAATATAACCTAAATACAACTGATTTTTATCACCTCCACCATCAACAGCCTGGTTTTTATCACCTCCACCATCAACACCCTGGTCTAAGCCACCATCATCTCTCTCTGATCATTGCAATAGCCTCCTGGTTTCTCTGCCCTTGCTCCCTAGACTCTGTGCTCCAAACAGTAGCCATAGTCAATCTGTAAGTCAGATCATGTCATTCCTCTGCTCAAAACACTCCAATCACTTCCATCTCGCCCAGAGTAAAAGCTAAAGTCTTCAGAGTGACCTACAAGGGCATATCAAACAAATATTTGCAGTAAATAAGTATTTGTTGAATGAATGAACATGTATGCATAAGGGACCATTCAAAAACTCATCCATAGCATCTGGGGATGCCTTCTCTGTGCTCTCCTCCCTTCAAGGCTAAGAACTGCAGACTCAAAATTCATCTGACAGGCTCAAAATTGACATCTGATATACCCTCCAGACCATTAGTGGAATATTTTTTTTTAATTCGACTTGAACTCTGTGAGGTCAAGATTCAAATGTTTATTTTTATAGCCCTATCACTTAACATGGTGCCTGGCTCAGAGTAGACATGCATATATTTGCTGTGTATACTGCAAAATAAGATATGTTGGGGAGGAAAGGATCTATGTAGAATTGGCAAACCTGCCCAGAGTGGTTGGAGAAATTTAGGAACCAACATCACATAAATAAATCCCTGTTGCTACTCCTCCTAAAGAGTACTGCAAAAAAATCTCACCTGAGAAAGATCTTCATCAGAAATTAGCAACTGCAATTTGAAGGGCCTACCCCTATGAATTTCCCATTGGGATCCACATCTGAAATTCTAGTCTGGTTTCTCTGTCCTTGATCTTTTAATCTGTGTGGAACTTCTTCCAGTTGGCAGTACAAAACAAACTTCCTGCACGTCAGTGTCAGTTGCTTTAGAGGATAACTGCCTACTCTTTTGGAATGACCCATTGGCTTCTCCAAAATGAATTTCATCTCTGTTACATAGTCTGTATTTTAAACCAAACCATCTTAAATGAATTCCTCTCAAGTGTGATGGAATATCGCCCAGGTATTTTTGTATGATATGGTAACAGAGACAAATAGATAGAAACATCATTTTATTTACATAAAATAAAAACATATATGCTTTTATATTTATAGATACTTTCTGTAAAGAAAAATAAGACCCTACTAATAGTAGGTACCCTTTGGCAATGGGATAAAATGTTGGCATAGAAGGTGAAAAAGTAGAATTTTCTTTTTCACTTCCATATCTCTTGAAATTTTAAATCCTTGAGTCTATATTCTTGATTTGTTAATTTTTTACTCAACAAATATTTATCAAGCATATAATGTGGGCAAGGTGCCTACTTGGCTAGACCAAAAGATAACTGTCATTCAGCAGAAAATATAGTTTCAACAGTAAAAATCACTTCGTGTGCATGGATACTGGAATGTATGAGAGGAGAGGAAGAAATCCCAGGATACGAAGAACAAGATTCTAAATTCAGTTTAGCAGAAGTTCCAGAAGCCAATAGATGTTAGTGAATCTTTACCTGCTGCCACTGATGTGGGGTAGTAGCTTGAATTTCTTCATTCACCCTTCACAGTGACATGGAATGTCAGGCTAGCATCTAGCCTGTGCTAGACCACATGCTGGATTCTTCTTTTGACCTAATAGAGTAAGGAGCCACCTGCTGCTCCAAGGAGGCAGGGGGACTCATGGTTCTCCTGCAACCAAACCCCGCTATTGTGTCCCCTTCAGCTTTACTGGGAGTTTTCACCTCCTGCAGATTCTCAGCACACAGGGCATACTATATCAGCTGGATTTACACTTTTCTTTGCCCCTAGAATAACACACAGGGAGGAAGGTCAACTTCTCATTCAATGGTGCCTTTTCCCATTAAATCCTCACAGCAGGTGTTCAGAGGAGCTCAATATCATCCCTCCCAGCCACACTTAGTGGTCACTTCTGCTTCTCAGCCTGCATGTCCTTGCTATCTCAACTCCTCTTCTCCTGCTAAAGCCCCTGCCTAGAGTTCTCTCCAATTTGGAAAGAAAGTTGTACTATTTGTATATTTTGAAAATAGCTTAAATTAAGAAAAATCCTGAATTAATCTTTATAGAAATTCTGCAGATGTACTTTGTTTCTGTGTTGCCTTGTCCACTGGTCTCACTGAAGCCACTTCACAATAATAATAACAGCTAACATTTAATGAACACCAATTCAAGCTTTGCATGTATTAACTCATTGAATACTCACAACAACTCTCTATGGTAGTACTAATTTTATCCACATTGTTCAGATGAGAAAATTAAGGTATTGAGAGCTTGAGTCACTTGCCAAAGAGCATACGTGACTTGCTATAAAGGGCAGAGGCAGGATTTAGATCCCATCCATCAGACTCTAGAGTCTGCCTTCTTAACTAGTGTACACTGCTTCTTCTTATCCAAAAATTACAAAGAGATTTTTCTAAGAATAAAAAATAATGAAGTGGATTTTAATTCATTGCAGGTTTTCAAAGTAAAATTTTGGCCAGCTAGTTTCTATTCCACATTGGTTAAAATACAATGACATATATATTACAAATAAATTTGTGATAAAAAAAAAGATCTCCAAATCCTGCACAGGGTTGCAGGACAGTTGCCTCGGTGAACCTGCTTTGCAAAATTGGCACAGAGAGAAGGGTCTGGTCTGGCAGAATCATGGCTCTAGGGCAAAGAAAGATGGGCAATACCACCCATACCCAGCCCAGAGGAGAGACACCAACCTGGGGCAACAGGGGCTGTACATGAAGCTGAATGATCTATGGAGAAGAAAGGGTGATGAGTGGGATGTAGAAACAGGATCTTGCTATGTTAACCAGGCTGGTTTCTAACTCCTGGCCTCAAACAATTCTCCTGCCTCAGCCTTCCAGAGTGCTGGGATTACAGGCATGAGCCACCGTGTCTGGCCTGGAACTTACTTTCTTACTGGGAGAAGGCCATCCAATAGAAACTATAAACAACAAACTGTCAAACTGTATAGTTTGTTAGGTAGTGATCAGCAATATATAGAAAAATAAGACAGGAGAGAGGAATAGGAAGTTCTGGGGCAGTCAGGGAAAGGAGGTTTACAGTTTAAAATAAGGTTGTCAAGGAAGGGAAGGAACCACCGAGAAGAGGACATTAGAGCAAAGGCATGAGGAGGTTAGGGAATAGACCACATGATAATTTGAGGGAAGAGCAGTCCAGGCAGAAGAAACAGCAAGTGAGAGGCCCTGAGAAAAGAACATACCCGGAGGGAATTGAGAATCACAGGGAAGCAGAATGAAGAAGGCAGAGACGGATGGGAATAGTAGGAGATAGGTCATGAGGTCAGAACAAAGGAGTGGAGAAGTATGGTGTGTGTGTGTGTGTGTGTGTGTGTGTGTGTGTGTGTTTAAGGGTGGGTTACATAGGGCACTTTTGACCATTGTAAAATAATTTTGGGTTTTTCTCTGATGTGTGATGGGTTTTGAGCAAAGAATGACAGGATTGGACTTAATTTTTGACAGCACCACTCTAGTTGCTGAGTTGAGAATAGAGGCAGGCAGCAGAAAGTGAAAGCAGGGAGACCAGCAGGAGGCTACTGCAAAAATGCAGGTGAGAAATGATAGTATTTGGATCAAGGTGGTGGTAATGACAAGGGTGAAGAGAAGTTAGATTCTGGATATGTTTTGAAGCTACAGTCAACAGGATGTGAGTGATGAAAGAAAGATTCAAGAATAAACCCAAACTTCTGGCCTAGGCAACTGGCAGAATTCAGTTGCCATTAACAGAGGTAGAAAAAACTTCATAAGGACTAGGAGAAGAGGGGATAATCAGGAAGTTGATTTTGGAATATTAAATTGGAGGTGCCAATTAGACTTTAGAGTGGAATTATCAATTAGGCATTGTATACAAGAGTTTCTGTAGTTTGAGTAAATGTCTAGACTGAGGACATAAATTTGGAAAGACTAAGGGCATATAGATGGCATATAAAGCCATGAGGCTGGATGAGATCACAAAGGGAGTGGATCCATACAGAGAAAAACAAGGTGTCCAAGGGCTGAGTGCTGGTGCCCTTCACAATTAGCAGTCAAGGAGATGAAGAGGAAGCAATGAAATAACAAAAAAGGAACCATCAGCGAGGTAGAGGAAAATGTGGGATGTATTATTCTGTTGACTCTTGAGTTTATTGCTAATTTGAGTATTAGACTTCTACATGATTCATATATTGATAATGTAAATCAACAACTGATTCTGAACTCCATCTGATTTTTTTCATCTGCTTTTAAAAAAGCAAATATGACACAAAGACAAAGTGAGGCAGAGCCTATAGCTAGAAAGCACTTAGTGCTCATAGATGAGTGGGGAAGAGGGACTGACGACAGAATATTTGAATTTGCAGGTATCTCAGAACACCTGGGAGAATGATTGCTGTAGTTGTAACATGGAAGAGAGAGAGTCATTGTAATCACAGGCAGCAGAAACATCGGGGCAGTATTGAAATTGTGAGTATACATGGTTAGGAGATCAGATCTGACCTAAGAAAATTCAGACAGAAATATTTTTATTTAAATAATAAACGATAGATACCTAGGTGTAGGAAATATCTGGATGCTTTACAGCTTCTCTATTTTCATATCAATGGTGTGGGTTTGCATACATTATGTCATCCTGAATTAGGAAGCTTGAATGATGTTTTTGCTGTTTTTTATTTAATGGATGTTAGTAAACATCTTTTTTGGTGTGGAGAAATGCTATGGATAAATAGGAAAAATAAATTACCAGAAACAAAATCTCAGTATCCTTTGTTATTTATGTGATTATAGAATTGGTAAATTATACTATTTTAGGAATACATTCTTGTTATTTGTTATTCTTTTCACAAATAGTCTGTTTTCTCCATACTTTTTCCATCTAGATATGTACCTATTCAGCTCTTTAAAAGGAATTAAAGTAATTTTTTGATGTTTCAGGACAAAATACTCCTACTAGTTTGGAGGAGAACTGGGAGCTAAAAATAATCTAATTGGCAACCTTTTGAGTATTAAATAAAAAATTCTCATCTCTCCATTTTCACTGTCTAAAAAACAAGTCTCAAGGATTTCATTAATGTCTAAAGTTTATTTTCACATTTTATTTTTATTTATTTTTCTATGATTCATTAAGGAAGTATATTTTAGCTTAAAGATTCTACAAAGTAATACAAATAACAACAGACTTTAACTTCAGTGTGGTTCTTGGCAATGCAGTCTGTCTATAATATATAGTAGGAAAATTGGCTAAGAGATTCATTAAACCTTATTTATACAAAGCAAATAGTAAGCAGGGACCAGAGATTCTGACTTCCCTGTTGTAGAAAAAGTAAGACTTGTGGGAAAGGTGGGGGAAAAAGGAAAAAGAAAAGTAACACAGCCACAGCATATAGTAATCATACTAATAGTAATTGCCATTGTTTGTGTGTCAGGAACTGTATTTGAACTCTATGCACGTTATTTCTAATCCTTATACAATTCAACAGGGTAGCTATTATTTTATCTTTTCTAAAGATAAAGAAATTGAGGCAGATAGATTAAGCAATGTGCCCAAGACCACATACCTAATAGGTGACAGAATTGAGAAATGAAGCTGCTCTACTTCATTTCAAAATAGGCTCTATCATAGATCGTTTTTCTGCATCACACTACTTTTACAATACATTGCTTCTTAAAAGAATGTAATTATTCAGACTTTTTGTGATCCAATTTTTTCTTTACTCAATAATAATGTGTAGGGAGTCAGAAATCCAGACTTGAAAACCCAGCTATACAACATCAATATACATACTTTATTTTGTTTATGACCGTTCTAGACTTCCCCTGAACCCCTCATTCATTGTCTTAAAGCTTTGTGTCATATAATCATTTAAATACCCGTTTGGGTAGTACTCAGTCTTAGATAAACATATATCAGCTCTTAGGCAGCCTTCCTTTGCCTCCCTTCCTGAAATCATCATCATGTAATGAGGGCAGGATGTGGCCTGGTGAGGACGTGACAGAAAAGACTTCTCAGACATCAGATCCTCTGCCTCCTTTGGTCTGCTGGATAATGTCCTTTCTTTAGCTGTTGCTTGACCTAGAGCTACTAGAACCCAAGATCTGAAGCTCATACAATTCATGATCTGGAATCTACTGGCTTAGTCAGGGGTCAGTCTCCCCACCTAACTCTGCCTCATCTCAGGGAAGGGAAAGGGATGAATGTATTCTTCCTAGACTACCCAGGGTTACTGGATTGATGCAGTCTTTCCTGGATGTAACCACTATTCTCTTTTATGACTACTTCCACCGGGGTGGTGGCAGAGTTGTTGTCCCCTTTCTGTGATTTTCACCATTGATCCAGCTTCTGACCTACTGTCTCAGTATGGGATGAATGGGGACCCAACAGACTCAGATCCCTAAAACTCTCCATGGTCACTGGCGGTACTTTGTGAGACTGGGCCTGCTCAGTTGGAGAATACCTATTTAGCATGAAGCTACAGCCTTTTTATGCAGGGCCCCTTCCTTTTATGCTGCAGCAATCCCCAGCAAGCCTGTGCTCCCTCCCATCTCATGGAATGGACTCTCTGCTGTATCTCTTGGGAGTAGTGAGCTTGCAGGGAAAGTTATTCTCTCAGACCACCGGGCTTACTGCAGTGATCTCTCCCTCACTCCAATAGCCCTAGGGCAGAACAGCAAGCCCTGGGTCAGCAGACAACCACCAGAATTTGAGATGTCAGACTTTTCTTTTTTTTTTTTTTGAGATAGAGTCTTGCTCTTTTGCCCAGGCCGGACTGCAGTGGCCTATCTCGGCTCACTGCAAGCTCCACCTCCTGGGTTCACGCCGTTCTCCTGCCTCAGCCTCCTGAGTAGCTGGGACTACAGGCGCCCGCCACCACGCTCGGCTAATTTTTTGTATTTTTAGTAGAGACAGGGTTTCACCGTGTTAGCCAGGATGGTCTCAGTCTATTGACCTCGTGATCTGCCCGCCTCGGCCTCCCAAAGTGCTGGGATTACAGGCGTGAGCCACCGCACCTGGCCGAGATGTCAGACTTTTCTTCTGCTAGCCCCTCCACAAACTTTAGGAGGGCATCTCTTGGCCTCCCTTCCTTCAGCTTCAAGAAAGGGAAGCATTTGAGTGTTTCCTTCTTTCCTCCATGAAAGAATAGGAGATAATCCCTAAAACACTCTACTCTCCCAGTCCCCTTGGGGCTTCTTATCTTTCTCACTGGTAAAGATCATCAGTTCAGTTTGGCCTCTTTCACCTGGGAATAAACCAGAAGTCTCTTACCAAGAACAGGGCCTCTGTAAAACTCAGCACTACAAAGTTCAGTAATTTTATTCTCAATCAGGTGTTATCTCTTATAACTCCACACTATTTGTCACCTGGAGCTGGAAAAGGTCTCCCGTAATACTTCACACTGTCCTGTTAGTCATCCAAAATTATGTCAAGTCATTTAAGATTCAAGACATTTTATTCATTTTTCTTCAATTCTTAATATAACTGTGTTTTTGTTTGTGTTTTTTTGTTTGTTTAACAGATTTCTTTCATTTCCCTTCATGTGGTGGTTTCTATTATGGTCACTGAAAGTTTGAAAATTTATAAAATAACTGCCTTCTGATCATTGTTACTGGTATTTTTTTTAAGGAATAATTTTAATCAGATGCCCTTTGTACAAAACAGTTTTTCACAAAGCAAGCACACAATCATAAAACTCAGGTGTAAAAGAGATGTTACACATCAGCTGAACCAAATTTCTTCTTTTACAAATGAGAAAACTAAGACTCAGAGGGTTAAGTAATTTGGCCAGTGCCATATTGCTAGTTAATTAGCAGAGTTTGGTCAGGACTCCCTAGTCCTTCAGAACACATATAAATCTTGTAGCTGGAATTATTTGTGTAATTATGAATGTATAGTCTGACTTACTCCACCCCCAAACACACATACACACACACACTTAAGCTCTTTCCAGGGAGGAATTATCTGTTTTGTTCTCTGCTGAATCCCCAGTGCCTATCACAGGCTCTTGAATATAAATATCTGTAAAATAAAGGAATGAATGAATGAGTGGATATATTCAACAGATATGTGTGCAGATACTACTATTATGTAGACAGAAGTGTTTGGTTTGGGAGATGTAAAGATGAATAAGACAGGGTCCAGAAGAGAGGCAGACACAGAAACCAAGGGCACAGGAGCCCAGGGGAATGATTCATTCTGGGAAATTGTGTTTCTTCTAGTCCTGCATTGGGAAGGCAGCTCTAGGGAATATGTGCAGAGAGCTGCAGCCCTGAAGACCTTCATCACCTCCTGCAAGATCCAGCACATAGATCTCCATTCAAGACCTCACATACTATTTCCTCTTAGACAATTGCATATTGCATTTCTGTTCCGTTTTATTCTAGAAGAGTGGCTCATAGTAAGTTAAAAATACACCAATGTGTCCACAATTTCAGTGGAACAGATGACTCACAGTTCAAATCACATGAAGGGAAATGATTATAAGTCAGCTGTGAACTTATTGGTTCCAGAATAATTTAAGGCACTAGCCTGCCTAGTTCAATGAAGACACTGGGGGAATTTTTTCCATATGTGGTTCATAATCACGTGTAGAATTGATTTCCCAGTCTCCTCAGGAGCCTTTTGATGTTGCTATGTGGTGCTATAACATTAGAGAGGCTATGTAATAGTCAGGTTCAATATTTTTTCCATCAATGAGGGCACCAAAGGAGAGAGATGAGGTTCCCTCTTTTCTGTGTTCACATTCAAACTTCCATTCATGGGGCTGTGAAGAAGGCAGTGCTCTCAGCTCATATTAGCCACTCAACAAATTATTACCAGATCCTATTTTCCTAACAACTAATGAGAAAGTGGTATGTGCCACTAAAAAAGAATGGTGAACACTTCCCCGGGGGCATAAGTTATGCCCATCTATTAGATTTACCTTCTCTCTCCAGGAGGATGCCCAGGTTGGGCACTCCACCCTATGACTGAGGTAAAGGTGAAGGTGCAGCTGCTAGATGTAGAAATGGTTAAAACAGGAAACAAGTTTATATCACCAGTTCCCTCATGCTAACATGGGTCAAGTATTTCAATGTGAAATGTCTCATATAGAAATTTAGCAGTGGGCAATGGCAATCAGCAGACTGTTTTCCAAGGGTCATTTGGGTAATATAAGCCTTCTGTATAGAGTAAAATAACTAAGAATGCTGGTTAAATGAAGATAACAGATAAATAAAGAAAAAATACATATCAAATCTTAGAGAATGTGGGAAATATGCAGCAGAGATATTCAATAAAAAATCTTTTGTTAATAACAGAAATACAATTCTAGAGAACATGGAAAGTAAAAAATAAGTTCTTTGGCAGTATTAACAACAACAAAAAGGGGGTATTTATGCTATATAGTGTGTTTTGGCTGGTAGAGAGAGATAAAATGACCAAGATCTTGAAATTGAATGTCTAGAGGTGCTAAATCAACAGTGTTTTAAAACTCCTGCTAATGACCAATGCAGAAACAATACAAGAAAGCAAACAAAAAGACCTCTTTTGCTTCAGTGCATAGAGTATGAAAGTATATCTGTGAATTGGGATTAATAAGGTAGAGTTGTTCACAGAGTTCATTGGAATCATTTGTATGTATTCATATGTAAACTCATACTATACATAATTCAGAGTAGAGATGATAGTTTCTCCTGTGAAAGGAGGTATGATTAGCAGTATCGGTGGACATGTTAAACTATCTGGAACTGTCGACTGGTTTGGTTCCAGTACCTGTGCTCCTTGCCTAGTTGTTGATAACTGCCATGAAAGTGGCGATAGTTCACCATAAAATCATATCTACTCCTCAGAGAGCCTAGGCATTTAGTAGAGATCAATGACATTTACTAATATTTGCACAAACACAGAAAGTGAAGTTATTCTGGTAATAAATAATTTAAATTATTATGTATTCTCAAAGTCCTTGAAATCAAACTTTCTAACAACGATGAGTACCAAATTGCTTCTATAAATATATTTTTTATGAAAAGTCAACATATTTATTGGATGAGTGGCCTAATGGCATATGAAGCAAATTAGATTACAGTGAAATCCACTCTTTATTCAATAATTAAAACATTCCTAAGCTCTAGAGGCTAACATATTTTCAAGCATTCAAGACTTTAGAGAGATGGTTCAAACAAAAATAAGCCAACAAACCCATGTTTACTAAGAACCAGGGTAACAAATACAGCTTAAAAACACCCACTTTGAAGTTGCACATAAGGACTTATATCAGCTGGTTTTTATATCTGTTTCATTATCACCATTTCTAATTTGCTTTAGAATCAGCTTCCTGAAGAGAATGAGAAGGTAAATGTGGGGAAGTAGAAGTAGCAGGGGCTGACTGAGGGCTGGTCATGGAGAAAACTGATCATCCCTTTTCCACACTCCCTTAGGTTCTTTTCATTTCAAAGTTAAGATTGCATCACCACATCTTTCTCAAGCTCAAATGACAAACTATTGCTACAGTTATAATGTTTTTGATGCATTGATATTAATTACCATTCTTATTCTAGTACTCCAAGTACCTTGCCTCATAAAAGCATATTTTAAAAAAATGCTACAGGATTTTATGGGAAGCAGTTATTTCATGATGCAGAAGCCAAGAAAGCTTTATGAAGAAGATGATATTTCAACAAGATCCCTGAAGCAGGAAGAATTTAGCCACGCAGAACTGGGGAGGTATTCCAGGCAGACAGACTACTCAGAGCATCAGACAAGTGCACCCAATCAATTCAACGTGCATTTACAACGAGGGAGAGGGAGTAATGGTTAATAAGGATCAGGGTCTTCAATGATAGATTAAGAAATTCAGTAGGCAATGAATTGGAATTTGGAGGCTGAGAATTAGGTTTAGTTTCAACTCTGCACTTACCAGCTCAATTAACCCTCACAACAATTCAGTGAGCTGGGGATTAATATGCTCGTTTTCATAAAGGAGAAAACTGAGGCTTGGACTGGTTAATAAATTGTGGACATGAGATAGCTGAGTAAGAATGAGACAAGGCTAGAAATTATGACTCCACAGCCTATGCTCTTTCTACTCTGTTTTTATAGTCTCTTTGGTTTAGTAGCCTTTTCCTTTGGGGAGATCATGAGCATTTTGCCACATTGGCTATGACTTTGTTTCCTAAAAACCTAGCACAGTGCTTGGCATATAGTACGTGATCAATAAATGTTAGCTAAATGAAAGTATGGATATCTAGCAACCCATTGTCATGGCAGAACTGGAGCACAGAAAAGCCAAGGCTGAAGATAAACAGGTAAAAAAAAAGACGCCTTCTGAGAGGCCATTGGTGTAACTGTAAGATAGATAAGTTGAAAGGTGTTTATAATACATTTAAAAAGTATTTAATGAATACTTCAGGCTGAGCATAAGAATACTTTTTCCTTTTACTCTTATCAAGTTGTAGATGTGAAATGCCAGGGTGATTGTCCCCATGAAGCCACCAGGGCCATGTTAGGAAACACCTTCTTTTGAAAGTGGGTGCTCAGGATAACAGAGATATACAAAAACTTCTCTTCTGCTTTCATAAAAGTGACAGAGACGGGAGATAACCAAGGATCCCTGGCGAAATCCCACCTTCAAGCCTAAAACAGCCTGAAGGCTGATAGACCAGACTGCTGGTTCCCAGATGAAACCCGGACCCAGAGGGAGAACTGCCCCTGTTTACCCACCTTTTCTCAACTAATTCTTTCTGAATAATGCCCACATGAGCCCTGGGGGGATGGAGTGGAGCCACGGGAATCCGTTCCTCGTGCAGCAGGGAGGAGCCTGGCCTCTTCAGCTCATGGGTGGTGGCCTGGTGTTCTGTTCAATCTGTGAGGTGGGAGCCTATTAGCAGGACCTCTTCTTTTTTTGCTGAGTGCTTTCTTTTAATAAATTCTGGTCTCCTCACCTTTCAATGTGTCTGCATGCCTAATCTTTCCTGGTTGCGTGACAAGAACCTCATTTTAGCTGAACTAAGGAGCAAAAATGTCTGCATCAAAAGTAGTTCCAACATTGAGACTTCCAACATTTCATTAGCATGAAATAATCTTCACAAATAGCACCTTCCAATTTCTGAAAATTACAAACAAGAATATTGTGGAAGACAAGAGGAACACAATACAACATTTCCTTAAAAGGAATATGCCATGGGCTTGTGTTATATTTTATGGAGGTGAGATGATTAATGACCTCTGAGAATCTATTTGGAGCTTGTAATTTTAAAATAGATTAACTGATGAGAAGCTTTGTTTTGATCCAAATAATGGAAGTGTAACAACAGGCTAGTTTTTAGAAACGGCACGAACAAGGTCATAACAATCTTTTTCTGTCCTAATGATTGCGATTCTGTAAAACTGGTGACCAGGGACAGCTGGATGGGAAGGACACCTAGTACCAATTATCAGGGATTAGTAGACACTCTATTTGTTTGATTTAAATTGCATCCTGTTTGTTAGCTACAGGCATGAGAGATAATCGTGAAGGCAATTCAAATACTCGAGCACAAATCCTAGTCATGAATAGAGAAACTTGGGTCTATAACTTGTTGCAATTAGTCTTCTTTTCCCCCACATCTTGAGATTAGTTAATGTTGATAGAATTTGAAAATAATAACCCTAGAAAATAATGGAGCAAATACATTTACAAATTCAAAGCACATCAAGCAATGGGGCTGTATATGCTCACAAAACAGAA
Organism: Pongo abelii; assembly: GCF_028885655.2. Classification (NCBI taxonomy): domain Eukaryota; kingdom Metazoa; phylum Chordata; class Mammalia; order Primates; family Hominidae; genus Pongo; species Pongo abelii. The sequence goes on along the minus strand of NC_071985.2, from coordinate 155,706,374 downwards.
GTAATATTTAAATGTATTATAAATTACTCAAATCATAATTTTAGAGTATTTATTATGTACATGATAAACTGCATAAGAGTAAACCATGAAGACGTATTTTTGGGTCAAGGCAGATGAGAAAAACAAAGGTACATAAATAAGGAAGAAGGCAGGATAGAGGTACAAGTAACATTCTAAAGAGGATAAAGGAAGAAACCACTTAAATCCATTAGGGCTAAATAAAGATGGCTTTTAGGCAGAAGGTTGTCTTTAAATGGAGCCTTGGAGGTATGGAAATATTTGACCAAGTACAAAACAGGAAACTAATTGTATTTATCAGGTTGGTGCAAAAGTAATTGCAGTTTTTGCCATTAAAAATAATTACAAATGGCAAAAACTGCAATTACTTTTGTACCAATCTAATATTTAAGTGTAAATAGTCATGTGAGCCTAGTGAGTACCATAATGGATAGTGAAGAAAATGGTGGCCACTCAACATTTTTGCACAAGAGAGGGACATTCTTGGAGAAATGTTTTAGTATTAGTTTTCCTCTACACAATCAAAATGTTGATTTATTTGGGGAAGGGACCTCTTTAACTTAATCACTACTCATATATCTCCACTAGATCTTTAATTTTATGATTTCATCTGATTAGAAAAACAGTGTAAATGTTAATTGTATTGCAGAAGGACAATTAATAGAAGAAACGTGGTTAAACAGACTAGCTAAAAACAGGAACAGATGGTAAATTCTGATAAGTTTTAAAATTTTCCAGCACACCAACATGAATGCCTTGTGACTACTGAGAAAAAACACATTTTATTCCTTGGATAGAAAGATTTTATCTTACTCATCCTAGGCTGATTAGTGTATGCATCACTAATACATTGTTCATGAGACATATAGTAAAGACAAAAATAAGCAATGTAAACAACTCAGAAGGGCATACTGGTCCTGATACATCTGTATGACTTAGAAATTTTGGGCCCCTAGGCTCAACAGAATTGCTGCTTGTCAATAATGATAAAAAGAATAATATAATAAAAACTTAAATATGTTATTTGCATTCTGTGAAAACGAATTTCAAAAAATAAACTGATCTGTTCGTTTTTCTCTAAGACCTCCAAAAGCTTTTACTTCTAACCATATGTTAGAATATTTCTTTAAGTCAAAACAATAATGTTTCTCTCCGTATTTTACCTGCAGCTTTGAAACTTAGAGGGTCTTTGGAGTTCAAGTTGCTCCCTTATTTATATCTATCATAGCCAAGTTAGGATTACTGGTGGATGGATGAAGACTAGATTTGATGGAATTACAGATTTCACATGGGCAGGTGAAATATTCGTGCAGAATGGACATTGAAGTTCTAAAACATTTAAGTTGCAAGCATATCCTGAAGCAAGTGTAAATTCCCCTCTTCTACTTGCACAGGAGGTTGTACAATGTGTGAGTCAACCTAATATGTAGGTTACCTTTAGAGCTCAAATGGCTGCTATAAGCCAAGAGTTGCAGATGAAAATGAAGAAATATGGTCAGTAAGCAGTAGGGAGAACCTACCATCTGCCAGACTCCCTTCAGAGCCAGTTGTCCTGCTGCTTCTCTGGGTTGCATAGAGTCCTTTACCATCTATCTATTAAATAATTTTGTAAGTTAGTAAGCCTCTTGAGGCCAATTAATTGTCTCCACACTATCCTCAGGCCAAAAACCATGACGTCATACTTGAGAATTTCCTTTTCTATCATATACTACATCCAAGCTGTCAAGAAACCCTATTTGTTCTATCTTCAAAATATATCTAGAATTTAACCAGTTCCTATTGTCTCTGCTGCCAATATTTGAGTCCATGCCTTCGTCACCTCGCACCTGAGTCATAATAGCCTTCCAAGTGTTCTCCCCACTCCTACCTTTTCTCTCTTACCTATACCTAAACCAGCAGACAGAGAAGCCTTTTAAAATGTAAGTCAGATCATATTAGTCTTGGCTTGAAACGTTTCTCTAACTTCCCATTAGAGAAGAACTGACAATGGTTTACAAGGTCCCAAGTGCTTTGGCCCCATTCCTCTCTGTTCTTCTCCTCCCTCACCCTTTTCCTGCTACACTAGCCTCCTCGCTGTTGCCAGAAAGTGCCAGGAATCTGTCCTTGCTAGAACATTTGAAGTGGTTGCTGTCTCACTTTCTCAAACCTTTGCTGGAATTTCACCTTCTCAATGAGGCCTTCCCTGACCGCTCTGTATAAAACTGAAGCCAGCCTTCTAGTTCTCTTTACCCTCCTCTACTTTTTCTTTTCCCGTGGTATTTATCACCATCTAACAACAATTTCATATAATTGTTTATTATACTGCTGCAAATTATCTCCTGCTCCTAGATAAATGCTCCATGGACGTGTTTTATTTACCTACGCGCCTGACAGCACAGCAGTGACAGCGATGCCTGCCACACAGGAGATGCACAAGAAATATCTGTTGACTGAATGAATTATCATAAAACACTATTTTCATTGTGACTCGTAAATCATGTATTTATACACCATTATATTTCTAGACATTACGAAGACATTGCTTGAGCTAGATTTTCTCAGCACCTAAACATACTCCTACATGGTAAATCAGGGATCCCTATATATGGCATTTACTCTTTCAAGCCATCATGGTGTAATTTTTAAAGACTTCAACATATTTGTTTTTTAAAATAGAAAGTTTACTTTTTCCTGCTAGGGTACCTTTCTAAATTTCTTTGGCTGAGTCCTAAGCATTCTATAGATACAGCTACAGATATTTTATTCCTCCATTCACCTGTACCTATGATGACTCAGGGAAACATTCCCACCAAGAGGCTGAAGGATGCCCAGCCCTTTGGAAGTCCTAGTCATCATCCCAATGGATATTCCTTTATTTATTTATTTTTTTGAGACAGAGTCTTGCTCTGTTGCACAGGCTGGAGTGCAGTGGCACGATCTCGGCTCACTGCAAGCTCCGCCTCCCGGGTTCACGCCGTTCTCCTGCCTCAGCCTCCCAAGTAGCTGGGACTACAGGCGCCCGCCACCACGCCCGGCTAATTTTTTGTATTTTTAGTAGAGACAGGTTTTCACCGTGTTAGCCAGAATGGTCTCGATCTCCTGACCTCGTGATCCTCCCTCCTCGGCTTCCCAAAGTGCTGAGATTACAGGCGTGAGCCACCGTGCCCGGCCCCTAATGGTTATTCTTACTCCCATTTCCTCAGCTGCTTCCACAGAACAGACCTGGAGCCTCTGCCCCCTTGTTTCAAATCAACAACTCTGATTTTCATCATCAGTTATTACTGACTGATATGTTCTTGTTTATGTCCTTTTTTGTATTTTTTAATCACTATGTGATGTTGTCCATGCATTTTTATTTGCTTATTGTTCATCTGCACTTCTTACACACACTCTTCATAGAATTTAAGTTCCTTGACAGCAAGGATCATGTCTGTTATTCACTGCTATATCTCAGAGCCTAGCACCCTCTCTCAAGGCATGATGAGAAGAGAGTCTATCTGAAGACATCCGACATGCAGTAATCATTTTGATTCATTAGAGCTTGCAGAAAAGCATTCCCAAATAAACAAAGGGCCAAGGGCCATGAGCCTTCTATATACCCACACATAGAATTTCATCACAGGGAATGAGAGGCCAGCTTTCCCACAGCAAGGATGTATTTAGTGTTCCTTGTCCTTTGTCTTTCCTCTCTTTTGAACCATTAGCTTGGCTTTTAAGCATTATACCTCTCTCATGTAGCCCCTCCCTACAAAGCCACAACTTCCTTTGCAAAAGTAATTATGAACATCTTCCTCTTTCACGCATCTCTCTCCACCCTGGCACACACCAAAATACACTAATTGTCTCTGCATAAGGCTACTTGAAAACTTCCCGTATCACCATTTACTACATTTTTCAGGCTATCTACAATTTTTAGTGCAGTGCAGTCTTTCTTATCCATTCTCTTTTTACAAGCAAGTTGCCATCACTTGTCCGGTAACACTGAAGTACACTTGGAATTATGCATTTCTTCAACGGAAGACAGGTGAGCCGTGCTCTGCCAGATTCTTGTCTGCAAAGGATGACCTTGAAAAGTCCTGGAGAAAGTGGCCTTTTCATTCCTGTGTGCTTCACCTCCACTGTGCCTGCTCACAAAGTAAGCCTTAATGCCACGGACCATTGTACTTTTCAAGCATCATTGCATAGGGAAGAGACACTGCTTTCACTACTGCCATAGCCAATCTTAAATAAGGTAAAGAAATACTAGAAGTTGGGACTGTAAGTGAAGTGGCATATTCTAAGGGCAAAAACCAATTTCCATGGAACTGAAATACCTGCCTCGTTTAAGGCAACCATATGACACACGGGTTCACAAGTGTTAAAACTTCATTTACTCCCTCAGGTAAAACAAAGCTGCAGCTGTAGTTAAGGCTTGAGCTGCAGTTGTTTCCGGAACAAGAAATAGAAACAAGAAAAGATCTGCAAAGATGCACTTGAAATGGACATTCAGACTCTATAGTTTTTTAAAGCAGTGGCAGCGTTGCTTCTTTCTCCAGCCAGACCCCAGATACCAGTACCTACCAAAGCGTCCTTTCTCACACACCCTCCTACAGTGTTAGGCTTTGTGGGAAGTTAGAGATCATATTCTCCGGGGGCAAGAACTATCTCCCAAACAGGCAATGAGAAGACATCTTAGCAGGGAATTGAGTCATCCTGGGAGCTAGGAGGAAGATGGGTTACACCTTGACAATGGTCTGCAGCAGGAAGATCCATTAACCATTACGCCTTAGCGCACCCACCCATACTCACTCATATTCCCCCAGGGGTGCTCTGATGCGACACTGTCCACGGACTGCACACTCTTCAGGTCTAATTAATGATGCCCACCCTCCCCACCTACTAAACACATTTGCAATTTAAGCATCTCTAGCTCTCCACTACCACCCACCTTTCTCCTCCACTGTCCCTTCTTCTCCATGGAGATAATTAACTAGTTGACTACTTATTAGTCCTTCAGCTGATTAGGATTTCAGGCTCACACTAAGGCCTTATCCTAAAGTCTATAAAGATCTGTGACACCGACAGGGAAAAAATTCGAAACCAGCTAGCAAAACTTTCCTGAAGGATAGAGATACTCAAGATCTAAAAATTATCTTAAGGGTTGGATTCCACACCATGAATCCCCTTTTCCCCCTTCCCCACAGCTCCCTATAGTGAAAGATCCGTAACCTTAGGAATAAATGATAAATCCTGTGACTATTAGGTTTTTCCTGGGAGTTCCTCAGGGACCCGGAGGTAACCCTGTATGTGCGTGCGTGTGTGTCTGTGTGTGTACAAGGTCCGGAGAAGCGAAATGGTGGCAGGTTCCTACAGACCCCGACCCTGTTCCCTTGGCCACCTGGCCCCGGGTAGCTGCATCCCTGGGCGGCGCACGCAGGGAAGCGTCGCGCTCTGGCGCCGGTGCGGCACCGAGGGGTATGACTGCGACCCCCTGCGCGCGCCCGCCCCCACCCCCGCACCTCGCGCCCGCCCGCGCAGCGTGACCGGCAGCCGCCGCAGACCCGGCTCGGGGAGGCGCGGAGCGCGGCGCGCTGAACCAGAGAGGCGGGCGGGCTGCTGCCTTGCGTCCGCCACGCTGTCCTCCCTCCTCCGCTCCCTGCGCCCCACCCCTGGCGGCCGCGCTGCCTGGCAGCCCGGGAAGCCGCGGCACAGCTGCTCGGCGCCTGCAGCTCCGGCTCGGGGGCTGGAACCGAAGCGGGGGCGGCGGGAGCGCGGAGACCACAGCCCCCGGGGAGAGGCGGAGGGGGTCCCTGGCCTGGGTGGAGAAGCTGAGCTGAGTGCGCGTGAGAAAGAGGGCTGCACCGTTGCTCGGCGCGGACTCTGCCAGCCCCAGCGCCAGCCCCGGCTCAGGTCGCCGCAGCCCGGGAGCCTCCCCGCTTGCGCCCCAAGGCACGCGTGGCACAGCCATGAACACCAACGATGCCAAGGAGTATCTGGCCCGGAGGGAAATCCCTCAGCTTTTTGAGGTAGGGCTAGGGCTGGTCGACGGGCGGTAGCATCCGGGGACTGCATCTCGGGGGTTCGGGGTGAGGCAGCCGCGCCCCGTCCCACCTTCCCCACACGGGGCATGTAATTGAAGGGGCTTGCAGAAGCGCACTCGCCCGCTTGCCGGAGGGTAGTCGCCTTTCCCGCGGGTTGCCAGGGTCCTTGTCAGATGGCTGGGCTTAGAAGCCTGCATGTCACAGATCAAGTTTCAGTCTTCCAGCAGGGTTCTGAAAGCAGCCTGCCCCCATCGCGCCCCTCGGATGTGGATACCCAGGGTGGGCTGCAGACCGCGGCCGGGCCGCGCTCTCTGGGGGCGAGGGCCAGGTCAGGTGGCTGCACTGTCGCCCAGCAGCGAGTAAAGGCTCGAAACTGAGGGAGCCGGAGCCCTAGTCACTCTACTTGTCGAGGGTCGGAACCCCTGGGGGAAAGAGGAAATGTAGACGAAGGCAGCCCTCCCCGGAGACAGCTTGGAAGAGAGGGATGAAGATGCAAAAAGCAAAACCCAACCTATCAGGTGCCACCTCCCCGGTGACAGGCCCCCAGCTTTGCTCTGCGCTTTCGCTGAATGAACTCCTGAGCACGTTTTTTCCGTTGCCTAGGAAGGGTTGGGCCGCAGGTTTCGCCAGTGCTCGACAACCCACCTGGAGATAGCGGGTCGGGGAGGGAGCTGCGAGGCGGGCGGACTCCTGTTGCTCAGTCTTCAGACCGCAGAACAGCATCATCTGCACCGGGACCCGGGAATGGGGGGACACTTGGAGAATGATAGAGAGGAGGCTTGAGGAATGAACCTTGGTCGGTTCTAAGCCACAGCCCCTGTCTCAGGTCGTTTGGCTTCCTTTCCTTCTCTTCGTATGTGAATTTAAAAACATTCCTGAATCTCAAGTGCTTTTGCTTGAAGTAGGGGGGAGGAGGAGAAAAGAACAGAAGCAAGCCAAGCTTCCTAAGCGAGCTCTGAAAGGGGAAATCCATTCACTGCAAACCTCGTTGCCCATTTCTGAAAACTGGTAGACTGATATCGTAAACTAAAGGTCATGAGGGTTTTTTTCCCCCCGGTTTGGGGGATTTGTTCTGTTAAAAGGAATTTTAAAGCACCATTTGAGAAAATAATTTTGCCTCAGTTTCCCTAAACTATCTTTAAAATGGGTTGCCATAATTACAGATCTTCTTTTCTCTCACCTCTATAAGCCACCGTTTTCAGGTCATCTGAAGTCAAGATTTCCAGGTAAACCACTCACTGAGCTCAAGCGTGGTATGTGAAGCCCAAATCTAGCAAATGTGTTACTCCTGCGTGAAAATAGTTAGGTGGTGTTGCATAAGGACAGGTCTTGAGAATATGTGGGAATCTTAAGAGTTGTTCTTTTTTTGTTTTTATTTTCAAAAAGTAAATATGGAAATTAAGAGGCGAAGGTTTTTCTCACAAAGATAACTACTGAGATATATTTCATTTCTACGCTTCTAAAAGAATCATTAAAAACATCTGTTGGAAGACCACGTGATTGCAAAAATTCCTACATAGTACATCTTTTTTTCTTTGTAAATGTGGGTACTGTTTTTCCTCCTTGGTGGAAGGTAACCACAGAGAATTTTGATAGTTTATTAAAATCTACCCTGTGTATGCAAATAAGTTATGGCAGGCCTTTTTGTTAAGGTTTTATGTTTTTTATTTACTTTTCTGCATATGAATGGGATAAATAATGCACACCCAGAAAAGGAAGTCAACGTGCTTGGGTGAAATACAGTAATGGACTTAGATTCACTTCTGGACAATGAGAAGATGGAAGTAGACTGCTGGTGACCTCCAAGGCTACATCCTTCAGTAAGACGAATCTGTGCTATGCGCAGCTCAAGAGGGAAGGAAAATCTGGCAGTTCTCCATGTGATGAGTGTAGACTGTAAAACTAAATACTTTAGGTTTTTAAAATGGATTTTGCCCACCACAATATTCTAGGTGTACAAAGTTTAACAATTAGCTGTCTACTAAACACAAGACATTGGCCCCAGCTGTGGATTTTAGACGCTATTATAGACTGACTGATTATTGTATTGACGTATTGTCAGACAAGTAAATATATCTAACTGACCTTTTCAGATTTTTTCCTAATTTGAGACATCATGTAAGCTAAATGGAATATGGGATATCTCTGGTAGGTTCATGTTTGAAATGTGTTTCCGGTTTTAGACTTTTTTAAACCCACTTTCTTATTATTTTGTCATGAGTTCTTAATTCTGGCTAACCTTATGGTGTGTATATTGATCTTATAGCTTACAGCAGAGATTTGGCAATCAATTTGAATACTGTGGAAAGTCAAATTAGATTATTCAAGGTCTCAAAGGGTTCACTCAGAGACTGAGCAATAATATGTGCTGGTTGTCTTCAATCCCTGATAGTGGCTGGCTATTAGAAGAAAAGATCTGAATTATCCGTGAAGGAATGGAGCTCATTGTCCCATTTTAAAATCAATGCCCTTTGGAGAACCAGTTTTGTTTAAGGACGCTGGAAATGTATATTTTCAGAAAAGAGTCATTGAGTGTGTTCACCCATTTCAGGCAATAGTAAGGATAAAAAGAGGGCATTTTGCAGAGGGCACAGAGAATCTCATGTTTTCTTTTATCTCATATCACGTTTCTGCAACAAGTACAGAGAAGAACATATGGGTTTTGGAATTGGAAACACTGAATTGAAATCCTGGGCCTAGGAGTTTCTAGTTGAGTAACCTTGAGCCATGACTAACATCTCTGAGCCATGATTTCCTAATCTATAAAATGGGAATAATAAAGTCACACAGGGCTGAGAATGCACTGAGTATGCAAATAAATATATGACACAGAGGCTTTTATTTATTAATAAGGCTAATACTGGCTTGGCATATGGGACGAATGTGAGAAGCTCAACTGCAATGTGTGTGTATATAGGACAGATTTTGACAAACAAACTGAATTGGATGCCCAGGTAGTTTTTTCTGCTCCCTCTGCAGTTGAACTTGGCTGATGGAGGTGCACACTCTAGCTTACTCTATTTAGGATTTCAGAAAACAAATGTACCTAGTGAGAATTGCCTACCATTCTGAGCAAATTACAGAGGAAATAATTGAAAATAAAATACTGTATTTAAACAGATGTCAGCTCTTCAAAGGGTGTTTTGTATACTAACAAAGTATATTGGTAAGAATAATCCTTTATGCTTTTTCCATGAAATACTCTAAAGGAAAATATTTTGCACATCAGTCCAGCTTCCAGGAATCAGCATTTCCAAACTGGTAGCGTTTTTAGAATCTAGTACCAGTGACACATCAGACACCATGAACCAAAAAAGTAATAGCAGGATGATGCTTTTTTTCTTTTCCCCTCTGGAATCTCAGTGGATATTGTAGTGACTTACTCTATGTCGAATAGTAATTTTTTTTTTTAGTCTCAGACCTAAATTTTTTTGAGTCTCAGTTAGACTTGAGCTTTGAGGGATTTTTTTTTTCCAATTGGAAAACAGTTAAATATGCACCTACCAAATGCCAGGGAAAGCATCAGTATCTGGGGATTGAAAAATGAATTAGACTCACTCTGTGTTGTTGAAGAGCTTATGGTTTAGAAGAAAGACCATTGCATAACCCAATGGTTTCAGTATAAAGGACAAGTATGATGTTTTATGCTGGATACCATGGGAACACAGAAGAAGGGGTTCATAGACAAACCTAGGGATTCAGAGAAGACTTCCTGATAGTAATAATAACTAAAACCAACAAAGTTTATTGGGCAGTTACTATGTGCCAAGCACTTAATATGCACTGTACAAATATGAAATTATTTAATTCTTAAAAAACTCTATGAGGTATTTATTATTACCCCCATTTTATAAAAGAAGAAACTGAGGCTTAGAGACATAAAGGGTGGGTAGGAGTGAGATAAATAATGACCAGGGGCATTTTCACATGCTGCATTTTATCTCACTGTGATGAAGTGAATGGCTCTTCCATTTTAAACTATCTAGTTGCCTGAATTGCCTAAGAGGCAGAGAATGCTGAACTGAAAACTAATTAGGCAAGAATTTAAGGGATTATCTTAATGACTCCATCAGATCGTAATTTCAACTCTAATTGTTTATTAAAAGACAAATGCAAAGGACAAAAACAACCAGAATTCAAAGATGAGCCATAATACTATTTTAACAAAGGTGGGTGGGGCCACGTACAGTGGCTCATGCCTGTAATCCCAACACTTTGGAAGGCCGAGGTGGGTGGATCACTTGAGGTCAGGAGTTCGAAACCAACCTGGCCAACATGGTGAAACCCTGTATCTACTAAAAATACAAAAAGTAGCTGGGCATAATGGTGTGCACCTGTAATCCCAGCTACTCGGGAGGCTGAGGCAGGATAATCACTTGAACCAAGGAGGTGGAAGTTGTAGTGAGCCAAGATTGTGCCACTGCACTCCAGCCTGGGCAGCAGAGTGAGACTGTATCTCAAAAAAATTAATTAATTAAATTAAATTAAAGAAAAAACAAAGGTGGGTTTAAAAGATATTTTATTTGTACATATTTTGTTATATTTCAGAGCCTTTTGAATGGACTGATGTGTTCTAAGCCCGAAGATCCAGTAGAATACTTGGAAAGTTGTTTACAGAAAGTAAAGGAACTGGGTGGCTGTGACAAGGTGAAATGGGATACATTTGTAAGCCAGGAAAAGAAGACCTTACCTCCACTAAATGGAGGACAGTCACGGAGATCCTTTCTAAGAAATGGTAATGTATATGGAGAGTAATAGACAGTGTTATAGTTATAGCAATTCTCTTTAAAACATGCCATATAGACTATACACAGTGATTTCATTTTTTGAGTTTACAAATGCCTGAAGTCATTGGATCATGATTAATTTTTCTCTGCTACTAAATCTAATCACTTCCATAAAAAGACAAACAAAATTACATACCATTGTCCAACAATTCACTAGAGGCTTAATGAAATTTTTTATTACTGACTTCATTATTTTGCAAAATAAATTACATTAGCAAACCATACATACATTTTCCTTAAAATTGCAAATAAGATTTCTCCCAGTGAATGAATAGAATACAGGTATAATTGGTAGTTATTACATAGCAGTTCAGCATTTTTTATTAGCTAGAAAGAGATTTGGCTTACTAATGTTTCCAAGTTCAGAGTTCATGTTAATGCATCTGCATAAATGCATGTAAAGTTTATACTAGTGATAAAAGAAAAACTTCAGCCAAATTAAATCTAAAGGAGTTTAATTGAGCAATGAACAATTCACGAATTGGGCAACCCCCAGAAACACAGCAGATTCACAGAGAAGCCAGCGCAGCCACGTGGTGGAAGAAGATTTATAGACAAAAAAAGGGAAATGACGTACAGAAATCGGAAGTGAGGTACAGAATGGCTGGATTGGTTATAGCTGAGCATTTGCCTTATTGAACACAGTTTGAACACTCAGCAGTGTATGAATGGTTGAAGTATGGCCGCTGGGATCGGTGAAGACTCAGCTATTGTTACAGGCGCATACTCCTAAGTTAGGTTTTCAATCTTGTCTACCTATTAAGCTAGGTTGCAGTTTGTCCACAAGGACTCAAATATAGAAGTACAGAGTCCTTCTCAGGCCATATTTAGTTCACTTTAACACTAGTTAATTCAATAAAAATGTGTTAGCATCTACTGAATGCAATGTATTAATCTAATACATTAATCTAATCTAGGCATTTGGGTGCTATAAAAGAAGTTGGAGAAATAAACTTGTTTAAATTTTAGGAGTTGTTTAGAACTAAAAACCGCAGTTCATTAGAGAAGATTCATGGTGTTTTGATCTCTTTCTGAAATATGTGCTTATCAAAATTAGGGATTCAACATAAGCCAACCAGCCTTTCAGGCTCTAGGTGAAGTTGAGACGTATAATAGTATGTGCAAATTGGAATCAGTTCAAATCAGTGGGAACTAAATTCTGTTCTAGTGGCCAAAATCATTATATTTTCAAAACTGAAACCATTCTCAAAAATTGTACAACAAAAGGTTTATGCTCTACAGACAGAATCTGAAATGGAGACAGTTCTATCTGCAATGAATATGAGCAGGAAGAAATCTTAGTTGCTTAACCTTATTAGTCATGACCTACATAGATTTTATTTGAATGCAGTGTGGGAAAAAGTCATAGAGTGCTAATTTTCAAGGAACACAAGCAAAAGAAGGCAAACAGAAATAGCTTTTCCTCAGGAACATCTCTAAAGAGTCCTTCACCATTCATGCAGAAGTCAATGATATGACCCTGACCAAATTTCCCAGTGCTGCTGAGAAGTAATGAGATGTCTGAACTTGCTACTTAAAACTAATTTTAGAAACTTTCAAATGTTATAACAGACCAAAAAATAGAGAAATAGAAAATTTTTGGTGTGACTATAAGGTAATAAGATTAGCATTCTGAGCCTTAGAGAACAATTAATCCCATTACTGTACATGGTCTCTCACCACTGTCCATCTTACATAGGCAGGAGGTAAAATAACACTCAGTACAAAATAAGCCGTGTGGTTACATTCTATGAGAAGTCCTAAGGTAAGGTTGTGTCTTTATATACTTACTAAATCAAATTTGCACCAAATATTTTGATTTGACCCTTAGAACCCTTACAATACCAAAGAGATTTTTCTCTTACCATACAATCTATTCAAAGACCCACTTTCTGGTTTGATAACCAAGCAGAGTCCCAGGTATAAAGTTCACACTTTGTAAATCAGCAGGATTTCTGGTTCACTGAGAACAGCGTGGTACACAGAGTAGCAAATGAGCCGAATTGGAGTTTAGGACTCCAAACTGTGCAGACACAGCTTAGATGTGCCCTCTTTGTGGGCAGCAGGTACTCATGGTTGTATCTTTAGCCAGTTGCTGCTGCAGCACACCACTTAATACATTACTGCTTTAGTGAATAAATGATATTTTTGTGGGCTTGAACAGTTCATACACATCCCCAACATACGGGAAGCTTACTTCCCAGGGTGTCATCATACTTAATGTCTGGCTTCCTGTTAAATACATACCCCGTACTTTTGTTACATCAAGGGGGGTAAATATGGGGATCTGCTTTCTAAACCTTAAAGTACTAATAAACCTCAGGTATACATTTTAAAAATTAAATCTAAGAAGTTATGACTCCTACTTAGTCGGAAAGCTGCTCTGACTGGGTGTAAAAGTGACTGCAACAAAATGAAATCTTGATGCTTCTATTTGATACTATGATTTTACACAGAAGCTAGACATGTGTCAATAGAGAATGATAAGGACTGTGGCCAAACTAGAGAGCAGAACTAGAGAGAACAGTCATTGTTTAAAAACAGTCAAGTACACCTGTAGTCCCAGCTACTCGGGAGGCTGAGGCAGGAGAATGGCGTGAACCCAGGAGGCGGAGCTTGCAGTGAGCTGAGATTGCGCCACTGCACTCCAGCCTGGGCGACAGAGAGAGACTCCGTCTCAAAAAAAAAAAAAAAAAAAAGTCAAGTACATATTTTGTAAAAATGTCCAGCTGAACAAAACACGTCCGTGGGGCTATATTGGGTACACAAATTGTGAGTTTGGAATTCCTGATCTAGCAGGATAAGCTAAAACAAGAATGGAAAAGGTAGGCTTAATTTTCATTAAAATAAGATTGCACGTTAATTTTAGGTTCTCCATACCTACTGATACTTTACCAAAGTTCCCACACAGGGATCTTTTAGTTAATCATCAAATACAAACTTTTCATATACCTATGGTGGTAAGAATGTTGCATCGCACGGTCTTGTATCTGAAAGGTATGCTAAAAAACGGAAAATGATTTCTAAACTGGTTGGTCCTGTAATAATACAATTCTGTTTCATGAAATGCTTTCTTCATTTGTGCTTTGAAGGTTTTAGCTGTAATGTGTGGAATAGTTTATTACATTCAACAATATTGCTAACTGCCCAGTATCTTAAAGCATACTGATTATTTCTAGAAATGAGTGATTCATGCATTTTTGAAAAAATATTGCCATAGCTCTGTTAATGTGTTATTACTATGAAAAATTATGCTGTGAAATGAAACATTTTCATCATCTAATCAAGTTACTTTCCTAAGTTAAAATATGATAAAGCAAGGATTAAATTATTGGCTGACTGTCTTTAAAGCATTAAATATGAGGGAAGCATCCCTTTCTTTCTGCCACATGCATACAATTGAATAATTATCTGTGAATAAGAGTTCTAATCCCATAACCCCAAACATTCATAGAGCCTGTCTTCCAGAATATCTCATTATCTTATATTCAACATGTCCAAAACCAAACACACTATATTTACTTCAAAACCAGCACTTACTGCTTTTCCTGTTTCCATGAAGTCAGCCAATAAGTCAGTTGGGCAATAAATTAACCATTTATTGAGTACTACTATGTGTCAGACATTCTTGTAGGACTGAAAATATAACCACCAGGAAAGAACAGACATGGCATCTTCCTTTGGGGACCTTACAGTCTAGCAGTGAAGTCAAGCAGTAGAAATATAAGCAGGAGCACAATGGCACTATAGGAAAATCATAGGTTAAGGAATTAACCATGTTAACAAAGGGCTGAATCTAACCTAGGCTGGGGTTCAGGGTCGGCTTCCTGGAAGAGGTGATTTGCTTATACTTGGAGCAGAAAGCTAAGTGTGTGTTAGCTAGAGAAGGATGAAGATTGTACCAGGGAACAGAAAAGAGAATTTCCTGAGGCAGACAAAGAGGCTGTAATTTGGTCAGGAATGAGAGAAGTCCAATATTGCTGGCGCAGAAAAGAGAGAGCAGAAAGATACTATATGAAATGCAGTATGGTCCTTATCCTTTTAGACTTGAAACCTGGAAATTGTTTTTGAACTGTCACCTCCTTTCATTTCTCATATTCCAACCATAATCATATCCTTCAGATCTGGCCATCCATTTCCATTTCCCCTGCTACCACTCTAGCCAAAGCCTTCATTTCTCATCTGTTGATTACTTTAACAGCCACCTAGCTGCTACTTTTTCTGTTCTTAGTCTTTCCCTGCTCCAGTTCATTCTAACTAGCAGATTAACCTTCCTAAAACACATATTTCATTTCATTGTTTCCTTTCTCTTACCAACCCTCCCCTGCAAATCCTCCACTGGCTTTCTACTAGATTAAAGCTAAACCCTTTACCATGGTAAAGGATTCAGGGACCTCCACATTGAACCATGCTCTGCCCACCCATTTTATCTTCTGAGTTTTGTCTATGGGAAACTATTTCAGTAAGACGTTCTTTTTATTATTAATTCAACAAATATTTATTGGACACTGACTATCTGCCAAGCACAGTTCTAGATCCCAGGGATACAGAGCTCCAGACCATAGGTAAGTCCCCTGCTCTCATGAAATTTATAATCCAATAGGAGAAGACAAACAATGAATGAATGGATAAATGAAAAAACTCTCAGATAATGAAGTAGATGCTGTGCAGAGCATTAGAGTGGTGTCCCTGAGACTCACTAGGAGGCTGCACTAGATTAGAAAGTCAGTAAAGTCCTCTTGCAGGAGGTGACCTTTAAGGTAAAGTGTCAGTGACAAGAAGCAGTCAGCCATGGGAGCAACAGGGGAAGAACATTTCAGGCAGTTGATTGTGGTGGCAAGCATGGAAGCAGGTAGATCAGTAAATAGTCTATTATGATATTCCAGGTAAAATATGATGATGGCTTGGGAAGAGTTGTGATAGTAGAGATAGAGAGAAGCATATGCATTTGTTATATGTTTTGCAAATAAAGTCTTGGGAGTAGATGTGCAGAGAGAGGGAAGAAAGTAATCAAGGATAATGTTTCGAATTTTGGCTAATGTTGGATGAACTGATTAAATTTCAAGGCAGAGTTGGATACTGTTATTGGTGCTTTTCCTGATGTAGCCCTTCCCAACTCTTTCTAAAAGAGATCTACTGTCATCTGCAGACTACCCAGTGCTTTTCATGAAGCTAAAATGAATCTAGTGGGTCCGTGGTCAATGGCCTTATTTATTGTATCAACAGAGAATGCAAAGTTCTAACGGATCAACATCCCTGGGAGGAGATGTGAGCCTTATGCCATGCTAAGATACAGTAGTCATCTTAACATAATTCCTCATGGAAGGCCAGGTGGCCTCCTGTTTGCTTTGTGCAAGTGCCTTTTGGGTAGTTAGTGTTTCTCTGTGCCTCCTGGAATACTGACACCTGAGGTAAAGAAGAGGGAGCCATAAACTATGTATCAACAACTGGTTGAGACCATCTCCCTGGTTTGGACTTGCCAGCCCTGTCCTCCAGTCCTTTTGAGTATATCATTTGAATTTCTGACTCGGAGTCTTTGTACTGTTCCCACCAACTGGGTTATATTTCCTGCATTTCATCACCTGTGCTTGTCTTTCAGAGTTCAGATCCTGCCTCCTTTGCAAGTCCTTTCTTACCACTGCAGCCCAAATGTAATTCATTAAATTACTGTGGTGTTTATCAGAGAGATACTCATTCTAACACTTATCATGGCTGGTGTTCATGCAGCTATAAGATATAAACATATAAGCTCTAATTTATAAGCACTGAAGGGACAGGACTACATCTTATTCTTACACCAAATTACTCTTAACACACTAACATATCTGGCATGTTATAAATGGCAATAAATAGCAAATATTTATTGCCATTGTAGATACAAACTTAAACTTTTACATCTTTAAATCAAGTAGATTAAAAATAATAAGTAAATTGATAAAGCAAAATTAGATGATGTCACAAGATATTCCAATTGTAGAAATTATTTGCACCCTCCTACTGACCGTGACAGTACCTTAATTTTTTATTCGTTATGCCACCAAGCCATTCCGTTGGACCACAGTAGCATTTCTGGGTCATAGTAAGCAGCTTATCTATATTTGTTGAATGAATGAAATACATAATATGTAAGCATTAGCTTGGACAGGCAGCTGCAAATGCTTGTGAAGGTTATGTACTACATAACTCCAGAGAGCACCATTTGCAGAGGCCACGATGTATACAACCTACCAAACAAGACTAGGCAGTATCTGAGAAGGTTCCTCTTAGGGCAGAGGGTGGCAAAGTTTCATGAGCCAAGTTCATCTCACTGCCTGTTTTTATAAATGAAGTTTTACTGGAATGCAGGCACACTCATTTGTTTATTATATTGTTTATGACTGCTTTCATGCTACCATGGCCAAGTTGAATAGAAACTGCATGGCTCTCAAAGCCCAAAATATTGACTATCTGACCCTTTACGATAAAGCCTGCTGACCACTTAGGGAGACTTCTTCCAGTTAAGAAAAAAACAAACCCATTTAATTTTAAAATTGCTTTTACTAATTGTTTAAGTGTGAAGAGTGTTTTATTATGGTGTTTTTTCCTTTTCAAAGTTATCTTACTCTTTTGCAGTAATGCCTGAAAACTCAAACTTTCCATATCGGCGGTATGACCGGCTCCCTCCAATCCATCAATTCTCCATAGAAAGTGACACGGATCTCTCTGAGACTGCAGAGTTGATTGAGGAGTATGAGGTTTTTGATCCTACCAGACCTCGACCAAAAATCATTCTTGTTATAGGTATGAGGACAGAAAGCAAAAATTCTCATACTGTTGCTACCTTTGTTTATATATTTACATTTCAAAAAAGTAAATTGTGTGTTATATGTGCAAATAGTTAGTTGGATAATGACAAGCAATAGAAACAAAAGCTCAAGGGACAATAAATGGAAATATTCTTAGTATAAGTTTCAATAAAATAGAAATTGTTATAATTATATAATCAGTGCCTATTGCATTTTCATAGATTCCCAATAAAATGTCATAGAAATTCTCTATAATGAATTGAAAGTAATACCTTCAAGATTTATTGTCCTGTAGTTTTATTTATTTAATCTTGATCACAGATAACTGAGCCAATTGAAGTTTTCTAAGAGCTGAATGTGGTGGTAGTCCCAGCTAGTAGGGAGGCTGAGCCAGGAGGATCCCTTGAGCCCAGGAGTCCAGCCTGGGCAACCTAGTGAGACTCTGTTTCTAGAAGGAAAAAAAGAAAGTTTTCTAAACATGATGTGATTTTTCCCCCTTTAAATCAACAAATTAAATTTTTATTCACTATTAACTTTAGAGGGAAAAATAAATAATAATATATTGGCAAAGATTCATATAAATGAATCTTCTTTATGGCAAATTGGCACCTATAATAAATCCAAAGTTTCACTGTTAAAAGACAAACAAATCTAATAGAATAGTGTTTTACATAGCACATAACATCTGAGTATTAACCAAAATAACAATGATAATAGTTCATTTTAAAAGTTGCCACTATGAATCTTATGTTAAATATGGAATTATCAGCCCCGTGACATTTCACAAGGAATAGAAAATGAAAATGTTTTAAATATTTTTGAAAAATTCCTTTTTGGTCAAGGAGGGAGGATCACTTGAGCCCAGGAATTTCAGACCAGCCTGGTCAACATAGTAAGACCCTGTCTCTACAAAAAATTTTAAAAATTAGCTGAGCATGGTGGCACACACCTGTAGTCCCAACTATTTGGGAGGCTGAGGTGGGAAGATAGCTTGAGCCAGGAGTTCAAGGTTGCAGTGAACTCCACTGCACTCCAGTCTGGGTGACAGAGAGACCTCATCTCAAAAAAAGAAAAAAAAATTGTGGCTATTTTTGCAAATTCTTTCTCAAAATCTATAAAAATCATGAAGAGACCTGTGAACATGCAACATGTAGTCATTGTTTTCACATTCCAGTTAGAATCACCTTTCACAGAGATGACCAAAAGCAAAACTCTGGCATGAAATATTCAAAGCTGTTCTAGCCGGTTGCATTAACAGAGTGCCAAATTTATGGAGACCCCATGCAAGGAAGTAGTGCTCCAGAGGACATAGCAATGTTGGCAACTAGGACAAAAGCACGCAAATAAACACACCAAGCTATAACAAGAATTTAAGCTCACGAGACTAGAAGGAATGTCATTTGTACATTTTAAAGTGAAATGAAAATGAAATTGTAAATATATCTAGCCTTGAATTGTTAAAATTACAGAAAGAGAATTTAAAGTCAGTTTTTGAAAAGTTAAAATATTTTTATGGCTTTATGGTAGCCACTGTTATGCCATAAATCTCTATTCTTGCAAGTGGAATGCATTTTTTATGCTTAAAACTTTCAAGTCCTTACATAGAAGACAAGGAAACACTTTAATAAATGATAGAACTACAGATGAAAAATAATCGGGAATTATCTCATCATTTTATGATGAGATTTGTATGTGGACAGAACACATTCTTTCTATTTTGTTGTTCTTGCTGCTAGTAATAAAGTATTGGTCATTATTAACAGGATGAACAAATGGAAGCTCAATTGTTCATGAAAATGGTTTGATAGCAAATTGATCTTGTATAAAAGAGCACAAATATTTTTTGTGTGTACTATGAATTTTATATGAAAATGATTAAAATATTTCAACAAACTAAGATCTTTGGAGAATATGTAAATACTCAAATCTCTCCCACTTCACATTTCTTTCTATTCAGTGAAATCAACTTGTTTCCCAAGGTTGCGATTCTTGTTATAGACTTACATGCTGTGTTGTAACATTTTATATATTATAAGAATGATGAAGAACCAATAAGTGTAAATAATTTCAAGAGGATTGAAACAAGGGAAGAAAGGAGAGGGTGGATCTTAGGTTGTCTGAGAGAATTGGGACAATTTTATGACTTTTATGGAATTATAAAATAATTGTACCTGAACCTTACAAATTTGTATTAGTTCCAACCTAAAAATGTCAGAGGGAGGTATAGATGCCCACATGGTTTCTCTTCCAGCACTGCAGAATTTTTGTAAAGCTGACTCTCTTGGAACAGATATGAATCTCTCTTATGTTAACGTAATCATAAAATATCAGTGAGATGGACCCTAATATTTATAAGTTTTAGAGATAAGTGAACAGAACAAAATTAAGCCCATTCTGGCTTTAGAGAGAAGTAAAATTAATTTGATAGAAACATTCAGTAATTAAGCTCATCCAACAAATTAATGACAGAGAATATCTCTGTCAATTGTGCCAATCATATTTTTTGTTGTCTACTATTGCCTCCATTCGTTGACAAAATTTTTTTTTCTTGAAAGTACAATAACATTCTCAGTGTGTCTGAATTTTTTAAATTAATGGAGTGTATAATCTCTTCGTTTGGTGGTTACGATTAAGTGTGGAAATATAGTTTCTGAAAGATACGTGATTTTTCAAGGAATGAATCAGTTTGAATTTGTCAATGGAATTGGTCAGATAATTTTTTTATTTCAAGCCAATTCATGATTTGCCCATATATTAGTAGGTTAAAAGCAGCTATTTAAAACCAAAACTTACTTTTGATTTGAAAAATAATCTCATAGAAGTCTTTAATCCATTTTAATTTTATTTTGCATATAACAAGAGATAGGGATCTAGTTTCTTTCCTCTGTATGTGGATATGTAGTTTTTCCAGCATCATTTATTGAAGAGACTGCTTTTTACACAGTGTGTGTTCTTGGCATCTTTGTGGAAAATGAGTCCACTGTAGGTGTGTGGATTTGTTTCTAAGTTCTCTATTCTGTTCCATTGGTCTATATGTCTATTTTTACATTGCATAAAACTCTAGAATTCAAAGGATATAAGGCAAGGACAGGCATGAGCAAACATTTCAAAAAAGATTTAAATAAGCTGTGTAAATACTGGTGGGCCTTTGTCTAAAAATAATGGTTACATTTCACCAAATTATACATTAACTCTGTTGGCATGGAATCCATTATTGTTATTTTGATCATTGTTTTCTATATTCCACAGATTTTTCTTTGATTACAGAGGAAAAAATGTTAGATTTTACATAGAAAAATAGTCAAGATTTCTTTCAACTACACTGTTCAAAAATTTTTTTAATTAGCTATTTGCTCAAATAGGTAGAGGAAAAACCTGTATCTCTCATTTAATACAGTTGGTCAAGACAATTATTTCCTTGACGAAGTCTCTACTTGCTTTACATTCAAAGGCAGCACTGAGAATGCCACAAATGGAACTGTTAACCACCCTGCCTTGGTGACACAGAGTTTGCATCCCAGATGAAGTAGTAGTTGTATAAAAGGGAGGTCCTTATTGTATCAGAAGATCACAGTTTTGCCTGTTTTAAATACTAGGTGGTCCAGGAAGTGGAAAGGGTACTCAGAGTTTGAAAATTGCAGAACGATATGGATTCCAATACATTTCTGTGGGAGAATTATTAAGAAAGAAGATCCACAGTACCAGCAGCAATAGGAAGTGGAGTCTTATTGCCAAAATAATTACAACTGGAGAATTGGCCCCACAGGTACTGCTGTATAATTTTCTTTTATTCTGCAAAATGTTTTCATACCGATTGAGTATACTAAATTTAACTGTGGTTTTTTTTTTCATCCTTTCTGTTTATAAAAGGAAACAACAATTACAGAGATAAAACAAAAATTGATGCAAATACCTGATGAAGAGGGTATTGTTATTGATGGATTTCCAAGAGATGTTGCCCAGGCTCTATCTTTTGAGGATCAAGTAAGAATGTCTCTTTATATTTTAAATGAACTACTTTTTGCTTAAAATTTTGGGAATAAAAACAAAAAGACTTCTTGGAAGACTTGTGGTGCTTTTGAATGAATTCTGGTCTGAAAACAGGCAAATACATCAGTATGGGTTGGCAGAAGGTCATTTCTTTGGCAAACACTTAAAAATTAAAGACAGTCTCTGCCAAAAGGAAAGATAACTAATAATAGAATTCATTTTATTGAAAAATGCAAATCTCTCTAAAATTTATTTCAAAATACTTTTCATACAATTGTTTTTTATCTTGAATTACTAAGAATAAGCCTTATTCAGTACTGTCCAGGGATGCAAAACATTACCCTGTACTTATATTCATGCCAACTAAGGAAAGTTTCTTCGGGTTGTGAAATACTGAACCACCTATGTAGATTAAGATAGGGTTCAGTTGCCAGAATTTGAGGCTATGCCTGCTCAACCCCCAACACATCTGTTTTAAAGGAAGATAAATCAATTAAAATATTTTATATATCTATTTAAGCTTTGAAAAGCTTATGTTAATCGATTTTTCATTAAAAAAAAATTAAGGCTGGGACTCAGTGGCTCACGCCTGTAATCCCAACACTTTGGGAGGCTGAGGCAGGTGGATGGCTTGTGCCCAGGAGTTCTAGAGCAGCCTGGGCAATATGACGAAACCCCATCTCTACAAAAAAAAGAAAAACACAAAAAATTAACCAGGTATAGTGGCGCACACCTGTAGGCCCAGCTACTCAGGAGGCTAAGAGAGACTGAGAGGCATGAGAATCACCTGAGCCCAGGACATCAAGGCTGCTGTGAGCCAAGATGGCACCACTGCACTTCAGCCTGGGTGACACAGCAAGACCCTGCTTCAGAAAAATTTTCTTTTAATTACAGAAGTAATATATGCTCATACAAATTTTAAGTCTATCTGTAAAACGTGAAAGTCCATCAACACCCTCCCATTCTGCTGCTCCTCCTTTCCTGAGAAATAGGAGTACTGTTAGGTTTGTTATATATTCTTCCAGACCTTTTTCTATACTTACATGCATACATACATGTATGGACACATGTGCACATGCTTATATACAAATGTGTTCTAAATTTTTATAATGACTTTTCCAAGTTATATCAATGTTGAATGAGAGTATCTTTTTCTACAGACCCTTTCCAACCAGATACGATTCATGTTTAAAATTTTTGCAAACCTGGTAAATAAATGGCATTTTGTGTTTTAAATTTGCAGTTCATGGGTTACTATTAAGGTTGAGTATATTTTCATACACTCATTGGCCGTTTGTATTTCTTCCTTATGTGAATTGCCTGTTCTCCTTTGCCCATTTTTCTACAGACTTTTTAATCTTTCTCTTATTTATTTCAAGGAGCATTTAACATATTACAGATATCGTATTATACAGTATTAAGTAAAATATGATGTCAGTTTATGTATCACATGAAAGAAGCCTGGAGTTGGGCAGTTCACAGCCAGGGGTAGCTTTACAAAACATTTTTTTGAGTGTTCTCATTAACGGTTTTGTATCACCTATTGTGCTAGAATGTCTGCCTCCCCTTCTTAGGTTTCCTCTCCCACCATAAGTCCAGAACCTCTGGTGCTCAGTCAGCTTAAAGGCTTGGTTCTAATTGTTCTGGCTTTGAAGAGAGAAAAACTGGAAAATATCTGATGAAATTTTGTTATTGCAGTTGCTACCACATTATATTGCTGTTGAAAGCGGGTGCTATGGCAGCCATTCCATGTGATTCTTGATTATTGGTAGAAGTGTGATAGGCAGGGAGGCAGGCATTGCCACCCAAACCTGGTTCTCCCACCCACATATTGAATGTGCTAAACTTGGTAGGTACAAGCAGATGAAGCTACTTGATTTTTTTTTTTTTTTTTTTTTTTTGTCTATTGCTTTTAAACATGCTATGTTGAATATCTTTCTTTTTTGTTGAATCATAACTCAGGAAGAGTCCCTGGCTTTTCTGGTGACTTAAAAAACATTAACAAAAGATCTCATTTTCAGCTCTTAAAAAGTCCAGTCCAATCTAAATCAAAACTTTAATTTCTTATTCACTTTAACATATATCTGCTGTCCCCAGCTTGGACCAGATTCCAACTCAGAAAGCTAAGGTGGTGTATCAGAATCCTGAAATTCCTACTCATGTGACTTGCAGTAGGTGGGAGAGGGAGGGAAGAGAGGATTCCCTCCAAAAAGCATAACCCTCTGGTAACTCTCTCTGGATACCTGATCAATCTACATCTTCTCTTATATAGCCTAGTCACGGGTAACAGTACTGATTTGGGGTCTGTTAGCAAATTCTATAGGATGGTCTGTTATCTCTAGGTAGAATGTGCAGTAACTTACATTTATTGTTTTCAACCACACTTCTGAGGCTGAAAAGTTCCAATTTAACATGTTCTTAGGTTGACATTCTAGAAGCCTAGAGGTTCTTTGCCACTGTGGGCAGTACAGAGGTGTCTGAGGTCGATGTCACCTTTGCTTATCCTGCGGGAGTTAAGCGGGTGTGGAGGCAAAGCTGAAATGTTTATGTAAAGCAGTGTCAGGGTCAGCCCTGATTGTTCTACACCCTATGTAGGCTTAAGCTTCTGGGGTGTCTTTTTTTCTGCTGCCACTTCTGAGACCAAATGTGTGGGGTCTTCCACACCAATTCTCCAATTCTCCAACACCAACTGGGTGCCTAAGAATTCAGTTCAACTTGGACACTATCCAGAGTTAGTTCAGACCCCACAGGTTAAGAGCTTAGTTCCACAAGTCTGTTTCTGCTTCAGACATCAGTTGCAAGTCCCAGCAACCACCTGTACTTCTCATTGACAGTCCATAAATTCAAGGTTTCCATAACACTCTCCACAGGTTGTATAATTGACTGCAGTGACTCAGAACCCAGAAAAACACATTTAGTGGTTTATCATAAAGGATACAACTATATATATATATTTTTATTATGCTGCATCTCCTCAAGGTTTTGCTTTAACTTAGTTTTTGTTTGTTTGTTTGTTTGTTCAAATGTAGGCACATACACACATGCCAACATTTTTCCCAAGATTTCCTCACAGATCTGGGGTGTGAGAAGAGGTGAATTTCTGATATCAGCCATATGTGGGTGATGGTCAGACCACTGTAACAAAAGGGCCTAACACTTAAATGGCTTTTAGGATGAAGAAGTGTATTTTTCTTCTTTTGGAATAGTCTCTATGTGAACAGTCCAGCTTGACTGGGCAGGTTTTTTCCTTGAGGTCATTTAGGGACCATGGTTCCTCCCAGGTTTTTCTGCCATCTCCTAAGACACTGTCACTGGCCATATGGTTGAAACAGTGTTGTCATCACATATGGGTTCCAGCTGGAATGGAAGGGGAAGAGAATGTGAAGGTCTGAAGTCTTAGATCTGGAAGTTACATCCATCGCTTCTGCTCACATGGCATTGCTGAGAATTTAGTCCTGTCAGAATTGAGAGGAAGGCCAGAAAGTAGAGTACAGCTGGGCAGCCAGGTGCCTGGCAGCAGTGCTATTACTATGGAAGTCTGGGAGAACTAACTAGCAGCTTCTCCCACAGTTTGCCTCTCTGGCCATGCAAATGCTCGCCTGCTCCCTTCTTCCCACACATATAATGTACTCACTCACTCCCCAAGTAAAACAACCAGAGTCCCATCATTTAGTTCAAAAGTGGAGAATCTCTACTCTATATATAGTTTTCTTCATCAGGTCTAGCTTTGACTTCTCATACTCAGCCACCTGGAAACTGAACTTCACGTTATCTTCCTTGTCTACCACTAATAAAGAGTGGAGGAGCAAGCCCAGGACAATGAAATAAAGGCTCCTATTCAAAAAAGGGAAGTCTGAGAATATACACATAGTCACTGAACCATAGTGAATCCTGTTAGGCGGGGATTGCAAAGGGTCCTTGCCCTGGCAGTGCCTCTGAGAAGTTCTTCCTTGTCCATTATCTGCATGACACATTGAAGTAGTATATTGGAGACTAATATGCTCTCCTCTCCTTTTTTTTTTTTTCCTAAGTGGCAAGATCCTTCTCTGTCAGCCAGGGTGGAGTGCAGGGGCACCACTGTAGCTCACTGCAGCCTCGAACTCCTGGACCACACTCAGCTAGTTTTTTAAAAACTTTTTGTAGAGACAGGGGCTCCCTGTGTTAGCCAGGCTGGTTTCAAACTCCTGGCCTCAAGTGATCATCGTCTCTCAGCCTCCTAAGTGCTAGGATTACAGGTGTGAGCCACCGCAACTGGCTGAGACCTATTTTAAGTTTAAAAAAATGCCTTTTTTTTGGCTAGAATTATGTTTATTTTGGTAAAAACTGTTTCCTTCCAAATTTGGTAGATTTCCTCTCAAAAAGAGGAAAAAACAAAAAGCTTCCAGTCCGTGCTAGTACCTATATCATAAGTTCTTTTCCAGAGATAGTTATTAAACTGCTTTCTTTTTTATCTTCCTGTTTTTCTTTTTTCTTTTCATTTTTATAGATTGAGGGTACAAGTGCAGTTTCATTACACAGATATATTGCATAGTGGTGATTTCTTTGCTTTCTCATTGTAATGACAATTAGCTTGAGGCCATCTAAAACAGCAGGCTTGGGTAGAAAGGCAGCATCCTTAGTCTAGGTTTTGCTTCAGGGCTAGGTGCCCTTTTTTTTGGTGGTAGTGGTGGGTAAATGGGAATTCTTTTTGCAACAGCCTAATCTCCTGCTGTTTGGAGGTATACAGGTAGTTGGCTTTTTTAACCTTGTGTAGTCTTAAATTACTGGATACTTTCTTTTTTCTTGTATCTGCTCACAAAGTAGTCAATTCTTTCTTGAGTTAATCTATTTCTTGTAATATGTTGCTAAACACAGCAAAGAGCAGTCAGCATACACAGACACTCTAGCTCTTTCCAGCCATTTCTTTAGCTATGGGCTCCATTGGAACATGACCTGCTTCCCAAGTTATCACAGTAATAATGATGTTATGCAGTGACATAACAGGGGTTATCAACTTTCCACCCTAAAATGTCTGTGCCCTTACTACCCAAGCAAATCAATGTCACATATTTTAGTTTTTTTGATATAGTAGCATCCCCCCACTTATGTGACTATTGGCTGTATTATTTAGAGTAAATCCCAGGTGCTATAATAGAAAGACACAATGACACAGTAGCATAATACAGAAACTTATTTCCCGTTATATAATGGATGGCCTCACTGTGAATAAGGGGAGGGCAGTTTCAGTCCTCACATTCATGCAGAGATGCAGGGTTTTTTCCAGCTCATTGTCTTTCCAACTCCAGAGCAACAGCTCTAAAATTTTTGGTCACAGGACCTCTTTACACTTTTTAAAAATTATTAAGGACCTCAAAAAGCTTTCATTTATATGTGCTATATCTATTGATATTCACCATATGAGAAATTAAAACAAATTTTAAAATAAGTGTTTGTTAAGTCCTTCAAAATAACAGTAAATCCATGCAAGTTAACCTGAATAACATATTTTTAGAAAAGTAATCATATTTTCCAAAACTTAAAAAGTGATGAGAGAGATATTGCTTTATATATTTGCAAATCTCTTTAACTTCTAGCTAATAGAAGAGAGTTGTATTCTCATATCTGCTTTTGTATTCAAACTGCTGTGACATCGCACTTCCTGTCATCACTGCAAAACTCCACTGTACCTTTGTGAGAAAGTGAGAGTAAAAAAGGCATATAATGTCATAGTATTAGTAGGAAAATAGTTTTGACCTATGACCTTCTGGAAGGGGTCTTGACGATCCTCAGAGGTCTGAGAGCACAATTTCAGAACAACTGCCCTGGGACATTGTAGACATCTGCATGTTGAAAGCTACGTCACTGCCATGGCCAGGTTCCAGCTGATAGGAAGGGGAAGAGAGTGCAGAGGATCTATGCTCAAATTCTTTTTTAAACTTTTTTTATTTTAACTTTTGTGGGTACATAGTAGGTATATGTATTTAAGGGGCACATGAGATATTTGGATACAGGCGTGCAGTGTGAAATAAGCACATCATGAAGAATGGGATATCCATCCCCTCAAGCATTTATCCACTGAGTTGCAAACAATCCAATTACACTCTTTAAGTTATTTTAAAATGTACAGTTATTATTGACTATAGTCTCCCTGTTTTGCTATCAAATAGTAGGTATTATTCATTCTTTCTAACATTTTTTGTACCCATTAACCATCTCTGCCTCCACCCCCCGACACATCTGCAACCCGTTATTACCGACCCTTCCCGGCCTCTGATAACCATCCTTTTACTCTCTATCTCTGTGATTTCAATTGTTTTGATTTTTAGATCCCACAAATAAGTGAGAACGTGTGATGTTTGTCTTTCTATGCCTGTCTTATTTTACTTAACATAATCACCTCCATCCATGTTGTTGCAAATGACAGGATCTCATTCTTTTTTATGGCCAAATGGTACTCCGTTGTATATATGTACCATATTTTCTTTCTTTTTATTTGAGACGGAGTTTCGTTCTTGTTGCCCAGACTGGGATGCAATGGCACAATGTCGGCTCACCGCAGCCTCTGCCTCCTGGGTTCAAGCGATTCTCCTGCCTCAGCCTCCTGAATAGCTGAGTTTACAGGCACGTGCCACCACACCCAGCTAATTTTGTATTTTTAGTAGAGATGGGGTTTCTCCATGTTGGTCAGGCTGGTCTCGAACTCCAGACCTCAGGTGATCCACCCACCTCTGCCTCCCAAAGTGCTGGGATTACAGGCGTAAGCCACCATGCCCGGCCTTATGTACCACATTTTCTTTATCCATTCATCTGTGGATGAATACTTAGTTTGCTTGCAAATCTTAGCTATTGTAAACAGTCCTGCAACAAACAGGAGTGCAGATATCTCTTCGATATACTGATTTCCTTTCTTTTGGCTATATACCCAGCAGTGGGATTGCAGAATCATATGGGACCTCCATTTTTAGTTTTTTGAGGAACCTCCAAATGGTTCTTCATAGTGGTTGAACTAATTTACATTCCCATAAACAGTGTACAAGGATTCCCTTTTCTCCACATCCTCGTCAGCATTTGTTGTTGCCTGTCTTTTGTATATAAACCATTTAACTGGGGTGAGATGATATCTTATTGTAGTTTTGATTTGCATTTATCTGATAATCAGTGATGTTGAACACTTTTTCACATGCCCGTTTGCCATTTGTATATTGTCTTTTGAGAATGTCTATTCAAATCTTTTGCCTGTCTTTTGATTAGATTTTTTTCTATAGAGTTGTTTGAGCTCCCTGTATATTCTGGTTGTTAATCCTTTGTCAGAGGGGTAGTTTGCAAATTTTTTTGCAACCCACCATTCTGTGCGTTGTCTTTTTGCTTTGTTGATTGTATCCTTTGCTGTGCAAAAGCTTTTAAATTTGATGTGATCCCATTTGTCCATCTTTTCTCTGGTTGCCTGTGCTTATGGGGTATCGCTCAAGACATTTTTGCCCAGACCAATGTCCTGGAGATTTCCCCCAGTGTTTTCTTTTAGTAGTTTCATAGTTTGAGGTCTTGGATTTAAGTCTTTAATCCATTTTTATTTTATTTTTGTATATGGTGAGAGATAAGGGTCTAGTTTTATTTTTCTGCATATGGACATCCAGTTTTCCCAGAACCATTTATTAAGGCAGAAAGAGACTGTCTTTTCCCAATGTATGTTCTTGATACCTTTGTTGAAAATGAGTTCATTGTAGATGTGTGGATTTATTTCTGGGTTATCTATTGTGTTTGATTGGTCTATGTGTCTGTTTTCATGCCAGTACTATGCTGTTTTGGTTACTACAGCTCTGTAGTATAATTTGAAGTCAGGTAATGTGATTCTTCCAGTTTTGTTCTTTCCGCTCAGGATAGCTTTGGCTATTCTGGGTCTTTTGTGGTTCTATATACATTTTAGAGTTGTTTTTTTCTATTTCTGTGAAGAATGTCATTGGTATTTTGAAAGGGATTAGATTGAATCTATAGATTGCTTTGGGTAGTATGGATATTTTGACAATACTGATTCTTCCAATCCATGAAAATGGAATTTTTGTTCATTTTTTGGTGTCTTCAGTTTCTTTCATCAGTGTTTCACATTGTTCACCATCGGCATATATAAATGCTACTGATTTTTATATGTTGGTTTTGTATCCTGCAATTTTACTGAATTTGTTTATCAGTTCTAATAGTTTTCTTCTGGAGTCTTTAGGTTTTTTCAAATACAGGATTATATCATCTGCAAACAAGGGTAATTTGACTTCTTCCTATTCAATTTGGATGCCATTTGTGTATTTTTCATGTTTGATTGCTCTAGCTAGGACTTCTAGTACTATGTTGAATAACGGGGTGACAGTAGGCATCCTTGTCATGTTTCCAATCTTAGAGGAAAGGCTTCAGTTTTTCCCCATTCAGTATGATACTAGCTGTGGGTCTGTCCTATATGGCTTTTGTTATGTTGAGGTATCCTCCTTCTGTCTCCAGTTTTTTGAGGTTTTTTGTCATGAAGGGATGTTTAATTTTATCAAATGCTTTTCAGCATCAATTGAAATGATCATGTCATTTTTACCCATCATTCTATTGATGTGATGTATCATGTTGATTGATTTATGTATGTTGAACCATCTTTGTATCCCAGAGATAAATCTCACTTGGTTATGATGAATGATCTTTCTAATGTATTGTTGAATTCAATTTGCTAGTTTTTTTTTTTTTTTGAGGATTTTTGCATCAGTATTCATCAGAGACATTGGCTCTTAGTTTTCTTTTTTTTAATATGTCTTTCTCTGGTTTTGGTATCAGGGTAATACTGGCTTCATAAAATGACTTTGGAATTATTTCCTCCTCCTCTATTTTTTGGAATGGTTTGAATATGATTGGTAGTAGTTCTTCTTTAAATGTTTGGTAGAATTCAACAGTGAAGCCATTTAGTCCCAGGCTTTTTCTTAACCGGGAGATTTTTTTATTGCAGTTTTGATCTTGTTACTTGTTATTGGTCTGTTCAGGTTTTGGATTTCTTCTTGATAAGTGGCATGCATTTCGGAATTTGTTCAGTTCTCTAGATTTCCCAATTTATTGGCATATAGCTGCTCATATCAGCCACTAATGATCCTTGAATTTCTGCAGTATCAGTTTTAATGTCTTCATTTTCATTTCCAATTTTATTTATTTGGATCTTGTCTCCTTTTTTTCCTATCCTGGCTAAAAGCTGCAAATATTTTGTCAATTTCATTTTACTTTTCAAAAAACCAAATTTTTGTTTCCTTAACCTTTTATTGTTTTTCCATTTGTTTCATTTATTTCTGCTCTGATCTTTATTTCTTTTCTTCTACTAATTTTTTTGTTTGATTTGCTTTTGCTTTTTTAAATTTCAGGATGCATCTTTAGATTATTTATTTGAAGTCTTTCCTGTTTTTTGATGTAGGCACTTATAGCAATAGACTTCCTTCTTAATACTGCTTTTGCTGTATCCCATAGATTTTGGTATGTTTTGTTTTCATTATCATTTGTTTCAAAATTGTTTTCAGTTTCCTTCTTAATTTCTTGATTGACCCACTGGTCAATCAAGAAATTATATTTGTATAATTATATAATATATCACATATATTTGTATTTTTTCCAGAATTCCTCTTATTATTAATTTCTACTTCTATTCCATTTTGGTCAGAGAAGATGCTTGATCTTATTTCAATTTTTTTAATGTTTTAACACTTATTTTGTGACCTAAAATATTGTCTGTCCTTGAGAATGATCCATGTGCTGAGGAAAAGAATGTGTATTCTGCAGCTCTTAGATGAAATGCTCTGTAAATATCTATTAGATACATTTGGTCCATAGGTGCAGATTAAGTATGAAGTTTCTTTGTTGATTTTCTGTCTGGAAGATCTGTCCAATGCTGAAAGTGAGATGTTGAAGTCTCCAATGCTTCTTCTGTGTTCTCCCTCCCCTGGCACCCAGAGAGGCTCTCAGAGCTACACCGCCACTTCTAGGAATGAGGGAGGAGTGGCATCTGCGATTCAGGACTGTTTTTTCTATCTTGTCAGTACTTCTTTCAGCAATATGAAGTTAAAACCAGGTACTGTTAGTGCTCACCTGGTTTTTGGTTCTCATGAAGGTGTTGTTTCTATATACATAGTCATCAACTTGGTGTCTTTACAAGAGGGAAGGTGGTGGAGCTGTCTATTCTGACATCTTGCTCCGCCTCAGGTGATGCTCAATTTCTTAAGTCCCAGACACACCATTTCTCATGCTCCATTGATGAGAACTTAAGTCACATGGCTTTATCTCGACTATACAGGAGGTGGGAAATGTGATCAAGTGGTCAGTCATGGGTCTCTACAGAGCTGTTATCATGGAAGAAAGGAAAACAGGTTTCAATAGACAACTAGGAGTCTACCACAAGCTGCTTGCTGTGCATAGCGCCATTTTTCCTTACTTCTCAGCCCGAGAGCTGGACTCTCCCAGTCCCCAGGCCTGTCATTTTAAAAGAAGAGGAGGAGATAAGACTGTACTTATCTACCATAGTAGCCACCTGGCCCTACTTCTTGGCTTTGTATAGTAGTTTCTCCGGGAGGCGGAGCTTGCAGTGAGCCAAGATAACACCACTGCACTCCAGCCTGGGCGACAGCGAGACTCCGTCTCAAAAAAAAAAAAAAAAAATATTTTTCTCACCTTTTGGCCTGATTGTTTAAAGGTTAGTGAGGGGAAAGGAATCAAGATGGGCAAGCATGGGAAGTCTGAGATCTTTTCACTGCCAACTAAACATGCTGCTAGCCAAGATTTCACTAGATAGCCCAGAGTCCACAGTGAAAACCTAAGCGATGTGTTTTTAAAAGGTTATAGAATTTCATATTTCATGGAATGGGAGTGGGGCGAAAAGGTGGATTTCCATAGGGAGGTTTTATTAACCAAATAGTAAAGCTGAAACTAATAAGAGCTCCATGACGTTATTATTGAAAACGGAGTTCAAGGCCAGCCTGGGCAACATGGCAAAACTCCATCTCTACGAAAAATACAAAAATTAGCTGGGTGTGATGGTGTGTGCCTGTAGTCCCAGCTACTCGGATGGCTGAGGTGGGAAAATTGCTTGAGCCTGGAAGGCTGAGGCTGCAGTGAGCTGACATGGTGCCACTGCACTCCAGCCTAGGTGACAGAGTGAGACACTGTCTTAAAAAAAAAAAAAGTAAGACAACCGAGCACCACATGTTCTCACTTATAAGTGGGAGCAGAACAATGAGAACACATAGACACAGGAAGAGGACCAGCATACACTGGGGCCTGCAGGGTGGTAGGGTCGGGGGAGGGAGAACTATTAGGAAAAATAGCTAATGCATGTGGGGTTTAATACCTAGGTGATGGGTTGACAGGTGTGCAAAATACTATGGCACACGTTTACCTATGTACCTATGCAACAAACCTGCACATCCTGCACATGTGTCCTGGAACTTAAAATAAAAATAAAAATTGAAAAAAAGAAAGAAAATGAAGGAGGGAAGTCTATAGCAAATCTATGAACACACACAAACATTCAAATTGATCGTGATTAACAATATATTCAACTATCTGGTCCCAACTAATTTTCCGGTTTTATATACCTATCTACACATTCGACATGCTGTACCACTTCCTATTTTTCACAGTGATCTGCTCCTGCTCTTTCCTCAGTGCTATTTATATAATTCTATAACTTGCTTTTTTCACTGTGCATTCTGTTTTTGAGCTTATCTGTGATGATACATATAGACCTAGCCCATCCTTTTAACGATTTCATGTTACACTCTAAATACATTGTATTTTATTAGTGAACTTTCATGTTGCTTTAAAATTTGTTTTATCATCAGTACTTACCTTTTTATTTTAGGTTATCTGATGGATTAGAAATGTTTCTGTGTCGCTATTTTAATTTGCATTCTTCAAATTACTAGTGAACTGAAACATTTAGAAATGTGTTTTTTGGCCACTTGTATTTCATTTTTTGAGAATTGCTAAAACATAACCCTGCCCCCACTCTTTTCTTGTTAGATTGTTTGAGTTTTTAAAATCGATTTGGATGTTCTAGATACTAATCCTTTGCTACATATCTTATAATATTTTCTTCCATTTATATTTTTTCTCAGTCATGTTCAAGATATATTTTGTCCTACAGAAATTTTAAATTGGAATTGGTGTATTTTTCATTATTTTCCCTTTGGCTTTTGCATTTGGATCTTAAGAAAGTGTTCCCCATAGTGTGATAAAAATCTTCTATAGTTTTCTAATTATTTTTAGTTTTGTTTTAAAGGTCCAGGTATTTATTCTATGTGCACTAGTTCTTTTGCATAGTGTGAGGTAGCAATATAATTTTGTTGCATGTTTTGAATGGAAATGAAAAATGTATTCAGTGGTCCAAAGAACATTTGACTTGTGCATCTTTTCCTTCATTGAAATGACTTACTCCTGTATAGACACTGGTCTGTTTATGGTTTCTCTATTCAGTTCTTTTGTCTGTTTATATATTTCTGCACCAATATCATGGTTCTAGCTGAAGAAATCTAAATTATATCCTGATATCCAAAGAACAATCCCACCCCTTCTGCTTTTTTTTTTTTTTTCTTTTGAGACAGAGTCTTGCTCAGTCACCCAGGCTGGAGTGCAGTGACGCAGTCTCAGCTCACTGCAAGCTCCGCCTCCCGGTTTCACGCCATTCTCCTGCCTCAGCCTCCCGAGTAGTTGGGACTACAGTCGCCCACAACCACACCCGGCTGATTTTTTTTGTATTTTTAGTAGATACGGGGTTTCACCATGTTAGCCAGGATGATCTCAGTCTCCTGACCTCGTGATCCACCTGCCTCGGCCTCCTAAAGTGCTGGGATTACAGGCGTGAGCCACTGCTCCCGGCCCTGTTCTTTTTTAAGTTAGGTATGCCTATACATTTATTCTTCTTTATAAATTTTAGTATCAGTTTGTCAGATTCGTAAGAAAGTGCTGAGATTTTGATTTGAATTTCAATATAGATTATATTATGTATATAGATTAATTTTAAGAGAACTCACATATTCCCGTCCATGAACATTGTCAAGTCACTCTGTTTATTCAAGTCTAGCTTTATGTTCTTCATTAAATAAGGTTTTATAGTTTTTCATATAAATATCTTATATGGTTTTGTTAGTTTTGTTCCTAAATATAATCGTTTATAGGTTTGCTACTATTATGAATGAGCTACTTTTTTCTAACCAATTCTTAACACTCCATCTTTATAGAATTATTGTTTGTGTTTGTGGGTATATCTGTTTGTCTCCCTAGACAGGCTTCTCTTCTGTTCTCTTTACGGCACAGCTGACTCATTCATGTTGTAAACTTCCTTCTTTTCTTCTTCCCTTCTTACCACTGCCACCTTTAGGACCCTCACACCTGCCTGCCAACTTAGCACATTCCTTTACTACACGGAGTTCTATTAAATGTATGTTTATTTGAAGTGGCAAATAAATATTTGTGTCATGGGTATTCAGAAAAAGGAAAGATTCAAGTGGCTGCATAAAAAGTGATCTTGAGTTCAATTTCTGAGATTCTTATTTCTCAGATCCTCATATAAATCAATAGAGTTAATTATAGCATCAGCGAAGTATAGTAGTTTGACTCTCATTCAGTGCGTACTACTGGCTAATTTATGGAACCTCTTGAAGCCTCGGTGTTTTCCTTTCAAGAATGAGAATAATAATGTCTCACAGGATTATTGTGAAGATTAAATGATATAAAATATCTATAGTTCTAGTACAGTTTGTGGCTCATAGTAAACACTCAACAAAAGGAAGTCGTTATTGTCGTTAGACCATATTAAAGATAAACACTCCATAGATTTATAAGAAGAGCCAACTCTTCCCTTTCTTTTGTCAGAGATTTTTCCCCCGATATTGAATCCATTACTCATTGTCAGAGGCTTTGAAGGCAGAAGAACCAGGTTCCTTCTAGGGACTGTTTTTCAAAATGGTTGATGAAACCCTTAGAGGCCACCTTGAGGTGTTAAAGGCTGCCCAGAACAGTTCTGATTTTGTTCTGTTCTGAGGTTCCATGTAAGACTTTGAAGAAGGTTTTCAACTGCTAAGAATGGCTGGAAACCACTCTAGTGATCTGTCAGCTGGAGTCCTGGGACATTCACACTGCTGGGCAAGAAGCATTTAGAAACCCACTAATGAGCACACCCCGTTTCCCTCATCCCTTCCTCCCCTACAGCTCCTGAAGCAAAAAAGAAATAATAATTCATTATTTGCAGGCAGAAGGGATGATAATCCAGAGTTCCAAAATAAGTCCATGGTAGCAGAAGTAATATTTAGGAAGTACATGCCAAGTGCCAGGCACCTAGCTGTGGTTTAAATACACGATTATAATTCACGTCAATTCTATGAGGAAGTTGTTGACAATCCCCTCTCTAAATCAGCATTGGGTGGTCTCACTTCTTCTAGGTACATGGATATGGGTTGAGTTGTATAGTCGCTGTGCCCTTCACCATAATCTTCTATCAACTCTGCCTTCTAAGAATTGGTTCCTAAAGCAATCTAAGGCTGGACGTGGTGGCTCATGCCTGTTATCCTAGCACTTTGGGAGGCCGAGGCAGGTGGATGACTTGAGGTCAGGAGTTCAAGACCAGGCTGGCCAACATGGCAAAACCCTGTCTCTACTAAAAATACAAAAATCAGCCAGGCGTGGTGGCACATGCCTGTAATCCCAGCTACTTGAGAGGCTGAGGCAGGAGAATCACTTGAAGCCAGGAGGCGGAGGTTGCAGTGAGGCAAGATTGCATCACTGCACTCCAGCCTGGGTGACAGAGCGAGTCTGTCTAAAAAAAAAAAAAAAAAAAAAAAAAAGTCCCTTAAGCAATCTGGTTCATTCACATCACCACAGATGCAATCAGCACAGACAACCACAGAGCTGAGGTGTTCTTAAATATGCATCTTGGTTTTACACATTTAATGTAACCCAAAGTCCCTCCACTACACGTACTGTCTTTTTTTTCATCCAGTTTTTCTTCCAGTTTTTCCCTCTGAGGGGTTGATCCCACAGTGCTGCCTTCTTCCCTGTCCTAATTAGGCTTGTATATTCACTTCCATGTGATTTTCATGTGAGGAGTGGTTTGGTGTCCCCAGCTGCCTTTTAAGAACCTATGCAGACCTTCCTTCATAATGATGCTGGCTAGTTCTCTTTCAAGTGTGTACCAAAAAAATTATTTCTGTGACCCCAAATGTGGCAAAGATCCAGACTTCTTTCTATTGTATTTATAGACACTGATTGATGTTAAACTGACCTGGTTTTTCCACCATTTCTGTATTTTTTATTCTGTGTTTGGTACAAGCAAAGTATATTGTTTCTACAATAGTATTTATATTTGAATGTATACATTTTATTCCTGATTTTTATCATGTTATCAGTTTACTCCCCAACATTAGCTGTCATTATTCCACTTTACAGGTAAGGAAACCAAGGCTCAGATGATAACTTGCTTAAAGCCACCAGCAGGCATGAACAGAGCTAGGCTTCCAATCTTGGAGGGCATACAGACTCTAGACCACTAGCTTTCTCTAACCTTGAGGTCATAAACAGGCAGCCCTGAGGCTGAATGTGGGCTGTAGACAATTTTTTAGGTGTGCACCAAATTTTAAAATTGTGAGGTTACCAATTCAAAAGCAGACTTTTGCTTTTCTTGAAAATTTTGGAGATTTGGCAGCTATGAGTCTACATTCCTACATGTGTGTAGTGTCTGTTGTTAGGCAAGGTAGGTGCTCCCCAGTTCACAGCAGCTTCCCTCCCTCCCTCGCCCGGCCCTCTCTCTCCTTTCCATCACCAACCTGGTCCTTATAAGGCAATGGAGTCCATACTCTACAGCACACCCTGTCCTCCCCTGTCTCAGCTATGGCCCTCTGCTGGCAGAACTGAGTTTGTGGGTTTGCTTTCCGTACCCTGTGGTACCGTGGCAGGTGCTGCCGTGATTCTTAGGATCCTGTCACTTCTTTTACTTCTTTTTCAGTACAGCCTACGCCCTCAGACAAAGATTCCTATGGCAGTCAGATCCTCTCCCTTACGCTGCTCCCTGCGGGGTATGTCCATCAAGATTCTCCCTAAAGACACAGCCTGTAAGAAAGCAGAAGTCTTTGCCTCTGCCTGCCACATATCTTCCGTGAAGCAATGAAGTACAGAGCTAGCTATTTGCTTGATGGACAAAGGGGAAGAGGGGGAGAAATAATAAAATATTTTTTGTTGTCATTACATGTCATTGTAATGACAATGTTGAACATATATTGAGAATTTACTATGTGCCATTGTTCTGAACCCATATATGTTAATATATTGATGTTAATCCTCAAAACAATCTTATGATATAAATAGAAGAGTTGTTCTAATTTTATATGTGAGGAGATGGAGGCTACGTTTTCAAGGAGGCTGGGGAATCTGCTCCAAGTCACATGTATCAAGAGGCAGAGGTGGTATTTGAACCAGGCTAAGCAGGTCCTGAGGCTTCAGTCTTAAGTACCACCTACTTTTTTAGAAACATAGATTAATATGCCAGAATATTCTCTAGCTACAATTGTTGGGCTTTTATAACCTAAAATCAACTCATACTAAATGAATCAAACAAATGACAACCAAGAAAATAAAAATAAAAAAAAGACCAGGAGAATGCACCAAGAAATACAGATGATATAAACACAATACATTTAAAGATATTATTTTTTGTACTTTTTAATGTAACTTAATTTTTTTAATTGATACACAATAATCATATATATTTATGGAGTACAGAATGATGTTTTAATACATATAGTGTATAGTGATAAGATCAGGGTGATTAGCATATCCATCATCTCAAACATTTATCATTTCTTTATGTTGGGAACATTCAATATCCTCCATCCTCCTTTTAGCTATTTGAAACTATATATTTATTGTTAAGTATAGTCATCCTACAGTGGCATAGAACACTAGAACTTATTTATTCAATCTACCTATAATTTTGTAAAGGTACTGTTTAATTCTAGCAGGAGAATAAAGTGAATGGGAGAGTGGAGAACACCTGTAAGGTCCATAGTATTCCAGATTATGAAATGACACAGGTATCTCAGGAGAAGATGAGAGCTTTTCACATAATCCTTCCAAGAAGTTTCATTTAACAACAGATATTTATTGAGATGCTATCATGTTCTAGGCTATTGTACTTTGTCCTGGAAACACAAAGATGAATGAATAATGTACCCTTGTGGTAAAATACATGTACATATAATCATGCATAATAGAGTATAAATACATACAATGATTAGCATATGGTCTCTCATTTTTTTAAACTTTAATTTCAAATAGATAACGCATTTAGGTAGCTGAATATTTTAAGGATATAAAATTACATACACTGGAAACTCTCTCTTATTCTTGTCCCCAGGTACCTTCCCAGAAAGCAGACACCTTATCCTTCCAGAGATATTTTATACAAGGAAGTGTATAGACTCTTGCTCTCACATTTTTGTTTTTTTCACTTAATACATTTGGATATTATTCTCCATACTTTTTTGATCATGCATACTACCAGTAAGTTATTTGAGCCCTTAGTATACATTAGAAAGTGAATTATAAAACATACACAGAGAATATTTAAGAAGGAGAGATGAAGGAGAAATAAGCAATAATTTTAGCAATTTATATTTTATTTTAGTATAAAAACAATTCTATCTCACTAACATTTTAAGCACAATGTGATTTAAAATGAAACTACTTTGAAGAAACTTGGTTAAAAACTTTATGAAATAGGATTCAAAGATTTGATTAAAAACTTTATTCAACAGGATTCAAAGGTTTGATTAAAACTAAACTGATTGGATAGTGACACTTGATTTTATTTGTTGTTTTGTCACAAAAAAATGCCTCACAAAATACGTAGATCCTATGTAGGCGACAGGTGACTGATACAGTGGGTGCCACAATGTCAGTCTATATGCCAAAGGTTGGTGAAGCTGAATTTATTCTGCTTGTTAAACTTAAAAAGTCAATTTGA
Source organism: Pongo abelii (assembly GCF_028885655.2). Lineage (NCBI taxonomy): Eukaryota > Metazoa > Chordata > Mammalia > Primates > Hominidae > Pongo > Pongo abelii. The sequence continues at coordinate 155,666,800 of NC_071985.2, read as the reverse complement.
ACAGAAGATCTAATATTTCTTTTTGCACCCCAATTTATCATCTCGAGCTATTCTCCTGGATGCGTGCACCCTACTAAAGGAATCCCGGGCTAGGGAATTGAACAAGTCTGATACTAAACTCTCTGCGATCTTGTGGGGAATGGCTGAAGGAATGGTTTCTTTAACACAAATTGAAACTCCTGTTGAAAGCAGCAGTTCATGGTGGTGCTTTTGTTTACTAAGGTGTGAAGTATGCTGTTTGTAAAAGTACTGATGCTTGGTGCTAGCAGACACGAAGCATTTCTACTTCGATCATAGTGGAGTGGTCATGATGGGAAGGGACTTTAAAGCCCCCACGACCTCCTGAATGCCACTTTTACTCAGTTGCATTCCTTCTGGCTTCTTGAGTAAGACAGAAAGGACTCCAGGAATTGTGCTTAGGAAGGTTGTGGCCCTGGAGCAAACACAGCCCTTGTGAACTCCATTTGTCATGCATGCATTGTGGGATGAAAGAGAGTGAGGCCTGCTGAAGCATGTAGAATGACTATCTGTTCATTTTTTTTTTCTTTTTCTATTTGTGATTTCCTCTAGGATCTGTAATTTAGCCTCAGCATTGCCATTTAAAGAGTCTAAAATAGAGTAAGTTCTGAGTTTGAGTGAGTGAGAGTGGATATATGAAAAATTCTCAGCTAGATAAATATGGTTTTTTAAAAAACGTTAGAGATAAAAGAAAATTAACCCACAGAGGGCTATCATCCTACTTGCATAGTGAATTGATTTGACAAACTCATAATTTGATTTGCTGTTCCTAAGGCAGACAAATTTGATTTCCTCCTAAGGGAGAGTGATTTAATTTTAATTATGCAATATGTTTTCTAAGCATTAGCACTTTCACAAAAATATCAAAAGAAAATGTTGATGCTTTCCCCTGGAATTAATGACTTAGCTTGTTTATAATTATTTAATAATTAGGTTTTGAAATTGATAATATGTTAGTAGAAGATGATTATTCATTTATTTTTATTGAAATGTGCTGTGATGCTACAAAAGACCATTAAAGTTAAAAGGCTGATGAGATTTTTATAATTGCCCTATGCCAAGTGGAGAGTCAATATCCAAACTTTGTATAAAGATAGAGTCATCTTTGATCTTGCCATGTGTATCAAGGCATGGTTGCAGCATAACAAATCAACCCAAAAACTTACTGGCTTAAAACAACAATATTTATAATTTCACGCACTTTCTATGGGTCAGGAAATCAAGAACTGCTCAGCTGATTGGTTTCAACTCAACATTGCTTTTGAGGTTGCATTTTAAATGGTGATTGGGGTTGCAGTAATCTCAAAGTCTTCTCAATCTGTATACCTCATGCTTGCTTTGGGAAGACTCCAACTGTTGAGTGCTGGAACAGCTGAGGCTCCTCAGCCATCTCTTCTCATCTCTCCACATGGAAGTCTCAGGGTGGCTGGACTGCATAGCAGCTCAGGGCTCTAAAGGCATTAACTTGAGAGAGCCAGAAGGAAGCCCTATCACCTTTTGTAACCTAGCTTCAGGAGTCATACAGTGTCACTTCTATCACTTTCTATTTGTTAAGAATGAGCCACTGAGACTTTCCTATATTCAAGGGGAAGGGAATTAGAATCCACTTTTTTTAAAATAGGAGGAGTGTAAAAAAAACACTTGTTGATGTATTTTAAGCCCCCACAACATAAAGCTCAATAAATAATAAATACCTGCCCATTTTTCACTTTGCTTATGTGTCCCTTCCCTTCATTTTGTTTCTTGCTCATCTTTTCATGCCAAGTGTTCAGTCCCATCTATTTGAACTTTTAGAGTCTTCTCTTAACTACCTTCCCTGTCCTCATTCTTTCCACATCTAGTCTATCTTGTGTCCTGTGGCCAGACTAATCTTTCTGAAAGACCACTGCCATTAGTTCACCCCTATGATTGAAAACCTTTCATGACAATTATTGTCCACAAATATGTTTCTACCTCTATGGTTTGATTTAGAATCAAGTACATGTCTTGTTAAAAAATGTATATTGTCCAATCTCCTTGAGAGAATTACTGAATTAGAATTTCTGGTGAGTGGAACCCAAGAATCTGCAGGTTTACAAATCAGCAACCTTTAGTAAAGTTTATTCTTAAACACATTAACATGCAAACTTTAGTCCATAATGGCACACAGCAAAGATTCTCAGCCATAGCATGTTGTCATAGTTATGAAACAAGTGGTCTGTTGCAAATAATAGTAAAGCACTGAAATTGGAGCGCATCCACCATTATCCCAATTGTATTAGTTCATTCTCACACTGCTATAAAGAAATACCTGGGACTGGGTAATTTATAAAGAAAAGAAGTTTAAGTGGCTCACAGCTCCACAGGCTGTGCAGGAAGCATGGCAGCATCTGCTTGGCATCAATCATGGTGGAATCTTAAAGGGGAAGATGGCACTTCACGTGGCTGGAGCAGGAGGAAGAGAGACGGGGAGATGCTACACACTTGTAAACAACTAGATCTTGTGAGAACTTACTCAATATACAGGAGCAAGGGGGGATGCTGCTAAACCATTCATGAGAACTTTGCCCCCATGATCTAATCACCTCTCACCAGGCCCCTTCTCCAACAGTGGAGATTAAAATTTGACATGAGATTTGGGCGGGAACATGATTCAAATCATAACATCAGTAATGTCACCTTCACTAGTCTTCACACTTTCTGACTGGAAGAGAAATTCCTTAGACTATGAGGAATTTCAAGTAAGATGTGTTCCCAGTATTAATGTCATTAGGTGCATGAGTCTCCATGAAATCACTACCCTAAACAATCTGATTTGAACAATCTGATTTGAGCAGGACCCAGCTTGTTTTACCACTGTGTCTTCAATACACTTTGTTCTTGCTCCCTGACTCCTTGTCTCTCTTCAGTGGGTCTTTTTTTTTTCTGCTTGTCCAGTCTCCCCTTCTCTTGGACACCTTCCTTTAGGACCCTAAGTGTTGGAGATTTCTGTCTACTCTCCACTTCTTCAGCAAATTATGTTACAATTTACAATATTTATATGGCCCTTATCGTATAATGCTTTATATTGCTAATTATTGGTTCATCATTTTGCTGTGTCAGGTTCCAGCAGGAAAGCAATGGCATACTCAAATAGGCTAAACGGAAGAGTGTTTAATAAAGGTGTGCATAGGACATGAGGAAACAATGGAAAGGTATGCGTGGGACAAACAACAAAAGATGGTTCAATACTACAGGGCTGCTGGAAGTGGGTTCTCTTTCCATCCCAAGGCCTGCAGGTTCAGGGAGGAGGAGTAGTTACTTGAACCCAGAAAAAGACAGATGTATGAAGAAAGGTTCCTTATAGGGGCCTTGACCTTTAGTAGAGAGAGTAGCCAGCTCATGATGATTCCACAGGATGAGAGCCAAGGGAATAAATATCAAGACTTTCCTTTTCTCCCTTCCTCTGATCTCCTACTGATGCTTACCATTGGTCAAAAGCAGCTGCAAGCCAGAGATCAAGAGAACTAATTTATACATTTCAGAAGAGTCATCAGGGTGCAGAATTGGAGAGAGAATGGTAGAGTAGAGCTAGAGGGGCAAAGGGAAAATGGATAACACAATCAGATTTATTAAGGGCTGAAACTCTTTTATCTTCTTTTTGTATTTCTCATGGCTCTGCAAGGCACTGCCCACAGCAGTTGTTCAATGACTGTGTCTTCATTCTTTTATGCCAGCACACACCGGTTTGATTCCTCCAGAATGCCTCATAAGGATGAGTGACAAAAGGCTTCCCAGTGGTAACATTTTGCATTTTCTGCACCGAAATTCATTCAAACATAAACTATTGTATTTCCTTAATTTCCAGGCCCAATTTCCTTAATTTCTTTAATAGAAAAGACCAGTTTCTTGAGAAAATGCAGAGACAGTTATAATTTGGATATCTTAAGTAATTGCCAAAAATATAAATTCAAATTAAACTGGCTGTCATATATGTTGGAAGTCCAAGATACTATTCTCAGATCCTACTGATTTAGTCTCACTGACTGTAAGCACACTGCATTCTGTGAAGAATGATTATGTGTACAAGTGTGCCCCATGTTATGGGAGAAATGTTAGAGATGCTGAATTTCTAAAATGAATAAACAGGGTAATTGTTTATTCTACAGAAGATGTATTAGTCCATTCTCATGCTACTATGCAGAAATACCCAAGACTGATAATTTACAAAGAAAAGAGGTTTAATTGACTCATAGTTTTGCATGGCTGGGAAAGCCTCAGGAAACTTACAATCATGGCAGAAGACAAAGGGGAAGAAAGGCACTTTTTTCACAGGGCGGCAGGAAGAAGTGCTGAGCAAAGTGGGGAAAGCCCCTTAGAAAACCATCAGGTCTCATGAGAACTCAGTATCATGAGAACAGCATGGGGGTAAACGCCCCCATGATTCAGTTACCTCGCATCTGGTCCCTACCTTGACACATGGAGATTTTGGGAACTACAATTCAAGATGAGATTCGGGTGGGGACTCAGCCAAACCATATTGGAAGGATTTCTACCATAACGGAAAGATTAAAATGGGATTTTCATTATGTGGGTAGAAATAAGCATACTTCATTTTTACAAGAGACACTTTTTAAACAATTAAAACGAAGATAGAAAGTAAAGGATTAAAAAGGTATAACCAAGCCAGGTACGGTAGCTCATGCCTGTAATCTCAGCACTTTGGGAGGCCGAGGCAGGTGGATCACCTGAGGTCAGGAGTTTGGGACCAGCCTGGTCAATATGGTGAAACCCCATCTCTACTAAAAATACAAAAATTAGCCAGGTATGGTGGTGCATGCCTGTAATACCAGCTACTCAGGAAGCTGAGGCAGGAGAATTGCTTGAATCTGGGAAGCAGAGGTTGCAGTGAGCTGAGATCACGCCATTGCACTCCAGCCTGGGTGTCGACAAGCAAGACTCTGTCTAAAAAAAAGGTATACCACGAAAACACTACACATAGAAAGCTGGAGTGATGTTACTGACATTAAAGTAGACTTCAGACAGAGTATCACCAGAGACAGAGGAATACTTCATAGTGGTGAATACATCAATTCATCAGAAAGACATACAATTTATAAATGTGTATATACTTAATAAAAAGTTTCAATATCCACGACTCAAAAATTGATAGAAATAAAGGAAGAAATAGACAAATGCAAACTCATAATTGGAAATGTTAACAATCTTCTCTCAGTATTTAATATTAACAACTAGGCAAAATACCAGTACAGACACAGAAAATCTAAAGAACAATAGACATGTCTAGAACACTGTATCAAACAACTGAATAATGCACAGTGATTTTGAGTGCGTATGGTACATTCACCAAGATAAACCATTTACTAAGCCATTAATACAAGTCTCGGCCGGGCGCGGTGGCTCACGCCTATAATCCCAGCGTTTTGGGAGGCCGAGGCGGGCGGATCACCTGAGGTCAGGAGTTTGAGAGCAGCCTGGCCAACATGGTGAAACCCCATCTCTACTAAAAATACAAAACAATTAGCCAGGTGCGGTGGCGCGGCCTGTAGTCCCAGCTACTTGGGAAGCTAAGGCAGGAGAATTGCTTGAACCCGAGAGGCGTAGGTTGCAGTGAGCTGAGGTCTCACCACTGTACTGCAGCATGGGCGATAGAGCGAGACTCCGTCTCAAAAAAAAGAAAAAGTCTCAATACATTTTAAAAGCTTGATGTTCTTTTTGATCATAGTAGCAGGAAAAGCATTTGACAACATTGAACATAAGTTCATTAAAAACCCAGCAAGTTGGGATTGGAAGGGAATTCTCGTCTAATAGGGAGCATCTACAAAAACCTATATAGCTAACGTCATACTTAATGGTAAAATGTTGAGTGTTGCCCCCTAATATGGGGAATTGTGAGGATGTTGGCTTTTACCATTTCTATTTAATGTTATTAAATAGAAGTCGTAAAAGTTCTAAGTAGTGGTCTGAGAAGTTATAAATAGTGCTCTGAGACAAGAAAAAGAAACAAAAGGCATAATATAGGAAAGGAAGGACTAATATTGTCTATATTGTTGAAATACATGATTGTTTACAAAGAAAATCCTAAGGAATCTACAAAATGTGTACCAAAACTATTAGTTAAATTTAGCAAGGTCATGGAATACAAGGTCAATATACTAATCAATTGTATTTCTATATATTAGCAGCAAATTTTTATGTACTATAAAAACAGGATGAGCCGTGTCTAGCTTATTGTTTAACTTTCCATGATGATTATTTCCTAAAATATTGACTGAGAAGAATAATATCTTTATTTTTAAAATAGCATTGTCTGAATACATAGTCATGGGTATTTGTCCAAATATGTGGATGGGATAGAGGGTGATATGCTTATGTTTGCATCAGAAGAATGAGTAGTGACTAATTTACTAATGTGGTGAGTAGCCCTTGATTATAGGATTTAATCTGTTTGTAGTCCTTGGTTCTTTTTTTTTTTCTTTTTTTTTCTGTGAGTCATGGCCTAAAGAAATTCTTTCCCTTCATGCTTTAACTAATGGTTTCCATGAGTACATCGATTCATAGAAGAGTAACTCAAGCATAAATTTTACAGGATACTTTATCCCGCATCAGGTGACTAGTGGTCCCTCCCTCTGGGGGTTGCTGAGTCACTGCAGAGGAAAGCAAAGCTAGGCAAACAGAAGCATTTTCTCAATCAACTGATACCAAAAGTACAGCTTTACCATGTGGAGATTCTTGGGATTTTAAAAAAAAGCAAAAACAAAAACAAAAAACTTTAAAAACGGTCTTTGAACTAAAAAAGATTGGTAGCTACTCATCTCATTTTGTAAATGAGGAAATTGAGTCTCAGAGAGATTAAATGACTGCCTGGAATTCACAAATCTAGTTAACGTGAGAGCTAAATTACGCGCCTTACTGTCTTTTCTCCAGTGCTCTCTCCACCCAACTATACTATTTCCCTGAGCAATAAAAAAGCTCGGTCTAGTCTCAAAGGACTGGGGTTTAGATTCAAAAGATCCTGTCTGGAGTTAGATCCCAAAATGCTCTGAGCAGTGGACAACATATTAAAGTGAATTTTTAATTTTCCAAATGCCCTATTTTGTAAGAGAGAGTGCATTTAGTTTCACAAGTTCTGCGCTGTTTATTTCAAAATCTTTGTTTTTCTTTTCTTTTTTTTTCTTTTGAGACAGAGTTTCGCTCTGTCACCCAGGCTGGAGTGCAGTGGCGCAATCTTGGCTCATTGCCACCTCCACCTCCCGGGTTCAAGCAGTTCTCCTGCCTCAGCCTCCTCAAGTAGCTGCTACTACAGGCATGCGCCACCACGCCCGGCTAGTTTTTTTTGTATTTTTAGTAGAGACAGAGTTTCGCCATATTGGCCAGACTGGTCTCAAATGCCTGACTTCAGGGGATCTGCCTGCCTCGGCCTCCCAAAGTGCTGGGATTATAGGTGTGAACCAACGCACCCGGCCTGTTTTTCTTTATAGTCATCTCCTTATAACTGTTTCCCATGCATGTATAAGAGTTTTTAAATAGCATATTGTCTGTTTCTTTTCTGCTGAGTAAATAAATTTGCATTTAAGAAAACAATTTTGAATTTATATAGGAGAAAAATCTCCTTAAAAGTACCATAAACATTAGAGCAAATTATTAGAGCCAATCATTGATTCTTTTGTCTGAAAATTTTTAGGAATTCTTTAATATTATTTTTGTACACATAAACACTCAATATTTACTGAATGAATGATTGAAATGAATGAGCAAATGAATAATTAGAATGAATAATGGTTTAAAATCCCTAGCAGCCCTTTCCATATCTGAGCTTCTTTGCTTTCTATTATAATTTAATAATAAGCCTTTTGGAAATTAACTCAAATATATTCCACTTGACCTACCAAATATTCTAATAAATATCATTCTTTAGTCAGTGTGTGTTTATGTATGTGTATGTGTGTGCATACATACACGTGTGTGTAGATAGATATAATACACACACAGAGAAAGAAATAGAGGAGAGAAATATTTGGAAAGGGTTTCCAGCTCAGATTAGTTTCTGTCCAAATCACTCATACATTTCCAAAAATAAGGAAACAATAAAGCACCAAATCAATAATCTAAAAATATCCTGTGAGAATGATTATATTTCAGTGCTCTGGCTCCCTGCTGGAGCAGAAGACCAGGGTGAAAGCAGCTGCTGCTGCTGCTGCAGCCAACAGAGACTCAAAAGTCTGGGTTCAACTCAAGGCACGAGCACAATTTGAAAAGACCCGTTCTTATAATAGCTATTGCCTTGTAGAGCCTTGGCAATCTACCCATTTACTAATGAGAAAGTAGGGTGAAGATTAGCCTGCTGAAAACGCCGAACATTAAAAAATGGCATTAACAATGTTAGGAAATAACTTCTCTGATTTTAACGAAAAATGCCTCTTCTGTCCACCACTGCTTTAAAAATTCAATTAATTAAGTGTGGAACATATTAAAAAAATGTTTACCACCATTTGCGTGTGTGTGTGTGTGTGTGTGTTTTACTCATGGCTATAGAATAAGACTAAAACTAATTTTCATGTATGCCTATAGAGCCACCTCATTTATGTGTATAAACCAATGGTGGCAAAAAGATTTCATCTTGTGTACCAGATTCAAATTGCAATGACTCCTTAACCCAATATGCTGAGAAGGATTCTGAAGCCATATCTAAAGTGCGGTGATAATTAGTAATGATGATTCTCTGCTCATCCCAGAGATAAACCCACCTGAATGGGGCCACACCCCCCAGGATGTAGACTGCAGAGTTAAACAATTTGAATTCTCATCTCAGATGTTCTAGAAACTCTGAATCTACCAAGACATTTATTAGATCTTTATAGGGAGAAAACAAAACCTCTACTCTCCTCCTGGAAGTAGGGTTGTAGTTAAAGGGGCATGGGGCGAGATGGGGACATTGTTGAACAGAGACTGTTCCTGATCATCTGAAGGAGACTTGATTTCATGTATTCTGCAGATCATTTCACTGGGTAGTCTCTCGGCTTAGCTTCCTCTTCTGGATGTGATGGTGGCTACCAGTCCATCAGCCTCTAACATGAAGCTTGAATTCATCATTCTCTATTACATCAGAGCAATTTAGAGCTGGATGCCAGATTATGAGCTACTTTTTTTTTTTTTTTTTGAGACGGAGGCTTGTTCTGTCATCCAGGCTGGAATGCAATGGTGCAATCTTGGCTCACTACACTGCAACCTCTGCTTTCTGGCTTCAAGCAATTCTCCTGCCTCCACCTCCTGAGTAGCTGGGATTACAGGCACATGCCACCACGCCCGGCTAATTTTTGTAGGTTTTTTTTGTAGATTTTTTTTTTGTATTTTGTATTTTTTGACAGGGTTTCATCATGTTGGTCAGGCTGGTCTCAAGCTCCTGACCTCGTGATCTGCCCACTTCGGCCTCCCAAAGTGTTGGGATTACAGGCATAAGCCACTGCACCTGACCACTGCTTTTTAAATACAAAATGCAACTATCATATTTCTGGTAGTAGTAGAATAAAATCTCACTAATGAGTGATAGAAAGGTAATTTGATTATATCATCAGGGTTTCTCACAGACCCATTTTTGCCTGCCAGGACACAGATTTGGATGTAACTCCTTATTTTCTTCCTCTCCCTACACACTTTTATGGGAAAAGCAGAGTCCTAAAAAGTTGCTGAGGAAAGACAACATGCCATATGGTCATGTGATACTCACGTCGACCACAAGTTTCCAGACTGCAAGGCCCTCTTCTCTACCTCTGTTATACCCTGTGCTGGTCTCCATTTTGGAACTATATTCCAATATAGTGAAACTTCCATACAGTTCTGCTGTATTGAAATAACATTTTATGTGTCTGCTTCTACAATGGATTGGGAGAACCTTGTGGGGAGGGACTATATCTTGCCCATTTTGCATCTCTTTCATCTAGTGTGGTAGTTGGCTCATAGTAAATGCTTAGTAAATGTTTGTTGAACTGAAGTGGACACCTATCAGTGCATTTCCAGGTGGTTTTAGAACCATACTTGACAGAAAATGTTCAAAAAGAAAAAGAAATGAATGAAGAATAGTGAGCTAGTTTAACCTGTTAAAGGTACATATTAAACAATAAATGTTTATGGATTGGAGTGGAAAAATGAATGATTCTTCCTTAATGTTTCTTGTATGTAGGATGTGCAAGAAAAATTTGAGAATAAGATGCACTAAAGATATATTATCAAATTATGGCTGGACTTTGGGTGTTACTTAATGCCTCAAATATTGGCTGATGATATATTTAAATTATTTTTTCATTACCAATATGAAAGAGAAGAGTTATTCTGAGATAACTCTGAGATAAGCAGAGAGATCTGGTAAGACCTAATGAATAGAGTGCAATACCATCACTCCTCCATCCATTAATAACTTAATAGCCTTATGAATTTCTTTCGAGACAGTCTTTGTGTTTGAGTGCTAAGAAATAAATGTGGATAAGTGTGAAATAGAACTATATTAAGCATGAATCTTCTTTTGAAGTGTTGGCTTCTTTCAGCTACATAAATCAAAGTGACTTATTCCTAAAAAAAGATACCAGTTTGCCTTTGGAATAACACCAAGTTTTTTTTTTTTTTTTTAAGTACTCTCATGTAAGTTTCAAATGGAAATCTTTAATAATGACATTTCGTGTCAAGTTTTTAGTCTATTTTCCATTCAATAGGTTTGTGCATGAAGTATTAATGGTGCTGTCACATAATTTCTCACTCTTTTGTATTCTCTCAGTATCAGTTCATATTTAATATACTCTGGAGTTTTATTTTCCTCCAAGAAATGCTTTTAAAAGATTTGAAAATGTGCTTCTTCCTTTAAGAATGTCTAAACCACTTTTCTAATACTTCCTTTGAATGGATGCAATATGTCTCAAAGTATAAAATCCAGTTGTCCAAAGTAGGTAGATCAAGGAGAAATAACACTGTTATTTCTTTTTTAAATGAATACAATGAAATTAAAGATATATATTTTTAGTTAGCTCCAAAATTTTTTTGAAAATTAATTGCTATGCAGATTAAATAGGAATTTGGACCACATGGTCTTTAAGGATTCTTCTCAATCTTTGCTTCCATGAATTCATGAACATAGTAGTCAGTGTAAGTCAGGATTGTGTTCACATACCAATAACAGAATCTCATGGGCAATCATTCCTATAGTCAATATCATGAATTTAAATGTTAAATGTTTGTAAGGAGGCAGGTAGAGAGAGCTGGCTTAGAAGTTTGCTAAATGGGGCAGGGTGCAGTGCCTCATGTCTGTAATCCCAGTACTTTGAAAGGGCAAGGTGGCAGGATTGCTTGAGGCCAGGAGTTCAAGACCAGCCTGGGCAAAACAGCAAGACCCTATCTCTACAAATACATAAGTAAATAAATAAGCTGGGCATGGTGGCATGCACCAGTAGTCCCAGCTATTCAAGGGCTGAGGTGGGAGAATCACTTGAGCCAAAGAGTTTGAGACTGCAGTGAGCTATGATTGTGCCACTGCATTCCAGCCTGGGCAACAGAGCAAGATCCTGTCTCAAAAAAAAAAAAAAACACAAAGAAGTTTGTTAAATGGTGACATTAACAACATGCTGAAGAAAATCTCTGCAGTGATTTTTCTTGGCTGAGTCTGGCAACATCAGCCAACATTGTCATCCAATCATTTGACTGCTTCTTAATAGACACTGTTTGCAGTTTACTCAATCATGCATTACATGCACTAGTAATGAGGAGTCCATAAACTGATCACCATGAACCAGGCAGGCCTAGCTCACCCCACAGGTGTAGAAACAGCTGATGTATTTTTTAACTTTACTCATTTGCCTTCATTTCTCCCTCCCCTCCAATTTCAGAAAGTTATTTTGTCTTATTGCAGTGCTGTTTGCCTAGTGTTAGCACTTATGGTCATAAAGATCATGTTTTACATTATATGTTATTTGCCCTCTATTCATAAAGGGCACATAATTGTAGACAGTTCAGGCTCATTAGCTCTTCCAGATGATCTGTTTGCCTCTAGTTTCTCCCCATCCAGTCTGCTGCCTGCACTGCCATTGGCACTCTAAAGCACAAAATAAAATATATTACTCCCACGTATATGAAACAAAACCCCAGCTGCTTAGCATGGAAGACAATGCCAGCCCGTCTAGTCTCAGTCTACCTTTCCAGAACTTCACTTCTAGCTCATAATAGTATCCTAGTAAATACTAGCTGAATAAATGTATAAATAAATGAAATAGATGCCTGAATAATCAAATTAGCAGTGAGGAAAAGACATCTTGGGGAAAAAAATAGCTTTGTAACTTTATATTCATTTCCTTGTTGTCAACTTGGTATATACTATTCATTAAAACTTCAGGCCAGGTGCAGTGGCTCACGCCTGTAATTGCAGCACTTTGGGATGCTGAGGTGGGCAGATCACGAGGTCAGGAGTTCAAGACCAGCCTGACCAACATAGTGAAACACTGTTTCTACTAAAAATACAAAAAATTAGCTGGGCATGGTGGCAGGAGCCTGTAATCCCAGCTACTCAGGAGGCTAAGGCAGGAGAATTGCTTGAACCCAGGAGGCGGAGGTTGCAGTGAGCCGAGATTGCACCATTGCACTCTCAGGTGACAGTGTGGGACTCCATCTCAAAATAAAAGAAAAAAAAAAACTTCAACTTTTTCTTCTTTATTAAATTCCTATATCTTGAGAGCCTAATGTACCCCAATCAATCTTACTGAAATGAAGATTTGAGCCATAAAAATGAAGCCACAGAAATGTGTGTTTCATAAACTAATTTTAATTATATATTTTTGAAACCATTAATGATATACTCTGTTCAACAGATATGATTAATTAGGCTTCTGAAAGGACAGAGTAACTTAGTAACTAACTTGTTTACTAAAGTAGTAGAAACAATATGCATTTGGGGCTGTAAAAGATTACCACAGGATCATGGAAATGGATAGTGTCTTAGTTCCTTTTATGCTGTTATAACAATACCACAGCCTGGGTAATTTATAAATAACGGAAGTGAATTTGGCTCATGGTTCTGGAGGCTGGGAAGCCTAAAAGGCTGTTGCCAGCATCTGGCAAGGGTCATCCCATGGCCGAAGGGTGGATGAGAGAACACAAGACAGCAAAGGGGGCTGAACTCCCACTGTAATGGTATTAACCCAATTGCCTCCCAAAGGCCTCACCTCTTAATACCAATACAATGGCAACTAAATTGCCAACATGTGAACTTTTGGTGGACATACTCAAACAATAACAGATGGAATGCAGCTTTTCAACAGAAAATGGCTAAACTACCAAAATAAAGTTTCATATACTAGTTGTCTCCCTCAGTGGGGAAAAAAAAAAAAGCTTTTTTTTTTCATTTTCATGGTTAATCATACTGATACACTTTGGATTTTTATTGTTGTTATTATTTTACTTTTAAATACCCTACAACTTCACTAAGGTCCCATCTTGACCACTCATTTCTGTGTAGAAAGTTTCTTATAATATAAAGAAGGGGTTAAAACACACTTTCATGGTCCCATTTCCAGAGATTCTGGTTCAATAGAGCAGAATGGAGCCCATAAATTTGCATTTTTTAAATGGGGTGTTTCTATGTTACCCAGGCTGGTCTCAAACTCCTGAGCTGAACTGATCATTCCACCTCATCCTCCTGAGTAGCTGGAATTACAGGTGTGCCACTGTGCCTGGCCATATGAATTTGCATTTCTAACAGGCTTCTAGAGGATGCCTGAACAAGGGCAACTAGTGCAAGGACTACCTTTTCAGAAACAAAACCATTCCTTTGCTGTGAAACTTTGTTATCAAATCCAAGGGGAGTCCCAAAATGCTATCTGAACCACATGGAGAATTCCTTTTATCTGGGCTGGGGATAGCCTGGAGCCTGGGACCAAAGCTGACCAAAGCCTCCTCCAATCCTAATTTCACCTCCAGTCTCAGGTTGCCCTGCTATTGTCATAAAATGTTGATTCAGACAATGCCAGTGGAGAAGAAGCCAGGAACTGGGGCCAGAGAACCATAAACTGTGTCAGTGCTTAGCTGCCCAACAGAGGTCTTCTGAGAATTAAGTCAGGCAGATCTCACTAGCTGCATAGAAAAAGCAAGTTCAAAAATAAAGATGAGCAGCAGACAGAAAGAAAGATGGATATTCTCCAGCCTCTTGGAGATAAAAGAGAGGCAAACCATACCTCTGCTCAGTATTGTAGCACAGTGAAAAGTCGTTCTGACCAACTGTAGACAACTATTTTCTCCTCAAAAATGAAGAGAGGGAATGAGGTTGGTTATACGTGTGGCAAACATCTCCTGTGTAGCTGACATTTTCTTACTCTTAATGGAGTATTTTAATAATAAGAGTGTTTTTCTCTATTTTAAAGCAATTTATTTTATCAAACTTTTCTTTTATGGTTAGAGTTTTCTAGGTTCTGTTTGACAAATCCTTACCAAACCTAAGATATAGAAACTATTTTCTTATATATTATCTTCTACACTATTTATCATTTTGTCTTTCACATTTAGATCTGAAAATCCATCTAGAATGAATTGTTTGCCTGTCATATAATGTAGGGAGTCCAGAGTCATTGTTTTCCATATGGACATCCACTTTACCCAGTACCATTTGTTGAAAAGACTGTCCTTTCCCTACTGCATTGCAGAGCCACCTTTGCCGTAAATCAAATGCCCATATATTTGGGCAGTGAATCTGTCTCTAGGTTCTGTCTTCTGTTCCAGTGTTCTACTAGTTTTCCTTACAGCAATACCACACTATCTATTGCTTTATTCTTTTTTCTCAAGATTGGCTTGAAGATCACCTTGGTTATTCTTGATCTTCTGCATTTCCAAATAAATTTGAATCAGCTTTTCGATTTCTGTATCCCTCCCCAGAAAACCTGTTGGAATTTAGGGATTACATTGAATCTACAGATCAATTTGGGAAAAAATGACATATTTTATGATATTAAGTGTTCCATCCGTGAATATGGCACGTGCCTCATTTTAAGTCTTCTTTAATGTCTGCCAAGATTAGTACAGTGTTTTTGTACCATCCTTCATTAGATTTTCCCCCTAGGTAATGAAATGACTTTTTAAAATTTAATATTTTTATTTCAATTTTAAGTTATTTGTTGCTAGTACATAGAAACAAAGTTGATTTTTGTATATTAGCCTTATATGCAGACCATGCTAAATTTGCATATTCTAATAGTTTTAAATTTTTCATTTTTTATATATACAATCATATCGTATGCAAATAATAGCAATTGTGTTTCTTTCTTTCCAACCTTGTGTTTGATTTCTTTTTTGTGTCTTATTGAACTGTCTAAAATCTCTGTTACAATGTTAACTAGAAGTGATGATAATGAGCATCTTTGTTTCAGTCCCGATCTCAAAGGGAAAGGTTTCAACATTTCCCAATTAAGTATGATGCTTGCTATTCATTTTGTGTATTTGTTCTTTATCACATGAAAGAAGACCTCTTGAATTCCTAGTTTGATAAGAGTATCATGAATGAATGTTAAATATTACCAAAGCTTTTTCCATATTTATTAATTTATTAAGATTATCAAATGATTTTCCCCTTTATTCTATTCATTTCATAAACTACAATGCTTGGTTTTTGAAAGGTAAATCAATTTTTCATCCACGGGTTAAATCCAAATTGGTCATGATATGTATAATCCTTTTTATATATTGATAGATTCATTTGCTATATTATTAGAATTTTTGTGTCTATGTTCATGAATGAGATTGGCCTAAAATTTTTTTTCTTCTAATGTTGTTCTCAGGCTTTGGATTATGGTGGCCTCATAAAATGAATTGGAAAATATTCCCTTTTTTTGGTATTTTACAGAAGGCTTTTGTTAGATTGGTTTCTAGTACATTTCACCAGCGAAGCCACCTAGGTCTGTGGTTTTGTTTTTGTGAGAGTTTTGAATTATGGATTTAATATCTTTCATAAATATAGGACTATTTAGACTTTCTGTTTATTCTTTTGTCAGTATGGAGAAGTTGAGTTTTTCTAGAAATCTGTTCTTTCTTTTTGAGACAGGGTCTCATTCTGTCACCCAGGCTGGAGTGCAGTGGCACCATCATGGCTCACTGCAGCCTTGACTTCCCCAGGCTCAGGGGATCCTCCCACCTTAGACTCTTGAGTAGGTAGGACTACAGACATGCACTACCATGTCCCACTGAAATCTGTTCATTTTGTATAAAATTTCCAAATTGTTTTCATAAAGTTATTCTTAATATCCTCTTTTAGCATCTTAAACTTTATAGACTACTTAGAAATTCATTTATTTTTATTTGCAATATTATTTGTGCCTTTTCTCTTTTTCTTCATCAGTTTTACCAGGGATTATCAATTTTATTAGTCTTTTCAAAGAACCAACCCCTTAGCTGTAATATGTTTATTTTACGTTTTATTAATTTCTACACTTTATCTTTTCTTCTTTCTACTTTTTAGTAGACCTTAAAAGGTGTAAATTTTTCTTTTTTTTTACCGTTTTGACATGGATAGATCACTGATTTCAACCTTGCAAATGTTTTAGAATGTCACAGTTTTGTTATAATTTAATATAAAATATTATTTTTTGCCATTGTGATTTTTCAACCCAGGAAATATATTATTAGTGTATCATTTAATTTCTATACATGGGGATTTTCTAGTTATATTTTATTATTTATTTATGTATTTATTTATTTTTGTTATTTATGCAGAGCTTATTTCTGCTATAGCCATTGATGATTATATGATTTCAATCATTTCAAACTTGTTGAGGCTTCCTTTATGGCTCAGAATATGCTCAACTTTTATGACAACTTCTTCGTGTGTTTTTAAAGACTTTACCCTCAACTGGATGGTTGCAGTGTTATAAATAAATATTGGTTTGTTAATTGTGTTGAAATATTCTATATTCTAACTGATTTTTTTGCTACTTATTCTATCAGTTGCTCAGAAAGATATATTAAAATTTGCTACTATGATTGTGGATTTGTGACTTTCTCCTTTTAGTTCTGTTCAAGTTCAGCTTTAAATACTTTGAGCTAGCTTACTAGATCATGCAAATTAAAAGTTATTGTTTCTTCCTGGATAATTAAACCTTTTATCATAATGACATGGCATTCTTTAGCTCTAGGTAATACTTTTCTCCCTACAGTCTACTGCTATGTTTGATATTTGTATAGTTTTATCAGCTTTCTGTTGTTTAGTGTCTTCATGGTATGTTTTTTCATCCTTTTACCCTTAGCTTTTTTGCATCTTTAAAGTGTACTGCTATATCAAACACCTCTTGAGGCCCCACCTCATAACCTCTGAGTCCACCTTGAACTTAGCTGTTTTTGCTATGACTAGCTTTGTGCCGGTGTAATGCGCAGCAACTCATGGTGTATGTTTGGCTTTCTGCCCTGAGGCACACATGCGCAGGAGAACCCAGCCTAAGACACTCTTATGAACAGCAAGTAGTTGAGTTTTGTTTTTGTTTTTATCCAGTTCATATTTTTTAATTAAAATATTTATTCTGTTCAAACTTAATGTAATTACTTATATACTTGGGTTTAAATCCAACATTTTACAATTTACCTTCTATTTGTTCCACTTGTTTTGTGTTTCTTCCCTCCTTTCTTACTTTTTTTGAATTAAGCAATTTTTATTTTTAAATCTCCCCCCCATGCTAGTTAATTATGTCTTATGTGACAACTTTTTTCGTGATTATTCTAGAGCAGGGGTCAGCAAACTATGGCCCATGTGCCAAGTCCTACTGGCTGCCTGTCCTAGTAAATAAGTTTTATTGGAACACAGCCATGCCCATTATTTTGCTTATTGTCTGTGCTACTTGCACGCTACAAGACCATATGGCCGGGAAAGCCTGAAATATTTGCCATCTATCCTTTACAGAAAGAGTTTACCCACTCCTCTTCTAGAAATTATGGCATATTATCATTAACTTATTAATGTCTTATAGAAATCAGTACTTCTACAGTGGTAAAGGTATACTTCCTGAACATGTAAAAGACTTTAGAACAGTTGAACTTCATTTACCTGCCTCATGATTTATGTACTATCTTTATTTGTAAATACCACAAGATACTTTTACTATTCTTTCATGTGGTTAATATTTATTTAGGTTTACCTAAATTTTATTTACCATTTTCATTGCCCTTCGTTCATTTTTCTGGGCCAACTTTCTATCCTGGATCATTTTTCTTCTACCTAAAGAATACTCTTTGATGTTTTAATTACTATAGAATTTCTGATGACAAATTCTGTCAGTTTTTGTTTGTTTGGAAATGCTGTATTTAGTCTTCAGTTTTGAAAGATTTTTTTGCTGGATATTGAAATGTAAGTTGGCAGTTATTATATATCAACACTTTTAAAAAATCGTGTCATTGTTTTCTGACTTTCATTGTTTCTTTTGAAAATTTAGCTGTCAGTCTAATTGTTGCTTCTCTCAAAGTAATCTCTCATTTCTTTTTTGGCTGCTTTAAAGATATTTTTTGGTCTGTCTAGGTTTTCAGTTTTACTATGATGTGCTTAGATCTGAGTTTTCTGTTTATTATTGTTGGTTTTTATATTGCTTCTTGGATCTGGGACTTGATGGCTTTTGTCAGTTTGGAAAATTCTTAGGTATTATATTTTCAAATATTGCTTCTTCGTTTTCTCTCTTTTTCTAGAACCTTCTAACCATGTCTTAGGTGTCTCTTTTGCTCCTTTCCATATTTTTTCTACCTTTTTCTTCTTTTGCTTCATTCTGGATTATTTTCTTCTGACCTGTCCTTTTTGTTCCCTTTTTATTTGTCTCTGTTAAACACATTCAATCACCTTAATGCAGTAAGAGTTTGAGAGTATCCTAAGTGAAATTTAGTTATCTGAGGGTAGTTCACACATACTCTGATGGTATACCATTTTGGAGTTCCAACAAAAGCCTGGAGGTGGGGTTTGGTGTGGTTATTTTCTAGAGCCTCTTCCCCTGGGTGGGCCTCATATACCACTTTTTGTCCCCTAACCCTGTGGTCTGTTGAAAGCTCTGCCCAGAAGTTACCTCCATGTTAAATGATAGTGAAGTCCAGTTGTCTGTCTTTTTTCCTTTTTTAGAAAGTTTTTGTTTCAAACTTTCTGGTTTCTGACAGTTTAGCTTATCTGAATTATGGAGTCTAGACCTTCTAACACTTCTTCATAAAGAATAGGGCAATCAAAAGTACGACAGTTAAGAACAAGGAGCATTAAAATGAGCTCATTTTGCAGTCTGACACAACGAATATGTCTTTGCTTATACAAAGGCAGTCACAGGTTCTTTTAACAGAACAGTCATTCAAGTAACGGCTTTAAAAATGGACAGAGGAAGATTGAGTTGTCTATGTAATGAAAGAAGAAAAAAAGACTTTGTTGATTCCACAGGAGAAACATTACCAACAATTTGAAAGTTTACTTCCATGTAAACAAAAGTGATGCCTCAGGTTTTTTGGGGTTTTTTTTTTTTGTAACTTATTTATTCACTCATTCAATCAGCACACATTTTTTGAGAACATACACTAAGGAAAAGGATGCAAAGGATCTTATGACCGCTGTTTTGTTTGCTGATACTTCTCAACATTTCACAGTGAATTTCTTAAAAACTTTCTGGGGTCTTCACATCTTTTAAAATAGCATGATGTCTGCTACTAAAGTTTTGGGAAAACATAAACAATTTAAGTATATTTTCCCTTTAAAATGGAGCACTATTGGAGAACATCAGGCCATAATGTATGCAGGGGTTACAAGGAATCCCATGAGCATCCTTATGGCTGGGGTGGAGCAGTCAGCTGATTACACCTACCTACTGTGGTGATCTTGGCTATTTTGTATTTTTTTTTTATTCCCAGTCATATGTTATTTATCTATTTATCCAGGCTTAAAAACAGTGGAAATTTACTTCTCACAGTTCTGGAGGCTAGGAAGTGTAAGATCAAGGCACTGGCACACTTGGTGTCTAGTGAGGACCTGCTTCCTGGTTCATAGCAGTCTTTTCTCTGTGCACTCACATGGTGAAAGGGACAGGGAATCTCTGGTTTCTATCTTATAAGGGCACCAATCTCATTCATGCTTTTTATTTATTTGTGTATTCATTGTATGTTTTTTGGTTTGAGGTTACCATGAGGCTTGCAAATACTATCTTATAACCCTTTTTTTTTTTTTTTTTTTTTTGAGATAGAGTCTCACTCTGTTGCCAGGCTGGAGTGCAGTGGCGCGATCTCATCTCACTGCAACCTTCACCTCCCGGGTTCAAGTGATTCTCCTGCCTCAGCCTCCCAAGTAGCTGGGACTGCAGGCGTGCGCCACCATGCCCAGCTAATTTTGTATTTTTAGTGGAGACAGGGTTTCACCACGTTGGTCAGGATGGTCTCGATCTCTTAATCTCATGATCTGCCCGCCTCAGCCTCTCAAAGTGCTAGGATTACAGGCATGAGCCACTGCACCCGGCCGTAACCCATATTTTAATCTGATAACAACACTGTTTGCATAAACAAACAAGCAAGCAAAAAGACAAATAATAAAAACTCTATGCCCTAACTTCATCCCCCCATTTTTAAACTTTTTTGTTGTTTTTATTTATATCTTATGTGTTGTAAAGTTATTGTCGTTATTATTTTTGACTGGTGCATCATTTAGTCTTTCTACTTAGGACAAGAGTAGCTTACACACTACAGCTACAGTATTATAATATTCTGTGGATTTTTTTGTGTGTGTAGTTACTATTGCCAGTAAGTTTTCTACCTTCATATGATTTCTTATTGCTCATTAACTAACTTTTCTTTCTGGTTGAAGTACTCCCTTTAGCATTTCTTGTAGGACAGGTCTGGTGTTGATGAAATCCCTCAGCTTTTGTTTGTCTGGGAAAGTCTTTATTTCTCCTTCATGTTTGAAGGATATTTTTGCTGGATATGCTATTCCAGGGTAATGGTATTTTTTTCCTTCAGCACTTTAAATATGTCATGCTACTCTCTCCTGGCCTGTAAGGTTTCCACTGAACTAGTCATATGGCATTAATTTATACCAAGGAAAGACAGCAAATTAATCACAGTTATAACATTAAATAGCTTAGCAGATTCATTTCAAGGTCATCTTTTTCAGGCCTGAAGTTGCATTTATTGATCAAAAATCTTATATATTCCACTCAATTTTTCTGCAAACCTAAAACTGCTTAGAAAAAGTCTAACTAAAAACATACATAAACAAAATGCAATTTTATTCAAAGTATTAAAAAACCACATAAATTTCAAGCTGTTGCTAGTATTTCAAAAGCCAATACTTGTAGTAAAAGACAAAATATAGTGATGATTGTAATCGTTGTAGTAATCACACATAGGTAGAAGGCTATCCATGGCCTTACTGTGTCAAGGAACGAGAAGCACTTACATTAACAGGCTAAAATAAACACAAAATCTATTTAAGTAAAACATTTCAGTGCAAAATGCAAAAATTTAAAAATGCAAGTTTTTATCTGCATTCAGTGCTGAGTTAGAAGTTTTCTCTTATGTTTTAATATGCGTTGTCACCAAACCAAGCACAATATATCATTTTATTTGTCAAAAAAATTTCTTATGTAATTTATTTAAAGTAAATTTTAAATTATATCTTTTATTATAGTGGCTGAAGCTGGATGTTACTGATAATTATGTTAACTATGAATTTTATAACATAATATTTGATAAAAATAAAAGCTTTAACTTCAGGTAATCTCTTGATCATATATCATACAAATACTACAAGTGATTTTCTAATTTTTTAAGGTTTCTCAAAAATGATTTGCATGTTTTTTAAAAATTGGGAAATACTAACTTCTGAGTTGGGAGTTTATTCCTTACTTTACAGTGGGAAAAACTGAGGTTCAAAGGGATTGAACAATTTGCACAAGGACAAACAACCAATAGAAGGCAGATTCTAGATTCAAACTCAGGATTGTCTGATTCTACAATCCATGCTCCTAATCACCTTTCCTAGCATACGCCTGTGCTTACACAGTGGCAATGAGAATTAGAAGATGAGACGTCTGAACAATGTTTTCTTTTTCTTTTCTTCTTTTTTTTTTTTTTTTTTTGAGACAGAGTCTTGCTCTTGTCACCCAGGCTGGAGTGCAATGGCACGATCTCAGCTCACTGCAACTTCTGCTTCCTGGGTTCAAGTGATTCTCCTGTCTCAGTGTCCCGAGCAGCTGGGACTACAGGCACACGCCACCACACCCGGCTAATTTTTTTATTGTTGGTAGAGACGGGGATTTGCCATTTTGGCCAGACTGGTCTCGAACTCCTGACCTCATGATCTGCCTGCCTCAGCCTCCCAAAGTGCTGGGATTACAGGCATGAGCCAATGCACGTGGACATTTGAACAATGTTTTAAAGACAAAATCAATAGGCAACAGTGATAACTTGGATAGATAAAAGTTTAGATGGGTAAGGGTTAGAATAGATACTAAGTCTTCTAGCTAAGAGATTTAGGATAGGAGTGTTGCTACAATAAAAATAAATAAGTTGAGATTTTTTTTAGGTGGGAAGTTGCTGAGATTAATTTTTTGCCTTGCTGAGCCACAGGTAACATTCAGATGTAAATAGAGCTGTCACAGAAACATTTGAAAATATGGAACTGGGGTACTATTGAAAGTCAGTGGTGACAGTGTAGATTTGAACTTTATCAGCAAAAGGTAGTGGTTGAAACCAAAACAGTGGAAGGGCACTGAAAGAGTGAGAACCTGGAGAGGGAAGAGTATGATCTAAGCCTTGGAAAACACCCCCACTTCAGGGATCTGAGGAGGAACAAATGTGAGCAGAGGACAAAACAACAAAATAAAAAATAAGAAGTTAAAGGAGAACCAGGACCGCGTAGAATCATGAAAACTAAGAGATAGTAAATGTGGCTAAAATGTATTGAGCACCTGCCATGAAACATACATGCTGTGTATTTTATATTATTTAATCTTCATAATAACTCAAGGAGGTAAGTTCCTGTATCTCTATTGACAGATAAGGACATAGAGGTTTAGCAAGATTAAATTATGTGCCTGTTGTTCAGCTATTAAGTCCTGGGGTAAAAAAACTGGAATCCATGTCTTCCAGCCTCCCAAGTCCATTTTCTAACTAATGGTCTCCAGAGTGCACAAAACAAACCACTGTGATATGGGAAAAAAATCATTAAAATTACAATGATAGAATCCCATCCTTTAAAAATTGTATTTTCATATATATATTTTACCATGTGCATTCTGTACTAGTATAGTAATACATGCATATCATATGTACATGCATAATTTGTAAATTAGTAAGTAATTGGGGTGTATGCTTAAAACATTTACTAATGTGAAGAGGCAGTAAAACACTTTGGAGATTATTGCCTCAAACCACTATGCAAACTGTCTTTTTGCCTTGTCCCATTCTCAGTTATAAGCTGCATTCACTTCATATAGTCGTGCTATGTTTTAAATGCAATGCTAGTTCTAATTTAGTTAAATAGAAACTTTTTACTTCATAGGTTCTTTTCATCCCACTTCTCAGTATTTTCTGAAATTTATGAAGACCTTTGGGCCTTTTAGTGCTTTGTGACAGTGAAAGGAACAGAGGCCTTAGACCAGACAGACTTGAGTTCAAACATTAACTTTTACTTTACTGACCATGTGATCTCAGACAAGTACTTAATTTCTCAGAGCCTCAGTTAGCTCATCTATGAAATGGAGATAACATTTACCTTGCAGATTGTTGTAAAATTTAGCAATATCTTTTTTTTTTTTTTTTGAGACGGAGTCTTGCTCTGTCACCCAGGCTGGAGTGCAATGGCATGATCTCAGCTCACTGCAACCTCTGCCTCCCAGGTTCAAGCGATTCTCTTGCCTCAGCCTCCTGAGTAGCTGGGATTACAGGTGCGCACCACCACCTGTAGAGACAGTTTCACCATGTTGGTCAGGCTGATATCGAACTCCTGACCTCGTGATTCTCCCGCCTCGGCCTCCCAAAGTGCTGGAATTACAGGTGTGAGCCACCACGCCCAGCCAGCAATATCTTAAGGAAACAGCATTGGGCCTGGCATACAGTAGATAATTTTTAAATGGCACCAAATAGTAATAATAGCAACAGTACTTGTTTGCTGTAGAGAACATCTGTGACCCAGTAGTTCCTCCCATCTAAGATCAAGTTGCATATACAATATTTTTAGCAAAGTTTGGCTGAGACTGTTCTTAATTCAACTTGGAAACTTATTTGAGCATATATAAAAAGTGTTGGCTACTGCATATGGCCACATGAGTTAGGGAATGCTATTTACATGGACTACGGTGGGAATGGCTGCTCCTGGCCTTGGGTAGAGCGGCAGCCCTAGAAATACGCTGGCAAAAACATAGAGGGCCAAATATGTGGCAGCCTCCACAGAACAAAAGGAAATGGATGCAGCTACCCACACATGCATTGGTTGGTATGTTGAATGCCTCTCTATTTGTTGATGCTCTCCACAGATCTGTACCCCCGATTTGGTGGTATTCCTGGCTTGTGCTAATCAGAGACTCAAAGAAAGGTTACTGAAGCGTGCAGAACAGCAGGGCCGACCAGACGACAATGTAAAAGCTACCCAAAGGAGACTAATGAACTTCAAGCAGAACGCTGCTCCCTTGGTTAAATACTTCCAGGAAAAGGGGCTCATCATGACAGTAAGTTAGCTCGACTTTTACAAGTCCAATACAAGAGTGCTCTTTCAGATTTCTCATTAGCCGACGTTCTCATTTAGAAATCCTCTTTACCTTAAAAAGTGGCTTTTGGGGGGTACAGAACCAATGGAAAAAAATGTATCATTTTGACCTGATTTGCCTTTTTAAGCCATAATGTTTTTTTAAAAACTTTCATTTTAATTTGATTGATTTTTATGAAAGAAGATAAATTTTAACCTTGGCCAAAATTCTGTAGTCCTCAAGTAAAAAAGCGTTTTAAAGTAACTGTCTGGGTGATTGTAAGCAATATTTGTCCAGTCTCTCCACTCTTTTGTCTGTCTTTGGAAGCCTACCAAAACTGATAGACTTATAACCACACAGTTGATATGGGGTTATAATAGATTTAAGCGTTGTCTGTCATAATGTACTACATAAAGAAATGAGATTCTGACTTCACAGAAAAAGTTTCCTAAGGGTTTGACTTGTCATAAAGAAGTGATAATGTATCAAAATGGGAGGTACTCACCCTTCTGCTCCTTTGATACGATGCAAATATTAATGTTTTCCTAAATTTTTAGTTTGTTTTATGGCTAACGATATTCAATGTGCCAATGAAAGATGACACTGAATCATTAGTTTGTACAGTTTTTAGAATCCAGAACATTAGAGGTGAAGGTTCAGCTAAATTTATGATCATCACAACATCAGATTCCAGCATTAAAGCATAGAGTAGACAAAGAGGATAATGGGTCATCTGAAGAAAGCACTTTATGCAAGAGGACACTAAAACCACAGCAGCTCCTTGACAGCTAGATGGTGGCAGACCTTGGCAGAATCCTCCTCTCAGCCCTTGGGCCCGGGCCAGTGGACCAAAGAGTTTTGTCTAGTTGTAGTTCTCTACAAGCCTTTGTAGAGAATCTAATCAAAGCGATGCATGCGCATCCCAGTAAAAAGCACATAAAGACTTTTTTTCACAAATTTTAGGTAAATCAGCTGAAGCCCATCCAGAGAGCTCCTGTGATCTTAACAATTCCTGGGTTAAAACTCTCTTCATTAGACTAGGATGCCCTTAGGCCTGAAAGAGACAGACATGACATTTGAAAAATAATTTCTTTGCAATCTTTTTAGCACCATAAAGAAATATTTAACGTGATTTGCTCTTTGAGTCAAAGTTGTCATGTCGCAGAGTTGTAAATCTGATCTGGAAATTGTTCACAAGGCCAGGGTTCATATTTTGATCTAAAGCAGGCATTGAGTAATTGAAAAGATTTGGGAAAATCAGGGTGGATGCTTCTGTGGCTATGTTTTGTTGGAGTTGTTGTTTGGTTTTTGTTTTGTTTTGTTTTATTTTTTTGAGTCGGAGTCTTGTTCTGTCGCCTGGGCTGGAGTGCAATGGCGTGATCTTGGCTTACTGCAACCTCCACCTCCCGGGTTCAAGCGATTCTCCTGTCTCAGCCTCCCAAGTAGCTGGGATTACAGGTGCACGCCACCACGCCCGGCTAAATTTTTGTATTTTCAGTAGAGATGGGGTTTCACCATGTTGGCCAGGCTGGTCTTGAACTCCTGACCTCATGATCTGCCCACCTCAGCCTCCCAAAGTGCTAGGATTACAGGCTGTTATTTGTTTTTCTCACCAGTTACCAACACTAACTTCCACATTGTATCATACAAAAAGAAATTTGCCCTACAAACCAAACCCCAACTGTAAGGTGCAGGGCCAGATTTAATTGATGTTTGCAAGGCTCAAAGGTGTTACCAGAGTGTCTCTGATTACTCCCTGCTTGTCACATTCGTCATCACAAGCAGAGCAGATTTCTCAAATGAATGCGGAGTGGAGATTGTTAATTTACTAATATTTTGCATGGAGGTGAAATGCCATTGCCTCTAATTGAGGGAGTCAATAACAATGTGGATGACAGCCTGTAACCTCACTGCTAAAACCAAATGAGCTTTAAGATAAATGCTTCTAATTACTGAGAGAAAACTTGCCTAGTAAAGTCACCTTTTGGAAAGCAATGAACGCAAACACAGGCTAAGCTCTGGGGAATATAATTTGAAAAAATTGTCTGACAAAGAAGCAAAACACGTGTCCTCTTTTAGAACCTGGATCATAGTTTACTGCTGGAATTAAAATATATTTGGCGACACTGCTGCTTTTAAAGATGAGT
The DNA here is from genome assembly GCF_028885655.2 of Pongo abelii. Lineage (NCBI taxonomy): Eukaryota > Metazoa > Chordata > Mammalia > Primates > Hominidae > Pongo > Pongo abelii. The sequence continues at coordinate 155,639,961 of NC_071985.2, read as the reverse complement.
TAATAATAAAAATGATCATTTGTATTAATAATAAGCATGTTAAGATTTTAATAAAAATCTGGGGGTTAATGGATCAAACCCAAATATTTCCTTTCCTCTGTAGTTTTTTTTTTTCCTTTTCTCCTACCTGCCCCTCCTAATTCATTCATTTACTCATTCAGTAAATATTTACTGAAAACCAGGATACTCTGCTAGGGGATAGGGGTGCAGAGCTAAATAAACAAAGGGTAAGGATCTTTATTTTGGCACTGACATATTGCAGGCACCTAGAACGGTACCTGCTCACTATATAGTAAGCTCCAGGAAATGAACAGAGCTTGCAGTGTGTGGAGAAAGAGATATTAAACAATCAGTTATTAAGTGTGATGACTGTTGAGTTATGTGTGATAATTGTGATGAATTATTAAGTGTGAAAATGTGCAGGGTGTCCTCACATACGTCATGCACTGTTTTAGGGATTGTAATTCCCTGTGGTGAATAGAATAGACTATCTCCACACTCCAATAGCATTAACCACTTATCTCTGCACAAAGTTCTTAAGGGCCGCAGAGACCATGTCCCTGTTTAGTCCAGTTGAGAAACTTCATGTTGGTACTCCTCTTCTCTGGGGCTTTGGTGTCTGAATCCTGTCACTTGGCATCTCAGTTCCATTGCCATTTAATAATTTCATGATGCCTTACAAGGTATAGCCTCTAGGACTTGATCTGTCTATCTCTAAATTGGAGACAGTGTTACCTACATCATAATATTGTTGTGTGGGTGAAATGAGAGAATATGTGTAACATAGTAGATGATGGTAATGCAGAGAGCGTGTTTTAAGATGCTCCATGCAGCCGCTTTGCCTGATTCAGATTCCAGCTGCACCACCTACCACCTGTGTGACTCCCTGCAGGTTACTTATCTGCTGTATGCCTTACCTGTAAAATAGGTATAATCATCAATCCTACCTCAGTGTGATTGTGAGGATTAAATGGATGTCAAGAGCTTAAAACGGTGTCTAGAATGTTGTAAGGGTAAATGACATGATTGGTATTATTGTACAGTTTTTATATTTCTTCATCTCTCTTCCTTCCCCAACAAATTCTCATCTTTTAGAATCTACAGTAACCACTAGCAATTCTGTGCCCTTTGAGGGAACTCTGTTGCCTTTTCTCCAATACATAGGTTATTGAAGAAATCCAAAATGAATAGGTTGTAAAAACTTTAGACATAATTCACCTTTTTCTTTAAAAGTGTCTGTTAATCAGTTATAAGTTTGACTCAGTGTCTTCTCTAGCTTCTATATTGTCCGTGTAATCAAGCTACATAATGGCTGTGTCTGAATAGTAACAGACGTCATTCCACTCTTTTCTTTTTTACTTCATTGACTATGTCTGTTGGCAGATTTGACTAGAGAACAAACCCAGTTTGACTTAAGAGAAAGCCTAATCAGATTAGCCAAGAAAAACATGCTGTTGCTTGAATACTGTATCTTACTGACATAGTTCCCATTACATGGACTTCTTCATTTTTGTTCTTGTATTATACATGTCCATATGCAGTCGTGTGTGCAAATATGAATGAAAATAATATGAAATCATAAGGCTAGTATATTAGAAACTTCTTCATAGAACTTTCTCAGACATATTTATATGTCGTCTTTAACTTACCATGAGGTTGGATGTAATTTCTCAATACATCTTTTACTGCTTTATGTTTGTGATTAAAGATGAGGATGCTGTGAGTTCCCAATGTTTGGCAGAAGATTTTTCTTGTAGTAGTTTAGGTATTGCTGGATCTAGGAAAGCTACTTCTAGTATTGCTGAGTAAGCTGTGTCTCTTGACATTTTAGAGCACTTGGACTTGAAACTGTATAACTCTTGAATAATAATTTCCCTTTTATAGATTTTTAAAGTTCCAATAAAATGTCTGTTTCATGATAATTTTTAATCTTTCTTGTAAAAGTTTTTTTTCAACTAGTCTTCATTTCAATCAGTCTCACCAAGTTGGAACACTTTTTTTTCTTTTTTTTTAATTTATATTTTGTGTACATGAATAAGTTCTTTAGTGGTAATTTCTGAGATTTTAGTGTGCCCATCACCTGAGCAGTATTTACTGTACCCAATGTGTAGTCTTTGATCCCTCACCTCTCTCAGGAACCCTTTTCTAAGAAACAGAATTAATTAAGACAAGTCAAGTTTTTGTAAGTTTGATGAACTTTTAAAAAAATATGCAATTTTGTTTATTTTTAAATAAAAAGGTCTTCTTAAATTGTGCAAAAAAAGAAAAGCTCAGATACAATGTATATGTTATTTTTCCAAAATGCATTCAAAACTTTGTGCCATTAGATGTTCTATTCAGCCAGAAAAACATGGAATTCACCAGGGAAATGGATATACACTTGTGTGCATTGAACAAATGCTACTGAATATTGGTAATAATCATTAAAATCCACATTTAGCTTTAGACTGTGAAGTAAACAAATGGTCTTTTTCCTTCTGGACTTTTTATAGGAGTATAACTTGAAATCAGAGGTAAGCTGTGGTCACAGGATGTATGAAGAGGCCTACTAATTCACACCCAGATTTACCAACTAAATCTCTTCAGCCGGGAAAGGCAGAGGCTGAAAAAAGGTTAAAATCAGGATTATTTATTGTTCACCAATACCAGGTTTCCTGGGAAGTGGTCAAGGAATGTGGGAAGGGCTACACTGGTATTTAGCAAGGCTGTATGACCAATGATTCCCTAATTTTAGTACTTACTAGGCCAGAAAAAATATTTTTTAAGTAGGGGTAAGATGGCTTTTTAATTTTACGAAGTGAAGGCATTAGATAAAAACTCCCGATACTTGCCTTATTTTTCTAATTTTGCTGTGGATTGGGAAACACTCATCACAAACCAGCATCAGTGCTGGGAAACAACTGACATAGAGAGCACAGGCCTGTCAAACCACACCATTGTTTATTACCAGACATTGTCCCCAAGTCCCAGATAACCCCATTCACACTACAGTTGCTTCATTTGCCCCATGTCACTTCCTTCAAATTTGAGAATCCCTGCATTATGCATTTCTAATTTACCACTGAAACTATGCACAGTAGACCCTTGAATAATGCAAGGATTGGGGTGTCAGCCCCCATGCAACTGAAAATCCATGTATAACTTTGACTCCCCCCAAACAGAACTACTACTAATAGCCTACTGTCAACCAGAGCCTTATTAATAATATAAACAGCCGATTAACACATATTTTGTATGTTATACGTATTATATACTGATTCTTACCATAAAGTAAGATAAAGAAAAGAAAATATTATTAAGAAAGTCATGAGGAAGAGAAAATATATTTATTATTCATTAAGTGGAAATGCATCATCATAAACTTCTTCATTCTTGTTATCTTCACACTAAGAGTGTAGTAGACTAAGGAGGAAGAGGAGGAAGAAGAGGGGTTGGTGCTTCTGTCTCAGAGTGGCAGAGGTGGACCAAAGTGGACCATGCCCTTCAAACCCCTGTCGTGAAGGATCCACTGTAATCCCCATTCCATCGGACACTCCTAGCCAAAGGAAAAATAAGTAGCAATAGTAAAAGTTAATTTAGAGAGAACTGCTGAATAATTATTAGTCAACTGACTTCACATTTCATAGGAACCAACACTAACATTTAAAGTATAATAGTACATTTATCCCTAAACTCTCGATGTACAGCCATTGGTTAATTATCACCAACTCCACTTAGCATCACTGCACAGATAGTGGAAATGGAAAGAAAAATAACCCAAAGGAGAAAAGAATTTTTTTGTTAGGGATAGGGTCTGGCTCTGTTGCCCAGGCTGAAGTGCAGTGGCATGACCTCAGCTCACTGCAACCTCTGCCTCCCAGGTTCAAGCCATCCTCCCACCTTTGCCTCCCAAGTAGCTGGATCTACAGGTGTATGCCACCATGCCCGCCTAATTTTTCGTATGTTTTGTAGAGACAGGGTCTCATTTTGTCCCTCAGGTTGGTCTCGGACTCCTGAGCTAAGGCAATCCACCCACCTCAGCCTCCCAAAGTGCTGGGACTACAGGATGAGCCACCACACCCAGCCAGGAGAAATGGAAACTAAACAGCGTAAACACTTATCAGCAACCCACCTAAACATAAGAAAAGCAAACAAGCATTTGATAACAACTTGCCCAAACAAACCCATTCTCCTAAAATTACTAGGAAGAAAATTCTGTTACAGCTTCTCAATAGGTAAGGGGTTGATGAGTTTGTAATGTGTGACATAACGAAGCTGTATTTCCTTTCAGTACCGTCACTTATATCCTGTTTGAGCATCCATTGTTGTGTCACCAAAAGCTCCCACTAATTCCTATTTCTGGATTTAGTAACTAAGAAAATAGTCAAGGAAGGGTTTTTAAAGCTGAATAGGAAAGGCCATGGAAGTGTTTTGGAAGATATTTACTTAGATGACAATGATATCTATATTCACCTGGATATATGGTCCTCTAAATTGCTTTTCAGTTGCCAGAGTGTGTTTAAATTAAGTAAACAGTGCCTTCTGGCACAAAACCTGATGCTGACAGAACCTCAGTGAGAGCCCTGAAGCAACACAAGAAATACCGTATCCATTTTTGACTGGAATAAAGAGCAGCTTAAAAGGAATCACATCCTCTGGGCAACAAGCACTTATCAAATCTTACTGTGTGTAGAGCTGCCAAGATGGTGCCACTCTCAGAAAAGTCCTGTTGCTTCCCTAAGGAGCTTGCCATCTCTGGGGATTATTCAGTGTTGCCCACTTAATTTGCCTATTTACATACCTATTTGTAATTTTGGTTTTAAAATATCCAGAACTAAATTGAAAAGTGAATCTGATTACTTTCATATACTGTCATTATTGTGGGCTCTAAAACCTAAAATATCATGATCACTATTTCTCTTTCTGATCTTTTGGATAGAAAGGAAAATAAAAGCACAAAGATAAAGCCATTTACTCACAAAATGGCAGCCCTCATATAGCAAAGTATATCATCCACAGTCCTGGGCAGCAAATTCTGCTGGTTCCTGAACAGCATCAAAACAACAGGAAGAAGAAGCAGATACCACATTTATAGCTCATCCTGGCAATCTGTCTCTGTCATAAGCAACACCCTGACTCACAACTTTTCCATCCCCAAAGCTCCCTCACTTCCAGTCGTCTTCACATCCCGTAGACAGAAAGCAAACCAAATGACTCAGCAAATGCATCTCTCTCGAAGTTGGAAACTGCTGTTGATTATATGGCAGTCCTACTGTCAGCATCGGATGAGAAGAGCTCTTGCACCAAAAATGCAATATTTTATTGTGATGTTTTATACAGGTATTAACAGGAAAAATAAGGAAGAACTTTAAAAATGAACAACTTCCTCCCCCAACAGAATGTAAAATATTTTTCTGTTTTTTTATTATTACAGACACTTATAAAACAGAGTCTGAAGAGCCCCATGAACAATTTTTTAACCATCTTAAGTAGAAAGCAAGGCTCTCACGTGATAACTATAAAACAAATAATGTGGACAAAATCGAGATAATTCAAGTGAAGACATTTGGAGGTTCACATTTAGAAAATTCCGTGTGTTCTCATTGTTCAGTTCCCACCTATGAGTGAGAACATGCGGTGTTTGGTTTTTTGTCCTTGCGATAGTTTGCTGAGAATGATGGTTTCCAGCTTCATCCATGTCCCTACAAAGGACATGAACTCATCATTTTTTATGGCTGCATAGTAACATGGCACATGTATACATATGTAACAAACCTGCACATTGTGCACATGTACCCTAAAACTTAAAGTATAATAATAAAAAAAAAAATTCCGATTCCAAGAACTGTTACTGACAGGTCTATCTACAAATACTTTAGTTAAGGTCTGTGCTATTTCTATGGGACTGTCTTCAGCAATAGCTTGTCTTTTTAATTTTTTTAAAGCAAAAGAAAACAAATTACTAAATAATTGGTAGCTGAATGTCATGTCATACTAACAACTTCCTATGAACTGCTGTTTCAATCCTGCAGGTTCTATATATATACACACACGCACACACCCACACACTCACACACACACACACACACACACATTTTTAGCTGGTTGATTCTCCAGGAGACACTCTGTGATCAGAACAATAATGTTGACAATAATGTCAACAAATATTCCAGACTTCAGAGTTGGGCCTTCATTTACTTTGAAATGTTATACTAAGACTTACTGAGGACATACGTAAGAAAATAATACTTTTGGTAATGTCCCTAGACTAAATTTTTTTCATGTTTAAGGCCAAACTAATTGGAATTAATCAATATCTTTTAAAGAGAGATGGCACTATAGTTAAATTAAATGTCCCACCCTCCCAAAAAAAGAAGACAAAATAAAAGAAAAAGAATAAGCATTTAAGGCTTGCCAGTCAGGAAAATACAACAAAATATTATGAATAGATGGTGCCTTAGGAAACAATATCTAACAATTCCTGAATGCTTAATATGTGCCTAGTACTATTCAGAATGGTTCTGTTCTCACTTATAAGTGGGAGCTAAACATTGAGTACAATTACCTATATAACAAACTTGCACATGTACCTCTGAACCTAAAATAAACGTTAGAAAAAACTAAAAAACAAGCAAAAAATGTTTCACATACGATAACTCGTTATTTCTCACCTAATCTTGTTGGGGCAGATACTATTATTATCTCCATTTTGTAAATGAGAAAAACGAAAGCACATGAAAGTGTAGCCTACCAGGATCCCACAAGAGTGGTGGAGTCTCAACCCAGATCACACTGCTGGCCCCAAAGGCTGTTTTGTGATCATTCTGTTGTTCGTTCATTAAAATGCTTTCTCCAGGCACTAGTCATTTGACAAGCATCTCTATGCAGCTGTAATCTCTTCATTTCTGTTTTTTAGAAAAGAATAAATTATATTGGTACATTACATTGAGAAGTTTGTAAAGTAATTTTTGCTAGGTAATAGATGTAAAATAATTAAGATAATTCATAAAATTGATTAAGCACACATTAGAAGCGAAGAAATTATACTACAAATGGCCAATTGTTGGACCTTGTATTTTTGTTTATCTATACTACTATCTCTTTCTTACCTATCTCCTTCTTGCTCAGTCCTACAAATCAAATGTAAAACCAAGCCTTCAGTTCTGGGACAGGCAAAGCACTGTCCTTGTCTCCCTTAAGTCTTACATTCCATTTCCCCAATATGATAGTCCTTTTATAGTCATTCATTCAGACCATTTTATTGAGGGCCTATGTATTTGTGGCACCCTTTTCATCAGACAACAGTGATCCTCCTTTTACTCAACAGCTATCTGTTGACATGCTTGATCATGACATTTTCCCATATCCAGGGTACCACAGCAGGCACTGCAAGGAATACAAAGATGATGTGGAGCCAGATCCTGTCTTCGGGGAGTTTGTGGTGCAGGCACACAGATGATAGAAAGATAAATAACTTGAACTCAGCTGGGGAGGGGGTACGAGCCACCACACTGAAGTAATAGAACAGGCCAGGAAGAATAAAGGGCAGGGAGTGACTTATTCCTGGAAAGATTAGGGAAGGCTCTCCTGGAAACATTGACCCTTGAGAGGCGGGAAAGAGTTGGAACCCAGAAATAGGAAAGAAGGGCATGATAAGCAGACGCGTGTAGAACAGAGTAGTGAGAATTAGAAACCAGGGGACAGAGGTGCTGTCATCAAACTGAGCAAGGCACTGAAGTGCTAGGCTAAGGAGGAAGGGTTTTTCTGTTGGCAAGGGCCACATTGAAAGGCTTGGAGCATGATAGTGACACAGCTAGAAATATTAAGCTGGTAGCTGTGTGTGAAACAGTGAATGGAGGAAGCATCTGGAAGAGGCGTGACAAGGGCCTGGACTGGAATAGTGACTGACACAAGGTTTTACTTCTCCGTAGGGCAGATCTACAACCATCTGGCACAGATGGCAAACATGGGAGTAATTGAAAAAGTGCTCTGAGGGAAAATAGCACTCAAAAATCACCTGCACCATAGGTGTAACATAAATTTTCCCAGTTTAACCATTTTGGTTTACCCCTTGGATAGTGTTCATGGCCAGGCTGAAAGGAAAGGAGATAGGGAAGGAAAGGGAATGTGATCAGGACTCTGACAAGCTAGAGCATTATCAAGTGACATTAAAATCCAAGCAAAGGGAGAGTAGAGTCAGTTGAATCACCAATTTTTCTTCCCACTAATAACAGTTTCAAAATAATTCATTAAATTAATGAATTAATTCAATCATTATACATGGAACCATTTATTTTCATGGCAGACAGCCCTGCACATCTTGTAGCAGTGAGGACATAATTCTATTAAAGCACTATGCAATAATTGGTCTTCACCAAAAATAAAAGGTTTGTTTCATTACAATAAAAGAATAACTGGGCCGGGCGCAGTGGCTCATGTCTATAATCTCACCACTTTGGGAGGCTGAAACGGGTGGATTGCTTGAGGCCAGGAATTGAAGACCAGCCTGGGCAACATGGCGAAACCCCATCTCTACCAAAAATACAAAAAATTAGTTGGGCATGGTGGTGCACACCTGTAGTCCCGGCTACTTGGGAAGCTGAGGTGGGAGGATCACTTGAACCCAGGAGGTGGAGGTTGCAATGAGCCATGATTGCAGCACTGCACTCCAGCCTGGGCAACAGAGCAAGACCCTGTCTCTAAATAAATAAATAAATATATGAATAGCTATGGCTTAAATAAACAGGTTTATTTGATGTGTGTAAAAATATGTTCAGGGATGGACGATCTAGGGGTAGTACAATGACTACATGGTGTCATCAAGGACCCAGGCCCCTTCTGTCTTTCTGTTCCAACATCTTTAATGCTTTCTCATAGTGACAAAATCATCCAGTCTACCTTCCACACAGAAAAAAGGTGAGATAGTAAAGGGCTGGGAAGCCACAGCTATTGCCTTTCTTTAGGAAAGCAAAAGCTTTCCCATAAACCCCCTCTCCCTCCCTCATTGACTGGCACCTGTATCTCATTGGTCAGAAGTGGAGCATGTGTTTCCCCTACCTTCAGGGGAAGCTGCAAAATGGAGTTTTTAGCTTTACAACCTCTGATGTAGAAGAAGATAAAGGAGAAAGGAGCTAGAATAAATAAGTGAGCCAACCTACAATAACCACCAAAAGGTTAAAAATAATCCTTTTTTCTGTTTGAAAAGATATGTAAAATACATCTGCAAGTAATTCTTTTTTTTTTTTTTTCTTGAGATGGAGTTTCGCTCTTGTTGCCCAGGCCGGAGTGCAGTGGCACAATCTCGGCTCACTGCAACCTCTGCCTTCCGATTTCAAGCAATTCTCCTGCCTCAGCTTCCCAAGTAGCTGGGATTACAGGCGCCTGCTACCATGCCCGGCTAATTTTTGTATTTTTAGTAGAGACTGGGTTTCACCATGTTGGCCAGGCTGGTCTCGAACTCCTGACCTTGTGATCCACTCACCTTGGCCTCCCAAAGTGCTGGAATTAAAGGTGTGAGCCACCATGCCCGGCCCATTTGCAAGTAGTTCTATCAAAAACGGTTAAAATAGAAAATGTGCTTAATAATATTAGCTACTTTTCAGTAAGCACTTTCAATATACCAGACTCCTTATTCACCTTGTATCTAATTCTTCCAACAGTCTTTTAAAATTAATGAAAGAAACAGAGGCCCAGAGAGGGTCAGGAACATGCCATAAAGCCTGAATCCAGTAAACAAGGGAGCTGAGGTTTGAAATAGATTCTGTGTTAGAGGATCCCTCAGTTAATGATAGGGAATTGAACCAGAACTTATGTCCAAGTAGAGTTAAACACCCCTCTCAAAACAGCCAGAAAATATATTGATAATGCCTGTTAATGTGAACCTGCAGGTTTTTGCTGATTGAGAAGCAATGATACCTGTTAAAAGGTAAACTGAGGCACAATAAAATTTGAAAGAGTTTATTTGCACAAACAGCGATTGATGAATTGAACAACTCCAAGCTGGAAGTGGTTCAGGAGATCCAACCAGGGAACACCAGGGCAAGGCTTTTCTAGGGCAAACACAGAAGGAAGTAAAGAAAAGAAAATATTTGATTGGTTGCCATTATACAGTTGCCTTATTTGATCTATCTTGCTGGAAAGTCCTTAGTTATATAAGTTATTTGGCAGCTTCTGATAGGTTAGCCGTAAGTTTCATTTTTTCTTTAATATAGGCATTTACAAGAAATAGCACAAGTTTTGTTTATGGTTGCAAATTGAGCAAAGTTAAGGTCACTTATGAGACCTAATTGGCTTTATCTGCTCAGAGATTCTTCAAGTCTGGTCTCCATTTTAATTTACCTTTACATACTTAACTACTTTTTTTTAAAAAATAAGAAATTTGTTTCTAGGAGATGTGAAGAACTAACATACTGTATCAAGTGCAGCACCAACTGGTTTACACATTTTTAACTATTTTAATCACTCACCTTTGTCATGTAGGAATTAAAATTATTTAGTGCCAGCCGGGCATGGTGGCTCAAGCCTGTAATCTCAGCATTTGGGGAGGCCAAGGCAGGTGGATTGCCTGAGGTCAGGAGTTCAAGACCAGCCTGGCCAACATGGTAAAATCCTGTCTCTATTAAAAATACAAAAATTAGGCAGGCATGGTGTTCCATGCCTGTAATCCCAGCTACTCAGGAGGCTGAGGCAGGAGAATCGCTTGAACCCGGGAGGCGGATGTTGCAGTGAGCCGAAATCGTGCCACCGCACTCCAGCCTGGGCGGCAGAGCGAGACTCCATCTCAAAAAAAGAAAAAAAGTTGTTTAGTGCCTTGTGTGTGCCACGTGTTTCTATTTAGATTATCTCATTTCAGGTAAAGATAGGGAGTTGCTACCTTTTCTCAGATAAACTCTAAACTGTGCAGTCTTACTCTTGTCTCACCCACTCCGCATCTCACTCTGACATTACTCCTTGATCCTAGTCTGCTCTGCTTCACCCTTCAGACTCAACTGCTGTTGTCTTCCTCACTATAATGGGCTTCCCTTGTCTGTCTTTTTGCCTCCCACTCAGCTGGCCTCTGGAGGGCCCTTCCCCAGGCACAACTGCAGGATGCTTCCATCTAGTTTAACTCAACCTGGCAGGTGGGACACAGGCAGGTACGCAGACACGCCCCTGCTCTGAAGGAGTCCATGGAGAAAAGGGAGGAAAAGAGAACAGTGAGTGGCATCATTGCATTTGACCATTGTAATGATAGGAGGAAGGATGTACAAAAGGCTGCAAGAGGGAGTAAATTGCACCTGCCTTTCCCTGATAATTCTGGTGGGACTGGATGAACTTGACACTCTGGAACAGAGATTATTCCATGCATCCAAAGAAGAAATGAGGCATCTGAAATTTCTAAGTGGAGTTACAGCCATTACCAAGTTCAGGATTGGAAATGGGAGTAAGTGGTGGGAAAGACAGACTCAAGAGCTAAGCAGCCAGGGAAGGAGTGAGGAATAAAATACATTTTATCTAAACCATTCTAATTTCTTGTTGCTCTCTCCCCACTCAACAACCCCAGTGAGGAATTTAATTTCGCTCAGTATAAAATAATCTACAAATATATTCATTCATCAATTTCTTTTTAGGCAATTATTCTGAGATTTCTAGCTAATGTGGGATACTGAAAGATGTATGAAAATGTTGATTTTTGGCTTTAAGAGCTCCTGTATGAAGTAAGAAAAGCAACTCTGAATTTAAAGGGATGTCTGTGGAAAGGAAGCTTGAATGTGTGTAAGTTGTAATGTGGTGCAGGCTATTCTTTTCAGTAGTCCACTTAGTAGGGACTGTGCAGCCAGCACAGTGCCAGACTGTAGTGGGTGCTTTGAATTATTTGTTAACTTAATGCATACGTTAATGAATTGGACTACATCTGTTCATCCTAATAAGTTGAGAGTGAACAAGAACTTGTTTAGACTTCGTTCACTAGGATTGAATAAACAGCTTTTCAGTAATGCTTCAAATTTGAGCTTTCAAAAATTCATGCTTTCCACTGTGGAATGTCTCTAACCATTGCCAATTCACAGGTTATTTGAAGGTGTCAGCAACCATGAGAGATTTCTCAGAAAATACCACAGAGTGTTGCTTCAAAGAATTTCCACAATTGCTGTCAAGTTCAGGATCAAGGAGGAAAAATACAAGTAATAGATTTTTTTGTAAAGAAAAAATCTTGTCTCTTACCTGAAAGTTTAATTTCAAAAGATAACTAGTGCTGTGTATTATAAGATATGATTTTTCCTCTATTCTGAAACTTATGCTTAAAAATCTGAATACAGACATCACGATCACTTGATATATACTTGATAATGTTTATTTTTCGGTTTTTTTTTTACCAAAGCTTTATTTAGAGTTCATATGTTCATGACAAATGAATTCTAGCAGAAGCCCAAAAAAGATGATATGCTCTCTTACAACTGAATGATTAATGCAGCAGTAATTTCCAACTAAATTCTGTCTGTCTCAGAAGATTTTTTAAAGCCTTAGGTGAAATCCTTTTGGCTCAGTGAGCAGTTGCTGGATGACTGCAGCGTACTTGTGATTGCTGGCTCATTTCATCGGTTCAATCTGAATTCTTAAAACAATGAAATTTGATATTAAAAATATCAAGTAGTGCATTTTCTAAAATCCCATGGATAGGTAATTCCACAGTTGTACTGCTCCACTTCATATTCTGTGAAATGACAGCCCTACTTTAAAATTGTAAGAGAAGAGAAGAAACATAGGAAACTTCAATTATCTCAAATTTTCCTCTGTTACTTGTAGTTGTTCAAAATGGCATTCTCTGCAGCTAAGGACTTTTCCCTCTCCCTGCAGTCCTGATCAACCTCATCACCCTGCCTTGACCTGGATTCTTCTGGGAAGCCATCCTGATGGGGACAGATGCCCCCACTCTGAGGTCCCATTAACACCCCATTTTGAGTCCATTCATGGCAATTATGTTATTTTATAATTCTACTTCTTTATGATTCTACCATCTTTCTACTGTAACTCTGTCTTTATAATTCCACTGTCTGCTCTCCTTTTTATAATTCTGCTGTCATCATCAATATTTTATTTCCAGCACCTGGCTTGGAGCCCATAAATTCACTTTCAATATATATTTACTAAATGAATAGACTATTACTGGGCTGTGAATTTTTTGATGACCCTCATTAAATACACACACACACACACACACACACACACACATATATATATACACACACTTAATATATATAGTTAATATATGTGGGGGAAGAAAGAGCAAAAACAAAGCCTGAAAAAATGTTTCCACTTGAAAACCATTTTTCAAATCTTCTCTGCAGTTGATCATAGGTAACACCTTTCAAGATCTCTAGTCTTTAAATTGCTGTAAACATGCTTTGTTTTCATTTTAAGACTTAGATCTCTTGGTTAAACTCCACATCAAATTTTGACATTTTTTGCTTCTACACTCCCATAAAGTAAATTGAAATTCTTCAAATAATGCACATTTCAGAAATAATGTGTAATGTCACTGAAACAAAAGCTCTATAAGAGAAAGTATTTTGACTGAATTCTTTACTATTCTATCTCAATCTCCTAGAACACTTGGTACATAGTAAGTGCTAAATAAATATTTGTTGAGTGAAACATAGATTTAAACCAACACCCTAATCACAACCTGGATTTGGAAACATAAAGAGAAGAATCTAGAAAAAATTAACAGGACCAGACAAGTGAAAGCAACTCTTGTCTATCAAAGGACAAAAATAGGGCTGGTGATTAAAAACTCAGAAGTCAGGGGCAAACAGATCACAGTTCTAGGCCATTCACGAGTTCCTGACCTCTTGCACAAGTTTTTGAAATTCTTAGGGCCTCAGTTCTACCATCTGAAAACTGAATCTCATAATGCCTGCCTCCTAAGTGGGCTGTGAGGACTGAGTGAGAAAAGGTAATTAAAGAACTAAGCACAATGCCCAGCACAGAGAAAGCACTAACAAGACACAGATATTCTTATTATTTTGATGAGATTGGCCTTGGTACTGTCCAGAAGAATTATTAGTGCTATGGTAGCCATATGTGCTATGTACTTTCAGTGTATACTGATTCTTTCAGTGTATTGGATTTCTGACAAGAGAGAAATTCCCATAATCCAGTGGTATTTTTAAAATCTCAGGAAAGTGGCTCCCACAGCTCCTATGAAATGATGAGCTGAGAAAAGTGAACACAGCTTAACAGTCAAAAGAAGTGTTGCCAAGCCTGTCACCAGCTATAAAAGCCCTTCAGAAGCTATTTGATAAGCTCTTGTGTTGATTTTTTCTCTCTTCTTCTGTCTTCTTCTGATTTGGCTTCCACTGTCTATTGATTTTTTTCCCTTCTCTCTCTTTGATCATGGTCTCAGTAGACACCAAGGACATTGGGTAGGACTTTCAATTTCATATTTTGTTCACACCTGTGTTATTCACAAACCTTCTCAATTTTTATTATATTCAAGTAAACCTTATGCTGGTGAAATGTTGCAAGGGACTCAATGATAAATATTACATTAAGCAAAATGTAGTTTGGTATGGTGATCCAAGGACTGACTTTGAAGTCACAAAGACCAGGGTTTGAATCCTGGCAAGTCTCTTAATCTCTCTAAGATGAAATGTCCTCATCTGTAAAATGGGAATGAAGGTAACTGACTTGCAAGATTAATTAAGGATTATAGATAATATATATAAAGCTCTCATATCACATGGGTGGTGAAATAAGTTATATCTGTAGTTATTAGTGTAATCTATAATTGCATGTACTCCAAAACAGAAATGATCTAATCAAAATATGTGCTAAATAATGACAAATAATAGCTTACAGTCATTGAGCACTTCACTGAGCTGGACAACATCATGCAAATATGTTTTATGAAGACGATAGGTACCCGGTAATCAATTCTCTTCTTCTACTGCATGCTCAGTTATATCTAAGGTATATCTGTTCAAAGTGATGGATTCCATGAGAAACCTGAAATCCAGTTCTGAGAGCTACTCATTACTTTTCAAAATGACTAAATCAGGAGACAACACCAACAGCTACTTATTTTAATGAAGACATTTTTCAGAAGAAATGTCAACCACAAATCTGTCTTGGCAGTTGCACGCCATGTTATTTTCTATCATTTTACTTTTCAACATTGGCAAGCGGGAGCTGCCTGAAGGATGAGCAGCTTTCAAGTTTCTATCAAGAGGAGGAAAATGGAGTCTGTTTACTTCTGTTTTTAGTTCTTTCTATCTAAAAATCTTACGATTCCTTTTTAAAACATAATATTTATGGAGAGGAGAGAGAGAGAGAGAGAGAGATCAAGCGTGTGCCCATCTATGGGTGGGTGCTGCTGAGGGTCAAGAATGCAGAAGAATAGAAGAAGAAAGTAAAAATCATCCATTATTCTGAAGCCCGGAAATAACCATTGTTAACATTTTGAGTCTTTTTCTGTGCAGTGTTTTTCTATGATATTTTGACAGTATGATGGTTGAAATCATATTGTACTCTGCTTTAAAAATTTTTTAACTTAAAATTATTCACAAGCATGTTTACAAGGCATCAATTGGGCAATTTATTTACCCCCAAAAGCCTCAGTGGTAATGACCCAGTGTTTCTACTTCACAGAGCTGGCATGAAGTTCAAATTAGAAAACACGTGAGAACCCTTTCAAGTCACTTACAGAATGCACAAATGAAATTATTTGCTCTCATCTCCATGTCTTGAGGAGTCAAAAGGTCCCCCATTATTTAAGCAGCTGCAGAACCCTCTGCAGATCACTCTGAGGATCTAGAAAAGACCAAGACAACTGTTGGTCTGAGAGTTTACAGAATGATCACAGAGGTAAAGCCAAAACATGAAAACATTAAGGAAAAAAGTAGAGGGTTAAGCTCTCTTTTTGACACAAGTAGAACTTTGTCTTAATTACTTAAAAAGATTATCTGATACTGAATTCCTTCTATCCTTAGTTCTTTCAATTTGAAAATGAGTCATGCTTCAAAAAATTATTTTTTCTTACCTCAGACAAAATCATAATTTTACCCGCAATAATGTGATTTGTCAGTTGAATGGTAAGTTTCCTATCCCCTGAAAAAAAAACAGGAAAGAAAAAGACTATTTTTGTAAATTCAGATTATTTATAAGGATTGGTTTAAATTAAAACCAGTGTTTTTACTGAGGAAAAAAAATCTTGAACTAAAACAAAAAAAAAAAGAAGAAAAGGAAAAGAATAAAAGAATTACAGGTGGTGTGTGGTGGCTCACGCCTGTAATTCCAGCACTTTGGGAGGCCAAGGCGGGCGGATCACGAGGTCAGGAGATTGAGACCATCCTGGCTAACGTGGTGAAACCTCGTCTCTACTGAAAATACAAAAAATTAGCCGGGCGTAGTGGTGGGTGCCTGTAGTCCCAGCTACTCGGGAGGCTGAGGCAGAAGAATGGCGTGAACCCGGGAGGCGGAGCTTGCAGTGAGCCGAGATTGCGCCACTGCACTCCAGCCCGGGCGACAGAGCGAGACTCCATCTCAAAAAAAAAAAAGAATTATAAAAGAGAACCCATTAAGATTCTATTAATTTATGTTATAGAAAAAATTAAAACTATTTGTTTTCACCACAAGCATATAAAGAATATTTTTTCATAATTAACATGTTACTATGGAAAATCCATATGTAGTATGTTAATGCCTGGAAGTTAAAATGGTTTTTACATTTTTTCTTATCCTTTTCTACAATTTTTTAATATGTATTCTGTAAACTTTTTTGTAAAAATTTTTCTGTAAATTTTTAACATGTATACTGTTGATAATCTGAAAAAAATGGATAAAAATGGTTTAAAACAGCATATACTTCAAAGTAAAACATAACAGTAAGCCAGCCGGTTCAAATAAATGAGAAATGGGAGAATTCAGCTCAAACAGACAAAACATAGCAATATGATATCTACAGGAAACCAATGAAATATTTGCCATAAGGGAAATTGCATACATAACTTATTTGAACTTTTTATAAATCCTCTCCCTATGTAATTCACTAACTTTACTTCACATTATTTGTTTGGTTTCATAGTATGTCAAACAGCTGTCAAATACAATGGCAGTGTTTTTTCCTGCCTTCATGAAGTCTACTAGGAATATAAAATATCAGAAGTTGTCCAAAGTTAAACAACTTTGTCAGAGCCAGGAATTGGATTAATAGGCCAAGGGACGAACCTTGAGTTAGCTGGAGCTGAGAGATAGATTGGTAAGGGACCAAGTAGAGTTTACGAATACTCAGAAGAAGATGAAGAATAACACAGGAAAAAAGGTCAAATGAAGCAGTCAGCGCAAAGAGAGGGAAATGGATTTTCTTAGGGGCCAGCCTATAGAAAGCACTAGGTTGTTTTCCCATTCATTAATTCGGTAAGTATGCATTACCGTTGGTGAATAGATTAGAGTTGAATAACATTGACTAGAGAGCAACAAAACATCTGAGCCAAAGCAACATCTTAAGACTGATAGAGGAAGAAGAGTCGGGGAGGGGAGGAGAAGGTGGTCAAAGATGTGAGAGAAAATGAGAATTGGATATCATAGATGCTAAATTTAAAATGTTCCAGGGAGAGAAATGTCAACTGTCCAAAGTTGCTTCTCTGAGAAGTCAAGCAAGATGAGGACAGTAAAAGCCTGTTCATTTCAGCAGCTGGCAGGAAGTTTGTGAGTTTTATCATCTATTGCTTGTTTGGTGGATTGACAGAGACAGAAACCAGGATGGAGTAGGCAGAGAAGTTAGGGGGGTGGGTGTCAGAAAATGGAGTTGGATGAGCAGATGCAGAAGACTAGAGACATCTGACTGCAAAGGAAAGAAAAAAACTAAGGCAGCAGTTAGAAGGGGAAAGGAGGAGTGGAGAAAAGAGTTTTTGGTGTGTTTGTGTGCTTGTTTGTTTTGGTTTTGTATGACATTGGTTTTGTTTTTGGGAAGGAGAGACTTGAGCATGCTTCAGTGCTGGATGAAGGTACACAATTGAGAGGTAGAGACTGACTTTTAATCTGTGACTGTAAGCAGCCTTGTGAAAAAGTCTGGAATAGATCAAAACCAGCAGTTCAACTAACTTCAACGAATATGTGTTGTCCTTATGGGCCAGAGATCAAACATGAACAAGATAAAGTCCCTGCCTTTTAGAAGCTACAGTTTGGGGGAAACTTGCTCATAGGAAGGATGTTCAGGCAACAGGCAGGAGGCCACATAATTAAAATGTGACAAAATACAGTCCAGAAGAAAATTACCAGAAAAATAAAGACCAGTGCAAGCCCACAAGCCACCACAAACTCTCCCTTCTAGCTTGGCCTCCTAATGTCCCCTGTCCAGTTTTCCCATCCAAGCTTTGCTGCTCACTTGAGTTGCTCTGGCTCTTCTATTCTACCTTTCAGATCCTATATTTTCCTGTCATTCATTATTTCACCTATTTTCCCTGACTACTCAAGCCTCTACCAGTCTCCTCTGTTTCTAAATTCCTTTACTACTTAATGTTCATACCAGACATTTTGGTTCTTAAGTATTTCCTGAGAGGCAATGTGGTATTAAGGGAAGGAGCTCTAACTTTGGTCTCAAAGTGACCTGGTTCAAATCCAGCTTCTATCACTTACTACCTATAGGACCTGACAAGTACTGTATTTAGTTTCTCCATCTCTAGAATGGACAGAGAAGTTTACCTCTGATGGTTACTATTAAGATTAAGTGAAATATGTGTAAAGCAACTTATACAAAGTTTGGGCTCTTAACCCAGATTGTGTGTGTCATGAGCCCAGTGTATTAGTCCATTTTCATGCTGCTGTTAAAGACGTACTGAGACTGGGCAATTTACAAAAGAAAGAGATTAATTAGACTCACAGTTCCACGTGGCTGGGGAGGCCTCACAATAATGGCAGAAGGCAAAGAGGAGCAAGTCACATCTTATGTGGATGACAGCAAGCAAAGAGAGCTTGTGCAGGGAAATTTCCATTTTTAAACCCATCAGATCTCGTGAGATTCATTCACTATCACAAGAACAGCGCAGGAAAGACATCCCCGCCCCCGCCATAATTCAGTCACCTCCTACCGGGTTCCTCCCAGGACATGTGGGAATTGTGAGAGTTACAATTCTAGGTGAGATTTGGGTGGGGACAGAGCCAAACCATATCACCCTGCTCTGCTGTGGCATCTTGGGTAGGTGACTTACTGTGCCTGTGCCTCAGATTCCTCCTTATAAAAAAGGATTCCTTATTGGTATCCGTCTCATAGAGTTGCTGAGAAGAATGGGGCAATAAGAAGAATGAGGGAATACACATATGGTGCTTAGAACAGGACCAAGCTCTTAGGAAATAAATGTTTGTCGGATTATTTTTTTTTTTAACTGCCATTATGTTATCACAGTAAAGGATAGTTTACTTAAAATGTTTGCAACTCACCCTCAAGCAATATTGACATTCTCGTTTTCAGATCATTTCACTTCAGTGAGCACAATGATTTAATTTTAAAAAACGTTTTTGCATTCTTTTGATTTTTTTCTTATGTGGTTTAAAAAGTGGGCTTTATTATATATGCTTCCTCAATTGTAGTTCAATACTTTAATACTTTAAAACTGCCATTATCTGTCCAAGCATATATTAATTAAATGACCTGGTCATTTAAATATATGTCATTTAATGTCACAACTCATGAGCCACTGGAAAGATCACTATGGTATCAACTAATCTTTCTTCATAGCCTATACTTCCTTATTGTATACCAAAAAACCCAAAAGATTATAAATAATTAAGACTCATAAAGTTATATATTATGCAAATCACAATCACTTTTAAAAAGCACCCCAACAGAAAACTTTCTCTAAGCAGGATATGAAGCATCAATGCACAGAAGAAATAGAAATAATCATCAAACAAATTATAAAAACTTGTTTTACAAGTCATCAGAAAAATCAAATCAGTAGTAAGACTCCATGTTTATATGTGTCAAATTAAAAGAGATTGCTTTAAAGCATAATGTTCAGTGTTGGCTGGTAATATAAATTGTTGCCACTTTGAAAAGTAATTTGGTAATATGAATCAAAATCCTTAGCCATGTGCATACCCTTTGACCCAATAATTTCACTCTTAGAAATCTGTCTTGATGCAATGACCACAGATAAGGATAAGTGTTTATGAAGAAGAATATTCAAACACATAATCACTTCCTTGGTGATCTCATTTACCCTCATGTCTATAAACTCCCTATACAATGCTGACTCTCAAATTTATATTTCCAAGCTTGACCTCTTCCTTGAACTCTGGACCCCTATATACAACTGCCCATTGACATCTCCACTCGGATGTCTAATAGGCGTCTCAGGTGTAACACATACAAATTGACCCCCTGCCTTCTCAGCCCCCAACACATACAACCCTATGCTACTCCCAGTCTTCTCCATTTCTATTGGTGGCACCTCTATCCTTCTATAGGAGTCTGAGCCAAAAGCTTTGTGATCTTTGTCAATAAATCCTATTGGTTCTTCCTTCAGAACATATCCAGAATTCCACTGCTTCCCACAGCCTCCACCACTATCACTCTTGTCCAGGCCACACCATCTCTCTACTGGATTCTTGCCATGGCCTCTTAACTGGTCTTCCTGCTTTCGACCTTGCCCTCTTGCAGTCTAGTCACATAGCAGCCCAAGGAAACATTTCTTAAAGTTATTAAGATGATGTCACTTTCCTATTTGAACCCTTCAATGGCATTCACTGTCACTCAGAATTAAATCCAAAGTCGTTCCCATGTCCCAGGAGGCCTTCTGTATGATGCAGTATCCTGTTCTGTCTCTGACCTTATCAGCTCCTGCTTTCCTGTTTGTTTATCCCACTTCTCTCACTGTCCCCTGACTGTGGTTAGAGGCCCCATGCACAATTCCACCTCAGGGCCTTTTGCTGTTCCCTCTGCTTCCATGCTGTGCCCTGATAGTCACATGGCTTGCTTCTTACTCTCTTCAAGTCTTTGTTCAAATGTTACCTTCTCATTGAGATCTTCCTTGACCCACTATTAACCACACTCCTGATCCTTCCTACCTGCTTTATTTTTCTCCAGGACGTTTATTACTTTCTAGTATACCATTTAATTTATGTTATTCATTGTCTACCTCTTCTGGTTAGATTGTAAGCTCCATGAAGGCAGGGATTTTTTTTGTCTGTTTTATTCATTGCTGTGCAATGCCTAGAGTGGTGCATGGTACATGGAAAGTGTTCAATAAATATTTGTTGAATGAGTTAATAAATTTACAAGAGCAAAAAAAGGAAATAAAGTCCAACAATAGAATTGTCAATTATATCATGGTACTTTCAAACAATGATATGTTAATGGACATTAAGACTTATGTTTTCAGAGACTTTTAATACCATAGAAATATATGGAATTAAATATTATCTTAACACATTATACTTTTTAAGTTTATTTTTAATTGGCATATAATAATTGTACATATTTATGGGGCACATAGTGATATTTCAATACATATAAGGTGCAATGATCAGATCAGGGTAATTGGGTTATCTGTCATTTCAAACATTAATCATTTCTTTGTGTTGGGAACATTAACTATCTTCCTTCTAGCTATTTGAAATTGTATGATATGCTATTGTTAACTATAGTCATCCTATAGTAGTATGTAACTCTAGAATTTATTCTTTCTATCTAGCTGTAATTTTGTAGCCCTTAACAAATCTTTGTATTGTCCCCTTCCCCCTACTCTTCCTGGCCTCTAGCATCCTTTGTTCTTTTTACTTTTGTGAGATCAACTTTTTCAGCTTCCACCTATGAGTGAGAACGTGTAGTGTTTAATTTTCTGTTCCTGGCTTATTTTACTTAACATAATGTCCTTCAGTTCCATCCGTGTTGCTGCAAATGACAGGATTTCATTATTTTTTGTGACTGAATAGTATTCTATTGGGTATGTATAGAACATTTAGTTTATCCATTCATCTGTTGATGCACACAGGTTGATTCCATATCTTGGCTTTTGTGAATAGAGCTGCAATAAACATGGGGATACAGCTGTTTCTTCAGTATACTGCTTTCTTTTCCTTTGGATAAATGCCCAGTAGTGGGACTGCTGGACCATACAGTAGTTCTACTTTTAGTGTTTTTGAGGAGCCTCCATACTGTTCTCCATAGTGGCTGCACTAGTTTACATTCCCAACAACAGTGTATGGCCTACCCCTTTTTATGCACCTTCACCAACATTTGTTATTTTTTTTATCTTTTGATAACATTCATGCTACCTGGTGAGATGATACTTCATTGTGTTTTTGATTTGCATTTCCTTGATGATTAGTGATATTGAACATTTTTTCATATATTTGTTGGCCATTTGTCTTCTTTTAAGAAATGCCTGTTCAGGTCAACGGCTCATTTTTTAATTGGATTGTTTGTGTTTCCACTGTGGAGATATTTGAGTTCCTCGTATATTCTGGATCTTAATCTCCTGTTGGATGAATAGTTTGCAAATA